>NC_139556.1:32598528-33931018 GCF_965112155.1 Podarcis liolepis
ACACATTTTGCTTTGTGACACTTGGGTCTCTCCCTTGGCAATCTATTTCAACTATATTTCCCCCGGCTGTAACAATAAAACAATAATCAATAACCAACAATTTGCTGCCCTTTCATGACACCCAGAATTGACCGCCTGAGGCAGCTGTCTATTAGCAGGGCCAGCGTCCTGTCCTGGAAGCTAAAGGGGGTTGGATTACAAAGTATTAAACAGAGATTAAGTACATCACATACTTTTTGGTCCTTGTATCAAATTGCTGTCACTGAAAATTGGAGATGTGTTTTTTCCTGTAGACTCTAAAGCACAGCTGTAGTTGTATGCTGACATTCTGATGGGCCCTGGACTCTCTTTTTTCCTGTTACTGAAACAGGTTATGCACCATCATTTGCCAGTCAAACCATTTTGTGCCACACAGAAACACAACATTCATCCAACCTCTCCTTTAGGACTCATAGTGTTTCTAAGTGTATGGGGGGAAAGTAACATTTTACTATGCACTTTGCGTGCTGTTACAGTGTGCAGATCCAAATCTTAAGAAACAAATTACAAGCAGCCAAAATATGATAAACTGTTTCAGCTTTCCTTCATTATGGTGAAGTCCAGCTTTACTAGGTCTGTTGTTAGGGAGAGATAACTCTATCAACGCACGTTTTCTGCTGAGGCCTAAATTTATTTATTTATTAGACTATTTATATTCTGTCTTCCTGAGACAATGCTTCATGCGCCTCACATTTTAAAACAAGAATAATTGAAAAACAAACCAATTCAAAGTAAAAGAGAGTGAGAACTACACACACACACACACACACACACACACACACACACACACACAATCTCCTTAACTGAGGGGTGGGGAACTTCTGGGTCCTGGGCCCAATTAGATCTGTCATGGATCTCAATTTGGCTATGAGGCTATTCCCATTCCCAAACCATGACTGCCTGCCCCACACCTGATGTCATATATAATATCAGAGATAGGACAGGTAGAAATGTGGCTGTCAAGGAAACATCAAGAGCTTTCAAGTGCTCCTGATTGCTCCTTAGCAAAGGAGGATTGCTGTTGGCACCAATCAGTTGATTGGAAGCGACAACAAGCTTGCAGTGACTGACAGGACTATGCAGTTTTCCCATCAGGACCTTCATGGCACACATAATCCCACTGGGCTGCCTGTAAGTGACAAACAGGTGATGTGCAAAAGCTGACCAGACTGACTGACTCACGTTGACACTGGCAGTGGGACAGCATCCTCCATGTCAGCTGAAGGCAGCAAGACACACACAGCTCTGTCTACTCCCAGCCCATCAACATTTGTTGCAGGAGGCAACTGCCTCACTCTGCCTAAAAGCAGGGCTGGTCCCGATTGGAGAGCTGAGCAACTGAAGTCAGTGACAATAGTGTTGTCCAGTGGTTTCCCTGCAACTGTGGAGCAGCTTGCAGATGTTGCTGTTCTTTCTACACTTAAGGCCCAATCCAGCACTCTTGTAGTTGTTGGCATGACAAGGGTAGGGTCATGTGAAACTTTCTGCCAAGCAGGATGCAGGGTTTAATTTGCCATCTTTAATAAGTAAGAGCAGGAAATGAGAAAGGAGAGGTTAACCATAAAAAGGAGTCTCGGTGGACAGTTCTTAGCTTCACGAAGCATCAGTTTTGCTTTGAGGAGGCCAACATACTGTTCCATTTATTCACCTTTCCCTTGGCAGAGCACTGCCCTGGAATATATGAGAAAGCTACAGTCTTAGGCCCAAATCCTTCTATTCCCACCACATCTGCTGATGCTAAGAGGGAAGACAGATGTAGCATGTAGGGAGGGGGGCAACCTGGAAGCACACCCACTGTGTTCAGTCGATGGATGCCTATCACTCTGAAGGGCCAAGCTAAAAAATGAATCAACCTATCAATCAATAATTTCCTAGAAGTTTGCAAAAGATGTCGGCTAGGCATCATGCTAATTAACAAAATCCTTTAATCCTGTAATGCCACCCAAAAACCTCTCCTCGTTTTTATAATGATGATGATGATGCAATGAAGAACTGGGAAAATGAATTAATGGTTATGTGACATTAAAGAGAAGAACAAAGGCGTACGACCTGCATGAGATTGATGGCTGTCCCAGCATCCGATTCACTGGAATGTCTGTCTGAAGTTGCAGTTGTAAGGCTGGGCTGCAATCATTGCCAAAGAATGGGCTGTAAGCTCTTTTCCCCCTCCCTTTACAGCTATTTTCACTCTCATTTGGATTATTACCAAAAATCTCAGGAATATCTCTTTCTGTTCAGCAGATCCCAACATGGACTGTTGCCTGATTAAGATCCACCTAATTTCACACACGGTCAGCGATCTGGAATTCCTCCTGGGAATTGGATGACTTTTTCATCAAGAGCAGGAGAATTTTGGAGGCCCAAATAATTAGAGGAGGCTTTTGAGGAGATAATTAGGAGCAGAAAGGTTCGGGTAGATGTTTCTTTTCTTTTCTTGTTCCTGTGCCTTTGGAAAAATCCACTTCTCCTTCAGCACATCACATGTTTGTTACACAGAAACATCCATAACAATTCTGGGATGGCCAACGAAGCATTGCACTTTCCTGGTGTTTCTCCATACATATATTAATAACTGTGATGATAGGCAAATGCCACAAAGCGTAGATAGAATTGCACTAAAAACTGCCTGCCCTTCTCATCAGGAATCTGAGTTTTCTGAATTCCCTCTCCTACTCCAAGAATCTTGGTGGAAGAGTGGTAGAGTACACACTTTGCATGCAAAAGCTCCCAGGTCCAGTCTGGGCTGGGAGAGACACTTGCCTGGAACTCCTGCAGTCAGTTCTGGCAATACTGAGCTAGATGGAGCAATTATTTCCTTTGGTGTAAGACAATTCCTTGTTTCACTTCTACACAGGGTGCCTGCAGACGTTCAGTATTTTGCAGAAGGCATTGAAGCACATGCAAGAGTTTCAAGTTTGCACAATTAAAATGGATAAAATGCCCTGTTGCCCTAGTGCAACAAATCCACTATACACACACACACACAGACGAGTTTTTGCAGTTTGGCATGTGGTGGTGAAACGCACTGGAAAGTGTAGAATGAACCAATGAATAATAGAAAAATGTAAATGCCCTGCAAGTAATTCTGGATGAATGCTCGTTGTTCATACAACTTCTCAAATAAACCAGAACGAATGCTCAATAAGGGCTGGACATAGTCTAACCACCACACAACCTTTGTGCAAACAAATCAGGATGAATGCAGAATAAACAGGCCATCCAGGGGACCCCCCCAGCCATACCAAACTTGGTTGGAACAAAACTTGTGTATACAACTATCCATGAAAGAATCGCAACCATTGTATGACAACAAATACTATGGTACACAAATTAACACCAGTAATTTTGAAAAAGTTGGTTAACATCCTCTGACAGGTTGGAGTATAACAGTGAGAATTAAGGAACTTAAAAGAATTATCAAAGGGAGTTTTAAAACATTGCCTGCATCACTAAATTCCACAAAGTCCTTTTAAAGACTATTTTGTTTTTATCTGACATCCTGTTTTTTAAATCTCTTTACGCTTTTATATTGTTTTGTGTATTTATTGTAAATCTTTTATTTTTAATGTTCTTAGCTGCTCCAGGAGGTGTTGCTTTTTAGCAGAGGATCAGCTTAAGCACACAATCCTATATATGTTAACTCAGAAGTCCCACTGTGTTCAATGGAGCTTGCTCCCAGGGTTGCAGCCTAAACTGTGTAAGCCAAAGCGAATTTTGTGCTCTTTTTTTTGCACTGCCTGAATCATAGAGGAGACTCTATGGAAGGGCTATTCCTTGATTGCCTTTCTGCTTTTCCTAAATGATGCTCTGGCTTCCTAGTCTAAGGTGACCCCAGTGTGAACCTCCTTCAAGTTTGAGTGCATTTTCTCTCTGTGTGTCTCTCCCTCCCTTCTGCTAGTTAGTTTCATTCCCCTGCGATGGCTTGATGAGAACCAGACTCAGAGTTAAGGTTCACATATTCTCAACAGGGTTAATTTTTGCTTCCTGTGTGATGGCCGTGAAGAGCGAGGGCCACAGTGGAATCTTTGCCTCTTCTGCGACAGGGTTCATGGATATTAGCAATCCCCCAGTCTCACAGAATTGACCTGCTGTATGACTCTGGTGACTCTTCCCACATCTGTGTTGTCTCAACTCCCTTGAGCACCAGTCAACTGTGAAACAAACTGTAAGTCCAGGAATAAGGAAGTGCATAGTGCTTTTATCATGGAAGATGTGCAACCACAACTCATGAGACAAACTTGAAGAGTACAGACTGCACCTCCTTGAAATCAGTGGTAAAGCTTCCATTAATTTTAGCAGATCTAGATCACTCTATAAATCCAGGAATTATAGTGATTTGGAGGTTGAGCTAGATAAATCTTTGTTTGTCTTAATAGCACTGTTGTATCTTACCATGGCTGGGCATCCTGGCTAATATAGCTGTTCCTGTAACAGCACTGGATCAAGTAGCATAATGAGAACTATTGATGGCGGGACCTTGTGATTGATCTTATACACTGTAATCCAGCACAGCAGTTTATGGGATTGGACTGTTATCAATTTCCTTGCTTTATGTCAAATAAAAACCACTGCAGCACCGGATCATTGTAAGAAATTCAGACTTCACTCTGAGCTGGAAGTTAAAGAGGAAAAGTAAGTAAAGTTCCATTGTGCAGGGGGAATAATTAAAAGTCAACAGCATTGCTTCTGAAAAATAATGTAGTTTTTAGGCACTATTCAGATTTAATCCTCCTAAGTGCTATTCATAATGCAGGTTAGAGCTTTTCCTTTCTTTTGTAATCCAAATTAAAATCGGTTTTTTAACTACGACCCTCTCGATATTGAAATGGCACAATTTCCTATATTTATTTATGGCCGGCTGCAAAATGATTTGCAGAGCAACTTGGGACTCCATCACTGCTGCTACTGGTTTTGTAAATGATATCACTTTTCAGCAAGAAGACCACAGACAGCAGGAGGCTAAGAAACAAATTACGTTTCCCAGGACCTTTGCAAATGAGATGGATCCCTGGGATGATAAAGGAAATTTCGTCCTGCAATTCATCAATATGAGATGAATTTTCATGGGGAATGGGAAAATTTGTTTTCCACTGCCTATAGCCTCAGATCTTTCCCAGGGAAGTTCCCTGCCCCTTATAGACTGAAGGGTGCCTATTGAAGCTGATCTGGAGGTGTTGATATAACACTGACTGCTCGATAGTTTGAACCTCTAGTTAAAGCGGAGAGTCAGGGAAAGTGTTTGTGTAAGGGGAACTTATTAGACCATGTTGCTCTGCAAAAATATGCCCATATGTTCTTTTGCAGTTTCCTGGCTCTTGGTTCTCTCTCCTCTCTGCCACGGAGGTGTAAATTGTTTCCATGAGGCCTAGAACCAGGGCAGGAACCCTGTCAGTTCCTGTCACAAAATGGAGCATTCTCACCGGCAGCTGCTTGGTTGTCCCAATACAGTGCTGCCATGGCAACAGCGAACTTCACCCCAACCTCTTCATTGCACCCGTGCTTCTTTCTGAGAGACTGAGACAAGGGTTAGCAAGGAGCCTGAGGGAGACAGGGATACGATTTCATTTAATATCTGTATGCCGCTTTCGCAACAACAACACTGAGCTCAAAGCAGATGCAGATATATACAAAGTACAAAGTACTTCTGTTGCTCCAGCAATTCAAGATGAAACACAGACCCCGACTCACACTTCCGGTCAGACTTACTCATTTCACAAGACTGGCCCTGACACACACTGAGCTGATGTGCCTTAATCACTTATATAGATGGCACTGGGCTGTTGCCATAGCAACTGGCTTGGCTGACCTTGCACCTGTCAGCTTAACTAATACATGGGGTGATTTGGGCTCATGAAGGAAATTAACCCCCTCCTCCATGTCCAGTTCCTCCAAAACAAGTGACAGAGCAAAGAGAGGTGTGGATAAACCTGTAGTCTCTGTGTGGGGTTGTGGACAGAAGCAAAATACACAAAATAAACCATCAGTCTGGAAATGGCATAACAGATGAGGGTGCTGGAAGAGGTAAAGGTGTGCAGCCTTTCATCTACATTTCTATTTTTTCAAGGCTGATCCAGTTTTGGTTGAAACTTTGTCATTGCCCAGATTGTCCCTAGCAGTTATTTACACTGGACAATCAGCATTTAAGGTGAATGCAGTGTCTACTCACGCTGCATGCCACAGCAACCTCAGTGAGGTTGTTAAGTATCTTTCACATTCCTTTTCTCCATTTTGTGCCTCAGGGAAGGAGTTGGAGCAACCTCCCATCTGCCCTCCTAGACACTAGCTTGCTCTTGCCCATAAATTAAATGATAAAGATTTAAAGAGTAAAATGGGAAAGCAAACATTCAAGTGGAGCTTATGTATGTACCTGGGAATCGGGCCATCTCTCCACTCAGATGCTCTTTCCAGCTTGGTCTGAAGCCACCTGGGAGGAAGAACTCATCTGCAGAGGACATAGAAAGTCACACCACGTACCTGGAGGGCTGTGCAGGCCCAGCTCTACCATTAGGCAGCATGGGGTGGCCACCTCAGGCTGCTAATTTTGGATGTCCCCCCAAAATGGCAAGTTATTACTTTATCACTTGCTTTTCCTGTATTTTTACTTCCAGGGCAAGGGTGTTTGTGGGATTTTTCTGTGTCTAGTGCCAAAATAACTTGACTAGCCTTAGGTACAATGCTCCCACCCTTGGGGTTGGTGGGGACGGGGGTGACATTTGCTGTTTGGACTCAGACAGCAAATACTTGTGTTTATTATTTGCATTTATGTCCTGCCCTTCCCCACAGGGGCCCAGGGTGGGTCATGAAAGTATAACAATTAAAACAGGTAGTTACAAACCATAAAAGAAAAACCACAAGAACAAACCATATTGGAATACAGTGGTACCTCGGGTTACAAACACCTCGGGTTACAAACACTTCGGGTTACAGACTCCGCTCACCCGGAAGTAGTACCTCAGGTTAAGAACTTTATCTCAGGCTGAGAACAGAAATCACACACTGGTGGTGTGGGGGCAGCGGGAGGCCCCATTAGCTAAAGTGGTACCTCAGGTTAAGAACCGTTTCAGGTTAAGAACGGACCTCCGGAACGAATTAAGTTCGTAACCATAGGTACCACTGTAATAATTCAGGAGCACAAAACAGCCGTGCAAGGAGGAGGCAAGAGATCCACTCTGCAAAAAATCTAACCAAAGCATTTAGGCTCATTATGTTTGGGCAGGCCTGCTATTATTATGAGTATTGTTGTTTTATTGTGACCTTGCTCCAAAAAGCTCAGAGCAGCATTAAAAAAAAAAAAAAGTTTCACAACAACAGCCCTGTGAGGTAACTTCATCCATTTGTGGTAGTTGCCCAAGGCCAAAAGGGATTTGGCAGCTACAGAAAAAATATCTTGGGACTCATCTGACCAGTGAAATAGATATTTAAAGAGGTCGTCCTTATAGTGAAGGAATAGTCGTTTACTTTATTAACTGTAGACAACACACTCCACCATTGCTGCTTCCGGCAGAACCCCAAACGCTTCCACCTGGAACAATTTGGACAAGCCTTATATAATGAGGGAGCAGAAAGGCTTGTAAAGAGACTGACAAACTGACATGTTGGCAGGCGTATGCTCCGTGTCTGAGTGGTCTCTTCAAGGTTGGATGAGACATCTAAGGAGGCCTCTCCCACGCTGAAATTTCTACTCTATGCCCATCTGGACATTTCCCCTCAAATAAGTCTCAGGTGGCTGCAAACATGCCTGTTTAATCTTGCAAGAGGATGCTAAGCTTTTATTATCACATTTAATGTTGGAACACGGCTCTTTTCCATATGGAAATAAATTGGAAAAGAAATTCAAATGGATCCCCTGTATTTCAATCATTCCTCCTAATTGCTCCAAGCCTCCTCTCTCCTTTTTTCCCTCCAAATTTTTTTCATCCTGCCGGATTGTTTTCTAAATGATGAAAGGCATTTTAATTTTAAAGAGAAAGCAGGCCCTGAAAATCAAAGCCCCTGCTTAAGATTTCTCAGAATTACTGCAACTGGGGCTAATAAAGCCAAGGTTATGAAGTGACACAGAGCCTGGAACAGTCAGGCTCGTTCCATAATACGCGGCTCAACAAAAATCTATTCATACTAGGTGAAGGGGTGGGGAGGTTATGTAGAAAAATGGAGCAATTTCCCCAAAGTTTGGTTGTATGGCAGAGTGCTTACAAATATCTGTTTAATGCACTACTCTCCCACTCCAAAAGAAATTGGCAAATGTTCCTGTACAAAATGTTCATTATATAAGATGCAGTCCATACAGTTAGTTACTTGAATAGACCCTGGAGCAAAGTAGCCTCAGGTGCCTTCTGCCTAGGATACTTTTGATTTAGCAAGCTCAGTTTCAGAATGCTTTGTTTCATGCTTCCTGTCTCCCCAGAGTTTGGACTTGATATCCCGCCTTTCACTCCCCTTAAGGAGTCTCAACGCGGCTAACAATCTCCTTTCCCTCCTTCCCCCCACCAAAACAAACACTCTGTGAGGTGAGTGAGACTGAGAGATTTCAGAGAAGCGTGACTAGTCCAAGGTCACCCAGCAGCTGCATGTGGAGGAGCGGGGAAGCGAACCGGGTTCACCAGTCCACCGCTCTTAACCACTACACCACGCTGGCTCTCGAGTGGTAGGAAGCTCCAGAGCTGGGTGGTTACAGGTCAGGGCCAGTCCCGCCGCCTTTCATTTTTTTTTTTCATTCATCTTTTGCTGAGAAACAATACCAGCCAAGAACAGCATTCAGCGAGAACAAGTTCACAAGCTATGACTTTCCTTATGAGGTCCCCCAAATTCGTGGGACTCCAGGCACACCTGGACCTTTTTTCAGCATTTGGATGTCACGTACATTGTCCCAGGGCCAAACTAGATTGAATGGTGAAGATCTGCAATGAAATTATGGAAGTCACAGGTGGAGATTCTCGACTGGAGCTGCAGCCTTGAGGGATGGAATAGGGAAATATTGTGGACATGGCAAACGGCAACTTTAGGGAGCCATATAAGGTAAACAGCATGTGGGGGGGGGGAAGGATGAACTCTCCCTCCTCTAGCACTGTTGTCGCAATCCACACCCACTTCCTAGTGGCATAGTGGTAAATTCTGCAATGCAAGTGCTCTCCCTGACAACTTCCCACAGCCACACCCCTTCTAAGTCTATGAAACAAAAATGAACCTCTATACCAAGCCAGCATTTCTCTCTCTCTCTCTTGCATTCCCCCCCATTTGCTAAGCATACAGCCCGACAAAGAGTTCTGCTGGATTCATAATTAAATGATGTTGGGTTTTTGTTTTTTTCAAAATAAAAAAGTGACAATTTAGCCTTCAGCTCTACATGCTAATTCAACCTACCTCTTCCCCTGCTTAGCTTATTTGGTGGGCTTCTCTGTGAGAAAGGCTTATATATTTGGCAGGCAGAGGACTGTCAGATAGCAGGCTCAGGTGATGACATCATTGTCCCTGCTGTGAAATAAGTGCTGGCACACTGCCCCTTCCCTTCCCTGTCACCCTGTATTGCTGCCTCTCCTTCCCATAGCTCCTATTTGCCAGAACAGAAAGAGACAAATCGGACCCTCCCTTAAAGAGGTGAGACCTGGAAACTGACACCCTGTGTTGTGGGTGGGTATGATTGGTCAGCCACAACACCTGATTGGTAGGTCCCTCGTAACTGGGTGCAATCTGGCCAATGGGACGCAGTCCAAATGATTTAAGGGACCTATTTATGCCCATGCACGTGACCCTCTTTTGGTGCGTGCATTCAGAACACCCGCCCACCTCTCCCTACTTTTAGGGTTTTGCACTTGACCTTGCTATGCCTTCGTGTGTCGTCTGTCGTTGGGACAGGGGCACAGCAGGAATTTCCCCCACTTGGCTGACTGGCTGTTGCCATTTGGATTTTGCCTGCCACGTAGCAAATCGTCACAACTTGTAAGGTTGCAGATAGGCTCTGGTTCAGGTGACAGGGATAGAAGAATGCTCTCGCCATCCCTATGTATTCTGTTATAGGAATCCTGGGACTCGATGGGTATTCTGTTATAGGAATCCTGGGTATTCTGTTATAGGAATCCTGGGACTCGATGGTTTGGTCAACCCCTGAGAAGGGGTTCTGCCCGTGCCTGAGTCCAGGGGGACATTTGGGTGGCAGAGATAGCCTGTTCCCGGCTTTCCGCTTATCCAGGTGTTCACCCTTGGCTGACCTATGCTGGAACCCTGGGTCAGCGCTACCTGCATGGCAGGGAGCTAGTCGAATCAGAGCCTATGCAACCAGTCACTTTCTGTAATCAATAAAGTTGTGGCCTAAATTCTGCCAAAAACCAAAACCAAAATTTGAGTCAAGTGTGAATTTATTCAGGGGGGAGGTTTCTGGGTCTGAACACGCAAGAGATCCCATTGTTGGCCCTCAGTCAAAACTAGCCCTCAGCAATCCTTCTAGTCAACAATCCTGTGCAGTCAGCCCGTGTTCTTGTCATCCTTATATTGCAGATGGGCAGTTGAGATTGTGAGACTAGTGGCCTGCCTAAAGCCACCAATGAACTTGAAGGCAGTAGTGGCTTTGAATGGAAACTTCTTGGCTGATCACTCAGCCTTTCAGCCTCACCAGCTCCTTTCTTCCTTTTATCTGCCACTGGTCTGCTATGTGTTTCTTTGCCCCTGTGAGTCTCCTTTACTAGGGGTAGGGAGCAATTTCAGCCAGAGGGCTGCATTCTCTTCTGTGAAACCTTATGAGGGCCACATGGGGCCTGAGCAATGGCACTAAACTTTATGTTTGTACAGCCCGGACAATAAGGTCCAGCTCTGAGGGCCTTCTGATTGTTCCCTCACTGCGAGAAGTGAAGTTACAGAGAACCAGGCAGAAGGCCTATATGACTTTTAGAAGACATCTGAAGGCAGCCCTTTAATGCTTGACGTCTTACTGTGTTTTTATAATTTGTTGGAAGCTGCCCAGAGTGGCTGGGTCAACCCAGTCAGATGAGTAGGATACAAATAAAAAGTATTATTATTATTATTATTATTATTATTATTATTATTAGGCTAGTTTACCTAAACACAAACCTCTATCTTCCATTTAGATAAGCAAGAGACATTATCAGAGTTCAAGGACATATTCTGGTCAGACAAAAACATTTGGGCTGTGAAACAGGACCAGTGAGGTGAGTCACCTGAGGAGAAATCTGAGGGCCAAAGAGAAAGAGGCTTGGAGGGCCACATTTGGACCCCAGGCCTGAGTTTCTCTATTCGTACTCTGT
The DNA here is from genome assembly GCF_965112155.1 of Podarcis liolepis. NCBI lineage: Eukaryota > Metazoa > Chordata > Lepidosauria > Squamata > Lacertidae > Podarcis > Podarcis liolepis. The sequence continues at coordinate 32,609,823 of NC_139556.1, forward strand.
ACACATATACTAAAAATACAAGCACCTGGCACTGAATACTGAGACCATGTTGCAATAGGGGGACGCTGCGAGAAAGTGTGTGCTTTTGTGAACACCTCACAGGGAGATCCCAAAGCCAGGAGAGTAATTGAGACAAGCCATTTGAGAGCTTTAAGCTAATGGACTAAATTCCAACATTATTCTGAAAGTGCCAGGAATGGGCTAAGCTTGAAAGAATGCTGGCAAATACTTGACATTTTCGCAGCACCCAAACTGCCTGCCCTTACAGGGCGCCATGGGAGCAGGAAAGACTTAAAATGGAATTGGCATTGCTGAGAGCTATCCACTTGCCTCAGCAAGGAGGAATGCTAACCCGTTTCAGTTCAGGGAATAAGAGATTTGGTGGGAATGGCAGGAAGGAGGGGCAGCAACAAGGGGAGGGGGATAATGCAAAAACTTTTGCAGAGCAATTTAGAACTTAAGCGGGTGGCCCAAACACAAGCCCTGCAGCTGACGTCAGGGGCTACAACCCCGACTTAATAATAAATAGGTTTGCCTTCTCCTTATTACATGGCTGACATTCTTCTCATACAGTGGCTTCTGATAGCTTCAGAACAACCAGCCAGGCTGGGACTCCTGCAGGGGTCAATTGTGCCATGGATACTTAATACTGTTTGACCTTGCATAGAGCCAGTTTACTTGTTTGAGAGCACCAGGCCTTTGCAAACATATCTCAGAAGTAGACACAGTATATAAATGTAATGAATGTGCTGCTGTAAACATTGTAAATTATACAGACTGGAGTCAAGTATGGGCGAAGGAACTTGACTCTTATCATGCTGCTATAAAATGGCTGCTTCTCTAAGTTCCTGTTTCTTGCTTGGTGTTCCCCAGAACGGCTTCCCTCACTACAACCACACATGGAACACTTTAGTTCCACTTATAAGCTGCTGTCATCAGAGGGAAGAGGCCCTCTAATGGACATTTTTCATTATCACTCCCCAGATCCTTCATCAATCACCTCCTACAAATGTTTATTATAGCTAGTGAAATTTCATGAAGAATTAGTCCCTGAAACCTTGTTTTCATGTTCTTTCTTTCCTTCTTTCATGTCTGTCCGTCACTGTGGGCAGGAACTGTGACCATTGGTCCACCTAGTTCAGTATCATATACAATGACTGGTAGCAACTCTTCAGGGTTTCAAACAGGAGTGGTTCCTCAGCTCCACCTGGAGATATTGGGAACTGAATTTGGGACCCTTTGTATATGGACTATGTGCTCTACCACTGAGCTATGGCTATACCCCTGACAGATTTACACAGAAGGAAGTACTATTGGTTTCAGTGGAATACAACTTCCACTTAATGCTTTACCCTTGTCTACACCTGAAGGAAGGCGCAGCTTCTTTCAGGGCCTCATTCAGCAGCAGCAGCAACAGCAACAACAAACCTTTGGGAAACACATTCATTCTTCACCTCAATTATTCTGGAGTGGGTTTACATTTTAAAATATTTCATTCATGAGTAAGTGTTAGGAAAATATGCAATTTTGGTAAGAACACCAATATTTCTCTCTTTCTTCCCTATCCCCATTTACATGGATGTTTATTTGGGTTGCAACCTGGTGGTCCTAAAGTTTATCATGTAATGATCCCTCTTGCTATCCCTCTGACTGTTTTGAAGAGTTAAACACCATATACTGTAGGACGGTCCTTAAGTGCCTGTAGGAGGAGCTGTCTTTCAGCACTTAGTAACCATGTGTGGAATAATCATCAGGAGCGGAGGAGGGGGAATGTGTAGCCACAGAATTCATTTCCTGGCAGAAATGAGGAAGGCAGCATGAAATGACTGGCAGTATCTAGCTGACTGTGAAGTTACTAAATAGACTGTTGGGATCCCTGCACTGGGTTGGGAAGCCCCAAGCCATTTAGAGATGGTAAAACAATATCACACTAGTCGTCTTGAGACTTGTCTTAAGATGAAGACTTATGCAATATTCGTGGGCTGTGTGAATTGGGGAAAGACGGCTGGTTTCAAAAGTGCCCTCTTACCACATTAAATATAAATATACTTTCTGTTCCAGTGCAATCTCAAAAAAAAAAAAAAAAAAAGTCCCTCTACATTTCCAGCACAGTCAGTTTGGACAGGTAAAGCTAGTTTGGAAGGTTACCCATTGGCTAGTATCAATGATGTCACTGACACATCACTCTCAATAGCAGTTTTTTCAACTGTTTTTAAAAATAGTTGTTCAGGTTTTGGCACAAAGGGTGAAAATATAAGAAAAAAGAGCCCTACCTCCCACACAAAGGTGAGCATGAGGGACATGGCAGAGCTGCAACTGATTTAGTATATGTTTGCTAGAACATATGCCTATAGTGGGTTGTGAGAGCAGGATCACACCACAAGTGATGCCTCTTCAATTTTTTGCTTATTTTCAGGATTTATTTGGAGCTAGAGACCAAGCAAAACGTTGAATAACAGGCAAAAAGCATGAATGCCTGAAAGGTATTTGCATTAAGAACATAGCTTAAAAATCTTGATTTGAAAGTAATGCTAGGTTTTTGGCTTTCTAAGTTTGTCAATAACTTCTTTTTAATGAAATAAAGTTAAAAGCAAGATGTTAAAATCGTATCAAAACTCAAATAACATTGGTGGAACCCATCTTAACATGCCAGGCGCAGGGAAACTCAGGCCTAGGAACCAAATATAGCCCTCCAGACCTCCCCATCTGGCCCTTGGCGCACTCCCTCAGGCTGCACCCCTCCTGTTTCGCACCCCAAATCTTTGTACCTGATTAGAATGTGTCCCTGAATTCTTGCTTGTCTGGATGGAGAATGGAGAGGCCTGCGCAGGAACTAGCCTACTGCAATTTGTTCCTCCGCCAACCTTTGCCTCTGGATCTGCCCACAATTGCTATGTGGCCCTCAGGAGGTTGGCCGAACGAGAATGTGGCCCTTTGGGCTGAAAGAGATTCCCCACCCCTGCAATATGTGATAGGGATTAACAGACCTGGGACTTTTCACTTGCCTAGCAACTAATTGAATAAAGCTGGCCAAGTGTGCTCCACAGATAGCAATGATTAGCTGTTACACAAAGTGGGGTTTCTTTTGACAGCCAAAAGGTTATGGCTGAAATGGAATGAGAGGCAGCTCGATTCACAAAGAACAAATAATAAAAACAATTCCTTGGAATTGATTCTAAGATCTTTTGAAGTATGATCAAATTTGTTTCCTTTAAATTTGCAGCGGCAGTACGCATGGTTTCAACATCTACCCTGAAGATGACACAGGATATAATTATAAATTGCCCCTCCCTGCTATTGAAGCCCCAGTAGCAATACCAAGGGGCTTCTAAATAACAGATCAGCTTCCGAGCAAAGCCACAGACAGGCATGGAAGGGCGACTACTGTTCTGTGACTCATTCCGAGATTCCATCTGTCCGCCCTGCCTTTGGCAATTTGTTATTCCCATTAAGGAGTGCAGTCTTCCTTTCCCAATGGAGTTAACTGCAAGTCTGAGGTCAGAAGTGTGTTCTTATAATAAGTGGTCTGAAAACTGTAACAGGCAGAATTCAACAGGCTGTATTCAGCCCTTCCTCCCAAAGGAGACTATGGCGGTAGTGTATTGATGTTTATCATTTATGTTGATTTTAATGTTTATTGTATACGTGATTTTGGTTTTATTGCCTTTTATTGTTGTGTTTTAACAGTCTTGTACTCAAGGGATCTTGCGATGAATGGCGGGTTGGAAAAACCATAAACACACATACAGCATCATGCTGCTGAGGTTCTCTTCACATCTGGAAGGTGACAGGGTCAGATTTTTTCTCTGTCTCTAAATCATAGAGGTCACCTGGTTGTGTGTTTGTGTGTGTCCAAAATCAAGGCAAGATGGTGGGTTGTGGAATCAATACATTTATGAGACTGTTCTCATCTGTCCGTCATACAGATATAGCAGTGAGTAAAAAGAGGTCTTGATGCTGGGGCCACCTGTAGATAAACCTGAATTAGCAGAGGGATAGACCTGGAAAGTAAGTTTTTCAGAGTCCAGGCCTACCCAGGTCTCACCACCACTCAGTAGTTATGTTTCTTTATTTGGAGTATTTACTTACCTGGGAACCTCTATGGTTTTTGCTGAGGACCATCAGCAGTTATATTGTTAGAGGTGAAAAACACATTCTGATTCTCAGACATGGTGACTGTGTGCCTCCTCTTTTACATACCCAGATTCAGCACTTCCCCAGGTTTGGAACGGTTTCCCTCCTTGTCTGTGTGGATAAGCCATTAAAGAGACAGATGATTCCTGCTGGGCAGAAGAAAACCCTGCGGTCACGAGAAACAGTTCTCTGGTTACGTCTAGGCAGGTGGATAGACTGTCTAGCCAAATGTAAACACAGACCATGTTTTCATTTTCTGCTAACACCTGAGAATGAGTACTCCCACACAACTGAAAACCCCTAGGAGGTCCAGAGGAGCCGGAATCCAAGGCAGCTACTGCCAAAGAAAGTCAAAAGACAGGATAACCGAGGGGGAAAAAAGTGGGGGGCAGATATCCTTGCTGTCAATTACTGTTATAGGAGTGTTGGAGCTGAAGAAGCACCTTTCACCCATCCAAAGGACAATCAGCTCCCCTTGACTGTAAACCACCATCTGAGAAAACACTGCCGAAAGGCCTGTTATGAAAAAATAAACCTCATATGCTGCTCCTTGTAACTCCGAACCAAGGCAAATAAATATCAAGCTTTCCTCAGCATATAATGTCAGCTTGTCTCTAGTGCTTTCAAACATAAGCTGCCTTCAATGTAAATATCTATCAGTCTATCCATCTATCTAGCTGTTGAGGAGGATGTCAAGGTAAGTACCGGTAACTAGTGTATGACTTGGATTTCGGTGGAAAATATATCTCAAGATCAGGGAAATGAGGATTAATCGAAAGAGCATCATTCCACAAAAGCTGCTGGAAGAGGAAGGTGGGGGGGGGGGTGTTGACAAAATGGGATTGAGAGGAATTGGTGCATAATGCAGCAGCCCAGGACTAGCTTACTTCAGCACCCATGGCAGGTTTGGCAGCAGGGAAAGTCACATTTTCCTAATATTATGCTTGACAGTTGCTCACTTCCTTTTACATTGCATCAGTAGCAGACACCACAGTGAGGTGGTAGCGCTCACCTGACATCCCAACATCTGAGTTGCTGTTGCTTTCCGGGAATGGAAGGGGAGAGGCAGTGAGGAAGTCTATGTGATGAAAATGCATCTGCAGGAGTGCCAAGTTGGCTCCACCAGTGCATTAGCTACATGCCAACCTCCCCACTCCCTTGTCCCTCCCCTTCCTGGTAAGCAGCAGCGACTCAGGTGTCAGGAGGTCAGGTGTGCCTTGCTTTCCCCAGCATGCTGCCCATTACTGCATTATGTATGTAGAAATTCTGCATACCAAGAATGGAAAGCCATACTGGTCTCTTGCCCCTTGTTATGAACACCAAAATATGATATGTTCTGCGTAATCATTTAGAGCTGGGCTGGGCTGCTGGTGGCCCTCAAGAGTTGGAGGCCAACTTCCATCAGTCCTAGCCAACATGCCAATAATCAGGTTTGATGGGAAGTGTAGTCCAACAACATCTGGAGGGTCCACTGGTTCCCCATCTGTGACCTAGAGTGCAGACCATAAAGAAGGTGAATGTGTGGGTGTTGTTTTTGGGTGGGTGCTTAGGTGCATGCATGCACAAAGTCTCTTCTCATATATTGCTGCTTTGAGGGGAAAATGTATTAAATTGAATGGCTATCCTTAAAGCCTCCATTGATTTGCAATGCTTCCACAAGAACTGTGAACACAACCCAAATCCTCTGCTGTTGCTCACTTTTCAAACTTTGTTATGTTCAGTGATTTCATTCACGGGAACCCTCCTGCTCGAAAAGGAAGATTGAATGTGACAAGATCTCCAGTATTCTTTATGGCTTCAGCATTTCCTCCCTCCTCCTCCTCCCCCCTCCATTTTCTTTGGCAGTGAAAAAGGAACATTGCCTGGACACTGCCAGAGAATGCCTAACTTGGCACAGGTCACCCCTCCCCCTTCAGTGCAGGCCTGCAAATGGACAACTTTGAAGAAATCTGTACAGCAGAAACGTCAGAGGGGAGATTAACCTTTAGAAAACCCGCAGGTTACAGATACAGCAACTCATACCAAATAGGAGTTCCAGGGCTGAGCATTGGAGATGTCAGCAAATGGCAATTCCAGAATGTTCAGAGAGTAGCAACAGTTGTGTGGGATGGACAAACATTTAGTTGTGCGTGGAAGAAATGTTCCAAATAATAAAAGGACTGGGACAGGATCACTGCAGAGGAGGAAATACTATGCATTTTTCTAATTTATTAGGCAGGCTAATATTTCATGAATTCTCTCTCTCTCTCTCTCCATAGACAAGTGTTGTGCAGGTTCACATCCCTTTTTCTACTCGAAAGCTCCCAAGACATAACTCTGCCAACACAACTCAATTTTGACTGACAACACTCCTTGCTTTCGTCAGTCGGCACACCCCCTGGGGAAACACTAATTGTAGCTTTCTGCTCTACTGACAGACTGTTCCACCGGCACCCGTCTTACCCTGTGAACTGCCACCCAGTTCTTTGTCCCTTTTACGACCCATCATTGGGATCCATCTTCACTTGAAATTGTGAGAGCAAATGAACCTCAATTTTACTTGGAGCAAGCATTTAACTTCATAGCAACTGTACTAATGCTTAATCAGCTACAGCAATAACTTCCCTTTGCTCAGTTAAAAACAACACCGCCTTCTTACATATCAAAAATGGTATCTTTGTATGGCTGAAGCTGCAATCCAAACACACCTGCTAGGGAGGAAGCCCCATCAATCTCAGGGAGCTTCATTAACATGTAATCCCAAAATTTTGAATGCCCTCCAAACTGATGCCAAAGTTTACACGTTAATGAACCTATCTCAGGGGGACACCCTGGGCTGTATCCAAAGTAGTGCTGAGAAACGCTTGAGTACTGGAATTTCCCTTCTCCCTCCATGATGCACACCCCGTAAATCTGTTCTGGGTCCCCATATCTCTCCAGATCTCTTTCTCTCTCTCTCATCTGTCCCCTCATCTCTCCAGAGCAGATATGGGGAGGGCACAGGGTGCACATTGCGGCCTTTCCATCCACATTCTTGAAGTATGCACAAGGATTCTGTATGCACAAAAGACTAATATGCAACATTGAATGGCTCCTGGCACACCCTCCCAGGGATCATAGGATAGCATCCTAGTTGTTTCCCATATATAGGTAGGGAAGCTCAGGCTGGGGAGCTGAGTGTGACCCTCTAAACCTTTCCATCTGGTCCTAAGCACTCTCTGAAAGTCAGCTCCCACCCTACCTAGTCACTTCCCCTACTGGCTTCTTTGGAAACCTCCTTAAGTACCGTAGTTTTGCCTGGCTGCAATGCATCCCTGAACTCTGATTATGCTTCTTGCATTCCTGTATGGAGGTTAGTGAGGGGTGTGTCAGCATGTGTAGAGCCTAGCTCAGTACACCAAGGCAAAATTTACATTAATTGTTCCACCCACTTTTGCCTCTGGCTCCACCAACCACCAACATGCTACCCCCTCTCCCAAAGGTTGTTCCAAAGGGAACAAGATGCTGAAAAGGTTTCCCTGCCTCTTCTATAAGTAATTTATCACATTTTACGCAATGAATCATAAAAAAATGTATTCCTTGTATATCAAAATGTCCCTAGGCCAAGAGAAACATCTGTCAGTCTAGCAGTGTTTCTCACCCTTGGGTCCCTGGCTGTTGTTGGACTACAACTCCCACCATCCCTGACCTTTGGTCCTGCTAGCTAGGGACAATGGGAGTTGTAGTCCAACAACATCTGGGTTGAGAAACATTGATAGACACTGCTTCAAGACATGGAACGCTTTGTCTCCCCATGGCAGTTTGGAGGCCTGTCACAGCCCCCTGTAATTGGCTCTCAAGTGCAGTCAACGCATAGGGAAGACCATTCCTTAGGTTTAAAGCAGATTCATTGTGGGAGGGGAGGAACAAACAGGACCAGGGGATTTGTTTTATTTCTCAAAATGAGAACTAGGGAAAGCAGAGAAGAGGAGGCTTGCTCCGACAAGGAACAGGAGTCAGGCTTCCAATAAGCAGGAGAGGCAGGTGCAGTCTTCAGCTCAGTGGCATATGTTAAATTGCTCCGAGGAACTTTTCAAGCCTCCCTTGTAAAAATCCACATCTTTCTCTCCGTATTTAAGGCATCTTTGTACAGACACTAATTCCTCAAGTATCCAATCCGGGATTGACTTTTAGTGTGTTTGTCCAGGCAGGCTGCCAGCACATCCGTTCCTATGACGCTCCCAAGCTCTGACATTTTTGTTAACACTGCAGTAAATCACAGCAACTGCTCCACGTTTTCACAAAAACATAGAAGCGGGTAGACTTGCTAGGGGCACACAACAGAAGTACAAACAGCTCTCCTTTTCTTTCAAAAAACAAAATAAATCCTAAATCCAAGGATGTGGGGGGGTAGAGGGGAATAGCATGAAAGAAGAGCCAGCAGATGGGAGAGACTGAGGAATGAAAATACTGCAAAATGATGACTTGTCACTACTGTTTGGTGGCAAATGATAGTATATAGAGATTAGAAAAACCTCAACATTTTCTTAGGTTGACTTCGTCCAATGGACAGGGCTAGGGGAAAAACCTCTCAAATTGTGGTAAAGTTGCTGGAATTCTGTAATCTGAACCCTTCGTTTACAACCCCTCACTTCTCCCAGGCATCAGAGGGAAAAGAAGTGATTTGGACCATTTAATCTGTTGGACTAACAGTAGCAGCAGTTTCATACCAGATTTCAGCAGGGAAAATAAAAAAGCTGGGAGTGGGGAGGGGGAGAACACACAACCTGTGGTGTTATTGAATACCACCCACCCACACATATTGGAGTTGGGCCCATAACCCAAGGCTCCTTGAGTTTTGCCAGTATTTTGCCTCTCCACCCACAGACTATGCTAAAAAGCGCATTTATATGCTCACAAACTACACCACTTCTCCCACCCCTCAGAATACTCTGACAACTTAACACAGTTGCTGGTGACAGTAGCTTGCTAGCATTTAATTCTCCTCCCATCAGTGAATTAGAAAAGCCTTTTCCCCCCTTCTTCTTAAAGCCTTTTAAAGTAGGGTTGCAATTTTTTAATGAACATTTTAAACGAAATTATTTTTATGAAAATTTGCCAACAAATCTACACTTCTGACATGCGTTGGCATACACCGGGTTTTCCCGGACATTTTGGCTGATTTTTGCAAATTCTGCCGGGACACTGTTTTTGGTGGAAGAATCCCAGCTATGTCCAGGAAATTCCGGACATATGGCAGCTCAATTTTAAAGGCTAATGGTGTTAGTGCTCTTATTGGTGGCTATGGGGATGGCAGAATGGTAGCAAGTCCTGATGACTCTGAAGTATGACTTGTCATTCCCTTGAAACTCTAGCAACAAGTGTTTTAATTTGTCATGGTAATCACTCATGGAACCACATTCTATAACTTCATGTCCACACTTCTTCTTCTTCTTCTTCTTCTTCTTCTTATTATTATTATTATTATTATTATTATTATTAAAATTCTATTTAAAGCATGTGGCTTCCCCCAAGGGACCCTCAAGAGCTACAATTCCTAGTACCTGTAATCAGCTCCAGTTCCAAGGATCCTTTGGGGGAAGCTGTGTGCCTTAAATATATGGTGTGGACATGGCTGATAAGAGAGCTGCAGAAGGGCCTCTCGCTTTTAAAAATGCCCTGGATTTTGTCATTTTTGCTTTTACATTCTTGGGAAGAAATGGTCCAAGTAGAGAAGAAACACTAGTTAGGAAACTAAGGGGAGATCAGAAGTAACTATAGATTTTGTCCCTTAGAGGAAATCTCTTCTGTTTTTGTAATGTTTCCAAGAAGAAGCAGGAAGCACCAAAACTCTAGGGGGAAATCTGGCAACATTCTTTGCTTATTTCTGCAGTTTCAGAGAGTTTGGATGAGGTTCAGAAAAACTTTGGGGGGTGCTTATGCAAACTGCATCTCCGAACCTGCAGCGACCCGTCCATTCATTTGCAATGTCAGTTCTTCTTGTGACGAAGATGTGCCTTGGCAGATTGAAAGCAAGCCGAAAGGAAACGATGTGTTTAAATAATACGGCGAATAATAAAAAAGATGGAACTGGCTCCTGCTTCTTGCCGTGTGGCCTTCTCTTGGGCCATACAAATTATTGCTCAGATTTGCAGATCCCAAGGTGATCTCTGGCTCTCTAAGGCAGTTGCTTTCAGAGTGTACACTTTGAAGAGAACATTTTCTACACATCAGGGAACTCCAAGGCATCCACTGCAGAACGCCTGCATTTTGCAAAGGACTCTGGAGCATCTACATGGACAGGTTACACAGAGCACTGGCTAGGCAGGTGCGCAAACTTAGAAAGCAACACATCTGACACTCCTCTGGGTCACATATTTTAGGGGATGGTGGTAATGCAGGAGCAAATGCTCAGTAAAGATGGGGCATTGCCTAACCTCCATGTGCAATCAAATCAGGATGAATGCTCAATAAACCCACTGCTGCTCCAGGGAGACCATCCACACCTTCAGCTGCACATCTCTTGAGTGATGTAAACCGCCATGTACAAACTGCACCACCAAACTCCTGGTTGCATGTAGGATGGGGAGCAGGAGGGAAGCCAGGACAAAGTGCTGCTTGTTCTGCTCCTTGTCTTCAACAGCCTTGGCATCTATTTGTGCGAAAGTCTCACATGGCTCGACAACAGCGAGGCCTTAGGAGAGAGAACAAGTCCTATGTCTTAATGGCCCGTCTGTTCTGTTGCATACTCCACAAGGCTGGCAGGACTCCTGATCTCCCATTCCATTTTCAGGAAGCAGCCCATCACCCCTAACCCCCCCCACCCCTATTCTGCTCCCACAGGCCTGCCTGTATATTTCACTGTCAAAGTGCAGGTATTTATTTTTTGCCAGCTTCCTTTCTGTTTTATTTTCCTTGCCTTATTTATGGCTCTTCCCTTTCAGCTCCTTACTGTCTCGTCCTGAACTTTTGCATTATACTGCTTCTCATCTAGGAGGCATTAATCTCTTGGACCAGTGTGCAGAGTGATGGACTTCCCTCATCATCATTAATTTCCCTTCAGCTCCTGGCCCTTCTTCTGGATCCGCAGCAGCTGTACGTGTCCTGCCGGCAGCCTCGGCAGCCCCAAGAAACATACGTCGAAGCTCCCGATTACAGAGGCCTATTGTTCCGTTCTCTCGGCTGTCAGAAGTTCCTCCAGCCCAGCCTGCCAGACATACTAATAACACTTGGCCAAGGCTTTAAATGAACACCCTAAAAACCTGCTCTTTAAAACAAGTTGTTTTATGCTAAATAAACTAGGCAGGCACCTATTGCCAGAATAAATTAATTAGTTTTTGTGTGTTTACCCTGCTGGTCTCAATACTCTTACCATCCCCTAAAATATAAACAACAAAAACTCATGCGGCATTATGGATGCATAGAATCTGTCAGTTTTGGTTTCTCTTGGTTTCTCATTTTTCCATTCCTTTTCCATTACTATTTTTTAAAGTCCTTGTGATAATTTGTCAGCATTTTAGTGCATGTTCCTCCAAATACACACATTTCTGTATGTGATTTCCCTTAATATACACATTTTTGCAAGCAATGCAATGCATTTTACTAATCTGTGCCTTTCTGGTGACTCTTTCCCCTAATGCAGTATGTACACATTTTTTGTTCGAAAAACTGCACCACAAAATTTGGAGAAGTGTGAATTTTGAAGGATAGCTGTATTCAGTGCTTTTTTCTGGGGGGATGCAGGGGTACGTATACCCCTAAACATTTTGTGAATCTAAGTTTGGCCTCATTCAAGGGCAGTATTTCAATATGAGTAGGAAAATGAGAGTACCCCTAAACATTATTTTTTTTAGAAAAAATGCACTGGCTGTATTTCAGTTTGCACATTGTTTCAAGAAGTGCAAATTAGGTAGATATGCAATGAAATGCAAACCAAATTTCTTCCCTGTCTGTATGTGTCATAAGGCTTTTGTGGAACGGAGCCAGTTTGTTATTTACATGAGGTGCTCTCTTTGTGCTAGGGCGATATGTGTGTGTGTGTGTTTATCATAGGCCATGCTGTGTGTGTATGCATGCATAAAATTAGACTGCACACCTATTTTGTGGTTCTTTGATTGCACTTTTTTCTCTATATGCTGAATGAATGTGTGCATTTGTGAAATGAGGACAATATCCCATGCATTTAGTCCACACAGCCGTGGTTTCAGAGCAGGGGAATGAGGCAGACATCAAGACCCCACTCCACAGAATGAGCACAAGAGACCTCAAAGGCAACAGGACTGGTTTACCACATTTGGATGTAAGCAAAGGAATACACATGGCCACTGAAAGAGCCGCAGGCTGCTCTATAAGACCGTTAAATCCATAATCTAAAATTGTGTCAGTGTACCACTGAGTCAATGGAATATTATGCCACAATACATATGCTTATCTTCAAGGTGACACAATACTTCTTCCCTGCCTCTCTGCAACTGACTAACATGACCAGAAGTGCTTAAAATACTTAAACTATCCATCAGAAAAAAATACAGCTGGAAGACGACGGAGCAGAGGAGCGGAGGAGGAGAACAACTTATACCACTTATAGAAGATGTTCACACTTGAATGGGTCTCCAAACAACACAGAGAAGAAGTGAAGGAAGGTATAAAGTTGTGCCTTAAACTGAATTACTGGTAACTCTCAATTTATGCACATTTAACTAGTGTGCATTCAGCTTTAGGTGCTTGGCAAAAAAAATAAACAAAAGGGGGTGGGCGTCCAGGAAAATAGATTTTAGCAGTTCCACCTGCCATTGAATCCAACGTGTCTTGACTCTACCCAATTTTGGCTTTAGGTGCTATCCCCGGAACGTAGCCCCAGCTTAAGCTGAGAGTCACCTATATTAAGAAAGCCAACCCATATGCTCTGTACCACTTGGGCAAGTGCAGATATTTGGAAATCCAGAAAGAGATTTTTCTGTCTCCTCTTTCGAAACATACCACCAAAGTTTCAGCACTGAGGATTCTGTTGTAATGAATCAAAGATGCCAATGGCCCCATTGCTGGAGGTTTAGTCATGGGTGGGGAATGCTAAGCAAGAGGCTTCTATGCAAGGCAGTGATGGAGAGGTGGATCTATGCAGAGCTTGCCACACAGCATGGGCGAATTACAGCTCATGGGGGCATTTCCTTAATATGATCAAATAGGACAGTCCTGATTAAAGAGCCCATTTATTCTTAAGGGAGTCTGGGATGTCTACTGGCTGAGAATAGACTCATGTGAAATCGGCCCCATCCCAGAAAAAACGGACAAGTGGCTTTCCGCTCCAAGCCACTTGCCAGCCAACGACAACATAAAGCTCACCCTCCATTTGCTGGGAATTTGAGAAGTTTGTATAGGACAGGGCAGTGCAGGATTAGAAAGATCCTTAAGGCAAATCCCCAAGGTAGTTATCTGAGCTGTCCGGGCGTGAAGCTGTCCCAGATGAATGGAGTCAAGAGGCCTGGAAGCCACAGTGAGCTCCCTAACTCTCCCATCCTCAGGAATCTCGCTCAGCTGCTGCGAAGGGCAGCTGCCTAGACTCAGATCCACCTGCTGCTATTGTGTCTGAGAGGAAGACCATGAGCATATTTCCTTAAATCCCATCGAAACCAGCGAAGCTACTTATGTGGCGCTTTCCTTAAGAGCCCCGTTTCCCCCAGTTGTAAAAACCCTAGAAGGAAGGCCAATAATATATTATCCCCATATTACAGACTGGAGGAAGGAGACAGTGGGTGAGAGGGACCCAGTAAGGCTGCAGCTGAAAGGGAGATTGGAAGCAGGAGTTTACTGGCTCATATGCCTCATCCCCTTAATCCTCAGATGTAATTGGATTTGGGGCAGGTTTCCACATGCCTTTTAAATATGTAAGGGCATGAGGGTTTGTATGCATCAAGCGCCACATTTGTTCCACCGGGGCCTTTCCTTTCAACTTGTCTTCTGAGTATACCAAGAGGTTTTCCACCTTCAGAAATCTTGTGATTTCTGGCTAGATGCCTATGCTAGGTGATACTGGGTGCCCTCTAGCGGTGACATCTATTTCAGCAATGAGAGGGATTTAAAAGCAGTGATGGCAGTATAAGGCTAAGATTCCATTGGATGGGTTCTTTCTGCAGTGAGGGGAAGGAATAAAATATAGAATTGTAGAGTTGGGACCTCAAGGCTCATCGAGTCCAATCCCCTGTAATGCAGGAATCCTGCCAGATATCCAAGAGAAAATGTCCTTCCCCCATTTGAATGCTTGAATTTTTGAGTATTTTCACCATTATACCCTGTGCAAGTGGTAACTGGTGGTGTTCGTGATGGCTTCTCAGTGCAAATGGAGTAAAAACGGCCCTTCTGAATTCCCATTACTAGAATGTATGGAGTTTAAACAAACAGAAACCAGCCCTTAAAGCAAACCTGGCTTTTAAGAAGCCAGTGCAATTTTTTTTAATGGAATTTGCCGACACAAGCTGTGGTAATGACCTCTCATTGCAATGGCTTTAGAAGGGGATTAGGCAAAATTTGAAGGGGCCGATACGTCTGTGCATTACCCATCATAGCTGTCAACCTTCCTTTTTGCGGGAAATTCCCTTATTCCAGCGCCGTTTCTCACTGCTATCCCGGATTGTTAGATATCCCGTAGACTGTCCCCGGGACAGATGAGGCTGCTGATCCCTTATTTTCAAATCTGAAAGTTGACAGCTATGTTACCCATGATGGCTAGTTTCAAATGAAACTTCTAAGTCCAGGGGCAGAATGCCACTGCGTACAAGTTGCTGGTGAGGAATGGCAGGAGGGGGCTTTTTGTCTTCCTCTCTGGATGGTGGGCTTTGTAGAAGCTTTCAGTCACTGAGCGAAGCAGGGGCCTGGATACAGTCCTTTCTTGCAGTCCAGCAGGGCTTTTCTTATATTCTTCACCAAGAATAATACAGGGCACATTTAAAATATAATAAATTGGCTCCTGAATGGGCAGGGGTGGGGTGGCATTTTGCTTCATAATATATTCATTTTAATACTGCTTTAGGAAAGCTAGGACAGGAATATAAAACACTGTGTTTGCTGCAGTTTTGGCTTTTTCCTTTTTTTTTAACAAGGCAAAATTGCCCCAAAGATTATGGACCATGGAGGGGGCAGGGTGGGGAGGGGCGATTTCTTGGTGACATCACGGGGAGCCAGTCAGTCAGCACTGTATGCACTTGGCTGCTACTGCCAAGTTGGGAGGAGGCCTATCTCTCTGGTTATATAAAGCACCTGCTTCACATGCATGAAATACCAGGTTCAATGCTTGGTATTTCCAGTTAAAGGATCTTAGGTTTTTAAGGCCTGGAAAGATTCTTGCACTACATAGAACAACAAGCTGTGAGTATAAGGAGACATTTATGTGCCTATTTTGGCTCTCAAGCCCCTGAGCCTTCCTATATTCTTTCTGCTCTTCACCAGAGTTAATAATTCAAAGGAACGCCAAGCCCTTTTCTCCTCATACATTAGTAATTCCATGTTTCAGTGACGAACCTGCAGGAAGCAGAACTTAACCAAGGACAAATGTGGCTTATATACAAAACCAAACTGGGCAATGCAAAAGGAAGAAGAAGCAACCCAGCAGTGTAATCCTAGACAGAGACTGCTTCTCCCTTCTCCTCCTTCCGCATTCTTAACGTCGGCCTGAAGCTTGAATGAAGCAACAACAGCAACAGCAACCAAAGAACATGAAAGAAAAGGGAATGGCTTCTGTGTAGCCTCAAGTTACTTTCAAGAAAGTGTCCTCATTCAAAAATAATCCGGTGGTGCAGGCAGTGTGTATGGATAGGAGGCAGGAGCGAGGACGGTTGTTAGCATGCTGCAGCTTCCAGGCTGTATTTTTAGGACTGGCATTTAGACTTGGCTCAGGTGCAAATGGCCAAGAAATGTATGGGATTTCCACTTCCTGCCAGATGATACACTGTGTGCATGTATACAAGATCCCAACCGGGTGGACGTTTATTTGGTGCATCAGGTAGCAGCACATGGCACAGGTACAATTGATCTCTCTCTGGTAAACCAGACATGTTTCTACACTGCGTCATTTCAGAGTGCAAGGGAGGTGCTCATAAATGAATGCTCCTCAAATAAATCACTGCACATAGAAAACCAGCATGTCAGGGAGAAGGGTAGGCTAGAATCTTCCTCCCTGACATCTAGCATTAAGAACAGAAGATAAACCTATAGCATCAGGCCAGTGGACCATCTAGCTTTTCAGAATATTGATATCATGAAAATCATGGCAGGCCAGGTAGGGCACTGTCTGGTGAAACATTGCAGTTGTGGAATAAAATCCATACCTGCAGAACTCATTGTACACCCCCTTGAACTAACAGAAATAGGCTAAAAATTTGCAAAATAGTACGGAAACACAAAACAAACAATAATACTAGATACAGGATGCATCTTTTGCTAGTACAGGATTTGTATTACCTTGGTGCAGAATTTTCCATACACATTGCCCTGCCCATAGTATCTGAGGTAAATTTGGTCTCGGCTCTCTTCTTGTAACATGACCAGGAAGAAGAAGAAGAAGAAGAAGAAGAAGAAGAAGAAGAAGAAGAAGAAGAAGTAGTGTGCAGCACTACTGTAAGGTCAGAGACAAGTTTAAATAAATGTGACTACTGGCTTCCTACACAGAAAGATTTCCTCTGGCTCAAACAAATGAAGAAGGGGAAAAGCTCTTACTGTGCAATTGGCCAAGGCTAGACAATGAGCCGTTCACTTGCCAAGGAGCCACCTGCCCATGTGTCAATTTAACATGTTAACAAGAGGTCAAAAACAGGCTCTTCGGTATCGGCCATACCCGCCTACCTTTGTTTCAAATCTTCCCATTCACCTGAAGGGAAAAGGGGGAGAGAATAGTGCAAAAAGTTCATCTGGGGAAGTCTTTTACTGGGAGAAGCTCATAAATCTCGCTCCAGCCTTCTGACCTCCTGGCCCCCAGAGAGCCATAGAGTGGGGAAAGAAGCATTTTCCCTGCTGTGGTGACACACAGGACGGAGGTCTCCCCTCCTCAAAGCAGATGTTATATACATAGTGCTGGGCCAGGCTCTCAGCTGTAAAAGTTGCCTGAATCCTTCCACTGGAGAAGGTGATATTCTAGTTTGAGTTTTGCTGATAAGTTGGGGGCAAAGCAAGGTTTCGAGGTTTGGAAAGAAAAAGCCTTGGGTGGTGACTCAGGGCACTGAATTTGAAGGTTTCAAGTTTCACAAGTAGATAGGATTATGAGTCTGGGTGCAAGACCTTCAGGGCAGGGCAGGAGAAGATTATTCGGATGGTGGAAGCATTTTAGGTGGCAGGCCAGCACCCCGTGGGGCAGGATGAAGTGCCCAACTCAGGAGGTGGAAGTGCAAGCGATGGGGCTCAGCATGCCCCACCTCTTCTGCAGCCACCAGAACGGCCCCCTCTCACTGGCGTGCATTTTGGTGCATACTTTGTGGAAGCGCCCCTTCGCTTCTGCACTTAGAGAAGGTTTGCCTAGAATGCATCCCTTCTTCCTCTTGATGTACAGATTCAGCCGATCTCTCTCTCTCTCTGTCTTTATCATCCCCTGTTATCTCTGACATACATAATCCCTGCCATTTGCATAGGTCAAACATTCTTTAAAAAAAGTTATCTAAATGATCCCCCCTTGGCACTATAACAGAAGAGTTTGGAGACATTGTGTGCCACTACACACTGCTGCCATTTTGAGGTGGGGTTCAGTGTCATCCCGTACAATTCAGGGTGCACAATTAAAGCGGAATTTGGAGCTCTTGTGCGACAAACCCACATGTCTCCCCAAATGGACTTTTTATGATAAGGAAAGGAACAGGAAGATGTGCCGGAAAGTGTGGGGTGGTGACACTTGCTTGACGAAATGCCTTATTACCTCCCCACAAACAGATCACAGTGCTTGATAAATAGTACTCTGCAAACAAACCAGGATGAAAGACTAACATGGTGAGAACTTCATATAGGAATTCAGCTAAACATTTCTGTGGAACTCTTTCTGAATAGCAAAGAAAGATGCTACCACTGTCTAATGAGGGCATATTTCCAGCAGGTGTCACTATCACCCACTGTCAGCCAACCAACCTGCTGCCCAGATAACTGTAGCCTGCCCCCCCCCCCTCTCCAGAGAAGGAACACCCCTATTAGTCTATTTCCTGGTTACAGGTGCTCTTCAATTTCAACCTCTCTCCACTTTAACACCCAAGCAATGTAATTCTAAATTCAGTGGGGAAAGCCTGCAGAACGTCTCGGAGATATAAGCTCAGGCTGCTGAGAAGTGATAAGAACAGCTGCCACGTGAGGTTAAGACGTCTCTAACGGTCCCTCCGTGTTTAATTGCTGCAGTCCTTTACTTCATCAAATGAGTGCTGAAAACGGAATGGAAAAAGATTTTTGGTTTTTAAAGCCAAAACTTACCTCATTTTTGTAAGGCTTTCTTGCCAGGGAGAAGACTATATTCCCTCTAGGCAAGGCCTTCTCCTAAACATATTCCAGTGTCTCCTAAACCTTTTCCAGCGGGTACAGGCCTCATTTTAATAATGACTTAATGGTGATATGGAATATTAGTAGCTAATGTCTGTCAGCGTGACAAAACGTAACTCCATTCTCCTAGGGGAGCAAAAGTAAATGGGTTGCCAGGGAAGCAGAGGCCCCACCCAACTCCAGCGCTGTAATTAACTTCTTTTCCCTCTCCTGACCACTTCACCTCCCACTGAAGTGAATGGGAGGAAGTAAAAAAGCGCTGTGCACACGTCATATTGAGGACTCGAAGACACACAAGTACCTCAGAACCAGGGCAATGGGGCAATAGAAAGAGGCTGTCAATTGCTAGGACTTTTGTGGGAACGAGTAGGCAGTATTCATCTCTCCAGGCTCTGCATATAGACATGTTATTAGGGCCGGTCCACCCATGAGGCAAGGAGAGGCAACCACCTCAGGCAACAGGAGCAGCAGATCTGGCCTCCAAGAAATGCATTGCCCACTGCTGCGATAGCTGCAGCATGCTCCTTTGAGACTGGATCTGATGCCTTCTCAGCCACTCCCCCATGCTGCCTCTACAGTAGCTTCTTGGCACTAGCAGGGTGGACACCATTTTGTGGTTCTCCTCAGGTGCCAAAACATCTTGGGCTGGCCCTGCACATTAGGCGTTTGGAAGGAGGGAGCACCTTCTGCCTGCATGCTCCTCCTCTCCTCCTACCACAACCTGTCTCCTGGTCCAGCTTATTTTCCTTCTCCCAGGTGGTCCACAAGGGCATGGGTTAGAGAGCACTATCTTCCCCCCAGTTGAATCTCAAGGAGAAAGGCAATGCCTGGCAGTGGCTGGAGGAGAGAGAAGGTGGTGGTGGAGGGGAGGGGGTGATGGCGGCAGTAGCACAATGGAAGAATACAGGGCCTGGGAGACATAGTGAAGGGACATGAGCTGAGAGAAGGAGAGAAGGAACTGTGTGGCTGAGAGGACGAGAAAGGCAAGGAGGGGTATATTTAGGGTGGAGTGAATGAATGCTCACTTATTCATAAAGTAAATGACTTTTGGTTCCACTTCTGAGGACTGGCTTCAGCGAAGTGTTCTGAGGAATCTCTTTCTCCCTCGCTGTTTAGTAAACGGATATCCGAAATGGAAATTGGCAACTGAGTGGAAAACAGATAATCTCTCCTGTGTGTTCATAAGCAGTTATGGGATAAAACTACTTGGCTTTACCATAAATGCAGGGCTGCTTCTAAAAATAGGGGCAACACATTTAGCTTCTGTTCCCCTCCACCCATGTAATGTTTAGCAGAACATGTCGTGATACATCACAACAAACCTCAGTTCCCCATCGTCTGCCAGCGATAGCTATTTATTTACTTCTGTTCATTTAAACCGTCTTACCCTGTTCTTTATCTAAAAAAGGCTCCCGAAGCAGTTTTATTTTTAAAAAGAAAGTAGTAAGGCTGTATTTACCCTAAGCCTTACTGTCTAAAAGACACAACACACAAGGAAAAGGGGATAAGGAGAAAGAAGGAAAAAAGCAAACTTAGGAACCCGTTCTTAAAGGTACAGTTCTTCTGAAGATCAGCTGGAATGGAGAGCATTCAGGAAGCCCAATGGAATGGCTGCCACTAGATAAGGGGTGGGGAACCTTTGGCTCTCCATATGATGCTGAACTACAGCTCCCATCAGCCTCAACAAGCATGGCCAAGTGCACTGAGTGTTGTAGTTCAGTAACATCTGGGGGGTGAAAGTTTCTTCACCCCTGCACTACGTGGAAGTTGAAGGAGGGCCACAAGCAGTTAGTCTCTCAGCAGAGGCAATGGGATAGCCCTGCTTCCCTTCTCTCCTTTGCCTTGTTATATGAAGTAGGGGCAGGAAGACATAGAATCCTCTGTTCATTGTGTCATGAAATAACTTCTGTTTGATGGTAGAGAGGAGGAAGAGGGAGCCAAATGCCCGCTTGCTATTTGCAGAGCTCTTGCATCTTTAGGGTAATACCTGCTTTAACCGCTGAACAAACATGGACACTGGATTTTCCCTCAGCACCCTGCTGTGTGTTTGAGATAAGCCAACACAATGTTTTGGCGAATACTGTCTCAACAAACTGTAAATACAACTTCTGGACTGGAAGGCGCAAACCCCATGCAACACAGAAACTGTGCAAGAAAAACAATACAAGATCCAGGAAGCTGTCCTTGAGTTTGTAAAAGACAGATTTGATGTATGCGCAGTTCAGAATTTGCATTGTTGTACTGTAGATCGGACTGCAAAACAATGGCTGAAGCAGACATAGCAGATGGTAACAACATAAAGGTTTGGGATTTTCTGTAGCATTTGTTGTCCTTTAAAATAAAGAGGCCTCTTGGGTTACAGTGAAGGGCCCCTGTTTCAAACTATAACAGGTCAACTGAGGACCATAGAAAAGATGGCAGACCTCTGCAATGTATCTTGCTTTGATATTTTGCCCTGCATCACCCACTCATATAATGAAGAATGAATTTGCACATTACCGTGCCCTTCAGCCATCCCAATTTGAGTGGGCATCCCAGAGGTACAGAAGCCATCCTGCAAATATGTACACCTGATTTGGCTGGAGAACTGTGCTGCAAAAGTTGGAGAAGTGTGGATTTTGAATGATGGGTGTGTTTCAATTTCAATTTCATTTTGGAAAACACATATTTGGTAGGTTAGCTTTTAGATGTCAGCTGAACCGAATTTCTCTCCTGACTCAAGGCATGCTGGTCTGAAAACACAGGAAGGGTACAGCCGTAGGCATATTTACTTGGAAGTGGGTTGACGAACTCAGCCAGCTGGACTTCTGAGTAAGTATGCAGTGCACAGGATTAGCATGCAAGACTTCCATTGTGCCCTGGTTTTGTAGCAAACCTGTATTCCTTCAGCCCTTCACAAGATTAGCAGTCTAAATCCTACACCCCAAAAGTGGGTGGGTGGAGCTCGCCACTGGTGCTGGTGATCTCACTACTGTTACTAAGCAAACTATGCTCAGTCCTAGCTGTCTAGGAACTGCTTGCTTCCCACACTTCTCACCCTGCCAAATGGCCAATTACAGCATGAGAGTTCATCATTTCCCCGAAGCCTGCCAGTACTTGCAAGAATCTGTTAAGCTGAGGATATTCAATATCTTTTGGGGAGGGAGGGGGAGATGGCATCCCTACTGGTCACCCTCACATTCACTTTAACAACTGAATAGACTCCCATGTGCATGATCAGATTCAGTGAAGTCATTCTGGAATCCCCTACGTTTCTTCTTGGCTTCACAGCGAACCATTTCTCATATACCTGCCGGTTTTGTCCATGGAATTCTAATGAGCATGCTCAAGTGCTAAGGGGCATGCTCAGTAGTGGCAACTGTGAAGGCCTGTGCTCTTTGGGCACCCACAACTGGAATCAGATTTCACAATACTATAGGAAACGTGTACAAGAGAAATCTAGATTAGCAAACAGAGGAGTAGATGGGAGTGGGTGGGGCTCCTGAGTGGGGGATGCAGTGATGTCCTAGCAGTGCACTGCACACATTGCGATGGGGATGGTGTGGGGCAAGGGGGAGTCCAGAGGCAGGGGGAGCCCAGAGCAATGTCCTAGCTGACTACTTACCATTTCTTCTTTTGCTGGTGCGTATTATATGTCATAGGTTTCTATGCCATAGGCTTTAAGTAAATTGTGGGTGTGGATGTGTGAGGTATTGGAATCTTGATATGAATAGACCAGATCCACACCTCCTTGAGACTCATGTGCAGATTGGACTGTATGTTCCCATCGGATTTTGCACATCTCCAAAGGTTCTGGTGCATTTCTCAGCACACACAAAAAAATGCATTTTAAAATCTGTATTTTGAGAGAAAGTGTATTTTATTTTATTTTTTATTTTTTAATAAGCTTTTATTTCCAATATTCACTCTTTTAAAATCACAATAAGAAAGTAAAAAAAAAGACATCGCAAAATAAACAGATGTAGACAATAAAATATCAAGACGTAAATACATTTCTCCAAAAGTATTAATTATCATAACATCATTCTGACTTCCCTCCACCACGATTTAAGCTATATTCCATTGATACCCTTCTTGCAGTTCCTTCTTTCTACCTTTATCTTTACTTCGCAGATTCTATAATTCACCTACTGTTATTTTAATGTTACCTAAGTTTTTCTCCATATATGATATAAATTTATTCCAATCATTAATAAAGATTTTATTACTCTGATGCCTGATCTTCAGTGTCATTTTTGCTAGCTCAGAGTACTCAAATAGCTTGTTTTGCCATTCGCTAATAGTTGGGATTTTAGATGATTTCCAGTTCTGTGCCAACAGTAGTCTAGCTGCTGTTGTTGCATACTGGAACATGGTTTGATCTTCTTTTCTAATCTAAGAGAAAGTGTATTTTAAATGCCTTCTTACCTAAATTTAAATGTGAATGTTCATGTGAATTTTTTTTTTAAATGCCGATTAAGGCAAAAATGGGGCAAATTAGGTTGCTTCTTCTATGTTTAGTCATGAAATCTGGTCACGTGTCTCTCACACCCTGTCTAGTTGGGCTCTTAGTCCCAGGTAAATGTGCATAAAATTGTAGCCTTTACAGATTTCTAGTAAACAATATGTTGTAGGAACATAGCACCCATAAGAGCTAGTCTGAGGAAGAGGGAAATTTCCTTCTTTTCCTTATGGTACTTCTGTCCTCCTAAAGCCTCTCTGAAGACAGACATGCTCAGACTCAAGAACAGATGCTCCAGATGGGATGCTCCAATCACACCTGAGTCTGGCCACTGAACAATGCCCACTTTCTTTCCCAGTGAACTTTGTGAAAGCAGAGGCGTGTGCTGCCTTGGCTTTGCAAAGGGAAGATTTATGAGGTGTTCCACTCCAGGGGTTGTTGGCAAATGTTAATTGCTTCTGCTCCAAGGGTTTCTGAGTAAGGAATGGAGCGACTCTGAATTTTCTTTCTGAAAACCCTGTGTTTTGAAGTTCATTGCCTATAATGGAGTATCATTTCATATCCTTGCTGGATATGTAGTAACTTTTGCTTGTGCTTTACAGTGCCACATCACTACAAACTTTCCCCCCTTTTTTCTTTTGCTGAATTTAAGCAGATACAGATATATACCCAGCTCAACCTTATATAAGTGTGGTGCCTTCCTAGGGCATCTGTTATCTTGTTACCTTCTTGCTTAGAAGAAGGGTTTCTCCTGGGAACTGCAAAAAGAGGTAGAAGAAATTATAGATTTACCTCAGACAGTGGTTTGGATCTTCAAAATCTGGGGTCGAATTCACACAGAGATACAGCTGCAAGCTGTATTTAATATGAGATCCAGGCAAATTATTAAACCTACATATGAGTGCTCCCTTCCAGCTCTATGATTCTAAGACTGTTCTACTGCAGTTCCACATCACTCTACAAATCAATTTTTAAAACACGCACACAAAATGTACACTTTTAATGCATTTTACCCCAATATAGGCATTTTTTCTATGCATTTATTATAAGATACTCCTTTTCGTATCCATTTTTACCTAAAATGTTTTGTAAGCACCTGGTGTACTTTTTTGGGCCCTGAACTATTGCGATATTCAGAGAAACATGAAAATGAAAGGATAATTGCATTATGATTTGTGTATTAGTCTAGGAAGTGCAGATCAATTCAGTTTGGTTAAAAAATATGGACCAAACAAAATCCCCAAGCAGCTCTATTCTTGGTTATTATTAGCTCAAGGAATGGAACAGATAAATCTCCTTTTTAATATATTTGCATACTGCCAATGCAGTTTCAAAATATATATACTGGGTTAGGTAGTTTGGGCATTTTAAGCACAGCATTATCCTTCTAATGCTTGAGGGAGAGAGCAATAGGGCAGCTGTGTCAGGTGGATTGATTCTGCCATGTGTTCATGCCTATTCAGCACAGGTGCCTGAACAGAGCAAAGCCCCAGGAGAACCCCCCTCCCCTCCTGTTCTCCTGCTTTTGAGCTAGGCATTAAAGGGTGATTTAAAGGGTTCCACTCCAGTTGTCCTCCTCTGGTACTATAATGAGTGGAGCCTTGTATAAACGAACTCAGATCATGCACTTGCTGGGGAATTCCTGCTGTTGAATATCTCTGATTTCCTAGCCACATAGGCTGCCGAGAGTCGCAGTCGAGTTATTCCGCCCCCACAGCTCTGTGAAACTTTTGTGTTTATTGTTGTAGCCCACCAGCATTACAGAGTAATTTCAGATAGCTGGGTTTGTACCTCTCTGATCAGCTCTCGCCTGGGCTCCCAGAGCAGAGGGAACATTCTTGGCCACTGGATCACAGTCAGCGTTGCACCTGTTCCTCTCCAGTGGCACCATGGGAGTTTAAGGCATAATAAAGGGATATAAATAATACCCTGACATTGCTTACACAATCCATTACGGTAGTGTGCACAGTCTGCAATGAGATCCATCAGCTGTTCCCTGGCCAACGCCTCATCACCTAGTCCTTTCAGTAGAGGCAACAGACAAGGCTTTGGGTTTACTGCATAAGAAGTAACGGACAACTATCCTGCCATGAATTCTCAATGCATCCAGCTTCTCAATGATGAGCCAAAGCAGGAAGAATTCTAGTACAAGGAGGGCAAAACTACACATTACATTAAATGAACTAGCTTGGATAGGTCAGTTGGTTAGAGTATGGTGCTGATTATGCCAAGGTTGCAGGTTTGATCCCCATATGGGACAGCGGCATATTCCTGTACTGCATATTCCTTCATTGCAGGGGTTGAACTAGATGACCCTTGTGGTTCTTTCCAACTCTACAGTTCTATGATTCTATGTATAACAGCTTTCGATTACAGTATTTGATGCAGCCACCCCAAGGTTACCCAGAAGGAAATGCGACCCTTAAGCTGAAAACGTTTCCCCATCCCTGCCCTATAGTACACCCTCACATCTACAAAAGGGTGATAATAATACTGTAAGGACTTCTTACAGTTACTTACATTGATAATGTATGTCAAGTGATATGAATGCAAACACACTACATAAATAATCATAAAGAGCTAAGTGTTAATAATGATTTGTTGATCATAGGGCACTCTCCAGCAGGGTCTGTGCTGCTTGGGCAACTACAAAAGATGCAGCATTCACATTTGCAATTGATGCACTAACTGCAGGGGGGGGGTGTCATAAAAGACATTTTTTGTTACAGAATATTGCCTTTTAGGTTCTGGTGAAATATAATAACCAGCGCTGGATTTAGGACAGTGTGAGCAAGACCTCCTGTGCAAGACACCAAGCTGAGGGGCCGCAAAATACAAATACTGCTACTAATAAAACCCAGGGTGTTTTTCCCCCAGGCAGAACTTGCTAGAACTCAGTTTGGCATCTCTCAGGTGGGTGCTATTGCCATTCTAAGAGAGGAAAGGAGGTGTTCATGGTGAGTTCCGGCACCTCTTTTTCTAGACAAAGGCCACTGATAAAACCTATATTTAATGGGTCTCACCAGTGGAGGCTAAAGCAGTGAAGAAACTCAATATGGAGGTCGGATGGCCGAAGTATTGGGAAATTTTAGAACAGGATGGAGATAAGTTCAAACTACAAAGTCAGGAGAAATTGAAGCATAAAGTAGAAAATTGGTTCCAATATCGTCAAATAATGGAATTTTTTAAACAGGACAGGAAAATCGGTTTCCAGGTGGAAAAATCAAAATTAGAAACCGAACTGTTAGAACCCAATACTAAGAATTTATCTAGAATGTACAACTTGCTGTTGAAATGGAACACACAGGATGAAACAGTTAAATCGGCTATGATTAAGTGGGCTCAGGATGTTGGACATAACATTATGTCAGCTGACTGGGAATGGTTATGGAACACCGGTATTAAATTTACGGCATGTAATGTCTTAAAGGAAAACATTATGAAAATGGTATACAGGTGGTACATGACCCCAGTCAAGCTGGCAAAAATCTATCATTTGCCCGATAATAAACGTTGGAAGTGTAAAGAGACTGAAGGTACCTTTTATCACCTTTGGTGGACATGCCCGAAGATTAAGGCCTTCTGGGAAATGATCTACAATGAAATGAAAAAGGTACTTAAATGTACCTTTCCTAAAAAACCAGAGGCCTTTCTCTTGGGCATTGTCGGCCAATTGGTGACAAAGAAAGATAGAACTTTTTTTATGTATGCCACAACAGCAGCAAGAATACTCATCGCAAAGTATTGGAAGACACAAGATTTACCCACTGTGGAAGAATGGCAGATGAAAGTGATGGACTATATGACATTGGCCGAGATGACAGGCAGAATCCGTGACCAACGAAAAGAGACGGTGGAAGAGGAGTGGAAAAAATTTAAAAGCTACCTTAAGGACTACTATAAACTTAATGAATGCTAAAATGTTGTGGTTTCCAGAAGCAAAAGGGTACAGGGATATAAGGTTAGACTATAAAAGAGGACTAAGATGATAGAGATTGGAAAGTAACAATTCGGAGTTGCTAGTTGAATTATGGACATTGGAATGCAGAGAGGGGGGGTATGGGGAAGTCCAAGAAAAGAGGTTTATGAAAATATGTTTGAAATTATACGTGTATGTTTGTCTTTTTTAGTGTTTGTTTGTTTTTTTTAAAAATGTTGTAAAACCAATAAAAATTTTATAAAAAAAAAAAAGATAAAACCTATATTTATACAGGTACCTACTGAGAAGATCCATTAAAAACAACAGCTGTACCAAAAGGAATCATTGTGAAAATAGGAAATATTTAGGGTGTGTGTGTGTGCCAAATTTTGCCCTCGCTTACCAAAGTCTGTCCCTGGTAGTGTGAGCCTCTGCAACAAATGAGTGACAGCCTTGCACTTAAGTTTGCTAATTAAATTGACTAAAGGGAAAAAATGGAATGGCCCTTGAGAGATTAGCATGAATTGCATTTGAGCTCCTGATACATATAGGGCTCTCTGCTAAGGTGGGAAAGTGTCACACTAACTGCTTACTGTGAAAAGTGGCAGCCCAGTGGAAGCTGATGCCACATTGATGGTTATCAAAGAGAGAGGGCTCCAAAACAAGGGATTGTAAGCTAGTCTTTCCCAGCTGCAAAGCTGATTTAACCACCAGGAAGTAGGAAACACGAAAATGTATCCAACATTAATTTCATTACTGAAAAGTACCAATAGACAAATGCTCAGTACTTCTTGATAAATAAACCAAATGGGAGCCAGATACCTGAGGATCCAGTGAAATTGCCAAACCACCAAATTAGTTGCATGGGCAGGAGCAGCAGGAAGTTGCTCCATTTACTTTAAATATTCCCATCAGCATATTGCCTTACAAGAATAAATTTCTTGTGGGCAGATTTCTAACCCCATACTATAGGGTCAGATGCATTTTGAATGCTATTTAATTTGCCTAGAGTCCAGAGAGTTCTTGCTTACTGGTTTATTACGCACTATTTTGTGCCACCAGGATGCTTTTTCCTGGTTTTGAGCCAAAGTGGCTTTTCCAGAAGCTTCCTAGCAGGATTGGCTCTGGCGGTGCAAGTACACAGTCCTGACCTCTCTGCCACTTTGGGCTTTCCCCTCTCCGTCCTAGTAAGTGGCAGCAACACAGCTGCCAGGATGCTAACATTGCAGCTCCACCCCACCAGATAAGCTGCTTCTGGTTTTGTAAGGTCTGCCGTTACTGGATCTGCCCATGTGAACCCCAATCTCTTTACAAGAGACCATTGCATGCTGCAGAGAGTATTTTCTCGCTGAGCTAACTAACAAACGGCAGGGCAACCTTCCAGAATAGTTTTGACTCCTCACATCATTACAGGGCAGCAAAATGACTCCAACTAGAATGTTTGAGCAAACATCTAGTCACGGGCAGTCACTGTGATGCACAGAATTGGAAGGCTAGTTTGGAACTGTTAGCCAAAAAATGTGGCCATTTAAAGCACCCACACTAGGATGTCTTGTGCACTGACCTGCTCTTCAAGAGATGATGTTGAATAATCACAGCAAATTGAAAGCAGCTGCTTGTGCACACAGTGTCATTGCAGACATTTTCAGACACATCTTTCCCCCATCTTTTACCCTAAGAGGGGAAAACATCAAAGTGTGCTTCTGTACATGATTTTGTGATTATATTATGTATGTATGTATGTATGTATGTATGTAGGGATGCGGGTGGCGCTATGGGTTAAACCACAGAGCCTAGGACTTGCCGATCAAAAGGTCAGTGGTTCGATCCTCACAACGGGGTGAGTTCCTGTTACTTGGTCCCTGCTCCTGCCAACCTAGCAGTTTGAAAGCACGTCAAAGTGCAAGTAGATAAATAGGTACCGCTCTGGCGGGAAGGTAAATGGCATTTCCGTGTGCTGCTCTGGTTCGCCAGCTCACTCGGCCAGTAAAGCGAGATGAGCACCGCAACCCCAGAGTCGGTCACGACTGGACCTAACGGTCAGGGGTCCCTTTACCTTTATGTATGTATGTATGTATGTCATCATTTCAAGGGGCTACCATATACTTGGAGATTATGGTTTGGATCTTAATGTAACTTAAGGAAGCTCACAGAAAAGAAGCTTCAGGCCTCCTCCTCCCCCTGCACCCAAAGCCTGAGATTTATTCCCTTTGTTTCCAATGTGTGTGTGGGGGGGACATGTGCTAGTCATAAGGCTGGCTTTGGTAGCATGTTGGGGGCCTGGGCGTACAATGAGTATGAAGGATCCATTCCTTCCCAGGATCTGCCACTGGTATGCTCCTTTTTGCCTTTACTAACATTGGAGCACTGAGATCAGTAAGGTAAGGGCTGCAGAGGTTTCCACAGCAACAGGGAGGGAGTTCACAAAGTTGGGTCTCAGTCTCTGAATCATCCCAGGGATGATAGGATTGCAGCCTTAAGGAAGACCACAGAAAGAAAGTTCCATAATCCATTCTCTCCTCGGCAATCCTCAGACACCCCACATTATTCAAGAGGGCCCCCATCCCAGCCATTCAGGCTTGGGGTGTGTGTGCATGGATAGATGTCAGGGTGAGGAAAGGAGGAAGTGGGAAACTTTGCTTCCATGACCTTTCTTATCCTATGTGATATATCCCTGAGCCTTTGACACTCAACACTCATTATTTGGGAGAGAGTTCCCTTTCAGAAATTAAAATCTGATCTCTGTTTCCTCCCCCTCCCCAATCTTTTTTCTTAAGTTTTACATTGCAAATTAAAATTCCAACATTAAACATCAACATCATCATTTAGTATTCCCTGAATCCTTCAACTTCCCTCTGTCCTTCCATGGTTACAGTTGTCAATCTTTTTTCAGTTGCTTCTCTTATTTTCTCTTATTTTTTTTCCTTATTACAAGCATTACTCAAATCCTGCCAAAGTTTTTAGCTGTTTACATTATAAATTCTTACCATTCCTTCTGGAAGTTCTCCTCTTCCTGGTTTCTGATTTTCCTAGTCAGTTTCGCCATTTCGGCATAATCCATCATCTTCATCAACCATTCATCGGGACTTTGTCTTCTTTTCATCTCTGAGCCAGTAGCATCTGCGCTACTGTCACTGCATACATAAATAATTATTTCTGCTCCTTTGGTATCTTTGCACCTAAAATTCCAAATAAAAAAGCCTCTGGTTTTTTTTTTACAAATGTTATTTTAAACATTCCCCCCAACTCATTGTAAATCATTTCCCAGAATGCTTTTGTTATCTTGCACATCCACCACGTGGTAGAATGTGCACCTGATCTTTGTTTCCTAATGCTAGAAGTGTATGATTTGACCTAAATATTTTGGTTCTCTCATAAAGCCTACTAGTCATAGAGGTAATGCTGTACACAGATGTACACTACTGAGGTCTCTCCTTTTCTATGAATGCCACAGAAATTGACAGAAAATTGAACACTGCATTCAGAATTCGATGTCATACTTCAAAAAGGAATTACAAAATTTGCAAGTTTCAAACTGGGGAAAACTGGTTCCTCCCACCCCAGCCATAGTTGCTTTCCTAGCCTCAAAAGGGTGTATTATACAATATAAGCATTAACTCTTGCAGACTCAGAAGCAGCTAGTTTAATCTAGGGAGCATTAAAGACAGCACATGACCCAAAGCCCAACAGGTGGCAAGAGTTAGCCTCTAACAGTTGTTTGATGATCTAATGTCAAACTCATTGGTTGCATTATCCCACATCCTGAGAGCAAACAGGTGACCACATCTCCCAAACCACAACTGGTTAGCAATTTCAAAGAGAGAAGTCATGAAACTGACTGACTAACAGGATACGGTACTTGGCCTACCCTGTACGGACAATCCCCGGTAGATTGATGCCATGACACTCTTGCAGGGAATGTAGAGAAGAGTGGAATGTTGCTCCTTGAGCACTGAGCAGTGAAGACTTCCATCTCTCGCACGTGGCTGCATTTAATCAAACATCTTTCACCAGCACCACATTTATGAGGTTTAAACAAAAGCACCGGGGCTCCTTGGTTGGTTATTGGTCCTGCATAGCTAAGATGGTTAGGCGCCAGAAACATATGGGAGGCAACTCCCAAGAGATGCAGAATCTCAGCACATGGTGTTTACCTTCATTTCCAGGCACTTAATAGACACTGATGTGCCTTTGAATTGCTTGTCATCAGGTTGTCTTTGGCATTTGGATTCCCCTGCCCTCTTTTTAGTCCCTGGATGGGAAGCTATGTAAAACAAGGCGTTCTTCCCCCTAATTAAAACCTGTGATGCAATTCTGAGTGGTAAGTGAGTTTTAAATTATTTATAAAACAAGGCAGATCTTAAAAGGGACATTGTTAGGAAACTGTATGCTAATATATGTTACTTCTGGAAATATCCGTTGCTGGATGGAAACATGAAAGATCAAGGACTTCAGCTAATGCTTGTCGTCTGCCGTCTAAAAGTCTGTAAAGCTGCTGGGATTCCACTGGTACCAACGGCGCCTAAGGACTCTACTAATATTTTTGTTAACCAGGAGTAATGGTGGCAAAGTCACCTTTTATTAGGCTTTTGGATTGGGGAAAGTGGAGCTATGGCTCACTTCTGAACATGGCGCTGCTTTTGGTCTTTTGGGTTTGGCTTTTGCTGCTCAACTCCCCATGGGACTCTTGAGTCCGCTAAGATCCTGATTGGGTAGCCTGGCTATTCTTTTGTGATGGTTCCTGAATCCAGATCACAGCCTCACCCTATTCATACACAAATGTGCCCTAAAGTCAGGATTTGTAAGCAAAAGGAAGGCTTTTGCCATTTGCCTCCCTTACTGCAGAGGAGTATTTGAAGTCACTGAAAGAGTCAAAATGGCTTCAGAATTGCTTTCCTGTACTATTTCAAACACATGGTTTATATATTTAGATGTGTGTGCATTTATGAATATTTATTCTGTATTTGAGACCTCAGAATTCTTATAACAGCAGAAACATATTTACTTGGATCTGTCTTGATATCATCATTTCCAGGGTTGGGGGTTGGGCGGGGAGATGGAGACGCCATATAAATGAATGACATCCCTTGGACACAATGGGCTCTGTTACTGTTTCGCTTTATTATAGAATTTCATTTTGAAGTTCCTTCCTTTCTCCTCCAGCTTGTTTCTTTATGTCCACTGAGCTTCAAGCTCTGTGTGAAAGTCTGGGGAAAGAAAATGACAAAAACGATAGGAGGTGTGCTCATTTCAGACCATTAGCGGAAAGTGGCAAATAATTATGCTTTCTCTTTTGAGTTTTCTCTTCTATTGACAGTACATAAAAGAGCTTGCAAAGGGAGATTCTCTTCTGTCGCCTGCTCTTTGAGCTCTTCTGATGCTTATCTGCAGAGCTCCCTATGACATGATGCTACAACCTCTGTTCCTTTTTTGCAGTCCAAGTACAATATAAGGGGTGGCCTTCCGGGCCATTCAAGGACCACTTTGAGAAAGCATTTGTAGAAATGACTGCTGCAGGAGGTGTTATACTCTCATTCATATGCCCCAGGCAACCAAATTAAAGTCAGTCATAAGACTTACCGGTACTTGTCTGCAAAGAACCATAGCTGATAGATGCCTGCTAAAAACTTTTTTGTTTTGGCAAGCCTACCCAAGCATGGGCTTTTATTGTGCTTACTGATTTTTAAATTCTGTTGATTTTGTCAGTATTTTTAAAAAAATCATTTCACTATATACACATTGCTTTTAAGCTTTGCTGATTGTATCACTGTGTGTATCAGAGCATGGATAGCTTAGTTGGTTAGAGTGTGGTGCTGATAATGCCCAGACTGCAGCTTCAATCCTTGTCTGGGACAGCTGCATATTCCTGCATTGCAGAGGGTTGGACTAGATGATCCCCGGGGTCCCTTCTAACTCTACAATTCAATGATTCCATATTTATTTCTGGCTTCAAGTAAGATTAGAAAGAGAGAGAGACACAGTATTGCAATAAGTTGCACAGGAGATCCAGAGGTCTAACGCAGGCATAGGCAAACTTGGCCCTCCAGATGTTTTGGGACTACAACTCCCATCATCCTTAGCTAACAGGACCAGTGGTCAGGGGTGATGGGAACTGTAGCCCAAAACATCTGGAGGGCCGAGTTTGCCTATGCCTGGTCTAACAGAAGTTAAGCTAGGTTTGAGCTAGCAGATGATATTTATGAAGGCTGACGTCCTTTCTTCAAATCACTGATCCCTTGTTTTATGTAATTGCCGTATGCTGTAGGTTATGATTTGCAGTGTGGCAAAATATAATTGTGAAATTGTTATGGCCTTTGGCCAATAAACCTTTGATTGATTGGGGTCTGCATTTTTCAAGAAGAGATTTTGCATGGTGTTATGTTAGAGACGTTTCATAGCAGTCTATAAAAGTTCTTAAATAAATAACATTTAAAATGTGCTTTATAAGAAAGCAAAAGAGAGAGGTTAGCATCTCTGGTAGAAGAAACATTTGGTATGTTTACTCTAGAGTGGAGTTAATACTGCCAACATTTCAGGTGGCAGAAGGTTATTACCAATAAAAGAAGACTGAATATTGCAAGACAGTTCCAGCAGCCTAGCCTGGGTGTCCTGTCTAGGATGGGGGCAGATTTTCTGTACCTCAGAACGCATCCCTAAATGCAACAATCTTACTCCAACCCATAAAGTTCAGAGCTGATAGCCATTAAGATCTGAGACAGCATTGCTGCTACCCTGGGCGCCATTACTCAGGAATGCTAGTGCAGCAAGACAAAGAAAGTGTTGTGTGGCTTGTTGTTATTATTTTGTATACATGGTTCAACTGAAGCTTGTTGAACATGAGGAGGGCCTGACGGCAAATTCCAGTCCACATGTCACATAGTTCTCGTAAGGATACTCCGCATGTGCGCTGAAGACAAGAGAAAAATAAGCAGCCAGATCAGATGCAATGTGCAAGCTGGCTTGGCCATTGTAGAGAGCCAGTGTGGTGTAGTGGTTAAGAGCGGTAGTCTCGTAATCTGGGGAACCGGGTTCGCATCTCCGCTCCTCCGCATGCAGCTGCTGGGTGACCTTGGGCCAGTCACACTTCTCTGAAGTCTCTCAGCCCCACTCACCTCACAGAGTGTTTGTGGTGGGGGAGGAAGGGAAAGGAGAATGTTAGCCGCTTTGAGACTCCTTAAAGGGAGTGAAAGGCGGGATATCAAATCCAAATCCAAACTCTTGGCCACTATTTCACAAAAGCACTGGGAGGTGCCCTCCTGTTTTCTTTTGCAGAGCATACGCGATAGGATCTGCCCACCAATCTTCAGAAAGAGGGCTCCACTTAAGATCACTCACTCCATGCTTTTTTACTTGGTGTTTCCACTGGGGCTACTCCTATAAGAAGGCAATTCTTAGTGAGAAGAAAGCCGGCTTTTGCTTCACCCTATGCTTCTCATGCCTGGGGGGGAAGATCTAAGCAGTGGCTGCTGTATGCTTTTCAACCCCAAGCCAAAACTTATGACCCCCAGCTTTGCTTTGTCTGATTTCTGTCTTGTCACTTCTCCTGCTTTATTACTTCTGCTGTGTTTTTATTCATTTCTCTTATTTTACAAGCAGGTCCCTGAAATGCTTTCTCTGGCTATGTCCTTCCTGCAGTCCTGAAGAATCAGTTACCAAAATCCCAACTGGACTTCCTGCCAAATTGCTCCAAGTAGCAAAAAGCTGCTCCTTCCCCCACTTTTTCTTCTTCTTCTTCCCCCGCTTCATGTGCCTTGTAGGCATCTCTGCTTTTCCTCCTTTTCCACAGATGTTTTGCATTACTGCATAGTCGCATACAGGAAAGCAGGGGACTGTGGAATATTTTGCTAGATTAAGTAATGCAGGTCAGACCTGAATTTGTGTAGGAGACAGATAAACTTATAAAAGACTTGCTTGTTGAAGTCTTGATTTTGTGGGCTTCAAAGCAGCTGCGGGCTGATTTTTAAAAAAATGGAGGATGAAGGCTGACATTTGGATGAGCAGCAAAGCTAAGACTTTGCTGCCCTTATTCTCCTTCACCCACACTAATTCAGAAGGGCTCCAGGCCTCTTCATGCATCGAGGGTTGCCAACCATTGAGAAAAAAGACTCAGCCTAAAGTTTTCTTTTTAATCTCCGGGTCCAGGGATACAGACAGATAGAGAGAAAGAGAGGCAAAAACATTCCTCTTTAATCAGGCCTTTGGCTGATTGACTTTTAAATATGTTGGAGGAGTTTGGATTTGATATCCCGCTTTATCACTACCCAAAGGAGTCTCAAAGTGGCTAACATTCTCCTTTCCCCTCCTCCCCCTCAACAAACACTCTGTGAGGTGAGTGGGGCTGAGAGACTTCAGAGAAGTGTGACTAGCCCAAGGTCACCCAGCAGCTGCATGTGGAGGAGCGGAGACGCGAACCCGGTTCCCCAGATTATGAGTCTACCGCTCTTATTGGTTTGTTGTGAGCTGCCCTGAAATCTGCAGATGAAGGGCAGTATACAAATTTGTTCCTTAGCCACAGTCATAGTTCATAGCTCAAAGGACTGTAACAGGATAAGGAGGTCAGCATTTCAAACTCTTGCAAGGATACATGCTGCCAATTGTCTGCTTCTGTTACTACAGGTAGTGTTCTGCTGAGGTGCGAACGATGCGCGGGAAGTGGGAAGCCTTGAGGAAAGGGTTAATGATCCCTTGCCACAGCACCACTACTGCAATCACATTTGCAACTCTCCAAAGCAGCAATTTACAATGAAGGAAACGCCAGCAGATCAGTCATGGATGTCTACTGATGCCATGTGCAGTTGGCGTCTCGGTATGCAGAAGCTGGCCTTACCAGGGTTGTTTGTGATAGACAGCAGGGAGAGTGCAGTTTACCCTTCAGGGCTGGTCTAGACTGGCAAAAGTCCAAGGCAGTGTGATGCAAGTCACTTCTGTCAATATACAACATTCCAGTATATGCTTTGTGTTATTCCGAGACAGTAGTTCAGCATTTTCATTCAGCGTTTTACGTTTACGTAGGGGACCAGAAGTGTGTCCCTGGGCTCAGAAAGGTGGCTGAAGTGAAGGCCACTTAAGAACCTGTGCATTCCCTGCTTTACAACATGCAATTCACAAAAAAACCAATGTCCATGATGTCCTGCCCCAGCATGCCACTGGGAGGAGGCATACCAAAATATCTCCAGAAGGCTGCTGTGTCCATTAAAGTGTTAAAAATGAGGATATATAGCAGGCAAAAATCTCCGTTTCAGACTTTTCATGAACATATATAATCTAAATAAGAAGCAATCCTCCCTTCAAAGGTTTCAGGATATTTATTTTTAGGAATTCCAGAGCGTTCATAAATTGAGCTCTTTGTCTGAGCCCCTCAGAGGAATACATTACCTTATTGAGAAATAATGTCTGGGGGTTCATTTCACAGGGCTTACCTCTGGACTCCGTGATGGAGAAACAGCAGATTTCAATTCCCATGCCCCTTCTCTGGTGCAACTTGTACTGTAGCTGTAAAGCAACCTCCAATCACAGAAACCTGGAAAGAGGTGAAGGAAAGAATGAGCATTTAAGCCAAGAAAAGGAAATGGAAAAAATTTATGTAGATAAGATCTCCCACCTTTTTGTAAAACATAATGGCATGAACTTACAAGTTCAAAAAAATAATATCTAGCATGGGATGGCGCCCCACAATAACCCTTCAGCCCAACTCTTATCTGTAGGATAATCTGCACTTAGGTCTATTTGTCTATGCTCCTCATAGGTTTTGAGCTTAGCGGGTGTGCCTTGGCTGTTGGCTATATCCTCACTGGGTTCAGTTTCATTATGTCAACCCTCACACTTCCATATTTATTTATTTATAGCAGGAGTAGCCAACTGCTACCCTCCAGAGGTTGTTGGACTCCCATCATTCCTAAGCACTGGCCATGCTGGATGAAGCTGATGGGAGATGGAGTCTAATAACCTCAGGAGGGCACCACATTGGCTACCACTGATTTCATTGCTTTTGTAAATTACTTTTTAATATTCATTAACAAAGTGTTTTATAATACAACAATTAATGGGGGGTGGGGGGAACCAATCTGTTGAAATACATAAAACAGCCCAACAGCAGCAGATTATCTTCAAATCTTTAAGACAGCAATTTTTATCAGCACTACAGGTTGTTAGTCAACGGTGGGAAGACAGGGATCCATCTTTCCTGCAATGTGTGAAGAGGGCAGTAGAGCAACCAGGAACAGGTTTTGGTGCTCGTTATCCTATGCGAATTCCCAAGTGTTGACAAGAGGCGCAATAATTTTCTAAATCTGACCAAGGTCTATAGAAATGTGCTCGTTATGGGATCAACCTCTGGAAGATCACTCTAGAAAGTATGTAGCAGATCGCCTCAGAAACAGAGAAGAGACCCTTTTATATTACCAAGGAGGTCTCCTAGCCATCCCTTCCACTCAGAGCTGGCCCACCCATGAGGCAACTGTCTCAGGTAGCAGGGTCCTCAGGGGCAGGTGATGTCATTCTCTCTCCCCCCCCCCCCCGTTCCTGATGTAGATCTTCTCTTACCCTTCTTCCCTAGTATGGAGGGACCCCATTTTGGGGTCCGCCTCAGGTGCCAAAATATCTTGGGCCAGCCCTGCTTCCAATACAATATGGTTCTAATCTGCAACATCTGCTACTACTCTTGTCTAGTATGATTAGACTGAAAAGAAGACAGGGTGCCAGTTCCTTTAATAATTGTGCATAACAAGGATTTGTTTGGTTGCTTGCAAGTGGAGCTTGTTATGTGAGGATGAGAAGCCACACTCAGTGAAATTATCTCTCTAAACTAGGTCCTATAACAAATTACCTGGGAGTAAGTCCCAGTGAACGGAGAGGGACTTACTTCTGAGTCGATATGTATTGGATTGCACTGCCTGCTTATGTATTAAAATACACATTAAAATATCCTCTAAATTCATATTTTGAAGGGGAATTAGTCTTATGTACTGAGTTGAATAGGATCCAAACTGCAGCAGTCTGATTGGTCCTAGAACAATAGGATCCAAATTGCAGCAGTCTGATTGGTCCTAGAACAATAGGATTCAGAATGCAGCAGTCTGATTGGTCCAAGAACAATGCAGCAGTATGATTGGTTGGCAGGAACCACCCAATCATGCTCCAGATATAAGTGAATCCACAACCTGATTGGCTTACAGTAGAATTCCAGAATTAACCAATCATGTGCAGCCCATTGTGTAAATAATGTATATAAAGCAGATACTTTGAGGGGACTTTCATTCATTCCTCCTCACCACTATGAGCTGAATAAAGAGCATGAAATCACTTTGCGACTCTGAGTATATTTCAATTATCATCACAGAAATAGAAAAGAATTATGAGTAAAAAAATGTGAAAACAACACAGATCGGAAATTGAGAGATTCATAATGATAGTTCACAGCTCTACACATTAATCCTGCTCACTCTGAATAAAAATTGCCACAAAATGTCACTAAAAATTAAATGCTGGGGCAAATGTGGAGGTTCCTCCTCAAACTAAATGTCTAAGGAATTTACAGGAAAGCAAAAAGTTTTCAGGAATGACTAATGACATTTCTCATGGGGTATCATAACATTTGCCACAGCATTTCACCTAAAGTGAAAATTTGAGATAAATTTTGCAGTTCCTGCTCAGGAGAAACATCCAATGGTTTATTTATCTTTTGCAAAACAAAAGAAGTTTAGATAAAACTGCAGAAATTTCTCAGGGGGCGTTACATGCACATCCCTATTCTGACATTTTGTATACTGATGATGCAATTAATTAAAGGAGGCACAAGGCCGAAGTGTTGAACGTCTGCCAAAACCCTTCATTTACAAATTAAACAGGTTCTGTAGAATCTATAGACCTCCAGAGGAGAATAGCTATTGTACTAACCTTTTGTGTAGCCAAATCCAAGGGGGGAAATGGCCTCTTCTTGTTCCATCTCTCTAGGCTGCTTATATAGTTGACAAAGTGGCAAATGGTTTAGACACAGAGTTCTCTCACCTGAACCCCTCCTGTGGTGCTCTATGTTTTAACAGCATTTCAGGCAATGGCTCAAAAGGTGTCAGTTAGCTTAGCTTCTATATGAAGATCTATATTGGCCATTCACCTCTGGATCAGCAGATCCAACTCATTGTACAGGTCTTGAGTACTACAACTGTGCTGACACCAGGATCATTCGCATTAATAATATTTCCAAATGGGCCCCAAATCTGGCAACACCTAGCCATTATTAAAAGTCTCTGGACTGAGCAACTACAAGGTGTGAACTTGTGAATTCCAGCTTGATTGTAGGAAAGGAGGCAAGGTCAACAACAGGCTTGTGAAGAGGAAGGTGGGTGAGTAGCTGCTTTCCCAAGACTGCAGAAACCTCTGCCATGTTTATGATATATATGCAGTATAATGACCTCAGAACCAGGATTCAGACACTCTCCTGTTATATCATAAGGAACCTTAAAGTTATCCCACCACCTCCAAGTTCTAATATTCTCCTGAAAATTAGCAATATTGAGGTCAGAGCCAGACTGCAAAAAAGAACCCTAAAAACAGGAGTAGATGCATGGTGACTGGACAGAAGAAATTGCAGAGTAGAGTCTAAAGAGCATCTATGCCCCATTCACATCAGAATTCATGTCTCACAGCTGCATGAGTCAAAATAAAAAAATTCCTTCCTGTAGCACCTTAAAGACCAACTAAGTTAGTTCTTGGTATAAGCTTTCGTGTGCATGCACACTTCTTCAGATACACGAAAGCTTATACCAAGAACTAACTTAGTTGGTCTTTAAGGTGCTACAGGAAGGATTTTTTTTATTTTGACTATGGCAGACCAACACGGCTACCTATCTGTAGCTGCATGAGTAATAGCTTGGAAAGACTATTCATATTAATCTGTATTTTACCCCATGCACCTCTCTCAAAATTTACCCATTACCACCTGCAGACAAGGTTAAATATTAAATATATTTTCCTTCACCTCTAAGGACACATAAGACCATAATTGTTGTCTTGCTGAATCTCACTAGGATCCACCTAACTCAGCATTCTGTTTTCATTCCAACACTGCCAAACCATATGCTTTCATACACTCACAGTCGGGACATGGAGGTGATGACCACTGAGTGGTGAGATGTTGTTTTCAATGAGTTATTGTCCAGAACCCAATATATTTTTCTTGGGTAGACAAAGAAAGTTTAGACTCAATTAGTGTGTGTATGGTTTTTATTTTTTTATTTTAATCCCAGATGCATTACTCTTTTACTGCATTACATCGACTCTTACACCCAGTTTGTAGATATCTATTTGCAGCTCTTTACAGTCTGCTTGAGATTTCTGCAAAGTAAATAACACGGCTATTGGTTCACTCACTTCCTTCCTTCCATTAAGAAAACTGTCTAGTTATCCCCACCTTCTGTTTCCTGATTTTTATCAGTTACTCATCCTTAAGAGGACTTCTTATCTGGATTACTACTATTTATACATAAACAGCTGATATTTACCTATTGGCAAGAAGAAGAGTTTGGACTTGATATCCCACCTTTCACTCCCCTTAAGGAGTCTCAAAGCGGCTAACAATCTCCTTTTCCTTCCTCCCCCACAACAAACACTCTGTGAGGTGAGTGGGGCTGAGAGACTTCAGAGAAGTGTGACTAGCCCAAGGTCACCCAGCAGCTGCATGTGGAGGAGCGGAGACGCAAACCCGGTTCGCCAGATTACGAGTCCACTGCTCTTAACCACTACACCACGCTGGCAAAAGGAACATGAAATCATTAGTAAGGCGGCTTTGTTGTTCTGAAGGCTAGTACAGTATAATATTATTAAACTGGTTTTAACATAGCTATTGCCATCTAGTAGACTTTCCCCATTTGACATGACCGATTAGGGGGAAAAACATGCAGTATAGGTTTTATTACATTAAAGAATATTGAATTAAGTAATACTATCTGAAAGAGAATTTGCTTATTTCCATGCATTGAGACATGACCTTGCACACCTAAACATATATTTCTGCTTATAACAAAAGAATGCTACCTGTGGTCAATCAAATCATAATGTGGCACAAGCAGATAGCGGATTGTTAAGCTATGGCACTCACTCCCACAATTTCGTGGAGAATTGGGCTATCAATGACTACTAGCCATGATGGCGGGGCTCTCCCTCCACAGTTGGAGGAGGTAATGCTTCTGAATATTAGTTGCTGGAAGCCACAGTAGCTATTGTGCTTGGGTCCTGTTTGTGGGTTTCCTACAGGCATCTGGTTGGTCACTGTGAGAAGAAGGTTGCTAGATAATATGGATTATTGACCTGATTCAGCAGATTCTTCTTATGTTCTTATGGTATGGGTTTCAGTTTCCTCAATGCCAGAGGTAGCTGAGGTAAAAAGAGCAAGTCTAATAGGATATATACACCAATCTCAAGAACAATGAACTTTTTCATTTCCTGCAGGAGAAAGAATTTCCAACCAATTAGACCTGTAGGAAACAATTTTCCACCCTCCTAATACAATTATGAAACTGAGCAATGATGTTCTCCTTCGCTGAAATCCCATCCTCATTTGTGGCTATTCCACTTGTAAGAAAGGGGATCAAGGAGACCTGGATTTATGCTTGATAATGCAAACAAATGAATTTCTTGCCCCAACTACTTCTCATATGAATCTGAACCACAGTTTTATATGAGGATATATAATCTATAATATAACTAGCAACATGAAATACAGAGGTATGGATTAACTGAGAAAGCCTTGCAAAACCTTTTATAGCTTTCAGTTCTGAAGGACTCCCCCCACCCCATACCAAAGTTTCAATGCTTTTTGAATTTCAAACAAATCCTGATCAGGAAACTCAGCCAAAATGTCTGGGTTTTGCCTGGTTTCAGGTTGAAGCTGCACTGAGCGAAGGCTTGAAGCTGCTCATGATTTCAACCCTCCAAACAATAAACTGAAATATAAATTATAAATTGGCTCAGCTTCATTTGAAACTCAGCCCAGCCTTCCATGAAATTCAGCCCGGCTTTGCCAGAAGGCATAATTTGAAATTGAGTTGGTCTGGGTGTCAGAGATGGGGTGGAAGACACTTGGAAACTTCCTAAGTTGCAACATGGGGAGCATTTGTTTGAAAATTCTGGAAAAAGAATAAAGCAGCCTTCACCAAGATTGGTGCCCTCAATATTTTTGGACTACAGTTCCCATCATCCCCAGCCAGCATGGTCAATGGTCAGAAATGATGGAAGTTGTAGTTCCACATTTGGAATGCTACAGGCTCCCCTTCCATGATCTAGAGTTTAGATTTTTGTTAAATACACACAGTTAGCAATGCTAGACATGCTCAGATTGTGAAGCCAGTCCTCAAGATTAAAAAGCTAAATGATCTTCTCCTGGGATGCACGGAGGAGTGCCGCTTTTCCATTATTGATTCTGGGACTGGTAATCCCATTCGTATCCTCAGTTTAAAAAAAACAAAAAACCAGCCCTGTGGCAACTGCAGCTGTCTCCTCCTTCCTATTGGTCAAAGTAAATTTCAGAACCTTGGGGCTGTTGTTCATAATATTTAGGAGGCTAGGGCTTTGCTTACCTGAATCTTGCTCACAAGTATTCTAGCAGGGTATCAGAACATCCGGGACATCCCTATGACTATCACTGGGAGTAAAAAATTAATATTTAAAAGCTTACACACATACAGCTGCTAGTTGCAGTGATTACTGTCATTAGCTTTTTGGCTGTTTGGGGATACAGTGGTACCTTGATTTAAGAATAGCTTAGTTTATGAGCAACTTGGATTAAGAACGCTGCAAACCTGGAAGTAGGTGTTTTGGTTTATGAACTTTGCCTTGGAAGCAGAACATGTTCCGGTTTCTGTTGAGTGTGTTCAGTTTGTAAATTGAGTCCCCCACTTCTATGGGAAAGCACACCTTGGTTTAAAAAACGCTTTGGTTTAAGAACGGACTTCTGGAACGGATTAAGTTCGTAAACCAAGGTACCACTGTATTACTTGACCTATTTGTGTGCTTTATGTTTAATATTCTAGATGCATTTTATATGACTTGTTAATGATTGATCAACAATAATGATTAATTAGTAGATTGTTAATTTAGCATTGCAAATAGTTTTATGATTTTAATCATGTAGCATGGTTATTATAGTATTTCTTTGGCCTGTTATTCTGCTGTAAACCACTCTGAGTACAAATTTGTAGAAAATGTGTTATATAAATAAAATAATGGTGAATATAATAATCCATCCTCAAATCTTTCAGTAACTTGTCAGCTGAACAAATAACCAACACTCAGTGTCTTGCTTTACATTCCAAGCTGGAATGCAAATCAGTTTGCATTCCTGTTTTTTGAAAGTAACAAAGAACTTTGGTGACATGTAAACTGAAGGGTGTGTGGGTGTGTACATGTGCAGTGTTGCCCATCACAGAGTGTGATGGGAAATTGGAGATGGCTTTTAAATATGCATATAGTACTCATTAATATGTATGTTCACTGAATATGTTTGGAGAAAGGGAGAACTGTGTCTCATGCATGTACAGAGTTGTGCTTGAATGTGTCTTTGGAATCTGTCCATTGATTAGTAGCACACTTTGCTAGGAATTACCTAGCGAAAGTCCCCTCTGGCAGGCAAAGAAAGGCAAAGTAATGGAGTTTTAAGCAAGAGGCAAGTCTGAGGCAAGAGAAAGTGCAGACGTCCCTAGGAAATAAAGACCATTCAGCACATGTACAAATCCCTATCTTCAGCTTTGAAAGCTAAGCATCTCTGTTGTTGCACGGCTGAGTAACTAGGCTTTGAAATATGTTATAAACTGAAAGCAACTGACTGACATTTTCAAGATGTCAGAAAATTAGGAAAGCTGGACAGAAGCACTAGGCCAAGAAAGAGAGGGGGAAAAGAAAGAAAGACGTA
Source organism: Podarcis liolepis (assembly GCF_965112155.1). Lineage (NCBI taxonomy): Eukaryota > Metazoa > Chordata > Lepidosauria > Squamata > Lacertidae > Podarcis > Podarcis liolepis. The sequence goes on from NC_139556.1 coordinate 32,653,677, forward strand.
CATTTTGTGCCAAGAAACCCTGAGCTGCCAGAATGACTACTTGCGCCAAGAGGCTCCAAAAGCTTTGGGCTTTTTGTACTACTTGACCCAAGTACACTGTTCTTCTTCTGGGTCTGGGCTTCAGGTTCAGTGCAGGAGGTCAAAGGGATTTGGGATGAAACCAAAGAGGATATTTGTGTGCATTTAATGCCTAGCTCTGGGATTATTATGTTGAAAAGCAATCCATTTCCCTTCCCTTCCCCAGTTCTTTCGGAATATATCGCATTCAGATTTAGATTCCTCCATATTCTTACCTAGACGAGGATAACTATTTCTGTTGCAGATATTATTATGAGTTTGTGTTTGGCTTGATATAGATACACTTTCATGCTTAATCCAGACTCTCCAAGTGTCCCTATTTTCCAGGGACAGTCTTAGATTTACAGAAGCAAACCTGGTTTCTGATTTGATCCCAGAATGTCTCCTTAGGATGTTTCTATTTTCATCGGAGAAATGTTAGAGGGTATGGAGTTATCCAATCCCCGAGCCATCTGAAAGCAGCGCTGTATGTTTTTTAATGTTTAATGTTTTCTAATGTTTTTATATATGTTGGAAGCAGCCCAAAGTGGCTGGGGCAACCCAGTCAGATGGGTGGGGTATAAATAGTAAAATTATCACCATCACCATTATGGAATAAAAAGGTAAATGGACCCCTGACTATTAGGTCCGGTCGTGACCGACTCTGGGGTTGCGGCGCTCATCTCACTTTATTGGCCGAGAGAGCCGGCGTACAGCTTCCGGGTCATGTGGCCAGCATGACTAAGCTGCTTCTGGCGAACCAGAGCAGTGCACGGAAATGCCATTTACCTTCCTGCCAGAGCGGTACCTATTTATCTACTTGTACTTTGATATGTTTTCAAAATGCTAGGTTGGCAGGAGCAGGGACCAAGCAACAGGAGCTCACCCCGTCGTGGGGGATTTGAACTGCCGACCACCTGATCAGCAAGTCCTAGGTTCTGTGGTTTAACCCACAGCGCCACCCACATCCCTCATTATAGAATAGGATGCCCCTATTTTCCTTGGAGAAATTTTGGACAAGCATACTCCTAAATCTCAGGAATATATTTTGACAGTTAGGAAGCCTTGCGATTTTTGCCATCTATCCTGGGGAAATCACAGATCACCACCATAAATGGTGTTGTTCCCTAGCCAAAGGCAATAGCTAAATATCAGGCCCTTGGGACGCTTTGCTTGTCAGCATGCACAGACTTCCCATAGCAGCCATCACACTAATGAAGCTCCTTGGAGTTCCAGCAGGGCTATTTCACAGCCTGGTTTCTGCAGCAATATAGGTTTTTATTGCCTCTGGGACAGAGCTTCTGCAAGTCAATGAAACATTCTGCTGCAGTGGTAAAAGGTGTAAATTGAACTAACTTCATGGGGTCCCCAAGAAGCAGTGACAGATGAAGGAGGCTTTCTCCCCTGCAACCATTCTCTTCACTTTAGCTGGGGGGGAAAGAAGAAGGTTGAGGTGTTACAGTAAGAAAAGCAATATTTTATGAAAGTTGCAAGCTGTATGCCTGAAACAGTCCCCCATAGAGTACTCTATGGACTGGTGTTTTCTGTTTATTGTACCTCACCGCACCTAGACCTGGTTTCCTGCTGGCTTTCTTCCTTCCCATGTCCTCACTTTATTTTACTTCAGTCACTACAACCATTTCCAGTATTTGTCCAAGTTTCCACTTAGTTCCTTCGCATCCGACCTCATACACTTCTGTTTGCCTTTCTCTTCTATGGTCTGGACTTGGGCCCCAGACAACAGCAAAGAGTCTCTGAGTTCATTCAGAGGTGAGAGTGTAGGGTGTGCAGAGATGCTTTAAATGGGTTTTTAACATTGCACGTTATTGCATTTTAACATTCAGGTTTGCTTCAATTGTTATAACCCACCCTGGGGCTTTAAGGGGAAGGGCGGGTAAGAAACTGGAACCAATAATTGTTTGTCTTCTGTATCTCAAACATTTGTACTGTTATATGTAATAAAATAACATATGGTAATTAAAATTTAGGGAGGAATGTTACTACCTTCACTCCCAATAACAACAACAATAATTCTTTTAAAGGATTGTCGATTAAACAACCCTAATTTGCATTTTGCATTTATGTGTATGTTTAATTTTAATTCAGTTGTATTGTCTTTATTTCCTCCTTTATTCATGTATGCTATTGAAGGGAATATCCTTTCTTAAAAAGAAGTAATAACTGAAAATCAGCAGCAGTAGCATGCTTCCTCTGCTCCTCTCTCTACCCTTCCCTGCCACCCAGCTGCCCAGGCTTGAAGCCAGATTGAAATGGGGCTAGATTATCTGTTTCATCCAATAATCTATGGAGCTGTATATGCATTCAACACACTGTTTTTGTCCCTGTTTGGTTCTTTTCTCAAACTTTCCTTCTTCTCTCACTCGTTTCCCTCCCTTCTGTCTAAGTCATGTCAAACACCAGCCTGACTTAGACTCTTGAGCACATTTACCAAGATCTCTTGTATCCCTCTTGTAAATCTGTCTCTCTGGCTACTACATTTGCATTCCCTTTTGCTCCTTCAGGCTTTCACACCAGTTCATGTTCCCAGTGCCTCCTGTGTGACATCCATGAACTTGTGCCAGTTTTTGTTGGCTGATACTCAGTTTTAGGATGCAGTGCAAATAGCAGGAGTTTATAGTCTTTTCTCCCAAATATTTGGGAGAAGGAGCCAACTGCAGGCCATTTAGAAAGCTCGGTTTCTTGAACTGTTCTCTTCTAGTTTTTTGTTGGGGCAAGGTCAATAGCACAGAAATATTAACTCAGTAGGAAACATAGCTAGGGATATCTGTTCATATATTGCTCCACTGGTATAATGAATACTTAGTTTCCTGAGGTTAAAGACGTACATCCCGGCATGCACTGCAGATACCACTTTGTTCAGTACTTGAAACATATGTGCAGAACAAGAGCAAAGCCTATTCCAGATCTGAGGCAAAGTGCCCTCAGTAGGTCACTCCCCACCCCACAGCTGAATTATCAGGTGGTAAGTTGCAGCAAGAGGCCAGCTGCAGCACCGGAGCACTGGGCTTACAGTGGTGCCCCGCAAGACGAATGCCTCGCAAGACGAAACACTCGCTAGACGAAAGAGTTTTCCGTTTTTTGAGTCGTTCTACAAGACGAATTTCTCTATGGGCTTGCTTCGCAAGACGAAACGTCTTGCGAGTTCTTGCGAGTTTGTTTCCTTTTTCTTAAAGCCGCTAAGCCGCTAATAGCCGTGCTTCGCAAGATGAAAAAACCGCAAGACGAAGAGACTCGCGGAATGGATTAATTTCGTCTTGCGAGGCACCACTGTATGTGGCTAAACCTGTTGGCACAGCCATTAAATCCCCCACAATGCAACACTGTAATTATGCTCCTGTCAGCACCAGGAAGGAAAAGTATGCCCAAACTAGGCTAGTGTTAGCAGTGGGAGTGGAGCTTGTGGGGACCTCAGCATATGCCCAAGAATGGTGCTTGCTGGTGCTGGCCATGAGCACATGAAACGTGCATTAAGACCCTGGGTGAAGAGGAAGGATAAGGTTATTTGAGGCTGCCCATTAAGAGAATCTGCAACACTCAGGGTACACAGGAAGCAAAAAAGGCTAATGCTATTCTAGGCTGCATCAACGTAAGTATAGTATCCCGATGGGCGGGGTAATAGTAGGGCTCTGTTCTGCCTTGGTCAGACCACACCTAGAGTACTGGGTGCCACAATTTAAGGAGAGTTATGACAAGTTGGAACGTGTGTACAGGAGGGTGGCTAAGATGACCAGGGGTCTGGAAACCAAGCCTTATGAGGAATGGTTGAGGGCGTTGGGTATGTTTAGCCTGGAGAAGAGGAGACCATCTTCAAATATCTGATGGGCTGTCCCCTGCCTCGCTGCATATAGCCTCTCCTGCTTCTAGTTAACAGTTTCCAAGTTGGTGTTGTTCTTGAAAGTTCTTACACGAGATCTACCAAATTCTGGAAATAACTAGAATCTGCTTGTGAATTTATGGGTTTACTCTGAATTGGACTTGGGACACAAATGAAATAAATAATGTTAGAAAAGGGGCAGATGACTACTGGGAAAATGAAAGAACAAAGCTCTGTATGTATGTACATATTCATGGATTTATTTCATGGATTTATATCCAGCACTTCAGTAAGTTCCCAGGGAATCCTGCAAAGAATCAAAAATACTTATCATGATATAACCCTTGCTCTAAGAAACCTCAGCTTATGTATAGCCAAAAATGTGGCATCTGGAATTAAGAACCTCTTCTTTCATTCAGATTACAAATTGAAAACAATTCAGACTCAAACTGAGGATTACGGTGGTTTTGGCTCTGTAGCTACTAAAGGGGCCATGAATTTCCTAACTTTTATAGGATGTACGGGAGATAGGTTTGAACTTTTTATGCTTGCCTCTTTTAAAATTCTATAATCATACGGCTGTTCAATTCTCCTGGGTAAACTGAGACCCAAGTAGAATTTAGTTGGTTGTAAAATATATATTTTGTGTTCTCCATCATATATATCCCTGGTGAATTTATTCATTCTCTAGCAGTCTTTTTTATAGCAAACTACAGATGTGTATTACTTAAACAGATTGTCCCATCTTCTGAGCAGAGTCTTATTGAGTAGATGGATGCTTTGATAAAATGAAGATTTCTTGTATTTTCAGAAACTAGTTATCTTATTCTCACCTCTTATTCAAAAATAGCACTGAAAAAATGATAGAATCTTTAAAGTCTTTCAACTACAAGTTTTTCATCCACTTGGTTTTTACTTGCCTCATTTGGTAACATATAAATAGCCTTGGAAATAGTAATATAAAGCTCCAAATCTTTTGGGTTATTTAATATTTGTGTCTTAATAATTTAATTATATGAAATAAAATAACTTAATCCAGAGCCACATGCATGCTCCTTTACATCCTTGGAGCTTCTGCATGAGTGGAGCTCTGTTCATTTAAATCAGGGGTTTGGCCGTGGCCAATCTTCACCCAATAAGGGGTCCAATTTTGCCTGCTAGGCCATTTTCCCCAAAGCATCATCCATCAATCAGATGGAATCACTGGGTGATAGATGAAAACTGGTCCATTGCTAGGTTACTTCACAGAAGCAACAAGAATAAAGCTGTTCCTCTGTTAAGCAACCATTTTGGTCTGACTTCTTCTTTGAAATAACCTGACAAGGAGCCAGCTTTCATCTATGTTTGGACACTAGGTGCCATTTTGATTCAAGATGTCAGACTGAAATGTTCTAAACTGATTTAGACAACTCTGAAGATACTGTCACCCAGCTTGGCATGATGGCTCCTGAGGTGGAGGAGTGGGTTAATCCCTTGTGCACTCTATTTTACCAGAGTGAATTTAATAGCCAAGATTTATGGTTTGGCTATCATTAAGCATCATGCAATTATCGCCATCGGCGAGCTGCCAACAGAAGATGTTCAGTCTGCCATGTTCCTCCTCTGTAAGTCCACCATCAGACACCATTTTGAATCAGGGTGGTGGGCCAAATTATTCCAAACTGCACCACTTAAGATATCATTGCTCAAATTGGCATGGCAGTTCCCAAGTACAGTGGTGCCCCGCAAGACAAATGCCTCGCAAGACGAAAAACTCGCTAGACGAAAGGGTTTTGCGGTTTTTGAGCTGCTTCGCAAGACAAATTTCCCTATGGGCTTGCTTCGCAAGACGAAAACGTCTTGCAAGTTTGTTTCCTTTTTCTTAACACCGTTAATACAGTTGCGACTTGACTTCGAGGAGCAACTCATAGAACGCGGTGTGGTAGCCTTTTTTGAGGTTTTTGGTGATTTTTGAAGCTTTTCCAAAACTTTTCCGACACTGTGCTTTGCAAGACGAAAAATTCGCTAGACAAAAAAACTCGCGCAACGAATTAATTTCGTCTTGCGAGGCACCACTGTAGTATATTTTGGTCTATGCTGGGACACTATCAGACTTCATTTTGACTCAAGGTGGTGAAGTGAACCACCTGCAATGATTTGAACACTTTTGAAGATGATATCGTTCCCCAATGTGGCATGATGGTTCCTGAGATCATAGAGTAAGTTTGAGCCTACGTTCGAATACCATCAGATGCCATTTTGAATCAATATGGCAGGCTGAACCCTTCATAACAGCACTGATTTTAACCATCATTTGGCAGGAATATAATAAGACTATGCACCAGATTTGGCCAAAATCCCAGTTCCAAACCAAATTTGGCCAATTCAAGCCGATCTCAGCTTTGACCACGTTGGGTCAAGAGAGCCCTGTACTATCCCAGGTTGGGTTGCCCCAAATTAACCAGGACCATTTTGCATAACAAAAAATGGATTCTTTTTCAGCCATAAAAATATATATATTATCTGTTAAAATGTTCTCTTATCCATTTAAATTTACCTCACTTGCCCTCAGTGATAAAATCACATAGCCAGACATGATTGGCTGCATAGTGTTGTGATGTCATGCTGTGATTCCTGACAGTTATTCTCATGTGACTACTTCAAAATCAAGAAAGAAAATGAAAGCATAGTATTGCTGTTTCAAAACTTTAAAAATTAATAAATTTATCAGGTGATATTTACACTCTACTGGAACAGCTATTCTTGCCTTTAAAATTGATACTGGCAAATATTCAGTGCAGCTCCAGTTATAACATTTTTGGAAATCAAATATAAACACACTATACTTCCCTCTTAATTCTTCAACATGCTTTTGTGCTTTTTGCAGCCCATCAGGTTTTCTCTTCAATCCAGTAACCCCTGAAACAGATCCACTTTTCATATTGTAGCTGGGATGTATATTTTAAATACAGCAAAGCAGTTTTCCGGGGCATATCCTCCAGACCCCTGTTTGTCAGCATTGTTCTTCTCATCAACCTTATCTATCTTCCACATGTACATACTAAAGTGGAATCTCTTTACAAGAAAGCTGTCGGTATATGTTGTGTCCTTGTTGTGCCCTTTTCATATAACCTTCTTCCCCCAGAGGAGTACTTTTTTTTTTAAAGTTCACCATTTTAGGTAATTCACAAATGCTGAGGACTCACAGTTTTTACACGTACTGTACAAGCCTTGATTGTAGCCTTGTCCAAAGGAAGGAACTGCAACAATAAAAACATCTGTGTAAGGCTTCACCTCTTCAAAATCTACTCCTTCAACAGGTTGTCAACACAATAATTCTCTGTAAAGGATTTGTGTCATATGCCAGGAAAATTGAGAGTAGAAGTGACAATGACACATGGCCCCTCAACTTTAGCTTTTATGAAAAAAGGGTTTCTTTAAGTCAAGGTTAAGGGACAGGGGGTTCAAAACCCAGACCCTGCTTCAATCACTGCAATGGTCATAGATCTTCTAGATTCCCCTGTTCCTTAATAGGGGGACCACTACTAACAGAAATGGAACTTCTTTCTGCGACTCCCTCCACCTTTCTTCACCACCTGCTTGTTCACCCACCACCCATCTACCTTCTAAAAAGAAAGCCAATGGCTCTTGAGGGAGGTTAGGTGATTCTGCGTGACCAGGCCAGCAGGTCACAGCTCTTTCTGAAGAGATGAGAGCCATGGAGGGGAGGGTGCTGCTGGTATTTGCAGGGTGCAAGATTGGCCCTACCAATAGGCAAAGTGAGGCAGCTGCCTCAGACAAAAGATTTTCATTGACACAAAAAGCCCACAAACTGTTAGCTATTTATTATGGTATTTTTTTACAGAATTGCGATACAGAGCAAAATGGAAAAGACACTTGCAACAACCTCCTCTAAGTTGGTGCCATGGGAGAGGTAGATGCAGGCCTCACCTCAGTTCTCTCACACAACCTGCTATATTAAGGGGATTCCCTGAGGGCATTTTGCCCCGCGCCCCAAGCCTTCAAAAACCTGCCCAGATTTCCCTGCAGTGAACAATGAGGTGAGAAGTTATGTGATAACTGTGTACTGGTAGTACGAGGAACAGATGACTGGTGAAATGCCATCAGTTTCTCCTGCAGTAGCCAAGAACCGCATTGGAAATTTAAAACAACTATAGCAGACGGAAGAGTAGTATATTCCGTATGTGGTGGCAATTCCATCCTTGCGTAGTGTAGCATCATGATGCTCCACTTCTGATTACAGTATCTTTGGCCAGGGGCAACATAGTTTATTTGTGGTTCTGAAAGGGAGGCAAAACCAGCCCAACATATTTTGGAGATGTTACTTTTTTAAAAACAACAACAACAAAACATTCCTACATTTATGACATTTAATTCAAAGTCCACATGTGAACATTTCTGGCCAAATCACTGTTTCTATGCCAGCAAGTGTAACAGGAGATTCTGCACTGATGGCCTAGCAAGGTTAGAAAGTAAGGTTCCCCATATTTACACCAGGGAGCTTCACACTGCAACAGGTATGTACCCTCCAGAGTCAAGTTGTTTGCTCTGAAGCAGCTTTCTGTTGCTGCTGCTCTTGTTCCTGCTGTTCCTGCAGTTTCCTCTCTTTCTCCCACGGGCCTTTCTTTTTTTAGTGGCTCCTTCTCTTTGGCTGCTGCACTGTGTTCAATTGGTGCTGTTGTTCTAGACTGTTCTTTTACAATAAGGCAGTCCCTCAGTTAAGCAGCCATTTTGGCCCACCTCAATTGAACGCAGTGCCACCTGTGGTTGAAATAGCAGTACAACAGCTACCTCTAGGTTACACCCTGTCAGGTCTGAAGCTGCTTATTAACTTAAATCTTTTTATCCTGATGGATTCACAACGTAATGGAAAGTCCAAATGTGAAGGAATCGTGAGGTAGCAAACCTTTTATCGTACAAGACCACTGTAGCACAAAAACAAGCGTCTCCCTTCTAACTTCTATCAGGCACTGTTTCTTTTATCCTTCACTTTGTCATGCACTCTTGTGGGTTTTAAAATCTCATTTTCCATTACATGTGATTTTGACAGCAGGCTTTGTGTAGATATCTTGCTGAGGTCACTTATGGAGCCAATTACATGGAAATTGCTCCCAGTTTGGATGTTTGTTTGGTATTCAGTTGATGTTTTGTCTGTTAATTCCGGAGAGGTTTCCTTCTTAGGCGTGTTAAAGGCATCTGGAGGTGAAGAAAGTCAAGGTGATATTTTTTTCTCCCTCCACCATAGAAATGTGAAATAAACTGAAGTGCCAGGTCAACAAAATCCAAATATACCAGAAGACAGAGACAGGAAACTGTAACGAAACAATAAAAACTCACTCTTCGATTTTGAAACATCAAAGGCCTTGTAATGAGGAAATGTATGACAGGGAACAGGAGTTTATAAATAGAAGAATTGTGGGAAATGTCACATTAAAAATGGGCTTGACATTCTTACGAGATGTATGTTTTGCTTAAAATCCTAGGTGTGCAGAAGTCCGTGCCCCAAAATGACTTCAGCAAGGCCCAGAATTCACTCATCCCAAGAGACTCCATCTGACAAGGTTTGCTCTGCATGGCAGAGGGTGAGTCACAGACTACGGTTCTTTTGTGCCATTTTCCTGCCTGTGCAGGGGGTATTCCTTAGGTATTGTATACATTTAAGATGGCTGGCTACCAGCGATTTTTCTCATTTGGAGCAACAAGTAGCTGTAGGAGCAGAAATGTTTGAGGTGATGCCTATGGCCAGTTAGTGCCAGGGACAAGGCAGATCATTAAACTTAAGCTGCTTTCTCCTCCTCCTCCTCCTCCTTTGTATATGTCTCAAGGAGATGTACAAAATATACCGTATTTTTTGCTCTATAAGACTCACTTTTCCCCCTCCCAAAAAGTAAGGGGAAATGTGTGTGCGTCTTATGGAGCGAATGCAGGCTGCGCAGCTATCCCAGAAGCCAGAACAGCAAGAGGGATTGCTGCTTTCGCTGCTTAGCGATCCCTCTTGCTGTTCTGGCTTCTGAGATTCAGAATATTTTTTTTCTTGTTTTCCTCCTCCAAAAACTAGGTGCGTCTTGTGGTCTGGTGCGTCTTATAGAGCGAAAAATACGGTAATAAAAGAAAAAACAGTACAGAAAATGAATGATTTTTAAATTAAAAAAATATATACAAACCAGACACTCGGGGCAGAGACCTATGTGTTCAGTAGGAACAAAAACTTATTCAATTGTTTCCAGGAAGTGCAGGCAGTGGGTGCCTGTTGTATCTCAATTTTTTCAGCCAGCCACAGCTTGCTGCAAAAGAGGGAACTCCACAGAAATTCAAAATGGCGTACCTGTATCTGTGTGGTGTTTTGGCGCTTAAGCTGACCTCACAAGCAATTAGACTTCCTAATAAAGCATAATATTTTCAGCAAGAAAACAGCCTTCCACTGAGTCAGACCTTCTGATCTATCTAGCTCAGTATTGTCTACACTGACTGGCAGTCACTTTCTGGGATTTTATACTGGAGGGAGATGCCAGGGATTGAAGGCAGATGCTATACTGCTGAACTATGGCTCTTCTTATAACTTGTTTTAATTCCCCCCCCCCCCTTTTTAAGGCATGTTGCCTTGAAATACATCTTTATTAATATAAGGGACACCAGCAAGTAATGATCGAATCCTTAAATCACTGATTGTGCCAAATGAAGTTGCTGAAGTTTGTAATTCCTCAATGCAGTATGGAAATTTGTTCAGCTTGTCATGCTCAGCAGTGTTACAAATTGACTTCCATTTGGAATCATTTTCTGGCTCAGAATGTTGATGCAGTTCTGCATATGCACACAGTTCTGTTTGCAGCGACAGCCTAAACAGTATGGGAGCTCTGACCTAACGTAAAAGTTAGGTTTCCTGAAATTTTGCAGCCCTGAGCTGGATTGGAGGACCGTATTACTAATTTCTGTAAACAAGGAGATGAGGTCATTATAAGTATTTTTGTGTGTTGTGTACTTAAATGTCTTGTTTAGTTTGACCTTTACTTTTCTGACAACACCTGTATACTTTCATGTTCTGCATGAAGTCGTTTCTGGCACTCGATACTTTGTGAAACCTAAGCAAGGTAGGAGGAACCTTGCTAGAGTGTGATTTTTCATTTTTAGCACTTTCCATTGCTTCATTGTGCATGTTTCTCATGCTTAATATTCTCAGTCTTTCCTCAACTAAATTCTTAGTTGTTTCCTGCCTTTTCTTGCTAGGTTTCCCTGATTTGGACTAATTTACAAATGCATGCGTATCTTTTGAAATCTCACCACTTACAACTCAGTGTTATGGATGTCTACAGCTTATTCCTATGCACATTTGCTCAGAATTTGTAAGCCCATTGAGATGCGTGGGGCTTCAGGGAAAGTGTCTAGAGGACTACAGCCTCCATGACTCTTCCTTTGATGATTTCAACTGAATGTAGAAGCTACCTCCATTAGAAAGCTCTATGTTTAAGGTAGTCTTCACTGTTAAGATAGCTTTGCCTGTAGTGTGTGATATGTGGTGGCACTCACTGAATGATGAATATGAATGTGTGAACTTGCTCTTAGCTAAAAGGAGATCTTAGAATCAATGATCTGTGGGCAAAGTTGCTGCCATAAAGAAAAGCAAATGTAATGTAAGTATAGTCTAAAATTATAAAAAGTATTATAGTTTCCTTAAATAAATCTGTGCCAGTTTACCCTGCAATTATGAGGCACAAGGAATAGCATGTGGCTAGCAAGGGTGGGGTGGTGGGGTGGGAATCTTGGTTTCTCTCAGTTTCTCAGTTTCCCAGTCTTAAATTCAGTTCTCCACATTTCCACATCAGTTTGTGATTTATTTTTTTAAGTCCTCATGAAAATTAATCAGCATTTCAGTGCAAATTATTTCTAATATACACAGTTTTCTGTGGAATTTTGGATAAGACATGCATGTTTGCAAACCATTTCCCCAAATACAAATCTTATTTTATACCATAATAAGATACACAATTATTTTTGCGAATGTTTTCATTTATTTACACACTTTCCCCTAGTATATACTTTTGGGTACACATTTACTTGCCTGTAGAATTACATTGCAAAATTTGGAGAAGTGCAGATTTCAAGGCGTGGCTGTGTTTCAGTTTGTTCATTGTGTGAATTAGATAGGCTCATTTAAAAATGTGAACTAAGTCAAATTTCTCCACCACCTCTGCTTGTGGCACACCATGCTCATAACTAAAAAGAATTACTTTTAGAGTGTCTAAAAATTAGAGCCGCCCAACCTCAGGGGAGCCTGGCCCCTTGAGCTTCTGCATAAGTCATTGGACTGGCATGCTTCCTTAGAGAGCAGGTGATTCTGCTGCAACACGAATGACTGAACGATCCAATCACACTCAAAGCACAGATGCAGGAAAATGTCTCACCCCCAGCAGAGGTCAACTGATGGCAAGGCCAAAGCAGCAAATCATACAATGATGCAGTGGTAAGACCTCTGTCGATGACCTCAGTGGGCTCAAAGAAGCCTTTAATTTGCTTGTTTCATGTGATGTAGAGGGAGGTGAGGGGCGGATAAGGCTCCTCATCAGCCTGAGAAAGTAGCCCATCTAAGACAAGGAAAACACTGACCCTAAACCTCTGCTGTCTTGCATGGTATCTTCCGGAGAAGAAAAGGCTAAAGAGTAAGCCCTACACAAATCCAGAGTGGAGTCCCTCCGATGGTTAGATGGTGCCTTGTACTCTGCCTTTCAGGAGCTGCTGGAGCCAAGCTGGTGCCAAATGTATTTGTCTGCTTTCCTTTGGAGCACCTCAGTGAGGCCGAGAGGAAAATATTTTTTACTGGAGAACCTGGGACTTCCATACACACTGCCTAGGCCTGTGCCCTGAGGGGGGAACTTTGGTGCTGATAACAGGGCAGTTTGACTTCGTCCCTGGAGACACACTCCATTGTCTTTTGAGTCAGACAAATGCCAACAACTGGCACTTTTCTCCTGGCATGCAGCTTGGAATGAGTGAAACGAAGCCCTGACTTTTCAGTGTGTCTTGCCCCACCCTTTTTGTGCAAGGGGTCATTGAGTAGACTGAGAGTGGATAGGCAGAGGAAAGTCAGGGATATATGCCCCATGTCTACTTCCCTTTATTTAATTCTGTATTGCTCACTTCTTCAATTGGATACAGATGTCAAGAAATATTTCTGAAGTGAAAACATATGCTGCTGGAGTGGGGTGGGGGCACATTTGCTAGTTAATTACTGTCAGCTCTGGAAATCTGGAGGCTGTTGGGGTGACTCCTGCATGAAGAACAGTCACACATGCATGTGTGAGTGTGTGCTCATGCAGGCACATGCATTCATATGTACACCTGGAATATACCACATTCAGCCAGCCACCTGGTAGTTTTGGCTGTAAACTCTCCTGTTATGATGTAATAATACACCAGAATAGGTGGCTTTGAGGCAATTTACTGGTCTACCCAAACTTGTATTACGTTCTTCTCAAAAGTTGCAGCTTAGTGTGGCAGAGGGAATATTTTTTTAAAACTTTGCAGATAAAGGCACATGAAGATGACAGAAAAAAGGCTTCAAACTCATGACCCTGGCTTGGTGGGTGATGATGGTGGAGAGAAGTGTAACACTGTGATTAATCCACTGATCTAAACTTTGGTCTGTAGAGCAAGCCTTCCAGTTTGCACATTTAATAAAATATGATGATGATGATAATAATAATAATAATAATACGTCAGGATACACAAATAGAAGACATTGGCATTTAGTGTTACATTGATTGGGCTCCCCCTCATCAGGGAACATTTGTCAGGAACTTCTGTTCTGAGCTTGGTGTGCTACCACCAACACCCTACCAAAAGTAAATCACCCAGGCAATCACTTCAGCACAGGAACCTAGCCAGACTTATATTTTAACACTTGCTGGATCTAGGGATTAGAAGGGTCTCACATATAGCCTACTTTTCCCCCTTCAAACTCATAGCAGTATAGGGAGAGTATGCTGTGTGTCTGAGGAATATAGGGGAAGGATTTCTACAAAGAGGTATGGAGTTCTCCATCACAACCTTTTCTCTCATCTATGAACTTTCTGGAGATAATAAATCAGAGAGTATCCTCAGGAGTTCAGAATCTTTAGAAGAGTCTTTTCCATTGCACATTTGTTTCACAAAACTGTGGCTGGCCTTTGCGCCTGGTCAGCCCACACACTTGTGCACATTAGCTTCTGTGTATATTCAGGTGTCAGGTGCAGAAGATAGCTACTGTGCAACCTTGCAGACAGCTGCTATTTACTGTAGCACAAGGTTTTGGTTTGGGAAAAGATTGGAGCAATTGGGTGGGCAGGGAAAAAGTTTTTAACCTTACGTTAAAACTGGTTTGGTTTAAAAAGAAAGACAAAAAAAGTATCCAGAGGGGTAGCCATGTTAATCTCTTGCAGCAAAAACAACAAAGAGTTTGGGGGCACTTTAAATACTAACACATTTAGTATGGCATAAGCTTTTATGGGCTACAGTGCACTTCAATAGATGCATGAAATGTTATTTTGAATTGCAGGTACATACATAGTCATGGGATGGGTTGGGGAGGACAGTATACAGAGGTCAAAAGGGACTGAAATGCAGAAAAGTACAGTCACTGATATTTACTTTATTAACAACGACAATTCTCTCTCTCTCTCTCTCTCTCTCTCTCTCTCTCTCACACGCACACACACACACACACACACACACACACACACACTGATAACAAAGGCATTCTAGCATTGGAAAGCCTTTTTCATAATACAATACAATATAAGAAACTAATCTACCGTAATTAAAAAACAAACAAACAGAAAAAGAAAACAAAATGCAGAGTCCTTTCTCTAAGGTAGCATCTCCTTGCATCTCCTTCCCAAAGCTCAGGCAGGGTCAGAGTGTTCCCATCTCCTTTCCAAAGCTGGGCAAGCACTAACTAGGCTTTTGGAAGGAGGCAGGAGGACTCTAGGACCTTGTCAGAGCTTTGTGCCTACTTGCTCAGCATCTTGCTTACCCAGCTTTGGGAAGGCAGCATAAGGGCTGGGGTGGGTGTGTCAACTGTTGCCAAGGGCCGACAAAAATGGTCTTGAGGGCCACATGCAGCCCTTGGACCGGATGTTGGACCACCCTGCTCTAGAAGCAAGAAAATGTGTGTATTTTTCTCAAGAGCCTCTGTTGTCTGGAATAGATTACTCTCACGTTTTACTTAGGCTAAGAATGTTTTGTTATCTTGTTAGCTGCCCTGAGGGCTCTGGACTTCCCTGTTGGTGGTGAGTGAACATGTTAAAGCAAGCAAGCGAGCGAGCGAACAAACAAACAAACAAACAAACAAACAAACAAACAGG
Source organism: Podarcis liolepis (assembly GCF_965112155.1). Classification (NCBI taxonomy): domain Eukaryota; kingdom Metazoa; phylum Chordata; class Lepidosauria; order Squamata; family Lacertidae; genus Podarcis; species Podarcis liolepis. The sequence goes on from NC_139556.1 coordinate 32,668,905, forward strand.
CTAAGAATGACCACAAACACCACACACAAAATAAAAAATATGTTACAGCCATTTACATGACTTCTCTTTAATTTCAGTGACCTTTCTCAGATGCTAATATACATTCCCCACACCATGCTTGGTTTTTGGCAGGATGGTAGACAAGCACATTCTTTTTGAGAGACCTTGTCTCAGTCTGATCTTTACCACTGAATTGGAGCAAACGTCAGTCCCAGGCTTTCCATGAATTGATGTTTGTTCTAATTCTGTTAAAGAGAGGGTTTTCCTGGGGAAAGGAAGGGACGGCTGGGAAACTGTTTCTGGGCACAGGATAAGGAGAAGTGTGGACGAGCCCATGCTGTACTCACCCACACAGTTCCTGTTTCCTTTTTACTTCTTCTTTTCTAGTCTTGCCAGCAAAATGACCCTTCACAGTTTAGGCACCACCCAGTTAGCTCAAAGGGGCTTTTAAGACGCTTCAGTTATAGCAGGGTTCCTCTCTTTTACATTGTGTTCCCCAACTGGGACTATAAATTCCTTTCTTTCTAGGTTACACAAATGTCTTTACACCAAAAGGGATTATAATCTACTGTATTCTGTTCCACTGGAAACAGATAGGAGATGGGATTGCGTGCCTCCTAAATGGAGGAAGACAGTTCCATCAGCCAGGAAGTTTGTTTCTAAGATGTTCATAAAGTATAGAGAGACATCTCTGACAATGCTCTCCAAACCTACAGACGTTTCCTACTGTATTGCTTAAGGCCTGGTTTCACAGCACACACAGGTGGCATGGATCCAAACCGAGGTTTTACTAAACATTTCTTCCCACAGCTAATTTTGCTCCAGCATATGTTATTAAACAAAAAAACACACAAGCTCACTTATCCTGAAATATGTGGAAACACATGTAAAACGGCATTGAAAGTGTTTGATATAGGATGTTGAGTTGTAATGTTAACCATGAGGGAACCTTTCGCATCAACGTCTGGAATGTCATTCCCAAGAGGCTGTCAACCTCATAGGCCTAGAAACTCAATTTGCTCAAAATTACAGGTGAAGAAGTAGAAATGCTGAGATTGTGTTTCTCGACATCTCTACTGGGCTTCCACAAAACAGTTTCCTAAAACACTTTTAGCTTTAGCCATGTGCAGTTAATTGTAATTCTGTAAACCACGGCACTCCACAAAACAACTAGCCATAAAGCAGTGTGACGGTGAATGTTAGTGTGAGTTTCACAGACAACGTAGCATGAACAACATTCAACAACCAGATTGAATGCAGTATTTGCGCATGATGGCTCTCATTCAGTAACTCATATTGCATTGGCACTGCCTGAATGAAAAGCACTATTTATTTTTATGCATGCAACTGGGAATGATTTGAGGTCTTTATGTTTGGCAGGCGGTGGCTGAAAAGTTTGAGAATCTCAAACGTGTTCTGAACCACAGCTGTGATGAGGAAGCTATAGACCCAAGGCTTGTCTGCTGCTTCTCATGAGGTTTTCCAAGCCTTTCTTTTGGTTCAGATAATGGAACTCTTCCAACCACGTTTCCTTGAACATTAATAACAGCTAAAAGAAGCTGTAGGCATTCCATCTGCCTGTGCAAGATAGATTCTATAGGCCAGACAGGAGTTTTGTTCCCAAGCAATCCCAAAATCAGCTCTGCAAAGTCTGGGGTTGCTTAAAAAAGGTTGCCTTTGTTCATTGACCAGCTCCGTAAATATATCAAAGAGCATAAATCCATCTGCAAGAGTCTGGTAAGAATCTGTAGTTGATGGTTACTTTTGGATTCCTACTCCAGCAGGTTCAGGTTTTGGCTCTCTCATGTTTTACCTACGCAAGATCAAAAAGTGAAAATGTAAAATTTCTGTCATTCACCCTGGGCACATCTCTTTTAGTCAGCCATTTCTTTGATAACAATCACAACGGCAATAAGATATTCTTTTAAAAACAAACAGCAGTATTGATACATTCACCCAAAATACAGCCATTTATTTAATAACAGTTCTAACAACAATAAAATAATTTAAAAAAAACTGAAACACCAGCAATGTTGACACATTCTGCAAGAATAATTGTCAAACACCTAGGATTCATTTGGACACTTCATATATGTATGCTGTCCTGGTTCAAGGCTAGGAATAAAACAATATACCTTGTTGTGACTTATGGACTCCCAGCCTCAGCAGTTCAGTAACAGCAAATAAAATGCATGTACAGTGGTACCTTGGGTTAAGTACTTAATTTATTCCGGAGGTCAGTTCTTAACCTGAAACTGTTCTTAACCTGAAGCACCACTTTAGCTAATGGGGCCTCCTGCTGCCGCTGCGCGATTTCTGTTCTCATCCTGAAGGTACTATTTCTGGGTTAGGGGAGTCTGTAACCTGAAGCGTATGTAACCCGAGGTACCACTGTAAAAGCATTAAAGGAGGGCAGGATGTGGTCTGTGGGGAGAGAAGTGGTTCTGGGGAGAGTGTTGAGTTCCAAACAGAAAGGCCTGGGCCCTGGGCCTGAGGTTCCTCCCCCTGAGTAGCTCTTATAAGTGTGGAGTAAGGTTTAAACTATCCATATTTGGGGGGGGGGAGGCTAAACATGTGGTTTTGCCCCACAGAACTGGCACCACTCCTCCCAGTGGAGGGTTGATTCTGTGGTTGGGATCTATCCTGCCCTAGTAGTTGGGTCTTTTAAAATATTCCTCCTGCAATGCAGGAGCCACTAGCAGAAAAATGGCTCAGTCACAACTCAAGTGCTCCTCTTTTTCATAGCAGCATATTATTTACCTACTTATTTGAAAAAAAAAGCGTACTGCTTAATATAATACAAAATATTTAGGCGGTTTACATAAAATGCAACTGAAATTCAACAACGTTCCATAATGAAACTAGATAAAAATAAGATAAAAACCAAACATATCAGTGTACCACAGAATAAAACTCAGCAATGTACAAAATTAAACATTAAAGAGTCAGGCCTGAGTCAAGTTTTTGACAGGAATCTAAAGGTCATTAGTGTATTCTTAATGGATGGTCCCTCCAGAGGGTCAGTACTGTCACTGAGAAAGCCTGCTTCCCTATTATTATCTGCTGGTCATGGAACGACCAAGCAGGGTTTCCTTGAAAGGTTTTAAACATCAGCAGAAGAGGCAAGATGGTAGGTAATCTTAGTCCAAAATTGTTTATAGGGCTTAAAACAACCAAACCTTAAATTTGTATATTTAGCTAAAACTAATAAGGCAGTGGTATTGGTAAAGCTGAAGGCCAGGATACCATTAACACTCCCCAGGTAGCTTTTCTGTAGCAGACGGTCCTCTAGTCAGATCCAGCATTTTTAAACAATGCTTTTGCAATAGCCTACATTCCTCCTTCGCATGCTGAGAAAATAGGTTACTACTACACTGATGTTTGCATTAATTGACTTACATTGTAGTGTGGATGAGCATGCAGACCTCTCCTTGCCAACAAAATTGGTAAGACTCAAAAGTATTTAACTTTAGCCAGATTATATCTATAGAGTAATGAAACTGTCATTAATCTTAATTGAGCCTTAACTGATATCATAGCTAGCAATTCTCTTTTGGGTTTCACAGGTATTTGGTAATTTGTAATCTAAAAAACCCCAAATGCATTTACTTCTTGGCAGTAGTCTTAGGAAATGCCTAGTCCCACCGTAAAATGTACATTAACAATTAGTTTGGGTGGTACTGATTATCTTTGTGCAAGTACATTACATTTTTAAAAAGGTATATTGATATATGGGTTCCCACACTATCTGGCTCCAACATTTCTCCAAAATCATGGTTCCATTTATTATCTACATGATTTTAAAAGTTTACATTCTGAGTGGCACCCAAAGGCCCTGTGGTAGTAGTGACTGAGAACTTTTGGGGGACATCTATTCAGGGCCAGGGATATTTCAGAATTGTGGGGGAAGGTTTAATCCAAAGCACAATCACAAAAGCATAAGGCGGAGAACAGACTCTTGGGAAGTTAACCACTGAGCCTCAGTGCCCTCCCTGCTTTATGCCGATTGGCTGCTGCATATTGCGCCCCCCCCTCTCTACCAACCCCTGGAAAACTAAAAATTTCTGTAACCAAAAGTGCATGGGCTGCACATTACAGATTCACCAGAGGATTTATTCACGGAAAAGCACACCAAAAAGTATCCAATAGTATAGAGATCCAGTAATTTTTTTATATCAAAAAGATCCTTCCTGTATACAGAAGAATTTGAAGACTCTCAACAGGTTTCAAGGCCCAAGGAATTTCATCCATATGATCCCATGGAGATGTGTGCTGCTATTCCTGTACATCTTGAAAGGAACCTGCTATCAGATCCTTTGCTATTTTCTCTCCATATGGCCCTGCTGAAAGGCATGATATTTCATTCCACTCCAGCCCATGCACTCCAAATATTTCAAGACACTTGTGCTAACATACAGACTCACAATTATGCTTAGATAAAAGCAAAAGGAAGGAAGGAAGGAAGGAATCAATCGATGTGTGCAAGCAATCCTTAGCATAGAAAGGGGTTCCCAATCCCTTGTCACATTTAAATCACAGTATTATAATGGACCAAGTGAAATTATGGTAAAAAATTGTTTGACAGTGTCACTAACTTATCACAGCAATGGGTGCCATTTTCCCATATATGCCATATTTGAACTCCATCTTTCATTCAATAACAGAGGTTGTTTTGACTTAATCTCACAGTAGCCCTGTAAATTCATTTAAGCTGAGGCTCTGTAGAGAAGTTAACATCCTGGGTTTCCCACACCCAAACTAGTGATGGATTTTTGTATGAGAGTTTCTATTGTAGTTGGAGTGGGGAGAACCACACATTTTCCTTGTTCTAGAAAACGGTTTAAATTATTTTTTACATTATGTCATGGTAGGTTTAGAGGACACATCAGTCAGGAAGGTAAACAATAACTTTATTGTCTTTCCCCAACAAGAACACAATAGTCACATAGCCCCATACTTAGTCATATCTATGGAAGTGAAAAGACTATCTAGTGCTGCAATCCTAACCCCATTTACCTGGGAGTAAACCCTACTAAATTTAGTAGGACTTATTTTTGAGAAGACAAATTCTGGATTATGCTGTAAAACAAACAAGGGTTTCTCTCTTATATGTTGTAGAAGATCAATTTTAAGAAGCAATAGCTTAGTCAGCAATCAAAGATCACACTGTCCCCCTGGCAAATGCAGGACAAGTTGTACACCTATAGGCATTTGCTGCTGAAATCAATGCAGTGTGGCCTGATCTCTTTCAGCATATTGGGCAGGGGTGAAACAAAGGTTGACCTGGGCTGGAACATATTCAAGAAGGATGAAAATGAGGTAGCTGATGGGAGTGAGGGATCAGTGTAACAAAAAATGAGAACAGACGTATACACATATTCATTTTCTACAATCCAAACCCTTATCCTGTTACAGAGTGTTGTGGCGTATCTTCACTGCATGAGCCCAAACAATTTAGGATCACATTGTGAATGGGCTAGCATCATAACACCATGAAGTGAATCAGATTTGGCTACATTACAATTTCACTACTTATTTATGAGTGGCAAAATGGAGGGTGGAGTGAAGGAAGAGAGTGTTCCTGAATATTCTCATGTAGAATTTTCACTCAGTTGACACAGAATTAAACTGTACTATTAGTTCATACTGATGGTTGAAGAAAGCAATGAGCAATGAGAGGAAGACTGGAAGGAGCTGTGGCCAAGTCCATTACTTGTAATAACTGGACCCACAGTTGCACAGGAGCCTGAAAAACAAAATTATATGAAAATCAGTTTTTTAAAATCCAGCATATACAGATGCAAGCATCTGTGTGCACAAGTAATGCAGATTCAGAGATGCACCTTTGCTTTTACTGTGTGCACGTTTTGTGAGATGCATCTCATGCTGCTTTTGCTGGATATGTATTATGGTGCAGATAGAAAGGCACATCCCAGTTCAGGGCCACTAGTTGTAGTACAAAGTTCCTTGTGCATGTCTAGAGTTGGATTGGACCCCTTAACTTGAAGAAGAGCCATTCTTGTATTCCTCCGTGCATTTGCCTTCTTAGTGCCTTCATTTTTCCAACTTCTTTTTAAAGGTATGCTAACACTTCCCCCTTCTAATTTTGCCCATTTTCTTTGGTCACGCCGTAATTATCACCAAACACAAAAAAGCTGCTGAATGTTTTAAAACTCTTTTTTTAAGCACTTCAACATTCATTAACTCATTCTTTCATTTTCTGGTTGGACAGTTTGCACTGCTGGTAACCTCTTGCACTTCTGATCAAGCTTGGTTGAATTTTTTGTTCTACTTTTCCATGCTTCTTGTTAGTTCTTAATTTTTTTCTCCTCATTGTTTCCTTCCTTCCTTCCTTCCTTCCTTCCTTCCTTCCTTCCTTCCTTCCTTCCTTCTGCTTCTTTTCTCTATGTACTATTCATGATTAGTCTGCTCTACCAATATTCATATCTTGATCGTGTTTAATTGGTGAGTGATTTTGGAAACAGTTTGGTATACATGCAAAATGCCACTAGCATATGATCTCAGTGACTGGCAACTGGGTAATCCCTATTGAGTTTTGGTAAGTCATTGTTTTGAAGGCTAGCCTACTCTACAAGGTTGTTGTGAGGAGAACATTGAATAACCCCGATCTTCCCTATCTTGAGTTGCTTGGAGGAAAGGCAGGCTATAAAAGTGGTGGTAATTATAACCAGTAATGGTAGTAAATAGTAGTATAAGTTCCAAAATAACATACTAGGGCAGGAACTACCCTAGAGTCAAATAAAAGGATCCACATATTGCCTTGATCTTTCTCTGAAATTCTAATTCATCACAGCAACTGTAAAAAATTAAAAATTGGAGGACATCTTGCATATGGTGGGTCTCCTTTTTCTTTCTTTCTAGTTGACTCTGATAAAATAGGTTAACCCCTGCCACTGAAAGATTTACATCACATTGCCGACATAAAGATGCAGAGAAGGCTGATACAATAAGAGCTGTGTGCTCACTATGAGACATCTAAGCAGCAGAAGCAGCTGCTACCTTATCCCCTGCTAGCAGCTGTAAGCTGGAACGACTTCAGTGGACGTCTCCATGCAGACGGCAAGAAATCTCTTACTGGAAGGCTCTGCTGCCCATCTCCAGCCTGACATTTCTAGAAGCAACTGACCCAACCACTTACAGGGAAGATCTGTGGCCAGAGCCTAGAGGGATGAAGAAGGGATGGGGTTTAATACCTTGGCTGAAACTGCAGCTGAAACAAGTATCCACAAATGTTTGAAACTCACTGAATTTTCTAGTTTTGTTGCCAGTGATTTCTTCAATTTGACATTTGAAAGTGAAGTGTAAACTTGCATTTTGAATGTGATATATATCCTATAGATTTGTTGGTATCTTTTTGATTGTTAGCATGTTAGTAAAGGTAAAGGTACCCCTGCCCGTACGGGCCAGTCTTGACAGACTCTGGGGTTGTGCGCCCATCTCACTTAAGAGGCCAGGGGCCAGCGCTGTCCGGAGACACTTCCGGATCACGTGGCCAGCGTGACAAAGCTGCATCTGGCGAGCCAGCGCAGCACACGGAAACACCGTTTACCTTCCCGCCAGCAAGCGGTCCCTATTTATCTACTTGCACCCGGGGGTGCTTTCGAACTGCTAGGTTGGCAGGCGCTGGGACTGAGCAGCGGGAGCGCACCCTGCCGCGGGGATTCGAATCGGCAAGCTCTAGGCGCTGAGGCTTTTACCCACAGCGCCACCCGCTGTTAGCATGTTTCTAATACGAAACAATGACCAGCCTGTTGTGGGAAGGTTTGGTCCTTGGGTCAAAAAATGCAGCCACATCAGTCTACTCGTCAGTATCAAGTCGCTGTCTTCTTCGGTTCCAAACTCAAGAGAAGAGGAATCAAAGTAATTCAAACTCTTTTCCATCAAGAAGATGGCCACAGGAGAGAATCACCTGTTAGCATGGAACTTAAAAATGGAAGAGTAGTATTCATCTTAGACTGCCCTGAGTGGCATCCAAGCATGAGATTAATTGCAGAGCTTCGAGACTTCTGGGTTAGCGCCATCGGCAATGGCGGAGTTCCTCTGACCGAGAGGAACCCGCTCCGCGAAAATCGGGTCTTGCGGTGAAGGCGGAGACCCTTCAAAAATTCGGCTGGGATTCGGCTGACACCAAGAGCGCCTCCCCTACTCGCGGGGAAACCCTTTTTAGGGGATCCGAAGCGAAGTGGGGTGAGTGGTGCAGTGTTTTGAATCAACTGCTACTTTTACGGAGTGAAGCCGCACAGCCGTTGCCGGAGAGCGCTGACTTTTTCCTGTGGACAATTGGACTCTAAACAACTACCCGTGAGTAGAACGGAAAATTGGACTACGAAACATTTTAATTTGGCACCGAAGCAGGAAGGTTCTAAACAGGAAGTCCGCCTTCCGCTTTTGTAAATAGACTGAAGCAAAAATTTTGCAAGCTAAAGTCTGGAAAGTCGTATATAAAGGACTAAATTTCCTTCAGTTAAAATTTCCAAAACCCCTCTTGGAAGCAGGAGAAGAGGCGGGGGGGAATCTTAGATTGTTTAAACCTGCAGGAGAGAGAGTAAAGAAAGATAAATTTCCACCGTCTCGAACCTGGGAACGGGGTGTCAGAGACAGACGTTTTGGGGAAGTTCATCGACTGTGAATGAAACGTCTTTTGACAGATAGTTAAAAAAGAGAAACATATTGATTCCAATGTTGCCTTTTGCATTTAAAAGAAACAAAATATTTGAAAAACGAAAGTAATTTTTTTTTCTTGCTGGACCTGCTTTCAAAAGATGAATACAAATAGAAATTGTCTCCTCTAGAGGGAGCTTGTTAAACTGTTGCTGGAGTTGATCTGGGGAATTCCACAGCTGTGGAGATTAAGGATCGTGAGACTAGACTTTGACCTTGGATAAGAATGTGCTTAGAAGAAGTTTTGGTGCTTGCTTTTTGCAAGACAAGTGCTTTGTTGGAGCAGCTGCAAGAGAAGATGGATTTGATGACTGTTGCAGTCAGTAATTTTGGACAAACAGTGAATACTCATATAGAAACCACTCAGGAACCAACCCAGGAATCTGCTTTGACATGGCAAGTGCAGAAGATAATGGAGGAGGTTGTTGTTGAACCTCAAGTAACACAAATGGAGAGACCCGAGGCCTTGTCTTTGACGAAGACTCTCCTCCCTGAAAGAGAGGGGAGTGGTTGTGGTCGGGAGCCCGAGCACTGCCCAGCAGGGGGCGTGCCCCCTGCCTCCAGCTCACCTGGCTGGCGCTCACGCCCCCCCGGTGGCCACCCAACCAGGTGCCACGGAGGGGGCGTGTTCAGCAGCCTTTTGCTGCAGCGCCAGCCTCTCCCTGGCCTCATTCCTCATCATCGCCCCGTCGCGAGTCACCCACCCTCCACTCCCTTTTAGTTAGGGCTTAGGTCATTGGCCTTGCTATGGACCTTAGGTTGGTCGCCCTGGTTGCCCGGGGGGCCTGGTAGGAGTTTTTCCATTTGGCATTAGGCTTTTTGGTTTTTTCGCCTACCTCGTAGCAATCGTCACAACTTTTGTGGTATTGGTGGGTAGGTTAGGTTGGAATAATGTGTTGTGGTGTGTCGAAGTGCTAGGTGTGGCCATCGCCTATGCCTTCAATTTTTAGGGGTATTCCGTTAAAGGAATCTGGGGGTCGTGTATTCTGTCCGATGCCTGCTTGGCGGGAGGCCATGGCACAACCCTCGGTGATAGCAGGGGTGAGCCTATAGTTGGATTAGCATCAACAGGCTCCACCTACTGGTGAATAAACCCACTTGTTTCGATCCAATGCCTAAGCCAATACCTTTTCATTGCTGTAATCAATAAAGTTGTGGCCTTTTCTAGCCCATCAACCTTATATCACGTGTCCTTGTGTCTTCATTTCACTTCGCGGAGGTCGGGTCCTCGAACCACAACTGAATCTGGAGAAAGTCAGATTTGGAGAGATGGAGTACTGTTTGGTTTGGAGATGGGAAGTTGGATGGACCCCCCTATGCAGGGATGTCTCAGCTTTTGGGATATGGTTTTGGGCCAGGGGGAGTCTGGAGTTGTGGGGGTTCTTAACTTTGGAGGGACTTTGAAACATGCCTATAAATATTTTTTAGATTACAGTGCTGACTGTGGAGAATGGGCTGACCTGCCGAGGGGGGATGGAGACATGGTTAGGTTGGAGTCTCCCCGAGACCTACTCCTCAATGAGAAAGGAAGGAAATTAAGAATAAGATCAGCAAAAGACAAAGTAAAGTGCAGGTATAAACAAGAAGAAGATCTGCAGAAGGGACATGGAAAAGACTTAAGAGCCTCGGACAGAAGATCACCAGGTTGATGGACTAGATGGAATGGATAGAAAGGACTGACATAACCCAAGACCAGGAAGAAGAGACGTTGGATGAAGATTGGAAGAAAGTTTTTAAAAATTCATTTTGAGAATTAGTGTAAAATTAATGAGTGTTAGGAAAAATGTTGGAATGAAACTACTTAGCTTTAGTAGAAATGATATAAGGAGTTATGTATAAATAAGTATTAAGTTTTAAGGCTTTTTATGGTAAGATAAGGTTAAAATAAATTAAGGTAATTTAATGATAGAATACAGTTAAAGATGGAAAGGATTTGCTGAATTAATAAATAGGTTAGACTGTTAAGATAAATTATAGAACAAAATTTGAGAAAGATGGAAAGAATTTGCTGAAACAATTAATTGAACTAGAATACAAAAAGGGAGGTGTGAGGAGGTCAATGAAACAAGTAAATGAAAGATAAAGATATGGAATATTGGATTTTTAGTGTTGTTGTTCTTTTTTGTTATTTTGTTGTATTGTTTTTTATGGTTTCCTTTTTATGTATTGTAATGTATGTCTTGTTAAATTTTGTGTTGTTTTCCTTTTTTCTTTTTTCTGTAATTGTTAAACTTTTAATAAATATCATTTAAAAAAAAAGAGATTAATTGCAGAGCTTCACCCCGGTGCCACTCACGATTGTCCACAGATACCAGATTCCCATGTCCTGGCCCAAATGGCAATGCTGCTTATTCAAAAGGTTGTCAGAATTTTATCTTTTGGAAATCCAGCCATTAGGCCAGCTTGTTTCTTAAATTTCAACTTCAGAACGATTTGGCTTGAGACCTGTTCTGAGAAAGGAGAAGAATTCATTACCAGAATTTTATGAGCAATTGTTAGATATGTTCACTTACCTGGGACTGCAGACTTTTGTTTTGAAAAACAATAGCCCTCGAGACAGGGCTGGAAGCTAGAGCCAGGGCAGACAGAGCAGAAGCAGAGTCTGGAAGTATCCCACTGACTGAATAAGAGCAAGGTTAGAATCTATCAGATCAGAATGCAGGGATGGAGCTGGTGCGGAACCTGGTTATGGGTGGACAAAAATAAGGAAGACGTATATCTGTCCAAAGGTGCTGTAGATGGCTATTGTATTCTCAGAAATGACCTCAGAAATGTTGGGTTGTACGGATCTTTTTCCAAGGATATTACCTACCCTTTACCCTAAGGTCCCAGGGTGGATTACATAAACTCAAATACCTGTCAAAACCTTGTGAAACCTTATATGCCATGCTAATAACATCCCATATAGTATGACCACTCCTGACTGCCCACGCTTCCATTTGCTTCCTTTGCTATGTCCTTAATTTTGATTTTGTGTGATCTCCCATGCCTACTAGATGCTTCATATTTCTTTCCAGCCCAATATGACTTTTACCAACAACGCTTTGCCCACCTGCAGTACCTTCCTGCTCTAATATATGGTTTCCCACTCCTTGCTGCATATAATGTGCTTGTTCAGCTCTCTGGGCTGCCTTTCTCTGAAAATTCAGAGCTGTCATATGTGATAGTGACAGCGTGGGAGGATGGAGGCACAACGTTGTAAACCAATTTTCATCCGGCTATAACCACACTGGTTTTGTAATCATAAAAATAATGTCACCACTGAAAATGTAAATAAAGTGTGCAATGTTAAAATGCTTAGGCCTCTCTTTTACTTTAGCACTGCAGGGAGGGTCCAGGTGTTATTGTGCACAGAAGCAAGCCCAGGATCAGAACTGAAGACAGAGATGAACAAGCGCTCCCTCATGGCTTATAACACCCAGGATGATCTTTGAAGGTACAGTGAATGGATTTTAAGACTGCGTCCAGGAATGCTGGAAATGATGTGGCTCCCAGATGACATTAGCAGCGTTCCTTGTCCCTGGCTTTTCTTTGCAAACAATGCTGAGAGTAATTGAAAACGACTCTGGTCCATTAGCTGTGAACCTCGTAGCCACCATGCCTGTCTTTTGCATTATCCTGGAGTGCAGCTGTGCTCTGCCAAAACCTTACACTTTGCTGTCAGAAAAAGAAGGATCTTTGATAAAAGACTAAGTGTTTTGAGGGATAGGAAGTTTTTACTAAAAGTTGTTTTCAATTTCCTGAGCTAGCTATCCATTCCCATTTCATTCTTGGGTTCCTAGGCAGTTTGTCTTTAATGAAATACGTATACTCTTCTTTTCCCTCGTTTTGTGTTCACAGAGAGATAGACTGTGCCCCCAGGCAGGTTCCCTCTCAGTAGAAGACCTATGACCTATGGTTTGGAGGGGCCAGGAGTCTGATCCCGCTGCAACAGTGTCCCCAAATGCAGTACTTTTCCCAGAGGAGCAAAAGTTTGGCATTAACTTCTGTAGAAGAAAACTGCAAACCACTGAGAAGTGGGGGCATATTTCCTACTGCACTTTTTTCTTTCCCTCTGTTGCTGGCACAATCACAAACTTGGTCCCTGTTCTTTGTCCCTCCTCCCATCGAAGAATCAATGAAAGTGAGAGCCCACCTTCATAGCTTGCTAATGAGGGTGGAAAGTTAGGTCTGATGTTTTGATTCAGCCTTATGTTTGATATATAGGGCTAGCAAAATGCCTGTAAATTAGACAGATTAGGGTATTATGTGTCAGAGGAAGATTTGTATTTTGCAAGGAGACCTGGGGGTGAATTTGGATTGCTGCGTGGGATCCCTGAAAGTGGGACCTGGGAAGCCAATGTCAAAGCAGATTTCACCTTCCACTGTATTATTTTCAAGTACAGTGGTACTTCGGGTTAAGAACTTAATTCGTTCTGGAGGTCTGTTCTTAACCTGAAGCACCACTTTAGCTAATGGGGCCTCCTGCCACCACTGCTGCACAATTTCTGTTCTCATCCTGAAGCAAAGTTCTTAACCCGAAGTAATATTTCTGGGCTAGTGGAGTCTAAACCTGAAGCGTATGTAACCTGAAGCATATGTAACCTGAGGTACCACTGTATAACACTTGTATAGCGTGGGTTGCGCTGTGGATTAAACCACAGAGCCTAGGGCTTGCCGATCAGAAGGTCGTGGTTCAAATCCCCGTGAGGGGGTGAGCTCCCATTGCTTGGTCCCTGCTCCTGCAACCTAGCAGTTCGAAAGCACATCAAAGTGCAAGTAGATAAACCTCTGGCAGGAAGGTAAACGGCGTTTCCGTGCGCTGCTCTGGTTCGCCAGAAGCGGCTTAGTCATGCTGGCCACATAACCCGGAAGCTGTACGCCAGTTCCCTCAGCCAGTAAAGCGAGATGAGCGCCGCAACCCCGGAGTTGTCTGTGACTGGACCTAATGGTCCCTTTACCTTTACCTTTTTTATAACACTTTAGTGGTCCCCACTGGATGGTTGACTACTATTCATCTGTACGGGAGAAAGTTAAAGGTTGTGTTTAAGGTAAGGATTAATCGGCACCATGTTAATGGGTGATCTCAGTAATCCCAGCTGCTGAAATTTTCATCACCTTCTGTGAACCACATCTTGGCTGTGGTGGAATGCTTAAAACTCGCCCACCATAGGAAGCCAATTCTTCCAGTGTAGAATATGTTATACTACAGCGATGGGGAGCCTGTGGCGTTGCATCAGGCCCAGCCAGTTTGGTCGGTTGTCATGGATGATGAAAGTGTAGTCCACAAGTCCCCTGGCTATGTTGTACCAAGTGACAGGGGGCTTCATAGTGCTTGTGAGATAGTTTATTTGTTTTCTACAACTCTTTTTTTTCTCAGCAAAATGTTTTACCCCAAAGAATCTGAAGAACGGTACACAGATTTTACATGTGCATTTTTATTTATTACTAGTTCCTTTTCCTTTCTACTGCCTTTTTTTATCGGTGCTTCATTCTTCTGTTTCACCTTTGTTGTTGTTGTTTAGTCGTTTAGTCGTGTCCGACTCTTCGTGACCCCATGGACCAGAGCACGCCAGGCACTCCTGTCTTCCACTGCCTCCCGCAGTTTGGTCAAACTCATGCTGGTAGCTTCACCTTTAGTTCTGTTTTAATCTTGGTGTTGTCATTCTCAGCCCACTCCCACCTGCCCATCTTGTATTGCTTCCATCTTGTGCTTTTCCTTCATTCTGAGCACTTGATTCGTCTAATTGTATAAGTTTTTGTATATACTGTATAACTATCATTACCCTTTAACTGCAACATTGTTTAACAACCAAAATACCTTTGTTGGGACCAGCCAAAATGTCACAGAAGTGTGACAAGCTTTTGAGTTCTCCAGCACTCTTTATCAGGCAAGATAGGAGTGAGGGGGGCGGGAAGTGGGGTGGGGTGGGGAGTAAAAAAATTAGGCTGATGTTGTCATGAAGTAAGCTTACAGATAGTTCCAAGATGGAGACTGCAGTCTGAGGTTCCTCCCAGGTGCTATAGATATCAGGTTGCACACCTGGGAATCTGGGATAAAGAAGCAATAGCTGCTCCCCAACTCTGAGAAATTAAAATCTGGCTTGAAACACACAGGTCCCTGGGTTTGGCAGGCAGCGGGAGTAAAGTGAAACCTGGCAGTCTTTAATTTAGCAAGGCCAGGGATTAATTTTGGATGGTGTCCTAGGTAAAAAGAGTCAATTGAAGTCAAACAGTATTATCTAGTGGTTGGAGGGGATGTAATCCTCAAAATGAAAAGTCCACATGGTGGAAAATCATCTTTCTCTGGCTGTAGGATTCAGTCTGAATGGCTAGTTTTGTATTCATCTATCCACATAAAGGGACGCTGGTGGCGCTGTGGGTAAAACCTCAGCGCCTAGGACTTGCCGATTGCATGGTCGGCGGTTCAAATCCCCGCGGCGGGGTGAGCTCCCGTCGTTCGGTCCCAGCTCCTGCCCACATAGCAGTTTGAAAGCACCCTTAAGTGCAAGTAGATAAATAGATACCGCTTTATAGCGGGAAGGTAAACGGCGTTTCCGTGTGCTGCTCTGGTGCCGGTTCGCCAGAGCAGCTTCGTCACGCTGGCCACGTGACCCGGAAGTGTCTTCGGACAGCGCTGGCTCCCGGCCTCTTAAGTGAGATGAGCGCACAACCCTAGAGTCTGTCAAGACTGGCCCGTACGGGCAGGGGTACCTTTACCTTTACCTTTTATGCACATAAAGAGCAAAAGTAGCTGTGTTGATCCATACACAACCCACCCTCCAAAATCTATAGTTGGACTATGACTTTTTGGGGAACCTACTAAAATGTCACAAAAGCATGGCAAGCTTTTGAGCTCTCCAGAAGTCTTCATCAGGCAAGATGCTACAATAAGCAGGTAGTGAGGGAGTTCAGAAGTGGGGCAAAGTGCAGAAATTAGGCTGATGTCATGAAGTCAGCTTGTAGATGATTCCAAGATGGAGATTGCAGATAACCTCCATCTAAGTTATGCACCTGAGATTTTGGGATAAAGAAGTAATGGCCCCTCCCTATTTCTGATAAATTAAAGTCTTGAGTTATTATTATAACTTATCTAATATTTAAATGTTGTTTAATATGGCTTCTACTTTCCATCATGAAAAATGAATTGATACACACAAAAACACATACAAATATCCCATATACAGTACTGGTGTTTAGAAGTGTGCTTTGATACATTTTCTGAACAGATTGTCAGTACTTTGATGTTCTGCGGCATTTTCTCACTGGATAAATATTTTTTTTCCATTTTTGCAATTTTGCCTGTTAAAAAGTCTCACCACCCAGGATGATCAGGAAGTGAGATCATTGTGCCGCTCCAGCTGGAGAAGATGACCATCTCTGTGACCTCTGATTGCAGAGGGGTACGTTCTGGATGAAATCAAACCCAGACACCACCGGGGGGGGGGAATGCAAGTTTGGTTCCTGTGAAACATTGCACTTTTCCTTTGATGCAGAACAGTGAAGAAAATGGGTTTGGAATCATCTTGTCTATAATGAACCAGAATTTGGCTTTGTTTGGAGCAATGGTCCCACTTTGACTAGAGTTCTCAACCATCCATTAATTTTTATCCATTTAGTTTTTTCTGTGTTCTGGCACGTAACCTGTAATGAATGAAAAGTCATTGAACTCTACCTTACGCACAGCTCTGCTCATTACCATTCAGGATAAACCCTGGTTCTGTAGCTGACCAACCAGTAGTGAAGAACAATATTTTTACAATCTAAGGTTGGCATCCTCATCTTTGACTGAAAAGTGAGAAAATGAAACTTATGTTTGTGGAGAGGTGGCTTTTGTGGAAGAATGGTAGCCACCAGTGAGAACTGCCATTTTCTCCCCATAGTGTCCTTATGAGCAATGGCACAGCATGATGTAGCATCACTTGGAGGGGCATTTAAGTGGTGAGGGGGAATGGCAGTAGACAAATAGTCACCATCAAAAGGAGTTCTGCTTATGCCTGCAGAGTGGGGGGTGGGGGTAAATAAACTGAAGTTCAATCCAGATAAGACTGAGGTACTGTTAATGCAGGCATCCCCAAACTCAGCCCTCCAGCTGTTTTGGGACTACAATTCCCATCATCCCTGACCATTGGTCCTGTTAGCTAGGGATGATGGGAGTTGTAGTCCCTAAACAACTGGAGGGCCGAGTTTGGGGATGCCTGTGTTAATGGGTGGTTCCCTAGACTAGATCGATGGGAGGTTGCCTGCTCTTGATTGGGTCACACTTCCTCTAAAGGAGTGGGTATGTAGCTTGAGGTTACTCCTGGAACCTTGGCTGTTGCTTGAGACTCAGGTGGCCTTGGTGGTGTGAAGTGCCTTCCACCAGCTTTGGCTGGTGGCCCAGCTGCACCACTATCTGCACAAGAATAGCCTAACTTCTGACTATATTCTGGTAACCTCTAGGTTAGATTACTGTGATGCATTATACATGGGGATGACTGTGAAAACGGTTTGGAAACTTTAAGTGGTACAG
The DNA here is from genome assembly GCF_965112155.1 of Podarcis liolepis. NCBI lineage: Eukaryota > Metazoa > Chordata > Lepidosauria > Squamata > Lacertidae > Podarcis > Podarcis liolepis. Next base: position 32,686,078 of record NC_139556.1, read on the forward strand.
AATTCGGTGGCCAGGTTGCTCACTGGGGGAATGTGGTTTGAGCATATTACACTGATCCTGGCTCGACTGCACTGGCTGCCAATAAGTTTCTGGGCCCAATTCAAAGTGCTGGTTTTGACCTAAAAAATGTAAAGATACTCCTGACAATTAAGTTCAGACGCATACGATTCTGGGGTTGCGGTGCTCATCTCGCTTTACAGGCCGAGGGAGCTGGCATTTATCCGCTTCCTCAGACAGTTTTTCCGGGTCATGTGGCCAGCATGACTAAGCCGCTTCTGGCGAAACCAGAGAAGCACACGGAAACGTCATTTACCTTCCCGCCGGAGCGGTACCTATTTATCTACTTGCATTGCATGCTTTCGAACTGCTAGGTTGGCAGGAGCTGGGACCGAACAACAGGAGCTCACCCTGTCGCAAGGCCTCGAACCGTGACCTTCCGAATGGCAAGTTCAAGGGGTGCAGTGGTTTAAACCACAGTGCCACCTGCGTCCCTGAGGGTTTTGACCTATGAAGTCTCAAATGGCTCAGGACTCCAACACCTCAAGGACTGCCTCTCCCCATATGAACTGGCCCGGACCCTGTGGTTATCATCTGAGACTCTTCTTCATGTGCCTCATTCACGAGAAGCCCAGAGGGTGGCAACATGACAAAGTACAATTTCTGTGGTGGCTCCGTGTTTGTGGAATGCTCTCCCCAGGGAGGCTGGTCCTATAGAGTTGTTGTCTCTGGCCTGGGTTCTCAGCCTAATAGTTGCTCACTCGCAGATTGATTTGCATGACCTGAGACTCTTACTGCTGATGATATACTACTATCAGCAGCTTCAGGTCTTTCCTCTATTGAACATTAACTTTGCAAACAGTGGTTTATGACTACTTCCTGTTGTGCTTGTCCCTTGTGATCAACAATGACTAATCACTGACAAACTCCATTATTGTTGCTCCTTGCCTTACCACTGCACTGTGAGCCATTACTGTTCTTCCGCTGCCTTTTATGCTGCTTCACAGAACATCTGTTTCCAGATGTTCTTTCTTGAGTCTAGTGAATACAAAGAAAGTCTTGCATTAATATATTTACAATAGCTTGAGATGTTGGCCTGCTAGTTATTGACAGCAATGGATCACCTAAACGAGCCAAGACCTCTCATTTCCCTACAAACTGCAAGAAAAAAAGGGATATTATTTGCACTTAAACATGGTATTTTGTGACAAAACCATGGATCCATATGGTTAGCAAAGCAGATTGTTGTTGGCAGTACAGTGATGTTTGTTAAGAGAAACATAGATTAGTCATCTAAAGGCCATGTACACATTCACTCAGCAGCACTACAGCTGCTACCAGAGAGGCCCATAAGAAAGCATGGTGGTGAAGTTTGTTGGGATAGAAATTGAAATGCTGGGGATCTAGGGAACAGGCAGAAGAGATTATTTATCCCATTTGTATCATTCCCTTGCTCCAAGATGCTTAGAGCTGTAAACATGAATGGGCTTATATCTTTTCATCCTTACGACAGCCCTGAGAGATTGTTAAAAAAACAACAACAACCTAATGCTATCACCTGATTTATTTCAGGACTGACTGGAAACTATGGCCAGTCCAGCACTGCTAACTGCACCTACTAGCTATTAAAGATTCATACTGGCTACAAGGGTGGTTCACTGCTCTTTGGCTGCACGCAGGTATCTTGTTCTCATGTAGGATTTGGAATGAGTTGTTTGTAGGCACACGCTCTCCTCCTTTTCCTTGCTGTGATGAGTGATTGCAAACCATAGTTTATTCTTGGAGATTTATAGCCTGGACCATAAACCAGTCAGATGATAAAGACCCAGTGGTATCTTTCTCCCCTTCTTTATCCTTGCTATATATAGAGAGAAAGACATGTTGGCATGCTACCTAGAAAAAGGATGCTTGTGGATTCTTTTGACTGACTGGGATCTCCACAGACTAATGTGTGGACTAGAACAAAATAACTCTTTGGATTTTACACTTATCTGAATGTTGTTCTCAACTTAAAAATTGGCAGACTTGAATGAACCAATCCATCTTACCCAGAAGTGATTTTTAAAATTTAGATTATTAATAGGCTATTTCGCCATAAATACATGCATTTACATATCTGTTGTGTGTCACTACCCTCCTTACCCACTTTGCCCCATGCTGCAAATAGTCTTGGTCTTATTATCGGCAGTTGGAAACCATATGTGATTACCATTTGCCAAACCATTGGTAGCTTAGAACCTATGATATTTTATAGCTCCAGATAAACCAGGAGCTCAGCAAATATTTTATGCAGTGACAACTTTCTCATTTTGGAAAACCAATATTTAGAGCACAACTGGCTAATCTAGGGTTGGTGGGAGTTGGAATACATCAACCTTTGGAAGGCCACCTGGGAAACCCAGCCGGATGGGCGGGGTATAAATGATTTAGAGCATAATGATCAGCCCTCCATACTGATGTATTTTTCCATTAGAAATTAGAAATTTTGGACTAGTGAAAACCATCTGCTAGCATTGTAGCCATCTATTTATCTTTTCCCAGCTTTCAGACACAGCCATTCCCAGTCCCATTTCAGGGTCAGGAACAAACACTCCTGCCTTGTACTTCACATTTTTAGGAAGGTCCACACCATGGATCTTTCCGCGTATATCAAAGAGTCAGAAAGTGATTCCAAGTTCCCTGGGGGGTGGAGAATGTCCCTGGAGGCACTTTATTAAACAGGGCAGCCCTGATAATTCAAAGTATACCAGTTGGAAGAGGTCTGCAGCTAAATTAGTCCGTTTATATTGGCACAGGATTATAAGACTCCTTAATTCCTTGTGGATAAAGAAATTACCCGTCCTGCACATCTGCAGCCAAAGCTTCTCATTTGACCTAAACTATACTGACATGCAGCAACCCGCGCCTAGAGAAACAGCATGACATGGCCAGCAAATGAACTGATGGAAGAGAGGATGGAGGTGGCTGGGAGGCAGGAAAAAGCAGTTATAAACTCATTCAGGCATCTTGGCTGCAATACCTGTATCACAAATCAATAGTGAATTATGGAGAACTTTCTCTGGTTAGTTCTGAGGTATGAAGGCTACACATATGGTAGCCGTTTTCCTTTGTAAACATTAAGGATAAAGTTTGGTTCAGATGTAGCCCTCACACTGGTAGATTGGGGTAGTGGGTGGGGAGGAAGAATGCCAGCAACTGGCTTACTTAAGCCATGGCCATGGCTATGATGGAATATTTAAAATACTTTTATTTACCCAGGCATTTTAATATGCTGCAAATCTCAGTCTCCTTTTAAGGGTCTTAGCTGCTGTTTTGTAAATGTTACTTTGCATTATGATATAAATTTTTGTTGCATACTGCACAGAAATCCCAAAGAGGTTGAAGGGTGGCATAAATGTTTTAATATATACTTAAGTAGTGGTCTGGTTTAGGAAATGATTAGCATATTTTGGCACAGTTGGTAATTGTCTATATAGTACTGAAAATAGATGTCTGTGTGTGGTTAGCCTTCCAAGACAGGGCAGGCTGTAAGCTGAAACAAATGCATGGTATAATCCTTAGTACATGCTGAACACCCTATAAGTATAGAACCAGTTACCAAAAGAAAACTTACTGTGACAGCTTTGGCATGCAGTAATGGTTCTGTGTATACACTACAGACTTGTCAGGAAAATCTGAAATTGAATAATTTATGCTGTGAACACACTATGCCTTTAACACTTATTATTTCCCTCAAAGAATTCTGGGTACTGTAGTTTGCTGGAAAATTTAAATCTGTGAGAGGTAAACTACGGTGCCCAGAATTATTGAATGAAATAATGTGTTTCGAATGTGCTTTGAATGTGCTTTAAAGGAATTGTTTGAACACAGCTATAGAATGAATTGTTGTAGACAAGAAGGGCAGACCTTGAACACTGTATTACCATATTGGCCTGAATATAAGCCTCACTTTCCCTCCAAATTTCAACCATGAAAAGTTAAAGTGCTGTTTCTATTCGTGACCTTACGGTATACAGCCAGGAGCTTGGGGCAAACAGCACCAGCAGCGCAGCAAAGCGGTGCCCACTGGGAAGAGAGGGAGTGAGGAAGGGGGAAAGCCACCAGCAACGCAGCATGCGCCCCCCCCCCAGTATGCAGCCAGGAGCAGTGAGGAAGGGAGCGGCTTATATTTGGGTGGTTTTTCTCCCCGCGCCTCCAATTTTAAAATGTGCGGTTTATATTTGGATACGGCTTATATTCAGGCCAATACGGTACTTCAGACATTCACTTTCAAATCCCCAGTTCCATATTTTAGGGTATCCTTGAGGTTACAATCCTAACACCATTTACCTAGGAGTATGCCCCACTGAATTCATCAGGACTTACCTCTGAGGAGGCAGGGTTAGGATTGAAGTCTTAATGTACAACAATCTGATCAGTTGAAAAACCAGCATCTGTTCCCTCTAGTGACAGGAATTAGACATCTCATAGACCTATCGTCATTACTGAAGAAGGATTAGGAGTTTGCAAAGAAGTGAGATTAATTATTTGAACTGTCACCACAGAGGATTCTGTAAAAGTAACTCACATCAGAATAGCCTTTTCTGGGGATGGTACCTGAGGAACACAGACTGAGGTATAAAGAGATGAAGTTCTAGAGCTAATATCCAAATTAAATATAAACGTGTACTTGGGTTCACATGGCATATAGCCAGCATGGTGGGCCTGCGCCTCACTTGACCTCCCTTCCTCCTGCCAAGCTGATGCAGCACACCAAGGCACACATGCAGCTGATGATCTTCTAACACAAATATGCATGCTATCCCTAAAATTGACCTCATAAGTGGAGGATTGGAAGGAGTGGTCAAGGTAACACCTGTTTTTAAAAGGAATTCAAGGAGTGTCTGGAAATTACAAGCCCAGTAGCTTAATAAGTGTAACAGATAAATTGCTGGAAAGTGTTTTAATGCTAGAATTCAAGCATATAGAGGAATAAGCCTTGCTGGGGCTTCTGAATGGTTTCTACGAAGGGGAGTCCTATCTTGTTAAGCTTCTTAGAATTCTTTGAGTGTGGCAACAGACTATTGGTGAATCACCACTGGGGAGCCACCAAAGACTCCTAAATAAACCTAGCAATCAGAGAGCGAGGACTCTTATAGATTGATAGCTGGATCAAAAACAGGATGCTGTGGGAATAAAATAGGAAGTTTTCACAATGAAGGGAAATAACCAGTGGGGTCTCTCAAGGACATGTATTGGGAGTGATGCTGTCTTTCTTATTTATAAATTATCTAGAGTCAGGGGTGAGTGTCCAGATGATAACAAATTATTCAGATTAGCGAAAACCCAAGCAGACTGTGTGTATAAAAATCCAAAAGGGTATCTCTAGAGTCCAGACTTGGTGAATGAGTAACAAAATGGCAGGTGAGATTCTATGTAGGTCAATCTAAAGTAATACACACCGGAGAGGAAAACCATAACTCCATTTATACACAGATAGGATCTAAGTTGGCTGGCAAATCAGGAAAGAAAACCAGGGTGGATTCTATCAAAGAAAAGAGCAGCAGTAATATAAAAATAGCAACCCAAAATCAAATACAGCATTTGGAGTTATTGGGAGGGAGACTGAAAGCAAAATGGTCTCTATCATAATGCCTTCACATAAGTCCATAGGTACTGAAAAAAAATTGTTGAAAGAAGAATAGATGTTAGAATGTTCAGGAACCTGGAGCACTTCCCTCCCTGTGAGGAAAAAACCTGCTATCACCTTAAGGAGATTACAGCAGGGTACATTTATTCCTTTCTATGCCCATTTTCCCATCTTCCTGATATCCACAAGAGTCAGTCCACACTCATTGATCTTTGGGCTGGTTTTTGGGGGTGGGAGGGGGTGGGGTTGATATCGACTGAAGTCTCCTAGAGTGGATTCAGAGAGCTTTGCCCTCTAGACCACATGAGGAAATTACAAGTGAACAGGAGTACCAACCTGAATAAAATATTGGGGGTGGGCAGGTAAACTCCACCCTGCATAATTGATCACAAGACGCTGCGCACACACACCATTTGAATGGCAGTGCCCATCACTTGGGGGGGGGGCAGCCCCATGAAATATTTTATTGGGGGTGGGGACAAGGGACCTCAGCCCCTAGGAGTTGGCTCCTATGCAAGTGAAGTACACAGAGATTCTTCTCAACCCATCTTAGGGAATTTCAGTTACTGATCCCCATGGTTTGCACCGACAGAAGTTGTACCATATACAGCCCTACCTCCTTTTGCGTCCGGGATCCGTTGTGGAGCCCTGGACGCTCAACGAAAGGGACGCTCGACAAAGCACTGCTCTGTGCATGCACGAAGCATGATTTAGCGCTTTTGCATGTGCGCGAGCGGCAGACCTGGAAGTAACTTGTTCCGGTACTTCCGGGTTTGCCGCAGAAGTTGGACAAAATGGACCCGAAATGGGGTAGACTCCAAACGAGGTACCACTGTACAGCAAATAAATTCAGAATTCATATGCGTAACTTCTTGTCCTGCTTAGTTCATGGTCTGAGCCACTCAGCAGAGATTCTGGCAGACCTTGTTTGAACTTTGACCATATAACCCAATCTGGTGCTCTCCGACTCCCATCAGCCTCAGACATCTTGGCCCACAGTCAAGGATGATGGGAGTTTTAGTCTAAACCATCTAGAGTGTACTAGGTTTGGATCTAGGTTGCTCAACCCATCCACTTGACTTACCAGCTTGCCTCTTTGCTCTTCTAATCCCATTGTTCACCAATGTTTCCAAACTTTTGTTATACCCAATGAGATAAGATTTCAGAGTGGAAAAGTAACTACTCTTAACTCTCATCCCGCGTCCATCCCATGTTATTGCATGAATCATTGTTCTAAGCAAGTTCAAAGCTGCAACTCATGCAGAGAGTCCCCTCTGTAGATGAATACTATGAACTCACAAGAGCCTTTAATTCCTTATTTCATTTATTTCTTGCAACACTGTACCAGTTTTTCTCATGATACACTTTGGGAATTACAGGACTGTACCCATCCACTGTTCCTTATTGCAATTGCCATCTCTATTGCAATTGCCATCCTTTTTAAGAGAGAGCAATACTAATTTACTATCCGGAGGACATATTGATATCATCAGACAGGAGCTTTCTGTGAGCTGATATCTTTATAATCAGCCAGCCCTTTTGTCCATCTGCACTTCCTTCTTCGTTTTCCATCTTGGAGGAAGAACCTCAGTGTGGAACCTGGACAAGAAAACAAATTGTTAGGGACCAGAATAGATTGCCATAGAACACTACCAGGCACCCCAATCTAGTGTGCCTTTTCATGGATTGCATTTGTTTATTTTTCTAAAGCTACATCAGGAGCTGATCAGGACTAAAAAAAATGGGGTGTAATTGAATAAACAAACAGAGATTAATATACTGCATAACAATGTTAACTGAGCTGGATCCATAGAACCTTTAAAAAAAATCAAAGCACCACAAAGATCAGAAGAAATCTACACAACGTTCTTCAGAAAGTTATGCACTTATTCCTTGCACCTCATCATGTGTTAGAAAGACTCAGATATATATATGAAAAGCTGCTGAAAGAAGATATCTGTTAATAGGAGCATGTTTGCAAAGCATACCAAAGGCACAACATTCATTTGAGCTGTTAAATGACAAGGAACCCATTAGAAGAAATTAAGAAAGGATTTCCTGTCAAGCAGACACTAAAATCTCATTTTAGAAAACAAGTGGCTTGCGAAAGGGATATGGCTGTTCAAAGAATAAACACCGTGTGCTCTTGGGTCCTTCAAAGGTTTATTTGACGGAAGGGTAACAGATCTCTCTCGCTCTCTTCAACTGGGTCCCAAAAGGTCCATTTCTTCAAAACACTCTGAAACTGAGCTCAGGCTGGAGACAAATATGAGTTTCCTTTGCCAGCAATTTCCAGCACAGACTGCACGCAAAATGTTCATTTAAACTGTGTAAATGACAGGCAAAGAGTCAGAAGGGAGCTCCATTTGAGAGGCCAATTTTCAGCATGTGTTTTAGTAAGCACGCTTCACAGTAGCCTCGGGCTGCTTTCTTTCAGTGTGTCTATATGAGGTAGACTGACCCCAAACCGTGGTGCCTACTGGGATATTCACAAAGAAGGCACACATCCATTAAGGATCTGTGGAGTTGTCGTCTTTCAGAATATGGGTTATTGACTTCAAATAGTTATTTCAAACTGTCTACCTTTAGGGAACCTTTTTCACATCATCAGCAAACAAATCCTTGCATGTCGGCAGCACATCTTGCGCCATGCTCTAGGGTGCACAATCAGTTCATTTGGGATGCTTGTCTGGCCTGATCTGTCAGTTAACTGGGATAAAACCATTGCATTGTTCTGCCAATCCAGTATCCTGGACACTCCACAGGGTCCACTGCTAACACATGCCCTACTGCCCTGGACTCTATTTACGTGAATTTATTCTCATAAATCAGGACATGGTAATAATAATAATAAATAATAAAATTTTATTTATATCCCGCCCTCCCTAGCCGAAGCTGGGCTCAGAGCAGCTAAGAGCCTGCTGCCATTTTAATTTTACCCAGTGCCCCAAGTGGAGTGGGCATTTTGGGAATTAAAATGGTGTCTGGTTCCTAGATCCAGGTGTTTTTGTTTAGTCGTTTAGTCGTGTTCAACTCTTCGTGACCCCATGGACCAGAGCACGCCAGGCACTCCTGTCTTCCACTGCCTCCCGCAGTTTGGTCAAACTCATGCTGGTAGCTTCGAGAACACTGTCCAACCATCTCATCCTCTGTCGTCCCCTTCTCCTTGTGCCCTCCATCTTTCCCAACATTGGGGTCTCTTTCAGGGAGTCTTCTCTTCTCATGAGGTGGCCAAAGTATTGGAGCCTCAGCTTCAGGATCTGTCCTTCCAGTGAGCACTCAGGGCTGATTTCCTTAAGAATGGAGAGGTTTGATCTTCTTGCAGTCCATGGGACTTTCAAGAGTCCCATGGACTGCAAGAGATCCAGGTACCTGGCCCTAATCAGAGTACTGGTGTCATTTGCCATCACTACCTGGTAAGCTCACTTGGCTAGCCTGTTGCTGTTGGAGGGTGCTACTCAGAGGGTACTTTGCCAAGGGCCTCCTCAAACCTGGAGCTAGCTTTACCACACTGTTACCTCTTGTTAAGTGGCCATGTTTGTATGCTGCACTAAACTATGCTTTGTTTATTTATCTGATCTCTATACAACCCTTCCTCCCAATCAATAGCCCAGGGCGGTGTACAACATAATTAAAATACCATTACAAAAAATTCCAGGCAAAAATTGGGACATTTAATTCCTGAAGGACCAGGTGAATACAGGAGTCTTTAGCAGGCCTCTAAATGCCTACAGTGAGGGGAACAGCCATATTTCTTCAGGGAAGGAGTCCTAAAGTCTTGGTGCCATCACTAAGAAGGCCCTGTCTTCTCTAATCACACCATAACAATGTAGCAGCATGTAGCTTCAGCTATAGTACATTTTCTGAATCTTCTTCAAGAGTAGTCCCATATAATGCACACTGTAGCAGTTTGAACATGAGGTTAACAGAGCATGGGTTATTGAGGCCAAGTTGGACAGATCCTGGAACAGCTGTAGCTGGCACACTAACTGAAGTTGGGCATAAGCACTATCTGGTGTTTCAATCAACATGGAAAACCAGCAAAGGGTTTTCAACCAACATGGAATGCTTGGGTAGTTGTGGCACATAACATTTGTTAGTCTTCTCATGTGCCACAATAGTTTTTGTTGTTTAAACTTAGGAAGAGTTAGCATTCACCAATCCATCCTGTCTTTTGGTTTACTATTGGCTCCTGGCTATGCCTTTGGATGAGCTAGCACTTCTTCTGGAGTAGATTATTTCAATTTCTCAATGTTTACATGGTAACCTGCAACCAGCAAGCCAAGACCTTCCTCCTTCAACATACACGATTTTTCTTTCCCACCCAGCTCACCTTACTTCACCTTATGGAACTGCCTCCCAGATAAAAACCTATGATTTTGTCTTTATGGCTCCATAACTTGCCTTAGGTTGTAGCTGACTAAAGTTATAATACTCTATTGACTCAACCTGGCCACTTGCCTGTAGACCAGAGCTCACTGAGTTCCTGCCTGTTGGCCAAACTCCTGGCAGAGCCACATGGATTTTCAATTTCAATTCAGCATTTTCCAAATATTACTGCTTCACAGGAATAATTACAGAGCATTCTCACGGAGTTTGACCATTATGTTGGAACTGCTTCTGGGTAGACTCATGAACTGCCAAATTAATTCCTGTAGCATTGAAGTTCTGGAGAATGGCTGGAAGGAGGTGTGCGATTTCAGGACCTGCAAAGTGAGTTCTAAGGCAATTGTATCCAATCAAAGAAGTCTGTTTCCATTGCGTGGACAGGCGGAGTCCCCAGATCCTGCACGGTCCCCCCGTCACGTGGAATAACGACTCAAGACAACGTGCTATGGGATTAAATTGGCCACAACTTTATTAAATTTCAAATGTGGGTAGACCTTGGCTCAGGCATTGGGCGTTCTCCCTCCCCGGTCCCCGGCCGGGGACCTAGGGAGCATCAGGGTTATCCAGTGTGTGGGGGGGGGATGGACCTGCTCTGGAGAACATATGTTCAAGCAGAGATGGCCGCCCCCGTAATGCCGCCGCCGCAGGAGAGAGCAATGACGACCTTTCAGTGTACGGCCAAAGCCTCCCTTCATAAAACTCCTTTAACGGGGAACCCTGGTATCGCCGCCGCAAGAGGAAGATGGACAAAAGGATTCCGCCCAAGGCCTGATACCGCCAAAGTTGTGACGTTTTGCTACGGGAAAGGCGAAACCTGCCAATGCAGGGAAATTCCTTTCCGGCCCTTTAACAGCGACCTTAACGTAGCAGCGCCCGCATACCTGTGAAGAAAAGTTAACCTGCAAAACCTGTGAAGAAAAGTTAACCTGCAAAATAAGACATTAACTGAGGGTGGGTAGGGTGGGAGAAGCTCTGGAGCCAAGTGAGGATTCCTAGGTAAGATCCTCCCTCTATTGTGTGGGCAGGTAATCCCTCCCGTACCTGGCCTGGTCTCCTTGGCAACGCTTCCCCCAGGTGGGATTGGACAACTGACTGAGGTAGGCAGAGACCTCCAGGTATCCCACCTGAGGGAAGGCAAAGCCAAGCCTATGCTGTTGGAGCCGCTCCAGATCTAGGGGCTGCACGCGTCCACGCAAAGGGTACCCCCCGTTTAAGCGGGCAGCGGTCATTCCCTTACCAGCTACTGTCAGAGAGAAATTTAAGGGGTTCTCACTGTTGAACTAAGATTTCTGAGTCTCAGTGTTACAGAATCTACAATTCATTGGCTCATACAAGGCTTACACCAATTACTGTGTCCTGGGGGCATACAGAGATCACACCAATGTTGTTGTTGTTGTTGTTGTTGTTGTTGTTGTTGTTCTTCTTCTTCTTCTTCTTCTTCTTCTTCTTCTTCTTCTTCTTCTTCTTCTTCCTATTATTTATTTTTCAAAGGCAAATGGAGCCATTGGAACCGTACTATTTCCTTCATTTAATCTAAGCTCTAGGTCCTGGCCTTTAACAGGCTAGATTAAAGGATGCAGGAGCCCTATACTATCCCTGTGTCAGAGACCAAAGAACAGTCCAGTCTAGCATCCTGTTCTCACAGTGGCCAACCAGGTGCTTATGGGAAAGCCTGCAAGCAGAATCCTAGTGCAACTGAACTCTCCCAGTTGTGATTCCCAGCAGCTGCTATACAGAAATGCCCTGCCTCTAGCAACAGAGGTAGAACATAGCCATCATGGCTAGTAGCCAAGAGAGCCAATGCTCATCCACAGAAGCTGCACCTAAAACCTGTAACTGTACAGAAATCATGGCCATTCTATTCTTCATTCTGGAAAGGTGTCTGAAATGTTAGTCAATCCTACATACTGTAACTACTGTCCCTTTCTGACGTTATCACTTTTAAGCATCCTCAGCTCACTATGAAATTCCCCTGTAGTTTCATCATAGTATAAGGGGCCATAGCCTACTTTGCACAACTGTTAATCCGTCCTATGAACTTACTATTTTTAAATGAGGGTTTACATATCTGTACTCTGGCAAACCTAACTGAGGAGATTTGAACCATTAGCCTGAAGTTACATCCCACACACACATTGTTCTCCAGAATTGCAGTTTGGTTTCCTTGCTGACATGAGGAACATGCTTCACATGTGTGAAATGCCTGAGCCAAAGGGATCCAGACATATCAACAATGAAGCCACAACACAAAGAAAGGAGCCGCAAAAAAAGATTCAGGACAAATCAACTGACTGAAAGCACTTGGGTGACTGAACTATCCAAAGTTCTTTAGATCCGAAATTGGTCCGAAAACAGCAGACCTGTCTGGAAAGAGCAGACCAGGAGGATGCTGCTTGACTTCCACAGATGCAATGAAAATCAAAACAAACCCACAGACATAATCGCCCTCATGTGAGATGGGTGGGTGGGTAACACAAGTCCTGCCCCTCTGCTTTATAGTCACTTTCCTGCAGCTATAAATGACTGCAGTGAGTGCCACTTCAAAGAGAAGCTGATGAAAGGCACTTGAGGGACCTGTGGGGCTTTGGAGGAGGTGGGAGCCTCGAATCCAATCCCACCCAGCAGTTTTGCATAAATAAATAAATCATCGGCAGAGAAAGGGAGAGCAGAGGAGGTTGCTTTGGGAAGCCGTGCAGCCAGCATATCTGAGACAGAGAGAGGAGAGGAGAGAAGAGAGAGAGAGTGTGTATGTGTGTCATATTACAGAGAAGTCAGGAACAGCCACAGTACAACTCCCAATCATTTGAGAATTACCTCTCTCTAATGGGGACCTCCATGCACAAACTGTTGCCTGCTCTGCTAAGGAACTGAAAACTTATCAAACAAAGAGGGAGGGAGGAAAAACAGAGACAACAAACGAGGCTGAAAGACAAGCAACAACAACAACAACAGCCCTGATCAGATTGTTTCCCCTCCCCTCCCAAAAAAACTCCAAAACTTTTCTGGAGTTTGATTTTTCCCCTCGGAAGGGGAAAATTCTTTTCCCTTCACCTCCTTTTGATCCCTATACATTTTTGTTTGGTTTTGTTAGCTGTCCTTTTTTTTCTTTTCTTCCTTCAGTGGCATTTGGGATTCCCTTGGACGGTGCTCTTTTCACGCGTTCTGGATTGTACTTCTGAGAGGAAGATTGCAGCTTTATTTATACTATATTTATTTATTTATTGCCTCTCAGGCCAGGGAAGGAATGGTGGTGGAGGAGAAGGGCTGGAAGGGGGCTGCTCCTGGTGCCTTGGAGAGCGGCTGCCTCACACATCCCAGGACAGGAGATGGGGAAAGATGCTGTAAGATACCTCTTCTGCTGAGCTCTGGGCTGCCTGGAGTATCTTTACTTTCTTTGGTGCTGAGCCTCCTGCTGTACTTCAGGACGTCGGACCTGCAATCCAGGGTTTCAGATTTGGAGGCAGACAGATCCACTCCGCTGCCTGCCTGCCTCTCCGCAGACCAAATGGAGACAGCTATTTTGGGAAGAGTTGACCAACTGCTTGCTGAGGTCGGTGCTCTTTCATTTTCACAAATATGTTTAAAACCCTCTGTCCTAATCTTCTTCCTGCAAAATCCAAGCTTCTTGTGGAGTTGTTTAGGCAAATGATACACCAGAGTCTCTGCTGTTGCCAAGCACTGTGATCCTTTCTCTGGGGCTTGGGATTTCACTTCTGTTTGACAGCCCACGAGTTCTCTGAGCCTTCCTTGGCAGCTTTAAATTATGTCAGCTTTCCTCCCTCATATTCTTCTCCCCAGCAGAAATAGATGAGTAGGTAGTTTGACAAGCAGACCAGATAAATAACTAGCATAGAAATAACATCACCTGTTTAATCTATGCAGCTTGAGTCTATAGGTGGGAGCGTGCGTTCACTGGGACTTTTGCCCGAGGAAGTGTGCACAGGAATGCAGTCCCGAAGTGACAGCCAGATCCTATGCATCTTTACTTCAAAGTATGCACCCCTGGATTCAATAAAGCTTTCTTCCATATAAGTATACATGGGATTGCAGACTTACATCTGGTAACTGGAAGCTTGTGGACTGATACGGCAAAGCTGAAACCAATCGGAAGCTGCACATGGGGGAGCATGCATTGAAGCTCACTAAAGTAGCTAAACATGCAGTCTATAATCAGGTAGAAGGGAAAGAGGATCAGGGAAAGGTTAAGGGGCATCTTGATTCCTCATTGCTTGTTGGAAGGCTTTCAGAATAAGCTGCTCTCCATTTCAACCCAGGTTGCTTTCTTCTTCTTCTTTTTTACAGATGTTGCTTTGCGGTGGGGGTGGGGTGGGAACACGATGGCAAAAAGTAATATACTGGCAAGGCAGTGCTAAGAAGTAAAACTAACTCTGCTAAGAATCTCATAGGTGGAGGGGGAGGAGAATAACAATGAAATTAGAGAGGATCTGTTTACTGACTCTTGGCGGGGTGGGGGGCAACTGCATAAACAAGTGCTGTTACGAGGAGTTGGCAAGACCACACACAGAGAGAAATAAGATCTTGAAGCTCGGATGCAGACTACTCCAGTCCGGTCACATGAGAATTCCCACTGCTCTGCTCCAGTGTGCCAATCTCTGTGGCCCCTTCACTCTTTCTGCCAGGTGTGGCCAATGGCCATGTTGCATCTCTTTTACATCATTAATTACATGTGTGTTTGAAGCAGCATTCTGCACTCCCAACCAGCAGTGGCTCCTTTGGACCTTATCCCGAGTTCTTTCCAAGTCCTGCTGCCTGAGATCATGTTAACTGAAGATGCCAGGCTTTGAATCTAGGACCTCCTGAATGCACTCTGCCACTGATCTGCAGCTGTTCCCCTATGCTTTCCATGTTTAATATTAAACACCTCATGGATACGGATGCATTTTAGACTCACAGCCATTCCATAAGCATTTCTCCCAGTTCACAGGTGGTGCAGATGAGTCACAGAGCATATTCCAAGTTTCAGAGTAGCCAGGGATGGAAGACAACTCTCCAGAATCTCAATCCAATGCCTTAACTGGAAACTAGCTTCTTTATCCTGCCATGCAGAGCTCCCCTTCCCCAAGCTGGAACTAAGTTCTGGCACCTCTCAGGTGAGTGCCATTGCCATTATAAGAGAACAGGGGAGGCATTCATGGTGAGTTCTTTTCTAGAAAAATAGCACTGTTGCCATGTTTTGTACGTGCAAGCCCCAAATAATATGTTGATGCTTGCTTGTGGGATGAGAGTAACTTAAACAATGAAATATTGCCTCTCAACTAATTATTGTTATTTCCTGTTCCCTAAAAACAGCTATGTTCTTCCTTAATTAATTTCATGTCCTTAGGAAGAACAAACAGATGGTAGATTTTGAAGGGGGATACAAGAGAGAAGCATAGAGACACACAGAGGCAGGAGTCCCGTCTGTGGAAGACTGGCTGCACTCCAGCATAAGGAGATAATTCGCTTTCAGATTGTGCCTGAAACCTGGCCTACATGTGCAGCAGGATAAGGTTGTAGAGTTCTGCGGGGATGGGATGGACTGTACCACTTTGGATTAAGGGTTGAGCCAAAATTTCTCATAATACATTTTTTTTGGCCGGGGGGGGGGGGACTCTTGAGATTTTCATGTCCACCTAGGTATAAAATGAAGGCCACTTTGCAGCATTTTATTCAAATATTCTGCCGTCCTTCTATCCCCCCCTTCCGCTGTATGCCCTGGAATGGCACAATGTTCAGCGCATCAAAGAGGATGCAAAATGATGACCAGGCTGCCTACATAGTTGCTGTTGCTGTCCTTTGCAGCAGATAAGCAAACAAACCCTTTGTGGGAGAATGAGGGGGAGGAGAAAAGAAGCTGCTAAAGGACGCAGGTAGCACTGTGGGTTAAACCACAGAGCCTAGGGCTTGCCGATCAGAAGGTCGGCGGTTCGAATCCCCGTGCCAGGGTGAGCTCCCGTTTCTCGGTCCCTGCTCCTGCCAACCTAGCAGTTTGAAAGCATGTCAAAGTGCAAGTAGATAAATAGGTACTGCTCCAGTGGGAAAGTAAACGGCATTTCCATGCACTGCTCTGGTTCGCCAGAAGCGGCTTAGACATGCTGGCCACATGACCTGAAGCTGTACACCAGCTCCCTTGGCCAATAAAGCCAGATGAGTGCCACAACCCCATAGTTGTCTGTGACTGGACAGGTCAGGACTAGACTGGTCAGGGGTCCCTTTAAAGGTCAGGCCCATCCCTGAGAAAACGTTGGAGATTTTTTCCTGCTCTTGGAGAAAATCGATGAAATGGTTCCCTCTGTTTTTCTGCCCACAAACAATGTGGTGACCACTCTTAGGCAGAGCTGTGTTTCAGACTATATGTGGGAAGGACACCACTTTTGAAAACACTTGTATATGTATTTTGAAATCCCTGTAAGTGGGAAATTGGTGCCACAAGGGCTGAGCTGAGCTAGAACTGTTATCCTGGTTTGTTTGTTTGTTTGTTTGTTATCTGAAGTAGTACAGTGCCTCTGGAAGATTCTGCTACCACTTTTTCTGCTGCATGTGGAGAACAATCAAGGCTTCTGATAGGAGGGACAGGGAAAAACAGCACAATGAGAGTTTTTGATCTAAAAATATGGGGACTTCTTGCTTTTACAACCATTAATTGCTGGTTTGCGCAATTGTTTTGACAAAGCTGTACAACTGGTAAGGGCTGTGACTAAGTGGCAGGTAGAGCAGTTCTCAGGATCAAACCTTGGCATCTCCAGCTAGGGTGTAGCACCCTGCTTGTGGTTAACGCTTAGCTGGAATGAAATATTCAACGCAGCAATAGAGAAATTAAAATAATTATTTATTTGTCAGACAAATAAATGAGAGGCACAGTGGTATATGGTTACCAAGCTCTGGCCTGGCCTCCTGCCATTATGGCCAGCCCTTATATTCCCTTAATCCAGCCCCCTTTGCTCCTCCTGTGGCTGCCTCTGTCCAATCAGCCTGGTTGAATTTCCTATTGGCTGATTGCTAGAACCAATCACAAAAAGATACACCCATCCTCCTGTCCTTATATGGAACACAAAGAGCTATATATTGTTACATCTATAAATGACAAATAAGTAGTAATATATCTTACATGTGTCTCAACAAGGAATCTTAATTACCAGCTCACCTCTTGCCCTCCCTGCCCTATTGCCTTCTAAAACAAATGGTTAATCTTAAATTTTTATTTTAAACATATGTCAAGGATCTTGAGTTTCACATCAACATTGAAAGATCTCCTTCATTTGAAGGTTTCTAAACAAATGTCTGACAGCTAATATATCAGGACAGCATTTGATGGCGTCTTCCTGTCTGGCAGGGAGGCTAGACTGGTGGCTGACTTAATTTCAAGATAAATACAACTCTTACAACTATATGAAAATAAGAATCTAGCATTTCTAAATCCTTTGCATAATTATATTTAAGCCAACATATTTAATACACAACACAGATAGCCTCTTAAAAGGAATAAGGCCTTTTTAAAGTAGAGAGAGAAAGAAAAAAAAGAACTCAGTTTAAAACAGTTTCAGAAGAAGCCTCTTCAGTTTACATCCCCCCCCTTCAGCAAGCTGCTTTTCCCATTATCTCTTCCCAACTAGATGCTTCTCCATTTGGTCTTGGCCTTTTTAACCTTAGAAGATCTGGCTCATTTTACTGGGAGGCACATTGGCATTATTTTACTATTTACTCATTCCTAATCATGTTTATCTCTGCCTTTTTTATCTTCTATAACATGTAGGGTCAGTGTCCTTACTCAGTCTGTAATTTCAGCTTTTACGACTTTGAGAATTGTTTTCTGCTATCAATCAAGGGGCCCCTTTGTCTAGGAAAAACATTGCCAGTGTTTTCTTAAGCAGCTAGCCTTCTTACCTGGCATGAAACTTTTGAAAATCTAAGCCCTCTTTAATATACAAGTCCTGATCAAACATTAATAAAATGCAGGCTTATGCCTGATGCCTCATTCCCCCCTTTCAAGCTCAAGGACCTTCATCCCAAGTGTCCTTGATAGCTTGACCTTCATCATATTCCTGAGGTAAAGCTCTGTATAGGGCCATGATATGAGGTAGAGTTTCATTTGAAACCATCTTGCTAATTGTACTTCTAAAACATGAAATGATACATGGAATCATACATAAAACCATTACCACTACTGTCAAGAAAAACAAGCAAGACAATAGTATCCCTTTGAGTCCTGTGACATTAGGTAACCAATTGGTGAGCCATCCCATATCCCATCCTTCCCATGTTTGTACTGGGACATGTGCTATATTCTCCATCTTTGTGGCCAACACACGGATTGCCTCACCATTATCTGAAATGTTAAAGCAACAGGCATTCCCTGTCAAGTTCAAGACTCCACATAGGCCTCCCTGCTTGGCAAGTACATAATCCATTCCCATTTTCAGCTGCAAAATGGCGGCTCTACTTTCATCCAATTGTTGTGCAATAAGTCTCAAACTCCGGGCCGTTGCATTGGTTACAAGTTCCACTACTGCTTGCAATCGAATTATTCTGTTTAGATTATAAATAGGATCCCGTGCCCCTTGTATGAGCTCACCAGGATTCCAGGAGGCAGGATCATAATAGGCTATAATGCGCTCTGGTGGCCAATCATCAGTACCGCTCCAACTTTGGGTACTTCCTCCTGCTATATGAGAAATATCAGCGTTTCTTCGTGTACGCTTGGCCAAATTAGTGGGCATAATCCACATTGGTGGTAATACCCATCCCAGGAAACAAGTCCCACTCCATTTGGAGGGGAGTTTCTTGTATGCCCATTCTCCACATATCCACCACAACCATCGGGTCTGAGGTTTTTGGTACGTGGAGTACAGAAGGCGAAATAGCAAAAGAGGTAGAGAGTTCACAGTGCAGTATGTTAGATTGCCTTTTTCTGTCACAGTTATGTTCCATACCACTTTCCATGCATGAATAAAAGGAGGTGCACAGGGCAAGGCATTCCGAGTTCGATAGGTAGTATCGTGTGCCCAGGTATTCTTAATATTATCCCAAGTATAGTGACACTGAGAAGAGCCTATCATGGTAGAATCAGCTGCATCTGATGATTTATGTACACAGAATTCCCCTTGTACAGGTATAACTCGTAATGGTTTAGTTGAGTTCCATCCGGGGAAATTCTGTACTTCTGTTTGGTGTGGTATTTCGCTTACCATACCAATGGCATCTAATGGTATCGGTAATAAGGGCATACCTCCCTCTGAATCATCTGGCCCAAGAGAGCAAACAAGGCAATTGGTCCTATTTGCAACATTGGCTACCATTTCAGCTAAACCTACCCACATATTGTGGTCATGGTGGAATCCATATTTAGTCAATTTGGCCAGATTCAAGGACCCTTCCCCTTCCCAAGGGATCAGGATTAATAATAAAATCATGTTGATGTCTAGCATATGCATTCCTTCCACAAAAGATTACCTTATAGTGATAGCAAATAAATATTAGTCCCAATATAATTCCCCCAGTGACAGAAATGGGGAACCACCAAGACCAAAACATATATCCCGAGGATCCCCAATGAGTAATATCTCTGATAATTGTTCCACAAGGGGGTGGGCAGTCAATTAATTGTATAAGAGAATCTGTCCTTTCACAATCGCTGGTTCAGATGCTCCTCAAGCTTCAGGCGTGCGCAGGTCAGCCAGCTTCCAGGTTGTGGCTGCAGCAGGCCGGTCGTCTAATGTTGCCCGTGACCTAGCCCGTTCCCGGTAGGGCTAGATACAGGGGTTTTTGGAGAGAGTCAGTTTAAGAGGATTAGAGGGGTCACCTTTGCACGTCCAACTGCCTTCGGACTTCTTCAAACGGGAGTGATGAATCCAGGGGGTCACCTCAGCTACCTTCACCGCTGTTGGAGTAGAGAGCAAGACGGTGTAAGGTCCACGCCACTTAGGTGCAAGTGGATCACGTTTCCACTCTTTCACCCATACGCTATCGCCAGCCTGGAACTGATGAATCGGCTCGGCAATGCTGCACGGCGTGCGCTCGAGGGCCCACCTGTTAAGAGAAACAAAAACACGGGAGAGAGATTGCACTTGTCCCTGTGTCACATGGTCTCCTATTTGTTTAAGATCAGCTGGAATATCCTGAACAAAGGAGGGCGGTCTCCCATACAGGAGCTCAAAAGGTGACAACTTAAGTCTTTTTGTGGGTGCACACCGAACACGAAACAGTGTTATGGGTAACACATCTACCCATCCCAATCCCGTTTCCTGGGTTAATTTTGCCAATTGGGTTTTCAGAGTCCGATTCATTCTTTCAGTTTTCCCTGAACTCTGAGGCCTATAGGCTGCATGCAGTCTCCATTTCACTTGTAGGACTCGACATACTTCTTGTACTACTTGATCAATGAACGCTGGCCCATTGTCACTTCCAATGCATCTAGGTAATCCAAACCTCGGGATCAATTCAGTGAGGAGTCTCTTAGTTACCTCTCGTGCCTTTTCAGTTCGGGTGGGAAAAGCTTCAACCCATCCGGTAAGAGTATCTACAAACACAAGGAGATACTTGAATCCCTTAGAAGGGACCAGCTCTGTGAAGTCCACAATTAGGCTTTCCATGGGGACATATCCCACATGTTGGATTCCAGGAGGTTGTACCGGTCCCTGCCTGGGATTGTTTTTAGCACAAAGAACACATTTCTGTGAAATGCAAGTTGCTAATTGTGATAGGTTAATAATATACAACTTCCGACTGAGACTCTCTCTGGTTGCAGTACCGCCAAGGTGAGTAGATTCATGATAATTTCTTACAATTGTGCCTGCTAGATGATGAGGTACATAAATCCTATTGTCTGGCAGGATCATCCAACCGACCTTCACAACTGCTCCTTCCTGTTCAGCCCACTTCCTCTCTTCTGGGGTATAGTGAGGTTTAACTTCTTCTGGAACTACCTCTGGTATGAGGGCTGCTATAAATCCTCCCACAGGCTTCTGGGCTGCCTCTCGGGCTGCTTTGTCAGCAGCATGATTTCCTCTGGTTATTGGATCCCTTCCTCGTCCATGACCTTTGCAGTGCATTACAGCAATCTGTTCTGGAGCCCATACTGCTTCTAACAGGATTTCTACTTCAGGTCCATATTTCAAGGCCTTCCCGTGGGCTCCTATTAGACCTCTTTCTTTCCATAGAGCACCATGTGCATGCAGGGTTAAGAAGGCATATTTAGAATCAGTATAGATGTTTGCCTTACATCCGGCTGCCAATTGCAGAGCTCTAGTTAAACCTATAAGTTCAGCTTTTTGTGCCGAGGTGCCAGCAGGCAAAGCTTCAGCTTCCACAACTTCCTCATTGGTGACCACAGCATATCCTGCTCGTCTGGCACCTTCATGCAGGTAACTGCTACCATCAGTATAATATACAACATCTGGATTTTTCAATGGTTCATCTTTCAGATCGGGTCTACTGGAATAAACTTCATCCATTATTTGGAGACAATCATGTGATTCTTCATCATCTACCTCTGGTAGGGGCAGCAAAGTCGCTGGATTGAGCATATTCACTACTCGTAAATGAATCCTGGGATTTTCACACAATAGGCCTTGGTACCTAGCCATCCTTGGGTTCGTTAGCCAATAACTACCCTTATATTCCATGAGTGTCAGAACAGCATGAGGTACATTCACATACATCGTCTGGCCGAAGGTAAATTTATCAGCTTCTTTGACAAGGCTTGCAGTGGCCGCTACTGCCCTTAGGCATGGAGGCCATCCTTTTGCTACTGAGTCCAACTGTTTTGACAAATAAGCTACTGGACGGTTCCAACTTCCTAATCTCTGGGTCAGGACTGCCGCTGCAATCCCATTCTGTTCATGTACATACAGCTGAAAGGGTTTTTCCGAATTAGGCAGTCCAAGGGCTGGGGCCTCCATAAGTCGTTGTTTGATAACTAAAAAGGCTTGTTGCTGCTCAGGTCCCCATACGAATGGGTCCTTTTCTGCACCTCGAGTGCTTTCATGTAAGGGCTTGGCCAGACTGCTGAAATCAGGTATCCATAGTCTACAAAACCCTGCTGTTCCCAGGAATCCTCTGAGTTGTTTCCTTGTGGTAGGTTCCTTGATAAGGCAAATAGCTTCTTTCCTCTCTGGCCTCAATGCTCGTTGTTGGTGTGAGAAGTCAAAGCCCAAATATTTGACCTTTTCTAAACATAACTGTGCCTTTTTCTGGGAAACTCGGTAGCCAGCTTCCCAGAGCAAGTGGAGCAGTTCCTCTGTACCTTCTTTACAGGTCTCAAAATCCTTTGCTGCTAGTATAAGGTCATCTACATATTGCAGAACCACCTTTTCTCCAGGTATTGAGGGGTAACTTGTTAGATCCTTCGCCAAGGCAGTGCCAAATAAAGTTGGGGAATTTTTGAATCCCTGGGGCAATCTTGTCCAGGTTAGCTGGCCTTTTGTTCCTGTCAAAGGGTCTTCCCACTGGAAGGCAAATATAGGTTGGCTCTGTGGTGCCAGCCGGCAACAGAAGAATGCATCTTTCAAGTCCAATACAGTAAAAAATGTTGCTTCTGGTGGGATCAAACTCAGCAGGGTGTATGGGTTTGGTACATTTGGGTGCAAGGTCTCGATAGCCTGGTTTACGAGCCTCAAGTCCTGCACTGGCCTGTATTCATCTGTCCCAGGTTTTCGAACAGGCAAAAGGGGTGTGTTCCATTCTGATTGGCAGGGCTTAAGCAGACCATATTTTAATAGGCGGTCCAAATGTTTCTGGATGCCCTCTGCTGCTCGCCGGGGTAAAGGATATTGCTTTACAGATACAGGGGTAGCCATAGGTTTTAAGGTTACTACAATTGGAGCTATATTCTTGGCCATTCCTGGTGGGCTATTTTCGGCCCATACTCCTGGTGGTACCTGTAGAGTTCGGAGGAGCTTGTTTAACTCTGTATCCAATGTGGGTTGGACTTGCAGGGCTGACATTAGGCGCCATGATTGTTCCTTAGGTACTGAGAGGGAAATTATTCCTGCTGCCTTTGATGGCAATTTCATTTCTGGACCTCGAGGAGTGAAGGTGATTTGGGCCTGCAATTTGGACAGCATATCTCTACCTAAGAGAGGTATTGGACACTCAGGTATATACAAAAACTGATGGGTTAAACGATGTCCCCCAATCTGGCATTCCAAAGGTTGGAGGAAAGACCTCTTAGCTGACTGACCAGTGGCACTTTTAATGACTACACTTTTGGATGCCTTTTTCTGCAATAGTTCTGGGAGTACTGAGTATTCAGCCCCAGTATCAATCATAAAGTCTATTAAATGGCTTCCTAATTGAATCGTGACCGTGGGCTCCTGGAAGCCTAACTTTATGGAGTCCGGTCTTTCCTAGTCTTGGGTAAAATCCTCCTCTGCCAGTCCAATGACATTGTCCCTACTCCGTCCTTGTCCAGGTCTCTGATATCTTCCATCTCGGATCATTCCCCGTCCCCGTCCCTGGTTTCTTGGGCCGGAGCCTGGGCCTGGGCCTGGGCCTGGGCGTACTTCTTCCAACCTCAGGGGTTCAGGACACTCCCGCTTCCAATGACCCTCCTTCTTGCAATTTGCACATTGATTCCTTCCCAGTGGTGGATTCCTTCCCCGCCCTCTTCCTCCATTTAAGGGGCGGTAGTCTTGCTTCACTGCTGTGGCTAGCATTACCATCTTTTCCTTCTGCCACTTCTTCTTCTCTTGTTTCTCAGCCTCATCCCTATTCCGATAAACTCGGCGTGCAATGGCCATAATTTGGCTCATCAGCATCCCTTCCCATCCTTCTGATTTCTGAATTTTCTTACGAATGTCAGAAGCGCACTGGGCCACAAATGTAGCAGTAATCATTCTGCTGTTTTCAGGGGCTTCAGGGTCAAAAGGAGTCCATATACGATAGGCTTCTTGCAGCCTCTCTAAAAAGTCTCCTGGACTCTCATTTGGTTTCTGTTCTACTTCTGAGACTTTAGACATATTAGTGGGCTTCTGGCATGCCCTGCGGATACCTTGCACAAGCGTCTGGCGGTAGGTGGTAAGTCTGGCCAGGTGAATTACATTGTTTGGATCCCAATTAGGATCTTCCAAGGGAAAGTTGTCTTGGAGATGACGGTCAATATTAAAAATATTTCCCACTCTGGCCTGCTCACGCAAATATATCTGTGCCTTTTCAATTATGTCTCTCCTTTCCTCAGTGGTGAACAGAGTATTCAGGAGCTGGCGGCAATCTGTCCAAGTAGGACTATGAGTATTTATTATTGAAGTCACCAAGTCCATCATAGCCTGAGGTTTTTCTGCGAAAGATGGGGTGTGTGTTTTCCAATTCATCAGATCTGTAGTCGTGAATGGAATATATTGCAGGGTCGAAGTTCGAGGTGGCCGTGGTCCGAGTTGCCCGTTAACCAGCACAGGCTCCTCAAGTGCATCAAATACTCTTCTGAGAGGGGCTACTACGTGATCTTTCTCTTCGCTTTGCTCTAGGGGCCTCAAATCATAGGGGATGGTATTTGTCCCAAGGCGTTCTTTTAGCAGCCTTATACGCCTGGCTGTATTGCTTGCTGACCGATTAAGGTCTCCCTGTAACTTCTGTAATAATTCTCTAGGACTTGGATGTACAGGGGTTTGGGGTAGGCAATCAGTTGTTTCACTAAAAGAGACTGTAGATGGAGTTCTACTGGGACTCACAGATGGAATAACCACTTCTGCTTGGGCTTTATTATAGGACTCCAATGCCTCCTGAAGATATTTATCATAATCTATCAAGGAATCAAGTTCTGTGACTCCAGCCCCATTATTCATTCCACTTTCTTGCCTTGGGGTTACAACTGGTGGAGTGTTTGGATTAGGCTCCCTTCGATGTGGAGCATAGGGTGGAGGTGGAAGCAGCTCTTCCTCTGGTCCCTCAAAAATGGGTTTGAGTTTATTTGGCAAGATTCCTTTCCTAGCTTCGGCTTTTACAGCCAATAATTTGCATCGTTGGACTTTGCATTCCCTTATCCATGGAGGATTTTTATTTAATGTGCTCAGCCAGGAATCTATATATGAAAATTGTTCTGGGCACCCTCCAGTTTCTTTGGCGATGTTAGACCAAAGTTTGCTTACTAAATTTATATCAAAGGTTCCTTGAGATGGCCATTCAGTATTTTGCTTCGGCCACTCTAATTCACATAACGTTCTCAGGCGCTCTGGCGTCATTTTGACTCCATACGCCCCTGAGAAGGCTTTCTTAAAATTATTTAACATACATTCAAGAGGTGTATTTTCCCCTTTTGAACCCCCAACTCCCATTGTATGGCCCTGTGAAGTATCCACTCAGTCACTCACACACACGCTTCGTGGATTTCCTTGCCTGGTGAAGTCGCCTTACCAGGAACCGAAGTACTGCCCACTCCACACTCAGGTCAGCTACAGATTGCTCTGTACTTTCTCACACATACAATGCGCTAGATACTTCACCACACACTACCTCCCATTCTTCCCTTTTCCCCCACCAGACCACCATCTGATATACCCAACCACCTAGCGTACTCAGTTCCCACTTACTGAGACGCAGAAGTTTGATCAAGACTTCTCTTCCTCCCAATTAATTGGAGGGCCAAAAATCCCTTTGTGCACTTACCCCTGGTTGGTTCCGTTTCCCCCCGGTCCGTCGCCGCCAGTGAGCAGGGTATCAGACAGACGAGACTTCTGCGTTCCCCCTGGAAAAATTTACCAGTGCGCGCTTGGGTAAGCAGTTTAGAGATCCTCTCTCTTGTACCCTGCCCAATAGGGCGAAGGGGCTGCGTTCCAGCAGACCACTGATCCGAGTCACAGGCGCACCATAAAATGTAGCACCCTGCTTGTGGTTAACGCTTAGCTGGAATGAAATATTCAACGCAGCAATAGAGAAATTAAAATAATTATTTATTTGTCAGACAAATAAATGAGAGGCACAGTGGTATATGGTTACCAAGCTCTGGCCTGGCCTCCTGCCATTATGGCCAGCCCTTATATTCCCTTAATCCAGCCCCCTTTGCTCCTCCTGTGGCTGCCTCTGTCCAATCAGCCTGGTTGAATTTCCTATTGGCTGATTGCTAGAACCAATCACAAAAAGATACACCCATCCTCCTGTCCTTATATGGAACACAAAGAGCTATATATTGTTACATCTATAAATGACAAATAAGTAGTAATATATCTTACATGTGTCTCAACAAGGAATCTTAATTACCAGCTCACCTCTTGCCCTCCCTGCCCTATTGCCTTCTAAAACAAATGGTTAATCTTAAATTTTTATTTTAAACATATGTCAAGGATCTTGAGTTTCACATCAACATTGAAAGATCTCCTTCATTTGAAGGTTTCTAAACAAATGTCTGACAGCTAATATATCAGGACAGCATTTGATGGCGTCTTCCTGTCTGGCAGGGAGGCTAGACTGGTGGCTGACTTAATTTCAAGATAAATACAACTCTTACAACTATATGAAAATAAGAATCTAGCATTTCTAAATCCTTTGCATAATTATATTTAAGCCAACATATTTAATACACAACACAGATAGCCTCTTAAAAGGAATAAGGCCTTTTTAAAGTAGAGAGAGAAAGAAAAAAAAGAACTCAGTTTAAAACAGTTTCAGAAGAAGCCTCTTCAGTTTACATCCCCCCCCTTCAGCAAGCTGCTTTTCCCATTATCTCTTCCCAACTAGATGCTTCTCCATTTGGTCTTGGCCTTTTTAACCTTAGAAGATCTGGCTCATTTTACTGGGAGGCACATTGGCATTATTTTACTATTTACTCATTCCTAATCATGTTTATCTCTGCCTTTTTTATCTTCTATAACATGTAGGGTCAGTGTCCTTACTCAGTCTGTAATTTCAGCTTTTACGACTTTGAGAATTGTTTTCTGCTATCAATCAAGGGGCCCCTTTGTCTAGGAAAAACATTGCCAGTGTTTTCTTAAGCAGCTAGCCTTCTTACCTGGCATGAAACTTTTGAAAATCTAAGCCCTCTTTAATATACAAGTCCTGATCAAACATTAATAAAATGCAGGCTTATGCCTGATGCCTCAAGGGCTTGGAATGTTCCCCTTTCCAACTTTCCCCTGCTCTTCATCCATCACAATGATTGGCATTTCATTTCGCTAACATACACTGAATAACTAATGTTTGAAACCCAAACACAAAGTTTGTTATATAAATGGTGGGGCTGGTGGTGCGTGTGGTAAAAAAAGAGACATTCTAGGCAGTACTGCAAAGATATTACTATGCTCAACAACCATAGATACACACTTCCTCCTGACCAAATCATAGAAATTATGTTCCCTAGACCAGCAGTTTGTTTTGTTTTTGAAATTTCTATTGGTTTATCTGTCCATTTCTTTAGGAATTTACATACCATCTTTCACCATAAGGTCGCAAGACGACGTACAACACATTAAAACACATCAATAGATATTCTAAAAGCTATTAAAACAGAAATACAAGACAAGCACAGCATAAACTAAGAAAGAAAGCATAAAATTTCTATATCACTATACACAAGGTGGTTTACAAACTGAAGAAACAACAATTTTTGCTGTGAATTGCAGAGGAAAATCAATAATGGTAGTTAAGCTTCCTTTGTCTACCATTAGTGAAAGACCCATGATAATCTTGCAAGGAACAACATGGTTCCATGGCACATGACTGGGAAAACCTTTTGTTGTTGGACTACAACTCCCACCATCCCTGACAACTGACTGGTCTTGCTACTTAGGGATAATGGGAGTTGTAGTTCAACAACAGCTGGGGACCCAAGTTTGAGAAACACTAGATTCATGGAAAAAGTGTATTCTATTAGATTGATCAAGATGCGGTTGCACTTGCTTTGCTGGAGTTAACCAGAGCAGGTGAGAAGAGAATGATACACGGTAATGGGCCCTTTCTACTTTGTTCTCTGTGAGTGCCAAAGGAAAGATTGACAAGCAAGTATGGAGGAGAGAGGCATGAGGGAGTTGCTGAGGCAAGATAAAGTGGAAAAGAAATACAGGCAATTCTGGTAAGAGACAGGGAGAGGAATGGAGAAAGCAAGGATAGGAGACTATCATATAGGATGACAAGAGAGATGGATAGCAGAATGGAACCAGGAAAGAAAACAGTATAGAATGACTCACCCCCCAAGCAGAGCATTAAGTCCCTACTCTTTTTCACGTTGTCAGTACTTCTACCGTCACATTCTCATGAACAAGTTACAGTGGCTCCTAATGAGTTTTACAGCTGCAAGGTTCACATCATTCAACAACAACACAGAATAAAGCACAGTGTGGTTTTTAAGGGAGGCGGAGGGAAGCAAATGCACTGAATTAATGAAGCAGCTCAGCTTTAACCTGGTTTCTTTCCTCCTTATTTTGCAAGCATGGGGCATTTTAGAAAGTTAAGCACACTTGGGCTTCCTTGATCTCAGCAGAAAAGTAAAGCATGTGCTTAACAGTCATTAAATCTGGCGGCTGATCCATCCTTATCTTCGGCTGAGTTCTGCCCCAAAGCAGTAAATGCAAAGGACGTTGTCCTTTTCAAGCCATTTGAATGGATTTCTGTGCTTCATACATTGTGTCTATATGGGACTTTGATGCATCCTTATTCAATGATGAATGCCATGGTAACTCTAGAACTAGGGTCACCCAAAAGAGTCAAGACAGACAATAGAAAGTATTTTTTCACATGAAGCCTAATTAACTAATGGCATTTCCTGTTGGCACTGTACACTATGTGGCAATGGCCATCAATTTAGATGCTTTCAAAATGAGAATAATCAAATTAATGGAGGAGAGGCCTTTCTGTGGCTATTAGCCAGAAAAACTAAGTGAAACATCATTATTCAGAGGCAGTACACCACTGGTGGGGGCATAAGCTGGGAAGGGATATTATTATGTGGCTTAGGGCCTCGTATTTCTGGAACCTCCTCTCCTGGTATGCCCCGCAGAGGACCTTAAGGTCCATGAATAATCATAGTTTAGAGGTCCCGGGCCCTAAGGAGGTTAGATCCTCCACCAGGGCCAGGGCCTTCTCAGTGATGGCTCCGACCTGGTGGAATGCTCTGTCCCATGAGACCAGGGCCCTGCAGGATTTAACTTCCTTCCGCAGGGCCTGTAAGACAGAACTATTCTACCTAGCTTTCAATTTGAACTTAGCCTGATCTTTTATTCCCCTTCCTTCCCTCCCTCTCCCCTTTTCATGAAGATTACCCACTCTGGGATCCCACAGCTAATTCTCCCCTGGTCTCCTCGCTGGCCCAAATAGGACTAATTTAGCTAGCTAGCCCTGGTGATCAGCTAATGTTTATTGGATGGATTTCCCCCCTAAATTGATTTTTTATTTTATTGTTATTCATGTTTTATACTGTATTTTATGCTGTTTTTTGTAGCATCAATTAAGTGTTTTAAATTTGTCGTTAGCCACCCTGAGCCCGGTTTTCTGAACTAGGGAGGGCGGGGTATAAATAAAAAATTATTATTATTAAAATTTCTATACTGCCATTCATTTGAAGAATACAAGGTGGTTTACAATATAAAAACACAAAACTGCATACAGTGGTACCTCTGGTTACGTACTTAATTCGTTCCGGAGGTCCGTTCTTAACCTGAAACTGTTCTTAACCTGAAGCACCACTTGTAGATAATGGGGCCTCCTGCTGCTGCCGTGCAGCCGCCACACGATTTCTGTTCTCATCCTGAAGCAAAGTTCTTAACCCGAGGTATTATTTATGGGCTAGCGGAGTCTGCAACCTGAAGCATATGTAACCTGAAGCATATGTAACCCAAGGTACCACTGTACTTCAATAACAAACAAAAACAATATTGTTTGTTTCCTTCATATCCTGCTATGGGCATCCTGAAAACCTCTGGGTTAACCACTGTGGGAAAAGAATGCAGTACTAAATGGAAATTTGCTCTGATCCAGGAAGGTTCTTCTATCCTTTTTCTTGTTTTTTAATGACTGATCCTAATTACATTGATCACAGCTAAGGGTGTCAGGTGCAGAAGAACAACAGGGTTGATCCACCTTTAAGAAGTTAGGAAAAGAGAGGATTTGAACAGGTATAGCTTGTAACTGGGACACGGGTGGCGCTGTGGGTTAAACCACAGAGCCTAGGACTTGCCGATCAGAAGGTTGGCGGTTCGAATCCCCGCGATGGGTGAGCGCCCGTTGCTTGGTCCCTGCTCCTGCCAACATAGCAGTTCGAAAGCACGTCAAAGTGCAAGTAGATAAATAGGTACCACTCTGGCAGGAAGGTAAACGGCGTTTCCGTGTTCTGCTCTGGTTCACCAGAAGTGGCTTAGTCATGCTGGCCACATGACCTGGAAGCTGTATGCCGGCTCCCTCGGCCAATAAAGCGAGATGAGCACCGCAACCCCAGAGTCGTCCGCAACTGGACCTAATGGTCAGGGGTCCCTTTACCTTTACCTAGCTTGTAACTCCATCTTCTATACAACCATCAAAGGTGCAGGAACCCTGTTCTCTTTTGGATCTGGCTGTTCCACATGTCTTAGATCGTGGTATTTATTTTCAGGTGGACCTCACAAAGTGGTTTGCATATGATTATGACAACAATAAGCATTGGGGGCACAGGGAGAGGTTATAAGAACATGACAAAGACAACCGTTTGTTTAGAGGCTGTGGTAACTGCTTCTTCTCTACTCCCAGCAAGGTTAGATGGTTCTGTAGGTGATGACATTTTGAAAAGGGCCATCACTGGCAGCTGGTTTGTTGGAAGTAAGATCCATTGGGTTTCGTGAGAGTTGTTTCCTGGTAAGTACACTCCAGAGTGTGGCCTAATGCTGCAATTCCATTTCCTTTATTGATAACAAACCTCACTGTACTCAGTGGAACTTCCACATGTGTAAAACACAGATAGGATCAGGCTGCATATTTGACTAAATTCAGGACAACTCAAGAACACTTAACTAAAGGCTAAAGATGGCCTGAAGTCAAGATGTATAAAGAGGTTCTTTCTGTGTCTGATACTAAACAGCTGGTCCTGACAAGTACCCGAATGGAGCCCTGCATATGCCACTAGATACTCTGAAGAAAGGGTGGTGCATTCGAAAGCATCACATAATAGTATGCTTTTCTCAAAATACGATCAGTGTATGGAAGTTTTGATGGACTGGTTTCTTTGTAAAGCATTACTTGGATCACTGTGTAAATTTGATTTTAATATTCTTAGCTGCGGAAGGACCTCCAGCCACGTATGAACCTAAGACACTGAAAGCCAATTAAAATATGATCCATGCATATTGTCTAACACTCAGAAGAGAGAGAGAGGTGGGGGGGGGGGAGATGAAGGACTTGTGAATGGGATGCATACTTTGAGCATGGGTATATCCAGATGCACATATCAGTTGGGACATGCTGTAGTTTTTGCCTGCCTGTTGATGCACTATTGACAGATACCCTGGCAAAAATGATCAGATCCTGATTTGTTCAGAAAGATTGCACTAACAAGAACTGTTGAACACCCAGAAGCTTAGCATTCAGCAGCTGAATGTTAATTTGAGGCAACCACCCTTCTCGGTTGCTGTTTGTCAGCATTGATGTGTCTTCCTCTATATGTGGAGACCCAGGACAAGTGCCCTTAAATGCTCCCCCCACCCCACAGGTTCTGTTCCTTAAGTACTGCCAGTGACAGTGAGCAGCAAGCAATGGCATGAGGTTTTCTGCCAACTGTGTTTCCCTGACAATTGTGTTTGTAGACTGAGAATGATGTAGATGGTACGGAGAGTACCCTGGCTGCAAGGCGAAATTCTTCAGCATTTATGAGACAAAAAATAAAACAGTGGCATTTTAGGCATAGGCAAAGCTTTCAAAGAGAAAAGGCAACTTTCTCCCATAGCAGGTAACACTAGTGACTCTGACTTCTAAAAGTTGACTTTATTATCACTTTGCATCTGTGCTTGTTGGACAAAGGCAACCTGGGCATGTATAAGTTATCCAAAAATCCATTTGTTGTTTTTAGAGTTGTTGGAGAAGTTTTAGGAGCTGCATAGTGGGAGCTGCATTGTCTTCAGTTATGAATAGAGACCCAACTTTATGCTGAAAGAAACCCACACTATACCAGTACATTTGTGCTTTGGATTTAAAATCGATCATCTTGAAGAATACAGAAGATAGTGGTCTCAAGAGATTATTTTAGTTCATTGGTGATCCAGTAGTAATGGTCTCATCTCTGCTCTGATATCCCTGTACATTCCCAACCATGACCTTCCCTCTGCTCCCTCAAAAGACTCCACTCTTTATCCCTTTCTGCACTATATACTTGGAGCTGCTTACCAGAATACCTGTGTGATACCACCTTACTTCCTTTAAATTCCTCCTTAAGACCTACCTTTTCTGTGAGGTCTTTGGGTCAGGCCCCTAATTCCCATGCCCTACTGCAACTAAGCCTGTAACATAGGCACAGGTATATGAAACATTCACATATCGCTCCTGCCTCCACTTCTCTCCCAGCCCTCTGCTGTTTCCCCTGTGTCAAACTTCGATTGTAAGCTCTCCATGATGTGCACCTGCCTTTTATATTCTATAAAGTGCTACGCACAGGCTACCTAAAACTAGCTTTCAAAGGATAGATTTTGTCATTTCCATTTTGCTTGAAGGGCAATCTGAAAACTTACATACCAAATAAGTTGTTTTGATTATCACATCATTTTCCTTGGTGGAAACCCACAATTTTGTTGAAGATAGGGGTTTGTAGCTTTTCTCCTTGCGAATACAGAAATGGTCTTTCCATGTCTTCCAATTTACATTCCAATATATTAAGCTTCATGAGACAATTCTAGCCCTATGACCACCATTCTTCAATTGTCTTTAGCAGTCTAGGGTCAGTTCTGAACAGCTAGTATATTGAACATTTGTCTCTGCTTATTTGCACAAAGTTTGTGGGGCAGAGAGGCAAGGTCAGTTATTTATTGAGCATTTATTCTGATGTACAGTACTTGCAGGGAGATTACACAATGTCGTATCAAGCAGTCATTATCCTACACTTCCCAGTGCCTTTTCCTGTCACTCTCCTTATTGCAAAAAGTCGGGTTTTGAGTAGAAGCTGGTTTGTTGTGCAAGAGCACCAAATCAACTTTAATTGCACAAACTGAATTTACCAGTATGTGATTGAATCCTACCCCAAAATGACAACCATCTGGTAGTGCCCTAGGTCAGAAGATGCATATTTCCCAAGTTATTGGAATAGTATGGGAAGTGACAGTCTTTTCTGATAACAAAAAAACCAGAAAATGCTGCATTTCTGTCTTGAGAGCCAAAATAGCCTTCTCATTTCTTCTGCCACCCTTGAGTTGCAACAATATTTGGCCACAGCCAAAAACGGAAAACAAGGCCACTTTTTTCATATCCCGACTGCCCTTCCCATTTTGACTGCCATTCTCTTTGCATTTGCCATATTCTGGTGCTATAAACAGTACATCAAAGAGCTGTGTTCTAAGCCTGAAGCATTAGCTTTCACTTGTTAGAGGACGAGTTGTCACAGAGACCTTCTGACCATGCAAATCATGTCACATGGCCTCATCCCTGAACTTGCCAGAAGGAATGACATATGGTACCCTACAAGTTCCTAATGGAGCAATCTTACTGAGATGGCAAACGCCTGTGGTAAGATCCTTAAATTAACACTTGGATGTATAAAAGGAGGCAATTAGGTCTTCAAAGACCAGGTTACATATCAAACTAAAGGATATGGATGTCCTATTTATGGCCCTAGCTGAAATTTAATACACACAGTTGAGAAGATCCAAGATACAGAATTAGAATCTCTCACTGGTTTTGAGGTAAACATCAAGGATGAAGAGTGGAACATTTCCAGAACAGAGGTTCATATGCATCCAAAGGTTTTGTTAAAGGGAACACACACAGTTACATAGTATTTATTGGGAACCCCATGGTTTCAACTAGAAAACCTCACAGGCTGAGACCTAGCCTAGTAAGTTATTGTTTATGCTGAGCCATCAAAGTCTTAAGGCACCGAAGGGACTAGGTGTGTGAAGCTTCAGACCCTCTGGTTGGAAGTATAACATCTCTGGATTGACCAGCCCAGTATAAATACTAGTAGCCTAGTTGTTTTCCCATGCCAAGTTAATAAAGCAGTACCAGCCTGCAGATCAGACCCCATTCAGTTAATTGAGTTCAAGCACCTGGGTTGGACAACTCACCATTCAAGCCTAGATTTGAATACTGTTTCTTATAGCCCTAACGTGACCCTGATAATATGTAAGGTACAACTATCTGAAAATACAGATTTGTGAAGGTTGAGGGAGAAGGAATGGCATATCTATATTATAAATTGAAATTTAATAAAATAAATAAATAAATAAAACAAAGCCAGGGTTTTTATATATATATATATAAATTGTATGTAAACTTTCTGAATTTTGGCTTCAAATCTATTTGAAGCCCTAAACATTTTCACTTAGAAGTAAGTCCCACTGAATTCAGTGAGACCTAATTTCTAGCAGAAATATGCTAGGGATTGCAGGTTTATCGCCTGAACCTAACCATACTTGGAAGTAAGCCCTATTGAATTCAACAAGACTTTCTCCCGAGTAATTCTGCATTGGACTGTAGCCAGATTAATAAATGATCTGATAACACAGCCGTTCCTTCCGAGTCTGAAGTGGTTAAGTTTGTGTGTGTTGCTGAGCATCTCAGTACAGTACTTAGGAAATTCAGGTCACCATATACTGAGTCTTAAAAACAGATCAAGGAGGCTAAAGATAGGTTCCTATTTCTGACAGTGTTGGTTCCTCTTATCAGGTACATGGCTAAGAAAAGGTGAATATGATACATGGTGGATTTGAAGCAAAGCTCCTTACTTAGTTGCAATAGTGTGCCATTGCATTGGCCGTGGCACATGAATCTGATGCAGTTTCCCAAATGTTCTAGGAAGCTGCCTTATACTGAGTCGGATCCATGGTCTGCCTAGCTCCATATTGTCTATACTGGTTGGCACTGTATAACTTTATCTGCTAAGAGATTGATGTAATTAAGCGGTATATAAATTGTCTAAATAAATAATGTAGAGGAGAACTAGCAACACTTGATGGAGCAGATTTATTACTGAGGGTTGGCGTATGTGTAGTAGATGCAGCTGTCAGAAATTAGTCTTCTCTATTAAAGAGCATAATATTTTCAGGTAGGTACTCACCCCACAACTGCAACTGCATTCTACATTTATGGTGACTGAGGGTGAGACAGGGATAGGGTTTAAGGGAAGTGATGTGGTAGTTGAATATGTGTAAACATTAGTGATTGGATTGGGTTGTCTTATTACATGGAGAACATTTTTTGCCTGACATTCCCATGGTGGCTACTGTATTTAGAAGAGTGCTCCCAAACCTAAATTGTTGTGTCTGCCACATGGAATTTCCCCTGCGTGGGTAATTGCCCCTTTCTGCAGCAATCCAGCCCTTCAGCAAGGAATCACATTTAGAAATTCTGTCAAATTTGCTCTGCCTGCTTTCAGTCAAGCGGATGTTGAGATTCAATTTGAAGGCAATTGTCTGTCTTTGATCCAAGACCAGATGTCTTTTCCTCGCTACACTTCTGGGCTGAATTCCTTTCAAAAGCTGTTTTCTAACATGCACAAGTCTTGGGTTTCATTATTATTAATGTAGCTTTCCCCTCCTGCCTTCACTTTATAGAGATTACAGTTCAACATGCCAAGACATCGGGAAGCTAGAGACATCCACCAGCGATGCAACTGTCCTGCAGGTAGGAACTCCATATTGTGATGGTGGTTATGACTGCTTTTATATACAGTAGATATAGAGTATCATTTGAGTCTTTATGGGTAGGGAAGGAGTGGGCAACTTTGATCAAAAGCGAAAGGCAAGCCCTTGAGTTCATTGAAGGTTGTGTAAAAACCAGCATTGTTTTGGAATATTTGTTTGTTCTATGATTATTTTCTATTTGTCTCCTTTGATCTTTGATTACTCTATTTGTTTTAAAATATTTATCCCCTATTCCTCAACTAACAATTAAAACCAACACTCTGGTAGTGTTCATGCTTGCAGTGTTCAGGGGCGTAGCTAGCTGCTCTAGCACCCAGGGCCACATGGGGACACTGCGATCCATGCACCGGGGCGCCGCAGCGATCTGCCCGGGGGGCGGAGCGGCGAGCTGCCCACAGAGTCCGACACAAGCCCCATGCTGCCGATTCAGGCAGTGTGGGGCCGTGAGCCACCACGTCAGTCCCAGGAGAGATGTGTGGCTCGGGTTCGCTGCATGCCAGGCCCCGCGGTAAGTGCCACCCCCCGCGGTGTGCCATTTTGTCACCCCCCCCTCAAGGATGACACCCGGGGCGAACTGCACCCCCCACCCTGCACCCCTGGCAGTGTTCTCCTCTCTTCAAACCCTACCTCTGTTAATGCCACAGACTGATGTACCGTGATGTCATAATCTCTTGGGAAGGCAAATATGTCACAGCCATTCTAATTTGCATTGATTTAGCTACTCTGATGACAAATTAAAACTGGGTAGTAATAAGCCAAGGCATCTGAATGTTTAGAGGATCTGAGGACTTACAAACTTTGAATTCTAAGGTCAACAAGCAACATGTGTTTAATTATATTATTTAAGGGATAGAGGGGAAATTTATTTGGTCCACATTTTAAAGCAAACTGGCTTAATTCACAGTTCTGGATTTCTATAGGGAATGGACCTTCGTTAGCAATTGAGTTGTGTATTTCTCTGGATTTTGTGACGCACTTTCAGTTCCAACATGCGCATTTTAGAGGGGAATCCATAAAAATTGCACAAAATGCATATTTATGAGGAAAGCACATACAAAAATGTGTGCTATTTTGGTGTAAAGTTTTCATATGTTTTAAAAAAACTTCACGGAAAATAGGACGGAATGAATTTAAGATTGAATGTATGGAAAACTGAGTGTTCATCTAGGTAGTTCGTTCATCCCTATTTTATATAAACATTTCCTACAAACCATGTTTGTTCAGAATGCTTGAATACTTCCAGGTATTTTTTTAAAAAAATAATTAATTAAATAATAGAAACAAAACACACTGGTAGAAATATCTAGACATATGTCAAATATATAAGTGCTTGAAAAGGCAAACCAACCTGTGCTTGAATGGCATTTTAGATTGGCCATCTTGATCGGGGTTTGCATTGGACCCGTACACCACCTCTAGCACTCCCTGCCACTCTCCCTTCTCCAATGGAAAAAAAACATTCCTTTGGGGAAAGGGAGGAGAGAATGGTTTCATCTACACAGGAGAGTCTCTCCTCATCAGCAAATGACACATGGGATGTCTTTTCCTACTGGGCATCATGGGGTTTGACTGTATATTGCCTCTTATTGGCTACAAATGATGTGTGTGCGTTCATTTTCTCCCAGAAATTGTTACGCTTAAAATCAACCCCTATGATCTCCAACTGGAAAAAGTGTTCCACATGTCAGTCCCTCTGCTGTCAACTATCCATCCATCTTCCCTAAGCCAAGGCTTTTCCTTGGGAAAGGAGGAGAAGTAGCAGTGAAGGGGATTGGCTGTAGCAGTGGTTTTGAATGTTCTTATTGACATCCCAAAAGCCCTTTGATGAGAATGAACATTTGAAAAATCTTCATTTCTCAAGGAAATCAGGAGGGGGAGAGCAAGTCTCCTCTGTAGAGACTTGCTCATGAAATGTTTTAATAAAACATATTTTAATGAGTGAGACTGCTAGCTCAGGACATTGAGGCTGCTTTGAATCAAAGTAATGTATACCTTTGGAATGTAAGCACAATTTTAGAAGGATTCAGTATGTTAAGGCAATGATTTAGAATGACATCCTTTGGCTACTCCTGCTTTTGATAATAATGATGATGATGTCAGGGCTGCAAGGTGATCAATGCCAGCAATATAAAATGTGGCTGTTAAAGCCAACATATTTTGTATTAATGTGTTTTTTCACATTTATACCACTGGACACAGCTGTAGAAAAGCTATGAACACTGCAGTCCTATTCAAAATGTAACATCATGCATTTTTCTAATTTCTAATAGTGCAATCCTACACATGTCTACTCAGAGGTAATTCACTGGGCTGGTGGGAATTATGAATGGCCATGCAGAACTGTTGATAATCTCACACATGCGGTAAATGTGGAAAGAAGTGGAATTATACTAGTGAATTTCTGCAGTTGTCAGAGAACAGTTGTCATCAAAATTTTGCCTAAAGCAAAATTCAAAGCAGTTTTGATGGTGCTTTCTCAAGTGAAACATCTGAGGAATTTGAAGCCAGAAGAGTTTCAATGTTACGAGCAACATTTGTTAAGTTAATTTTACACATGCCTATGTAACAATGAGGCAGCAAATAAGTGTGTGTGTGTGTGTGTGTGTGTGTGTGGTGTGTGTTTCAGTGTGTATATGTACATGTACAAGACTGAGTATAGCAGGGATGGGGAATTGATGACTCATAGTTCCGATCCAGCTTGTCTGTTCTGTGGACAACAATCCCACTAGTACCATATAGTGGCAAAACCACTGAATGAAGTGTCTCTTTCGTCCTGTAGCTGCTGCCATTGAAAATAGATCAGAGCACTCCAAAAACAGGGAACGGCACTCTCCTCTGCTCTGATGTTTCCTGAATGCACCTTTGGGAAACAGAGCAGGTAGGAGTGCCGTTTCTTGTTCCCAGAATACTTTGATCTGTATTTGATTGAAACATTACATTGGACAGGAAGGGTGCCTTGTTCAGCAGCACCAATGGTGGACTGGGTTGGGGGCAGACAGGTAACATTGCAATACTGAGCTGGGCAATTTAAACCCCTCCACATAATCCAGAACCACAACAAAAATGGACATTGCATCCACTCTGTTCTGTTAATAGTGGATAGCATGATATTCCTCTTCATCACAGTGCTGGGTTAGGTAGAGACATCTACATCAAGCCCAGCAGCAATGGGGAGGAAAGTACTCACCCTTTTCTATGGATCTAAAGGATCCACTGAAAAGTTGGTGGTGCTTTATGCATGTCTATGTGGATCAAACTCTCCAACACTCCTCAGATGAAAATAGGAACATTCTATTCTAAATCAGTGTGTGTCCCCCACTTTGTCCTCCCTATATATGCACACTGCTGATGAAATATGGGGAAAGGATGGGGCTGGCTGAGCAGGGGTATGTAACAATACTATACCGGCAAATGTATTTGTTATATGCAGGACCGTTAGATGCTATATAGTGAAACTGTGAGGCTTCCATCAGCCCACCTTGGGCGTCAGAGGAGGCACCTGCACCAGATGTTTGCAAGGCGGGTCCTTTTGTGACTGCATGAGCCAGGCCCATGCTGCCACCATTAACCCTGCCCGTGGCTCCTGCTGCACCACAATGAGGGGCCAGGTTGCCTCCTCTTTCCCCTGCCCCCACCCTTCACTGCCCCTGCTCCCTTTCCCCACTTGCAGAATTCGGACCTCTGTATGTCATAGTAAAAAGCCATGATGGCTGTAGGGTTTTCATGGCAGTCCTGGCATTTTCAGAACAGTTGAAAACTATGGTGTATGTGTGTGATTGCTGATGTTTGTGTAGGGGTCAGAAACATTTGCGGAGAACTGGCATGCATCCCCCAGAGGGGTCCCTGGAGGACAAAGAGGCCATTGAGCCAAAAAAGGTTATCCATGTATGTTTTATACGGATGCATATAAGCATTTATTTATGTATTTATTTACTTTCAGATCCGGATTGGTCCATCAGTATAGTGACAGTCCTAACTTAATCTTGTACCAAATATTTCCTTTAAATATTTGAAACCCACCTTTTAGAACAATGTCCCCTCGCAGCGGCTTCCAACAAGAGATAAAAGCAATACAATAAAAAATTTAAAATATAAATTCAAAACTAAAAACCAGGCAAACACCAGTAATGTAAAACAAACATCAAGAAAGGCTGGACAAAACAATAAATAAATACTTAGTGCCTGCTTAAAAGTAACAAAAAAATGGAACCTTGTTCAGATTCCTGCAACTCTTCTTTTCCCTAACCAAATAGCACCCCTGTTGCAGCTGCACTGGCACCTCCATATGCCCTAAGAGTCCCCCCCCCCCCAATTCTACATTCTTGACAATTTTCTTAAAGTGCTGCAATATCTCACCAATACAACTGACACACCTGAGAGAACACACGTGTGGTGTGTGGACTTTAAAACTGCAAACACCACACACGGAGGTTGAGACGTCTGATTGCGTAATTGCTCTGGAAGATGTGTATGAAACAAACGCTTTAAAACATAAACAGTGTGAGCAAGAGCAGACAGCAAGAGTGATGTAGTGCTGTCTGTCTGCATACCAGCAGGTCAGAGAAAGCATGACTTTCATAATGCCTCGAGGTCCACAAGCAAACTGGAGCATCTTGTAAAATTATATCCCTCAATGTCTGTCATTGTCTTCTTTTGCACTGGCCATTATCAAAAGGAGGGATCTAGTCAGCTGCTGAAATACTCTTGGGACACCTCTCAACTTAAGAGTAGTTATTTATGCCACATTTCTCAATGAGAAATAGGTCTTTATTTTACTGGGTAGCTGAATCATATGCTTCCACTTAGTGTTGAGCGAAGATGGGGGGGGGGGCGTTTCAAGAAAACTTTGCTCTCTGTGACATGCCCCACTCCCAATATTTCAGCAGTCATTCTGTGTTGTTCCTACTCTCCTCTGGAGAGGTAGCCTTGTTTCGAATGAATGGATGAGTGACTACATAACCAAGGAATAATTGGGTAACATGCATACATGAATCTGTGACTTCCTTTTTTTGCCTCTAGGCACCTGTTGTATCATTACCAAAGATTCCATGGACACGGATGCCATCTGCAAAATTCCCACTCTCATCCATTTCAGTCACTCTACTGAATTCAATGGGTGGAATGTGGAATTGGAGTAGTGGTTTGGCAGGCGGGGCTCTGGTTGACTTTGAACAATGCAAGTGTGCTTTCTCACGGTGAATATTAAACCAGGAGAAGACCTTGGAAAACACTACACTCTTGACACCCCCCCCCCCAATGCCTGATATGCT
Organism: Podarcis liolepis; assembly: GCF_965112155.1. Lineage (NCBI taxonomy): Eukaryota > Metazoa > Chordata > Lepidosauria > Squamata > Lacertidae > Podarcis > Podarcis liolepis. The sequence goes on from NC_139556.1 coordinate 32,727,093, forward strand.
TATGGCCTAGATGGATTCTTGATCCTAGACATTGTGGTCCTTGTGGGCAGACGTGAAGCTTTCTCAAATTTTAGGAGAGTCAGCATGATGTTTTCAAGGTTCTCTTCTAAAGCCAGCCCCTTATGGTGCCTATAAAGATTAAGATTAAGATTAAGATAAATTTATTGTCATTGTCCGTATATACACAGTATACACAACAACGAAAATCAAACACCCACCCAAAGACCGGGTTCACATATACATTTGCACGTATCTCCGACACTCTCATCCTATTCAGACATAATCTATAAAACATAACATAATCCAGAATATAGCATGACCTATTAAAGGCATAACATCACCTAAAACCTATCTCATTCCTTCCTACTCCCTGCTTGCTAAACCTTGCAACTGGCCCTGAGATCATTATTTAGTGCAATCAGAGCTCTTGGATAGAAACTATTCAGAAGGCGTGTGGTTCGTGTTTTCATCGTCCTATATCTTCTGCCCGAAGGCAATAGTTCAAAGAAGTTGTGAGCAGGGTGGGTGGGATCTCTCAGAATATTATGTGACTTCTTCAAGATGCGAGACGTGAAGATCTCATCCAGGGTTGGTAGTCGGAGCCCAATAACATTCTGGGCAATTTTAATTGTTCTCTGTAAAGCTTTTTTATCCGTTTCAGAGCTGCTCCCATACCACGATAATATACTGTAGGTTAAGACACTCTCGATGGTACTATGATAATAGGACAGAAGTAGGTGCTGGGATAGATTCAGTCCCCTGAGCATTCTCAGGAAATACAACCTCCCCTGCACCTTCCTCACAACCATATTAATATTTGCAGTCCATGAGAGGTCCTCCGAGATATAAACAAGGAGACCTCGTGTTCCTTCTTGAAAATAAATGTTTACCATAAGTGACATTGCACCATATTTCCCACAGATTATTCCCTGATTTCCGAGTTCTGCCTAGTGTGCAGAAAGGAAAAGAGAACACAAGTTCATCTGCAGACTTTTTGAAAGCAGCAGGGAAATTGTAAATGGTCCAAACTGTAAAATTTGTACTTTTAGTTTAACAGAAGACTGAGTAAAGTGAAGCTGTAAGGAGGATACATAAGTGTGTGTGTGTCTTGGTTATCTTAGCACTAAAGATAAGAACAATATAGACAGAAGTAAAAACACAGTGTTTTAATGTTATTTATAGACACGATAAGGAAATCTATGTTTCCTTAGGCTCAGGAAACCGACACTACTAATCTGTCATGCTTTGGGATAGGTGTGGCACCCGCTGTGAGTTGAGTTTTTCTCTAGGGTCACCAAAGGTTTAAAGATCACCATAAGACTGTACAGGAAGTCTCTGAGCTGTGTCCGTGATTGTTAGCTGCTGTGGTCTTGGCTGTTGGTGCCTAGCATCTTTGGATCTGATAAATGTTATTGTGAACTTTGTCAAAGCCTGTACTTCACCCAATTTTTAGAACAAGAGTTGCTGCATGTTGTGTGACATGCTGACCCCATTTCCAAAATAATATTTTCAAGGTACTCTTAATACAATAAGTTTCTGGTTAAATGAGATAATTCCATGACTCCTTAAAGGCTAACACATTATGGGAGCATAAGCTTTCATGGGCAGCCTACCCACTTTATCGGCTAAGGAGCTGAACTGTTTTTGGATTTCAATTGCTTATGCAATTGTCTAAAATTCATGATTGCATTTTCATTTAAGAAAAAATCTCCCAACTTTTAACCACTGAAAAAACATTTTAAAGAAAGAAGGAACTGAACACACATCTGCAAAAGCATCTCATTAATTAAGCATTAGAATATCAACATATGTTGTTATAGGCTTGGGTCTCATATGTCACCTTTGAAGGGAGAATCCTTAGAAGTTTTAGAATGAAGTGCAAGGGATTAAGAAATAGCCAGCACAAAGTTGGCCATGGAGGTATTGTTCCACTCCATATCTAGAAGAAACCTGTTTTCTAGCAGTAGGCATAATTGTCTACTGTCCCGCTTTGAGCGGGACACCCCAGAATTACAGAAGTCATTTCAGCTTTTGACTGGATCCTGAGATGTCCTGTTTTGGCTCCCACAGGAGAGCAGTCCCCAAAGGTACCCGTTTTGAGGACCGTACTCTCCCAGGAGCCAGGTGACACCTGTGGGAGCAGGATCCCAAAAGACGCATGTCCTGATCGATGTTGGAGGGTATGGCTACAGGAAAAGCTATAAATTTAATCTGTAGTTTGGTGTGTATTTATTTTTTAAACTTCAAATAGGAAGTTATGGCGGGCACTGCTCAGGTTGGGACTGGGGTGTGTCAGTTCTGCAGTTGCAACAAAAATAATTTCCCCTACCAAAGTTGCTGTTTGGATAAGGAGGGGTACCGATAGAAGCTTCTCTCCTGACATAAAAAGCAACTTTAGGGGGCAGTTTTCACCAGTACCTCCATCCCTCACCACCGTCCACATCCTCATCAGCTCCCCACCCTTCCCATGGTTGCTGTTTAAAGCTTTTCTAAAAATAAATAAACCACACAACTCCAAACAATGGGTTTGATATAACATGTAACTTGGCTCTATGGTTCCAATGAAATCTGATGCCAGATAGATAAACTGTCCTAAACAGCTTCCCTAAGCCGGGGGGGGGGGGGACAACCCACTTGGAACACTTAAAAGTATTCAGCTAGTGGGTATTCAAACTAAAGTGGGGAGGATAAGCTAGAAAGAAAGAGTTTTCAAACCATCCAAAATACTTTGTCAAAAATAAAAATAAAGAGATAGGCTATTCTAAGGGGGCAGGAAATAGTTGAAATGAAATCTCTATTAACAGCCTTCCTTCAGGATATAGCAGGAACTATCTGAAGCCAGAGGTGTGGAAAAATACATCATTCACAGACAACTGTTTTGTCCATGCGTATTTTGATTTGGCATTTGACAATAAAGAGAGGCATTGCATATGTGGGCATTGCAAACAGACATCCTTTTTCACAGGCTCTACTTTTCTGTCCAAGGATACTAATTTTAAAAAGTGACTTGCTCTCACCCATTCATTGAGCTTCATGGCTGGGCCATGAATCCTGCACTGGAAAGGCTAAGTGTATCTGTGTGTATCTGCTATATCACATTGTAACTAAGAAACCACTGAAATAATTTTGATTATTTTGCCAGAAGAAGGCTTGCGCTGCCAGCCTCTCACTGTTTACTATAGGATTTGGGATTTTGACACCTCTCGTTTCCACTGTTCCTTTGTGTTGGCTTTCTTCTTTTCATTCTGACTGCAGTCAGCCTCCATTTACAGCCCACTTTTCTTCTAGTTATTTTTTCTTTGTCTCTTCATCACTCCTTTCCGTCTCTGTCAGAGCTTCAGTCGAACTTTTGAACCCCCAAGTGGGTTCAAGGCGAAAGCAAAATGAGTTTTCCATCTTTCCAAGTAGCACTTTATTGTTTCTGTGGATTATAGTAGCACCTAAAAGCTGCATTGCTGTCAGGTTCAAGACTCTTGGGTGCTAGACCCAAGATATACAGTACATGTAAGTAAAGGAAAGTTCTGACCCCTGGAGCGCACATAATCTTAACATCTGAAGGGGGACAACTGGCCAACATTTTATAAAACAGAGATGTGGGAAGGGAACAAGTGAAAAAGGCTGAGGCTGTGGATTATTGTTGCAATAAACAGCAGTTATCAAACTGTAAACTGTAACCAGGTGTGGTGTGGACATGGTGTGGTTAGTTGTGTGAGAGGATTCAGGTAGCAACACTGGATAGCTGTGGAAGCTCTACACTTGTAGCATGGGGGTAACTGCTCATAGATGGCTCACGTGTCTTCTCATGCTAAGATGCAAAGCAGCATTGCATAATCACCATTCAAAGTGCAGCAACCTGACCGCACCCTGCTGCCTGTCATATGAGCTGAGTGTTGGAACAGCCTGATGAAATGATTCTACCATCTGTCAGCTGAAAAAGGGTTCTGCTGGGGAACATCTTCAGGCCCATTTTAGAGGCGTTCTTGGAAATCGATTGCGCTAATGACTTCCTTATTTCCTCCAAACATTTTTTTTTTCATTGCCTCAGAATATATAGAAAGAAAATAGGGCTCTAACATCCAGATCTTGCTTTGTGAAGACACTTGTGCCCTCTGAACACTGACATGAAAATAGGCACATTTCAGCAGGTCCTTTGAAGGTCTGGCATCGTAGTGGGGTTATGTGGATTTTAAATGTAGGGTGGCAGCCTTCAAAATTGGCAGCTTATGGAGAGTTCAGCTACTTGCTGCAGAGCAGGGCAGCATGAATATTGCATACTTTAAGGGCTTATTGCAACCAAGTATATTGTTGGTAAGCAGAAAATGGAACAGGTGTGGTGAAATAATGAACTGTGTGTGAACTAGGGAGTTCCTGGTTCAAAAATGCCTTGCCATGAACTCACTAGGAAAGTTCACCCTTTCTGACACAAATTCCTATTTACAATATGAGAATACGAATGCCACCTGGAGGGAGATGCGGGTAAGATATGATATTAAATATGCTACTTTTCTCCAGAGGCTCTCTGTTGGCAGTTACGGTTTTAGGTGTGTCCAGCTGATGTGTGATTGTTGATGTGCAGGTCCTTTTGGACCCGGAAGAAAGCAGAATGGGGGTGTGGTGTAATGAGATGCTCTGCCAATGCATGCAGGGGCTGGGAACAGAACCCTGGTGCGAAATGGTCGCTGCCTGTAGTCCTGTCTTAACTGAGCTATCTCTGACCTTGTTATTTAAGAGAGATCATAGCTCAGTGGTTAGAGCACTTGCTTTTCATGCAAAGCTTCTAGGTTCCATCTCTAGGTAGAATTGGAAACAAATCCTGGTGGAAACTCTAGAGAGCCCCTGCCAGTCAGTGTAGACAATACTGAGCTAAATGTACCAATAGTGTGACTTTGTATAAGGCCGACTCCTTCCTATGAATGCATAGGGTGTCCCTGTCAGATGTACAGCATAATCTTCCACATATAATATTGCAGTGTATGTACCTCTGTGTGGAATGAAACAGTCAAGAGTCTCATATTTCCCCCTCTTTCCCCCTTATGGTCCTGTTTCATAGAGTGGCTGCTCAGACTACCTTTTATACATGTAGTTAAATCCTGGGTACAAAATAGATGCCTAGTGTGCTACATGATAAAAGGAACACATATGAAAAAAATCTTCTCATTCCCTTTAAAAATAATGGAAGAGGTGTCCATGAAAGGACTGAGCCTCCCATTCCATGTACTTAAGAAAAAAGAAAAAGTAGCTATATTTACCACCCTTCAAAAGTGCATACCTATTCTGTGATTGGGTTACTGCACTTGGTTACAAAATGCAGTGTTGGAAGCCACCCTTGTTTAAGCTTGGTTTATTTTCTAATTTTGAGCAAACAGTTCATGGGACACATCACCATGGAAGCAAGTTTGAATGGGTCCAAGATAACCATGAACAACATTGCATGCCAATGTCTGGCAGTTGGAGCAGCTATGCTGAATGATGTTCACAAGCTCAAGTTCTGCTTAAGTCCCTGTCATGAGATTATTGCTCCCCTAATGCACCTCATATATCTTCTCTGCTAGGAGGAGCACTGGGATTGCTCAATAAGTATGTTCATGGCAGGTGAAGTAATCGGTTTACAAGCTCTTAGTAAGTGTAGTTTTTAAAAAGACAGCTAGGGCCTTCTCTTACTCTCATTCTTGCACTCTCTGGGACCCATACTATAATCTTATATTGATTTTATATCAATTTAACTGCCATGGTTTCTCCCAGATAATCCTGGGAGCTAACTTTTGGAGTGATACAGAGCTGCAGGTTTTAGTGTACCCAGCAGAGAAGGAATTACTATGAAACCAGTTCAGTTATGGTATAGATTTGCCCAGTGCTTTTTTTCTTTAAAAAATATGTTTAGGGGTACTCTCATTTTTCTCCTCATATTGCAATAAAGGTAAAGGGACCCCTGACCATTAGGTCCAGTCGTGACTGACTCTGGGGTTGCGGCGCTCGTCTCGCTTTATTGGTCGAGGGAGCCGGCGTACAGCTTCCGGGTCATGTGGCCAGCATGACTAAGCCGCTTCTGGTGAACCAGAGCAGCACACGGAAATGCCATTTACCTTCCCACCGGAGCAGTACCTATTTATCTACTTGCACTTTGACATGCTTCCGAACTGCTAGGTTGGCAGGAGCAGGGACCGAGCAACATGAGCTCACCCCGTCGCAGGGATATGAACCGCCGACCTTCTGATCGGTAAGCCCTAGGCTCTGTGGTTTAACCCACAGCGCCATCTGCGTCCCTCTTTCATATTGTAATACTGCCCCTCAATGAGGCCCAAAAATGTTTAGGGGTATGCATACCCCTGCATACCCCCAGAAAAAAGCACTGGATTTGCTCCACCTGGCAGGAATGTAAAGGAATTTTATTTACTCCTTTGTTGCATAAGCAAAAATCACTATTTTGTTCTCACCATTCTGTTTAAATCTTTGTATGTTGAAATTTATTATACAGTGCTACTGCATAGCATCCTGGGAAGCCAAGATATGAGTGACTTTTACACTCTAGTCAACTCTACGGACTTTTGGATATCCGGAAATGGGGGGAAAGCCCCCAAAATAAACTCTCTTGTTTAAAAAAAAGTAAAGAGCTATCTTGGCCTAGCCTTTGCTAATGTTTATAACATATTGATCTGAGGTAGAGTGGAATACCTCAGAGGTCAGCACTTGTCTTTGCATTGCCCTTTATATTTCCCAGAATGTTTCTCCATAGCTGAGGGAAGAGAAGGGGCTAAGCCCTTCAAAAATTCCACATAGAAGCCAGGAGTATTGTTTTCTCTACATTAGGGTTGCCAAAAATGAATGAAGTTCAACTCCTTCCTCACATATAATCAGGCTACTCTTCCAGGAGGATTGCATTAGTACATAAACAAACACTACAGATGTTGGTGGTGTACTATAGTGGTCAGAAAGCTTCTAGTTCAAACATTACCTCAGCCTAAAAAAATGGCAAAGCTAACAACTAACAGGTTAAAAACAACCACCCCAGAGGCAAAAGAGTGAGAGTTTGTAACTTAGAGCAGTGTTTCCCAGACTTGGGTCTAAAGCTGTTTTTGAATTACAGTTCCCATCATCCCTGACTACTGGCCTTGCTAGCTAGGGATGATGGGAGTTGTAGTCCAAAAACAGTTGGAGACCCAAGTTTGGGAAACACTGACTTAAGAGATATTTCCTTATTAGGGATACTAAATGTTTCCTTAGAAAACGATGATTTTTGGACATGATCTAAAATGGGCATAGCCAACAGGGTTAAGGAATGCAGATATTGTTGGATTCCAGCTCCCATCAACCCCAGCTAGCATAGTCAAAGGACAGGGATGATAGGAATTGTAGTCCAACAGTGGAGGAAGCCATGTTGGCTACCATTGCCCTAAGAGCATGTGGGTCTGTTAGAGCAGAGAAAGGTTTTGAGACTACTGTAAACCATCAAGTTGCTCTGTAGATTGTGGTTATTTGTTAGCCCTTATTCTGTGGTTTAGATGTATGAACCCAAGACCATTCCAACAGTAACTCATTAAGGACAGGGACCAGAAAATAGGAACAGTACCTGACAAATTGGGACAACTGGGGCATGTTAGGCAAGCATCACAACCTCCACCCATCTGTACTGTATACAGGATATGTGTGTGTGTGTGTGTGTGTGTGTGTGTGTGTGTGTGTGTGTGGAATGAACACAACAATAAGTACTGTGGCAGATCTTCTGCCATGTTCATTCCACAGAAGCAGAACCTTGTTTGGTAAGCAGCCTTCGCATGTCATCCTTCAGTAACTATGATTTGTATGGTCTGAAAATGCAGAGCCACAAATGCTATTCTTAACTGAACTCGTGAATGTATCCTTCACAGCAGTGGGGCTGCTTTTCACCAGCCTAAAACAAGGAACAATTTTGTTAATTGCATAGCACCCAAGTTAGGCTGAACATTGGTGTATCAGCAACTTATGTGTGAGAAAAGGCTAATACTATTTTAGTTCTATTTTTAATGTCTTTTTACTGTTTTATTGTAGTTAGCTGCCCTGAGCCCGGCTTCAGCTGGGGAGGGCGGGATATAAATAAAATTTATTATTATTATCATCATTATTATTATTATTGAAAAAAATGAGTAAGGGGGGATATAATGGAGGTCTATAAATTTATGAACAGGGTGGACAAAGTGGATTTAGAGACATTGCCCCCTCACAATATTAGATCTTGGTATCAGCCAGCGAAACCGACTGGATGTGTTCAAGACTGACAAAAGGAAGCACTTCTCACACAGAACAATGGACTTTATGGAATTCAAGAGGGTGGGTTTTTCTGTTGTCATCATCACCATCATTTTCTTCTGTTGTTTACTTGGTTAAAATTGAATTAGTACATATATAGAAAAGTACACTATTACAGGATGTAGTGATGACCACTGGCTTAGATAACTTTCAAATAGATTGTGCAAATTCATGAGAATAGGTACAGTAACAGCTAAAATCCCACTAACTGAATGGGACATCTGTACTGTATACAGAAAATGTATAACTCTGAATATCGCTCAAGCTTAGATTTGGTTAATTGCTGCTACTTGCAATATTATGCTTTGCCTTTCTGCAATAAAACCTTGCTCTGAGATGAGGAGCTGCAGAAAGAGTTTCTTTAAGGCAGAAAGTTGCTTTTCTGTCTTACTGTATAATGTGTACTGGTGCTTACTGTTTTTAATAATTTTATATAAACAGAGGTCTGCCTGAAAAGGGGGGCTATAAAGCACCATTATAGCAGCAGCAGAGCAGAAACATCCTTAAAGGTAAAGGTAAAGGGACCCCTGACCATTAGGTCCATTCATGACCGACTTTGGGGTTGCGGTGCTCATCTTGCTTTATTGGCCAAGGGAGCCAGCGTACAGCTTCTGGGTCATGTGGCCAGCATGACTAAGCCGCTTCTGGCGAACCAGAGCAGCGCATGGAAACGCTGTTTACCTTCCCACCAGAGCAGTACCTATTTGAAATAACTTTGATGTGCTTTCAAACTGCTAGGTTGGCAGGAGCAGGGACGAGCAACGGGAGCTCACCCCATCATGGGGATTTGAACCACCGACCTTCTGATTGGCAAGTCCTAGGCTCTGTGGTTTAACCCACAGCGCCACCCTTAGAAACATCCTTAGAGGCTTTAAATAACAGAATGAAAGAAAATGATGGAAGAGACGAACATGGCCTTATCTAGCAGTGCATTTTTGTGCTTTTGTATTCAGTAAACATCTCAGCTGTGCTAAGTATAATTCTGAGGACCCACATTGGTGTATACAGCCAGGATTCCTTACTTAGATCATGTTTTAATTATTGTTCAAGTAAGCATAATTTTTAAAACGACCACCCATTGCCTGCAAAAATTATTCCCTGTTGGGAAACAAGATTGCCTGTGCCCACCTTTGTTTGCATGGTGATTATGATGATGATGATTAATTTCCTTTCATGTTCTCTTAAGAGGCCTCAATTGGCTCTGACATAAGGCACAACATGACAGACACTGGGGCTCCTAACCTGCCTGTTAAGATTAAAGGCCTGGACACCAGCTTAGCTCTTGGCTTTGGCTTGTGCTCCATAGGGATGCATTGTAGAGGGATGCTTGGGATTCTTGGAGGTGGGGGGCTCTGAACTGGAGTGGTCTGACTATTTCAGGGCAGAGACTGTGTTGAGAGGAAGTGTGATTTGTCAGTTTGCCTGGCTCTGAGCCACCAAAAGAGCTAGGCAGGGTTTGTAACAAGATACCCTGTCCCCTGCAGCCGCCACAGCCATGCCTGTTTGTCATGAATAAAAACTCCCTGGTCAAATACAGAAGGAAATGGAGAGGAAAGAGAAGTTGTAGTTAGTGACAAGCAAAGTACCATGCTAGGTGTTTTTTTGTGAAAGTGCAGCTGCCATTGGTAGACATTCTTTTTTCCAATAATGTATATTCCACATCGCTTTCTAGGAATAGTACACACAATGCACTTTATCACCATAGCCCTAGGAGTGCCAGCTTGGCCTTGAGACTCTGGATGCCTGGGGCCGTGGGTGCTATGCAGCATGCATGGCCCTGGCGCTGAAATTTGTGGGTGCCCGGCCCCTTCATGAAGACTTTTGTGGGTGCTTGGGCACCCAGGGTCCCAGGGAGACAGCACCTATGCACAGTCCTGTACAACCTAGTCTTTTCAAGACACATGTATTGCATATTTGGCTTTCAGGAAGCTGAGGTTAGGGTTGCCAGCTTTCTGCTATTGCACTGGTCTGACTGGTCCAGTATTGTATTGGCTGGTTATCAAGGTCTGAAAAAAAGTGAACCTCAACTGAGATGTCTGCTGCGTATCCCCATGACCCTTTAGGCCAGATTCTGCAGGACTGTACCTATTGATCACAAGATTTCTGCCCTGGCAATTGACTACTACTTCAGACGCTTCAAGTGTCCCTGGGACAGCCCCAGATTTACAGAAGCCGTCCTGGTTTCTGATTTGATCCTAGAATGTCCCACTTTTTCTTAGGATGCTCCTATTTTCATTGGAGAAATGTTAGGTGGTATGCCACTTGGCCCTCCATTGTGATTATTTGACATCATTAAGCCTTTCCTAGCAATGGGGTTTTAATTAATTAATTTATCAGGTATCCTGATTATGAAAAAGGCAATGTACAACAAATTAAAAATAAAACAGGATTTACCCATAGGCTTACAACCATAAGGATGGTTGCCACACTTACTGTCAGGGATGCTACATGATGTTATGTAGTTTGTGGAGCCCAGCAGAAAAATAAAGGCCAGAGAGTAAGCAAACCATCAGAAAATCACATTAGTATCAGAATTATTTCCAAAACAAATTTATTGTGTGTACACCACTATTAACATCAATTTTACACTATTGTCACTAACAAAATATGGGTCCCCCCCCCAAAAAAAATCATGCAGTTATAAGTGTGTATTGTGTGGACAGGCGGAGTCCCCCAAACCTGTGTGGAATAACGACTCGAGACAACGTGCTATGGGATTAAAAATTGGCCACAACTTTATTATGTTTCAGCTGTGGATAGACCTTGGCTCAGGCATTGGGCGTTTATCCCTCCCAGTCCCCCATCGAGGATCTGGGGAACTTCAGGGTTATCGAGAGTGTGGGGGGGAATGGGCTGGCTCTGGAGAACATATGTTCAGGCAGAGTGAGCCTGCCCCCATTACGCCACCATCGCAGGGGAGAGCAATGACAACCTCTTGGCGTATGGCCAAAGCCTTCCCTCAAAACAACCCCTTTAACGGGGAACCCTGGAATCGCCGCCACAAAGAGAAGGGGCCGTGGGTCACCACTACACGTCCACCCCCATTTAGGGAAGAAAGACTAAAGGATTCCGCCCAAGGCCTGATACCGCCAAAGTTGTGACCATTTGCTACGGAAAAGGCAAACCTGCCAATGCAGGAGAATTCCTTTCCGGCCCTTCAACACCGACCTTGATGTAGCAGCGCCTGTGTACCTGTGGGGAAAAGGCTAACCTGCAAAAGAAGTCTTAACTGAGGGAGGGTAGGGTGAGAGAAGCTCTGGAGCCAGCTGACGATTCCCAGGTAAGATCCTCCCCCTATTGTGTGGGCAGGGTGGTCCCTCCCCCTACCTGGCCTGATCACCTTGGCAACGCCTCCCCAGGCAGGATTGGGCAACTGGCTGAGGTAGGCGGAGACCTCCAGGTATCCCACCTGGGGAAGGTGAAGCCAAGCCTGTGCTAATGGTGCTGCATAAGGTCCAGGGGGCTGCACGTGACCACACAAAGGGCGCCCCCCATTTAATGTGTTTAAAAGATGGAAATGCTCATATTTTTGTTTCAGTGTAGCAAAATGTAAGTAATTTAAAAAACTTTCCCCCATGTACTCAGAGAGAATAATCTGATTTGAAGGGAATTTAACCCCCTCACTAATATGATAGTAGTTATGATACATGTATGATATGCTTTCAATACTGTTTGACCTGTAACAGTTTTGCAGTGATCATATTGCTGTGCTTCAAATCAGTGCATGTCCTGCAACATCTTTATGAAATCCTGTAACTTCTATACCAAAAATGTTCTGCTTTATTTTTTATTTCCCTTTTGTTGCACTATAATACAGGAATGCCCCTCCAGCTGTCAATAATGCAGTAGCATTAGAGAAGCATTGTGGAACAACTAATAAGGCAGAACTATATGTGGATAGTCCAGTATAAGTCCAACGTTAATGCACTATTAATGTGTCAATGACAAGTTGCAGAAGACACACACAAATCCTGCCCCTAAAACCCAGCAGTCTGCAAGAGCCCTGAGTTAATTAATTCCACATGCAGTCAGGGGTGCTAATGCCCCTGGACATAGGTTTTGCACCTCAGTAAGAACGGGGTCATGAACATGCAACAGAAATGGAATCATGAGTCCCAGATGGTGATGTGAAAGTCCCATTTTTCTCTACCTGTTTTCCCTGTTTAAATTTACAACGCTTTAAACTGAAACACTTCTTTGATGTGTCTAGATCCAGCATGGCCAGTGTCTCCTTTTGATGCAGTTTCCCCACCAAATAAACTACTCCTAAAATAACTTTGCAGCAGAATAACTAATTAATAAATGGACTAGAACGTCTTTAGAGTGTGCCACATCTGGTAACTGTCTCAAGATAAATTTTCCACTGTATTTTTCTTACAGCTAACCCCTTGGAGTTTGTTTAATTCTTTGGAATTGAGGACTGCTGCTTTTGCAAAAGTTCTGCTCTCCTGCTGTTTATGTAAACACAATGATCCATGGGTTGTTCCTATGCAATGAGTCTCTGGCAGACAGTATTCAAGACTGGGGCTTGTTTGCTTTAGAAATGCCAATGAGTCATCTGTTTTCAGCATATTATCACATGCAAATAATTCTCACAGGTAACTGCTGACTGGACTAGATGACCCTTGGGGTATCTTCCAAATCTAAAATCCCATGACTCTATGATTCTGTATAGAATGCATAGAACGTGAGTGCTGATTCAAGGGGTTGAGCAACTATTTTGTAAAAAACAATTTGTTCAGTGATTTCATCCTTTGTCTCTTAGATAAGTTGACTGGAACCTTGTTCATTTCACCAAAGCTTTGAACAAATACTATGTTCTGAGGGTGTGGCAGGCTTAGACACAAGGATCCTGCTTCTAACCTCCACAAGTTCATCCAGTCTGTACAGAACTAATGAATAAGCTCTATGTGCTTATGTGCTGTATGTGGGATCTACTGTTTATCTTCCATTTTTTCAGAAGCTTAGATGATCACAGAGATTTCAGGTTGGGACTGAGGTTATTGTCACTCCAGTCACCACAATTTACTAGAGTCAGTCAATTGAACAGGGATTATAAGCAAACTGCAATTTTCCCTTGAGTCCTTTGGTGCTGTCATCTGAAAACACTCTCCCTGTGATAAGTGAGCCCCGCCTGATCTGTAACATTAAGAAGTGATTGCTGCATGGGCATCTGCTTGGAGTGCCCACACCACACATTAAACATACCTGAATCTTGCCAAGGTTGCTCCAGTTTCACTTGAAGTAGAGGTTGTGTTGTGTGTTCTTCTGCTCCTAATGAAGGGCTTGGCTGTTTTGTCCGAACGTGCCTAGATTGAAACTCAACCAACATTCTCATCGTGCCATTTAGTCAAATGAATTGCCCCTTACTAATCCCCTTCCTACACAATAGCATGATCTGGGTGCCACATATTTGGGGCAACTGCAAATTCATTTTGTCTGGCTTAACAGGTGGTCATTATTAATAGCCGTCTTTGGACTGATTCATAATCCGTTTCTTTTAAGGTCTACACAAATTAAACTTTTGTGTATGTTGCATATGCCTTGTGTGTGGACAAGCATGCCCCTTATCTGTTAACTCAAAACATTATTCAGAGATTTATTTATTTATTAAGGACTGTGAATCTGGACAAATTCCTGTGGCCTGTTCACAAGACTAGTTCAATAAGTGCAAATCTGCTGAAAATGTCAATTATTGTTCACTTCAGCACTTAGTTGTGCGAATTGTCTTTCTGAACAGAGGGTGGGGCAGGTGTCCTTTCTGCCCCTTCCAGATCTCTGGTTCTGTTAAACATAATTAATGAAATTGGAATATGGCTTAATGAAATCCTAGTCTAGCCTCACACCAGATCAATGTCCAGTAGAACAGTTCTGTTATGCAGGTGATTGATTAACCCCCTTCCAAAACTGCTCTGAGCGTATGTATATACTTCTGCACAGATACTCAGCAAAAGTGTTTACACCAGGGGATGCCTTTTCAGGGCTTTACAAATTCTCTAGTAGCACACACACACATAAACCAATGCCTTGTCAAAGCAATGTCTCAACTGTAGACGGAGAACTGAAGAAATTCTTGAAAACATGACATGCAGAATTAATGTAGCTCTTCTGACACGCTGTTGTGCACAAAGAATGCCTTGTATTATGGGATTTAGCAAATATATATATACAAAGACTTGATTTATTTGGGGCATGGATGCCTGATGTTTCTCTTGAGTATCTGGTGTAGATGGGGAGTTTCATTGGCATTGCCAGCAAGTGACTTCTGTGTATGCCTGCATTATTGAAATGCTTAACAAGATCTTGTTTTCTCAGACTGACAGGCCAAAGTCTGGAATGCTGCAGCTCTTCTACTAGCTTAGAGATTTTTGAAATATTAAGCAGTATACAAATGCTTATAAACAAACAAACAAACAAAAGCACATAGGCATGTTATAGGCTAATGGTTTCCAGACTTTCTGCCATCAGGGAATGATTTCTGCACGGTATAGTGGGGAGCCCCTGTTAACTGGCCAAGGGACACTCCCATGCGCATGTTGCAGAAGATTCTGGGTCATGTTCTAAGACATATTCTCAGATCAAGAGCGACACTTGCTGGGCCTGCTGGGCCTCACCCTTGCTCTGTACGTATAACTGCAAGTGTGCCCTAGGATGCCTCTAATTTATCTGTTTATTTATTAAAACATTGCTATACTGCCCTTCAGTTCAAGATTTCCAGTGTGGTTTACCCTAACTAATACAAACACAATTAAAAAATCAGTCACAGGAGGGGAGAAAATGCATCAGAGGTTAAAAGCTTAAGGAAATGAATATGTCTTAGCCTGGCTCCTAAAGGATATTACCAGTTTAGGTGCCAAGCAAAACTGGGAAAGGAGTTCTACAAGTGGGGTGCCACAACTGAAAAGGCTCTCTCCTATATAGCCCTCTCACTTTAGACGGAGGGGATACCCAGAGGAAGATCTTAGTATATGGGCAGGTTGGTGTATCCAGGTCCCAAGCCATAGAAGGCTTTAAAGGTAAGCACCAACACTCTGAATTGCAGTGGAAGTGGACTGGAAGTTATGGAAAGTCAAGTCAGATGCATTCCCAGTGCCAGGACCCACTCAGTTTAGTAACAGGTGCTAGGTTACTAACTGCAGTTTCCAGTCATTCTTCAAAAGCAGCCTTATGTACAATGAATAATTTCCCCAAAGAACTCCTCATTGCAGTGAGCAAGCTATCTTTCAGGGAGCAGGGAAATGGCTAGGAATGAAGAGCTGAACACTTTCACACTTCTAATTTCTCTGCTTCAAATCAGTCCCAAGCAGCTTATGTTTCTCATGAGATTTATAATGGGTGCAAAACTATTTCAGTCACATTTACAATTCTAAGCTGGTGGAAATCATTTGGGCAGGGAAAGAGTTAAATGCTCATAGTGAAGCACTGTTTCCTGGCCTAAATCAGTTGTTTGGCTATAGTTACATAAATGTGCATGCAATGTGCATGTAATGCGTTGACCAAATACAAATGCTTAGATGCCTGGGCAAAGAGTTTAATACTGAACAATTTTTCTGTGTTGAGAACTTCGAAGTAACCGCAGGCATGGGGAGAAGGGTAGCCAGAAAGCTTAACTTCCTTCTCTTGATGGTTGCTACCTCAAGGCATTCCTTGCATATGTGAATGGGCCGTCACAGATGTAACAACAGAGACAACATTTTACCTCCCATGCAGTGATTTTCAGTGGAGACTTGTTAGTGATCAAGTGTACAGTGTACATTCATGCATGGGACAATGAAGCAGGCAGTAGGTTCCTGATAAGCAGTGGGCTCTGATAACTAGGGGCTAGTCTGAATTCATGGAGTGTGTTATACCCACATGTCTGGGTTGGGGGCTTAAAAGGAAAAATAACAATGCTTGGCTTGGAATTTGACCAGGGCAGGGGGAATAGTTTGAAGTCTGAAGCTGGCAGGGAAAGGTTACTAAGAGCATTCTGGCAGGCACAAGCAACTTTGTAGGCTGATGGGGTGCCGAACATGCTAGTCTGAGGTTGGCTTTGCCTTTCTGTGTGACTGCTTGCTTACTGCCTGATGGATCTGTGAATGAGTACTACAAAATACTGAATCTGTACCAAAGCTACATTCTATTTTCCATGAGCATTCTTCCCACTATTGAAAGACTTTCTCCCTTTCCCGTCAGTTTTCAGCACTGCTTGAGAAAATGTTTACCTGTTTGTTTACATTGCCTCACCTCTCTCAGTTAACTCCATTTCCCCGCAGTTATGTCATAGCCAATTCTGGTTAGCCACGTAGTGTTGCAATGGCATCCCATTCACCATGCTCTTCCTCATGGGCAGGCAAACTAAGGCCTGGGGGCCAGATCTGGTCCAATCGCCGTCTAAATCCAGCCCGCAGACAGTCCAGGAATCAGCGTGTTTTTACATGAGTAGAATGTGTCCCTTTATTTAAAATGCATCTCTGGGTTATTTGTGGGGCCTGCCTGGTGTTTTTATATGAGTAGAATGTGTGCTTTTATTTAAAATGCATCTCTGGGTTTTTGTGAGGCATAGGAATTCGTTCATTCCCCCTGCCCCCCAAAATATAGTCAGGCCCCTCACAAGGTCTGAGGGACAGTGGACCGGCCCCCTGCTGAAAAAGTTTGCTGACCCCTGCTCTTCCTGTTTGGCTTGGCTTGTTCATTTGATCAGTCCAGGGAGAAGAAAGGAGCAGCAACCATGGAGGCGGGGAAATGACACCAAAGTAGTGGTGTCACACTTCACAATTACAAAAACATGAATATTTTCACAGTGTGCTTTTCAGGAAATAGTTCTATTTCTTAGTAACTACTGTTTTTTTGCCTTCAAACCAAAAACGGAGAATATTTGGCACAGCCCTATAAAACCCCCTTGAGATACCCACTATTTCTTACCTCCACAGGAAGCCACCTCCATTAAGCTACCTTAGAACTTCCTGCCATGCAAGGATCGGGGAGTGAAAACAATCTGAAGCACCACTGAGATGGCATTCCCTTTGCAGTGCTTCCAACCCAGCAAATCTAGTTAAGATGAAGGACCTACCAAACTCTACATGATTGGCCGCCAAAGCTGACCCTTGGCAGTGTGTGCCAATCTGCCCTAGTCCTACTGTCTCCATCCTATGAGGAAAATGAATACTTTGCCATTCCCCCCACCCACCTCACCCCAGCACAAATTTACTTCTTGCCTTGCTACCTACAATCAATGCAGCAAAGCTCCTGTCTCTGACAAGGATCGGTAGTTATTTCACTAGGAAGCATTTAGTTGCTGGATTAAGACAGATTTACTTTCAGCTGCTCGGATCAGTCTTTTTGGCCAGCCTTACCACAGCCTTTAGAGACAGAAGAGGCTGAAGATCTGCTGGGACCGGTATCTAAAGGGTGTCCTTAGTGCACTGATCAACAGGAAGAGTGGTGACGTTGCCCTCTTCCTCCTGGATCATTTTTCTGCCCAGCTGCCAGGACACATCTTTAACTGGGGCTCTCTCTCTCTCTCTCTCTCTCTCGCTCTCTCTCTCTCTCTCTCTCTCTCTGTTAGGTCTAGGGTGGGAGGGAGGGGGTTAGGAGCAGAAAGAGGAGTTCTGCTGTGCCTGCTGGGAAGGACAGCTAAGGAGGCAAAACTGGTTGAGAAATATCATCTGGTAAACACATAACACCCCCAGCCTCCTCCATTCCTACCCCTCCCACCACTGTGCTTCGGAACATTCAATCCCCTCTTTGATGGACGTCCAAGAAAATACTTCTTCCACATCCTAAACTTGTTAGCACCAGTTAATCATCTTAACCTTCTTCCCCTCCAAATATATGCTCCAATGAGTTTCCCATCAGCGACAGTCACTGAAGACCAGGCAATACTTCTGAGATTGGGTTGGGTTTTGACGTTTAAAACTAGCAGCAATTAATGATTAAGCTGTTGCCTTCACCCTGAGGTAAACACGGGTTCTCTTTTTACTGGGTTGGTGCTCCAGATTATTAAGCAAAAGGTATGATTATTAAGCAAAACAGAAGAACTCACTTCTTTCCCCTCAGAATAAAGGAACCACTTCCCATTTTTGTATGTCTTTGCGTGGCTGTGGAAGAAGAATTTCTGAAAGTAACAGCCTTCCACAACTGTGTGAAATTCAAATGACATGTGCTATCTTCATTCTCACAGGTGCTTAATTTTAGCAAGCCGACATCATGCTATTAAACTCCTGCTCTCTTTTTCATTGAGAGCCCATACAAAGAAACAAGCTAGTGTGCCAAGTTTAGTCAACTGTATCATCCTTCCAAGTGGTAAGGAGGATTTTACATGTCAGGTGCAGCTGTGTAGTAAAACATGTGGCACAATGTGTGGTAAAATGGTCGCCTTGATGTGGCTCTGAGAAAGTAATTAAACATAGGGAGGGCAGACTTCAGCCTTATAGAATCTACTTCGTATTTTATTAGGATCCTGAGGCCCACCAACTGGGATAGTGGGAGAGATGCAGGTTGTTGTTTTTTGTGAAAATTACCGAATTTGTACTTTCTAAAACAATATATGAACCAAAATGCAGCTCTCCTTCAAAGTTTGCTCTTCTCCAAAATTTGCAATGCAGTTTTCTTGTAGTTGTGTATATTAGGGGGAAATGTATATAAAGTGCAGATATTTATTATCATACTGAAATGCGTTAGACTGGAGGGGGAATTGCTTGCTACAAATGTATATATTAGGGGAAATGTGCACTAAAATGCTGGGAATTTTTGATTTATTTATAAAACTATTTATATACTGCTAAGTGGCACTGTGGTCTAAACCACAGAGCCTAGGGCTTGCCGATCAGAAGGTCGGCGGTTCGAATCCCCGCGATGGGGTGAGCTCCCATTGTTTGGTCCCAGCTCCTGCCCACCTAGCAGTTTGAAAGCACATCAAAGTGCAAGTAGATAAATAGGTACCGCTCCAGTGGGAAGGTAAACAGCATTTCCGTGCGCTGCTCTGGTTCTCCAGAAGCAGCTTAGTCATGCTGGCCACATGACCCAGAAGCTGTCTGCGGACAAATGCTGGCTCCCTCGGCCTATAGAGCGAGATGAGCGCGTAACGCCAGAGTCGTCCGCAACTGAACCTAATGGTCAGGGGTCCCTTTACATTTTTAAGTCATAAAAAGAAACCCAGAGCAGTTTACAACAATCGTACATTTAAACCATACAATAAAAAAGTTAAAATCAGAAATCAGGTGGCAGTTGTGAGCTGACAGCACTAAAAACTTGGTTTCTTGTTGTTGTCAAATGAACCTTGCCAACTCATGGAACAACCAATGATGCTCTGCAGATGATCTCAGTGATCCAACTGGAATATAACCACCCACCCAAAGGACACCAGAGAAGGGACCAATTCAGCTCCCCTTAGGAGGAAGTTCCACAGGGTGCTGCGATCAAAAGGGCCCTGTCCCACATCCTACCAACTGTACCTACCTTCTTAGTGGGGTGCAGAGAGGAGGACTACAACTGATGGACAGGTTCATGTTGGAAGAGAAGGTTCTGAGCCATGTAGGGCTTTATATAGGTAAAATAAAATCAGCAGCTTGAATTTGGCCCAGAAATGAATTGGAAACTAATGTAAATGA
This sequence comes from Podarcis liolepis, assembly GCF_965112155.1. Classification (NCBI taxonomy): domain Eukaryota; kingdom Metazoa; phylum Chordata; class Lepidosauria; order Squamata; family Lacertidae; genus Podarcis; species Podarcis liolepis. Next base: position 32,746,967 of record NC_139556.1, read on the forward strand.
AAACAAGACTAGAGCAATAGGGTCAGAAAAACAGGCACCAGAAATTATTGTGGCTATTGCATATTTACACCAGCTGTAGTTTTAGAACACTTTTCAAGAGGATCTCCGTGTACAGTGCATTGCACTAACCTAAGATGGATTTGACTAAGGGGAGATATGCTTTCTCCAGGAATAGATGCAGTTGGTATACTGGTTCAAGCTGACAAAAGCACTCCTAGCCACAGCAGCCACCTAGCCATCTAGGAGCAATGGCGGGTTCAGGAGCACCCTTACCTTTGAACCTAGCTCTTCTGTGAGAGTGCAGCCCCATCCAGAAAAGGTTCCAATCCCAGTTCACATTTCTACTAACCAATAATACTTGTGTCTTGCCATGGTGGCTATATTCTAGCTCCACTTTCGGAGGCAGTTGCTGAGAATCACAAGCAAGCAAAGTGCTGTTGTGCTCAGGTCTCACTTTGGGGCTTCCCATGGGCATCTGGTTGTCCTTTGTGAGAACAGGATGCTAGACTAGATGGGCCACTGGCCTCATCTGGCAGGCTCTTCTTATGTCTGCACATTCATTCCCTGTGCCTTTTGAACAGAACTTTAGTGCAAGGAAGCTAATAACTGGAGTGTGAAGATGTAACAAGCAGGCTATGAACATTCTCAGCCTGCCCAGTCATGTGTAAAGCAAATGAAGAGAACCAGAACCAGACATGCCTGATTGCCAGGAGATGACTTGACCCTCCATACTGTGTCTGTGTCTGTTTCAGTTAAACATCAACTCTGTATACAAACCTGCGAGCGCTGCAGCATCTCAATATACAAAAGACTGGGGGGTTTAAACACCAGAGTTTTAGCAATCCCATTATTTATGTGTTTGATTTAATTTCACCTATGAATCATTCCTCATAAAGCATCCCAAAGCGATTAACAATTAAAACAAGAAGGATGCATATAGAAGCAAATGTTAATCCAACATATATTACAGACTGGGATAAAAATATCCACTTAAAAGGCTTCAATGAGTGCTGAAGACAATAGAGACTGTGCCTGTCTAACACGCGAGGGGAAGGAGCTCCAGAGGGTTGGTGCCACACTCTAAAGGTTCAATTCCCACATCATACGGAATGGATCTCCTATTGACATGGTATCTGCAAGAGGTATACAGCACAGTTCTTGGTTGGCTGAGACAATCTTTTAGGTGTCCTGGTCCCAAGCTTTATAGGGTGTTGCACACCAGTACCAGCACGTTGAAATTAGCCCAGTAGCTAATTGGAAGCTAGTGCACTTATTTAGCATTTTAGACTCAAGAGTCTGCAGTATGAAACCCTGGGACTAGTCTGCACAGTTTAAGACTTGGTTGGGTCAGACCAAAAGTCCACATTGTCCAGTATCGTCTTTCCAACAGTGGCCAGCCCAATGTTGCGACAATAGGGTGTGTTGAATTTTTCAACTTACACTGCCTCTCAGTATTAACTCATATTTTTACAAGAAATTTAACTTGAGTCCTCAGGTGCAGCCTCCCTGGCTCTTCATAGACCCCCAAAGCCTTCTGTTTTTGCCTTGGAAACACTTGAAAATTACTTTTCACCCACCAAGCTGAATGCAGCCCATCAGATGTGCATTGCTATCCCACCAAAGTTTGCACAGGCTTGTAGTAGGAACATCGGAAACCACCTGAATGAGTCACACTATTGGGCCATCCGTCGCAGTATTGTCTACACAGATTGGCAGCAGTTCTCCAGGATTTCAGACAGGGCTTTTTTCCAGCCTCACTTGGAGATACTGGGGATTGAACCTGGGACCTTCTGTGGGCAAAGCAGATGCTCTACCACAGAGCTACAGCCTTTCACTTTGTGTTAGGCAGTCCTGTGGTTAGTCTCCCTGCTGTAGCAGCCTATTGGGGACTACAAAAACAGTATGGCTGTCAGGTAACTGGCAGAGCAGAGTTCACCTCCGGTACACCTGGAGGCTTATAACTCAGAATCACCAAGCAGAGGAATATGACTGAGTGGAGGGTCCCAAACTAGATAAAGCTGCATTGCTGGGTTCTTCTAATAAAATGTTTGGAAGCCACTTAGCTAGAGCTCTGTCTGCTGCTGGTTGTATATTATACTTGGATTCCATATTGCAAAACCAGAAGGGTGAGTCTCTCCATCCAGATCCACTGTACTTTTCACCTGTTTGGGTGTTTGAAATATTTGAGGCTTATTTGAAAAAGGGGCATAGTGCTGCACTTGCAGAATTTTGTGCACAATTGCTAGCAGTGCCCTGACCACAGATCTGTCCACCAGAACACACTCTATGGCACTCCTGGGCCTTTGTGGAGAAAGGAAGGCTCTGTCGTAATGCACACCCATAAATCTTTCTTGCACATACGTTATGCGATTCATGCCACACATGTTATATCTTTGGTCTTATTCCCATATGTGCTCTTGAGAGAGTGGCATCCATCAAAATATTTTCATGTAATTCATTCATACTGATTTTCTTGTTCTAATAAGACTGCAAAAGCTTCAGGGTTGCCCTCTCTTCTTTTCATGATGTCATTGCTGTGCTCCTTTGGCACCAGTCAGCTCAATCAGGACAAGATAATTAAATAAGCATATTCCCCATGGAATCATGAGGATAGCAGGAGGAAGTGCAACACAGGGGGCAAAAAGGCTGGTGAGTAGCACGTTTGTATACATACACTTGGTAAGTCACTTTGCCAGCAAGAATATTACTCGTATGTCATGCGCCTTTCTCGCTCCCTGGAAGGAGGTCTATCTTCTCCCCTGCTTCCTCCCGCCTTTCAAAGTGAAAATGAAGATTATATCAGTCTAAATGGAATCTGAACTGACAGGGGGTTGTGTGTTGGACTTGTTTATTATTATTTGATATTGCTCCAGGCAACATGTGTAGTACAGAAGAGACCACCCAGCGAATTTCCTCTGAGGCAACACAGTCTTTGCCCTGCTTCCCTAAGCATCACAGCTGTGTGGGTCAGGCTGGGCCAGGTAGGGATGCAGTGGGAGATCAGGATGGTGTATGGAAAAAGTTAGAAAACATATGGGTTGCACAGTGTGGTCTCCCATGGAGTTAAGCTAATTGGCAAAGTTGAGGTCTCTAGTGTTCCCCTTTTCTAAGTTTGTGTGTTTGGTTTTTGCATGGGACCAAAGTAGCAGCTGCTGGAATTGTGATCCTATGGCAGATCTGATCAAGCTGAGGGAAAGCCCTGATTTAATCTTAAATACTTCTCTGTCAGTTAAGTGTTTTAAGCAATATATAGAGTGCAGCTACTCACAAATATTACTGCAATTGGCTAATCCTAACCTTTGACCCAGGGACAAGCAGGCAAGCTCTGGTGCACTTTCAGTGAAAATAACCAAAGAAAAATTTGACGAGCTGGATGTTGTTGTTTTTAAATTCCACCATGTACTGAAGTGGCACTTTTCCATTTTAATTTTTAAGCGGCTTGGCTCCTTAGTACATGCCACTGCATTGGAAACTTCCGTGAAAACTCCAAACTTTGAATGTCGCCATTGCTTAGCTTTGCTGGATTTCAACCAATTACTATTTGAATTCTATGGAATGCCAATTTTAATACAATAAAATACAATATAAGAAACAAAAGAAGCAATAAAAATTCAAAAATACAGCATCTAACACAGTCATTGAGATTGCTACGACAATCAGAAAAATCACTGAGTGCTTTGCCAAGGCTATCAGTAATTTTTAAGTCACCCATTGTAGGGAGGGGGAGAGTTTGGGAACCACTCGTTTGAATCATCATTTTATTTGTTTACTCAACTTTCCTCCCAAAACTAGATCTCAATTTTAAGTCTTTTAAAAACATATATATAGGGAAAATTAGTTCAAAAGGAGCTCTGTAATGCCAGAAAGAGTTGCGGGAGCTGGAGGAACCAACACATGACAGCTGGCACAACTAAAACCTGCAGTGGCTTGCACTCAGAAGAGAAGAGAGTCCACACTGCAGATCCTGTGGCATGATGGGGGAAGCAATTAAAAATAAGTTAACTACGGTAAGTCCTATGGGGGTGGTGGTGAGGCAACCACGATGAAGTTCAATCACCAAAGCTCCTAGTGGGATTACATTCATCCCAAGCGCCAAGGTGTATCCAGTGATGCATGGACATCTTATGTCTGTTTTTTTTTACCAGACAATTAGTGTTGGTCCTCTTTATGTGTTGCAGGAGCAGGTACATTACCTTCCCTCCACCAGGTACATATGGCACGTGGTGGATTGACTGCACAGATGTGTTAAACAAATTTGTGTGATCTTTCTCGTCCCAAAATCATGCCTTCCCATAGAGCACCCACTTCACATATAGCCTGCTAAGTGCATACAAACTAAGGCAAAGGCTGTTTACACACTCCTGTTTCCTCTGCATCCATTGTGCTCCCGCTGTCGGATTGGGAAGCGGTGTACACATGATGTTAGCCACAATCCATATCTGTCCTGTTGTTTCTCATGCATCAAATTCTGTGTTCTGATGTATCTCCCCTCCAAGCCAACTTTGAAATGAATTGAGACTTGAGACAAGGAACTGTGTTTTAAGCCAGAAATGTGTACATAGCCCTAGAGCAGGCATAGGCAAACTCGGCCCTCCAGATGTTTGGGGACTACAATTCCCATCATCCATGACCACTGGTCCTGTTAGCTAGGGATCATGGGAATTGTAGGCCAAAAACATCTGGAGGGCCAAGTTTGCCTATGCCTGCCCTACAGATCCACAGGAACTCTTTAGGTTGTCTTAATAAAAAAATGGCATGCTTGTGCTTTGGTGCTTGGATAGGAATTCTTTGGCACACACAAAATATAATGGACAAATTTATCCTTCTGCTAATTATGGGGATTTGGAAGACAGTGGTAGCCATTCTCATCTGCCTTTTGGGCAGAGTATCGCAGGCTCCAAGAGACAGCAAGCTGACTATTTGAGGGATGGATCTGTGGCTGTTCTAAAATCAGTTGTGCTAATTAGTGGTTATCGGAGATAAACGTCATCTTGGGTGGATGCGAGCTTGGTTAGAAGAAAGTCCTTTCTGTATGTTTAAGTATCTCACAAATATGTTGAACAGGATTGTGAAGAGCCAATTACATGGAAGAATTATAGACCCTAAAAAAATACACAGGAACAACTGTCTTAACCCAGATTAAATGGTTAAGAAGAAAAAGAGAATCCCAAAATATCATGTAAGAAAAAGAGAGTGCTTCATCTTTAAAATACAAGCTGAATGTGGATGTTAAATGCCACATCAAATTAGTTTTATTATGAAAAGACTAAAGCATCTATCAAATGCTGCTGTTCTGCTCACGCAACAGAACTTCCTCCTCCTTTCCTGTTCCCTGAAATCCTCTATGCACCGTCAAATTATGCTCCATAGGATTGGGGGGATCCTAAAGAACAGATTTTGAGAGCATGCGGGGAGATGAGAGGAAGCGGAAGTGCACCAAGGAATACATCTCTCCCTTCCTAATGAATGAACGTCAGCTTTAGGGTGGTTGATATTTTAATTAGCATTCATAGCTAACTGTTTGTCATAGCTATCTCATTATCATTTAACATACTCCCAAATTTCTGAAAGTAATTGTGTCTCTGGGGGTTGTGGAATGCATTTGTCCTGCATAGCATAGCACATTGAAGGTAGTTTTCAAATTGTCCACTGATAGGATGCTTTGCTGCAGGACTTCATGAGAGAGGCCTACTGTAACCGCTAACTAATACCCCATAAATATCATCACACAAAATAGACACCTGTTACACTGGGCCTAAATACCAGGAGGAACCTTCTTTAATGACAATGCAAACCCAGCACTGCTCTCTCATACTCTGGGCACTCTGCAGGCATTCCAGTTGTGTCCTCCAGATCTTCCTCTATTTGGCTGTCTTTGTTCCCTGCACATTCCTAAAGGAGTGGCCCAGCCTGATCCCAACTGACTTCTTTTCTTCTTCATTTTTTAAATAAAAGTTTCTAAAACTTTGTATGTACAGATGTGTTTTAAATTAAGTGAGCCTATTACATACTACTTGTAGGACGCGGGTGGCGCTGTGGGTAAAACCTCAGTGCCTAGGGCTTGCCGATCGTATGGTTGGCGGTTCGAATCCCCGCAGCGGTCCCAGCTCCTGCCCACCTAGCAGTTTGAAAGCACCCCTAAGTGCAAGTAGATAAATAGGTACCGCTTTATAGCGGGAAGGTAAACAGCGTTTCCGTGTGCTGCACTGGTGCTGGCTCGCCAGAGCAGCTTCGTCACGCTGGCCACATGACCTGGAAGTGTATTCGGACAGCGCTGGCCCCTGGCCTCTTAAGTGAGATGGGCGCACAACCCTAGAGTCGGACACGACTGGCCCGTACGGGCAGGGGTACCTTTACCTTTTACCTTTATTACATACTACATACATTATTTCCCTGAAGAGGGAAGCTGGGAGCTTCCCATATGCATCAGAAGCTGCCCAGAAGCTGCATTCATGCGCATGGTGTTAAGGAGAATATTCTTCTATATGAGCAGCTACACTTGCACTTCAGCTCAGCCTTCAATACTCATAACAGGTAACATTATTCCAGAAATACATTCTGTTGCCTACCAGTGAGAGTTCCTTTATATTAAATGACTGTATCTACTTCCCTTCCACATTATCCTTAATTTTATAGAGGGTGATATAAAGAAGATGAACCTCAGAAACGCCTTTGATCTGAACATCTTAATGAATAGCAAGACGCAGGCATTACAGGATTTACTGCGTGGCTCAGGATGTAACAGCATTGCTGAGTTAAATTGCTAGAGATGATAAAGGCATCTATAGTTTTGAGGGGGATATCAAGGGCATTTCTAATTTCCTCTTCTTATACAAGGAAATTTGCAGCACTTGTGGTGAATAGTAAAATACGAATTTTCCCTACCACAAGAACTTTAGTTCATGTATCTTGTAGGGGTATTTTATTTTCCCTTCCCCATTCCTGAGATGTCTATATATTTTTTAATTTTTTTAAAAAAAACCCAAACAAATATAAAATGTATATTTCATTTTATTCTGTAAAGGTTGAACATTTACTTGCAATTCCACATAAATCCTCATATGAACATTTAAAAATGAAAAAAAGTGGAAAGTGAATTCCCGATCAAGAACAAAGCAGTGCCCTGCCAATATTTGCGCCTGTGTCTTAGGTCTACTTTTTCTCCAGAGTCCTATTGCTGTGAAGGTCCCTACTAACCTTGTGGAAAGGATGGGGGCATCAGGATCAAGTGTAGGCATTTTTCTTCATCCCACTAGGCCACAAAGAATGCATCTTGGGGAGGGGGGGGGGTCTACCTCTTAATCCAGTCTGAGTGCGTTGAATGATTCTGATAAAATACTTTTATGTTTGAAGCAATGTGATGTGACAAGACATCACCTGATGTTGTAGTCATCCAGTGATGAGCATACAGGTGTGAACCAGCTCATAATGAATGGAGGTCCATTATTTAATTGTGGATTGTTGTTCTTTTTCTACTTTCCCACAATGTGGCTTCTGGGATGTGAGATCCCATATAACAATTAAATTTCTCCATACATGCCAACTATTTTCTTTGCAGTAATGGTTGAATAAACTGGAACAGTCTTCTAGCTTCAGTTTAGGTTCAAAATGGGAGGTGTCAAAATCATACAGCATGTCTTTTTTCAATGTGAGCCAAAGATATTGGCCATTTAATTAAAATGACTCATCATTTATATTTTTTCCATCACTGGAAACCAAATTGTCAAAAGAATAATTCTTCTCATAATAGTTCAGCTGCATCCAATCAGCAACAAGAAAATGATGTGCTCTCTCTGTCTCTCAGATTGTGGATAAGAACTGAGAGGATCACACAAGTAAGCTTAAACACATGAATGAGAATGTGACCTAGCCTTTCTGCCAATTCCAGAGGTTTCTGATTTAAAGCTCTCTGATTGTGGTTCACCTCCAGTTCTAAAACCTATAATGCAACGCAGATGTTGTTAGGGGGTGACTGATGGACGGATGCAATTAATTTCCATTTCTCCATTGAGATAGAATACTGAAGTCTGGCGAATGTATTTGTCATGGTCCATCAAATCTATGAGGAGAAAATGGTAACTTGATCTTTGACCTTTCCCTCATAGATCATCATAAATTCATCAGTCTTTCTAATCAGACTGTTATACTTAAACAGTCCCCTGAACTGGAGCATTCATGACTTTTGGAGCAGTGGTTCATTATGGTCTGGTGGTTAAAGAGGGTTTAAAAACTCAGTTCAACATTTTTAACTGAGGTCAACAAGAGGTTATACATCTAATAATAATAAAAAGAGAAAGGTTCTCTCTTTCATCAGGTAGTCAATTGAGTGTCATTATTTGCTGCTGCTGAAGGAGCATTAGAGAACTGATGTGAGGCATGAGCCCTGAGAGGACCCAGCCACCCCCTGGAAGGACAATACCACCTGCTCATTTGGCTGTGACTTTCAAGAAAGTTGAATGGTCTGGGTATATCTTAGAGGCGTGCCATGGATCCAGCAAAGAGTGAAAACTAGCCAGCTGCTATAGGCTATAGGTAAAAACAATTAACACCTAACCCGGGTGATTCGTACCCCCTTTTGGATCTCTCACTAGTATAACATTAAAATCAGGATTAATGGGCAAAAAGACTAACTTGTGTAATGGTTATGATGGCATCTCTGAGCGAGATGCAACTCTCAAAGCCCCACAGACCTTTTCTTTAGTCAGTCCATTTGGGGCATTGCTAGGTATTTAAAAGACTAGGTTCCTGGGGCCAAAGGATACAATGTTCAGTAAAAAATGTGCACATGCTCGTTTATATGTATAAGCAATTTTGGGCTACCTCAATTCCTGTTCTCCTAGTAATCCATCCAACTGCCCTGTAAGGTTGACCACCATGCATAAGGTTGAGGTTGCAACTCCTGGTTTTTTGATTCACAGCTCACACTTTAACCACTACACTACATTCGTCCTCACAAATCCTTGCACTCTGTATCCCTCTAAACAGTACCAGAAAAGCAATCATTTGTCACCAGCAAGATGCTGGTTGATCTCTGGAATAGAAAAATGGCACAAATGATTGACATAATCATTCCCCAACCCTCTCTCCCATCAGGAAGTGCTCAAGCTTCTTGGATTCTTGAGGAACCGGGGGTGATGAAGCAACTGGAAAGAGTTAGAGCAAAGCTGGAGGAAGACTTGCAATGAATCTGACTGAGAATGGGCTAGAGCTCATTTTGGGAACTACCCCACAGCACTCATCTACTTCGCTGCCAATGTTGCATTAGCACAGTGCTGGCCAACAGAGATTTTCTTTAGGAGGTCTTATATTTGAACATCTTGTGTAGTGAGGAGGAACCTTTGGATGCCAGCTGTGATCAATCTGCAAAACACTTTGTTGGTAAAGTCACTCATATTCCCTTACTTAGACTCCACATTTAGAGCAGGATCAGTGGTTGTGACCGTAGCATCTGCTTGTCATCTTTTAATGTGTATGTTTGCTTGGAGGTTAGAGACCAACCACATGCCCACTTGATCCTTGTCTATTCTGGCTGGTGAAAGCCAATAAAGGAGGCCTGACTGATTGGGTGGCTGGAGTTGAATGCATCTGTTATGGAAGGTGTGGTACCATCTATTTTAAGCAAAGCAGTAGAAAGACCTCTGCTTTTTTATATATATAAAAAATCCTCATTGGACTGCTCTTTGTTCCCCTCACTCCTCCACTGAACAAAGGCTATTCAAGCATGTACCTCAGCACACTGGCCATTAGCTGCAATGGGGCATCCATGTTTAATTATTTATGTATTTATTCCTATATTTATTAGTCATCTAACAATTAGTATCCTCTGGGAGACATAATAAAAACAATAAAACCACATAATGCAAAATACAATTTTAAAAGACAGCATTAAAACAGTTAATATAAAACATAAAAAAATTCCTTCCTGTAGCACCTTAAAGACCAACTAAGTTAGTTTTTGGTATAAGCTTTCGTGTCTGAAGAAGTGTGCATGCACACGAAAGCTTATACCAAAAACTAACTTAGTTGGTCTTTAAGGTGCTACAGGAAGGAATTTTTTTATTTTATTTTGACTATGGCAGACCAACACGGCTACCTATCTGTTAATATAAAACATAAAACGGTTAGAAGCCACACAGTAAGTGGCAGTGCCTTATTATATGAGCCCCTAAGCCTTTACCAGACTTATGAAGAGGGGTGCCAACCTACTTTCCTTTTACATTTCTGCATCCCATTTGTGCATCCAGAGCCCAGCACCTCCCCAGGACTGCTCCTACAGGTTACTTGCGCTTGTCAGTATGTTACTTTTGGAGCCCTGGAGAAGAATGCGCTGATTCAGTGTACATATGGGAGATGCATATGACCTTCCGTAGGATGTAATAACCAGCATGCAGTGGTGCAAGTGTGACTGGCCAGTGTGGAGGTAGGAGGGAAGCGATCCTTGCCTGAATGTTCCATTGTGTTGCAGAATTAAATTGCAGAATAATAGCTGCACCATGACCACTAACAATCTACTCTGACAAATTCAGCAATATTGAATGTACGGAATCAAGTGCCTTCATCTTGCCAGAGAGAGAGTGGGCGGAGTTATGCCAGAGGCTGCAAGAAAATTCCAGGGCATTTGACTTACTTTCCAAATTTGGACTTGATTAATTTTTCAGCGCCGTTACTTGTCTTACACCCCCAAACCCCAAAGCTGGTTTTGAAAGTGTCGGTCTTTTTATGCAGTGTTGCTTCTGCCTCCATGATTGGTGATGACTTTCATAAATATATTGTGTGTCCCTGCACTGCCAGTTTAGCAGCAAGCAGACTGCAGAGGTAGATTTAAGGCAACACAATTGGTTCTGCCGCACTGGGTGCCAAGCCTGGGGGGGGGCATTGCAGGGTGTCACAACTATGATGTAGATGTAGTGAATTGAGCAGAATGGAAGGCAAGAGACTGGGTGGGTGGGTGCAACAGGGCCCCGCTGAAATTTGAAACACCAAAGTCCACCCCTGCAGACTGCCATGAGATTCAAATGGTGAAATGGAAAAAGTTGGAAAACTCATCCTTTTGCCAGTCTTTTGTTTCAGGGCTGACACATTTGCCATCCCATTTAACTTAAAAGGCAAGCTCTGTTAGCTCTTGCCTCATATGAGTGAGTCTAGTATGTGACCTCTTGCCTTTAATAAGAGTCTAGAATATATGAAAATCACTTACAGCTTTGACAGTTGTATTAAGTATCCCATTTCCCCTCCTTGAAAGGAAACCACAAAAAGGTATTTAAATCCGCTTTCTACTAGAAATATCCGTGAACATTTTGAGGAAAGCTCAGGAACCTGATGAAACGAGTCTGTCAACCTAAGCCCCAGATATTTTTACACAGTTAATCAAATATTTCAGTATATATTCTCTTCAGCTATACAAATTGCCTATTTTCAAAGGGTGTTTCCAAAGGCATAGATACTATGTAAAGGAAACATATTTTGAAAGGACTGACTGCTCCCCTGTGATCAGAGAAAGAAAGAAAATATGAAAATTATCACACAGTAAAACAGCCTTAAAGACTAACAAATATATTGGAGAACAAAGTTTTGCCACAATATTATTTTGTCTTTGAGGTGCCACAAGAGTTGAGACTCTCTGGTTTCTGCTGCTGCAGACAAAACCAGCCTACTCTCTAGAATTTGTCATAGTAAAATTAAAAGCTGTCCTGTGGATTTGATAGTGCAAGGGGTGTTTCCACTAGACCCAGCCAACACATTTATCTTTCAGGAGTATTTGAACCCTGGATTTAGGAAAACAATCCCCCTCTCTAGCTATCACATAATCAGTCCTCCTCCCTACACCCTCCAAGGAAAAATATACTTCCTGCTTTCTTCCTTGCCAACACTGCAGGCCAAAGAAGACAAGCTTTGCCTATCCAGAGATTCCTGAGGCCCAAACTCTATTGCAAAGCACATCTGAGGTAGTCAAGTCCCAAGGCCTAAACATTGTCATATATTTGGTCATTTTTAATGTTTTAGTCAGTTAGTCAGCTTCAATATTGACACTTTTTCTGTGGTCATCCCATTTACAAGATAGCTGGGGGTGAGAACAATTCACTCATAGATTTGTCAAGCTTCATATTAATGTTGCCATTCCCTAGCACTTTTATATGAAATATAAGTTCAGAATATAGCAAAGCCAAGCAGGGTCCGGTTTGGTTTCAAATTGGAAGTGTTGGGATTCCTGCATTGCAAGGGGTCGGGCTAGATGGATGACCCTTTGCATTCTTTCCTACAATTCTATGTATGATGCAGCGAAATTTCTTCCCACATCATGATTAAAATTTGGTAGGGTCGTGACAACCCAGTTAAAGTTGCTTTGGGATTTTTTATTTGACCTGTGTTGAGTCCAGATTTTTTTGGCTTGGGCATGATGCCCTTATTGCTCCCTGCATTATAACTGCTCTTATTGTTGTTATTTAATTGATATACTACTTAATGCCAAAATAGGCTTCTACATTATATTTTCATCTTCGTGTGCTTTAATCTGCATATGAATGCATATAGGTAAAAGGTAAAGGACCCCTGGACAGTTAAGTCCAGTCAAATGCAACCACGGGGTGCAGTGCTCATCTTGCTTCAGGCCGAGGGAGCTGGTGTTTGTCTGCAGACAGCTTTCCGGGTCATGTGGCCAGCATGATGAAACTGCTACTGGTGCAATGGAACACTGTGATGGGTGGCAGAGAGCATGGAAATACCATTTACCTTCCCGCCACAGTGATACCTATTTATCTACTCCTGTTGGTATGGTTCCGAACTGCTAGGTTGGCAGAAGCTGGAACAGAGCAACAGAAGCTCACCCCATCACGCGGATTCGAACTGCTGACCTTCCAATCAGCAAGCCCAAGAGGCTCACCATAGCGCCACCCACTCCCTTTTATGAATGCATGTATTAGTGAAAGTAACATGCCAAATGCATGAGCATTTTTGTGCAAATTTGTCCTAATATACACATTCTTGCATGCATATTAGGGGAACTTGCATGCAAGAATGTGTATATTAGGACAAATTTGCACAAAAATGCTCATGAATTTTCATGAGGACTTAAAACAAATCTCAAGCTGATATGGAAATGTGGAGAACTGAATTTAAGATGGGAAAATATGAGAAACTGTGGAGAACCAAAATTGACATATTCGCCTATTCTTAGTGGAGAATGTAAGTGCAAACAGTAGGTGATCTCCAAATTTGTCGTACTCTGAGTATGACTGTTGGATATCACCCAGTGTCGTTTGGAAACACAGTGGAGACAACATTAGCTGTTCGAATCTAGTGTTTTCCTTGCTGAAAAGATTAAACATTATTTTATTAAACATAAAATAAGTCAGTTATAATTGCCACTTGTTTCTGCATGAGAGCCTAAACCACTGTTCTGTGAGAAGCCAGGTTAAAGGGCAACTTGAAAGTTATTTTGGCTTGACCATTTACAATTTGACTATGAGGGTAGCAGAACAGGGTTTTTATTGTCTCCATGTAAAGCCAAAGTTATGGTTATGCACAGGTCACCCACCTTAGTCCATAGTTCTAACAGTACATTCCCCATTTTCAACCCTGACAGTTGGCCTTTCTCATGCACTTAGATACTTAGCATCTGTCTCTGATTAGTGAAGCTGGTGGCTAAAATCAATAGACCGTCTTAGCTGTAAAATATAGCTCCATCCTCCTGACTTCAGCTATCTGTTAGAAAATTCACTTCAGGACCTACTCCTCCTCCTCCTCCTCCTAATGTGCAAATTGGTTTACAATCTTCCAGTTTTCCGGTTGTTGTATTATTTACCTGTATTAAAAACTACTTTTTCTTGTTAGGGATGCTTAAGGATTTTGTGTGGTCACATTTTTGAAGGAACCAATCTGATTAACACTTCCTGAACAAAGTGTTCAGCAATGTGTATGGAAGCCTGCTCCTTCATGTGAGCTTCCTTTTCTGAATTGAGGTAACTGTTAGTGTCTGCCATTAACCCTGATGTCTTGTACAAAGCTATCTATAAATCATGTTAGCATGTTCACAGAACAATGCCTTCAGTTTGAGGACAAAGTTTTTCCACCCTACTGTGATTTAGATGCAATGTAAACACTGCTCTGTAACCTTTTTTATTTTAAGTGCCAACAGTCTGGTTCCATCCTGGTTCAAGCCCATTTGTTCAGGCCTGGCCTGCTCCAAAACATTCTTCAGGGCCTAACAAATCCAAACCGCTTCTCCCAACACCACCATTTTTATAGGTTTTGTTGAAATATAGCAGGCAATGCAAAGAAAACAACAGAGGGGGGAAAGACATAGGGGCAGTGCAAGAAGCTGGATATTATCTTAATAAGAAACAGTTGGTACATAGAAGATTGTCAAAATAACCAAATTCTGTGAGTAAGATAGAGACTTTTGTATATGCAAGTTCAAGGTGTATGAAATAAAGTCCCACAGATGGTGTGAAATTGTTCTGGGTTCTCAATACTCCTAGCAACACATAGGTTATGTATTATTTTTTCAGTGATGGCCAAGGTCCACATATTTTTATACCACATGGGAAACTGGAGATCTTGTAGCATTTTCCATTTCTGTGCTACAGAGATCCTGGCAGGAGCCAGGAGCCAGGTTAAAAGTTCAATAGATTGAAAAGTTTTCATCGGGTCATCATCCCAATAATTCAACCAAGAGATTAATGGAGAAGACTGGATAGGATGTTTCATTATATTAGATATTTTCTGATAAACCACAGTCCAAAGTGATGAAGCTGGAGGGCATTCCCACCAAATGTGAAATTTCCCCTTGTTCCATGCCCTCACCCACCGTCTTGGGTAAGGTGTGAGGTTCCCAACACCACCATTGAGACTACACAGCTGTGCCTGTCTAGCTGGCTGGTTGTGGTGGGGAAATGAAGTGTTTAAGAACTGCACAAAGTGGCAGATGGAAAGGTAAGTTGGTGAATGTGATAGCTGATGGATAAATTAATGTAATATGTGTGCAGTAAGGTGAAAGCTGGGTAGGTTTTATTTTTTAATTGCATGTGCACTCAATTCTTCCCACAAGGAGGTAAAGATTCCATATTGGGGTTGTCCCATTATTTAATAGAAACTAAGTCTATCTGAATCAGCTAGCTAACTGTCCAATTAACTGTTTTAACTACTGCATTACCCTGACTATCCACTTAAGTAGCTTTTGTAAATTAAATTGTATATACTGAGACAGTACCCAACTCGGGAGTTCCAAAGTGGTGTATACAGATAGCCAGAGAGAGAAAGAGAGAGAGAGGATGGGTTTTTGACTGCGAGATCCATGTATCCCTACAAGGTGAGACAAAGCTGAGTTGCATTTTGCAAGCTGTGTGTGAAACGCTGCTTGCCGGCAAATACGTAGATTGTGCTGCTGACAGAGGTCTGCCTGCAATATGATCATATCTTTGAGTGTGTTGGGCTCTTCCAAGCCACTGAAGAGCAAATAAGGTTTCTGAGTGGCAGTCCAAAATTCCCATATGATGTCACTTAGTGGCTACTGTAATGGATTATGACATCATCATATATGGTATTACTTTATTTTAAAAACAAAGAAAGAAAGTCTTGCCATTGGGGATGCAAAATGTTTTCAAAAGGGCTGCCATCTGCTTGGAATCAGAAAAGTTCCACCCTGGGTTGTGCCTGGATTTGATGCTGAAAATGGAAGTGTTAAAGAAAACCTTACATTTTAGATGCAAAGGAGAGACTGTACTGGAGAATACACCATAAACATGCCTTTGGGAACAGCCTTAGAGCATAGCTACATCAAATAAGAAGCATGTTCTGCCACCAAAAATGGCAGACTAATCATGTCCCCCATGTGTCATGTGTTGTACCGTATATCTCCATATCCTGACAGCCTTGGTCAGTATTGTCTAAGCACTCTAAACCAGGGATTTTTAAACCATTTTCCAAAGAAGCTTGGTGCTCCATGAAAGTTTGTTAGTCAGAGTTCCATGATGAGAAGAATGGCAAAAAGCTGCTCCAAAGTGCCATGGCTAATTGCCTCCTGCAAGGTGCATATGCAGAAGGGAGTGCTAGCTGCATTCTAAAATGCATTTGCAGCCCACTTTGGTTGATGACTAGGATCAGGAGCGTTCTCCAAAATTTTCTGCCACACACAAAAGATGAATTGATGCAGGTGAAAGTTCCTTGAGGGTTGATAATCTTGAACTCCACTGCTCTAAATCAGACATTTCAGTTACTGTCCTGTATTAGTTGATGTACTGTATATGGTTTTTGTAGCATCAAGGTAACAGGAGCTCTTGTAGTGCAAAACCTAAAACACACCACCTTCACAGCTTAACATTTCCATGCTACTTTTGAGTGTTTAAAGCTCCTTGTACAAATTATTCAGTAATCCTTACAGCTTTGTAATAAGGGTCAGTGTTGTTATTCACGTATTGCAGAATCCTGATAAGTTTATGGCTAAGGTGAGATATGAACCAACCACTTGCCAGTTCATAATCCTACTGAAAAATGATGGATCTGTGGAGAAAGATGTTATTAAAGATGCTATCAATAGAGTTCAATAGCATTAACACATTCCACCATGATAACTATTTTTTCTTTCTCTTTTCTTTCAGGCCCCCCTGTAAGTACCAAAACTTACATCTGTGTGTGTTGTGAAGAATGCATCTGGTGGTAAGATGACTGGGCACTGGGGGAGAGGGAGGAACATTCCTGAAACATCAGGAATTCTTAATGGACAGAAAGGGCTTAACTGATAAACTGCTGCTGCTCTGATTCACAAAAGATTCAACTGCCTGTGCCACCTGCTCTTCCATATTTTTGGTACCTGTATATTTTGTTGTGGGAAGACTAGAAACATTCCGAGGCTCTCGCAAGCTTACTTAGAGAGCATTTATTTTATGACATTAAAAAATATCTGGGAGATCCAGGGCAAAAAGTTAAGACGGGTGCAGGGGAAATAAGAAAACTCTTATGTCCTCTCCGCTGATCTCCTTGCATCTCTCTCACTTTGTGTCCTTAAGAAAATGCAGCAACTAACTAATTTCTGAAAACACTATAGTTTTACAGACCCCAAGTGCTGCAAAACTGCTTGGTCCCAATAGTGCCAGCATGAAGTAGTCTGCCATAAAATGCAGTCAATGACAAATGCATTAGCCCAACGTGTGTACATCTGTCCATGTATCTGTTTCATTCACACTGCTGCCAGATGTCCAGCTGGCACGGAGCATGGCCAGGGTGCATGTTGCTGGATGTGATCCTGCTCTTCCTTACGTGTCTGTGAACATGTAAGCAGGGAGGATCATGGGAACTCCTTTCTGAGTCAGGCCATTGGTTGCTATCTACTCTAACCAACCAGTTGTCCCCAGTCCTGCTACCTAAGCTTTTTTTTTAACTGAAGATGCTACAGATTGGAATAAAGATATTCTGTATGCAACATGTGCACTCTATCCACTGAACTATGGCCCCTTGTGAAACCAACCAAAAGGAAATTTGGAAAAAAGGAAAATATGCATTACATTTACCTGGGGTCTGTATACAGACTCTAGAATATTTGTCATTTAGACTGCTGTGTGATTCCTATTAGCTGTATGTGGTAGGGGCTTAAAACAATGAGCCCAAACTCACTGTTCATTGCTAAGCAAAGAGTGTGATGTTTATGTTGTGAATTATGGCATTTGATTTGCTACAGTTGGCCATGACTGCATTATTTTCTGGCCATTGATTTTCCTGTCTTTAAACCAATTTGGTGGGTGCATGGTGCTTATTTTCTTGCCTTGTGAACAGATTGGTGATTGTGTGTGGTATCTGTCTTATATAAATAACTTAAAATAATAATTTAAATAACTTATAATATACTACTTGCATTCGATGTTTTTCTGCTTCGTGTTGATTTACAATGCCTCCTCATACCTCCATACAGAATTTGTGACCATGGGCCTCCCGTGTCTAGACTTTTGAGACATTTCGGGATCTCAGACTTGCTGGAAGTCTCTCATCTCATTAACTTTAATGCCCAGACACGTAGTCAGAAGAAACACAACATACTCGACAAAATATGGCCTGTTTGCTTCACATCTTCAAGAGCTGTTTGGAACCCGCATTCCAAAGCCGAGAGGCTGAGGACTTTCTTAACAATGCTGATTTGTTGAACAAAACCCAGAAGGGTTTCCTCATTCATGTAGCCTTGTACAACAGCGTTGTGTAGGCTCAAACCATAGCTGACACCCATTTGTTGCACAGGCTATTTGACTGTCTCCGCCATGGGCATATGGTTGTGTCGTCCAGCCAAGAATCAAGCTATCAGACCTGGCTTGCTAGAGAGATGCTTTGGGCTGTAATTCTGTAACCATGTATTTATTATTTATTTGTGTTTCACAATTGTACCATGCCTTTCCTCTAAGTTGTTCAAGATACAGCAGAGGTGGGTTTAGGGCAGCGTGACTGGTACCCTAGCAAAGGGGCCTAGGGGGCACCTTCCCGCCTTCTTCTCAAAGTCTAGTAAGTGCTGGGCTTTGGGAAGGAGGTGTGAGGGCTCTAGCAGGGTCCTAGAGACCTCCTGTCTCCTCCCCAAAGCCTAGTTAGTGCTTGCCCAGCTTTGGGAAGGAGGCAGGAAGACCCTGCCAGAGCCTCACACCTCCTTCCCAAAGTCCTGCACCTCACTTGGGAAGGCAGTTTTGGGATGGAGGGGTGTCAAATTTTGGCCTCGCACAGGGCTTCATATTACCAAGGTCCGCCCATGGATACAGTATACAAAGGGTTATCTCCTTTTATCTTGTAGGCAACCCTTTCAGGTAGGTTATTCTGCTGGGACAGAGAGTGACTTAACCAAAGGTAGTTTCACGGCTTGCTAGGGATTTTGAACCCTGGTCTTCCACATTCAGGTCCAAACACAATATCTGCTTTAACAGAAAGGAGTACATGTGCCTGAAGAAATTTAGAGCTGAGCCAAATGTTTTATTGATTCCTTTTCTGGCTCAGACATGGGGTTTTGGAGAGGGACAGGCAGAGGTTTTCATGAAACCGCACACACACTTCACCTATTTTCACAGCTGTTGCCACTTGTTTATGATTATATGTGGTATCATTCTAAAGCCAATTCAGAGTGAGGGCATAAACAAGGAATATTTTCCCCTGCTCTCACACTGGCATCTTCTGAGTAGGAAGCACCACAGGAAACTGCCAGGCAGAAGCAGGGAGTTTAGAAGCTATTGTAGCAAATGGAGCAAGCATTTTTCATATGTTTGTGTCCCTTATAAATCACCAAACATCCCCTCCCCCCAGCTTTGCAGCTTGCAGCCAGGGTGGTCAAGTTGTGGGGCATTTTGGCTCAGCGCTAGTAAATAGAATTGGACAGTTGATGTGCTTAAGAGTTTTGCATTCCAGTTTTTTACGCAAATTGTTTCCAGCAGCGACCTATAGTATTGATACAATATAGTCCTCCTGCCATCATCCATCATGTGTGTGCGTGCTTAGACGCAGGGTGGGGGGAAGAGAGAAAGGATCTCTTTAGCTCCTTCTTTTATTGTAACTTTCCTTTGAATCGGTCACGCCTGAAGAGGAGTCACGCCGACAACATATTTGAACAACTGGCTCTTTTGAAAGACTGCAACATATTTGAGCAAATAGCTGTCGTTTATCCAAGGACTCTCCTTCTCACTCACGTAGGGTGTGCTTGTTCTGTGCTTGTTTGCTGCACATACTCTCCTATGCTAGAATGAATCTACATGGACTAGTAATGCCAATTAATCCCAGTGCAGAAATATACCTGCTGACTGCACAGCAGTGGGAGTGAATAGTAGCAGCGGGTGTGGTTCACAATTGTACTCAACAAGCTACATATCCTTCTTTAGTGAGCCCCACATCTTTGTCTAGGATACACAAGGCTAACTGCACCAAGTCAGTTGTATCTGGCCCAGTCTTGTCTACTCTGACTTCCAATAGCTTGCCAGAGTGTCTGGAAACTCCTGGCTTCCCTGTCTATGATCACTTAACTGGAGATGCCACAAATTAAACATAGGGCACCTTATCTGCACAAATAATGTGCTCAACCGCCACTGGAGTGGTATTCTTCACATCCAAGATTCAGTTAGCTTATGTCTTTATTGTTTCTCTGTACCAATCCAATTGCCCATGCTCCTTGTGCCAACTTGTCCTTTGCTGTGTTTCTTTTCAGGGTCCTTCAGGAAGACCTGGGCTTCCGGTAAATATTTTTCCCCCTTTTTGTGTTTCTCCTCCTCTCTTCTTCCTTTCTTGCTAGCTGCCTAAAGTCTGTAAATGCTGGGGAGGAGATAGCTGACTACCCATTGCAAAAGAACATATTGTCAGATAATAGGTGTAGACGATATAGTACACTTTAGAGGTTTTGAACTCACATCAGATTCATCCTCAGCCAGCATGGCTACTGCTCAGTCCAGTAACATCTGAAGGGTGCCATGTTCACCTCTTCTGCTGTAAAGAGAACTGGATTTCAGTGGGACGTGCAGACTGACTCAATGTCAGGACAAAGGTTCTAGGTATAGAATTTCCCAAGTCTTTCTTGTAACGGAGAGCACACATTTCCTTTAAGAAGTTCTTTTGATTTCAGATGAGCTCATAGCACTTTAGGCTATTTCCTTCCCACATTGCAGTTTTCATTCTTGGAGTTGCTTCTGCAAACCACTCCTGCAGAAACATACAAAGGATCTATATCTTGGTCTACTTACAAGTCATATAATAAAGCTCTCAGGAGTTTTCAGATTCTTGGCATACCCAGCATTGACTTGTGAGTAGGCAGAGATGTAAATCTGTCCTATATCATTAAGCGTGGAAAGGATTTGCAGGTTCAGTTGAATAAATACCATTGTGTGAGGAATGTGTTCTTAATGATGCAGAAATAGAGAGCTGACCTGTTTGGCCCACGTGCAATGGAAGCACCAGTTCATTAGATTTTTTTTGGTGTTGTGGGTTGATTTCCTTCAGGAATTTGTGGCACAACATTCCTTGAGCAAAAAACCATGCATTTTATGGCTTGGGTTTAGCACAAACCAAGCATCAGGAAAATGTAATGAGAGAGAAGACACATCCTTCCAGCCCACATTCAGACACTGGCATTTTGGGAAGCTGCTAGTCACATTTATAGCACAGTTAAGAATATAAAAGTTGCCTCATATTGGACATCCCATTGTCTATGTCAGGGGTAACCAACACAGTGCCCTTCATATGTTGCTGAACTGCAGTTTCCACCACCTCTGACCATTGGCCCTGTTGGCTGGGGCTGATGGGGATTGTAATCCAAGGACAGCTGGCTGGCTACCCCGGGTCAATGTAGTCTAGTGCTGTGATTGGAAGCATGTTGATTGTGACCCTGATTTTAGAAGCTTGGAGGAGCTTCCCCACTTCTGGTACCTAAGATCTCTTGATCTGGTTGATATAAGTTTCATTGCCACCATTGATTTCACTTCCTGGAAATAGTAGTGGCTGATAAGGGGGTATGGAAAACAATACCACTAAGCAACTATCAAATGGGAGGGGAACATCTGGGGCTTACCAACCAATATCTATTGGGAGTAGCCTGGGCAAGAGATACTCATGAAGGCATGTGCTGGTAGTTTTGTGCCAATTGTGTAATTAGTCTGTAATATCCACATGGGTATGGTGAACTAGCCAGTCACCAAAACAGCTGCACAGTGCTACATGTGAGGCACTATTGTTTTGGCTGCTTTCACCAGGTCATGGATCACAGGCACCCCTCTCTCACAACCAGCAGTGGCGGTCACTTGACCACTTTCTGCCCCTCCGTAACTAGCTGTCACTGCTGGAATGGAAGTTGTACCTAGCTTACCTTGGGTGTTTTTGCATTTGCCCGGCTGGGATAGGATCTATTATCAGAATCCATTCCATTATCCTTCTACGTTTGCTAGGTAGGAACATGGCTAGTTCATTAAATCTCTTCTTAATGGACACATCCCCCATTCCTATTTGTAGTTCCTCTCAAACAGCAAAAGATGTAAATATTCTTTTCCCACCTTGTTGACAGCTTGCATTCTTCTTTCCCCTCTAAGCTTGTTTATATGAATAGTCTTATTATCAGAGATTAAAAACAAAACCAGCATGGTGCCGGTCACTTTTTATGGGATTTGTAAACACATACCCAATGCTAATCCACATGGAAATCAGGTATTAGTGATAGTCTGTGGACATGATGGGTCACAAAAAATATGCCAGAGGGACTTCATACTGGAGGACTGACATTTCCCCCTCTAATCTAATCTAATGATAAGTTACTGACTTCAGAAGCTAGTTCACTCAGGGGAAAGCGAAAGAGCCTATCTATCTGAACAATTATAACCACAATAAATGTACCACTGTTTTTCACTGTAAGTATGGGAGTATGATATTGGAAGTCAGTTCTCTTTTTTATTAAAGGGACGTTTCTCGGGGCAGAAGTCAGTTTTAGCTCCAACATGGGGTTGGTGCCAAAAACCATAGTCTCTTGTTGAGTTTTCTCCCCAAAAGTTTTAGAAACACCATCCCATCAGATGTCAAGGAGTAAAAGAACTATACAAATTTTAGAGGACATCTGAAAGTAGCCCTGTATCAGGAAGTTTTTAATGTTTGACGTTTTATTATGTTTTTCTATGTGCTGTAAGCTTCCCAGAGTGACTGAGGAAACCCAGCCAGATGGGTGGGGTATATATAATAAAATTATTATTATTATTAATGTACAAAGACACCCATGATAGTCATCTACCCTGGCCTGCCAACAACACAGCCTACACCACAGTCAAGGGCTGGGGAAATGTATAACATGATGATGTCTTGATTCTGTTCAATATGCCTAAACATAACAGGGACGAGTGGGAGAACTTGAAGCCGGTGTATCATTTTTGTTGGCAGCTCAGTCTGAAAAGCATAACATTTAGTTCTGTTCTTGCTTGCTGTTTTGTCAGTGTGTATAAATATCTGAGCTCAAGATATATGACTGGGCATCCATCAATTGCAAAGCATGCCTTCGTACATTAAAAAACAAAAACCTTGTTATATACATGGACATGATAATGGAAAAACATCTGGGAAAGCTGAGCTGTTTATCAAGGCACGTACAAATTAGTAGTGTGTGCATGCCTTGTACTCAGGTATCTATACCTCAATTCAAAATGTCAAGTAAGAAGCTCTCCTACTTTTTATTTCTTGATTTCAATTTGAATTAACCCATGTGCTATGGGATCTACCTGTCCAAAAGGTTCAGCTTTGATAATTAGAGAGCTTTAGGATTAATTTTCTGAAATTCGGGAGTAAAATGTGTTCAGTTTCAGAAATCAGTTTGGAAAGTTCTTCTCTAGAAAGACCATACAAGGGTCGGACTTGAAGGTAGTTCAGATCTTAGACAGGACACCTTTGGATAAAATATCCCTCAAGTGTGACTTTCAAATGCAAAGAAATAAAAATAAGGGACCTTTGTGGAACAAACTTTGTGGAATCTTAGGGGAGAACATCAAGATAGGCCCTTGTTTTTCATGTGGTTGTATAGTGTGTTGGCTGCTTTGGTGATGAAAACCTTAGAAACACATGGTAGGCAGGCAGCCAGGCAAACCATGCTGACTTATTAAGCTATGAAGGTTGTGCCAATGCACTGTGAGGGGTATAAACATTACTCATGAGTGAGTGTGTTTCTTGGCATTACATGATAGGCATCCTGCTCTCTTAAGCATCAGTAATTTATTCTGAACATCATAGGCAGGGATGTGTGTGTGGTGTGATTCAACAGGAATCTGGAAGACAGTATTAGGTTCAGAATTCAACTTCTTGATAAGATCAGCTTTATTTCATTGTCTAAAAGCATGTTGCTAGCCTTTAGGGTTGCAAAGATATATATGAATGTTTTTGCACAGAGAGGGCAGGGCATGATGCAATGCACATTGTTCAAAATAGAGAGTCCATTACCAGACATAAGACTCATAAATGCTAGAATATACGTCGTGACTCTCGTATACATCCTTACCTAGGAGTAATTTCAAATGAACATAGTGGGACTTAATTCTAAGTAGACATGCATCCACTATGAGGTTGCAATCCTGCCCCTTCTTAGTTGGGAGTAAGCCCCAGTGATTTCTTAGTAGCCATAGTTAGGACTGCAGCCAGGAAGATCTGAAAATTCAACTTTTTTCCAGCTTACAACATGCACCTTTAAAGCAAGTAATTTCTATGCCCCTTAGTCAGTGGCAGACCTTGGGATCTCAAATTTCAGCAGCACCCTGTGTGACACCAAAATTTGGCACCCCTTCCCTTCTTGCGCTCCATTGTAAATCATGGTTGTGGCATCCCTGAGGCTCCACACCCAGTGTGACCAAACTGGTCATACTCCCCTAAATCATCCTTTGCCTTAATAATATCTTGAACAACATTTTGAAAAAGTGTAGAACTGATTTTCTCAAATTAACTGATACAAGGATTCTTTAGCTGTGATTCAAGGGCTTCTGGTGCATTTTTCAGGGGCATGTTGATGCCACACTGCTAATAAAAAAGGAAAATGCTAAAGAGCTATAGATTCCTGTTAGTAGTTCTACCTCAGGCTGAAGAGGCAAGCCACAGAGAAGCTGCTTGTTTCTTTGACAGTGCAAGGTTTTTTTTTAATGCTAATGTGTGATTCTCCATCACACAAATAGCAATGGAAGAAAAGAACAGCAGGTGATTAATAATCATAAGCCTTTCAAATACCTTCCCCACATGGTGACATAATAATGATTCACAACAAACAAGCAAGGGATCCAAAATAAAACACAATTTAAGAACCAGTGGGCTACCACTTATTATACTAATGGACTAGGAAATATACTGATAAACAGAATATGTCATTAGACTACGAGAGGGCTCGTTTTCTTCTTTCCTTGGTTTCCCATAGGCATCTAGTTAGCCACTGTGATAACAGGATGCTAGACTAGTTGTGGCTTTGGCCTGATCCAGCAGCCTCTTCTTATGTTTTGTTCTTATGTTCTCAACAACTTCGATGTGTTATGCAATATTGCAAATTTGTGAAACTATAAAATGTTTCTATATAATGACACCATGTATGTTTCTTTATCAGTTTTCTGCACAGCTATACTTACGTACTTATAGACATATTTAAAAAATATTTACACATACACCTATACTCACACAAGACCATGCAAGCAGATTTATACCGTTGCACTGAAGATGCTCCAACCACATAATTTCAACTTCAGATTCCATAAATTACGCAAACTTCTGTATTTTCAACCTAACACACAAACATCTAAACCAATTACATAAATTTTAAATTAACCAATGCAGCTGCTTGAAACGCCAAGTAAAAGCTCATTTGTGTCACTTTATAGCACCACATATGGCCAGTTTCCAACTGCCCTCTGATTTTGCATTAATTGTTAGGGAGACAAAGGCGCCATGGGGATCCGTGGACTACCGGTGAGTCTTAAACCTCTTGCAATTACCTGACACACCTGCTTCTAAACCCTTTGCTATCCATGGCCCCTTTGTGGGGGAGGCGTGATATATTCATTATCTCAGGGTAATAATGACTCTGGTTCCATTTCTAGTTTGGCTGTGCAAAAGGCAAAGCATGAAGCAGCTACTATTAAAAAAATAAATAACTGATTTGATTGCTGAGAGCTTCGTAGCAAGAGGCAGAGGAAATCTCGATGACTAGATGCTTCTGTTGCATAAAACTGCAGGGATCTTTAATTAATTGAGGAAGAGAACTTACATGGAAACTCACTGAGCATAAATTAATGGTGGGATGTGGAAAAGAAACTGATCTGTTTGGAGGATTGCCTATACCATAGGCCCTATAGCACCAGGTTTTCAGCTGAAACAGGAGTAATGGGTGTGTGTGGCAGGGAAGGATTGCTTCTAAAACAGATTACTTTCTTACAGCTTTCCCAGAGTTGGAAAAGGGTTTAAATAACTGCAAAGATTAAACAGTTATACATTTTTGGCCTAAGGATGAGCATTGTTCGCTTGGGACCACATAGCAATGTCAACACCATAAAGGTGGAACATGTTTCAATTTAATGCTAACCACTGCTAAATGTTCTCTTGTCACATCACCTCCCAAAGAAGGGTCTGAAACCTGTAATTTAAAGATTGGGGGAGTACACTCTGCTGCTTTCCTGTAGTTAAGAAACAACACTGCAAGAATATATTCCGACACTCACTGACCAAAGAAGTGTTGTCCTCTATAATGCATACAAGTGCATGTCAGTCTGTGTGCATTTCCAGTAACATGCATAAAAACTAATAATCCCAAAGGCATTATTCCATGCACCTGGGTGTGTTGTAGTTATGAGAAAATGTTTTTGTTTGACATACCTCAAACTTGAATCTCAAATATTGACAGAATGAGCTTCCCCCTAGTTAAGGAGAAAAACAATGAAACTTTTTCCAATGTACAAAAAATGCATAAAATAAATGCAACAATTGGCACCCTCATTCCTGGTTCAGTCAAGATACACTCAAGCTTCTGCCTATGGTCTGCCTCATAGGTTGATTCCAAATGATCTATGTTGTAATACACCAAATGCACGCCAATTAGAAGTCAAAACATGAACATTTCAAGTAAATAACCAAATGATAAAGACCAGAGCATTTGAAAATGTACTCTACAAAGGCCACCAAGACCAGGAGCTTCTCAAATCAGCAAGTTAATTAGCAAACATAAACAGAATGATCAAAAACTTCACTCTATCACCTGTGATGTTGCCCCAAATGATGGGACATCTGACATCCAAGTAGTTGTACAAGACTTGATTGTATTTTTGAGGAAACACAGCACAACACTTCTGGAAAGAGTGTTGATAGGTGAAAATTTCTAGTGGGTGTTGGTCATATAATCTTGCATGCAGCTATATTTCATGGTGGCTAAAGCTGCACAATATTGGAAGTATTGTTTAGTTCTGGGTATCAGTTGTTGTTTTTATAAGTCTTGAGAAATGGGAGAAAATTTACAGAATAGCTCATGAATTACAAAAGGTCTAGAAGATCAAGTCATATGAAGACAGACTGAGAGACCTGTGCATGTTTAACCTCCACTAGAGAGATGCATTGACAAATTTCAAATATCTGAAAGTCGTTATTAGAAAGAAGATGTCAAACCAAGTGAGAATTTCCACATTCTTCACAAGAAATGCAAGAAACAACAAGTTTAAATTGGAGGACAGTGAATTTAAGTAGAATGTTAGGGGAAATTGACAATAGGATAAATCCATGAAGGCTGCAGTGTCTTTTATGGAATGTTAAGTATACCATTGTAGAAGTGGTTTTCTTGTTTTCAGTTTATGAAGTCTGTGTCTTCTGGATTTTATTTTATTTTATCTTATTGTACACCACTTCAGCAGCTTTTGGCTATGAGTTGACTTCTAAGTCTGCAAAACAAATACATATATCCTTGGGAATATCAAGGAAAATCTGTTGAGGATGGTGTTGGCATTCAGGTTCTTTTTAACATACCATCAACTGAAGAGTAGTCTGCAGTTCAGCTCTAGTATTCAGGTTAATATTTTGTTTATAATTGGTGAAATGCTCATGCTTCAGTGGTCTGTTGGGTGGTAACAACAAATTACCTTGCCAAATGGATGCTTTTATTCTGGTTATTGTGGCATTGGCTGGGGTGGGGTGAACTTGCATTAAGTGAGGCCATCAGAACTGATCTTCCAAACAGTAAATCTTTCTTGATTGCGGTGGGTCTAAGGAACCTTGCCAAATCTCTTGCTCCTTCCCCATTGCTGACTTTTGAGCTTAAATCTAGCCCAGCCTAGCTAACTCTATGAGCTTACTGCTAACGCATACCATTTGTTTTGCCATTCTTGAACTTAAGCTGGGTTCCTAGCTTCAGCTGCAGCAGCTCCTGCCACCTTCCTAGGCTTCTTTAGGGTCTTTGGACAAAGAGTTAATCATGATGCAAAACAATCCCTGTTCCGTACCACTTCAGACTGCAGATGAGCAATTGCATGACTGAATGTGCCCTCTGTCCCATACATATAAAATTCCTAAGCATAAAAAGTAGCATCTTATTAATAAGACCAAGCTGGAGCACATCTCCCAGGCATACTAGTTTTCTACGTATGTAGATTTTAAAAAAGAGAAATATATACATTCTTTCATGTGAACCCTTATGGTACGTTTCAGGAACAGTTTTTCACCATATGATGCACTCCCCTATCCAGAGACGGGGATTCTTAAAAGTGCTTTAAATGGGAGGGAGTCTGAAGCAAAGGTTGCCATCCACTGTGCTTGTGCGTGAGCATTAAACAAAGCATGTTTCAATGTTTGTCACATGGGGTTTTTTGTGTGTGTGCTTCTGTGTGTGCATCTATGTTGTTTGGGGGCTTAGTGTGCCTTAACACTGACTCCTGTGTTTGTGTCTCTCTTTCTCTCTTCCTTCACCCTCTTGCATGTGGCTGCGACTGGTGTAAATGGTGGCCCAGGGACTAAAGGGGCAACCTGGAGAGAAGGTGAGTCAGCTCTTTCCAGCTCATCACTTCATTACTGTGTCCTTAAAAAATCCTATGTCCCCTGGAAACACCTCCTTAACCAAGGTATTTTGCCCTGACAACAAGTTTGCCATGTGGTTGGTTGGAAATTAGTCCAAGTTATCCCTCTCTAACTCCCACCCCTGCACTTCCTGGACTAGAAGAAAGGAAGAAATCCCATCCTCTATGTGAGCCAAAAGGCCCGGTTTAGAAGTACAAACTTTACAGAAATTAATATATGCAAATAAGAAATAGCAGGGCGGATTTTTCCCCCTGGCACTCTGTGGAAAGAGCCCACACATGTTCCAAGACAGCAGGGAAAAAAATTGTTTACTATGATTTATACTAACATTGTGAAGGCTGGCTAGGCAAGCTCAACATTTGCAGCTGGATCTTTCTGGTATTTTCTGGAACCATTTTCTGTTTTGTTGCTGACAGCTGTGATTGGTGCGTTCAGGAAAGATACACGTGGAAATGTGGTTAACTGCACCAGCTGTGTCCTAGCGGCCAGATGCGTTGTGTTGGGCCAGGTCCACCATTTCCTGATTGCAGCCTTCTATTATCTAAAGGGAAAGCCTCATAAAAAATAATTGAGGAAAGCAGGTGCGAGGGGACCCTCAAACGTTTACTTTAATCTGTGGTGCTGTTTTCGTTTGCTCCTATCCAGAAAAGCATTACATCAGTTCTTTTTATGTTTGGGCAGAGGTAAGTGGTAGCCCAGAACAGATTGCAGTGGAAATATCATATTTTTATTCGCTTTGCCCCAGACAGAACTAGGGCTTTTTCAAACGCCAAATGTATGTTGTGTGTGTGCCAGTCAGCAGCACTATCGTTTCAGATGTTGCAGCACCTCAGAAGAAAAAAAAAAGGGGGGGAGGATGTTTGCTGCAGATTCTCTGTCCTTCCCAAGGAAGTACCACAAAAAAGTTGACTGTTTAGAAATCCTGTCAGCCTGACATGAAGAAGAAAAGATACTGCATGATATATTCTGGAGCAGAAGAGCAAAGCAGCTTGCAGACATAGGCCTTGGTTTCCTTTAGGTCATCCAAGACAATTAGTATAAAAACCTTCATCAGGTTTGACATTAAATATTTGGGCATGTTTAGGTAAAACAAGTGGAACCTGAAGCATAACGCTGTGGTGTACCCTCACCTGCTAACAGAAGTAATGCTGCTTAGGGTTTTTCCAGCACTCCAGCCCTCCTCTAGCATATTGGAAGTTGTCAGGGACTCAAGCAGGCCAGTTCTTTGTCCTCTCCCCTCCTCCCCACCCACTCTCCATTTTCCATTTTCCTTTCCCAACTGGACTCAACATTCTGTGACTCCTGGATGCCACTGAGCATGCTCTGTCCCCATTGGGCCGTTGTTTTTGTCCCCATAGAGCTTTTAAAAATGTTTTATACTTTTGCATACCTCAGGATTCATCCAAGCAGGCTCTCTTGTTTCTCAGAAGTCCTGTTTTGGCTATAATCCTCTTGGCACTCCATCCCCTGAGCTTATTATTAGAGGGAACCCACCACTCCAAGCTGCTGGTGTGACACTTGTCCCTTTTTATCTGTCTAAGTATTCAGCTCTTCTTATGTCCTATTCCTCTTGTCCACTAGTGCAGCGAATGGCTGGCTGTCCATAATTTGCCAAATTAAGATGTGGGAACTCTATATGGGCTGCACATCCTGTCCATCCTATGTGATTGCAGAGACCCTTTACTCATGGGTACATAGGTTCTTTGCACTACAGTCACTTCAAAACCCCCATCATTTGTTCATTCCCTGTTATTAATAAGCAGCAAAAATGCAACAATTCACATTCCCCTGAGCCTTTAAGGTGTTGAGGACAGTGAGGTTTAGAGGGGAGAGAACTGGAGATTTATAGTGCTTTTGTAATGGTTAGCTATTCATTTACAAATTGTTCATTTGTAAACTAAGCAAACATTCCAGGGGCACTGGAATAAGCGTACAATCAGTCCCAGATTCATAGCACCATCAGTGCTGTGGAATCTTCAACAGCATCCTTGTCTCCAGAAATTTAGTTACTATCTAGGTCTCCCACTTACACAAAAACCAAACTGATTTTCCATCCCCAGTGACATAGACAGTTGTGAATCATATTCCAAATATTTAGAACAGCGCTTCGTAGAACTTTGCCAAAAACAAAAAACCCAATCAGCTTATTTTTGACCTTCACTGAGGGAAATAAAGACAATATGAAGCCATTCTGAAAGAATATGGGATGAGAAAGAAATTCTCTCAACATTTTGAGGTGGGGCTACTGCTTACCTGTCTTGACCTTACAAGGTGGCTAAAGGGATTTTTGTGGGGGTAGCTCTCACTTCACAAATAAGGTTGGTGCTCCACACAGTGGCATGATGCTCCCATGGTGTTCCAGGAAGTATGTGGATGGTATGAAGCTGGGGAGAGCCTTGTCCCATTGTGTGCAGTGCAAGGTTTTTTTTAAAAAAAAGTTGAAGCAAGAAATAACCCCTGAAAAACCCATGGCAACCTCAAATAGTTAAGGAAGGTAAACATACGTAGCACCTCCTCTACCTAAAATGTTGGAAAATAGCAGTTAGTGGCCACTAGGGATGAAGGGTGGGAATTTGTTTCAGTTTGCATTTGAAAGCAAGCCTACTTAATTCACACTTCCTGAAACAACTTGAGAACCTAAACACATCCATCCTTCGAAATTAACACTTCTCCAAATTTTGTGGTGCAGTTCTCTAGCCAAGTTAGGTGTACATAGAAGTGTAAAAGGTAAAGGGACCCCTGACCATTAGGTCCAGTCGTGGCCGACTCTGGGGTTGCGGCGCTCATCTCGCTTTATTGGCTGAGGGAGCCGCATACAGCTTCCAGGTCATGTGGCCACCATGACTAAGCCGCTTCTGGCGAACCAGAGCAGCACACGGAAACGTCGTTTACCTTCCCGCCGGAGCGGTACCTATTTATCTACTTGCACTTTGACACGCTTTCGAACTGCTAGGTTGGCAGGAGCAGGGACTGAGCAACGGGAGCTCACCCCGTCGTGGGGATAAAGATAATGATAACTAGAAGTGAGACAACTCTGGCACAAGAGAGTAGAGTCAGAATCTCTACAAAGTGAGATTACACTTTCCATCCTCAAGGAGCCGCGAATGATGCTTTGATTTCAGAATAGGTTCAAAATGGCTCCCCGTCTTGTTTGGAAAAGGCCAAGGGACCTGCTGTTTTAACTGGAAGAAACCTGCTTTTGATCATTTTTTTTCTCAAGAGTGTGCAGATGTATTGTTCCTTTTAATCTCTTTTGTAAACTTTCCTTTTTCCTCCTCGTTATTTCCTTGGCCACACTCTCCTTTCAGCCCTCAGTTGTTGTTCATTTGAATCTTTAACTTTAAATATTCGCTTTGGCTTTGTCACTTACATTCGTGTATCCCCCCCCCACTCTCAAATACTTCCCTTCCTTCTTTTTCTTCAACAGCCAACTCTAAGCCATTTCCCAGTCTTGTTTTGGTTTTGATTTTCACGTCCATGTTCTCCCTCTCCTCCTCCTCCCATCCCTTGCAGGGAGCCCCAGGAGAAGCCGGCATATCCATCATCGGTCCCCGTGGCCCACCAGTAAGTTGCCTTCTCTGTTTTTTTCCTGCTACTTTAATTTTTAAAGGGTATGGATGAGTTGCCCAAAAAATACAGGGAGTGGGAAAATGCCACTAGTCAGCTCAAAGGGCCTGTAACTCTAAATGATGTGGTTTAGATCCCTGGCCAGATTTGTTTTTATATTGAAATTACAGACTATATATATTGGTTAGAAAGTACATCAGTCTCAGCACAAAAGCTCAAACTGGCCGTACCAGTGGTTTTCCCTCCTGTGTTTAAAAGTAAATGAAATATTTTCTGGTCTAAAGGGAAAAGCCAGTAACAGAAAGCATATTACACACCCTTGTTTTTTAGCAAAAAAATAAAAATAGTATTGTCTTCAGATAATACCAGCTGGTCACTGATTTCTGGTGCAATGTGATAGAAAGAAATTTGACGTCGTTTCCCAGAAAATTTGTGGTGGTATTCCCCCACCCCCCCAAAAAAAACTTTGCAAGGAGCAAGACTCTTCACCGAGAGTGTAGCTGAAGGAAGTAAGGAACTTTCACAGCAGAAGAACAGAAAACTTTTTTTAATTGTAAAACAGAAAATTCACAGCAGAAGTTTCTGGTCTACTACAGAGGACTTACTAGCTTAGGCTGTTTGCTACATCTGACTTCACGACTGAAGGTCTGCTGACAAGTGTCTCCAAAAGAAAGGACCATGGCCACCTACTTTCTGCAGGTGGACAACAGCCAAGTTGCAGGGGACAAAAGAATTTTGTCAAAATATTGTTTGTTTGATTATTGCTGCAGAGCTTTTAGCAGGGCTAGCCCTATTACTAGGCGGAGTGAATTGGTTACCTCAAGCACCTGATTTTATAGGTTCTATGAAATAGCAAAATTTATTCCTGTTGCATTTTTATTCCCCAAGAAAGGTGCTTGTGGGATTTTTCTGCCCCGGGTGCCAAAACAACTTGAACACCCTTAGGTTTGCTATATCTTGACTTGGCAGAATGCAAGTGTTGCTATTTTGCTCCAGATTTTTATGTGCATATACTAACAATAGGTATTGCTTCACCTGAATGCTTTAAAAAGGACCCAGAGAGGGCTCTTCTTCACCAACCCAAGGTGAACCATATTAGCAGCATTCAACACTGTAAGAAATGAATTGGTGGTGCTTCAAGATTTTATTTATGGTAAAATTCTAAGAGGTTTTGTTGGGTTTCTTCTCAGGCAAAACATCTGTGGAATTCAGAGAGGTGTAGAAAGTTTGTTGATAAGACCAGCAGAATTTCTCAGGGAGGTCTTGCCACAAAACTGCTGTCCACTTTAGTGAAAACAGAATGGGATGTCTTGTTAGTTGACTACAAGAGAGAGAGGCATGCACTGGTAGAGGTTGCCAGGCCTAACCCCTGGCACTTTCAGTTAAATAATGTCAGCTAGGGTGGAAGAGATTTGTGACTGAGGCCTTGAATAGTCACTGCCAATCAGATTAGGCAGTCCTGTGACAGATGGCCTGTCTCAGTACAAGGCAGCTTCATATAATTTATATCTAAAAGTTAGTATCTTTGGGAGATTGCATTATTTATGCTTGGGCTTGCAGCTGTAGGTAAAACCAGGAGACAAACTGGGGGGGGGGGATCCCTGAGGTGCTTATTTGTTTTATGTTACATTTTTATGTGTTTCAGCCCATTTTATTTTCTGACTGAAAACATAAAGTTGCCAAGTTTCTCTCTTTTTACTGCCTACTAGTCTATAGTGTTCATATGTTGCCATAATACTCAGTGGCCACAATCTAGCACAGAGTTAGGTATGCTCAGGCTACTAAAACCAATGGTTTAAGTGCATTTATCTCTGTGCAGGATTGTGACCTGTGATTTTTCCTCCATTGCATGACTAAGCTGAAAACTGCTCCACACGCTAACAGAACGTAATATGCCCCTTTCACACTGCTGTTCTGCATACAAACATTACACGGAAGAGGAAGCAGGATTGCACTTCATGACCCCACCCCTGAGCCTCAAAGTGTGTCCCACAGCAGGATACAGATTCCGCATTCAGAACATAAAGTGCTCAGCATGTGTGCGCATAGTCCATGCGCAAGGCCAGGGAAACGTATGAAAGGCAGGGCCAGGGCTAGTGAGCATGAATCTTCTCCTCGTGTTGATTTTATACAGAATGGCTATGACTTGGCTTTTTATGACTCAACAGTGTTCTTCTGCAAACAGTAATGAATATCATAAGCACAATGTGTGAAAGGGGATGAATACTTTCCTTCAGTTTTGCATTAATGAGCAGCCCACATGTGCTGCAGCTTTGGCCAGAGAAGGCAAATTACAACTTTGAATTATGAGTGATGGTGCAACCTGCATCTGTATAATCTGTATAATTATAGAGTAGGTTCAGTACTGATTCATCCTGTCCCTTAGCATACTTTCTTTTGGGAGTAAAATAATTTTGCTGCCAGGATTTGCATTTCAAGGATAAGAGAGGCAGGAAAGAAAAATGCAGACACAGAAGTGTTGGGAGCTGAAAGTTTTAAGAAGGCTAAAGTGATATAAAAGAGGCAATTGCACAGCAGAACGTTGTCTTTGTGCATGATGAATCTAGCAATTTCAGCTTCTAACCAGGAAATGAAATCATACTGTCCACAACACCCTCTCACTGATAACCTGGCAATTTGCCCACAAGACTCCTGCAACCTGCCTTTTCCAACCCATCTTTGAGGGCCAGTTTTACAAAAATGAAAAGGCATGTTGATTTTGCCTTGAGACTCCTCACTGGAGAGCATTTACCTAAGCTTTATTAGAGTGAAACTACTTGAGAGGAAATAATTTCAGGACTGTGGCTTTAATAAGGCACGTATTATGCTTGAAGTGAATTGTTGCCTGCCATAATCATCAGTACAGGGGAAAATGCTTTTTCTCCATCTCCTTCTCCAAATCAATTGCAAAGATGATTTAGTTTTATGGTGACCTGGTGATAAGCGCTAAGGAGCACCTTGATAGCAAAGAAACGCAGGAGTACTCTGGAATAACAGCATGCTTTAGACAGATGTGAGATGACAAATAGTTTCCAGACTGTCTTTTGGAGGCGAGATGATGTGAGCAGTTGCACATCCAGAGCTTTTCAGCTGCTTAACATTACTTGGGTTTGCTGGCTTGAGCAAAGCATCGTGCTGAGCATGGCAGAAACAGACGCGTTCCACGACTTGGCAGTTCCCAGAGTTCTATTCTTGAGAACTTGATACAAACAACATTTGAGGAAGAGAAAGCTCCATGCTTCTTGGAATCTCTAGTGCTTGAACTTTTGCTCTGGCCTTTTATTGTCTCCAGCCTAAAGAGTCAAAAGGAGCAGCGTAGCAGTTTACAAGGAAGGTATCAGAGGCCAAGTTGCACCCTTTCCGGCTTTCCTCTAACTATTCTTTTCTCAGCCCTTTCTTGTCCATCAACATTCAGAGACAATCTACATGCAGAGATTTATTAGTGAGATCCTCTCCTTTCTTGTTGTTTCGGAAAGCTACGGAGTGGACAGGCCATGGAATTTATAGCAGATCATCTCCCCTTGGTCCTTAGCCAGTGGCTCCAGGTGGTTTTATATATTTTGCCAAAGCCAATATCACCAAATGCAACATCACAAAGCTTAATATTTTTTAAGCAAGTCTACTCCAGTCACACCAGCATTTAAAAAAAGCGCTGTTTGGAGCAATTTAAGGCACTTTATAGCCCCAGTAATTCTCCAAGGAATTTCTAAGACAATTTTGGTCTTCATTCTCTGGCTTGTGAAAGCCCTTTTGTAATATGAAATGGGGAGGTGTATGTCAAAAAGCAATGGTTTTCAAAGCATGCACTTGGTAATTCTAGGATTCCATGGAAGCTTATTAAAGATTCTTCAATGAAGCATTCAGTAAGGGCAGGCAAATTTCTCCGAAAAACAGCTTGCCCCCTAATACCAGGAATGTTCCCAGGTACAAGGTGGGTGGATGTATTCTAGGTTTCGTTAAAATGGGGGAAACAATAGGATCCAATGAGTGCCGCACATGAACTGAATGACATTTCTACAAAATGCCCTGGAATTAAATAGAAGGATCTGCTAATTTCAGTTCTTTCTGTTTCTCATTTTTCCATTCTTAAATTCAGTTCTCTATATTTCGGCAGAAATTTGTGAATTGAAAAAAATAAAATACCCATGAAAATTCTTCAGTATTTTAGTGGGAATTTCTGCTAATAGACACACTTCTGTACGCAGTTTGACTAATGTGCATATTTTACAAGCAGTTTCCCCTAACATAATGCACTTTTGGTTGTTGTTCTCTCTCTCTCTCTCTCTCTCTCTCTCTCTCTCTCCCCCTCTCTCTCTCACTCACTCTCTCTCTCTCTCTCTCACACACACACACACATATGAACATGAACACTTTCCCCTAATGTAATATATCTTTTGTACACATTGATTGGAGAACTGACTTGCAAAGTTCAGTTAAGTATGAATTTTTCAATTCTCATCCAGTTTGGAAAATGTGAAACTGAAGGATTTGCCTATACATGTGAACTGAACTGAATCCCCCCTCCCCCACAATCCCTACTTGGAACATTCCACTAACGAGCAGAGGTTCCATGGTAGACAAGCAAATGTCTCAAGAGAAAAAAGTTTGCAAACAATTGCCTTACAAAGTAACTGTGAAACCCTAGGGCTACTTTTACTTCTAAAATGACTGTAATTTCAGCAGCAGATTTGCTACAGTTTATTGTGTATAATATTGGGACGCGGGTGGCACTGTGGGTAAAACCTCAGCGCATAGGACTTGCTGATCGCATGGTCAGCGGTTCGAATCCCCGCGGCGGGGTGAGCTCCCATCGTTCGGTCCCAGCTCCTGCCCACCTAGCAGTTTGAAAGCACCCTTAAGTGCAAGTACAGTGGTACCCCGCAAGACGAATGCCTCGCAAGACGGAAAACCCGCAAGACGAAAGGGTTTTCTGTTTTGGAGGCGCTTCGCAAGACGAATTTCCCTATGGGCTTGCTTCGCAAGACGAAAGCCCATAGGGAAATCTCCGGGGACCTGTTATAAATGCTGGTGGTGGGGAGCAAAGCCTTTCCCCCCTCCGGCCTTCAGAAGAGGTCCAGGAAGGCCGGCGGGGGCCGAAAGGCTTTGCTCCCCACCGCCAGCATTTTAAAAGCAGTCCGGCATAGCAGGGAAGCGCTTCCCGCTATTGCGGACGGCTTTTGAAGGCAGGCGGGGGGGAGACTTTCGCCCCCCGCCGGCCTTCAGAAGACGTCCTGGACCTCTTCTGAAGGCCGGCGGGGGGGGGGCGAAAGTCTTCCCCCCCCCCCGCCTGCCTTCAAAAGCCATCGGCGACAGCGGAGAAAGGCAGCGCCTTTCTCCGCTCTCCCGGGAAGGCAGGCAGGGGGGGGAAGACTTTTGCCCCCCCCGCCGGCCTTCAGAAGAGGTCCAGGACCTCTCCTGAAGGCCAGCGGGGGGGCGAAAGTCTTCCCCCCCCGCCTGCCTTCAAAAGCCATCGGCGACAGCGGAGAAAGGCAGCGCTTTTCTCCGCTCTCCTGTGAAGGCAGGCAGGGGGGGCGAAAGACTTTCGCCCCCCGCCGGCCTTCAGAAGAGGTCCAGGACCTCTTCTGAAGGCCTGCGGGGGGGGCGAAAGTCTTCCCCCCGCCTGCCTTCAAAAGCCGTCCGCGACAAGAAAGGCGCTGCCTTTCTCCGCTCTCCCGTGAAGGCACGCAGGGGGGGCGAAAGACTTCCGCCCCCCGCCGGCCTTCAGAAGAGGTCCAGGACCTCTTCTGAAGGCCGGCGCGGGGGCGAAAGTCTTCCCCCCCCGCCTGCCTTCAAAAGCCATCGGCGACAGCGGAGAAAGGCAGCGCTGCCTTTCTCCGCTGTCGCGGACGGCTTTTGAAGGCAGGCGGGGGGGAAGACTTTCGCCCCCGCGCCGGCCTTCAGAAGAGGTCCTGGACCTCTTCTGAAGGCCGGCGGGGGGCGGAAGTCTTTCGCCCCCCCTGCGTGCCTTCACGGGAGAGCGGAGAAAGGCAGCGCCTTTCTTGTCGCGGACGGCTTTTGAAGGCAGGCGGGGGGGAAGACTTTCGCCCCCCCCGCAGGCCTTCAGAAGAGGTCCTGGACCTCTTCTGAAGGCCGGCGGGGGGCGAAAGTCTTTCGCCCCCCCTGCCTGCCTTCACGGGAGAGCGGAGAAAAGCGCTGCCTTTCTCCGCTGTCGCCGATGGCTTTTGAAGGCAGGCGGGGGGGGAAGACTTTCGCCCCCCCCGCCGCCCTTCAGAAGAGGTCCTGGACCTCTTCTGAAGGCCGGCGGGGGGCAAAAGTCTTCCCCCCCCCTGCCTGCCTTCACGGGAGAGCGGAGAAAGGCGCTGCCTTTCTCCGCTGTCGCCGATGGCTTTTGAAGGCAGGCAGGGGGGAAAGACTTTCGCCCCCCCCCCCGCCGGCCTTCAGAAGAGGTCCAGGACGTCTTCTGAAGGCCGGCGGGGGGCGAAAGTCTCCCCCCCCGCCTGCCTTCACGGGAGAGCGGAGAAAGGCAGCGCCTTTCTCCGCTGTCGCCGACGGCTTTTGAAGGCAGGCGGGGGGGAAAGACTTTCGCCCCCCGCCGGCCTTCAGAAGAGGTCCAGGACGTCTTCTGAAGGCCGGCGGGGGGCGAAAGTCTCCCCCCCCCGCCTGCCTTCCCAGGGGCTTTTAAATCGCCCTGGACAGCGGAGAAGTCCTCCGCTGTCCCGGGGCGATTTCAAAATGCCGCCCGCCAGCATTTTAAGATCGCCCCGGACAGCGGAGAAGTCCTCCGCTGTCCCGGGGTTTTTTAAAATGCTGGGGGTGGGAAGAAAAGCCCTTGTCCCCCCCCCAAGCCTTCAGAAGAGGTCCGGGGACAGACTGTTCCCGGACCTGGTCTGAAGGCGGTTTCCCTAGGAACGCATTAATTGATTTTCAATGCATTCCTATGGGAAACCGTGCATCGCAAGACGAAAAACCCGCAAGACGAAGAGACTTGCGGAACAAATTAATTTCGTCTTGCGAGGCACCACTGTAGATAAATAGGTACCGCTTTATAGCGGGAAGGTAAACGGCGTTTCCATGCGCTGCGCTGGTGCTGGCTCGCCAGAGCAGCTTCGTCACACTGGCCACGTGACCCGGAAGTGTCTTCGGACAGCGCTGGCTCCCGGCCTCTAGAGTGAGATGAGTGCACAACCCTAGAGTCTGTCAAGACTGGCCCATACGGGCAGGGGTACCTTTACCTTTACCATTATTGTGTATAATAGGATTTCAGACTTCCACTGGCAACAACAAAAAGGCTTCCCCACTTTCTAAATTAGGCTATGAGAAATTAGGCTATTTTTGTACAGGTTATCCTAGTGTATAACCTATGTAGTAAGTAATTATATCTAGCAAATGAGCTACTGCTTGCCATCTGGCTCCTTCTGCTACTATTTAGCACCTGGGTTTGGTTGGTAAAGCTTGCAGTTCTAGTGCAAACGCAATTAGATCCTGCGGACCTGGTCTACCTGTGCCTGTCTTAGATTGTGCTAAGTATTAAATGGAAAGAGGTTGATTTGAGATTTTCAGCACCTTTATCTGGACTCTTCTCAATCTTAAATCTGCTATAAGAGTTTATAATCTTTTCTCCATTTTGTTTTGTTTTGTTTTGTTCAACAATTAAGGTAAATGTAAGCAATTGCTTATATAAACAATTTACACACACGAGTAAACTTGTAACTAAGCACAAAATGTTTCTTTGGATCAGATTGTAGAACAATAGCATGTAACTATTCTTTGTCTATTAGACAAAGAAGGGTGTCTCCATTTCCCTGAGTATTAGGAAGTCCCAGGGGAAGTTTCAGAGGGTCAGTTTCCTTGTGGAAGAGAGAAAACTGGAGACTTGCAGTGTTTATAATAGATGTATGTGTTATATAGAGAGTGAGAAGATAGGATGTTATTTTTTATTTGTTTGGTTACATCCGTGTCCTGCCTTCTTAGTGTGGGCTTACAAACTTAGTGATTTACAACATAATGGACCTAAACAATGGTTTAGTGTTTGGTGTGCTGTACATGAATTTGGGCTTACATTTTCCCTCCCCTGTTCCTCCTATGGTTAGTTCAAACAAACCAGCTTCAAACCAGGGTTTGTGATATGGCTGATTAACAAACCATAGTTTAAAACTACTGGTTCTAATTACAGTGGTATCTCGGGTTACATACACTTCAGGTTACATACGCTTCAGGTTACACACTCCACTAACCCAGAAATAGTGCTTCAGGTTAAGAACTTTGCTTCAGTATGAGAACAGAAATTGGGCTCCGGCGGCGCGGCAGCAGCAGGAGGCCCCATTAACTAAAGTGGTTCTTCAGGTTAAGAACAGTTTCAGGTTAAGAACAGACCTCCAGAACGAGTTGAGTACTTAACCCAAGGTACCACTGTAGTTCAAAAGTGAAAGCAGATGCCTGCAATATCCTCATGGCTATTATTGGGTGGGGGGAGTCTGCAAGCCTGATGCTTGTGCATGTAATGCCAAACTATCCTTTAGTGTTACATGCAAACGTGGCCGTAAAACCACATCACAATTTTTTAAAACCCACAATATCAATTAAAACAAAAAAGCAGTAAGCCAACGCATGAAACAACTGTTCATGGCACACATACTCATGCAGTGGCTTGTATAAGCCACTAGCAATCAAGTTCCAGACTATACACACCCAAAGTATGAACCGTTTTGTATTATTGAAGAGTATGCTTATAACAATATGAGCAAGTCCAGTGAAAGAACACTTATATATGATGTACATTACCTTCTCTCTCTCTCTCTTTTTCAACACATGTGTCAGAAACATTGTAGCCAGTCATGAGTTGTGACATGTCTCCAAGCACTGATGTTTATCAGAAATTTGAAATCCAATATAAACTTGGAAAATTGTCAGATCAGACAAGTAAAAATAGGCAGCATTGTTTCCAGGCACCCTTAGCAAGTAAACCTTAAAATTAGCTACACAGTGAAAGCGCAAACTAGGTACAGTTGAAATACACGGAACAACCAGAAAGGGACTTCTGGGAACAGGCACACATTTGTTGCTCCATCTCCTGTTGGCACTGCATACCACCCTTGCTTAGGACTGTTCTGGCAACCATATTTGCTTCAACATTTTCCTTATGGGTAAAATGAATGAGGAGATATGAAAGCCAGACAACTGGGCTTGAGTGATCAAGACCACCATCATCTTTGAGGCTCAGTATACATCTCACAGCTGATTGACCACCATTAAATGCCTCATTTTATGGCACTGTGATGCGGTTATATAAAGTATTCCTATAAAGTGATCCCAGGCACTGCAAACTGCACCAAAAGGACTGGTGAGCAAGCTTGAATTTATAACACACATGTAATTGATTCAGAAACTTCAGACAAACTGTCTGGAATTCAAAACGAACCCTTCTGTAATGCTGCTGGGCCTCTTTATTTCCCATCATTCATGTGAAACCAGCCTGAGTGGCTATAGCTGAAGAACAATTGAAGGGAAATTGGAAATTACATAGTCTCTTCCACAGAACTGCTTTCCTTTTAATTTCCTCAACACCGGTTATTTGTGTTATATCCTCCAGCAGTTATAATTGTATCTGTTTGGGAGTAGAATAACAGGTTCCTTGAGATAACCTTGCACAGGTTTCTCTTACCATCTCTCCTTCTAATAGTGAGCTCAGGTGGTAAGCACTGACAGGATTGGAGCCAAAATGGACCCACCAAGAAGCAAGAAGGACTTGTCAGCCTTCTTATGGGAAGACCAAAGTTTGCAGAAGCTCGACAGTCTTTAAAAGCCAAAGTCAATTCTCAAGAATTCAGTGAGGACTGAGCATGCTCAGCAGTTTGCTTTGTTTGATGGTTTGCAATGATGTGGTGGAATCAGCATAGTAAGTGTCGAATCCATGTGGTGAGGAGCTTCACATCAGCACTTTGTCACATGGAGCGATCTTCATGTAGTTGGAAGTCCAAGTGTCTGGCCATTGTACATCTGCTTATTTCCTTTGGGCCCAATACCTTATTTGCACATATCATCCTTCCTGGTGTGTTTGCTCCAGGTTCTGCAGTTCTTTCCACACTGATTCGGGAATAGGTTGCCCACATGGTTTGGCCTCATGGTGTGTTTGCAGGACACATAAGCAATGCCCAGCCCATAGAAGACCTATCATTTGCATAGCTTATATATATATCCTCAGTCAAGCTGAACCACATGGATGGAAGTCTTTCTCTGTGCCCAGAACAGTGTGGGAGCAAATGCAGATGGAACAGAAGCCGCATTAGCAATATGTTTGAAGGTCTAAGACTTGTAATTTTGGGGAGAAAATAAAGGTATTGGGGGCTACACTTAAAAGGGTACTGAAACATTTAAAGATTTGTGGTGGCTGAGCATCAACATAAGCATTTTCTGAGTGGTGGAGAACTGTGCAACTTGAGATTAGAGAGTCCAATATTATTTAGTGACTTGCGGTAGCTTCCAGACACCACAGAAATGGCTTCATTTTGTACTAGTTCTCCGCAGTCAAGCGCTAATCCCTCAGGTCATGTAAAACAAGTGTACATATTTTCATCTGGCAAATGATGGAGAGTAGGAAATCACAAGGCCTGATGGAGTGATTTAGTCACACATGTTGCTGTCTCATCTGTTTCTTCTAATCTCTTTTTCCGCTTCATTCTATTCAGGGACAGCCTGGAACAAGAGGTTTTCCTGGGTTTCCGGTAAGTGGCACTGCTAATGCATACTGGTATGTATGAATGATATATTTCTAAGTGCAGCATCCCTTAAACTAAATGCCTCTTGACGCATCTGTTCTAAAAATGGATGGCTGGGGATTGTGTCACAGAAAAGACATTGCTATTTCATTCAGTGCTTTGGTTTCTTTAAAAATGCATTTATTGTTTTAAAAAAATGCAAGTAGAGAGATCTCCTATATTTTCCTTACAAATGAGTCATTAAAGCAAAAACTGTAACATAAAACTACAAATATGTGTTGTGATTTGAACTAATTTCTAGATCTGTTGCAATGCTTTTTCAGTCACTAGACTCCCTTGTGTTTTCTGTCCAAGACCTGTAAGGTATTCAGTCTTGTGGGCTGTATATATGGGCTATGAACACAGAATATTTGCCTGTTTTAGACTTCATTGCTACATACTTTCTTGGGAGAAAGCCCCATTGAACCCAGTGGGGCTTGCTTCTGAGTAGACCTGTATAGAATTACACAAAAAGTCAACTGCTCACCTCTTTTCTTTTGTCTTAATTTCAGGGTCAGATTGGTTTAGACGGCAAACCAGTAAGTGAATATTTCCCCTCCCCTGACTCTTGTTCTTGCTCATACTCCTAGTCAGCAGCTTTCTGTCAATAACACTTTCAAAATGTTTATCTCTAAATCATTTGTTTCAATAATTCTGGGCAAATCCATATATGTGAAGTGGTGCTGGTGTGCAGACTACCAAAAGACACGTCTTAGAAATTAGACTTGTCAGAAATGTAACTTATATAGTTGGAGACTTTTAAAAAAAATCCACCTATCATACTCCAGTGTTTCTATTTCTATGTGTGTGTTTGTTTAAATTTTGAAAACTTTAAAACCCAGTTTTCAGGACACATGGGGAAAAATACACTTACAAGATATGGACCCACATCACAATTCAGCCAAAACTAGACCTGAATAAATATATCTTCCGAAATTATTTTAAAGACCAGTAGCGATGAGGCTAGTAGCGGCCATTGTGGTGAGGTAGAGCCATCCTCCCAACATTTGCATTGCTGTAGGGGCACAGTGGCTGAAAGGTCAGGGCTGTGTAGGAACCAGTGTCAGGAAGGCTGCTCTGCCCGAAATTTGGGCCCTACTGCAAGAGGCCATCTGTATGTATCTTTGTGAGGAGTGAGTTCCAAATGTGTGGGGCCACCTTTAAGAAAGCCCTGTTCCTGCTACCTGCCAGCCTAATGGCTCTTGCTAGCCAGTTAAGAGAGCAGGGTCACAGCTTTCATTTCAATGCTTTGGCAGGCTCAGCCACTTGCAGGCAGCCCTTCAGATAACATGATCCCAAACCACTTAGGGCTTTAGATGTTCAAACCATGAGAAAACCGTTGCTGTAGGAAAGCAACAGGAGAACGCATGACTAAACGGTAATGACAATCGCAGAAGTCTGAGGCTTCAAAATGTCCTAGTAACTAGAATGGCCACCCCTGATGCAGTCTTCCTTTCCATTTCAGGGGCAACCTGGACAGAAGGGAGAAGTGGTAATAAGACTTTAATCTATTTCTGTGCAATATGCTGGGTTGAGGCTGGAGACTTTCAAGCTTGTA
Organism: Podarcis liolepis; assembly: GCF_965112155.1. Taxonomy (NCBI): domain Eukaryota; kingdom Metazoa; phylum Chordata; class Lepidosauria; order Squamata; family Lacertidae; genus Podarcis; species Podarcis liolepis. The sequence goes on from NC_139556.1 coordinate 32,791,295, forward strand.
AAAGGGCAAGACTGGCAGGGCGGGTTTGTGGGATCCTCCTTTCAAAATGGAACTAGGATTGCCATATTTCAATAAGTGAAAATCTGGACACAAAGGTTGCTGAGTTTTAAAGCTTTTTGTTTTGTTTTGTTTTGTATTTTTTGAGAAATTCACCAAAATGCAACACTTCCAATATGGGCTGCCATATGCCTGGGTTTTCCTGGACATTTTAACCAGTTTCCGAAAATTCCACCAGGACACCATTTTCGAAGGACAAATCCCAGGTGTGTCCGGGAAATTCCGAACATATGGCAGCCCTACCTAGAATAGATCTCCCATTCTTTTCTCTTCCTACTCTAGCAATTGAAAGCAGGAAAGTGATTTCTGCTGGCAAATTTGTAAATAAGACCTCCACCCCCCACCCCACCCTGTAAGCAGCACTAGGTTATTGGGTCATCATCAACAAATGTATTGTACTAGCCTTGACCACTTTAAAAATAAACTCAAAAAAATTCCAATCCCTAAACAACAAAAGCATTGTATAATAAGAAAGTTAAAGTGCCTTCTAATGATATTAAATATTTTAACATAATTAGAGTAAAACTGAATTCAAGATAAGATTAAACTAAATACACTCTTAAAGCTCCTAAGGCATGGCCTCCTTTAATACACTAGTTCTTTCTGTTAGATGTTTGCTTGCAGCTAAAGCATACAAGGTTGTTCTATATGTAACAAATGGATAAACAACTCCAAAGAGAAAACACATAATTTTTTGGTCAGGATGGGTTGTTAAACTAGACAAAATATTTCTCAATTTTCCCCTTGGACTATCATATAAAGGACATTTCGGTGCATAACGGATTACATTCTCCACCTGCTTTAAATTATAAATGCAAATCTGTTGTGAAACTGGTATCTGTTTGTCTCTACCATTTGACACGGCGGAAGGCATAATCTGTAGGCGTAGCTCTCAGAAAGCTCTGCATTGGGAAAACACTGTCACTTCTTATTGATATCTAGATCTTCGACATTCCTCTTTGAAAGAATGATGCCAATGGGAAAATTTAGATTGTTGCTCTGGGGGTGGGGGAGTGGGCCAGGAGAACCCCAGAGCAATGCATGCAAGATAAAAGGGGGGAGGGGTGTTCTGTCCGGCAAGCAGAAATACTTGCACTGACAGATCTATTAGAAGAGCGCAACGTTGAATTCCTCCCCTTGTTCCACCACCAAACTTATCATAATATGGCAGGTTCTGGCAACGCCAAGGTAGGCTGCACTTTATTTGTAGGGTATGACATCACCACTGCACAGGAATCCTTTGTGCATGTGTGGTATGGCTTTATAGCATCAATGAAGTCTTTAAACCAGGTGTGGAGAATCTTCCACAACTTGAGAACTGCATTCCCTTTTGGGAGACCTTCCAGGGGTCAAATGCCAACACACAAAACACACACACACACACACACACACACACACACACACTCCCCTTGCTGTTCTCCAAGCAAGAAACATGAACAGTTCAAGGACATATTCCAGCCAGACAGAGACACTCAAGAAGGGTGCAAAGCAAGGATGGAAAGGGATTCAGCTAAGGAGGATGTGTGGCCCAGGAAGAGTTGCAAGTGCCATATAGACACCCCTGGGCCTCATATTCCCCATCCCTGCTCTAAATTTGCAAGAGAACTCCAGATTCTTGTGAATATACCTGGTACAGTAGTTTTCTCCTAGCTGGGCCTGCAAATCCTCATCTGGATTCCATATTTTTGTGGAATCGAGCTGCATCTGTAGCTGTACCAAAGGCAAATCAGTACTACATCTAATATCAAGTGAAATTTTATAGGCAAACTGCTGCCACCCCTCTTCTAGCCACAGGAGTGGGCAGGACTGGAGCCAGGTTTTTCCCCTCCTGACCCTGCCGCCAGGAGGCACGGGCTTCATTGAATATACCATAGATTCCAACGTATTAGGCAACTGGGCGTATTAGACGACCCGCTAAATTAGCAGCTGCAATTTGGGGATTTGTCTTATAAGCCCAGTTGCCTAATACTCTGGGCAGCTCCACGCCAGGAGAAAGCCACCCGGCGCGGAGCTGAGCCTGCTGCCTGCTGCTGCTGCTGCTTCAGAGCCGCTGCAGCAGTAGTGGGGGGGGGGGTGGCGGGCTCCGCTCTGTGCCACCCATACACAGCATATAAGGCGACCTCCGACTTTTTAACCTCTTTTCTGGGGTTAAAAAGTCGCCTTATATGCCGGAATCTATGGTAGTATAGTATCAACATAACTGTTATATGTACTGGGAAACCAAGATATTGTGTGACTCGCTTTCTTGCAAATATTCACTTTTATTGGTCTGGAACCAAACCCGCAATATCTCCAAGGTATTTCTCTCCTTTCCATGATGCCAGTCACCATGAATTTAGTTAGCGTCATGGCTCAACAAGGCTTAATTTGCCTTTGTGCTTACTGTTCCTTGTTGTGACTGCTTTGTTAAGTCCTTTCAGACTTAAGCAACACTGGGATAATTAGAACCTTCAGGAGGATTTGCTGGGTGACTGGCAAGTCTGAAATGCATAGTGAACTGGGTCATCTGATTGTTTCACCATCAGGTGGTAGCTCCACATCACTCCACCCCTCCTCCATCCAACTTAACATGTACTTAATAGAAGGATAGGGCGGGGGGGGGACTGTGCTGTTTGAGATGAATGGGGCTGAGTGCTGAGAAACTGTGTTAGGATATCCTGTTTTCATTATCCAGATTTCTTTTTTTAAAAAACCCAGAAATACTTGTCAGGGAACCCACATAGTTTTGAAAATCAACTCTTCACAAAATTATTCAAGTCAATAACTTGGAAAGCAGAGTTAGTAATAGCCAGATACAGGCCATTTAGCCTATCTTGCTTGTAACTGGACACACTTTCACATACTAAATTCCTGGTCCATAAATTTTATCCACCTTGTTAATTCTGCTGCCACCCTGTGTGTATTGGCCCTGCTTTACAAAGTATCTCATTTCAGTGTATGCTTCGATTCCTGGATTGCTCGAGTCATGCTTTTATTTTCTACGAAGCTGGAGTTTTACCCTGTGTCTAAAGCAGAGCGAACCACAGGATATAGTGTATACTTTGCTTCCTCTCTGAGTTAATGAAATAATCCCACCCTACAATCTATCAAATACTACAGGCCTGTGGTCTGGCAAGCTTCTGCTTGCTTTGGCCCAGAGCCTACAGAATTCCAATTTAACCCCACTGTTCAAATTAATTGTCACTCTGTTAATATAGTATATTTTCACTACATTATTTGTTGCAGGCAGATGCTGAAACATGCCGTGCTTTCTGTATCTGATGAATTGATTGTGAGATTTTCTTTTAAATTAAGTTTTTGGGGCTGTATGCACATATTTTGTGACCCTCTAAGTCAACACAGCCCACCAGGCATGTGTTGTGTGGGCCAGCCAGGTGTTTGAGAAAACCAAAATGCTTTTTTTGGGGGGGGGGAGGGAAGCTCCAGGCAGGCGCCAAAGACAGTTTTATTGAGCCTCTGGTGGCCTGTGTTCCGCTCACTGAGTCACAAGTGGAGCAAGTCTCCACCAGGCATATTTTCAGTGCATCCCAAACACCAGAAAGGAAGAGGCCAAGCACAAGAGATTTTAAATAGGCTAAAACCTATGACTGTGCTTCAGTTGACTTCTCCATCACTTTTCCTCAGAAAACTGTATCCCTAATGGGCATCAGAGGTATGCCAAAATATCACAGAATAGTGTGCAAATGAGAGATATGCCACACCCTGTTGTTGCTGTAAAAAATGTATGCAGGTCCCTCTTCAGATAAGCTTGTCATGTCAGCACTATCTTATCTTTGAAGAGAATGTAAAAAAGACATTTAGCACACATCTCACATCATGGCCTGATTTTTATTAGTCTAGTTCAGTGTTTCCCAAACTTGGGTCTCCAGCTGTTTTTGGACTACAATTCCCACCATCCCAGACCACTTGGTCCTGCTAGTTAGGGATGATGGGAGTTGTAGTCCAACACAGCTGGAGAACCAAGTTTGGGAAACCAGCTAGCAGCTGGACGCTATTGTCCTTTGAATGTCGGTTGTTGCTGTTGTTTTGCTACTTTTGGGTTGCTTTCTTTTAGTTAATTAATAGGCTAATGCTGCTGATTTTATTTTTAATTGGGCACCTGTTATTTTTGTTTATAAGCCACCCAGATCATTTCACCAGACATGTGCACATGTCACAGCATACCTTAGCAAACTAGATTAAGGGGTGCAGTGGTGTTGAGCCAGAACCACCACCTGCTGGCAAGACAATAAGACCTCCACCTCACTGTGGATTTCACACTTGTCATTCACAGGTCGAGGCCCTGCTGTGAAGTAGCTAATATTCCATCCTCCACTCTGCAAGAAGCAGTGGACAGTTTAGACTTATTTGTCCCATGTGTGAAAAAGCTTTTACTCTTCCTGTATTAGGAATGGGTTAATCTGTCAATTTCAGTATCTTTCAGTTTCTCACTTTTCCACTCTTAAGTTCAGTCTCCACATTTCTACATTGGAATATTTTTTTAAGTCCTCCAGAAAATTTGTTAGCATTTTTGTGCAAATTTCTCATGTGCATTCTAAATGCATTTTTGCTCAGTGTGCACATTTTTCAAAGCAAAATGCATATTTGATTTTTTATTGTCACTAATATATGCATTTATGTGCAAACGTTACCATAGTCTGTGCATTCTTGTACACATTGTTTGGCTGGAGAACTGCTGTGCAAAATCTGGATAAGTCTGACTTTCTTAGGATATCCATTTTGGTACACAGTATTGTTTTGAAAAGTGTGAATCTGTCGTCTTTAAATGCAAACAGAACTGAATTCCTCCCCCATCCCTACTTTTGGTGGTGCTACTCCTACAGACTATGCATCCCACTGCCCACACTGCTGAATATTCCTGATAATTATGTCACTAGTGGATAGTCTCTCCTGATGGGGACTGCACATGCTGTAAGGATATTTAATTGATGTTCAGCATCACCATGAAAGAATGATTTCCCACATCTGCATATGGAGTAGATGACATCTGTAACAGGCCCAATTAAGATATGTTACTTGGAGGATCCTAAGGATACCTGATTATGGAATTAAAAGGTTTGGGTGAGAATTATCGCAAAAGGGGGTACAGCTTGCCTGTGTTTCCTGTCTGTAATGCCAGTTTTATCTGAAGCTTACATCATGTGCTGTCGTATTCATCATATTGTTCACTTTGTTTTTCACTCGATGTAACCTCTGCTTGGGTTTTCCTCCCCTCAAAGGGCCCAGCTGGTCCCAAAGGACAACCAGTGAGTAATTACTTGTACATACTTTCTGCTCACACTTATTTTTGGCATTCCTTATCACCATTATATATGCGACATGACTCTATATTTGTCTTCTACTTTCTATAGGGAACCGCTGGACAAAAAGGAGAAAAGGTGAGCTTAGCAGAATTAACATTCTGCCTACAATAAAAAAGGGAGTTCCATGTTGGTTTGGGTTTCAGTTTCTAGAAATACCTGTGTTCAAGGCAGGCTAAAATAGTCGTGTGCTCTCTTAAAGAGGATTTTAACTCACATTAAAATGCAGGTTTTTCAGGAAACTGGAAGCTGAAACAACCTGGAACTCCAGGCTATTCATGTACCCTGAATCAATAGTCTCAATATCCACAGTTGCTTTTGAAAATAATGTCACCTTTGCACATTTGAATTCATGGACAAAGTCCAGTCCACGGGATGCTTAAATCAGCATTATGCTCACTGACATGAATGCATTCAAGTCAGCAATGCACCTGCTATGAACCTGTCTCCACGAATCTATTTTGGTTACAGCATTCATAATGTAAACTATTTTCTTTTAATCTCCTACTTTTGCAGGGTCAATGTGGAGATTATCCACACAGGGTAAGCAGACTCTTCTATTTTGTTTGTAAAGTGACCCTTGCATATTATCCCTTGTTTATTTGGATGGCTTTTATGGAAATATAGAACAAGAGTTCTTAGAGTTCATCACTGGCTCCTGCAGTCCTTTCTTCACCCGCCCCCCATCCACATAGATATTTTATCCATGCCTTATTGGCAGATACAGTGACTGCCTTATTGGCAGATACAGTGAGTGCAGAGAGTTTTTCGGGAAACATTTCACCAATTTCTTCATCTGGCTAGCAGATCTGCCAGTTAGGATTGCTCTGCCCAGTTTCTCTGCATTAGAACCATAGAATTGTAAAGTTGGAAGGGACCTTGAGGGTCATTTAGTCCAACCCCCTGCAATGCAGAAATCTCAGCTAGAAAGGCATACATTGGGGCTGAAATTATTATAGGGACATAGGTTTAAATACTTCATATTCAGCATTTGAGAAGTCTCCTAATAAATATACCTAAAATCTGGCCCTTATCCCAGAGAGATATAGATGTTCTGTTTGTCCAGGATCCCGAGTGATGACAGGATGCAGATAATGACCCTTTTAGAGGTATCTGAGGCAGAAGAATGCAGGGAACAAAGGCTGGCTGATTGGCTGAGTGTTGTGGCCCATATAATTACAACAACAGAGAGCCAAGTATATTTATTTAGAAAAGCAGTGTCAGTCAATTGCTATGGGCTTTTTATTTTTAAGTTAGAAGCATAGTTTGCCTGAGCAATGCTCTGAGTTCAGCTGCACTCCCTTGCAAGTTCTCCCAGTGCTGATCAAGATGAAAAGGAGGGTCCACAGAATATTAAAACACTGAGAAACTAATCAGGGGTAAAAGAGGACTTGACCATACCATACGATCACAAAGAAAAAAATAGTGTGGCTTACTGTCTCTGTTGGATATTTAGAATTGTTATTTAAGAAATTATACCTTCCCATCTCAAATGGTGCTTTCAGCTATAGGAGATCTACATAATAAGAGGAAATATAATAATGATCCACATCCTATGAGCAAATAGATTAAGGTGGAGAAGCTCTGGCAAAGCTTTGCAACGGGAGTATGCCTTGAGCCTTCCTCTGCTACATTCTATACTAACCGGCAGCCTATGTTTTGTTTCTGGGGGTGAGGAAGCTGAGAGTTGAGCCGCAGCCAGCGAAGTTTGAGATTTTAGCTTCCAACTCTAATTAAAATTATAGGAACTTAAAGGTTTTCGTTTTCTTTTTAAAAACAACACCGGGCCTCAAGACGATACCAAAAATGTTCTTAAAGACTTCAGAGCCAAATGATTTCTTAAAGTCATTAAAATGTTATGCTTTTTTAAAAAGCCGTTAAGCAGATTCATGATTTTTGAGCTTTGAGAGGTGCTAGACAAGAAGATTAGGCCTATCCTGCTGCCTGGAAATCTTGGATGGACTCAGGGCACTGGTCACAATTTCCATCTTTGTTAAGCGTTGCCCTTAAAGGCAGCAATACTTTGCAAATTATCAACGGTAAGGTGTGCCCCCCCCATGGATCTTAAAGGAAGGCATTTAATTTCTTTGTTCCATAATAACAAACTTATCTTCTTTTCCAAAAAGAGGAAGGAATAGCCCAGATACTTGTTTTAGCTTGCTTAGGATTTCTGAATAATGGGTTTCTTACCATTGTGTCTGTGGCATATGAACTGATTTTTTTGCCTGGGTTCCCCTCCTCTACCACTGTCAGTAAAGCAAGGACTGAGAATCCAGCCCCACTGTTATGTAGTTCCCTAGCCTGTTCGTCGAGCAACAAATTAGGAAAGCTGATACTGTGCTCTCAACGAAGGAAATGAATGCATCAAGAGGTTATGTATGCGTTGCACAATGCAAGCCTTGAGGACAGATGAGGTAACTGAAACAGGTAAAAAAGGCAACAGGGTTGGGCAGGGGTTGCAAGTTGTCTTCGGACTAGATTTAGGAGTTGGTGAAATTCATTTTGCTGCTGATGGTATAGAGAATCAAATTGACCCAGCTCTGTGTTGCTCTGTCTCCACTGTCCCCCTAGGAATACCTAAGCACCACACTTGCAGCCCTGCGTTCTAATCAGATCCTTACACTGAAGGTTTGTGGGGAAAGGGTTTAACTGGTCCTGTTGCAAAAGGCCAAGGAGATGAATCCAATATTGCATGTTCTCAGTGGCAAAAGATCCAATAACATACCTGTGGGACGCTACCCCCCCTCCAATAAAGGAAAATGTGTAAAATATATGCTACCATCAGACTCCAGTTTTTCACTGTGGGAAAAGGCAAATGATGTAAAGAAAAACATTCTGTATATCATAGTCATGCCATCTGAACTATCCTGAGCTCACCTTCCAATAGTTGTTAATGACTGTCATCTCAAGATTTATTTAGGAACATAGGAAGCTGCCATACTGAGCCAGGCCACTGTTCCATATAGCTCAGCACTGTTTACCCTGGCTGGTGGCAGTTCCCCAGGGTTTCATTCTTAACCCAGCTCGATATTTTGAAGGTTTAAACTGATCAGCACTATTTTGCCTTGTCTGTGTTTTTAGATCTTGCCTCAAGAGGAGTCCCTTCTATTGAGCAATTTCACAGTTGATTATAAGACATGTGAAAGGCACTCCTAGATCATAGAATCATAGAGTTGGAAGGGACCCTCAGGATCTTCTAGTCTACCCCCCTGAAATGCAGGAATATGCAATTGCCCTATATGGGCATTGAACCTGCAACCTTAGCATTATCGGCACCATGCTCTAACAGATGAGCTAGGAACAGGCAACCTGTGGCTTTCCTAATGTTTCTGGACTACAACTCCCCTCATTCCTGACTGACCAGGGCCGATAAGAGTTTGGAGATCAGCATCATCTGGCAGGCCACAGTTTCCTGAAACCTGCCCTAGATAATCCTATGCTTCTTGTTAGGAAAGGTGAGACATCAGAAGAAAACAGCTGGACCTAAGGATGACATTCCAAATCTTCCTCAGTGTCATGTTTGCTCAAATCTAACACCTCACACAGAACAGATGGAATGTGAAAATCCTATTCAGGTGTTTATCTCCGTACTGTCTCACTCACATAAAGAGAACTAGTGGGGCTGCATGTGCTTGTCTGCATGCCTCACCACACCCTATACTGTCCCCACAGTGTTGATACATTGGGGGAATGTCTGAAGGGGATATGCCTGCTGAGCATGCAGAGGCTGCCTCCAGGAGCACTCAGGGTTCCAACTCACAGGGCAGCCTGTGTGTTTGTCAGGCAGTTCCCACCCTGCTTTAGATCTTCCCTCAACATGTTGATGATGCTGGGAACAGGCAGATGTGTGGTGTTGTGGTGGGGGCAGAGGAAGCACATGTGGCTCTGCTGTGTGTGTCTCTTTCTGCACAACAGAGATTGTGTGGAGAAAAACACCTGAAGAGGGCTACAGCTTCCCAAAATTCAGCTGCCTTTGTCGCCTCTTAAGAATTACAGGGAATGTGCAGTGCCTTTTTCTGTGATTCACAGACTGAGCCCCTCTGTGGTCTTTGGATCTGCTGTTGATTGCGGCCTTCTTAATCCAACCACTGCTCTTCCAATTTTACCACCACAACACGTCTTCTATTTTTAACAAGCTGCCCAGAATGACTGGGTTGCAGTGCTGCAATATTGTGATGACATTTCAGTTTTGCAACAAGACTGGAACTTGGCCTGCACTAAAGAGCAAGCAGCCATAAATAAGGGGAAGAAAGTGTACTCTCTGAAGTGTACACAGTTGCTGTCATGGGAGACCTGCAGGCATACCTCTCAGCCTCAAAAGAAATTACAGGCATCTGCATTTTTGAGCTGTAACAAGACCTGATTGTTCTTGCACATATACTAGTGAAAATCAGGAGTGATTCTAGTTGTAGAGTGAGGATAAGCATATGCATTGGTTGGAATAGTTCATTGAATATTTGGCAGGCAGAATATGCATAGATATGCATAGATATGTTTGCTTTCCTTGAGCCATTTTTGTGAGGTGGAATGGATATCTGTAGCATGGAACACATGGCTTTGGATTTAAAATGGACACGCATAGAGACAGCTGTGAGGCAAGACATACACACGCTCACACACGCAAGGTAGAATGATGTGGAGTAAACTTTGGAAAGATGCTGAAATTAGAAATGCATCTCATGCATACTAATTTCTTTTGTGAGGTCAGGTATGGTAAAACTGAAGAGTGAAATGACCTCCATGTGAAGCTCATGTTTGGAACACTGAAGGAATGAGTTCTGAGAAAAATCTCCTACAGTTGGACTTGGCAGGGAGTGAATGTTCTGCCAAGATGTAGAGCTGGATTCCTTGTTGGAATGAAGTCTTCAAGTTATTCTGCATTCATCCCTTCAGAAATTTAAAAGATGCCTTCTTCATATCCATTTTCACTGGGGGGGGGGTGTTTTAAAAAAGCAGGCACACTTCTTTTACTAGTTTTCTCTAATACAGTTTGGCCTATCTAAGGGATGAAAAATGGTTTGCTGAGAATATCTGTTGTAATCAGAATAGCCTTTGCAGTGATTAGCAAATTTGCTATGGAATTAGCTAGCAACAAAAAAGAATGGTCAAGAAATGAACTATATCTGGTGATAAGGAGAGCACAAAAACAACCAGTGAGGAATGGAGACTTTGGGTGAAGCAAAGAGAAGAATACGATGCAAACAGAAAAGTGCAAATAACAAGAAGCAAATTTAGAGGAGAAGTACTCTGCCTAGAGACTACAGGTGTGGAGGGTAGCAAGTGCTATGCTTAGTTGCAATGATACACAGCAGAAGGTGACAGCATAATCAGCCTTTTCTCTTCCATGTTATATAACTAGAAAGTATTTAAAAACAAACAAACTAGAGTACTCTGAAGCCTGAAGAATAAAACCAAAGCCTATGTTCAAAATATTAAAATGGAACATAGAAGAGCTCAAGAGGCTTGCCAAAAGGTTCCCAATGACAGATACCTTTTCCATTGCCCTTCATTCTTGTCTCTGAACTGTGACTTACTTTCATTACATCCTTTCATTGTTTTCCTTCCCCACCCCCTTTCCATTTTCTTCATTGGCTGTTCTGTATGACTTTTGATGCCCTACTGACCTCCTTTGCCTTGTGACCTTTGGCCCTTGCCCTGTGACCTCCTGGCTCGGTCTTCTTCAGCTGTTGCCTCTTCTCAATTCAGTGCGGCTGGCTCCACCCCCAGTCATAAAGAGACGCACCTTCCAGGTATCCTTCTTCTTTTCCTGGTTTTAAGCATTTTCTTTTCATTCAGAGACTGGCAATTAATCAGCTTCCTTTCTTTCCTTAAAGAGGGTTTCATGAAAACTAGAAGAAGCAGGGATTTCTTTAGAGAGTCAGTTTTATCCACCATTTGACATGCCTGTACATCAGAAATGACCCCACAAGCTGGTTTTAGTTCACTTGTGTGCTTGCACTCTCAGTTTAAGCAGCTAAGCATGAACAGAAATATTTTGGCTGCTTCTCCTGATGATCTGATTTCAGGGCCACACAAGATGCTGCAAGAAAGAGTGTTATTGAGGAAGAACAAGGTTTTCACAGGATATACTTGAAGAAAAGGATTGCTTCTTTTTCTTGGAGAGAGAGCAAATGACCTCCCCTTGCAGTACTATAGAATATCTGAAGGAGAACTGAATCTAAGAGCCCCCCATGCATTATACTGAGGCTGTGTTTACTATGAGACTATGCACTGGTGTCATGCAGGTATCACCTGCAGTAAACATGTAAACATATATTTTAAGGCAAGTTTGCACAACTTGGGACCTATCAAGCAGAATGTAGTGTATGGCAACCCAGAGGCTCAGCAAACTGTCTAGACCTTTAAAAACAAGGGGACTGTTAAGCACCCAGAACACCACAACACATTGTAGGGTGGCTGTTTTCAGCTTGCTAGATCAGACGTTCTCAAGGCCTGGCAAAGTGTGACAAACAGGCACCCATCTCTAAATACCTGAGGATTTGTGTCATGGACACCAGACTGGTCATGGCTCCTCTGGGAGTGTCTACACTTAATATGTTTACTGTGGAAAGTGTTGGTTTTGATAGGTCAGTGTAACTTTACTAAACACAGTTGCCACACAAAATAATATCCTGATTGCATCCACAGCAAACACCCTTTGACTTCCCAGACAGACAGACTGTAGCACTAACAGTAAGGGAACCTCTGCTGACAATCTCTTCAACTCCTCTAGAGATAGCTATGTCACTTTGAATGAAGGCACTGGAACGAATTAGCTTGTATATCTATGGAGATTTATACATGGGCATTTGGCAAGTACTGGCTCAGCTGCCTACAACATCCTTCAGAGGATACAGCCGCAGTGCCCTTGGCTTTGTTTGAGGACAGTATTATGTGTGTTTGTGTAGATGAGTGCAGATGGTTCATCTCAGCAAGAGTTCTCTATAGTGAGATGCCAACCCACACAAAGCCTCTTGTTACTGTGGCATTATGGTATGCTTATGAATACTTTTAGCCTGGAATGGCCCTCTAGGATTCATCTGGAATGTAACTGGATGGAGGGAGTAAGTCAGAGATCAAACGCCATACTTATCGGATGTCACATGCCTATTTTTAACCATTAATTGGAGCTATATAATTTTTTTAAAAGTTTTGCTAAGCACCAAGTGGTTTCATTGTGTGTGGATTTAATGTTCTGTTAGAGTTCACTGCAGGCTATCTCACACAACCACTTTGGCTGGGTGTAAAAAAACAAAACAGGGAAGTCAGCGAAACAGACAGCTGGAATTCAGGACATAGTCAAGGTTGGGTAGAGAAAAAGCAGATGCAACCAGGGTTCTTACTTCATACATTCTATTTTGCATTCTGTTAGGAAGGAGCAATATTCAGTGGAGATAGTAATAACAATGCACCAAAATAGATTGTATTTTTTATTGTATTTATTTAAAGGATTTGTAGCTCACCCTTCATCGGTACTGATACCAGGGTGAGGTACAATGTAAAATAAATGATAAACAACATCAGTAAAACAAGCAAACAAAATTCTTAAAGCCTGAGAGAAAACATAAGCTTTTAAGGAGTCTTTTGAATACAGGAAAAGAAGCAGCAGAAGCAAGTACAGAAATGAGACAGAGATGGAACAGAAGTAGTAGTTTTAGGGGGCTGTTGTCTTGTGTCATTCAGACATCCCTGAAACCCCCAGTCTGTAAATCTGTAAGGAAGGGCAGAAGAAGGAGAAGCCTTAAGAACAATGGCAAGGGCTCGTTTGATGGGCTTTAGTATTGATGCTCGCTTTCCCAGTCTAAGATCTGATTGAGAGTTGTATTCCTTCTGACGGGAGCTTTAAAGTCATTCAGGAATCCATGCAGAAAGCCCATCCACACGTTGCCCTTTGCCCAAGTTTTGGAAACCCCCTTCAGGTACTTACTAACAGCAACTTGCTTGGCTTGGCTCTTCTTCCTTTGCTCAGGCTCTGCTTGCTATAGCTCACACTCCAGGGTCATTGTGCTGCACTGATGATAGCGTTGTTTTCAATACACCTCAGGGTGAACAGGGACAGGCAGGAATCCAAGGGCCTCCAGGGCCACCTGGGCCACCAGGCCTCCCAGGGACTCCAGGACAACCTGGACCAACTGGACCAGCTGTAAGTACCTCTTCAATTGCTTGTGTCTGTTTCCCATACTTCCTGTTCTCCGAAGAACCAAAGATCTGGCTTTTACCTCCATGGTGGTTCTGCAATGGTGGTGCCCCAAATCCTCCCATGTTACATGAGGATTCCAATTCCTCTGCCCCAGTCTGTGGGAACTTCCAGGGTGAAGAAGTCACACTCTGGCTGCAATTATGTCACTCTCAGCAGGACGCCCAACTTTTAAAAGCCTCAAATTCTATTTGATGTTCTGGTAACAGCACCATTCCTGCAGCGACAGTAAGCATTTTCAAAAGGTCAAAATCACTCTTGTTGAAATAAGGGTTTACCAAGCTGGCATCTCTGAAAGACACATTTCTGTGTTGCCTTAGGGAAAAGCAGGAGAACCAGGGAAGCCTGGCAAGGATGGAAAGGTATCCGTTTCATCTTTTCCTTTACTACGGTTGCTGCATTTGCTTGCATGAACGTGATTTATTTCTTGGTGCCTTCAAGGGACATAATGAATGCTGGCTCAACAGTGCCATACAACTGCATGCATTAAGGGAAGGGTAGGCAAGCAGTGAAGGGAGTTGGTCATTCAGTGATCATTCTCTTGCCAGCTTCGTCTGAATGTAGTCTGCTAAAAGTCCAGTTACTCTGTTCTCAGATTTTAAAACCCCTCTTAACTCTAGGATTTTTTTAAAAAAATCCTATGAACTTCAGCCTAATGATCTGAGTGCATGATGGAGGGTAAACTTGAAATAATTGGGAGTGAGAATTTTTTTCAACTCATCTTGCTGTAATCCTAGGATAAGCACTTATAAGCACAAAACAGGCTTATTATCTTTGAAAAAGAGAGGGAGGGAAAGAGTCCTGAGCTGCATACACACCATACATTTGAAGTACTTTTAAAGCATATCCTCCCTACCTTAAGAATCCTGGGAACTGTAGTTTGTTAAGGGTGTTGAGAATTGTAGCTCTATCAGGGGTGATTTACAGTGCTTTAATGGTGCGGCTTCTCTGCAGTCATGGGCCTAAAATGCATTATTATTTTTTTGTCATCCCAATAAGCTCTGGGACCATAGCCTAGTAGTTTGGGTGTATGGAAAGATGTTTGTGAACTATCAGCTGACATTTATTAAAATGAATAGTTCAGGGTCTATAAAGGAGAAATAATGCAACATGGTGCATGCTTGATATGGGGCTTAGAATTCATTTACTTACTACAGAGGATAATTTCTGCATACATTATTTAAGTAATAAAAGATAAAATATATGGTGGTATGGTATAAGGAGAAGTAAATGTAGTACAGAACTTAGCATATTGCCCAGTGCTGTGGGGATTTTCAGGTTTTTACTACTTCATGATGTCATATGCTTTTATCTGCAGGGCTTGCCAGGACCTCCTGGACCAAAGGTGAGTAAAACAACTCAGAAGAAATACCAGTTATAAAAACTGCCCTCTAAAATTTCAAATACTTTGTGAGTGAAATGTGAAATGCAGTGAAGTCCAGAATGTGGTTATAAACTGTTCTCAGGATGCTGCAAAGTGCTTTGAGAATGAACAAGGGAAAACCCTACACACACAAAAGTATTAGGGATCTTCTAATTAATTTGTTTATTTAAGGATCCATGACCCTGACTTGTCATGTTTAATGCATCTTAGAAGCACAGGCTCAAATCTATATATAGCAAAGGAACAAGTTCTGAATAAACCTACTGTGTATGTACCTTTGGAAGCTATAGGAAAATAAGGACAACCTGTTTGCCTTAATGTTTTTATTAGTGTGAGAATTAATAATGTGTGAAGAACTCATGTTCCTCCTAATCATATTCTTACCTTCACATAAGACCAGTTTTGAATCAGGCCCTACCTGATTTAGAACCACAAACTAAGAGCCAGTTAGAAGAGGTTGGGAAGTATGCCAGGAACTAGCTAGGAAGTAAAATCATTCTTCCACACCTTTTGAACAGAGAGAAACTTAGCTTTAAAAACCTGCATATCTGTAATGAGCTCCACAGCACAATTAAGATTGGGTTGGCAGGCTCTGGAGGAGGAAGAGGAGGAAGAAGAAACCGAGGAACAGGGATCTCCCCTTTCCACCCTGATTTCAGTTACTTTGGAAAAGAGAACAGGGGTGCACGTTCTCCCCTCTGACCTTTTTTAGGGAGGGCTTTGGTCAACTGAGAGGGGAAGCTGAACAGGGAGGCATCAGTGACTGAACAGGAGGGTGCAACCTTGTCATTTAGAACCAGGCAGGGAGCAGACCAGCTTGCACCGATGGAGTGTGTACTTGCAAAATTGTCATTCTTACAAGGTGAGAGAGTCTCGTGAGTGAGCATCCCAAGCCTTGCTTTACAAAGCTTGGCAAGAGGGGCAGGAAAACTTGTTGGGACGTATTCATCGCTTCTGTCCAATTCTGAACTTCTTGCCTGCTCCTGAACTCCTTAATCCTGACTCCTGAGCACTGGGTCTGCTGCCAAACCTGCACTGTTACTTGCCTGAATAAATATCTCTTTCTTAACTTCAAGGAAGAGCTTCTGTCTGAATGTGTTGGGCGGGAGCCAGGACAATATTTTTGATACTATAGAATTCTCCTTGCTACTGCATGCCACTACTTTTTCTACTCCTCCAAAGAGGGGCAGGTAATACCCAACATTTGGTCACGCAGAGATCCCTAAAGGCTAGAATGGTCCAATATTAGAGTTAAGTGAGCTGAAAAATTTGCAAGGGACATGAATACCCCACAGCTCTTCTTTGGGACTCCTGTATCTGTCCATGTCCCCCTCAGATTCTTACGTTCATGTTCATAAAGGGAAAGGGGTTTCAGTCTGAATGCAATCTAACTCAATCCTTGTTTGTGTTTTTATTTCAATTGGCATTTACAGGGGGACCCTGGAATTCAGGGGTACCATGGAAGAAAGGTATGGTTGTTGTTTTTTAGAAGCATAAGACTAGAAAATGAAATAAGCACAGCAGCGTTTGAAATGCATTAATGTAGATCTGAGCCATCTGGGAAAGTGCTGGCAAAGATACACCATCCTTGCCTTACTCATGCACACAGACACAAGCATATCCTGGTTATCACACTTTGCTCATTTCCTACCTTGAGCAGCTTCGGCTGGGAGTGACGGGGCTTGAAGTAAGTGTGACTTCTTCCCCTGCAGCCATCACAACCTCTGTCATGCCCCATGGGTAGAATCTGTTAACAAGAGGGTGGGACTGGAGAAGTTTCCAATTTTTCAGGCTCTCTTGGTTGCTTACGACAGTTTCTGCCGGGAACAACTGTAAGCCCCTGAAGATTTGACACCTATCTGGAATAAAAATGAGTTTGAATCCACATTCACATGCAAAATGTACAAACTCTGGGTATCCTTCAGTGGTTCCACCCTTGGCTGAATCTGACTAGACCCGATCCAAACTGTCAGAGGGGCACATGAAAACCTCCTTGCACATAGAAAGCTAATGTCGGGAACATACACAGAGAGAGATTTTGATAATGTGAGCACTTTCGAAGAAGCAATTCCCCGTGTATCTTCTGGGATGGTACAGTCCACTGAAACGTTTGGGTCAGCTCTTACCTACTTGCCTTATATGGCTGATCTTACTTACCACTTTGTTGGAGTTTGTGACGCTTCTGTTATTTTTACAATGAGTCCTTTTATTATGATTTCCTTGATTTATCGTGCTGCAAGTTATATTGAATGTTATAAGTCTAGTAGGTTCATTTTGGTGCTAGGGTTGAGTCCCAGCAGTTTCCAAGAGATGGCTTCTAAATCTTGTGACTTGGGTCATGGAACTCAGGTGTTAGGTGAAACATGGGGAAAGTGTTGACTTGGTTTGGTTGGCATCCGTCTGTCTCGGGAGACAATGGTGCAGTGTAACTTTGGGGGTGAAATCAAACTATTGGAAGGTTATAGTGCCAGCTGTGGCTGTAGATACTGATACAGGAGAGGTATGTGTTGTTGTTGCTTTTTTGAATACCTTCCTGTATTAATCCAGGCAGGACAGCAAGGGTGTCATCCTGAGATTACTGTCCACCACTTCTTTAATAATATTTCTTCTTAGCCAGAAAACTTGACTTTTTATGACCCTTATCTGTACCTATTCCTTCCTGTCTTTCCTTGTATCTTTTCCCCAGGGTGAGGTGGGTGAGGCTGGCTTACCTGGCACCCCTGGCCTTCCTGGTCCTTCTGGCCCAAAGGTAACTTTTGCATTGCACCAGCAACTTCCCATGTCCCAAATTCAACCGATTGCTACTTCACTGTGTTACAACAATGATGTTCATATGAACATCCCATACATGGACAAGAGGAGTGGTGTTGCACCCAGAGGACATTCTGCACACATGTATGGCAAATATTTTCCCCCAGTCTTGACCTGAAGGTTTAGTGACCCATTGTGATGGGTAGTAGAAACACTCCTCCCCCCCGCCACCTCACTTTTGCTAGGGCAGGTGAAAACACCACTCTTTGCCCAGGAATTTCTAATTCCTGCTGCAGAGGCTTTCTCCCATTAATTAGTGGTGAGAGGAATATTCTGATCTCATATGTTCTAGAATTGAATCCTGGCATTGAAAACAGATGCTATGGCTGGGTTCTAGCCCAAACAATACTCTGTGCTCTTGTTTCTGGTCAAAGAAAGTTGCTTGGTTTTATAGTGCTTGAAAAACCTGTGAAGCCAGAGACAATAGAAGAAGGAAAAAATGTATGTGTACACTGTGCGCTCTGTCATACCATCTTAAATTTTGTCTTTCTACAACCTACATAGTTTTCAAGTGTGCCACCCTTCATTTCTCATCCATTTCTCAATGCAGCTCATTTTCCCTAATTTCTTATTTCTGCCTGTCCTCCCCCCTCTTTTTCTACCCCCCCCCATTTTCTTCTCTTTGTTTTCCCTTGCACAGGGTGAAAAGGGGGAGCCTAGCATGAAGGTAGGCATGGTGTCAATCTGGTATGGGAATTGTTACTCAGAACAATGTATTGTTATAAAAATCTTGACCCAAGACAGACCTGTGGCCTATTTAATAGCATATCCATCTGTGTTGTGATTAACCACTAGCAGACTTCCATGTCCTGGCTCCACTAGGCACACACAGAGAGACACGGTGAAATCTATCTTTATGAGTTTGGTGGAATTTGACTCTTTGCAAAGGCATCTCTTTGACTACTCAAACTGGCTGATGATTTCTTGCCCTTCTGTATCTTGTGAGACGGGTTGGGGTTTCTTCACAATGTCTGGTTAGCTGACACATCAAACCCACTCTAAAATCAGCAGATCCTGATGTTGAGGTTTGGCATGCTCCTTTCTTTTCTTCTGATGCTCGGAGCCCTTTTAAGAGAGGCTAACATGATTTCATGCCCATATGTTATCTATTTGATTAAAATGTATATTGAGCCTATAAATTTTGAATATATCCCTGTGTTTTTTTAAAAAAGGTATTACAACTTTGGCCAAGATCCACAAAAGACAAGGCAAACTATAACAGGCTGTATGATTTAAATGTCTTCGGGGCTGGTTCTAGCTCAGTTGGTTAGTCTGATGCTGATAGCACCAAGGTTGCAGGTTCAATCCCCGTATGGGAGAGCTGCATTTTCCTGCATTGCAGGGGGTTAGATTAGATGATCCTCAGGGTCCTTTCCAACTCTACAATTACACACTACTTCGTGTGTGTAAACTCATCTAAAAATGTCTATTTGGATAGCTTGTCTTTTCAATGTACCCGCTACAACTTACTGAGACAAATTTGATTTATTAATGTATTTATATGCTGCCCATTCACATACAATATCAAGACGGTGCAAAACAAGATATGCTAATACAATTGGCTTCCCAGCACATGTATCAAGGTAATTTAATGGTCATATCCTCCCTATTCTTTTTTAAGTACAGACGCTCCATTCTTCCCTTATTCCTTACTGTTCATGAGCAAGAGAAATACATTCACTAAGGTACTAATAGGAAAGAAAACTTGACATCCGTCACCTACTGTGCAGAAAGGCAGCCCCTTATAAACTGCTGCCCTAGGCTGCAGCCTAGACTTCATAGTAGGTTGCAATGAGTCTGCTTTCAAAGACACCACAGTTATTCACATGTTGTGTCTGTCATTACCCAACAGCAAGTTGCATATTAAGAGGAAGGTGGGTAATCATTAGCAACTAATATCAGTGCTAACTAGCATATCCCAGTGATGTTCTCCACACCTACCCAGAGGCTGCCTCCTGATTTTCCAGGCAGCTGAAAAATACATACACATTCTCCAAGGTGAAAGGGATTATACATCAAGAGTTTCACAACCTGTCTGTGAGCACAGCCAGATCATTAAACCCTGGAGATCTGGAGATCTTCTTAATCCAGGTTTTCCAATTGGATTGTGATGAGAAGGAAGCGTCAATTTCATGGTTAAGAAAAATCAAAGCTCCATGAAACTTGTAGTTTAAAGAGGAAACCAGCAGGAGACTGTCCTGCTGGGAAGAAATGAACAGCATTTTGTCTCTCTCCCCCCCCCCCCAACAGCCCACCCTCAAGCTTTGAATTGAGATCCTGGGCTGCCCTCTGCTGGTTTGTTAGAAGCAGAAACAAATTCCAGTACGTTGTTTCATGTTATCTTTAGTGACAATCAAAACTGTTCTCCCATTTTTGGCACTTGTGAACACATATGTTTGGTTTAGATACTGTTCAAATCCCTTTTATCTATCTGTCTGTCTGTCTGTCTATTTGTTTATTTCCTGGTGTCATGCGTATATGCGGTCGCGTGTGAATTGATCACACATAAGTAGGGGGTGTGTGCCTGTATATATTAGTGAACATGACATTCAAAGATGCATTCTGCATTTTTGAAATTGCTTGCAAAAATGTGTATATTTGGAAAAATTGTAAACAGAAATGTGTTTATTAAAAGAAATTAGCACGTAAATGTACTCAGATTTTCATGAAAAGGTTTTTTTAAAAATAGAATACTGATGTGGAAATGTGGTGAATTGAAGTTAAGTTTGGGGAAATGAGGAACTGGGAGTAACTAAAATTGTCACAATCATCCATCCATAGTCCAGAGAGACGCTCATGTCTATATGTTACACACATAGGAAGGAAGTGTCATCCAAAACTCCAGCATCACTGAATCGCACTGCCTCTCTCCTCCCATAGTATTTAGGCTCACTTGCTCCATGTGGTCCATTGTACATCATCCCATTTCTGCAGTCATTATGTGGTAGGAAAACACAAGATATGATGATGGCAGGGTAAATGATCGCTTGCATTGCTGGGGAGAATTTGACACACTACCCATACAGCAAAAGAGTTGATCTGTGTTTTGGCCGCCGTGCAGAGAAGTTGTTTTCAGATGTAATAAATTCAGCACAGTGAAGTTCTGTATTTTCTGGGAAGGTAGTTAACATCAGCCAGTTGAAGTGACATTGAGAAGGTCGTAAGTCAATCCCTACGCCTATGGCATATTAGCATAATATCTCTGCAACACTACCTAACACCACAAGCCATGAGCTGCACTGATTATTTATTTATTTGCTGGCACAACCAGTCCCTAGTTTGATTCTGGCATTACGTTTTGACATTTTCCCCATGCAAAAGATGAAGAAAACCATGTTCTCATCATAACTTTAACACTTCAAATGTTTAATACTAAATTCAGGATTTACTAATTATATTGTAAGAAATTATCACAGCAATGGTTGTCTTCTAGTCTGAATCGTCAGAGCTTCTTGAGATCTTATGGAATACAGTTTTCTCCAGTTTCAGTGGTTACCAACAAAGGTCATATGGGGACCTATGTTTTCCCCTCACTCTTCCATCTTCATTATCTTTATCTTGTTTTTTTCCTATTTCAGGGGGAGAGGGGCATGCCAGGGCTACCAGGAAAACAAGGAGTTCAGGTATTCTGCAAGGAATGGAGTCTGACTTATCCAACCACCCTTACCCATACCTCTCAACTGACCCTGAGTCTCAGAGATTACACCAATTACCTTTAACATTCTCTACATGTATTCTGTACATGTATTTCCTACTCTTAAAATACAAAAAGCTCAAAGTCTGATTTAGCAAAAGGAAGAAGAACCAGGAAGAAATGTTTTGCTGAACAAATGGCATGCCTGTTCCTCAACAGTTTTCCCATTGTGGAAAGAAGTGAAGTGAAATGGGTGCCTTAAGATACCCACTGCAATGAGTGTGTGGTCCACTAAACCAATCTGTGCTTCATCTGCACTACGGAAACAGAGAGCATAAATTTGACTGATTTGCCATTGGATCAAGGTTCAAATGTTTATTACTTTCAGAGGAGTGGAGAAGAATTCCACTTGAGTATGTGCTTAGTTTTAAATTCATAGCTGTGATTCAGATTAAACTCCAGTTCACATATTTTAGGTCAGAATAACCCTTATTTAAAGGATTCCGGAATTGCATTCATTTACATGTTAAAGGACTGACATGCCATCTCTTCAATCAAATCCACCCTCCCAATATATATTTATCCCCTTCATGTCTCTAGCCCATAGTTACTAAACATTACTCACATCTGATGCATTTCTGAATGTTTCTTTCACCTGTTATTACATAGAATCCCTGATTTCCATCTTCTGTCCTTGTGTTTTTTAGCTATGCCCCTGATTTCTGTTTCAGAAAGTTGAGAGGTATGATCCTTCTCCCTCTTCTTCCATCCCCATCTGCTTCACACCTTTCAATGTTTGAACCTGTTTGCCCTTCTTGGTTTATGATTTAAATTTGCTTCTCCAAGCAAGTCTCTTTGTTGTTCATCTATTGCACTAAACTCTCCAAACCCCCATTATTCTATGTCTAACATTAAATATTTCCATCCGTTCCCACTTCTTTCCCTAGGACCATTTGCTCTTGTAATCAAATGCTCTCGTTGAAGAGCCTAACAGATACTAATATGTAGAATGTGCCCACCTCCTTTATTTAGCCAATAAGCACTCATCTCAAGGTTCATCTGCACTGCAATTTTTGTCTAGGAAATTCTTACCACTTGATATCCTTCCCAAAGGCTTCCAGTATCTTTCTTTCCCTGCCCAGGTGTTACATGTTATATATTGGCTGCTTTGATGAGCTTGCTCCCCATTAGCATCATTTCCAGTCATTAATAGGGTGCAGTCAAATACAGTGGTCTACAGTGGGCATTATTTTTGCCATAAAAATGCTACTGAACGTGGCCTCATCATGGTGACTGGTCCTTCTTCCTGCTGAAACACTTGTAAGTGTATTTCAAGTGGATCGAGCCATTACATTCTGCATATCCATGGCCATCTTGAGGCCATTGGGAAGGATATGTGGAGACACAAGGTAACAGCCTTTATAGGTGTACTTCCCAACTTTGGCTGTGTTCACATGTAATGCTAAACCACAGTTTATGTTACAAAACTGAGTTGCAGTGAGCCTTTGGCTTGGTCCCTCCTTCTCTGGCAAAACCATGAAGAGGAGTTAATAAGTTTTTGTTTCCTTATTTGACTAACTGCAGCTTGTTATGATGTTCAAACCTGGGCAGACTTCAGATACTCTTAAATATGGTTTGCTAAAACAAGTCAGCTTCAGACTGTGACTTATAAATCTGGCTTGTTTGAGTAGATTGTAGCTATGATTAACCACAGTTTAGGGTTGCACAGAATGAACAGCTGTGGTTAATATAAAATGGAAGCAGAAGATTCTAGCCTTCCGGCAGCTATGCCAAAAGAGGAGAGGAGAAGAGAAGAGAAGAGAAGTGAATGCAAGAGTCCTAGGCTCATTGTGGCTTGTCCTCATAATGTTAAGACATAGTTTAGCATTACATGCTGATGGAGCCATTATAGACAGAGCTGGGGTCCCTTATCATAGGGAGGCCATTTTCTGTAGTATCCCTTTCATCAGCCTCAATATATGCTTCAGGCTTCACAAAGAATCACCCAAGTTTGATTCAGATGAACAGCCAAAATAGCTAAGTCATCAAAGGACAATATTTTTTTACGTGGACTGTTCTTTTAAATGCACTGACATAATGCAGATACTGTAGCTGACAATCTCCTGGATAATGTGTGAAGTCATATGTAAAAATAACCAGTTGTTTCTTGTGTGGTGCCTTTACCACCTCAACAATTTGCCTGAATCCAACTGCAAATCAAAGGTTAAGTAACTGGTAGAGATATGAGGACAAAACCGATCACTCATTTGTCACATGTTATACAAAAAATCCTGCGGATGTGAGGAATTATTCATTTTCCTGCCATTTAAAGTACAAAGATCTCCTGACAGATCCCGTGGCTGTATAGCATTCTTGCTACATTTCATTTCATTCCCCCACCTTAATGTCCCATTACTAATATTCACATTTTCCCTCAGTCATAAAATAATACTAGATATGCACAATTGCATACATGAGACCATAAACTGTTCAATAAAGTTGATGATGAAAACCTTAAGATTATGAAACAGCCAAGGTTTGGTTTCTGCTAAAAGTAATAGCACAGCTTCTCTTTAAAAACAATAGCAAGATGCATTGATAATGCTAGTGTAGAGGAACTGTGAAACACTCCTGTCTAGACCCAAGAGTCTTAAAACCTCCGCCCTCAGGAAATTCTTTCCACATTGATTTGTCTGCGGAAGGACCCCATTGCATGTGTTGAGGAACCCCTTTGTGGTACCGAACAATTTATAGTGATTTCATGTGGACCAGTGATGTGCTCCACAATGCACCTAGCACTCCCTGCAACCAAACATTGCAGGAGATGGTAATGGAAGGCAAACTGTGCTTGAGAGAAGTTTGTCTGCCAATACTGAATTCCTCATTGAGGAATCCCTTAGGGCCAAGCCAGAGGTGACAGCAGCAGACCTTTCTCTTCCTCTTCCTCTTCCTCTCTCCCCCTCCCCGCCCCACCTTTCTCTTTCTCTCTTTGAACTAAAAGAGGAACACAGGTGTGGATTTAGGTTTAGAAAATTTGCTCCTAACTGCAGCTTATCTCCCAGCAGTGTGCCCCTTTAGGTCAGAGGTGGGGAATTTGCAGTCCTACGGGAGTTATGAGATTCTGCTAGTCCCAGCCAGCATGGGCAATAGTCAGGGCTAAAGGGAGTTGTAGTCCAAAAACAGCTGGAGATCCAGGTTTGGGGAACATTGAGCTGGATGGACCAGTGATCTGTCTCAGTATCAGGGAGCTTCCTGTGCTCTTGTGTGTTGATGCTTTTGTTATCTGTGCTCTGGCATCAGAAAAGTCTTTGCGGGGAGAGGCTAGAGGGAAGTAAGCAGTGGGTTTCGTAAGGGATTCATTCACGCACACACCCTTTTTCTATGAAAAATCAGGTGCACCCAACACGCCCTGTGCTGCTGTCAGATCTAGTTTGGCCCTAGTAATCTTCCAAGGCTGTTGGCTTCTATTTTACATTACCTTAGGTATGCTTTGCCCCCTCCCCAAGAAAAAAAAGAGAAACTTTCTGAAACTTTCTCTCTTGAGCAAACACCTTTTTTCACCATCTATCAAAGTATCCCTGTCTTTCCTTTTTCTCTGTCAGGGGGATCCTGGAATTGCGGTGGCAGGCATGAAGGTTAGTTTTCAAGTGCTAACCTCCTCTCGGGGGGGGGGGGGCTGTAGAGCACTCTTAGGAGATGAAAACAGAGGTGTGCTCTCAACTTAGCATCAAATAGTGGGGAGCAGAGAACTGAAAAGCAAAGCACAGCCCTGAGATTAGAGCTGCTGTTTTAATAAAAAGCATTTTAAAAAAAGAATTATCCTTAATACTACTTACTTTTTTGCCAGTTCAACTGCTAAATTTTGGGGTTTTATTGTACTCCGAAACATCACATCTAGGGTTTTGTAATGTAGTAGAGATTATAATCCACTGGAGAGATCCTATGAGTACAAAGTTCCTTCATAGTAAAAAAAACACAAAGTGACACTTAGTCAAAAGTGCAAATGTTTAAGGTAATGTCTGGTAGTTCATAAGGAAGTTCATAATGTGCATCCATCAGATTAATTAAATAGCCACAATGGCAGATTCTCATATCATGCACTGTTGTTTTTTTAAAAAAAAAAGACGTAAAGCAGCTTTGATGTGCCAGCAAACCAGTGCTTAGAGTGGTGTACAAAAATATAGTACCACAACCCACATGAGATGCTGGTGTTACAGAGACATTATAACACTGTTGGAAACAGAAACACAGACCAGAGTGATTTCTTTTAAATGATCATAATATAACTTTTCTCGCAGACTAGTATGGAATCTAAACACATATAAAAAAACGCTGTGAAATGCTTTTTTTAAAAATGTTTGAAAAGAATATTGAATTTGCCTTGGCTCACCATTGCCATCTAATGCCACATTTGTATAATGCACTTTACAACACACATTTTATTTGCAGCTGTATAGCTGAGTCTGAGGCACCTGCCTTATCAGAGTAATTTTATAGCGCTACCAAAATTCCTTTTAAAAGGCAGGATATGTGCAGAGGGTGGAATGTTATATTTGTACTCTGCACTGAAGCAAATGGGACTTCCTCCTCCCTGGGAATTCTGTTGGCGAGGGCTGGGCCACCCAGAGCTCATCCACACTTCCATTTGTCCCATGATTTCTAGACACAGGTCTGAGAAGCTTTTTTCTTGTCCTGCCGCTTTCTCCAAGAAAATCTGCGGGTTTTTGTTGAATCAGAACAAATGGTATTTGGGTTTTCTGCAGATTGATGTTGGTTCCAATTCAGCAGTAAACCACAGGTTTTCTCAGGGAAAGTGGTGGGACAGAAGAAAAACCTCTTGGACCAAGAAATCATGGGATGAAGGGAAGTGTGGTTGAGCCCCCAAGAGCAACACGTTATTGTGCTCCATTCACTTCTATGGGAGAATGTAAAGAAGGGCACTATGGCTCTGGTGGCCCAAATCAACATTGCTCCTATCTGCATAGTCATGGTTCTCTTTTTCCAAGTTGCCTCCTTAGGACCATATTTGCAGGGCAAAATCTGCAAGCGAGGGAAGACTTCAAATCCTTTCCCATCTACTGATTCTCCCCAGAAAATAGCCCTGACTGACATTTGCATTAGAAGGAAAACATCAGAACTCAATGTTTTCTTCATTAGTTCCACCCTCAAACTTGAATATTAACAACTATTGCCCATCTGTATTTCTGCAGATTCCATTTTTGAGTCTTGAAATAAAATACTTTTGGTCCGTTTAAAGCTGGATAGAAAGTTGCATGAGTGAATTTCACATCAGTACACAGCTGTGTGAGACCTAGTGAAACCCATTAGACAGACGTAAATGCAAATTGAAATAAAGTTAAAGTGGGGCTTTGGCATGAGGTCTTCTTCAAAGAATGGTCACCTACTCTGCCTGTTAGTGCTGGAAGTAAAAGAATCACCCCTCTCCTCTCTTCTTCTCTCAGTTTGTTTTTCCATCTTTTCCTAATGCAGGGTGAGCCAGGGATTCCAGGAGCAAAGGTATTGCACTTAAAGAAACGTCTGTTCTTAGTCTGCTTTGTCTATGTTTTATTTTAAGTCTCTTAAGGAGATCTGGTGTTATAATCAGGATGTGAGTATGTGAATACTTTGGTCAGTAGAGATGTTCCCTATTTTCCTCTCCCCTCCCCAGCAGGAGACAAGTGAAATTTTACCACGGTCTGTAGAAGTTTCTATCTATCTATCTATCTATCTATCTATCTATCTATCTATCTATCTATGGAGCTACTATATCTTAGCTCTAGATCTCCTCCCCAAGCTTCAATAGAAGGGCAACAATAATGACCTACTTTACAGGATTGTTGTGTAGATTACTGAGATTAGGTGTGTGAAGTGTTTTCACCACTTTAAAACTCTATATAAATCCTACTGATGTTGTTGTTGCTATCAGCAACAAAAGTAGAAGTTTTAGCAAGTTTGCTATTTCTTTTAGGTGTTTCAGGGTTTGGCTATGTTGTGCTTGGAGACTACCAGTCAAGCGTAACAGACATAATTCTCTGCCTCCCTTTTCTTACCCATCCTCCAAATAAAGGGAGACCGTGGAGTTGCAGGGAAGATGGGCCCCCCAGGTTTGCCAGGGAAAAGGGGGCAGAGGGTAGGACATTGTCAAATGCTTGAGCTTGGTTTGCTTATTTGTCTTGTCCTTCCCCCAAACCTTGACCAGGTTGTTTTGAGCTGCATTTTCATGCTTGCCAAAGAATGCTTTTATCCTATTTCTTCCAAGTGTGGAGTGTGCTGTGTATGCCCAAAACTAAACCCAGAATTTGAAGCACCCCTGTTCAGAATACTCAAACATTAGCAGTCTTCTGAAAGAGATATGTTTATATATTGCGTCTGCTTTCACCCTTGGAATAACAAACAGGATAAGTATTGTGATGGGAGGACAGAACGATTTGGATGTCTGCTGGGATGCCGGTTTATAAGAGGATGCAATTGCTGCTGACTTTGAAGATAGCAAAATCCATGCAACTGATTAGTATAAGCTCTGGCTGCAGCTTATTAACTCTTCACATTTCCCAACTTAATTTGAAAATGAAGCACTCCATTTAATGCCTTGTGTGCACTTTGAAATATAAGTGAGCTCAACTTCTTCACTGCAGATCCAGATAGTACGTGAAAATGGCCCTCTGAGTAAACAATTTCCATCTGTACTCAAAAGTGTTATTGCGATGTCCATTTGGACCACTGCATATGCGTACCATGCAGACACAGAAAGCAGTTATATCTAGAACAGAAGTTGGCATCCTGAGAATCTCAGCTGTTGTGATTTAACTTTGAAGGCTGCCTTAGTTGTAGAAAACAGTTGGAAAGGAAAGTCAGACAGAGCTTTCAGTGGTCAGATAATCAGGTTTGCTCCATGCAGCTCTCAGTACTTCATTCTGCCCTACCACTTGGCTCATTCTTCCTCAATCTCTGTGCCCCCCCCTTCTGTTTCCCTTCCTTCCAAAGGCCTATTGCCATAAAAAGAACTGCCCTTGTTAACTCTCAGACCTGCTTTATACATCATGCTTGCACATGCAATATTAGTGATGCCCTTCCCATTAAGCAATGTGTCGCTCATATGGTTCATACCCATGTGATCCAGCTGTCAAGCAGAAATTTACAAAAATGGGCTCTCACTGGGGTACATGGAATGGATTCAGAATAAATGGTCTCAAGATAGCCTTCCGTACAGCTGGTGCTATTATAAATCAGTGTGATCAATATGATTTAAATCATGTTTCCTATTTTGAAATCCAGACATTTCTTGAGCAAAATGCATTCTGGCCAGCTCAGATAATTAGAACAGACTGGGTTGCATTTCCCTAAGGATGGGGTTACGGTCTCTGGAGTTCACAGTCTGGTGCTGCTGATTGATGAAGCACTGTCACTGGAACTGGTAGATCGGCTGCAACCCCTGCTAGATTGTCCAGCCACAATTATTGGTGCTCTGGTAACATTTAGTGTGGACTCATGAAATGCACTCTGTATTATATATCCTTTGAAGACCTTGGAAACTTCCATTAGTACAAAACACAGCAGCTACAGTGTATTAGCTATAGAGACTGCATCTCACCAGTTCTTAAATAACTATAATAGTTGCTGGTTCCTTTCTAGGCACATTGGAAAATACTGGCTATTGCCTGGATAACTTGGGGTCTGTTACTTAAAGGACTACTCTCTCCCAGTTGATTCTACCCAAAATGCAAGGTCTTCCCTCAAGGCCTTTGTTTGGATCCCACAACCATCTGACCTTGTATTTACAGTGGTGCCCCGCAAGACGAACGCTTCGCGAGACGAAAAACTTGCAAGACGAAAGGTTTTTTCGTTTTCGAGTTGCTTCGCAAGACGAATTTCCCTATGGGCTTGCTTCGCAAAACGAAGCTTTCCCCCACACCCCGGACCTATTTTGAAGCAAGGGGCAGCGGGGAGAAGATCGCTTCTCCCTGTTCCCAGCCCCACAATCTCCGGGGACAGAGGGGAAGGCGCGCGCGCCTTCCCCTCTGTCCCCGGACCTCTTTTGAACCAAGGGGCGGCAACGGGGAGAAGCGATTCTCCCCGCTGCCCCTTCCCTTGCTTTAAAACAGGTCCAGAGACAGAGGGGAAGGCGCGCGGCGCTTCCCCTCTGTCCCCGGACGGTCTCCACAGGAACGCATTGATTGATTTTCAATGCATTCCTATGGGAAACCGTGCTTCGCAAGACGAAAAACTCGCAAGAAGAAAAAACTTGCGGAACGAATTAATTTCGTCTTGCGAGGCACCACTGTACAATGTCTTTAATGGACTAGCTACCCCACCACTCATTATATTTTTTTTAAAAAAAATTTTATTAAAAGTTTAAGAATTGAAAAAGAAAAAGAAAAAAGTAAAAAAGAAAGAGAAAAAATAAACAGTACAGATCAATACATTACAATAGATATAAAAAAGCAAAAGACACAATACATCAAAACAAAAACAAAAGCAAAAACAGTTAAAAACACATCCATTATTTCCATATCTTTATCTTTCATTAACTTGTTTCATCGACCTCCTCACACACACCTCCCTTTTTGTGTTCTAGTTACTAATTATTTCAGCAAATCCTTTCCATCTTTCACTGTTTTCTATCATTTAATTATCTTAATTTATTTTAACCTTATCTTACCATTAACTCAGTCCCAACTCAGTCATTTTTTGTCCCGAATTGTCAATTTTAATAATCATCACATCCATCTTCTCATGAAGCTGTTCCAATAAAGCACTTGTCTTGCAAAATGCAATCACTAAGGCTTCTTCTGTCAACATTCTTGTCCAAGGTCAGACTCTGATTCTCACGCTCTTTAATCTCTGCAGCTGGAAAATTCCCCAGCTCCACTCCTGCGACAGTTTCAAAAGCTCCCTCTAGGGGAAACAATTTCTATTTGTATCCATCCTTTTAAATGCAGATCCAGCGACAGAGTTAGTTTCGATTTTCAGTTAGTTTTTTTGCTCCTTTTTAAGTGCAAAAGGAAACAGTGGAAACAATATATTTCTCTTATTTAACTATCTGTCAACATACGTTTTATTCACAGTCAATGAACTTTCCCAAAACGTCAATCTTACTGGCAGTTCGTTCCCAGGTTCGAAACGGTGGTGATTTATCTTTCTTCACTCTCTCTCCTGCAGGCTTAAACGATCTAGAATTTCCCCCCTCTTCTCCTGCTTCCAAGGGGGGTTTAGTAATTTTAACTGATGGAGATTTAATCCTTTACAAAAGACTTTCCAGGCTTTAGCTTGCAATGTCTTTGCTTCAATCTATTTACAAAAGAGGAAGGCGGACTTCCTGTTTGAAGCCTTCCCGTTTCGATGCCAAATTAAGAAGTTTAGAGATCCAATTTTCCGTTCTACTCACGGGTAGTTGTTTAGAGTCCAATTGTCCACAGGAAAAGTCAGCGCTCTCCGGCAACAGCAATGCGGCTTCACTCCGTGACAGAAGCAGTCGGTTCGAAGCACCGCGCCGCTCACCCCACGTCGCTCTGGATCCCCAAAACCGGGTTTCCCCGCTAGTAGGGGAGGCGCAAAAGGTGCCAGCCGAATCCCACGTCCACAGGCTTCTCCCGCCTGTGGTTTTTGGTGGGTCTCCGCCTCGCCGTGGCGGTCCAGACCCTGATTTCCATGGAGCGGATTCCTCCCGATCAGAGGAAATCCGCCATTGCCGGAGGCGCTAACCCGGAAGTCTCCCCACCACTCATTATAAAGTGTTTTTGGCAGCAATTTCCTTTCCTTATTTTCCCATGCATTTCGGTGTGTTGAATAGCTGATTTAAATTGCAGTTGGATGTCTGGTTTGGTTTTTTGGGGATGGATGCTGCTGTTTCTGTGTTTTACATTGTTTTTGATGGTGAATTTTTGTGTTGTTTTTGTTTGTTCTTTTAACTGCACACTGCCTTTGGGGCGTAAGCCAAAGGTGGCTCATAAAAAGATCAAAATGAATTTGTTTGCAACTGAATGCTGCTTTTATGTAATGCAAAGGCACAGCTCAAAATGTTTGGCCATTCAGCCCACAGACCCTTTTGTACTATGGAGTGATCTCTCCTTATAGCTGAAGCATCAGCGGTGTAGTTAGCCACTAGGACACCTGGGGCGGCGTGCATGCCCTGCACCCAGGGGCAAGGGAAGCCACCCACTGGGTGGGGTTTAGCCGGGGCAGGCCACTGCCTCTCCCTCATCTGTAGGGCAGCTGAGGGGGAGGCAGCAGATGGCTGCAAGCTCCACACTGCTGTTTCGACACTGCGGAGCCTGCAGATGCATGAGCCACCGTGTCACTCCCAGGAGAAAGGCATGGTTGGGGCACCCCCGCGATGTGGCACCCAGTGGCGCCCCCGCCCTCCCCCCCATCTATGCCTCTGTGAAGCGTGCACACCTGCACAGAAACTTGGCAAAATCACTGAGGGCTCATCCACACTTCCGCTTGTGCCATGCCTAGAAAGTATGGTTCAAGTGGTTTCCCCGCTCCTTTTCCAGGGAAAATTTGCTCTTTAGCTCTAAGTTGAGCGAACGTCAATCTGGAAATTGCTCGTTGAATTGCTCGTTAGCTCAAAGTGGGATAAGAGGAAGTGTGCTAAGCTTGGGTTGCAACAGGTGGCCAGAACTTTCCTGAAACTAGGGATGATAATGGTGTTTCTGTGTTAGATAACTGAAATGGGAACATCCATATTGTTTGTTTTATCAAGCTTAGGTACTTGGGCATAGCACAAGGGTATAAAGCCATCCATACTGGCACTGTAGATGGATGATCTTGGACATATACAGGATTGCATCACCTTGATTCTGGTACCTGTGACGCACCTGCCAGTTCCTGGCCCCAATATCAAACCTTCAGATAAATGATTGTCCTGTGAAGATGGTTTCTTCATAGGATGTTTGTGAAATGCAGCCTTTCAAAACTGGAAAGTTCATTAGATGGTGATTAGTTTTGAGAGATTGTTTCATTTTAAACCATGTTCTTTGAAAGAGAGAAACTTCTTGTAGCTGGAACTTTTTTTAAAAAAGAAAACCAACACACACACACACACACACACACACACACACCAACAACCTTTTATTCGACCGTCAGTCAGAAAAAGTACATTTGTCAATACACAGTTAAAAGCTTCAGGAAGATTTTAGAACTTAGCCAACACTAAAATGGGCTGTGTGTGTGTGTGTGTGTGTGTGTGTGTGTAAAAGAAAATGGACACATGGCCATGCTGTGATATAGAATCAAAAGGCAAACGATGGTTCTTCAGAAGGAAAACTAGCAAAGGAACAGGAATAAAGCTGTAGACATACTTGCCATGTTGTGTCCAAAGATAGATTTACCGCCATTCAGCTGATCCTAGTGCAGATTAAACCAATAATTGCAGCAGGTATCCAACCATGTGTATATTTCACCAACAGGGCGAGAAAGGAAAACCTGGTGATCCGGGACCTCCTGGAACCGTAGGACAAAAGGTTTGTTTTGTTACCTGGGAAGGGGATGTGGTAACAGGTATATTTTCTTTATTTGCTTGCACAGAAACATTCAGGGAACAGGGCACCTCCAAGTATGCATCTTTATGCTTCCATAAAAACAGCAAATAATCTGACTGGGGGAAAAATATTTCACTGGACAGATCTTTGTACATTTGTTTTTTTTAAACGTTTATAGACCACACTTTCATATGAAATATCCACAAGGCGGTATACAGACTGAAAACACACTTTTATAGTAAAAATGTCAACACATCAGCGATAGCTGGTTGGCAAAGGATTTCAGAACTGAAAGACCTGTTTGAATAATTCAGTGGTTGTTTTTTCCAGAAGATGCCTAAAAGCAAACTTCTACAGTGGTACCTCGGTTTAAGAACAGCCCTGTTTACAAACTATTCGGTTTACGAACTCTGCAAAACCGGAAGTAGTGTCCCGGTTTGCAAACTTTACCTCGGTCTAAGAACGGAAGCCGAACGGTGGAAGGGCACTGGCGGCAGGAGGCCTCATTAGGGAAAGTGCACCTCGGTTTAAGAATGGTTTCGGTTTAAGAATGGACTTCCAGAATGGATTAAGTTTGTAAACCGAGGTACCACTGTATTGGCATGGAGTTCCAAGGGGGCCAACCACATTAAGGGGTTGGAAAAGCGGCCCAAATCTCAGAGGCAGGTTTCTCCTCCTGTGTGGACAGTGCTGGTTTTGCTAACTGGTTTCACAATTAGTATATGTAATGTCAGCACTCAACTGACTAAGGGGTATTAGCAGCAATACCTTCTCATTTATCACTTCCTCCCCTTCACTCATTCAGAAAAAGCCTTGTTATAGAAATACAGGCATTACAATCATTTGACCACTGTTGTTTATTTGTATATCTAGGGAGATAAGGGAGATTCTGACAATGCACTTGGAGGAGGTAAAGGGGAACCTGGACCCCCTGGTTTACCTGGACCTCCAGGACCAAAGGTGAGTAAATTCTCCTTGCTCTTTTATATACATACTGTGGGCTGCATCTGTGCAGCTCCACCTACTTCCCAATCCCTGGAGACTTTGCCAACCCTCTTATATTCCCCACCACACAAGAAAAAGCCCCTGACTTCAACAAAGCCCCTTTTCCTTACAGCTCACTACCCACCCCTCCTTACACTGCAGGAGCGGCCCTTGAATAGGGTAAGGTGGAGGGGAGTGGCAGGTGGCAGCAAAACAGGACTAGGGAGCAATTGCTGGGGAGCTGCACCAGTCTGTACTGAATGTTCATCTGTGGCTCACCTGCCCCCCTGGGCCACTTCTTCCCTCCACCTTGCCCTCTTCCACTAAGGGGTGGTTTGTGTGTTTTGGGCAAGCTGTCAACCCACTGTAGTTTGAAGCGCCACCTGTCCTTGGCCAGATGAACCACAGCTTGATAACATCTTTATGCAAATATAGTAGAGGAAGATATGCTTTCTTGTTGTTGTTTAGTCGTGTCCGACTCTTCGTGACCCCATGGACCAGAGCACGCCAGGCACTTCTGTCTTCCACTGTCTCCCGCAGTTTGGTCAGACTCATGTTTGTAGCTTCGAGAACACTGTCCAACCATCTCGTCCTCTGTCGTCCCCTTCTCCTTGTGCCCTCAATCTTTCCCAACATCAGGGTCTTTTCCAGGGAGTCCTCTCTTCTCATGAGGTGGCCAAAGTATTGGAGCCTCAGCTTCACGATCTGTCCTTCCAGTGAGCACTCAGGGCTAATTTCCTTAAGAATGGATGCGTTTGATCTTCTTGCAGTCCATGGGACTCTCAAGGGTCTCCTCCAGCACCATAATTCAAAAGCATCAATTCTTCGGTGATCAGCCTTCTTGATGGTCCAGCTCTCACTTCCATACATCACTACTGGGAAAACCATGGCTTTAACTATACGGACCTTTGTTGGCAAGGTGATGTCTCTGCTTTTTAAGATGCTGTCTAGGTTTGCCTTCGCCTTTCTCCCAAGAAGCAGGCGTCTTTTAATTTCATGACTGCTGTCACCATCTGCAGTGATCATGGAGCCCAAGAAAATAAAATCTCTCACTGCCTCCATTTCTTCCCCTTCTATTTGCCAGGAGGTGATGGGCCCAGTGGCCATGAGCTTCTTTTTTTGATGTTGAGTTTCAGACCATATTTTGCTCTCTCCTCTTTCACCCTCATTAAAAGGTTCTTTAATTCCTCCTCACTTTCTGCCATCAAAGTTGTGTTATCTGCATATCTGAGGTTGTTGATATTTCTTCCGGCAATCTTAATTCCAGCTTGGGATTCATCCAGCCCAGCCTTTCGCATGATGAATTCTGCATATAAGTTAAATAAGCACATAGGCGCCGACTCCATGGGGCCTGAGGGGGCCCGAGCCCCCTCAAAAATTCGTTTGGGGGGGCTCTGCCCCCCCAATAATCTCATGCGCCCCTCCAGCAGAGCGCCATCGCCGCCCCCCCCAGCCCAAAATGCACAGGGTCGGGCTGCATGCCTCCTGCCCTCCCTCCCGAGCAAAAGCTCCACCCAATTTCCTTCGGAGCTGATTAATAGGCGCAGCACGCTCTCCCCTATTCGCTCACGAGGAGGCAGCACCACTTTATCTGCATATTCATGAGCTTATTTATTATTCATGAGCTTTCCCGGGCCCCCCCAATATTTTTTATAAGTCCGCGCCCCTGAATAAGCAGGGAGACAATATACAGCCTTGCCGTACTCCTTTCCCAATTTTGAACCAATCAGTTGTTCCATATCCAGTTCTAACTGTAGCTTCTTGTCCCACATAGAGATTTCTCAGGAGACAGATGAGGTGATCAGGCAGTCCCATTTCTTTAAGAACTTGCCATAGTTTGCTGTGGCCGACACAGTCAAAGGCTTTTGCATAGTCAATGAAGCAGAAGTAGATGTCTTTCGGGAACTCTCTAGCTTTCTCCATAATCCAGCGCATGTTTGCAATTTGGTCTCTGGTTCCTCTGCCCCTTCGAAATCCAGCTTGCACTTCTGGGAGTTCTCGGTCCACATACTGCCTGAGCCTTCCTTGTAGAATTTTAAGCATAACCTTGCTAGCGTGTGAAATGAGTACAATTGTGCGGTGGTTGGAGCATTCTTTGGCACTGCCCTTCTTTGGGATTGGGATGTATGCTTAAAATATGCTTACTGAAGATTATTCCAGAGTGGGTTAGAATCTGACTATATGTGCACATAACTGCACTACCAGTTTTTCTGTGAAGCACGCCCTCTTCTTTGGGGCTTTCTATTCAAGATTCTAATCTAGATGAAAACTCTGGTTTCTAACCACCTATGTACTATTTTTCAGGGTCCCAAGGGTGAACCAGGAAAGAATGAAATGGTAGATTACAATGGCAATATCAATGAAGCTTTACAGGTAATAAACTAAGCTGACACATAGCAACTTCAATCCTATAAAAAGCTCAACAACTGTGGTCAGCCCTCATGCATGTTTACTTCATCAAATCTGGCCCTCTTTGAAAAAAGTTTGGGCACCCTGTCATACAGTTAATTGCTACACTGTAGAAGTTATAGTATGGAGACTTGGGTGTTATATTTATGTATAAAAATTATTGTAATCACAGCCAGTGACTGAGCAGCACTGGATCATGATGTGGAGATCATTCATGTTTAGGACTACTCAGATTTTAGAATGTGCAGGGGATTCTGGTGAAGTCACCTATTGAAGATGGTAGGATTAGTTTGCAATCTCCTTGTTCCACTGCATGCAAAACAGCATCTTTTACCTAAAGTAGATCAGCAAAAGTGTGGCATTCCTCTGGAATATGCATAAAGAATCCCAACTACTGCATGAACAGAAGTTCTACTTTGGGGAGTGTTAGCAAACTCCAACTCACTGGACAAAGCTGAAGGGCCTATTATGGCAGTCAAAAACATTATGCCTTGAAATAAGATAATGCAGCCACCATGAACCAATAATAAGATTTTTGAGTGACATTTAGACTTTATTGTGAAGCGGGCTTCAGTATAAAACCATCCAGATGTCCACTAAGAGCCAAACTACATGTGGCACTAAACACCATACTGTATTAGTAAAGGTAAAGGGACCCTTGACCATTAGGTCCAGTCATGACTGATTCTGGGGTTGCAGCACTCATCTTGCTTTACTGGCTGAGGGAGCCGGCGTACAGCTTCCGGGTCATGTGGCCAGCATGACTAAGCCACTTCTGGTGAACCAGAGCAGCGCACAGAAACGCTGTTTACCTTCCTGCCAGAGCGGTACCTATTTATCTACTTGCACTTTGACGTGCTTTTGAACTGCTAGGTGGGCAGGAGCTGGGACTGAGCAACAGGAGTTCACCCCGTCATGGGGATTCTAACTGCCAACCTTCTGGTCATCCAATCCTAGGCTCTGTGGTTTAACCCACAGCGCCACCCGCGTCCCTTACTGTATTAGTAGGTCTAGCTTATTTTGGATTTTCTTTTGATGTTTGGAGCTGATATCCATTCCTTACACTGTTAGTAAATTTCAAGCCAAACTATACATGATGCTAAACAGGTCACTACGAGTTATGTGAATTTTTTTAAATAGCAGGCATGAGAGGCCCTGAACAAAATCAGAACTGTGGCTCATAGAGAGAGTTTTTTAAAACTCTTTATTCCCCTGCCATGATTCCAGTCAAAATCACCCCCGCAGTTACTGTTAACCCCAGGAGCAAAACTTCCATTGCTACGTGGAGATAATTCTCTTTGAAACCATGGTGGGATAGAAAGGGTTATTCTCTTGGGCCTGTGGAGCTAATGTCAGTGATAGGGAACCAACACTTGCTTATTTAGTTTTTAAAAGATTGGTTTAATTTGTAGTGATGCATTTAGCATCACATATTTTTTTTTGGTCCTAAGCTTACTGACATCACAAGGAATGTTTAAGAAGCTATTTTTTTTTTTTATAAAATTTTTATTGGTTTTACAAAATTTTAAAAAGACAAACAAACACTAAAAATGACAAACATACACGTATAGTTTCAAACATATTTTCATAAACCTCTTTTCTTGGACTTCCCCATACCCCCCCTCTCTGCATCCCAATGTCCATACTTCAACTGAATGTTTAAGAAGCTATTGGTCCTTTTCTAAAAATATGCTAGACCTACAGCTCTGAATGCAAGATATGGAGATGACCAACGACTGTCTGAATCTCCAAGACCACAGAATATCTGAGCCGAAGGAGGGACAAGACATTGTCTGTTTCTCACATCTAATACCTGAGGAGGTCTGCTTAGCTCCAGCAAGATGTTAGTCTCATTTGCCTTCAGACTGTACACTGCGGTGCTATTCAGCATGTCTCTCAGTATTCTAACTTCTGCACTCCATGATCTCTTTTATACCCTACCAATAGGCTGTCAGCTAGGACAAAGAGAACATTAATTCAAAATGCAATATTATATAATATGCCTGAATAGCTCCTGCCAGCAGATCACTTTTTGCAAGAGTTGTACAGACATAGCAGTAGTAATAAGATAGTTCCCCACCTGCCAGATTAATACTGCAGATGTTTCAGATTTGTTACCTAGCTACAACAGATGTTTATAGACCCATTAGGCAGTAGGAATCAGTAAAGAACTTCTTGCAGTAAAGAACTTATTTTGAATAAGAGCTTAACTCTCTGAAATGGGTTTTTCCCCCTAATGAAGATTTCTTGTCTGCTTAATGAATTCCATTTTGTACCTCATATTAACCTATTCTTTTCTGGGCTTCACCATGGGAGTTCAAGCTATTTCTGTGCAGCAGAAATAGGCAAGTAAACTGATGGGTTCAATGCAGCCTGATGATTGATGATGGGTGGGAGCAATGTACACTAATCAGTAGTATGGCTGTCTAAAGCATTGAACTATAAAATGACCACTTGAAGGGCTGTAGGAACCAGGTCTATGGTATATGTACAGGGACAGCTGTATGGAAATTGCTTGTTTGGGGAGAAATGGTTTTGAATTTCAAGGTACTGAAGTAGTGCTTGTTTCAGATTAGGAATGCCAACTTGGATGCTTTCTTCTATGCATCTGTAATGGCTGATCAACTTGGACATTCGTAAACATATAGGGTGGTATATCCAGTTGTGGTGCCCTACTTGTGCACTGAGTTCCACTTCTGTAAACAGAATTCCCTGTTCCCATTGAGGCCCCTCTTCATCTGATTCAGAGGGCTGGGAGACCCTCTGCAAGGAGGGGAAGGGAAGAGGAAGTCCCTTCACATTTGCTGAGTTGAGTCTCGCCCATATTATGAAGATGCTGTAAAGCTGCTGTTCTCCCTAAAGAAAAATTACAGTGTAAAAACTATTTTGAAAATCCAGAATGGAAATAAAACCTACATTACATTCATGCAACGTGTGGTTAATTGTTTAAGCATTAGTTTGGAGGTGAAAGGAAGAGAGTTGCTTCTTCAAGAAGAAGCTTTAATATATATTTTTTTGTTTTTTCCAGGAGATACGAACCTTGGCTCTTATGGTGAGTCACCTTTCCTCCTATATGCACTGGGGTTTATAAGCAAAGTTCTGTTACATAAAAGGGGTAGAATCAGCAACCGTTGGAAGATGCCTAGGAGGTCATCTGGTCCAACTAGTGCGCAGGATCAGCAAAGCAAGACGCTGCTGCAGCATCCCTGACAGATGGCTGTCCATCAGCCTCTGCTTAAGTACCACAAGCAAAGGAAGAGCCCACCACTGCCCAAGGCAGCCTGGTTCACTGTCAAAGAGCTCTTAGCATTAAGAAGGATCTACTTTTGCAATGTTTTCATTTTTAAAGGAAGAAAGCAAGTTATTTTGTAAACATGAGTTTTTCTTTCATCAGGGACCTCCTGGACTACCTGGTGTCGCAGGTCCTCCAGGACTACCTGGACAGAAGGTAAGAGTCACAATCTGAGATTCCTTAAAAATGACTCGGGCATGATCTAGAAAAAACAAAACGAAAACACTTTAAGGCCCAGAAGGCTTCAATGCAATAGATGCCTACACATGTTTCTCTCTCTCATTTAAATTCAAAAATGTTGAACTTGTGATTATGCTCCAAGCTTACTAATAATTAGGACCTTGCAATGCAATCCTGTATTTGTTGTTGTTTAGTCCTTTAGTTGTGTCCGACTCTTCATGACTCGGGCACAACTAAGTGACTAAAGAACAACAAATATAGGATCTACTCAAAAACAAGCCCTGTTCAATGAAATTTACTCCTGGGTAACTGAAAAAGATTGTGTATAAGCATTAATGTACTACATGACCAGTAGAGTTATTTTCCCTGTGTATCCTCATCACTCCATAATGAAAAGGCAGCTGTAAACCTTTCTTCCTACTCATTATATCTCACATTTTATAACTGCAGAATAATAAAACCTAGTTTTAGTATGAGGTGGTGCTGTGCATTCCATTACTAAGGGGAAATGTTCTATAAATGAAAGTACGCCTGGATAATGTCTGACACAAGAGACTTCTTTTTCAGTCACCCTTGTTTTAGTCAACTGCACTCTAAAGGCTTTTCTGCACATTACATTTTACCCCCTGATTGCTATACTTGAGGCAAGTGCATGTTAGGTACAAGCCAGATAGATGACACACCTGGTTGTAAATTAATTTACCACAGACAATTTTTTTTAAAAAAACAACAACCGTATGTCCATCCATAAGCATAATTTAAAACCTGGTTTTGTGTCTGATGGTTGTGCTGCATCTATGCTATGGCAGGGAATTACTTCATTCTCAGTGGCCATAAAGGAAACAAAACACAAAATTGGGGGGTGAATTTCAATTGCCTCTGTTAGTTAAATGCCACTAGGTGTGTATAGTGGACGCTAGGTGCATACACACTATGAAATACATTCAAAGCACATTTACCCCCTCAAAGAATTTAGGGGTAAACTACAGCACCCATAATTCTTTGAGGGAAAGTAGTATGTACACAGGCATCAGCACAGCTTGGGGAACAGGCTGCATTTCTTCCCTGATATTCCCATTTTGGAAAACCTCTTTCCCAAACTTGGCTCTTGTGAGAATCCCCCTGTGGTGTGGGAGTTCTAGGGCACTGCTATTGTCAAGTGAATAGGACTGCCAGGTTGTTGGCTGGAAATATCCCAGTCCAAGCAGACAACCCAGGCTTCCCCACAAGTTCCCCTCTTAGCGTTGCCCATCCTCCCAACCTCCCTCCTGTTCTCCACTTGTCGTAATAAGCAGAGATCTACTGCAAGAAATACAGGTGCCAGAAAAGAGTGGAACAAGTAAGAGTGGTCATGGCTCCTTCATGCTCCCTGCATTAGGGAATTTCAATGTGCAGTGTAGATTTCCAGGTTGCAGTCTCACAACGTTCTGTAGCCACTGACTATGCTCAATCCTCATTGTGTTGTTTGGTGTTTTCCCGTACCTTAAGGTTTGTATCTAAAGGTTTTTATTATTATTATGCAACCCTTGGAACTCCCCCACCAAGCCTGCTGATACCACTCTCTTTTGCCTGGATTTTGCCATGCACCTGGAGAGTGAAGTTTGCTATAATTACCTATGATCCCTCTACCTGCAGAGTTGTTTTTTGTCACTTCCCATGCTTAACACACAAAGAGGTGAAATAGCCCTTCACATTTTTTAAAAAAAAATATCCATTGGTTTCTGCATCTTAGGGTGAAATTGGCCTGCCTGGTCCTCCCGGACATGATGGAGAAAAGGTAAGGGCTAGGTAATGGGAGTGTATTAATTTGGCTGGCCTTTCAAGCACGAAAATAGATGGGTCACAGTTTCAAATGACTGAAGGTGAGATTATCTGCTCTCTAAAACTGGAATTACTATAAAAGGCACTGATGATGATCTTGATTTAAACTGTTTCCATAAAACAAGAATGCTTTTGGTGGCTCCATTTGCTTGGCCTGATCTATGGCAGCTGTTGAATATGTACCTGCCATTAGCCATACGATATCAGAACTTCCAGATTGTATGTTTTACCAAACTGGGCCTGGAGACTTCAACACCTGACTGAATTGTCATAAGGCAAGATGCTGCCTTATCTTCCCTCCTGATGGGTCTACCTCTTTCTTCACAAGTTAAATACACAAATGTTCTTCTCTGTGAGTAAAGACCACAAAGGGTGTTGTCTATAGCTGCTTGCTAGCACTGAGTTCAGCGCCCTTAGTACTTGGGTCTCAATACGTTTCCACTCTGATAATGCCAGCAGTGCGCTCATGTTTTTCTATTACATTGTATAGTATTTAAAAATAAATATTTTTTCTTCTTCTGTAGGGTCTTGATGGCTTAGCTGGAGAAAAGGGTGATCAGGGGATGCCAGGACCTCTAGGCCTAACAGGTCCAATCGGACTTCCAGGATTAACAGTAAGCTATCCAAAGAATTAGATCATCCCCCCCCAAAAAAAACCCTTTCTGTGGGGAGAGTCAAGCACTACAGAACACTGCCTTGAATTCTTTCTCAGCTGAAGCTGAGCTAATGGTGGCTCACCTGAGGCTCTGCAGTAAGTTTGTGAAGGAGGTGAGATTTAAAGCAGGAACTACCACTACCACAGTTCTCACCTTAAGTCATTATACTATACCACCATAGTGCTGCTTGCTTGAGAAAAAGGCTTGTCAGAACCACCTACTTTTGAAATCGATTATGTTTGAACAAAGAGGGGGGAAAGTGGAAGCATCTATGCCTCAGATAAAACAGGTGCTAATCAGTTGTGTGCAGGGAGGGCACAATTTCTAGAAATATGGAATATGTGTTTCTTAAAAGTTTGGCCATTATATTTCTGAACATACTTTGCCAGCTTAAGACATTATCTAAATTTGTTAGAATGGTGCCCAGCTATTTTGACAAAGATCAAGATAGGTAGCACAGCTAATTCAGGCACACTGTCGTATATTTTGGGAGGGGTGCAAAATGATGACTGCAGTTCTTCTTCTCTAATGGATGTTCTTCATCTGAATGTTAAGCCATCTGAAAGCTCTTAATACTGCAAAGAAATAAAAATCATACCAGTGCTTGGGTTTATGCTATACTTGCTGCATTTGCAGGGAGAGAAAGGAGAACCTGGCGCCAAAGGAGACACTGGAGATTCAGTAAGTTGTCATTCCACAATTTATCCTCTAAAAACAGAAGCTGAAGCTTACTGGGAGGATCACTGGTGTAGTCAAAGCATCCGTCAGGGTTTTATGGGTTGTGAACTTAAAACTGCCTACTCCAAACTATTCTACTGAAAAAGGGGCCTGCCTTGACGTGATGGCAACTGATCTGTGGCTAACCTCTAAGTACTCACAGAGTAAGGGCAGGGACCATTTTTAACAGCAAAGGGGACCACAGCAGCCTTCCCTACTCACAGCATGGTTTTCTGCATTCCCGCTCCCCAAGCGCTTCTCCAGCCAACCCCACCTCTAATGCAGTGCTTAGTTGAGAAGAAAAGACACCCAGAAGGATAGACTTCAGAAACATAATTGGTACCCACCTGCTCTTTTCATTTATTCCATAGCCATTCACTTCTCTCATGAGCCCACCATTCTGAAGGTTACATAATGTGCTCTTATGCAAGCTGTTTACTATG
Source organism: Podarcis liolepis (assembly GCF_965112155.1). Taxonomy (NCBI): domain Eukaryota; kingdom Metazoa; phylum Chordata; class Lepidosauria; order Squamata; family Lacertidae; genus Podarcis; species Podarcis liolepis. The sequence continues at coordinate 32,834,663 of NC_139556.1, forward strand.
GCACTGACTTTTCTTTCTCTGTTTGGGGTTTCAGGTACCAGGGCCCCCAGGTCCCCAAGGCCCACCAGGAACACCAGTAAGTCCTATCTGTCAACTACATATATGGTAGCATTTCACTGAAACTTCATACACAACTCTGTTCTGCACATAGCTGTCAACTTACAGATTTGAAAATAAGGGATCAGCAGCCTTGAAAATAAGGGACCAGCAGCCAAAATAAGGGACCTGCAGCCTCACCTGTTCCAGACACTCCAGTCTTCCTGTCCTCCTGCAGTCTGGTCAAACTCATGCTGGTAGCTTCAAGAACACTGTCCAACCAACTTTGTAACCAGAGGTTCAACTGAATAGAATCTGAATCACATGCAGCACAGGGCCTATGCAGCCTCAACTTAAGATGGCTCCCCAGCCTGGCTTTGCACTGCAAAGTTTGCAGCAGCATGTGCAACAAAATGGCATCCAGCATTCAAAAAACCCTCAGCTTGCATTAACTAGCCACACACAAGGCATGCAAGCTCCATCCCCCCAGTCGTTCTTAGACTTCTTATTGGGTGAGCAACACAGCCAAGCAACACAGTTGGAGCCTCCCTCCTCCCTGGCCGGCAGGGAGGGAGGGAGGGTGGGAGAGGAGCTGCTTCCTTTGAAATTTAAGGTACATCATTTAAGGGACATCCATCAATAAGGGACAGCAGTGGGACATGGCGCTGGAATAAGGGACTGTCCCTTCAAATAAGGGACACTTGACAGCTATGGTTCTGCAAGGCTGCCAATAGTCAATGTTAACTACAATGCACGGCGTGAGCAAGCAAGTAACTTAGTTATTATAGTTGTTCAAGCCATTTTTATCTTGTCTTTAGCTTGAGACAGTTTGTGGACAAATTTAAAATAGAAACAAAATGGAAACAATACAGCATATAAGATATATAGGCATATATATATATATATATATATATATATATATATGCTTTCGTAGATTTTCACGGGTACAGGAATGCAGGTTTTGGTGTCTTCGGGTGTCTTCCCGTGTAAGAGTTGGGGTGTCCAGAGTTCCAGTAACAAGAAGCCGAAAGCACCAGCCTGAAGATGACGAGTGAGACCTCGTCGAAACGTCGCCTAGACACCCCAACTCTTACACGGGAAGACACCCGAAGACACCAAAACCTGCATATATATATATATATATATAGATAGATAGATAGATAGATAGATAGATAGATAGATAGATATACTGAAGACAGGAGTGCCTGGCGTGCTCTGGTCCATGGGGTCACGAAGAGTCAGACACGACTAAACGACTAAACAACAAACAACATACCGTATATATATATATTTAAGATTGAACATCATTGCAGTTAAAATATAGCAATAAGGAGCAATTTCTGGGTAGATGAAATCAACAAAACTGCAGTGCTGGCAGCACAGCATATTCTGGTCCTGCGGTTTTACCTGCTGTTTGCTGTACGAACTGAGCCAGGGCACCGTACCTAGACTAACACATCCCGGTGAAGAATGTTTGTTTTTGTCGCAATATGATCTGCAGACTAATTCAATAGATGCTATTCTACAGTGGTACCTCAGGTTAAGAACTTAATTCGTTCTGGAGGTCCGTTCTTAACCTGAAACTGTTCTTAACCTGAAGCACCACTTTAGCTAATGGGGCCTCCCGCTGCCGCTGCAGCGCGATTTCTGTTCTTATCCTGAAGCAAAGTTCTTAACACAAGGTACTATTTCTGTGTTAGCGGAGTCTGTAACCTGAAGCGTCTGTAACCTGAAGCGTCTGTAACCCGAGGTACCACTGTATTCCTAATGAAAAAGCAGTGTCAGGATGCTGCAGTTTTAAAGCAGAGTGGCAGAAGGGGGCTGCTCGTAACTGCTTCTGCAAAGAAAGGCCTTTCCCACACCAGTAGCAGTTGGCAGGGGTGGGGCAGTCATGCTCACCTGACCTCCAGTTGCCCACATTGCTGGATGGATAGCTAGGGAAGTTGGCATGGTGCAAATACACCAACAGAGCCTGTTTGCACTCCCAACAGTGCATTTGCACCTCACTGCCACTCTGTCTTTTTCCTTTTCCATCCCAGTATATAGCAGTGACACAGGTGACCAGAGATCAGGTCTGTGTCACTGCCCTATGCTGCTGTCCACTACTGTCACCCACCATATGCAAGGATGTAATGTCTGTTTGCTGATCCTGTTTAAGGACAAAAGTATGGGTACAATTAATGACACTGCTGTAGCAATCAATAATAGACATCTAAAAATCCCCATTTTATTTTATATATACTGATGCCTTACTGTTAATCCAGTCCTTTCAAACCGATGTATCAATCAACAAGAAAGACTTGGTACATCACTACTGGCACAGTATATAACTATTATCTATAGGCAGGAAATGGTGGGAACAGATTAAAAACAGCACTGGAGCATTTGCTCTGTTAGTTGCTGTAATTTATATCATTAACAAGAAAGCAGAGGGTGCAAAAGAATGAGTAATATAGGAACTGTGTGCTACTGGACTTCTGAAATTTAACCCACCCTAATTTTTATTCTTGTTTGTTCCAAATACAGGGTCTTCAAGGTGGTCGAGGACCTAAGGTAAGAATGAAGGACCATCACATTGGATTAAATAAGGCCCTTTTAGAGAAAGTGTATAAGAAGCTGCTCTGAAGGTCAAATTATTGGCTTGGGACAGTTTAGAGTTTTTCCAAACATGCCAGTGGAACTAATATACCCCATCTCCCCACATTCAAATTGTGTCAGGCTTTAAAGCAGAAACTCTTATTTCAGGCTGAAATAAACCCATGCTTCTTATACCATTATGTGTCAGTTCATGTTTGTTTCTGCTTTTTTTTGTTCTGTGCAAAAAGGCCACTTAGGTGAGCAATTTGAAATAGGCAAACAACACATGATAAAGGGGTTTATGGGTCCCTCCTCCCACACCTTCTTTACTCAAAATGGCTCCAAAGCTGTTTTCTTTTTCTTATGTGGAAATTTGACTCTAATACATGTATTTGCCCTTCCCTTCCTGTGTGATTTGCACTGAAAAATCAGGATATCTTACAAATATTTACTCTTCATCTATGGGAGCTCAGAACTTCTCAATTTGCATAAACTCTAGCATCGACTACAGAGACTAATTATCATGTCACTTTCACTATTGAACACTTTAAATATCTCCTTTGAAACCAGTGGAGCAACTTGGCATTGTCTAGTATGAGAGTGAAATTGGCTGCAAAATGTTCTTTAGTCATTGCTATGTCTTGGATGCTACTGGGTGCCTTTGCTATGTAATTAATATCTGTTTAGAAACATTCCAAGGAAGTGTTAGGCTTTCTCCTGATACATCTTTCCTTTAGGGGGAAGCAGGCATTTCTGGAATGAAAGGCGAAAAGGGTGCCCAGGGAGAAAAAGGAGACCGAGGTCCTCTGGGATTGCCCGTAAGTATCTAGAAAGCAAGGAGAACTTCACAGGCCATCTTTAACCCAAGCTTTCACCAAATACTAAAATAAGAAGCATAATTTGATAAAATGACACATGGAATGAGAAGCTTCAAAACACGATGCCATGCTGTGAAGTCCACGAAGCTGCAAAGATGTCTTGAGTTTGAGAATTCTGGTCACTGACTCAAGGTCCCCTGGATTTTGATTGCTTGGGTGATACCAACAAGAGAAATTTTACTTCTGGGCTCTTGCCACATGTATTTCTTATGCTCATAATAATCTTCAAGTGCCAATACATTCAAGCAAGAAACGTAAATAGTTTGTAGATTCTATAAACTATTCTATAAACAAGGCTGCTGGTTGGGGCTAATGAGAGTTACAGTCCAAAACGTGAAGGACATTAGATCAGGGAAGACCAGGCTGAACTGCTAAGCCTGGGTCTGGCAGGGTTCTCTTCTCAAACAAAGCCAGCATTCCCTGTTTCTATTAGGGTTCTGTTTCTAGAGTATAATACTCCTCACCAGATAACCCATTTCCTCTCTTAAATATGGACTAATTGACACAGTCAGCCCACACATACCCTTTTTGTCTTCCTGCACTGCAGTTTGCTAATGGCAAATGGGTGCTTTGAAGATTTCATCCCAAGCCATGGTTCCAGTTTCCGGATTGCAATAAGGCATGCTGTTGCTCAATCCATAGGACACCTGTAGCTTGGTGTGCCCACCCACCATAGGCCACTCTTTTCCATAGGCAACCTGCAAACCTGGTCATTTATTTATGCAGAACCTACAGTTATGAAGTTCAAGGGAATGTTATCATGGACACTTAGGGCAGGGACAGCCACTTTTTTACGGGAGTATTGATGTCAGCTAGCTGAAATGAAATTTGAATTGGGGACTTACAGCTCACATTCTGGGATCAACACCACAAAAGACTGCATAGAAAAGTGGCAACCAGGCCGCTTGTGGCAGAAGTTGGAAGCTAGAGACCCATGTGCTTGCAGTAGAGATGGACCAGTGCCATATCTCACTATGCAGCTGCCCTGTTTATACAACCTCACTGATATTCCCAAGATTGCATGTGCTTTGCCTTCCCTACCACCTGTGCAAGTCATCAATTGGTGATAGTGAAGCAATGCAAAATGGATGGCAACTTGGTAAGATAAGCATGAGCTGGATCAGCTGGCAGATCAAAAAGGAGAATTCTGATATCTGTATCTGGGCTTTGGGCCATAAGGGCAGCATCTCTATTTTAGTGGATTTCCATGGCATTCATACATCAAAACCAAATGGATAGGGACAGGTCTTGTTATTCAGAAACTAACCTGAACTATCTTTATAGTTCTCTAGACTTCAGCTGTGTGATTGTTTGGCTGATGGTTTGCTGGTCTTTGTTTAAATAGGTTGCTGTAATGACATGATTTTAACATAATTTTCAAAGCAGGGCAGAAGCAGTAAACGATTTTAAAAACTAAGAAAGTGGAAACTCACTTGGAGAGTTCAGAAATGTTGCCAACAGAATGCAAGACATAACAAACATGGCAATTTTTGCAGGACCAATTTATAGGTGGAATATTATTATTTTTAAGAAATATAAACTTTTGAACTTAACACAGAGAGTTTAAACAAGTCTGGAGAAAGAAATACCCAAGTCAACAATACTACATTTGCTAATAAATGTACATAGCAGAACATTGCTTCCTATTAATAGATCTTAAAGGCTGACTTTGACGTATAATATTATATCATTTACTTTCGTTTATACGATGGTTTATATATCCTAGCTGTGACACAACCAGCTAATGGTTCCTGCTGTATATGTTCATCCCTATCTGTAACAAAAGCTCTGTATCCAGTCACTTCAGTGAAGTCCAGGAGAAAATTGGAATGTGCCTGAACATTAGTTGCTTGAGTGGAAGTCTGTTCTCCAAACATGAATCTCCCTTGTTGGATAAGAACAACAGTGTGCATTCATAGAGTTTTTAGTTAGCTAACCTTATAGATACATCACCATATTAACTGAGGGCTAATTTTCCAAGACTTATGTCCCATTGTCCTTGCACATTATCCCATTAGAAATATTACTGCAAGTTGGTGCCAGTTTAAAGTTTCTTGATGTACCCCTAGCAGAGGATGAGGTGTGTGCATATGAAGATTCAGCACCATTACATGAGCAAATACTGCAACAAATATAGCCAAATTCCAATGCATATAGAAAGAGGTGATGTCAAATGCATCTTGCTACCACCTTTCAAAGAGATGAGAGTACAGAAGATGTTGTACATGAACTGGTCAGAATTTCTTCATACACTGGGGCTCCCTTGCTGAAAATTTTCTCTTTCAGGGTCACATCATTATACTCTTTAGAGTGTATCTGTGGAAGAAAGCAGATTACAAAAACACACAAAACTGTTTCAGTTACTAGAGCTTGGGGTCACCCAGTGAAATTGATTTATGGTAGGTTCAGGAAAGCCAAAAGAGAGTACTTCACAAGACACATAATACAGAATTCACTAACTTGGCTGGATATTTTTTTTAAAAAAAGAGAAATTCCATTGACAGAAATTTCCTGTGATAGCTAAATGGATTCTGTGTTCAGAGGCCGTGTATCTTCTGTAGGTATTGTGTTTGCTAATTCAGTCAGCCTGTCTAGATTTAAACAGTGCCCATCTTTCTTTGTATTCTCTCTTTTGCTTGAAGAACCTAATAAATCACCAATGATCATTGTTTAATTTGCATTTCAACCAACCAATTTCTTTCTTCAAGTTGTTTTTTTTAAAGAAGCCCATCAGAAATTGGCAGCTTAACAAATTTATGTGCTTGATCATTCACAGTTCTAATAGTCTCTCCTATCTAGCTAATATAATCAGTCTTATTGCACATTTCACTTGCTGGGTTAGAAACAACAGACATAAGCTGTTGTTGTTGTTGTTTAGTCGTGTCCGACTCTTTGTGACCCCATGGACCAGAGCAGTATTCAAATACCTGAATGAGAATGCAGCCTATGTGCACAACATGCAGCATCAGTAACTTGTCTATGTATGACTAGAGCTTGCGGATGGACGGATCTGTCAATTTCCCCCCCTGTCCATTTCTCATTTTTCCAGACTTGCATTTTGCAATTTATTTATTTTTAAAGGAATTAAAAGTCCACATGAAAATCTATGCACATTTTTGTGAACATTTCTCCTGATATATGCATTTTTGTGCACAATTTTGCCTAGTATATTTTAGCAAGCAGTTTCCTCCTTATAGAATGATTTATTTATTTTTACTAACAACACATTTTTGTATGCAATCTTTTGGTTGAAGAATTGCACCGCAAAATACTGAAAAGTATGAATTTCAAAGCAGAGCAATGTTTCAAAGCAGAGCAATGTTTCTGTTTCTGTTTGTTAAGTACAGCTTTGGGAAGGTTGCATTGGAATGCAAACTGAACCAGTTCCCCCCTACTAATGTCTTACCTATCCTTCACAATGACATCCCAAGGTTGGTTGCCACCATCTAAAAATGCACTACTGAAAACAGTTAAAACACATTAAAATCAGGACAACAGGGTGGATAGACAGGGTGAGGTATATCTCTCACAGGTGTGGGATAGAGGCCAAGGTAAAGAGCTGTGCCTTCATCAGATGCTACAGTAAATGTGCTGTGATTCAAAGCAACTCCCACTGATGGCCTAAGGATTGCCATCAGCTCTCCTGTTACCATCGCAACCTCAGCTATAGTGCATGAGACAGCAGCAATGCTCTCCCAAAGCTAGGCCTGTTTATTCTGGTAGAGTATGCTGGTGTGCTGCATTCTCACCGGCAACCTAAAGCAATCAGACCATGTTACATTCAGTGTCTTGTTTTTTGTTGGTTTCCTTGTAAGTGCCATCACCTGTCCCTGAGATCCAAGTTTTGTTGTTTTATTGTGAGCATATGTTTGTCTCCAGTCACTGCTTCACTCACCTCTCCCTTCCCCTCCTCCTCACCCTCCCTTCCTCCTCGCCTTTTGTTTTGTTAACCCTTCCTTGTCTGTCCAGGGTGCTTCAGGTTTAGACGGCAGGCCTGGCCCACCGGTGAGTTCCATTTCTCTCTTACCCTACATTCCTATCCCCTAATGCTGTGGTTTGTCTTCTTTGTCTTGCCACAATCGTATCTGTATCATTGTCTTTCCAAAAAGCTGAGACAGAACAAATGCAGCTGCTACATTTTGATGCCGAACAACCAGAAAGTTGTAATTCACATCGTTACACATTTCCACAGGTCTGGGAATTTAGCCCTAAAGATAACCTGGTTTTATTTACTTGTAATATATTGTAAATTATAAATGAAATTTTTGCATGTACCCATTATTAATGTTATGTACTTCTGTCTCTCATATTGTCAGTCGTCAGCTGTCTTCTTTACTCTCCCCATGGAAAGCCATGCTTAAAGCATCTCCTTCCACTTTTCTCAGCCATAGTAATGCTTTGTAAATGTCTTATGTGAGCAAAAGGCACTCTATTGCATTTTTATTTCAAGCACATTCAAGCAATGCATTGCAACCAATTTCTTGTTCTGATCTCACTGTAGCCTAGGATGCTTGTCATATGTGCATGAGACATGGGAATAAGACTTAGGGGCTCATTCACACTTTTGCTTGACCTGTATTTTGGTCATATTGTGTACCAATTAATTTCCCCAGGTCTGAGAGCTTTTCTCATTATCTTGTGGCTGTGCCTTGCAAAAACCCAGTCTTGCCTGCTGAATCAAATCTTATAAGATGCACAGAAAATCCAAAGAGAGATTTTGCTTAACCAAACTTCAGTTCAGCGGGTACGATCAGATTTTTACAAGGCACAGCTGCAGAACAAGAAGAAAAGGTCTCGGACCCAAGAGAATTAATTGGTACACAATATGATCAAAATACAGGGCAAGTGAAAATATGGATGAACCATTATTTTAGGAACAGTGTGTTGCAACATGTCAAAGTGGGCCTTCATATCTGCTCAGTGATCTACTCAGATCCATCCTAATCTAAAATGGACAATACTCTCGAGTTTGTTGGTCCCAGGAGGCTAATAGCTTAACAGCAGCTTCCATAATAAGGCTCTCCAGTTCTCTTCCTGTGTTTGCTTTGGTCATTTCAGCCAGTTCACACAGCCATCAATCCTTTGATAACAGTTCCTGACTCATTTGCTCACGTTCATGTAGTAAATCTGAAACTGAACTATAATAAATATGGACGCTTTGATTTGTGTGTCTTGCTTTCACCTTTTGGGGGATAAGTGATAATGAAAGCAATAGAGAGGTTATCATTTTGGCAATGCAAGAGACTTGTGAAGGTGTCAGAATGCTTGTGAAGTATGGCTAGATATGCTGTAACACTGTGACTATGCTGACTAGGCTTGTTCAGAATTGACAATATTGAGTTAACCACCTATGAATTCTGCTGGCCAACTCTTCATGCTGAAAGACAGAATAACTATACTAACCCATTTTACAAAGCACCTCCTTGGATTGCAAATGGGCAGCTATTTCCATTAGGCCTTCATATTGTGTCACAGACTCCATAATTTTGATTTCTGTGAAATCACAATGGAACCTCCAGTGCCAAGTTGTTGTAGCAGGTTGTACTGCTTGTTTCGTATTTAAAAACTAGATTTCTTTATGTTTACTTGAATTTACAGAGCAGTACCTAGGACTGAGGGGGATCAATGTGATATTATGTTAAACTTACAATTGTGCAGCCACAGAGCTACATCTCCCTGAGTTCCCTGGAAAGACGGATTGACTGATTAATTTGAGTGTATGAACTGATCCATAAGCTAGATTGTGCATGGATTTATTTGATTCATAAACCCAATAAAATTTTGGTAGGACTTAGCTATAAAAGGGGAAATGCTATTGAAGGCACTTCCAGATGGGGGCTATATATTACACACCAGTTAAGACCCAGGTTTTCTATGTGCGCAGTTGGCGCACAACCATCCACACACTTGTTTTTCACATGCATTCTGCTGTTTCCCATCCACATTAGTGGGAGGTCCTTGATTGGTGGGAAACATCTGTTTCCATGTTTGTGTGTGCTTTTAAAAATACATTATTTAGCTCTATAGAAATTATGATAAAGAGATCTTGCACAAAATCTTTGGTTTGTTTCTTTTTAAAGAGAAGTTCTGATCTATGTACTGTGATTACAGTCTCCAAGGTATTCCCCCACTTGTGATGAGATCTTTAGGGAATAGCTTTTCCAAACTAGATTGTTTGGATTGGTGGAACCAGGCAGGCTGGTGTGCTGAAAATAGGTTGTGCTCAGGCGAGGAGCAAGTGGAAGCAGGGTTGTGGCAATGGGGACTATTATCACATCACCACACATGTGATAAACTATTCATTAAATAAATAACATCCACAAGCCTATGGTGACCACAGATGTATAACATGTTATTTGTTACTTAATGGGTTTTCTGCAATAAGAGAAATGTAAAACAATATGTGGGTGGGTATGTTGATAACATCATCATCATGTGGACAGTGCAAAAAAAACCTCTGTCTTGTCTAGAAGCACCCGGAGCGAAAACCAAAACACACTATTCTCTGCCCCACTGAAGTTAAATTTAAATGGCAGATAAGGTCTTGAAAATGAACAAGACCTTCTCATGTTCTCCATTATATTACTGTACATTTGCATTACTGCCTGTGGCATGGTGATCTGTCAACCTGCATGATGAGCTGCCTATGTAAAAAGTGATGCAAACTTTACTTTCCCCTACTCTACCCAACCACTTTTAAAAGGCTTTAAGTATGAACATGCATTGCCCCCCTTTTGCTACAGCTTTTAGCTTCGTTGATGATTGTAAAGGAATAAATATTTCAACTAATGTTTCAGGAAATGTATTTTATATTTTTTATCATCTCAACTTCAGCTCAGACGTGGTTCTGCTTTGTATATACAATAATGATGGTCATCAACTTTAAAAGCTGTAGTATTTAAGTGTATACCTGAATAACCAAAAACTCCTCTTTTTTTCATGCTCTTATCCAGTTTGAAATATGTTGAGTAAATGGCTTCATGGATTTATTTTTCCCTAAAATTTCAGGGTACTCCGGGACCAGTTGGAGTTCCAGGACCAGCAGGACCAAAAGGAGAGAGGGTGAGCAACCTATAGCAAACAGGTCCATATACCAGCTGTCTGTTACAAGTCCAATACATCTTAAACGCAGCAAATTTTACTTTTCTGATATTATAAGTAATGCTTCCTAATGGATGGCGGGACGCAGGTGGTGCTGTGGTCTAAACCACTGAGTCTCTTGGGCTTGCAGATTGGAAGATTGGCAGTTTGAATCCCTGCAACAGAGTGAGCTCCTGTTGCTCTGTCCTAGCACCTGCCAACCTAGCAGTTCAAAAGCACACTAGTGCAAGTAGATAAATAGGTACCACTGTGGCAGGAAAGTAAACAGTCCTTCCGTGCACTCTGGCTTCTATCACAGTGTTCCATTGTGCCAGAAGTGGTTTAGTCATGCTGGCCACATAGTCGTCTTTGACTGGACTTAACTGTCCAGAGGTCATTTACCTTTTTACCTTACCTAACGGATATTTCCACTGTCTCTTTTTCACTTCTAATGTGTTTTGTTATGTGAACATGATACCTTTTCAGAGATAAACAGTAAAAGGAATGTTTATTTAACACTATTCTGTTGCTAGTCAGCAAAATACAATTTAACCAACACTTTGGGGACCTTTTTGCGGGGATGGAGGTGGAAATCTCTCCTCTCCAATTCCACGCTAGCTTGAGAAAAAATTATGTGAAACTGAAAATACAATTCTGTTGCCTATAGTTCAGAAGTAACTTGCTACTATGAAAGATACAGTATTGGTCTACCTTCTCTGTGCCTGTAATACACGTTTGAAATCAGGACATACTTCTGTCTTCCTAAATTCATTTTAGGGCAATAAAGGAGACCCTGGAACAGCAGGACCAACAGGACCAGCAGGACTTCCTGTAAGTATAGAGCATTTCTTCTTCTTCCTCCACCTCACTTTCCCCATGAAATTCACTTTAATAATTCTACTGCACAAGAACATAGACCTTCTGCTGCAGTTACTTGGGTAAAGCTAAATGCTTTAAAAATTCTCCCTAAGTAAAAAAAAGTATGATCAATTTTCTGTCTAGTTCAAAGGTGACTAACTCCTAGCTTGGGGGCTGGATCAGATTCCACAAGCAATTTTTTTGTCACTCCCCACAAGGCTTCACCAATTCTGGTGTAAGAACAGCGGGGGTAATATTTAGGCAAATGGATGGGATGAATACAGAGGTTAAGACGTCTCCAACCTGCCCAGTGACCTAATAGCAATTCATATCTTCTCCATCTCAGTCATCAGATTAATCACTTTGTGAGCAAGGTTGTAGCTCTAAGGTGATGTATGTGGTTCTCCTTGCCTCCCTATTTTATCCCAACAACCCTGTGAAGTACCGTATTTTTTGCTCTATAAGACTCACTTCCCCCCCCCAAAAAAAAGTAAGGGGAAATGTGTGTGCGTCTTATGGAGTGACTGCAGGCTGTGCAGATATCCCAGAAGCCAGAACAGCAAGAGGGATTGCTGCTTTCACTGTGTAGCGACCCCTCTTGCTGTTCTGGCTTCTGAGATTCAGAATATTTTTTTTCTTGTTTTCCTCCTCCAAAAACTAGGTGCGTCTTGTGGTCTGGTGCGTCTTATAGAGTGAAAAATACGGTAGGTTTGGCTGAGAGACAATGACTGGTCAAATGTCACCCAGTGAGCTTCATGGCCAGGTGGGGATTCAAACACTAAGCAGGGTACCACACTGGCTTTAAAATGAGTAACTTCTTTAAACATTCATACCTATATTATAGGGTTCACAAGGCTCACCAGGTGAAAAAGGAAACCGGGTAAGTCTTAAATTATGGCTCTTTCACTATTAAGGCCTTTAAGGAATGGTGGAATGATTAAATTTGTGAGGACATCAAAAGGGATAAGGTAAAATCTAACTGCCTAATAAAGTATAACCCAAAGACTTATCATCCTTTTCAAGGATGTTACCTGCTCAAGAATGTAGGAGCCTGCAGTAATATTGGCTGCTAGCAATAATAGAACCAGAGTTCGAAATAATTCTCATGAAACGCTTGGAAAATCTTAAAATAAAGTTGTGATACAATACTTGATGAAGTAACAAGATGATAAGTCTTCACAGCACATCACAGTCATGATGAGCATTACCTCTTAGTTTATGACTTCTCCAAGGCTGCTGTTGCGAAGAGTACTTAATCATTCCACCTCTGCTTTTATAACTTCCTTTTGATTAAAAATTAAATAAAATGTAGTTATTATTCCGATTACTCTATCAAGCAAGTTCCTGAGACTTTTTCAGTTGGTTTTAAATTTGAATAAGATGTTTAGAACAGTCTTGGTTCACTAAAACTGAAAATTCAGAAACCACTTCGGGCTGGGTTTCTGTCCCAACAAGTTTATTGGCAGATGAGAACTGTCGCAGAATGATGAGTGAACCTTCTGCCCAGTTAGACAAGAGTCATCAAGAAGAGACAGCTTTGTTTCTGAATTGCTTGTAATAAAGCTCTGGGGAAAGTCAGGCCAGTTTCACTCTCAGTGCCATTCATAATTCTGAAACCACTTAAAGAGAATAAAGATCCAAAGCACCTACAGGAGTATGTCTTGCAAAACTGCAACAAATACTTTGAAATCACAATACGGGGGCGAGGGATGAGTTAGAGTGAGCGGCAACTGTGCACACACACACAAATCCTACATAAGGATCCATTTAGTCATTAAGAAATGAAGAGTCCTTCCATATATCATTAGCAGACACTTTATAACTAATTGCTGTTTTGGAAACATTTCTTGAGTCGGGTATGAAATGTGTGGTGCTATGGATGTAAAACAGTCAAGGGCAGCCTGTTATTTAACATGCAGCATGATTTGGCAACAGGATACTCTGTGCAGCAGGTGTGGAAATTATCTTTCCAAACTAGATTTGATGGTGGCACAACCCAATATTGGTTGCATTATGCTGTATGTTGACAAAGCGGGAAAAGGGCTGATTTAAAGCACAGAAGAGGGCAGGAGACTGCTGAGCCCTTACCCTGCCCCTCCCACCCCACCTGCTTCTTTCCAGCTGCTTTTATCCTAGCAGGATTACTTCCAGCCTAGGAGTCCTCCTGGCTGAAAAAGAGCTAAGAAGACATAATTTGGGTAGGGAGAAGTACAGAGAACAGGAGGTTCTCCTACCTGCCCATAATGTGCTTTTAAGTCTCACCCCAAGTCCTGTTTTATAAGGATCCAGTGGCAGGCCTGATTCTGACCCATGAATCTAATGCTGCCACCACCCCATTCAGCTTGGTCCTTCTTTTCTGCTAATCAGTCCCATTGGCTGTTGTGTGATACCATAGGGGTATATCTCCCAGACAGAGCAGTCAAGAAAACAGAGGTGCAATATTATAACAGTTCATGGGAATGGAGTGTGCTCATTTGGACAAACCAGCTGAAAAGGTGCCAATGCTTATTCTGTGCATTAAACTTGAATTTGTTATTTCAACTGTTTTTTCTTCTTCTCCTGTCTTTGTGTGGTTTGCGTGTGTGTGTTCCTTGCTTCTACAGGTCTACCTTTGTCCCCCTTATCCCTTCCTGCTCTTCTGCCTTTTCTCCCGGATCCTTCCTTCTCTTCCTGCCGCAACCCAGTCTGCATTTTCTCCTGGATTATCCTCCCTCTAAGCCAACGTTTGATCCTGGGTGACCTCTCCTTTCCCATCCATTTTTCCTGCCAGTTTATTTTTGTTTTATTAAAAAAACAAACACCAAACCCATTTATTTCCCTTAAAAAATATACCCACTCTGCCTGGTTTTATGTCGTCTCCTTGCGCCACCTAATCCTTATACCAGTTACTAAATGAAACTCCCTCTGCAGCAATCCCACTTACATCCTACATCCACAAGCACTTATCAAAATGTTTCCCTCTTTTGTATGTTGCTGATTTTTGTAAATTGGCTTGGAAAGATTTCATAATTTTGTTGTCTTTCTGACTATTGGTCCTTGGCTTGATGTTGGCATTATTCATTCAAGGTGACTTTGCACCATTGTTCAGAGAGGTAGCATGAGGCCGATGGTTTCAATTTTTATCCCTTTGAGGGTCTATTTTAAGAACTTAAGTAGAACAGAGCATTTTTACAAGAATTTGCCAATGTTGCCTCTCCTGTTAAATAAAAAAACATGGTGGAGCCAGCTGATTAATACATGATTTTTAAACAGAAGTGTGTCTTCCTAGGTTTATTTTAAAAAAATAATACAGAACTTCAGCTAGATTATGTTGTTTTTCAAAGTTAGTCATTGGAAAAGAAGTGTAATGATCCCCACCACTCATTTTACTTTTATTGTCCGCTTGGATATTGTGGATCAGAATTCCCCACTGAGCTCAATGGGATTACTTCTGAGCAAATGTGAGGAGTCGTTGTTCCTAATGCTAATTATTCTAAAGCATTTCAGGAGGAACACTGTGATTATTTAATCAATCAATCAATCAATCAATCAATCAATCAAAATAAGCTTTATTGTACTAGCCAAAGGCCATGACAAAACAATACAAACACTGCCAGGAAAAGAAATATCTATATAACTATATGTATAAAGCAGAGCCACTGCATGAAAATGGAAGACAAACACCTTGCTGTTGTTTAAATTTGAGGTTTTAATAATACAAAATACACATACATTTAAACATAAAATGCCAAAGCCAGCCAAAAAAAAACCCCATGAAGAATGTTAAATGAAAAAGAAAATCAAGCTTTTGAAATTAATTGTTTTTACATTACAGTATTTTGTTTTTGTTTATGAGACACTGACTTGAAATGGATAATCCTAAATCTTTTGTGTATCTTTTTTAATAAACTATTATTCACAGGGGGAAAGGGGCAAGAAAGGCTCTAGGGGGCCTAAAGGGGATAAGGGAGACCAAGGAGCACCTGGATTAGATGCACCCTGCCCACTGGTATGTTGTGTTTTATAAGGCACATTGTGTTATATTTTAAGCCACTGGGGAAGAAAGAAGGACAAGAGGCGATGACACCACAATGCAGGAACGTCTTGAATTGATTTCTTAAAAAAAAAAAGAGGGGAGCTCTGCCATGCCTACTGAAGTGAAAAAGGAAGCCGGAGCAAGCCCTGGCCATGTAAAACTGGCCCAGTTGAAAAAGCAATACCACTTTAAAACTTCTAGATTCACTGTTACAGCTTCTTCCATAGACTCAAGGCCAATTCATACCTGTGTGTTCACTCATTCACTTGATGACCTGCTGCTGAATTAACTCTCTCAAATGAAATGTGTTATGAGGCAATGTGAAAACTGTGTGATCTCATCTACAGGGGTTTGTTTGTAAAGGGTCATCACTTTACGTTACAATCATCAAGTGAATGTGTACGTGTGAAAGGGGCCTGAGCAAAAGTGAAATCTAAAAGTGCCTTCTTCCTTCGCCCACTTTGGAGATGAGCAAATGTTGTATCAGAAAGATGTTGCAGCTGATTGTGTTGCAGGGTACTCAGTTTATGACACCCAGTGGAAAACAGACTGATCTAGTCCAAAGAAAAAGGAGGAAGTTACTGACATTAAGCCACTTGCATATGGGCAAATTACTCCAATTGTACTTTTAACAAACAAGCGTCTTTTTGATGATACCTGAAAGATAATTTGAAACACATGCAGCTATGTGGAGAGCTTCAGAATTCCTTACCTCCTATGTCTCAAAATAAGATATATATTTTTTAAGGAAATGTTCTAGTGCTAACTTTTGAAGCCATATTTAATTGGTTTACTTTATCTGGATTATAATAGCTTGTATCGGTATCTGGCCAGCGAACATGACAAGATTTTATTCTGTTTTCTTAATCATATCAAATTAACAGTACTTCAGTAAGATTTCCTAAAGATATTTTAAAGTTAAGCTAATAAAAAAATGTGACAAAAACCCAAAGTATTGCATTTCAGCTACTTCCTTAACTCTGTGAATTCGGTAGCAAAGCCATCCAACCGGCTAAAGCACGCCTGCCACCAAGTTGCTTTTAAGAATCAAGCTTCCTGGGAAGTCTTTCCCCAAAATTTGGATTCTCTAATCTTCTCCATTTAAAACTAGTAGCTTCTGATTATTTCAGAATACTATTTTTTTATAAAGCTATCATTGTATGCCATTGTACATAAAAACACTGGGACTATAACCTGAGTGCCTTTGAGTACATCATTGTTCTACTGAGTTTCTCCACCCATAAAATGGAGATTATCTGCACTGACTAAAGTAATTCTAGTGGTTGATTTCACGAACAGGGACTTCGAGGTTTTAAAGGCGAGAAGGGTGAGCCGGGGTTACCAGGGCTGGACGGGCTGGATGCCCCTTGCCCATTGGTATGGTGTTACCTTCCCTTTCCTGCATGTTTCAGTTTGCTTTTCCTTCCTTCCTTTATTGCAACACCCTTTCCATATCCCCTTCCTTTCTCCCAAATGCTTGATGTCCATTGACACCCATAACAGCTTTTGGAGTGAGACCAGTTGCTACTATCATTTTCCTGCAATATATGAGGATAAATATGCTGGTTTAAGGAACATAAAGTTGCTTGCTCATATCTGCTTTACTTCTTCTTTAACTTCCATGATCTTACAAATATCTCACACCACATAAAAGAGCATCTAATTCACATATATAAACTGTGAGCCTTCCACAGATCTTGCTATTTGCCTTCCCACTTCTGTCCTGCAACAAACCTATTTCATATCCTCTATTTCAGAATTACAGGTTTCCCATGTATCATGGCAAAAGACTATGCATATTTCTTTCGTTTTTTAATTCTGAATTTGTAATTTCTTCCATTGTAATCTGTTCCTTGAAGATTTCAGGAGGCAGGTTATTGACTGGGATCATAAGGTCTGAATATGTTACACTGATTCTGGCCCAAATGCACCAGCTACCAAATAATCTCCAGGCTCAGTTCAAAGTGCTGTTTTTGCCATTTAAAGAGAATCACCTCTCCAGATGAACCAGCCCATACCCTGTAGTCTTCATCAGAGGCTCTTCTCTGTATGCCCCAGCCAAGGAAGGTGCAGAAAGTTAGCCACACAATAATGGGTCTTTTCAGTGTTGCTTCCCCACCCCCCCCATCCCCGTGGAATATACCACATTCATTACTGGTTACACACACAAGCACACACATTCCTACTCTGATACACTACATGGATACAAACACACACAAAATCTTGTGAAAAGTCAAACTGATGCCATATTCTTATAACAAAGCAAGAAACCCAATGTTAAAATATGCTTTCTGCTTCAAGCATGAAAAAAACCCTTACTTTTTAACTTGTCACTCTGCTGTCATAGTTCCTGGACTGCTCTGTATTCTAAGAGCATGTATGAAGTCCATGCTTTTCAAGTGTGATATGCCTAATTTCTCCTCTTTACTAATAAATATGCTTCCTTCTGCCTCCCAGTCTCTGCAAAACAAACACAGTTATGACCACGTCCTTCTGTTGATCCCCTCAATTGTAACTCCTGTTCCCTAACTTTGGATTTTACATGCATTATACAATTCATTCCTGCCAATGGGACCATTGTACCAATGGGAACTTCTTCATTCATTGTTAATGGATCTTCAGTTATTGCATTTTGCAGTTGTATGTACCAGTGGAAAGATGTACCGTCAGGAGAGTGTCTGAATTAAGGATAATAGGTTTAGAAAACATGTTATTTCAGTGTCAAATGATCATTAATTTATCGTACTTCTTGCCACTATATTTTTTTAAAAGGTATTATTTCTCATGAGAAATCTCTATTTAGAAAGCATATTAGTTGTCAGAGGAACAAACCAGTCATAATTCTGCCTGAAGTTTGATCAATCCACAAGTCTGACCAGCTCTTTGTTTTAATAGGTTTGTGTGTATGTATAAATGTATATGTATATATATATCAAACACACATGTTAAAATACTGGAATGACTAATGGGTAATCCAATTAGAAATCTGGGTGACAGGAATACAGCTTGCTGCACACACTTGACAGTATTAGGGGACACACTGGGACTTTCCTTTAAACTGGCTCCCCTCATATAATCATGGCTTGGTGAGCATAGCCTTAGAAAATTATTCTATTTGTGCTTACAGATATTTTAAATAATAGGTGCACACACAGCCTGCAAAGCACTAAACAAAACATCAAAACACTGTAGTTTGAGGACTGGGAAAATGCTATGTCCCTACCACTGCCTACCGAGAGGAGAGGCTTCTGGAGGCTAAACCAGTCAGTAGTAGCTGTACATTTAGAAAGTAATTTATGAACCATAGAAATCAGTGACAAAACTTTCATAGGTTTTAATGGATCTGGATTCCACACTTATTGGACAATAAAGTGATTGTATAGAAGGGCCCAACATGAATTTGGTTGCAAGATTCTGATCTGGAACATGTGGGCCTTCTATTATATGCAGAGGCATCCCTCTTGTACCAGACATGTTTATTCAATCTATGGCTAAGCAAGGTGTATTACATTGGGATATCTCATCTAAACAGATTTTAAATTTTTGAATATTTTCTACAGCTAAATTATTTATTTCCTCTCCTGGTTTATTTTAGTCTTTTGCTGTCTTGAACTCCTTAAATCATTCTTTGTTATAGGGGGAAGATGGCTTGCCAGTTCAAGGATGCTGGAATAAGGTAATGGCATGATTGTGATATGTGCTGCTTCTGCATGGTGTAACTATAACAGAAAAGCATGAAGGGTTGGCCATAGCACACTTCTGTCCCAATTCAAAAACGTCTATATTATAGGTACTATGTTATTGTTCAAATATATGAAAATAAGATGAATACATGGGTAATGTATCTTTTATAACTCAGACCAAACCAAACACATTAGCAATTCACCATGCTGTAAGCCGCCCAGAGTGGGGTATACATAATATAATCATATCAAAAGCCTAAAATTATAAACTGTATGCCAATATTTTAAGAGCCTAAGTAGATATGACGCTAAACACATCATTAGCAAACATCTCTGTATGCTGTCTCTCTTTTAATGCAGAGCAGGCACAGGAGGGGAGTGCTGCAAAGAGAACTTTCCTTCTGGGGTCAAAAACAGCTGGAAGGGATTATCTTGGGGGGGCATGATAGAGGAAGGAGTTAAACCTTCTATCACCATGTACTTCGGTCCTGACAAAAATCACCCCAAGTCCGCTATTCTTTTTCTTTTAATCCACATACCTGCTTACTAATGATGTGTTTGATGACATATCTAGTTTGGTCCTTAGAAGTCAGAATTCGACATTCATGAGAATGTTAGACTTATTTAACAACTCACTTCTGTTATTCAAACAGAGACTTTCATAATTAAGCATCCAAAACTTTTAAAATTAGGTTTTATACCACTTGATAACAGAGTCTGTAATTTGTACAGAGGTTACATATCTATTGGACTCTCTGTGTAAAAGTATTTGTGAACCTTTATGCATTCAGAAGTATGTTATATGGCTGAATCCAGCATTAAGATGCCCTGGTGCATCCATTGTAATAAAGTATCTCTCCATAAAGTTCATGTTGTGATTAACCTCTCACAAGATGTCTCGTACAGTATGATTACATCTTACATGCATTTAACTTGTGTAGTTTCAACCCTAAGAGGTTGAAGGCCAGCTGGTTGAAATTCCACAAGTTAAATGCAAGCAAGGCAGAGAGCTTAGCAGCTTTTTTGTGCCAGGTTTTCCCAGTGCAAAAAGAGCTTTTAAGTTCTCTGCCTTTCTTGTGTGGGCAATGCCCTCTCAGCACACCAGTGCCGGGGTGCTCTTGCAAGATCTCACAGGGCTGTCCAAGTTCCTGCGAGATGTCGTGTGAGCATCCCTAACCTTCCAGAGCTAGCATGCTGAGTGGGCCTTGCCTAGCAAGCAAAGCAGAAAGCTTAAAAGCTCTGCAGATCATAAGACTGCCACTGATTAAAGTGGAATTCTAGTGAAGCATTTTGAACTCCAAACTGCAGACTGTGAATATAGAGGGAATAGGACCAAATGGGTTACAAATTTCTCCTAGTCAATTACTGAAGAATGCAAAATGAACAGGTGATTTCCCCAGGACTTGTTCCTAAGAAAAATGCCTGTCAACAAAGCTAGACATTTTCATACTGATGAAACATGCAAAATCTCTCTTTTACATCAATAGGACTTCAACATGCTTAGCTTTGATTACATGCTTAGATTATTTCCCTTGGATCATACCTTCACACCACTTCTTCTCAACAGAAAATCCCTTTCAAAATTATTATGTGTGATATTAACATAGTTTTATATTTTTCTTTTGCAGTGAAGATTCTAACCATGGACTGGCCTGTGTGTGTATGTGTGTTTGTGCATAGAATATTTATTTTTATACAGTGTTCTTTTTGGAAGTGCCAAAAGATAATGCATTTTTCAAATTATAAAGAGCTGCATATTTTTGTACAGAAAATGCTACTTTCCCCCCTTTTTATCTGATTGTCAGTCATTTGTATCGTTATATGTATATTGATACTATGCTACTTGCATTGTGGAATACAGCTGCAATATTTGCATGATATTTGTGCACTCATACTAAGTGATACAGCTAAATAAGTTATTGCATTAAGGTGCCAGGAAGAATCACTCTATTTACATAGGAAGACCAACAAAGCCATTTGACAATGAATGCAAGAACAATTTAAAATACTATGGACTTTCATTATTAAAATGAAATGAAATTAACATTTGTAAAATAAATCATATATATATATAATGGTATTTCATGGGAAAACTTAAGCCAACAAAGTGAGAAACAACAGGGACCACCTGTGTTTAACCCTATTGCCAGCAGAGGGCACCACTGATGAAATAACTAAATTTGTAGGAGAGAATTTGTGGATAACAAAACATGCACATACATAAAGCACTGATCTTCTAGAATCAGTTAAAGCAAAGGTTAACATTTCAATGAGGAAGTCATTGGTGGGAACAGCAGGCTTCCAATACACAACTAAGTGCACAATCTTGTACACCCTTACAATAAGGAAGTTGGTCCCACTGAACTCAGTAGAAACTTCTAGCATTCACAATAACCCTTTTCAGTTCTTGGACATCTTTTAAAAGCTGCTCCCTCTCTTCCCATGCACTGCTGCTCTTCAAATATTTCATTCTAAGGAGCATCAAATGTTATTGCACTAAGATGCATTTATTCAGCATTTCCCTGTTTGGCCCTGCACCCTGCAAGATCTCACAACCCAAACAACGGCTGTTTTCCTCTGGTTTTAACACATGTTGCTTCTTGTCCTCACTTCAGTGCCAAACTAAAGGTAATGCAGGAGACTAAAATAATTAATTGTGGCCACTATCAATTAAAACACATGAACCCAAGAGGCCCAGACAGGCAATCCATGATAAGGATCTCAAGGTCACATCTCTTTGTACCCTCAGATCAGTGAACAGTCAGTTAAGTTTCCCTTGACATTATTAACATATGATAGATTCTTAACTAAATATATGCTGACCACTTCACATAGAGGAAAGAGCAGCTCTCTGGTCAATCCACTGAAACCAGGACAAACCCACAGCAGGATATGCTTTGGCTTGGTAGGTCATGTGGTGTGTGTGCCTCAGCTGAACATTTCCAATTATTTTCTCATTTCCCCATGTGACTCGTCATTCTTCTCATATCCTTCTAAATCTCTTCTGGCTTCTCAGCATTTTCTTGAACTTTAGTATGGAGAACATAGTACTACAAGGGAAGGCTTAGCCTTGTGTAGATTACTGCTATGTATTACTCTAGTCTTGGAAGCAGTACTAGTTATGTATACTATAGACGCAGACCAGTATTTTAAAAGATGTCACTCAGTTCATGCACCATGCAAATTCCCCATCATGACTACCACCAATATCCACACTAATGACAGATCCGCAACATACATTTAAAGCATACCCAACACACATTGAAAGAACATTACTTTCTCCAAAGAATCCTGGGAACTGTAGTTTAAAAAAGACAGAATTGTAGCACTGTGAAGGGGGAAACTACAGATCCTGGGATTTTTTGGGCGAGTTATGTGCTTTAAATTTGGATGGTCTTTAAATATATGGTGTATATCTGCCCCAACTCTGCATCTGACAATTCAAAATGTGCACTGCATTCTCCATGATGCACCCCAAATGAATCGTTATGAAACCCAACTCAGATTTAGTTCACTATCAGGGCACAACAGGAAACTAGACTGTTCCTGGTTTACAATGTCACTATTCTGAGTAGAGCAAAGGATTGTGCAACATACTAGCTGCAGTCCACTCACATTATTTCAGGGAGGTGTGATAGATTCCCATCATTTTCATAAAAGGGATGGCACAGGTGCAAAACCCAAAATAGCCAAGTGAAAAATACTTGCTGCTAAGGATTATAAACGTTTATGTTTAAGTGGAGCCCAGTGGAACACAGATAAAATTAGATTTGAGATTTTGCATAGTTTTAAGTACATGAGAGCAGCACTTTTACTAATATCTGAAAGGACATTTCTATATGAAATAATATATCTGTCACTTAAAGGGTCAAACTCCTTGGCTGATAGCCAAATAATGAAACAAGTAAGAGAGTGGAGATATTTGTGGAAGGCCTACAGTGGTGACAGAAGAACATCCTGCTTGAAGGTTTGCTGAAGCTATTGAATGAGTTGCCTCCAAGGAGCACGGAAGTATTCTTGAGCCACGCGCACCAGAGTTTTGTTCCTGAACAGTGGACCTGGTGAGGCTACAGAAGATGGACACCCCAGTGGTTTTTGCTCTCTCCTTCCAGAGGTCGGCACCAGTGCCAGATGTGAGAGAAACTGGCTTCTGTTTCATCATTTTTCATTCAATTCAGTCTGTTATGATAATAGGAGCCTTCGTCCAAAAATCTTGACATGTCATGCAGCAGCTGATGTGAAGAACATTAGGACATAAGACAACTTTCTGTGGTTGCTGCTTTTTTCAGAAGAGGGGCTATTTTTCTCATATTTCTACGCAATAAACTTGAATATTGATTCTGAAAAGCAGCTCAGTGAAGATACAGCAACACTTTGCCATCTTTCCTGGTTGCCCAGTGACAAACATTCATTTACTCACATGATGATTCCATCCTTAACCTTTTCATGGCTTCTCTTCAAAAGCTACCATTTATTTTTCTGCAAGAAAGTTATTATCCTTTTGGTGTACTAGAAGTTAATTTTAAATTTGATAAATGTTTGATTTCTTTTTTACATAATTTTAGTTCTACTCATTTTCAGACATTTTTCATACTAGAAACATATTTGTCATGAAGTATTTGCTGCCATGATAAAACTCTGTTCAATTTCTCTAGGTTCCCTTTTCAGTGAAACTACCCCAGTGCTAAAAACATAAGGGTACCACTTTAACAGACTGTACAAGTTTATGGGACAAAAGATTGGGGGGGGGGATATAGCTTTCCAATAATGTGCTGACAATTTTAATGACAACTTCGCCCCTTTTGAATTTTGATAGTTTTGTAATATCATCTGAGTTAATTAAGAAGTTTCAAGTGGATGCAATGTAGTCCCAGTAACTTACTATTTTGTCAACTAGGTTTAAAACTTCTACGGATTCCTGTAGTCCATGTGTATTATTGTTAATTTGTTTTAAGTGTAGGTATCTCTGGGATGTCTTCTATTGTGAAGACTTGTGCCAAAAACGCATTTGGTTCATCTGTAATTTACTTGGTTTTTTTCCTTTTCTGAATGCTCTCCCAGGGCTCTAGCACAGTTAAACTGCCCCAGCAGCTCCTTGCATGCAACACTTTTGCATACATTTAGGCTCCCTTATCCCTTTCACAGGAGGCAATTCTGTGTATACATCTGTTTACACATGCAGATCTGCATCCTACATTGCTGAAAATGGATTCATGCAGAAATAGCATATTCACATTGGAATGCCCACAAAGCTCTAGATGAGAACTGTCAGTAAACACTCAAATAGAAACAACCCATAAATTCTAAAGGAAAAAGACATGATTGCTTTGATTGTTGGATGCCTTTTTCACCAGGACAGAATTCATGGAATGAGGCTTCCCCCACCTTCCCTCTAGTCCCCTGAAAGCCTGTTAATAGGGACTGGGATACTTTGGGGATATGCTATGGGGGCCTGCAGATTAAAATCCCTCACTTCTGAATAGAACAGCAATCTGGGATCTAAACCATTATGTTTCATTGATTGCTTATAAATCAGTTTAGTGCAGAGCCTGAACTATTCAGTAAGAAAATAGAAGGATTTCACAATACTGAGAACAAACAGTATAAACTGGTTACTGGAAACCTTAATTACCACTGGGTACTATTTCATCACTAGATGATTTCTGCCACAGCTTTATCTGCAGAAAAACCAGAAATGGGCAAGTCAGAAGTGATACGGGGTAGTTGTTCATGAGACTTGAGCTTAAGTTCTTATAATTATACCACACTGGGCACAGTTAAGTGCACTATTATGAAGCAATGCCATTGAAATCAATGGGACATAAGCATGGATCTGTGTTGCAGTGTACCCATAATTTAGATGTCCTGCTAGGTTTCAAGGATTGTTCCCATCCCAACCTCCACATATACAATCTGGTCAGCAAAGGTGTTCACTGCGATGTTGGAGGAGGTTCCATATGGACAATGGGGATACATACAGAGGACTGCCCAGCAATGAGGAGAAAGCCCTCTGCACTTACGAATTCTTTATGTATGCACCTGCAAAATTTTGGATTGGACTGAATGTTCTTCAGATCAGGGAGAGTGTGTGCTCATAAAGAACAAGAAGAAATTGAATGTTACTTCAAAACATTTTTGATATAAGACTTGTTCAATGTAAGTATTAACAGGGACTGCTATTTTTGCATATCAGGTTTGTTGCAGAAGTTCTTGTTTTGTTGAGGTAAGAATGTGTCCAACTGCAGGGCGGTGTGCCTTTGTACTTTAGTATATTCATATTTTAATATTACATTTCCTTTTTTATTTTGTTATATATTCTGTAGCTGTATTTTGAAATGGAAAGCAAGAAAATTGCAAGTTCCTAAATCATTTGTTCTTAGGGATAATGTTTTCTTGCCTTCCAAGTACACTATCTAATTGGTGCTTTTTTGCTGATGGGCAGATGTTAGCTTGGAAGTTTTCTTTTTTCCACAGACTACCCTGGGGACCAAACAACTGTGGACTCCCTAAATACAGGCCCCCAATCAAGCTCTAGCAACTCAGTTATGTTTGGCTAATAACACCAGGAAGAGGGCAGGGATTCACATTCCAGTGAATGTGCATCTAACTCTGCACCCCCATCATTCTGGCACATTAGTTATGTATAATTATGCACCACTAGAGCAGGATTGTGGGATCAAAATGGTCTCTTTCAATAATAGTAACAATTTACACAAAATGTAGGGACCAGGAAGGGCAAAGAAATGGTCTCTTTTGATGACAGGTGGTCTCTCTAAACGAAAACAGACTCAACATGTCTGTTCTGTTTGAAGTGATTGTTTC
Source organism: Podarcis liolepis (assembly GCF_965112155.1). Lineage (NCBI taxonomy): Eukaryota > Metazoa > Chordata > Lepidosauria > Squamata > Lacertidae > Podarcis > Podarcis liolepis. Next base: position 32,860,612 of record NC_139556.1, read on the forward strand.
CTGTGCTTTAACTTTCAATATCCAAGTTGTCCTAAGTAAACAACTCCTTGCTCAGAGACACAGTATACCTCTGGACATGAAGAGGTTGAGGAATGAGCAAGAGAGAACTGCCATCACCTTCACACTCTCCTTGTAAGCTTCCTCTGTTGAAAACAGAATGCTGGACAAAATGGATCTTGCATGATCCCCAATGCATTTATGAATTAATTGAGCACTTAAACGCTAAGTTCATTATGCAGTCTGTATAATCTTTGGGCATTTGGGTTGCTTGCATATTTAAGTTAGCTCTCAATAGTTTTATATCTAAATAACTAAATACCAGCTTTGCTTTATAAATGATGTATAGAGAAGGAATTATAGTTTTTACATGCATTAATCTTAGGTTTTATTGTTGCTATTATTTTTGACTAGTTACTATATTATTTTGAGATTTCAGACAGTAATGGGAAGTATAAGGGTCTGATGGTAAATCAATTAGCTACCTTTTCCTGTTAATACATTGCTCCTGGTGAGTGCCAACTTCCATTTAATGAAAATTCCGTATGTCTCCGCATCCCAATACACTTCAACACCTTACTTCTACATCTTTCATATCCTTTCAATTAGTGCCACTAATTCTAGTGACTCTTGCAAATGAGTGTACATCCTCCTCATGCAGCAAATATATTTTCATAAAATATATTTAAACTCCTATTCAATGTATCTACCAAATGTTCTCCAATATATGTAATCAACAATTTCTAGTCTTCATTCTACATGTTCTTCCAAAACTAGAAATCAGTGCATGCCAAACAGCAAAAAAGATATCAAAAGTGAAATTAATTCTAAATATGTTCTAGCAGCTATGCAAACTTTTGTATGAGCATGAGAACTCCTAGAAAAGCCTATTTACAATAGCTCTGTGCACTCTTGTACAAGCATTTTTGGAATGCTAGCAGCAATTTTTCTTCTCCTTCAGTTAATTATGGGATCCAGCACCACAATGTCTAAAGATGCATGTCCAAATATCATGTTTTGCATGCAAAGGAATTGATTTTTTTGAAGAATTTCCTGTGAGTAAAGACCCATGGAAATATTTCCAAGGACCCATCATATCTTACTCATGTGACTTATTTAAAGATGACAAATTAGTTTTATTTGCTTTCATTGTGCATTTACCAACAACAAAAAAACTAGTGTCATGAATTCAAAGTGTTAATTTAGGACAGACCCTATAGGAATTATTTCCAAATCCAGGTTAAGGTAGATTATAAATAAATTCTAGGAACCTTCATAAATAGTAGGTAAAGATATTAAAATCAGGGCAGACAGAAACCTGCCATTTAAGATTTTTTTGTGGTATCCTACCTCACAATAATGGGACTCTTGTAATAGCTTTAAGGTCATCATTTCATTCTAGATATTTAAGCTATCAGAATTTTTTAAAAAAATTATATGAGTAGCTAATCTTTTGAATTAATATTTGTTGTTTTTTTTGTTTTTTTGTAAAAAGACTTTCGTTATGGAGCCAGTTTTTGCAGGAAACTGATTTGCAGAAACAATTTTTTGTTGTTTCTGGTTTTGTCAATTTACATGACAAAATATGCTTTTTATCTGGTTTTATTTGATGTACAAATATTTAAAATTTTATTAAACTGGTATATATTGCATTGTTGGGGCATTGTTTCTACATTCTCCTACATAGGCTTCAACTGATTTGAGATATACATCTTTGTATCTACATAGGTTGCGATGAAATTTTCAGTTTGTTAAATCACTGCTTAGCATGCCAACTAAATATTGTAGGGTAATATTTAATAAGCTTTGTGAGAAAGCAACTTCAAACTCTTTTTACTTCAAACAGATAACTAAAGGTATTTATCCATTTAAATTGGATTATCTACCTAAGCAGTTACTATTGTTTTTTGTTTTTTACCTGTTTCTTCAGGTAAGCCTTTATTTATCAGAGATGCAAACCCATCAAATTATATGTAGCTTTAAAGTACAACCCAATACAATTCTACTCAGAAGTGTATCCTGGATAAAAGGGCACAAAATTGCAGCCTTAACCTAAATAATTCTGTTTAAATAGTATGTGTGTGTGATAAGCTATTTTGAAATTAACTGCAGCCAAACTTTATGCCCACTTTTAAAAAAAGTATTTCAAGCTTCTGCTGAATACTGATTTAAACGCTTAGGATTATATCCAACAAGTCATACACAGAGTAGAACTACTGAAATCAATGGATAAGTGCGGTTTTATTTTCAACATTCCTAACAAAATTACTTTTTGGACAAATGGAATCAAGCATACACCTCATCGTTATACTGTAACAAAATGTAAGGAGATGATGCTCAGATCTTTATAAAGTAGCAGCAAAAAAAATTGTTCACTTTTTATGTAAAAATATACTAAATCAGGATACATACACATTTGTGGCTTGAAAAGCAGTGACATGGTTTTCTTCGCAACATTTCCAAATCACATTTTTATGTTGCTGTACATACAGGAGAGGGAGCAGGGATGTCTTCAACCATTGTGCATTACCTGCTACTCCCCACCCATTCCAATTCAATGAAACTTTCATCTGCACATGGGCCAGCCCACCCATGAGGACTGATGAAGCAGTCAACTCACGTGGCAGATCCAGCCTCTGAGGACCATGTCGCCCACCGCTTCCTGTGCTTGTCGGCCGCCTCCTCCTCTGCTCACAGCCTGTTCCTCTCTGGCTTTCTTTTACTTCCCACCACCACCTTCAGCACGCTGGGCCTTTTCCAGACCACCTCCAGTTGCCTCAGGTGGCTGCTGTAAAGTGGTGGCAGGGGGCGCTGCAGAGGAAGCAGCAGCACTTTCTATTTTGTCTCGTGCGGCAAAAACGTCCTAGGCTGGCCCAGACAATGGCTACCTGAAATGAACACACCTCAGATTAACTGCTGCTTATGTTTTCAAGTCAGATGTAAGCTGGTTTGAGGGGAAACACATCAAACACCAGTAATTCCCAAGCAGCTGGAGGATAAATAGGGATTGTGGCTAGCACCATGTGTCCATGGTTTCAAACCATCAGTGCTGGGAGCACACTGAGCTGAAGTAAACAGCAATATGCACATAGCCTCAAGTATAAGAATAGCTTTCTTAGGCAAAGTAGATTATAAGCAACATCGAGGATATACGCTCAAATGCCATAACTAGTTCTCCATTCTTTATCATGCACTGTGGTGCAACAATTTGATCCTACTCAAGGAAAACTACAAACATTCACTGTGCTAACATTTACTTGTATTATTTCTGTAGTGAGGTTATTATTTGGAAAACGTAAGTTTTATGCAATTCTGTACTGTTGGTTTATTGTATATGATGTAAATATTTATCTTTTTAAAATGGCAAATGTTTACGATTTATTATTTCATGCAGCTGATTTAAAAATAAAGTGTGCATTCTCTTACAAAACCTTATCTGTATATTAATTGTGTGTGTGCCTGCTATTAAGTGGTGGATTGTTTTAACTTTTTTTTTACCGTGCTTCAGTTTTCACTGAAAACTTTGAAACTGCTTAGCAGTCTCTACTCAACCTTTATATTTATAAACAAAGACCATATTTCCAATACAGTGGTACCTCGGGTTACATACGCTTCAGGTTACATACGCTTCAGGTTACAGACTCCGCTCACCCAGAAACAGTGCTTCAGGTTAAGAACTTTGCTTCAGGATGAGAACAGAAATCGTCCTCCGGCGGCGCAGCAGCAGCAGGAGGCCCCATTAGCTAAAGTGGTGCTTCAAGTTAAGAACAGTTTCAGGTTAAGTACGGACCTCAAGAACAAATTAAGTACTTAACCCGAGGTACCACTGTAATCTCTCCTCACAATGAAAGTGATATATTTTAAACCACTGGGAGAAATAAAAAGCTTAAAATGCTATACCGTCATACCTCGGGTTACAGACGCTTCAGGTTGCGTTTTTTTGGGTTATGGACCTGCCGAAACCCAGAAGTACCGAAACGAGTTACTTCCGGGTTTCGCACATGTGCAGAAGTGCTAAATCGCACTTTGCGCATGTGCAGAAGCGCTGAATCGCAACACATGTGATTCATGCACAAGTGCAGAAATCATTGCCAGACACCAAAAGATATAGTTATAGGAGGTAGCCATTTTGGTCTCCCGTAGTCAAAACAAAATAAAAAAATTCCTTTCAGTAGCACCTTAGAGACCAACTAAGTTTGTTATCGGTATGAGCTTTCGTGTGCATGCACACTTCTTCAGATAGATATAATTCTTCAAAAGATATAATTGTCTTGTGATCAAGATTCCTGCTGTATTTAGGACTTATAAAATTGTGACAAAAAGTAGTTGCATTTGTGATAAGAAATAAGATTTAAAAGGATTTTGATGTATTAGTGATGAAATGTTATTTCTATCTTATTAGTTATGCATTTAGTACTGTTATGTTATTCATATTTATTTTTTCTCCCACCTTTCTCCCAGTGGAGGACCCAAGACACCTCACAGCTAAATACAGCTAAAACATGCACAATCGGTATAATTATTAAAACACAAATAAGTAACCCTATTAAAAACAGCCCTGAAAGACTTCTAAACCATTTAAAAGCACAAGTAGATCACACGCCTTCAGAAGTCCCTGCTGCAACAGCCAGTTAGTGGCCAAAGGTTTCTGAATCAAGTTTTTGCCTGTCCACAAAAGGAAAGAGCCAACCTAGCCCTCTGTGGCAACGAGTTCCACAATTTGAGAGCAGTCACTGAAAAGGTCCACTTAACATGCCTGTGAAGGTGGCAAGACATGGGAGTAAGGCCTTTCAATAATATCTCAAAGTCTGAGTAGAGTCCTATAGGGAGATGAACCCAATTCTCCAGATACTTTTTATGTAGTTGAAGCATTTTATAAACATCTTACTGGAAGCCTCAGGAAACAAAGCAGGACTTACTTCCACATAATTTTTTGCTGGGGCAAACTGCATATTTTACCAGAGGCATGGTCCTTCCCTTTCTTTGCACACAATAAACTCACATTAATTTATTACAGGAAGCAATCCGCCTGAAATGTTTAAGAACAGATGATGCCACCTCAACAGTTTTAAAAAAACGCAACTCCAAACAAGTTGCTGTTCGACACTTACTGCGCTAAACAGTGTATCTGAAGAAGTGTGCATGCACACGAAAGCTCATACCAAGAACTAACTTAGTTGGTCTTTAAGGTGCTACTGGAAGGAATTTTTTTATTTTGACTATGGCAGACCAACACGGCTACCTATCTGCGCTAAACAGTGGTAATGAAAAGTGGGGAAATGATGTGCCACCCTTTCAGTGTATAATTATGGGCGAAAAGCCTACGCTGCGGTGGCAGCTTTGAACACACAAGACTCGTACTTTTTGTGCGGCATCGAAGATGAAGAGGGACATCTAGCAACACAAGATTCCTAACTGATGCTTCCTTGGATCTCAAGCGCGCTCTGCAACATCCTCGCCAAACAGCGATCTGAAGCAGCTTGCGAAAGAGTACAGCGGTGTTGTAACACCGGGTCCAAAGAAGCACCACTGCACAGTATTTTCCCAAAGAGCCCCGCCCCTTTCTGTTTGGGCAGGTATTCCTTGGCAGACAGCTTTCTTTTAGGTTAAAGTCACCGCTGCGAAGCAAGAATTGGAAGAAATCGCGAAGCATTCGGGAGCGGGAGGCGCTGGGAACCTTCAGAGGTAGGAAGAGGGTTAGTGGGTTATTTCGAGAGGGTGTCCCGATGGCTCCAAAACTGACCCGCAGCCGATCCAAACGAAGAGCAAGGCTAAAAAGCCCCGCTGCTTCTACAGCTGCCAGCATCGCTGCTCCCTTTCGGCGACCCGGCCCCCTTGGCGGCTCTTCCCTGAGGCACCAGGAGCGCGCCGTCGACGCCAGGGCTGGCGGCGGGGGCGCTCGGAGGACCGCGCTGCCGTGGCTCCTCCTAGAGGTGGTATGTGGAGAAGGACCCCCCTTCCCCTCCCTACCACCGGCCTCCAGAGCTGCCGCCATTGAAACCATACAATAAAAGCGACGGAAGGGAAAGGAGGAAGCGCGACGCGGGCATTGCGGCGGCGCCGGAGCGGAGGCGGCAGCAGGCGGGCAGGTGACCGGGAAGGCTCGGGGCGGGGGGAAAGGCTGCTCGGTTAATGCACCCCCGGAGGACAAGCCGTTGGGGCCCGCAGGGGAGGGTGGGGAAGGAGGCCTGTCGCCGTCACTGGCCGCCCCCGCCCCTCACCCAAAGCGGCGCCGCGGGAGGGGAAGCGGCCCCCGAAAGCAGCCGCAGCCTCCCCCCCATTCCCACGCATGAAGGCGATGCGGGGAGAGGCGCGTCATCCCCGGTAGGGAGCAACGCGAGGGGCAGAGAGAAAAGGCGGCAGAGCGAGCCGTTGAAACAGAAAAAAGCGGGAGTGGCGGCACCTCAGCGCGAGAGATGAGAATCTCTTCCCGCTGAGGCTGCGGCGCTTTTCCCGCTCCCGTTTTGTCCTCCTCAGAGGTCAAGAAAATGCCGCCGAGTGGCGTGAAGGGGGGGGGGCGCCGCCCTCTGCGCTGTTTCTCCCTACCCCCCCCCCATTTCTCTCGGGGGTCGCGATTCCCTCTCTCCCTCCCCACCGCACGGCTGTCCCAAGGGGGAGTGAGGTGAGGAGAGGTCACTTCCCCGGCGCTTCCCTTTCCGGGGCGCCCTTTCAGCGAGAGCCGGTTAACGGCATCCCAACCACTCCCCCCCCCCCGGGCCCCAAGCAGAACGAGGAGAGAGGCGGGAATTTGACGACCGAGTCCGGAGGTAGACGCCTCCCCCACCCGCCCCGCCAGAGGCTAAGAGGACGGGAATTGCGCGGGAAAGGGAACGGCGTTGGTTTCCCAGAGTTCCCTGCGCCTCACTGGCGGCTCGGGCATAAGCGCACGCTCTCCATCCTGCCTCTTTAAACGCTGGCCCCCTCACGCCCACCCACACACCCCCTTTAAGAAAAAACTGCCAGCCCGCGTCTTTCAACCGTCCGACCTATGAGCGCGTGCCCTAAAGAACGTTAGGCGGGGCGGGTCCCTCAGTGCGCGCGCGCCCCGCCCCGCCCCCGACTCCGTATTAGCAACATCTTCCTCCACGTTCTCGCTCGCTGCATAAATAAGTTTTAATGCTTTGGCGGTTTGAATTTAAAAGAAACAGAAAGGTTCCTGCTTGAATTTAAAGGCCAGCCCCTTTAAAGCGTGGGGCGTTCTTATATGAGGACGAGCAATGTCACACCTCCCTCTTCTGAGAGGGAATGTTATGGATGGAGGAAACGGCCGCGGAGCATGCGCAGTGCGTGTCTCTATGAAGCGCTGTGTGTATGAATTGCGAGGTCTTGAGGTTTCTTGTTTTGTTTTTCCAAATGGTTGTCTACCTCTTTCTACATTTTCTCTTACTCTCCCACGCAGCCCCTCAATCGATCACTACTGCCATAATAAAAAAAGAACACATATCATGGTTATATCAGCCACTTTGAAACCCCGCTTGTTGACAGGAATGTAAATGTTTTAGATAAATATATTCTGCATCATGCCAGAAGATTCAGTGGAAATAATGATGTTGCCACATAATTTGAGCAATGTGATCTCCCTATCATTTAGGCCCAGTTCCCACTGAATTGGGACACAGGTGGCGCTGTGGGTTAAACCACAGAGCCTAGGGCTTGCCGATCGGAAGGTCGATGGTTCAAATCCCCGCAACGGGGTGAGCTCCTGTTGCTCGGTCCCTGCTCCTGCCAACCTAGCAGTTCGAAAGCACGTCAAAGTGCAAGTAGATAAATAGGTACCGCTCCAACGGGAAGGTAAATGGCGTTTCCGTGTACTGATCTGGTTCGCCAGAAGCGGCTTAGTCACGCTGGCCACATGACCCGGAAGCTGTACGCCGGCTCCCTCGGCCTGTAAAGCGAGATGAGTGCCGCAACCCCAGAGTCGGCCACGACTGGACCTAATGGTCAGGGGTCCCTTTACCTTTACCTTACCCACTGAATTGGTAGTCTGATGATTCCCTTCTCCCTATCATCTAGTCTAGTGTATATACTTTTCTGTATGGGGAACATTAAATCATGGATTTAATCCCTGCGAGCAGAAGTGCTGCAGCCACTTATAATGCTCTATTTCTTAACTTTTCATTCTTGTTTTTGTAATTTGTATTTGTAGTTTTACATATTTAGGTAATATTTGTGTGTTTTTTCAGTGCACTGCTTAGAAATATTTTGTATATTGAGCAGTATAGAAATGGTCTTAAATGCATTTTTTTTTTTAAGAAAAGAAAAATCAGAAGTGCCCTTTATGTGCTTAGGAAACAAGTGAGAAGGAGAAGCAGTATTGGCATGTCTGCTGGCCTTGCCCACAACCTGTACACCTTCGGTTGAAGGTTTGGTTTGCTATATATTTGGGAGCCCTAAGCTTCCAAACCTTACACTGAATGTATGAAGGCAATGGATGAGAGGTCAGTAGGCAAACTGGAGGTGGGACCAGTGGGCTACACGCCCTCCTCTCCCCTGATTCCCTGAATGCATGGAGAGCATTTCTGAACAGGGCGCACATCACCTAGATAACACATGAATTAGGTCGCTCTATCTCAGAAATACAAGTAGACATGCAGCTTTCTACACAAATGCAAAATATTGTTTATGCTAACATCAGGAATCTATCCACAGACAACACTTCTACCTTCTGGGGTTTTCACTTTTCCTATGTTTTTGTATCTTAAAGAACTACAAGTCTGACAGGAATTGCATTAAACAGGTGCAGTTTGCTTTATTGTTTTATTCTCATTCTGAGAATGCTGCAGCTGTTTGAATTTCAGCATATAATTTGGTACGGGCAAATCCTATTTTGTGCACATTTGATGCACATATGACCCTGCACACACTTGACAGGTTTGGTACCAGAAAAGGGTGGAATGAGCTTACATGCAGTCCACTGCCTGCACACAATGACCTGGGACGTAACCCCCGCATAAATGGGTTGCCTTCATTGAAGGCAGAGAGCCTTTGCCAGGGGAAAAGGTTGCCATCCTATTTCCCTTCACATAGGCATACAAAAGCTACACAGCACAAACAAATAACAGTATAATGATGCATTTAACTAAGCCTAAGTACACGTAATTGAAATAATTGCAGTTACTTGCCCTTTTTATCACTGCTCCATTTTCCTCCCCTTCCTTTGTTGTCTCCTGTGTGCCTCTTGCATTTTGTAAAGTGCCAAGCACACAATGGGCATTATGTACAGAATCGGGTGTGGGGGTGTGGCCTAGTTTCTGAGCAAATACAGGCTATTTTACCAGATGTGTGTAAGTCAGGTACATCTCCATAGTTAGATCACAACCCTGAGATCCATTTATCTCTATGCTAGGACAAGTTTCATCTGTGTGTGAGGCTTCCAGGTTAAAAGCCACAGATCAGGTCAAATAAAAAATGGAAATAACTTATATATTACTTATTACATATAAGATATACATGCCTTTGTGGCCATATGGAATCAAAATGTAGTGTATTCTGATGCAATGGAGGATACAGCTTCCATATTTTTCATGGTTGTGTAGCAAAGACAATTTCAACAGGTACAGTTATGCTCACTCCTTCATGACAAAGCTATTTTCACTTTACACAATTTTAAAAAGTATAGAAGCCTATTTTTAGTTTGCATTGGAACAGCCTAAGATAATATGAGAGGCTGTTACATGAACAGGTTTGGTTGTAATAGGAGAAATTGAATCAGACAAATGGGACATCTATCCATTGTTGCAGCGCGGAGTGCGCTTGCTCACTGTTCCGGTCAGTATCCTTCCTCCAGGATACTCTATTCCATTTCCCCACATAGTTCTCCAGATCCCTCGGGCAAATCAGTGTTTTGTGGTCACAGTCTTCATCCTGTTTTTGAGGTGTGTCTCACACAGGGTTTTTTCTCTCTCAATTTATGTTTGTACTGTACTTCTGCGACATGGGATTCCTTCACACCTGTTCATAACATCATATGTGTGTGTGATAAAGGTCTTGCTGCCTAAGCACTGACACCCACATGAACATCAAACGAAGAAACTGGCTATGAAAACTTTGTTTCAGGTGTATCATGGGTGTTGGCAGCTGTGCCATGTTAGTTGTTCATGTTGTGGACTAGTTGGTACAATACTGAAAGTATTGTTTCCATACCAATTACATTACTATAGATCATTTATGTTTTGCAGTTTGTTAAGGGTTGCTGGGAATTCTAATTCTGTTGGGGGCAAACTACAAGGCCCAGAATTCTTTGGAGGGGAATGTGTTCTGAACATATAGCGTAGCCAGGTATAGTGTGTACACAGCCTTAAATCTTGCTCCCCGACATTTTTTTAAAAATCCAGCTCCTATTATATCACACCCAATATCAATCCTTGTTTCACCCTTTGTATGTTTTATATTAGGACAAGCAAATAAGAATAATCTGCCAGAAGACTGAACAACACAGAGCGACAACATGTCGGCCCGAGGTGGAAAGAAAAAAATGACCAAAATGTCTCGCTCTAGCAGAGCAGGCGTTATTTTTCCAGTGGGCAGAATGATGCGATACTTAAAGAAAGGAACATACAAATTCCGGATAGGAGTGGGAGCTCCTGTCTACATGGCAGCTGTCATAGAATATCTAGCAGGTAAGAACATGTTTTAATTAAATTAATGAAGTGGCAAGGCCAAGTGCTTGCACAACACTTCTGGAAATGAGGCGGTATAATGGTAAAGAAATCATTTGCTTGTTTGATGTTGTTGAGTTCAAGCTTTTAACAGAGCAGTGGGAATAGTGGACATTTGATCATGCATGCTTTATCCCAAGTGGGAAAGCTTTTCTTTTTTGTAAGAAGCTTCGGGCACTATATAATTGAAAAGCAGGATATAAATAGAAATCGTCAAATAATAGTGCAATCCTAATCCCTCGATTATGGCTGGAGGGGTCAGGATGGCACACTGTTTGCCTCTTTGCCAGTGGAGAGGGTTCCACTGTGCTGGAAGGCCCAGGTGGGCAGAAAGCTCTTGCCAGTTCTCCTGCTAGTGGGAGCAGGAAGAAAGCTCTGAAATGGTGCCTTTGGGAGCAGGATGCTAGCAGCCTGGAACTGGTATAGTGAAAAGAAAGATTGGAAGCCACCCCCCTGCACTGCAATCTGGCAACGCTCGGAATGTGCTGCTCTGCTCCTCCCCCATTTAGTAAATTCAGTAAATCATTAAAAGCAAAGGTATTTAAATATACACATCCCAGGCTTTTTTCCATTTCAAGGAAGGACCTAGAATTTTACAGATCTAGGAAATGAAACTGTGAGGTGGTTCACAGGTGACCTAAATGTGTAAATTATTTATATAGTGAGTTCCAGGAGCAGATGTATCTTGTTACTGACATGTATCCCAATGTATTTGTAGCAGAAATATTGGAATTGGCTGGTAATGCTGCAAGGGACAACAAAAAGGGAAGAATTGCTCCAAGACACATCCTTCTGGCAGTTGCTAATGATGAGGAGCTGAATCAGGTATGCTTTACAAACAATTTACAGAAGATAATTGCATTGGATAACTGTTAATTACTGTTGTAGTGCTGTAGTTCAACACTACTAGGAAAAAAAAAGTTGAAAAACCAAGATCTCATGGTTTCTTACAGTTTTTTTCTGAATTTGCCAAACAAGGTGTTGCATGGCTTGCAGTTATTCTTCATGAATAAGTTTGCTGTTCTTTGTTTAAAGGTTTCAAGGGGCGGGGGGGGGGAGAGAAAGTGAAAAACTAAACATTAAGCATGGAAGTGTTTGGAGTCAATTTAAAGCATTCTTATCAACCTGCACTACATGGGGCAACTCTACAGTCATGTGCTTCTGATTTGAATAGTACATTTTTATTAACTAGTATTCAGTAGTTAGACATGCTGCCCCAGCAGAGAAATGTTTAAGAAAGGGTATACTAACAGCTATACTGTTATAATGCCACAAAATGCAATCACCTAAACTTCAATCCCATACCTACTTACCTGGGAGTAAACTCCACTGAACTTGGTCCAAGTTTAACTGCTGGAGGTTTGTGCTGTTGCTTTCCAATTGCTTTGTTTCAACCATTACTGCCATGATTTTACACCACTCTGAAATCTATACAGAGCAGTGTGCAAATATTTCAATGAATCAGATTGATTTAGAGGCTGGGGGGCATTCCTCCCTCTTCTCTCCCCTCCTTTTTGCATGATTCATGTGGATGAAAGCTGAAGCTCAAGACAGGTGTCACAAAGAGTAGCATATCAGATTGAGGTGTGCTACTTTATACAGTGGTACCTCTGGATACGAATGGGATCTGTTCCAGAGCCCCGTTCGCATCCTGAAGTAAACGTAAGACGTGACTGTGTGTGCGAGGGTCACATTTCACCGCTTCCGTGCATGCGGGTGACGTCATTTTGAGTGTCTGCGCATGCGTGAGCGACGAAACCCGAAAGTAACGCACTTTGTTACTTCCGATTCGCCGCGGAGTGCAACCTGAAAATATTCATCCCGAAGCTACTTCAACCTGAGGTATGACTGTATCTTTGACATCCATAAACTATGGTACTACTAAAATTACCATGTACCCAATAGAACAGGCTTCCTCAACCTCGGCCCTCCAGATGTTTTGAGACTACAATTCCCATATCCCTGACCACTGGTCCTGCTAGCTAGGGATCATGGGAGTTGTAGGCCAAAAACATCTGGAGGGCAAAGTTTGAGGAAGCCTGCAATAAAACATACCTTTATAAGACCCAACCAAAATGTAACATAACAGTGAATAAACTTCTCCATAACTCCTCAGTTGGCTGGATATACTATACAGTGGTGCCTCGCAAGACGAAAAGAATCCGTTCTAGCGGTTTTTTCGTCTTGCGAAGCAAGCCCATTGACAGATTAGCGGATTAGCGCTATTAGCGGCTTTTAGCGGCTTTTAGCGGCTTATCTGCTGATCGGATTAGCCTATAAGCGGTTTAGCGGCTTAGAAAAGGGGGGGGAAAGGGAAAAAAACCCGCAGGAACTCACAAGACATTGTCGTCTTGCGAAGCAAGCCCATAGGAAATTCGTCTAGCGAAGCACCTCCAAAACAGAAAACTCTTTCGTCTAGCGAGTTTTCCGTCTTGCGAGGCATTCGTCTTGCGGGGCACCACTGTACTGCACTGAAATGTTTAAATGTTTTATTCTTGAATGTTTCTGGCACACTTGCTATGATGTCCAGCCACACCCTTTGAGAACCACTGTGGTAGATTGTTAAAAGGGATGGGAGAGTGTGAGAGAGAAAGTTAAGGAATGAAAGGAGTGGGAGGAGACAATGGGCATCGGCATTGCAGAAAGGATTGATGATGGTTCAGTGTTTATGCATGTGTTCAGAGGCAGCCTACTCCTGAGTGTTAAGTTTGTGGGAGGGCAAAAGTCTGCAGTAGTTCAGTGATTAGGGGCTCGTACTCTTCACAATCTCAGAGATGCCTTTATTCCCAGAACTCTGGCCCAGCATTGAAAGTAGACTCCTGAGCTGCCCTAGTGAGGTCTTGGCATAATTTACATTGGAGGAAATTGGGGAGAATAGGAAGGGAAGCAGGGGTTGGTTCTGCCAGATTGGGGAAGGAACATGAGAAGTGGGATGAAATGGTACACTCTCTGGGTGAAGTTTGCAGCAGTGGAGAGGGATACTTAACTATTATAGAGAGAAGTGCTAGTAGTTTAATCTCTGTGGGAACTAGGCCACCACACTGCAAACCGGGGGCAGGGAGGCTACAATTGCTTAATGTTTTATTTTTCTAGAATTCTTACTATAAATTCATTCACTTATCTTGAGCTGGGCATTTACTACTGTGCCTCTGTGTTCACTTTAACTGTGACAGTTAAAGTGGACCAGTGTTCTGTGGTTAAAATGCAATATAGTAGTGTTGTTTTTACTTGCTGGATAGCTTGTGGGTTGCCTCACTAGTTTTATCAACTTAAGGCTTCTGCTTAGCCCCAGTTTCTAGTTTTGGCAGATTGAGTCTGAATTGTGTTGGCCGCAGCGTTATGTAGCCAGGCATGCTGCTGAGGTGCCAGACTCCACTCCAGAAATACTTGGACATGCACAAAAAGAGTGGCTCAGTTCTCATCCATGAAATATTGGAGAATGTGATAACAGCATAAACGAGTATATTGTCACCAAAGCTCATGGGCCTTCAGTATCAGCAATCTGAATTATAAATTGTGTCTTCCTTTTTGTATTAAATGTAGGAAATATAACTGAATTTATTATTTTTATTTTGCTTATTTGATCACATTTTTATTCTTTTAAGCATGAAAGCAGAGATGCATATTTGGAGTTTTTCCATTTTGTACAGTGAATTGTTTGTAAAAACAACAAGCAAATCTATCAAAGTGAATGAGTACCATCAAGAGAACTTGTATTCAGGTATGTCCTGTCTCTGTACACTGCTTCTTTCTGCAGTTGCTAAAAGGAGTGACCATTGCAAGTGGAGGTGTCCTGCCCAGGATTCATCCAGAGCTTCTTGCCAAAAAACGAGGCACCAAAAGCAAATCTGATACTATCCTTTCACCTTCTCCAGAGAAGAGAGGGAGGAAATATTTGGGGACCAAGAAGACTGGAAAGAAAACAAAGGCTGCAAAAGCCCGGGCACCCAAAAAGGTAAGCAAAACTTGGACCAAGCAGCTCTATTTGGAAAACAGGCTATGCCATCCCTCTTAGGACTGGTCTCATTGTCTCATTATAATGCCTTTCTTTGTGGTCAGGTTCATTTCAGAGGGTGCTCATTATTAATAGCCCCAATATATACTGTGCAAGAGCAAACTAGAACTTCTTGTAAGGTAACTTTCTCTGTAAGTTATTTTAAAGGAGTAACTCACGCTTTTCAAGAGTTTGGCTGCCATATAGGGTTGTAATGTATAAGAGGAGGGAACCCTTACATATAATGCTATCCTTAATACTTAATAGTATAAAGAGGGAATAGACTTCACCATTTTTGGAAAAAAAATAATTTGGAAATTAGTCTCATTGAATTATATCCAAAGGTTCCCTTCCTCCAAAGGAAGCTCCTTCCATCTGAGAAAGTGAACCTTTGGGTGACTTCAACAGAGTTTATTTCCAAGTAGTTATGCTTAAGACCACAGTCTTGGTGTTTTTTGTTTTTAACATAGATTTAAAGAGCTGATTTGTTTTCTCCACTTCCAACATATGCCAGGAGATAGAAAAACTATAGATGAGTCACACATGGATATGTTAAGTTTTCAAAATCTATCAGAGCTGCAAATGGACACCTGACCTGACCAAGATAGCACAGATTAAAGTAAACCCAACTCTGCAAGGCAAAATATATTTATGTTTAATACTAGCATTGATCTTCACATTGTCCATTTGAGAGCCAAGTCACACCTTTACCTATAAGGTGTTAAGATCCTTACACAATGGCTCTTCTGTTTTGTTCTTACACAGTAAGATGCTTATGTGAACTAGCCCCTCATGTGGAAAACAAAAAAGTTACCACGTCAGAGGAAACTCTAGTTGTTAATATTGAGTGGGGGGGGGGTTGTTTCTCTGACGGTACATTTCCCCACCTACTCTGTTAGGTTTTCTTCTTAATGTTTCTTTTCCCTGCCCCCAATAGAACAAACAGAAGGAGAATGAAAAAGAAGGAGCATCAAATTCAGCAGCTGATGATGGACCTGGTGATGGGTTCACTATACTCTCCTCTAAGAGTCTTCTTCCAGGACAGAAGGTACCAAGTTAGAGAACAGTACAATAAAATTATGTCCACACTATCCCCACCAAAATTTGCTCTGTTGTCTCTCGCTTTGCATATATTTTAGTCAGGGTTTCCTCAAGATCCAGGAAGTATTTTTATGAAGCAATTCCTTCTTTTAAGAAAAAAAAAATCATGATGAAGTAGCCACTCTGCAGATCTTCACTCTAGGAGCTACATGTTTAAGCTTTCTCCTGTTTAAAACAGGTCATGCCCCTGCTATTCAATCATGCTTCTTACTAAGGTCTCACCCCTCTCCTCATTCACAGCAATGAATATTCTCTCTCTCTCTCTCTCTCTCTCTCTCTCTCTCTCTCACACACACACACACACACACACACACAGAGAGAGAGAGAGAGAGAGAGAGAGAGAGAGAGAGAAACTCTGTGAGAAAGTGTTGCATGAAATAGGTATGGGTTATTTATAAGGCACAAATTCGAAGGGTCTGGGACTGCATTAGTTTGCACTGCAATAATCTTAACATCTCTGAACGCTGTGCTGCTACTTCATGCACTGTGCTGCAATACCTCTCCCCATATAAATCAACCCGGATTCTGTGATCACTATCTGGAGCCCTGCTTCATGTGCCTCAAGAGGGAGGCAACACAAGAACAGGCCTTTTCTGCAGTGGCTCCCCGTTTGTGAAATGCTCTCCCCAGCGAGGTTCACTCACTGCATGCCCTCATTAAATATCCTTACGTGCCAAGCGAAAATGTTCCTCTTTGACCAGGCTGATTAATATTCTGTGGGCTTTTAAATGTGTGTGGGGGAATGGGGCGCGGGGGGTATTGTTTTGCTTTTGTTCTCACTATTTGTTCTTTCTCTGTGATGTGAACCACCCTGAGAACTTCCAATGAAGGGCAGTATATAAATTTAATGATAGTAATAATAGGAAGATGCAGCTTTAGTAAAACTGAAATCCAAAAATGTTAGGTCTTTCTTGTGCAAACTGAAAACAATGAACCTATTAGAGGGGAAGTTATGTGCCCTTAGTCCAGTTTATTTCAGGCGAATCTCTGTGACTATAGATACATATGCATATAGTAAACACAGAAATCAAGTGCCCTGATCAGCTGGGGGCGGGAAAGCAGGGTTCTTTCCATAGGTGAATGAGTAATTGTTTCCATAGGTGAATGAGTAATTGCTTGCATAATTCCTCCCTGCATCCAGATGCTTGCGCTGCAGTCAGAAAACTGGCAGTTATTCTAACCTTTTGTTGGTTAGGGGACTGGATTTTGTACCCTTTCTCCCATTACCTCCTTCCCCTGAATGGGTGATCAGCGTTATCACCAGTTATCTGATACAGGCTATGCACACAGAAACCCAATTACTGCTGTGCACATGTGCAGCTGGGTTTGGGCCAGATTAATGCATTACTTGATTATAAAGATAGGCATTTAAAAGATAGCAGGGGTTTCTAAGGAAAAGAGCATGTGGTCATCTTGTATTTAAAGGCTCTGTTTGAAGTCTGAAAAGTGAACTGCTCGTAGCCCTAGTTTGAATGAAAGTGAGAGCCTTGCAATTTGATAGCAGCTTGGTAGCAATAAGAAAATGAAGTACAATCTGCTTTCTGTTTTAGTAGTTTAGTATTCAGACAATTTCACAGCATCAGTAAATAAATGCAAAGTGCATAGCAGCGCGCGCACACACACACACACACACATGGGATGTGAACAGGCTAAGACTACATAGGAAATATATTAAAGTTACGGTTAGCAGCTCACTGAAAGCATAAACTTGGTTAGCAGCATAAAGGCAATTTCTTTGCTGGGAATGTTAGGAAAGGACCTGTAAATAGAGCTTGTCAGTATCCTGATGCCTTTATATGAATCTATGATATGGTCACTTTTTGAATCCTATGTTTGGTTCTGGTTTTCTCATCTCAAAAAAGTATCTCTGGATACAATCTGCTGGGGTCATAGAGTAGGAGATGGATTTTGATTTCATGCAATCCAATTGCAGGTTTCTTGAAGACAGCTATTTGGCATGTTTGAAACAAGATTTTGTACTTTATAGTCTTTTAGTCCAATCCAGCCAGCTTCTTTATATGCTTGTGAATTATTTCTCCTGTTTCATTGGCATCTTGCAGCTCTCTCTGACGCAGAGTGACATCAGCCATATTGGTTCTATGAAAGTAGAAGGCATTGTG
Source organism: Podarcis liolepis (assembly GCF_965112155.1). Classification (NCBI taxonomy): domain Eukaryota; kingdom Metazoa; phylum Chordata; class Lepidosauria; order Squamata; family Lacertidae; genus Podarcis; species Podarcis liolepis. Next base: position 32,878,482 of record NC_139556.1, read on the forward strand.
CACCCGACTACTAGTGAAATAGATCTCAAAGAAGAAGTAGGTAAGTCTCTAAGACTCTCTTTTTTTAAGGAGATGGGGATATTTGAACCTTTGAATTGTAATTCTGAATTTTCCAGGGGGGCTGTTGAAGTCTAACCTTAACATCAGAACTCAAAACTAATATCTACTTTGGGCTACAACTTCCATCAGCCCCAGCCAGTGTGGCTGAGCTGACTGGCAGTTGTAGTCCAAACCTTTGGAGGTCTCTAGGTTGGTGAAGTCTGAGTTATGTGTAACAAAAGCCCTTATTTGTTTGGCAGTTTCCATCTTTGTAGCAATTGTTTTATTTTTCACAGTGATATAATTCAGATGTCTTGTTTCAAGATTTCAAATGCCTATGTATCTCATAACACAATAAGTTGATGCAATACTATGTTAGCTTTTTAATTACACCATCCTAAAGTTGGCTGCATTTGCTATGTACTTAGGCTTCTGCTAGTGTTTTAAGAGTTTTGTTTGTTTATTGTCTTTTAGACACCTCATAAAAAGAATTATCTTGGTGTCTTACAAATAGAAAAAATGAAAACTATAATAAACTTGAGACAGCCAGCACAATATTTATCTACATTTTAAATGGAAAGTTGAGGCACTGGGAGGAGGGGAAATCATTTTATTTGAATTGGTAAATGAATCTTTGACCGTAGGGCTGTGGGCTCAAAACTGATAGCTGACTTACTTCAGATTCTATATTTTAATGTGAAAAATCCACTAGTATTTTAATAGAAACGTGTCTTGCTTTTTTGCCCCCCAGGTAAGGCACTGGAAAAGTCTGGAGGTAAAGAGTTCTTAGAAACCATAAAGGAACTCCGTAAAACACAAGGACCTCTGGAAGTCACAGAAGGTAACCTCTTTTGTTTATTGCAGAATTTTTTTTAATTAATTTTATTAATTTAATTAATTTTATTAATCATTTAGTATTTTCTCCTTACAAATATTCAGTGTTTTTTCTTGCTTTTTCTTGTTGTTTGTCTTTGGAATAACTTTTCGAAAAATGCATGAGTTATTTCAGTGTCTGTGGTATTCCATCCCACAGGTAGCTTGTATTGCAACAGAATAAAGACTGCCTTATATTTTTATAAGGAATGTTATTTTGGTTTGGAAGTATGAATGAATAGCAGGCTTAACAGTTTCATTTGCCACACTCACTGTAGCAAGTGTGGAGCTGCCCTCTGTGGAGTGCGAGAGATGTTAAGCCTTAAATCCAATTCTGAAGCTGCAGAGCTTAGTAGTTGCACAGTGATTTTTGTACCCTCCAGAGTCACATGACGACCCTCCCCTCACTGGGTGGAGGATGGCAAAGGCACCTTCAAGCAGTGGTATGCAAGCAAGCTTGCCCCCATCCCGCTGGTTCTTCCTGAGGAAAAGACAAACAGAGGGATGGGGGCTGGCAACAACAATTTTTGGCTTCTGTAGCCAAAAATTATTGGTTTCCATAGCCAAAAATTATAGACCTGATTAAACTGACAGGGTGTTTTTAACGCCTAACATATTTGCTTTTTTCTCCCTTTTTTTCCTCAGCTGCTCTCAGCCAGTCTACTGGTCTAGCAGCAAAGTTTGTCATTCACTGTCACATCCCACAGTGGGGTTCAGACAAATGTGAGGAGCAACTGGAGGAGACTGTAAAGAACTGTTTAACTGCTGCTGAAGACAAGAAGCTGAAATCTGTGGCTTTCCCACCTTTCCCCAGTGGCAGGTATGTGGTTTTCTCTGTAAAGCCCCGCCACTTAGTTATAAATGTTTCAACATCTTGTCAAATTTGTCACAAAACAAATTTGTAAGTGTGAGATGAAGGCTTGCCATATATTCTTTTTCCTGCCAGAGGTCCTGCACCTTTAATGACTGCATAATGTTCAACTTTTTCCAAGTCATTGCATCTCTGTGTCAAGGAAAGCATCGCTTTCTGAACTTCTAGTATTTCACGCAACTACTAAAGAGCTTTGCTAGAAAGGAGTTGGCTGCCTTAATGATTTCTGTGACTGGCTTTATATTTCAATAGCTGTGGCCTTTTTCAGTGCTGTCCAAGGATTTAGGTATGCTAGGTGAAATGCTAAGATACTTCTCTCCAACAGTGTCTCCTCTGCCCAGTAGCCATTCATCACTTACATTGTGTGGTATACTATCTTTTTGAATTTCATTATGACTGCCATTGTGCTTTGAGAAGCACTATCAGCCAGCTTCTCTTCCCATAATTCCCTTCCCTTTATTTCCATGACCAAGTAAGCTCTACTATCTGTATCTTGAAACTACTGTTGTTGATTCAGCTACATCTTGATCTTGATCCACTGCACTCTTTCCAAGCTTCATGTCCCTATGAGCCCTTGCCTGTTATCATTCCTCTTCTTCCCAAAGATTATCCATCCTTTATAAATATGCTGATATTCCTGGACAGCAGATACCCATTTCTCCATAAGTCTATTAGGCTGGTGCATATGTACTTTTATGTGAGCTTGATCATAGTTACTATGGTCCAAATTTTCTCAATCCATTCAAATATAGTAGGAGATACGCTTTTTCTGATTTTTAGCTGCTATAATCTTAGCAATTATAAGGTTGACCATTATTGATAATTTTCTGGAATAACATCTTTGAGATAATGAGTTGAGCATTTATAAAGTACATTTAGCTCATAATTTGGGCTAATGCTCTTATGTTCAAACTTTAATGCTGATCTCTTTCCCCCTGTATATAGAAATTGCTTTCCAAAACAGACTGCAGCCCAGCTGACACTCAAAGCCATTTCTTCCCATTTTGATGACTCCAGCCCTTCTTCCTTGAAGAACATTTACTTCGTGCTTTTTGACAGTGAGAGCATTGGCATCTACGTGCAAGAGATGGCAAAGCTAGATGCAAAGTAGCAACAGAAGCCAAATGAAAATTTATTTTTCAACATGAATATGAGTAGGAATGAATTAGAAGTGGGTTTTATTTTTAAAATATTGTGAGGACGGAGTATGTGAGTAGCTTTGAAGTTTTGTGATGGGTGGAGGGTTTTTGTTAATGGGGGGGAGAAGGGGAATTTGTTTGGGAGAATTTGATCGGAAATTATACTATGCTTTAGGCACCCTCTACCATTTTGTATCTTCCCTAAGAAATTACATTGCCAGCTCTCTTTACCTTTTAATGTCTCGAGTTATTTTAGTTTAGACCTTTTAAAGATTAATCTCATTTTAGAGTAGCAAGACAATTCAACACAGAGTGGGTGGGAAAATGAATTGTTTGCTCTTTCTTTCCCCACTGGTAGTTAGAAAACCTTGTTATGTCTACATTCCATGTTGGAGAAAGTAATTTCAAAGAAAACTTCACTTGGTGCTTTACTGTTTTACCCCAGAATGAACTGTAATTGCTGAGAATATTTCATCTTATTTGTTTTTATATAAAAAAATGTGGCATCATCCTTTTTAAAAACTTGAAACTCAAAACCTTTTCACTTAAGACTTATTCTCAAGGGAAAACATATTCAGTTTTATGACAGAGAAGTCTCTTGGAACAATGAGACCAGTTCCATCCTAGTCTGTCAATTCAGCATTGCCACTGGGAAAGATGTGTGGAATGGACTATATTGTAGTTTTGCACTACTAAAAGACACCACAGAATCTGACAAATGCAGCGGGGATACAAATGTACTAAAAAAAGCAACCATGCAGTCACAAATTGTAGTTGAATTCCCCCCCCAAAAAAATCAGGTACAGTCATACCACATGTTGCGTCCGCCACATGTTGCATCTTTTCGTGTCATGTCCCGTGGCAACCCGGAATGTTCCAAAATGGGTTACTTCCGGGTTTCGCCACATGCACAGATGCAGCGCTTTGAGTTGCGGGCATTTCACGTTACGGACGGGCCTCCGGAACAGATCCCATACTACTGTTCGTGTAAGTCTCCTAGATTTCAGCTGTTAAGCTTTAGGGGAGTACATAAAGTGCTCAACTTTAGTTGAATAGTGCCCAGTGTGTTATACAGTTTATTTTGAAGTCAATGTTCATTCCTTCTCAAGAAGACAAAAATCAGCTTCACTAAATTCTGCTCTCATCCATGAACAAAGGGAGTAATATGATGAGGCACCTTTATGTTTGTTCTTGAAATATCATCATCAACAACAACAAAGAGCTGTATTATGATGGGTGAAAGTTTTGAATACAGGAAAAAGTAGTGCATAATGGAAAGTTATTTTACATTTACCTTTTATCTACTTTGAAATAGACCATGTGTTGGTGGCAAGGAAAAATAGGTATGTTGCTGTCATTTTAGATTTTTTAATCAAAACGATTCTGCACACACCCAGGTTTGTTCGTAAAGGTTTTAATGTTCCATTCTTGACCCATGGGTAGAAGGAAAACACTCAACTTGTAGATACATTTTTAAAAACAAAAAACTTCACTTTTTGAGGTCATCATACTGTATTGTTTAAGAAACAAACAACTTTCAACACAAAAAATATGTAAAGTAACAACAACTGCAGTGTTGAGGTCCTAGGAACTGATAAGTTCTAAAGCTTGAGCTATGCCACATCATAGCTTAAAGAGTTTTGGGAGCTGCATGGACCAACTGCCCTAAACCTTTTGGGCTTGGATCAGCTAGAAGTCAATATAAATATATTCTAGGGGAAATCGTTTGCTTAAAAGAGGTAGGTTTAAGCTTAATATACCAAAAAAAGATAAACTCAAGCAGACAAGACACACATAGTTCAATGAATACAGCACAAAACAGATTGTAGGTTGCTATTTCTTTTAATTCAAGAACTTTCAGAATCCATTATAGCTTACGAGCCGGATAGTAAAAATGATCCCAAGGTCCAATGTAAAATATAGCCTTGGATAAGATATACAAACCATATATGACAAAAGTTTTAAAATTAGTAATAACTACCCAACCCTTCTTTAATTGAAAGGTATATTCTTTTTTGGCACTGGTCCTGTTACACCTGCATCTTTTCTTGCAAGCCTCTTTCTATCTAGCATGGCATACACTGACCCATCTTTCTCCAGCTTTGTGAGACGAAAAGATCCCTGCTTTTAACTACTGTCACTAAGAGATGTCCCACGTAGTAGTCACTGATTTGGCCCACTCCATCACATCTTCCCAGTGAGATCAAGAATGTGAGTGATCCTGAAGGGGACACAAAGATTTATAAAGCTATATTATTTACTTTAAGTCATTTATTAAACCACATTTCATGCAAAGTCCATACAGTGGTGCCTCGCAAGACGAAAATAATTCGTTCCGCGAGTCTTTTCGTCTTGCGATGTTTTTCGTCTTGCAAAGCACGGTCCGTCGCAACTGCACCTCTTCAAGCAGCTTTAAGAAAAAAGCGCAAGACGTTTTCGTCTTGCGAAGCAAGCCCATAGGGAAATTCGTCTAGCGAAGCAACGCAAAACCGAAAAGCCCTTTCATCTAGTGCAGTGTTTTTCAACCAGTGTGCCGCGGCACACTAGTGTGCCGCGAGATGTTGCCTGGAGGGAGGCGGGCGAGTCGGGCGGCGAGAGGCGGGGCGGCGGCGGCGAGGAGAGGCCGCCCAGCGCGGGGCTCTCGCCGTCTGGCTGCCTGCGAGCTCGGCGGGCAGCGCCTCCGCCCGCAGCGCCCGCCTCGCGGCTCTCATTCCCTGCCCCTGCCAAAGCTCACCCAGCCAAGCCGCACTCTCCTTCCTGCCTCGCTTTGCTGCCTCCTCCCCCCCCCCACCCCCAAAGCTTGGAGGTTCCCCGGCAAGGGGGAGGGAAAAAAATTGAAACTTACATTTTCGTGTGTCCCTCCCGGCGTGACGCTGCGCGCTGATGTCACGGGCTGTAATGGTGGTGTGCCTCTAGATTTTTTTCATCAAACAAGTGTGCCTTTGCCCAAAAAAGGTTGGGAAACACTGGTCTAGTGAGTTTTTCGTCTTGCGAGGCATTCGTCTTGCGGGGCACCACTGTATTCCCCACTCATAAGAGCTATCGAGGCCTTGTTCGCACATTTAATTAGCAACTATTATTTCTCCACCCGAACAATCCCAAGTAAAATGCTCAATAAAGTATGGAATGAACCAGCAGTACAAGAGGTTGTAGGAAGTCCCCCCCAAAAAGCAGCTTCAAACTCTGGTGCAGTTATGGAAGCTCCTGTCCTACCCCTTGTAATGCACATTTGTCGAAGACGTGTAAGAGAGACATGAAGGCACAAAACAAAACTTACCTGGTGTATAGGTTTTCAGAGGCTTCTGTGTCAGGCTGTTGACAATGTTTGTCACTGCAACATCTGCATGGAGCCCAGCATGGTATGCCATTTTTGGCTCGTTCACATCAGCACAATCGCCAATAGCATAAATGTTATCATATCCTTTAACCTGAAGGTACTCATTCACTTGCAAAGCACCATTACTTGCCAGCTTGTCGCCTAATGATTGATGATGGAATTAAATCAGTATGTAGTTCCATGAACTATGTAATTCAGTTTAACCTGTCTTTCTTGGTCTTATGAGAACCATGAACTCTCCACAAGCCACAAAACAACATTATCTTTATAATATAGATATATCAGAAGTGCCCATTTTAGTATATTTTCTTCCAAAGTCCCAGGTCTAAAAATGATTAAAATACATGCAGAATGTTATCCCTCAGTTCAACCCTATGCATGTCTACTCAGAAGCAAGACTTCAGTGGGACTTACTCCCAGCTATGTGTGCATAGGATGTGTGCCTTAATTATCTTCCCAAAACTAGCAGTGGAGGCAGATACTACGTGGTAGGGCCAGCTATATGAATAAAAGGCATCAACAAATGAATACCGCTAGCCTGGCGCCTTCTGAAACTAAGTACAAAGTTACAATTCCAATTTATAATTGAGACATGAGGACTGGAAGAATTATGTTTCCTTAAACATGAAGTCAGGGTGGGAAATAACTTACTGAATGCACTGCTGTATGCTGCGGAATTGACTTTTATCCCAGTGCAGAGAATCACCATGTCAGTAACAATCTCTGTGCCTTTGTCTGTCTTCACTATCATGTTCTCTTTGAATTGGTTTAAAGTCAGTGATTGCAGGTTTTCAACTTTCTGACCTGTTGTAAGCAGCCAAACAACAAAAACAAGGACACCATACGTCACTGAACCACTGCAACAATCATGCTCCCATCCTCTTGTGCTTTAAGGTATTTATTCCTTGAAAGGATCTTGGTTGACTTTAAATTTTAGAACAAGGGTGGGGGAACTTTTTCAGACAGGGTGCTCAGGAAGGCTGGAATATGTTAAACTGGACACATGGCATGGCCTGCAGAATCTCACAGGTCAGATAAAAGATCTGGAGAACCTACATTCAGTCCCCAACCCTGTTTTATATTTACCATAACTTAAAAGTAACCAAGTGCCCAGTTCAAAACTTCCAATACGGTTTTGTTTTAAAAAGATGTGTTACTAAGCCTCCTGGTTATTAAGAAAATCTTTCAACTTCTAAAGATTTCTAATTATAAAACTTCTAATTATAAAAATTGGGTTGGAACTTGGTCCCAGGGAGGACTTCACATCGTATACAGCTCCTAAGCAAAAAACACATTTCAGTTAAAATAAATACACAATATCCTCACCAAGTAACCTGAAGTAAAAGAGGAACGAAGTATAGTATAATCTTACGCTTGTCTACTCAGAAGCAACGCTCTCCAAGTCCAATGGAAGTACAGTATTCCAACTTACATGAAAGTTGACATAGTATGTAATCCCCATGAACCACTCCAACTAACTTTTTTGAGCAACGTACAAAATACAAACACTGTATGTCCTAATTTGACATGTGCATGCATGTTAACCATTTATGCTACTAAAATACGAGCAGGGGCTCAATCTTCTTTGCCAATTGTTCCTATGTATTATTTTAAAAGTAGCTAAATAAATTACATGAGCATAGTTTCATTGAGATGCACAGTGTATGTATACCAAAGTACAAAAAGAAACTCTTCTGAAGCAACCCTTAATTGGTCTGGAAACGATTAAGAGGAAAGATCATTTTCAGCTTTCCTAGGAGACAATTACATGCAATAAATGAGCTATGTACCTACTCAATAAGAGATGTACCCCCTCTTTTAAAAGGGACTCCTTCACCTCCTGCCGAACTCTGGGGAGCACTTCTGCATCTGCCAGTGCAACTTTTGAGTGAATAAGGGTGACCTGGGGACAAAACCACATTGTTGAATTCGTGAATGTTAACAGCAAAGACCCATTACCTGTCTGCAGTATCAATTTAACCAGGTTTTCGATTACTACAAAGGCAGCATTGTCACATTGTGGTAAATCGTGATTCCTGGTTCAGATACTACACTAAGCCAGGGAATATGGTTAAGTGGGTGCAACTGGTTTCATGCATGGTAAATACAGTGGTACCTCAGGTTACATACGCTTCAGGTTACAGACTCCACTAATCCAGAAATAGTGCTTCAAGTTAAGAACTTTGCTTCAGGATAAGAACCGAAATCGTGCGGCGACAGCAGTAGGAGGCCCCATTAGCTAAAGTGGTGCTTCAGGATAAGAACAGACCTCTGGAACGAATTAAATACTTAACCTGAGGTACCACTGTAGTTTACCTAGTATATCATGACACCTAAATGTGGCCATTGAGAGCCCATAAAATCATGCAGCTTTTCAAATTTTTGTCTACTGTGATGGCAACTAGATCTAGATCACTCCCTGCCCTGCCCCCCGCAAAAGTAAAGCTTTGGCTTACAGAAGACATAGCAAGCTAGAATCCACTACACAGCCAAAGAAAATTGAGTCCCTGGATTACAATTCAACATAACAGCAGAACTGGGCAAAAACTCATCCAAATTGCAATTTCTCTACTTAAAAAAGACCAAAAAAAAAAAAAAAGGAATTAGCCAAACCTGTAGCGTTGAGCATACATTTAAAGAGAAAGCAATAGAGGAGGAAAAAACACCAAGCACCCGTTCACTTTTAAAAATAAAATAATTTCAGCTGTAATCCTATGCATACTTAGCTGGAAGCAAGTCCCAATGAACACAGTGGAACTTGTTCCCAAGTAACCATGCACAGAATTGCAGTTATCTGTTGGGGGCAGGGGTAAAGGAATGTAAAAAACCTATAGATATATTTAGAATCACACACACAAACATTTAAGAGTCCACACTTACGGCAACCCTTGTCTATTCTGGGGAAATTTCAATTACCAGAGGAATAAAATGGTGAGCGGTAGTGTCACTTGTGGCTCCTACCTCTTTGCTGGGATACTTCGTCTTCACCTCCGCAGCCATTTCAACACCAGCAGAACCACCCCCCACAATTACTATGCGGGGAGATTTTTCAACCTTTCAAAACCAGGAGAAACGAAAGAGTTTAGATATTATGTTAACATCTCTTCATAATTTTAAACAGGATGGCGCTCGACATCTCCACCATCTGGAGGTGCATGCCTGGGGATCCTTGGGGCTTGCCTGTTTTCACATGCTAACAACGCACCCTGTGGAATTCTATCTGCAATATTTTATCTGCAACATCAGAGCAAATTTCAGGAACCCCAGTTGTCTTGAAAAATACAACTTTTGAGCCTTCTGGCCACCAAATGGAAACTAGGCATTCCGATTTGGCAACTGTAACCCTGATTTAAGGAGCCATTTGGTGCCTAGCTTATATGTCTGAGTTTCTGATTGAAAGGGAGTATTTGGACTTGCCCAACTGCCATCTTGCCAGAAGTAAGCCTTAAGTGGCACTTTAGTGAGCCAAGGTAGGTCCATGTACAGACCCTAGACATAGCCATGCACAAGGTGAAAAGACCAATTTCCCACCAAAAGGAATTTGCAACATCACCTCTTGAACCATGTCCTCGTAGGTCTGAATAGCAGACTGCATGTCCATGGGTTTTTCAAATTTTCCTGGGAAAGGCCCATCACTCCCTGTGGCAAGGATCAGGTGGGAATAGCAGAGGTGCTAAAAAGAGATGTTAAAAGAGGGTCAGTCGGACCTTCTTGCAATTCATGTCTACAGGCTACCACAGATTTTAGCCTCAATGCACTCACTTCACCATCATTCAACAGGACATGCCGTTTCTCCAAGTCAATTCCAACTACCAGACCCTGCCGGAAACTGCCTCCGAAGGTCTTGGAGAAGGAGATGAAAGTTTTCTTGGCAAATCCTGCAAAATGATGTATAGAATTTTCAGGCCGTTAATGGTACTTAAAGAGCAAGACTACAAAGAAGTTAAATATTTAATACATGTATGGCCTAGTCTATGTGTGGCAGGATGAGAAGGTAGAAGCCCAAAGTAATAGGAGTAGACCGCAGGGGATGCATGTTACATTCAGAGTGTACACCCCCCAAAAAACCCTCTGCAAGTTAAAATAGCAACCTATAACAGAAATAAAAACACTTCAGTCCAACCCACCTGCAGGTCCACACCATGTGTTTTAAGCCACACCCAACTGTACTCTTGGAAAAGAGGAGACTGACAAGAGGTATGATAGCTATCTCCAAATATCTAAAGAGCTGCCACATGGAGGATGGAGCAAGCTTGTTTCCTCTTGCTCTGGAGGGCAGGACCCAAACCAATAGATTCAAGTTACAAGAAAGAAGATTCTGACTAAACATCAGGAAGAATTTTCTGACAGTGCAAGCTGTTCAACAATGGAACGGACTTCCTCGGGAGGTTGTGGACTCGCCTTCCTTGGAGGTTTTTGTTGGGTGTGTTTTAAATGTGAGGCATGGATCTGCTGCAGTTTCTAGGTACAGCGAACTTTTTACAAAAGGCAACACAAAAAGAGAAAACTTAAACAAATTAGGATCCTTTATACCACTACAGGACTTAACCACCTCATTCTGCTGCATGTGTAGACTAGGTCTCAGTCATAATTCTGCCCCACAAACATTAAGGCTCCCAAAACTTTGCCGTATGAATATACCTATATTTTTTCTGTCTGATTCTTCTACCAATGTATTCAGAGCAGTATACAGTGTAAAAAAAAAAAGTGGCATAAATCACTGTACAACTACCAATTTCTAAAAGCAAAGAAAATACAACCAATCCTTCGGATCAACAACACAGAAACGGAACAGACGATAAAGGATCAGGGTGCCCTCAGGCTTCTCAAGTTGCTCAATCACAGAATTTCAACCCAATATCCCGAACTGGTTTAATTTTGAAACATTTTCTTGTTAGAGCAGGTCCATATAACTTCTTGTCTCCTCAAACCAATATTGTCACTGTGGGTGCAGTAAACCTCATTATCACTCCCATCTGGGACTGCAAAAATGAAGGAATGTCAAGTACTTGGAGTGGGAGAATCACCGGGTGCTACCTGGAAACTTTGCAGCTTAGCAATTCACGTAGCAGCAAAATTTGCCTAAAGATTTACAGGGCATTTAAAAGGAAAAAAGTAGTTTCCCAGCCTATGGCCCTGACAGGAAAGGACCCATCAAGTTGTTGGGGACAAGGGCAGGGAGAGAAACAAGTGTAGGGAAAAGAATGAGGCTACAGTTGCTGTTATGTGCAGGATTCAGCCTGGTTTTGCCACCTGGAAAGAGGTGTTTGATTATCAGGCTCAGTACTTAATTTCTGAACATAGGTCCAAGAGCTCCCATCCTACCTACAAATATTCTCATAGCACACTGGAGCTGTTTGTGGGATGGGTTTTAATGGGTAGGAGAGGATATATTAATTGCAATTTATCCCTCCAGGCACCCACGTGTGTGGGTTGAACAGAGTTTCAAAATCCCATCCTTGGCAGCAAAATTTATAAAGCATAAGCGTTAAGCTATAAAACTTTGCTTTGAGCAAGTCCAGCTTTGACGGAAGCCGTCTCTCCCTTCCTTGCTCCACTTAACAATGAATCAGGCTACAACTTGGGAGGTAAGTTTAAAAATATGACTGACTTACTGATCATCTTGCATTGGTTCATAGCAGTGGCAACAATATAAAATATGTATGCAGAGGAAATAGGCATATTTACAGTGTAACCAGCTTCAGGCATCTGTCTGAGCTGGAGCAAGCAAAGGGCACATCTGCCCCCATGACTGGTTGCAGGAAGAGGGGAACAGGAAGTACTATATGCTCCTTCCTCTCCAGGAGAACAGGGGAAATGACATCACACAGAGCCCTCTCTACCAACTGATTTCTAAGGCCTACAAGCAACACAACTCTGTGGTATAAGCCCCTATCTGTGCAATTTGTTTGACCGCTTATCTCCCTCATACAAACTGCCCATATCTTAGAGAAAGAAGCACACATAGTGCTGCCCCCAGAAGGAGAAGCTCACCACTCTGTACGGCAGCCCGGAGAGCAGCGACATTGTGGTGGAAAGCGTCCCTCATGTCCACCAGAACGAAGGGGACTCCCCAACACTTGAGCTTGCGGGCAGCTTCAATCCCGCCGAAGCCGCCCCCGACTATCACCACCTGCACCGACTTGTCCACAGAGATTTGGCCGCCCATCGCAAAGAGAGCAAAAGGTCTTCAGCCAAGGAAGCTAAAGAAAATGAGAAAAGAGGGGGGAAACTAATAATGCTGTGAAGAGTTCAGCTGAGGAACAGATCTATGTACTAATTGCACCGATTAGTTTTTACTCATTTTACTAACCCTAATTTTGCTAATTCTAATTAGATTACTTATTGGCACATGCTGTGCTGTGGATACTTCATAAGGCATGGGATCCAGAAACCATTAGAAAGTCTCAGGACCGCCTGATCCCTAATACACCGGTTCAGTCCCCGGGATCATCCGCAGGAGGCGCGTCGCCGGCTGTCCCCGGAGCTGCTGAGGCTCATTTGATAACTGCAGAGAACAGCCTCCGGCGTCATCAGCCGATTCCAACCGGGATTCAGCGAGCGCCTCTTATGCAAACTTTCAGCCGTTTGCTGAAAACGACTCACTTGCTGCCAAGCTCATAAGGTAGGCAACTAACGGAAATGCTTGGTGCCTTCTTCCTTAAAACTATTATTATTATTATTATTATTATGGAAAGCTGCCTTGTTTTTGTTTGCTTGCTTTGATAAAACTGCGGCATGCTGCTAAAAAGCCGAGAAGCATATATCGGCCACTATCCTCCGTTGCTAACGGAGCAAAGAAATGCCCCTTTCCAAAATACTCGTAAACACTGCCTCGCTCCAAGTTAGGCCTCTCGCAAAACTGGACTCGTAGAAACAATCATTATCATTATTATTATTTCCACTTATTTCCGCCCCACAAAGGGAAATCTCTGGAAGCTTTCCGCATTTCCACTTACCTGCAAAATGGAAAGTCTGCAAGCGAGCAGGAAAACGCTGCCGCTTCCGCCCTATTTATTTGCAGGGGGCGGAGGGGGGTGGTAGCAAGTAAGTAGCCTGAATTACTGGTCCGCTTTCGATTGCTATCTGCTGGGCAATGACTAAGGAACCGGGCGTCACTCCAGATATCCCGGAAGACGTTTAAGGAGAGCGCCGTGGTGCACGGCCGCCTTCCCTGCCTTCCCCATCTTTCTGCCCCCTAGCGAGGCGCCGGGACTGCCGCGATCTTGTTTCATAACCGGTCCTGCTCTGCGTGCTTCCTCGGGGAGTCGCCTGAAGTCCAGTGGGACTTACTCCCAAGGAAGCGCGCTTTAGGCTGCATGTTACACAGTACGGTACTGCATGTTACACAGTACGGTCTCCCGGCATTATTTGCAGCAGCGGTAATTTCCAACGGGACTCGCTCCCAACTCTGCGCGCAGACATGTTCCCGCTGTTTTCGCTCCCGGGTTTATGAACGGCAGTCGTTTCGATGGCTTTTATTGGGAGCATCTCCTTCTGGAGTTAACTGCTAACCGCGCTGTATCTGTGAGCTTGCCATGTGGAAAGATAGACAGCATGAATTCTGCATTGGGGACAGCCGGTTATATGCATGCGAATATATTTGCTGCTGTTGGATAACCTATTCTGAGTTTGCAACTCAAGAGGTGGCCCAGAGTTATGTGGGGACAGCTTGTGTCCCCTGATCGCTAGGATGTGTGCTTGGCTCTTAATATGGCGGCTTTTGAGACTTAATGGTGCAACGTTATGTTTGTTTGCTCTGAAGTATCCCCGCAACAGGGTGAGCTCCTGTTGCTCTGTCCCTGCTCCTGCCAACCTAGCAGTTCGAAAGCACATCAAAGTGCAAGCAGATAAATAGGTACCGCTCTGGCAGGAAGGTAAACAGCGTTTCTGTGTGCTGCTCTGGTTCGCCAGAAGCGGCTTAGCCACATGACCCGGAAGCTGTACGCCGGCTCCCTCAGCCAATAAAGCGAGATGAGCACTGCAACCCCAGAGTCGTCCGCGATTGGACCTAACGGTCAGGGGTCCCTTTACCTTTACCTTTAGGCCCCACTGTGTTCAGCTGGGGCTTTCTCTGAGGTAAAAGTACATAGGACTGCAGTTAAAAACCTCTGGCACCTTCACTTCAGGCACCAGGTAAAAACATTTATTTTCTGTCAGGCCTTTGGACATTTAATTAATTTGTGGTCTCCTTCAGTGGATTGGGGTGTTAGTTCTGCCATTTTATAAAGATGAATGTGCTGTTTATAACTATGTTGGCTCAGTTTCAGTTTTTGGTTGGGTTTAACCTATGTGCATTTTTTGTGTGTGCAAGTTGCTTTGAGATACCTTTCAGAACACCCCCCCCCAAACCCAATTAATAAGTACAATGAACAAACTAGACGTTGCCCACCCACTTCCAAGTCTGTCTTCACATACTTAAGGACTAGAAATTTAAAAGAAGATCAAAATTCATGCTCCCTAGCCTGTTACAAGTGTCATCCCTGGGGTTGCCATCTTTTTACCATCCTTGTTACTGTGCTTTTAATAGCAGCTTGCTATGTGGAACTTTAGCAGGTGACATTTTTCCTCATATAAGGAAAAATGATGAGTGATTGGGCAAGCTTGCTTGCTTTGTGTCATTTTCGTATGTCAGGCTACTCTTGAAAGCAGAGAGGCAGCAATTATATTCTGTATTTGAATGGTAGAATCATGGAGTAACTGGGAAGTTAATTGAAATGAATTAATTTTCCCAAGCCTCGATAGGAAGGTTTATGCTGCTGTGTTGTTTTCATTTTTAATTCTGTCCTTTTGTTTATTGTCGTTTTTGTTTTTTAATATATAGTTTTGTGTCGGCGAGATGCCTTGGAAATATTTACTGAGCGGTGATATATAAATTTATTTAATTAAATGAAATACAAGTAGAAAGCAATGGGAGCCAGGCTTACATGGGGAAAAACTATGCTGTTGCAACTGAAGCCATATATGAAGCTGAGACTGTCTCTCCCCATACACTGAATGACCCGTGCCATCTGCAGCAAGTAAAATACTGCACACAAACACTGTTTTCCACACTGCAACCAATTTATTGAAGTACAGTAGCTCTACCTGTGAGCAATGCCCTGGACTCTATTTCCAAGTCCCAGGGCAAAACTCGTGTAACAGGTGAAAAATTTCCAACACTCAACCTTTCTCCTTGACATGCTAGCTTTCTGTGTGAAGAGAGCTTTTACATGCGGAAATGCACCAGACACCTGAAGCCCTCCCTGCTTATAGTCTAAAGAAGTACATATTTTAGTCCAGAAATGACTCTACCATTTGGTTTTTCTGGATGCACAAGGGGCTGTGGTCCTATACCCACTTTTCTGAGAATAAGCCTCGTTTTAATTCATTGGGACTTGCTTCTGAACAGGCGTGTCTAGGATTGCTTTGTACATCAGTCACATATCATGAGATTGAATAGTGTCTTTGCTTCTATAACTTATGAGCAGTGCTGATCTGTATAAATTTTGGCCACCCACATTTGGCCACCCACATTTTTATATAAGCAGATGGCATTGCATTACTGGGAAACGTTGCATAAGCGTCATTGCATTCCTCATCCTCTTCAGGAAAGTTATGTGATGCCATAATGTTAAAAGTAGGCAGATCAAAGGCGCAACACCATATTTTATATGCTGGTGCTCTAGCTTTTATTTTGGGCTAGATAGAATCAGGACCCGGAGTTTAGTACATAGCCTAGGTGTGCACAGTTCTGCAAATCCTCTGAAATGGCTGGCTATAAGTAGTACTGCATTTGTGCCAGTCCAACTTACCAATAAAATGTTGGTTTTCTGAATTTGTGATGAGATTCTTCCCCTCCGCTTCATCATTAAAATATATATCAAGTATCATTCAAGTCCTTTCTGAAGGGTATAATTTACTCTAGTATTAACTGAGGACGTGCTCTGCTTTGCAGAAGGGGAAGAGAAAGGGAGGCTGTGTCAATATTAAAAATACAGATCGCTGTATGCGATAATGTCAGTCATTTTTATCAATCCTTATGCTTGCTTAAAGGATGTGTTGTTTTCATTTAATTTAATTGGTCTCCACCCTCAGATCTTGTGATGAAAGGCAAGATATGCACATTTTAGTTAAATAAGGCTGATCTTCTTGGTGAATTCAAAATTGGGAAAGGAGTACAACAAGGCTGTATATTGTCTCCCTGCTTATTTAACGTATATGCAGAATTCATCATGTGAAAAGCTGGACTGGATGAATCCCAAGACGGAATTAAGATTGCCGGAAGAAATATCAACAACCTCAGATATGCAGATAACACAACTTTGATGGCAGAAAGTGAGAAGGAATTAAAGAACCTCTTAATGAGGGTGAAAGAGGAGAGCGCAAAATATGGTTTGAAGCTCAGCATCAAAAAAACAAAGATCATGGCCACTGGGCCCATCACCTCCCGGCAAATAGAAGGGGAAGAAATGGAGGCAGTGAGAGATTTTACTTTCTTGGGCTCCATAATCACTGCAGATGGTGACAGCAGTCACGAAATTAAAAGACACCTGCTTTTTTGGGAGAAAAGCGATGACAGACCTAGACAGCATCTTAAAAAGCAGAGACATCACCTTGCCGACCAAGGTCCGTATAGTTAAAGCTATGGTTTTCCCAGTAGTGATATATGGAAGTGAGAGCTGGACCATAAAGAAGGCTGATGCTTTTGAATTATGATGCTGGAGGAGACTTTTGAGAGTCCCATGGACTGCAAGAAGATCAAACCTATCCATTCTTAAGGAAATCAGCCCTGAGTGCTCACTGGAAGGACAGATCCTGAAGTTGAGGCTCCAATACTTTGGCCACCTCATGAGAAGAGAAGACTCCTTGGAAAATACCCTGATGTTGGGAAAGATGGAAGGCACAAGGAGAAGGGGACGACAGAGGACGTGATGGTTGGACAGAGTTCTCGAAGATACCAACATGAGTTTGACCAAACTGAGGGAGGCAGTGGAAAACAGGCGTGCCTGGCGTGCCCTGGTTCATGGGGTCACAGAGTCGGACACGACTAAACAACAACAAAGCTTTACTGAATTAGTGGGCTGAGAGTAGGTCTACACCATACATAAGCCACATTCCCCCAAAGAATCTTGGGATCCATGGTTTGTTAAGGAACTGTAGCTGGGGGGACAACAACTGTTCCCGGGATTCTTTGGGGCAGGGGGCAATGTGCTTTAAATTTAAAGTGTGCCTCTGCCTACACTTCTAGATAAAGGTGCATCAATTCAGGTTGCCAGAGAAAATCTGTCAGGTTATGGCCACTAGGAGGTGTAAGTGACTAAATTGATCTGCAAAACAGAAACCCCTTTTTTGAGTGGAAGAAAAACCATCAGAACCTGACAAGTCCAGGAAACCAGAATTCGCATCCTTAGCAACTGGTTGGGGCGGGGAACGGGGGTAATGATTGAGCAACTCTTTGGCAGTTCAGTAGTTGAGGGGGTTTGCAAATGCAACAAGGAATGGAAGCACATTTTTACTAAAATAAATTCCTCCTAGATGTTGTTGGCATCCATCTGTCTTGGGAGATACAGTGGTACCTCGGGTTAAGTACTTAATTCGTTCCGGAGATCCATTCTTAACCTGAAACTGTTCTTAACCTGAAGCACCACTTTAGCGAATGGGGCCTCCTGCTGCCGCCGCGCCGCCGGAGCACGATTTCTGTTCTCATCCTGAAGCAAAGTTCTTAACCCAAGGTACTATTTCTGAGTTAGTGGAGTCTGTAACCTGAAGCGTATGTAAACTGAGGTACCACTGTAATCGAGTGCGCCTCCAGGGGTGAAAACAAACCACTGGAGAATCACAGTGCCTGAAGTGACCTCTCTAGGGCGCAAGCCTGGCCAGTGTCCTGGATAACTTTAATATGCTGGTAGGCTAAAATTATAATAGCGCATTTGCTTTATAATTTTGCATCTTTGCTCCTTCACAGCATTTGCCTGCCTATAGCTAAGCAGCATAAGACAAAAAGGCATGAAAGACAGAAGGCTGGTTCTATCCTTGGAAGTCCTTCATTGCAGCTGGATTTATTGTCCCAAGTCAGTGTGCATAGGATTGCATCCAGGAACTCGTTTATTGTGCATAAAATTTGACACACACCTATATTTAAAGAACACTCCCCAAGATCCCCTTCAAGCACTTGGCAAATATGAGATCCTGTCCACCCCGCACAACAAATTTTAAAAGCAATGAAATTTCAGCTCTGGACCCGAATCAACAGGGATGCTTGGCCAATATAAAAAAACTGAGCCCAAACAAAACAGCTGAACTAAAAGAGAGTTTTGTGAATAGAGGGGAAGTGTAAAGGAACAAACTAGCAGCAAGTGGAAAGTAACTTGGAATACAGAAGTCACTGTGGTCAAATGAGACCTTCTCTCCCTCCCTGCCCCCCACCCGCTGGGCTCACTACAGGTGTTTTTCTTTCCAGGCTTTACAAATATTGTTGCATACCTGCTTGTTTTGACGTTATTTTCCCACTGCAGCCTGCAAACAGGCACCCTCAGTCAACATCCAGTATGCTTCAAAGCTCTGTTTGTTTTCATTCTATGGGCTATTTAAAAGATGAGTATTTAGCCTTGAGAAGGAGGAAGGAGCTAAAAATGGTTTGAATCTCCTGTATCTGAGTCACAGTAAAATGCGTTCAGAAGTTCCTGAATTGCCCAGTTGTTATATCGAGTTCAACTCTCTGGTTCAACTGCTCCACCAGTTACCAGCAACAGAACCTCAGCATGTCAAAAATAAAGGAAAGGAGAACATGCACACATGATCAATTCACATAAGAGCAAGAATGTATTGTTTGTGCATCAGGACAAAACAGTGAAAGCATTGCCTTCCCTTCAGCAAAATGTCCTAAACCAGTGTGGTGTAGTGGTTCGAGTGTTGGACAAGACGTGGGAGGTCAGGGTTCAAATCCTTACTGAGTCGTGAAGTTTGTTGGGTGACCTTGGGCCCGCCACTGCCTCTCAGCCTAACCCACTTCACAGGATTGTTGCGAAGATAAAATGGGGCAAGAGAGAGAGAGAGAGAGAGAACCATGTTTGCTATCTTGAGCTCTTTGGAGGGAAGAAGGGATCTAAATGTAATCATAAATAAGATCCGTTTCCGTTTGGACCGTTTTGGAAGCACTATTTCTGGGTTAGCGGAGTCTGTAACCTGAAGCGTATGTAACCTGAAGCATATGTAACCCGAGGTACCACTGTATCAAGAGCTGGTCTCACAAAGTAAAAAGTGACCAGAGGTTGGTCATTTATTCCCAACTCGGGCCCCTTAGCACTTGACTTTCCTGTTGGGAAGATCACATTGAAAGGAGAATGGGGGAGAGATGCCTGAAGGAAATAAAGAAATCCATGCCTGCCTAGTTACACAACCCACCACTCTTCAGAGCAGGGTTTAAAAACAGCCCTTGATTTATAGCTTTCCCTCCCACTGCTAATGTCCCTGTGGTTGATCAAAGAACACCAGCCAGTGGATTCACACCTAAACCAGTTTGTCTTTGTTTTATTGGCTGTGGACATCTGTTAATTGTATGTGTAATGGGAACAAGGCCAGCAATCTGACAAGAACAGCAGTCTGACAAGAACGAACTCATCTTTGCAAGCAAACAGAAAGGAAGGGAAATGGCTTGGGTTAGGTTCCAGAATAGCATACGAAAGGCGTTCATGTAGGTGTTTTCAAGTAGGATTCCAAGTGAGGAACCAGCCATTACTTGAACAGTACCCAGGCCTGGCAAGCAGCTGCCAGGAGCTCAGAAATGTGGCGTGGCCTACCAATGCTGATAGCTGCCTTGAGGCCCACTTGCTAGGTGGCTGGGTCTGCAAACCATCGCTCTCCAAGGTTTCAAAGGGGACATTTCTAGCGGGAGTTAGAGATGCTGGTGATTGAACCTTGGAGTTTCTGCTTTACCACTGATCATAACCTCTGCCATGAGCTATGGTGCTTTTGTTGGAAGAATTAGTAGGCATGGGAATAGTTTTGCGCCTGTCTATCCTGTCCATAGGGACACGGGTGGCTCTGTGGTTTAGACCACAGCACCACCGCGCCCCTTAATAAATAATAGCAAATACATTTTACGGCTTTTAAAATGTGTTTGTGGGAGGAGGGTTATTGATTTGTTTTTATATTTTATTACGTATTTTGTATTTCTCATTCTGTAATTTTCTGTTGTGAACTGCACTGGGATCTTTGGGTGAAGGGCAGTATACAAATTTAAATAAATAATAATAAAATAATTATGACAGCAAATGTTGGTTTGGGAGCAACAGGGCTGGCCCTGCCTTGCATCCACCTTTAGGCAGCACCATGAGTTGTGGTTGTGTGTGGATAGATGAAGGCAGCAGCTGGTGTTTAAATAATGCATTGTGTTGTTTTTAAGTAGGAGTCGCCAACCTCCTTGGGCCAGTGGGCACATTTGGAATTTCGGTACACTGCCAGGACACCAAATCCCAAAACGGCTGCTGTGGGAGGGCATGGCACAACACAAAGTGGCTGCCATATCTAAAGCAGAAAGAGAGAGAGGACCATAATATGGTGCGGGCATGCCTTCCAATTAGCAGGGGAAAGGCACCTACGTCAGCTACTGCCATGCTCACCCACAATGAGAAACCCTTTGCCTTCTGCTCTGTTCAGAACAGAAGGCAGGGTAGGCATCCTATCCCGGCACTCAATGAAAAGTGCCGTATTTAAGGGAGGCTGTTCCAAGTAGGAAATGCCGAGCCGCTACAAGCAGGAAAGGAGTAGCAAAAGCAAACTGCTGTGCTCTGTGAGTTATTGATACCTTGCATGGGTGCAATGTTGGCAACCCCTCTTCTAAAGGGTTGGATCTAGCTTGTGAGGGGGACCACTTGGGCACTACTTCAAACTGCAAAATGTATTGGGTTGGCACTTGGGAAGAAGTATATTTACTGAGACAATGTGCATGTTCTCACTTCGTGTACCTTCTTTCGTCTGACTCATCTTTTTGAGGCTGTGGTCTGGCGGAGGGAGGGGAAAGAGTAAATAATCTGAATGAAAGAACGTCTTATAGGCCACGACAAGCTGTCTTAAAAACACACGCTGTAACCTATCTTACTTTAATATTGACGACTGTTTTATTATTTGGGTAGAGGATACCTGGAACATCCTTCTGACCCCAGCCAAGTGAAACAAGAGTCCTGTGCATGGCAAACCCAGCAGGGCCCACACAGGTTGCAAATAGCAGAGCATTTGGGGAGAAGGAAATTGAGGAATCAGGACATATTGCTTTTCTGGTACAGATTTCAGGGATTGAAGCAGGGACCACCTGCATCAAAAGCAGATGCAACTCAAGAGAAATCTATTGCATTCCAGCACCCCTCTAGACATCCTTTTTATCAAAAATTAATGATTTGTGCCTATGATGTTATCAGGGGTCTTACACAAAATTGTGTTTTCAATACCATTTGCACCTGCAATACACAGAGATATTCAGAGTTACAGAACCTGCTGAGGAATAAAGTCAGTGGGGTCCAAAATGCAGGGAGGGCTGTCCTAAATGATGTCCCTGGATGTTCTGCATCTAATGACATTAGCAGTTACACGACAGTATTGTATTTATTTATTGCATTTATTTGTTGTCATTGGCATTTGTCTGTCTCGGGAAGCAATGGAAGAATGAGCCTTCAAGTCAAACTGTTGGAGAGTCAAGGTAGCTGTAGAGTACTCAAGGTGGCATACCCTGCTCTCCCGCCTCCTCATTTAATCCCCACAACAACCCTGTTTGCTAGGTTAGATTGAGAGGCTGTGATTGGCCCAAAGTCACCCAGCGAGCTTCATGGCCAAGCAGTGATTTGAACCCTGGTCTCTCAGGTCCTAGTCCAACACTCTAACCACTATACCACACTGGCTCTCTGTTTGTTAGCAGTGTCCTTCCAACATGGCCTAGTGCATGGGTAGGCAAACTAAGGTCTGGGGCCGGATCCGGCCCAATCGCCTTCTAAATCCAGCCCACGGACAGTCCAGGAATCAGCGCGTTTTTACATGAGTAGAATGTGTCCTTTTATTTAAGATGCATTTCTGGGTTATTTCTGGGGCCTGCATGGTGCTTTTACATGAGTAGAATGTGTGCTTTTATTTAAAAGGTATCTCTGGGTTATTTGTGGGGCACAGGAATTTGTTCTTTTTCTTTTTCTTTTCCAAAATATAGTCCCCCAGGGTCTGAGGGACAGTAGACCGGCCCCTGCTGAAAAAGTTTGCTGACCCCTGGCCTAGTGGTTGGTGTGTTGGACTAGGATTTGGGGAAACATGGATTCAGCTGTCCATGAGGTTTGCCATTCGCTGATTTTTTTTAATGTGCAAAGGGGCTCATCGATTGATCAGTGAGAGGTGTACAGTGGGCGCTGGCACTGTATGATCGGTCTCTGGGAGCAGTTCCTCAGCTGAAAAACACGATTAACCTTAAATGAGGTTAAGGGACTTGGGCGGAGGTTCACCCAGCATCTCTACAGCCTTCTTGGAAAGAGGTTAATGCTCCCCCTCTGACTGAAAGACCCCAGTCGTCCTTTCTGAGCAGCTGCATGGAAGATTAATAACACCTTTTGGAACAGCCCAATCCAGGAGATATAGGAGGGCAACGGCATTCAAAATAGCCAATGCCTTTGGCTAAAAAGAGGGCACTGAAAAGTACACAGGTTGTGGGTTTCCTCAGAGTCTGTTGGGCCTGTAGTTCACCACACATTAGAGCTTCTCTTTTGGCTTGGCTGGACACCGACCTGGGCTTCCAAGAGAAAGAGACCTTTTATGTACACAAGAGAGATTTTGATTCATCCCAAAGCTGTCCTGTCTCCATTTCTTTCCAAGTCGGGGGGGGGGGGAGCCTTCATTTTTTTTATTTGCCTTACTGCATCATAGAAAAACCAGCAACTTCTAAGAAAGTTCCTGTCAACATTTCACAACAGAATGTACCTTTCCTTCATGTCCCCACCGCAGCAAGCAAACGGCTGTGGTATTCAAAGAACCTACTGGCTTTAAAAAACTTGTTACACACCACAAACCTTCCCAGCAACTAAAGGACTTTTTCTCAGAACCTTCATATACAATCTACCTTGTAATTTTGTCTGAAGGAAGCAATTTCTTGGATTTGTCTTTGGGTCTATTCATAAGATCTGTATACTGCTTGCCTTTAACAAAACTTCAAAGCAGTTTACAAAGAGCTACAGTTCCCAGCACCCTTAAACTATAGTTCACAAGATTCTTGCGGGGGGGGGGGTCATGTGCCCTTTGAATTTATGATGCGAATGATGGGGAAACATGATCGTACTTCAGTTTCATGTTTAATGTGGGTGGTAGTGAATAAAGTTTTGTTCAAGAGTAGACTCACTGAAATTAATGGACCTTAGCAATGTCCATTATTTCCAGTGAGTCTACTTGGGGTAAAATATAATTGATTACCACCCTATATTTCTATCCTGCAGTCAGGCCCTGATAGCCTTGGGTCACCTGCTCTACATTTATTATTAAGATTACTAAATAAGAAATCATACTTTGAAATACTGAGCAGGCAGTAAGCCAGCTGCTCCCTAGTTCATTCTGCACATATTTGTTGTGTGAACCTGGCATTCTCCCTATTGGACATTAGAGGCCACTGTTTTACCATTCTTCCTAGGCAACGTGTGATATAGATCTTTCTTAGGGTAATTCTGGGTGGCCGGTTTACTGTAGGGTCAGTACTGTACATGCACACAAATTATTTTTTGCAGTGTCCACATGACATTGTTTGCATTAAAATGTCATTTCTTAGAGAAATCCCGTTTCCAGTGACATGGGCATCTACGAGGACCTGGATCTAGATGGACAAATGATCTGACCCAGGCAGCTTCCTAAGTGTACTCAGAAGGTAGCTCTACTGAGCTCAAAAGTTCCTTGTACACAGGAGTGGAGCCCTACCCTGCATTGTGCTTTACAGCGCAATCCTATGTATATCTGCTTAGAAGTAAATTCCATTTGGTTCAATGTGGCTTTGCTCCCAGAGATGTGCGTACAAGCTTCCTGTCTTGCAAGCTTTTGCCTGAGTGCAAAGTGAGATTTGTGCACAGGAGCTGTCTTGCACATGCACGGCAGATGTTGGTGCATCTGCATGTCTCATTGATCTGGCTGGATGCAGATGAGTAGCATCATCGACAAAGCGCCTTCAAGCGTTCAAAGCACTGCATGTGCATTGCATAACAGGCCTTTGGCTGTTATATGCGATCATTTGCACAAGCCTTAGATCTAGGCTCGGGAGCGGGGACACAGCATCTCTGTGTCCTTCCTATTTCTAGATGCAGAACAGAGGCCAGGAGGTTCTGAATTGGCCGGTGGAGGTGGCGAGACAAACAGAGCTCTCCTAGCTATAGCCCTTGGGCTAATGCATCAAATTCCCATGAGAACAGAACATTTTCACTGTGATTTGTTAAACTTCCTCTGAAAGGGTTGGATGTAGCGTCATCTTTAGATTTGCCGGAA
Source organism: Podarcis liolepis (assembly GCF_965112155.1). Taxonomy (NCBI): domain Eukaryota; kingdom Metazoa; phylum Chordata; class Lepidosauria; order Squamata; family Lacertidae; genus Podarcis; species Podarcis liolepis. Next base: position 32,903,212 of record NC_139556.1, read on the forward strand.
TGCTTGAGGTTCTACACCCTACGCCTCTGTGGCGATTTATTTCCAGACACTCAACGTGTGGTGAATTTTCAATTTCCAATGAAATAGGCTGTTGAAATGCTGATAGACTTGATGAATATTAGGTTATGTTGATGCATGCTTTCACCTTTGACAGACAGTGTTTCATTTCTGGCACGTAGGCTCCAGAAGGAAACAGACCGCCACCGCCCCCCATGGTTGGAGCCCTGAATTCTACCTCAGGCTGCCAACATCCCTGCAGCCCAGATCTGTCAACCTGAATTTACACACACACACACACACCCCATCTTCTTAGCACCCCTGCATGCGAAGGCAGGCTCTGGCGGATTGAGTGGGCAAGACCAATAGTGGGCCCAACAGTCCAATGCTGGTTTCTGCACGTGCTGTAGAGGAAAATGGGGCAGGTGAGGCTTGTCAGCTTGGGAAGGTAGCCCATGTGGAGAAGGAAAACTTTGATCCTAAACATCTGCTACCTTGCGGGATATCTTTCAGAGAAGAAAAGGCTAAGGAGTAAACCTTTCACAAATCTGGAGTGGAGAGTCTCTTTGGGGCCACATCAGCAAGGCTGGGGGTCAGTGTTCTTGTCATTGGGGCAGCCCTGGACCTCCATACACACTGCCCAGACTTGTGCCCCAGAGAGGTCGCCGCAGTTTGGCTTCACCCCCAGAGGTGAAGAAGAACACCTCCATTGTTTCTCGAGACAAACAGTTGCTATATATCTTAGCCCCCCCCCCCTTTCTGGTCGTAATTCACTCTTGCGGTCTTAATTCTCAGCTTCCCCCTCACTCCTGCTTGCCTGCCCTTCTCCCTGGCCCTCCCCACTTCCTAACTTCACTCCACCAGCCCTGCCAGGCCAGCATCCTAGAGAATCACTTTTCTAGCCATTCCAAATCTTGTCCATCAGGATTAATTTCAGCCTTAACTAGAAAATGAGGGTGTTTGCAGGACTGTAGCTGATTCAAGTGCGATCCGTCTAGGCACAGAACATGGGAACTGGACAGACTGATGAAGCGGGAAAGAGAAGAAGGCTTGTTTCTGTTATTCAATCACATATATCGCCTGGGAGGTGGAGGGAACAGTCTGGGAGGAGCAGCGGCAAAGGGAAACGTCTTGGGTATGTTTTTTCTTATGTCCCCACTGGAAGTCAGGGTGACATGGAAGGTAAAAAGCATTTCCTAAACAAGCACCGAGTCGCTGCATGCTTGCCTGTCTTTCCCCCCGAATGGAGGTATTTGTTCTTAGCTTAAACAAGCTGGCGAATGTCTGGAAGTGTTTTGAGTCACAAGGCAAGGCTGTTTCTTCCTCAGAGCTTGCCGTTTCAATGCTCCCATTTAGAACATCCCACAGGGTCAGCTTGCAACAGGAAGAGCTAGTGGCTGGACGTGATTCTCAGCAACGATCATAATTATAGGTTCTCCTGGATAAATAACACGTGAACCCCACTGAGTACGCTAGTTACTTTTGGAAGACACACCCCAGTTTATTCTTTTGAAACTTGCAGTGTACTCACAAACCCATGTGCACATTGGGCTGACTGTGAGTTGAACACTTAATGTGCACAGTAGTGTGTGTTGACATTGAGTTTTAAGTGAGAGGGGACTGGTGCACACCTAGGGAGCCAGCTCAGTGTGTGGCCAGATAAAGCCCTGGAGTCTCCAGCTGCTGATCCTCATAGCAACATCTATTTAATTATTTAGCCCAACGCTCAAGAAGGCGGTTTCTGCACATGCTGTGGAGGAAAGGGGGGGCAGGGGGGGCTCGTCCACCTGGGAAGAAAGACTGATCCTAAACCTCTGCTGCCTTGCAGGATATCTTCAGGAAAAGAAAAGGCCAAGGAGTAAACCCTACGCAAATCCAAAGTGGAGTCCCTAAGACGGTTGGGGGGTGCCTTGTACGCCTCCTTCCGGCAACTCCTGCAGCCAAGCTGGTGTCAAACATAATGCTCTACTTTGGGGCCACATCAGCAAAGCCAAAGGGGGGTGGGGGAGTCTTGTCATCTGGGTAGCCCAGGACCTCCATACACTCTACCCTGGCTTGCACCCCAGAGCGGTCAATTTGGTGCTGCTAACTCAGTTGTTTGACTTCGGCCCCAAGGCGCACTCCATTGCTTCTCAAGACAGACGGTTGCCAACAACATGATACCCTGCTTTTCTATCAAATATTCTCAGCTTACAAGTGATAACCTTTTTTAAAAAAAGAGGTCCAAAACTTGCACTCTGCATGCACGCTACCCTTAAGAACCTGACTGCTGACTGAAGCCGTAGTGTGCAGATTCCCTTCAGCTGTGCAAGTGGAAATAATATTTTCTCCTCGATAGGGAGGCAAGAAGCAACATCCCCCCTGCAGTTTCCCTTTCTCTGGCAGGAGGACGAGGGCCTTCCTGGGAGGCAGGGGTGCAAGCTCCCAGTGGCCCCTCAGAGCCCTGGCTGGTATGGCAAGAGGCCAGAGGATGCTTGCCTGCTGCCCTGGCTTCCCTAGGGCAACTCTCTCTCCCACAAAGGAGGCAGTGCGTGGTGATGCCACCACCCTTTGGCCCCCTGTGCCAGTGAAGGAGAAGACCTGCTCCTGCAACTTAACTCTTTCCTCCCCCTGCCACCCCTTCCTCATCCCTCTGCTTGTGTATTCCCGTCATGTTGACATTTTACTATTTGTTTACTGCGTGAATAAATGGCCGGGTTGCACTTAGAGGCTATTAATAGGGCAGGAGTGGCATGGGAAAGGGGACGGAAAGAGACAAGAGTGCAAAAGGGCTGCTATTTCCAGCTGGCCTCCAACTAATTTTGAGCCTGGCTTCAAAAGCCAGACTGATGGAGAGGATATTAATAGAGCTGAATGAAATCCACAGCTTTTGTTGCCCGCGGTGGGAATTACAGTGGTTGGGAGGGGGAGCAAGAGAAAGCCAAACCCTCTTTTCAAATGTGAAGCTAGGAAAAAATGCATGGCATTTTCCTACAAGGGACATTTTCTATTACAAGCTCAAAAACGCTACTAAGATGTTTAGATCTCTAAATAAAAACCCTGCTGAAGGCAATTTGAACACACATGCCCATAGACACATGGTTTCAGTATGTGTGTGTATCTATCTATCATCTATTTGTCATCTATCTATTCTTCTATCCTACCAGGAAAGGAAGCTCTGACTGTTTCGTAGAATCATAGAATTGCAGAGTTGGAAGGGACCCCTGAGGGTCATCTAGTCCAACCCCCCGCAATGCAGGAATATGCAGCTGTCCCTTACGGGGATCAAACCTGCAACCTTGGCGTTATCAGCATCATACGCTAACCAACCGAGCTATCCAGGCTTTTATAAGGCCGCTCATAAGCTGCCTGCTAAAACAACTGTCTAATTAAAGCAATCTATTAGCTCGGTTGGTGAGAGCGTGGTGCTGATAATGCCAAGGTCACAGGTTCAGTCCCAGCTGCATATTCGTGCAATGCAGGGGGTTAATGACATGATGCTCAGGGTACCTTCCAACTCTTAGGATCTTAAATTAAACATTAAATTGCCTTCATGGTTAGGTTTTTTAAAATAAATTGCCGAGGCGCTCTAGGATTTTCCTTTGCAGATGGTGTAGAAAAAAGCTTACCTGCGTCAGACATAGCGGTAGCAGTGGCATCACCTAGTTGGGGCTACAGCAGCAGCAGGAGCCCATTTCATTACTCGGTATGCCATACTGGCTGTTCCCCATGAGGCTGACTCCACGCCTGGAGGAAGACCACATCCCAGTGGCTGAGCATAAGCTTGATATGCAGGTCTCAAGTTCCCTCTTCAATTATCTCTCCGATAACAGGGCTTGGAAAAGGCCTCTGTGAGAGATCTTGGGGGAGTCACTGCCAGCCAGAGGAGGAGATACAGGGCTAGATGCAAATGCTTTTTGACACTACAGAATCGGCTTCACACCTCTTGCTAGATCAGCTGGTATCCAAAAAACCTGGATTCTATCCCTCTCACCCCCCCCGTTAAGGATTTCTCCGAAACCGGCAAAACTTACATACTCTCCCCCCATAATTGCAAAGATTGCATATCTCTCTCTCTCTCTCTCTCTCTCTCTCATCCTCCTAAGTCCATCTGTCTGATAATGTATCGCAGAAGAATAACTTTAGGAGACTTCCTCTTTTGCAGTGAGCATGTGGTGGGCAATTCATTTGCTACTCCTGGAGGGGCACAGAAGAAAAGTTAACTCTCTGGTGTGTGTTTTCCCCCCATTTCCTTTGCAGCCAACACTGCTAAAAAAAGATGGCGGGAAGGGATACAAGAAGCGTGCAAACATGATTTTCTGTGCCTTGATAGTTTATACTTTCCGCCCTAATGTAGCCTACGGTACGCATCGTGGCTTGCTATAGAATCCCAGGAAATGTGCAGTTGGATATCAAATGTATTTACATGGCTGGTATCTGCGGCAGGCTACGACAGTAATGCCTCTGAACATGTGCAGAGTACTGATTTGCCACGAAACCACTGCACTCAGGCTTCATGCATCTGGGGGGGGGGGGGAATAGTGCTTGGCTGACTGAAGCTGCCTCCTCCCTTTCAATAAACTGAGCTCAAATTGTATGCCTCCTCCTCCTTTCACTGTCTCTGTATGAAACAGGGGAGAATGGAAAGCAGTGGGTGAGGATCCGGGGAGGTGAGCAACCAAGACAGCAGATGAGGAAATGTGAGAGCATACCATTGCCTCCTTTTGGGCGCTTGTTAAAAAGCTTTATAGGAGGGTGCTTTCTGCTTTGCTTTGTCTCCTAGACCCCACATTTATTTTTATTTTCCTGAGTATCTTAGGACATGTCAACACTTGTAGTTACTTAAGCAGGCAGTCTCAGCAGCTGGCGCATCTTCAGCCGCCATCGCCCACTGCCAGACAAAAGTGCCAGACAGATGTCAGTTTAGAATAGCAGAATTATGCATTTCTTTTTATTTAAGAGCAAAAACAGATCTTCTGACGGGTCCACAGCCTTGGGTGGTTGTTGTTGTTGTTTTAAATGTGCAGCAGTTCTCTGCTTGACAATAAAACCTATCAAGGCAGCTAGGCACTGTTATTGCGCCATAGGATCTACCTTTGGGCTTTGATGTGGCAGGTTATTAGAGGGGGACAAGGCCACCAATGGTCAACTGACTGTTCCTCCCTCCCCCGAGAAGAAGCAAAGGTAACCACATTGGTCCAAAAGTGAAAACTCCCAAATACGTTGGAACCAACTGAACTGTCACAAAAATGTGGCAAGCCACTGAGCTTTCCCAGACCTCTTAATCAGGCGGTATAGTGCAGGAAACAGGGAGTGAGGAGGGATGAGGGGAAATTGCAAACAAAACGAAGGCGTACAAAAATTAGGACGGTTTTGTAGCCACAGTTATGGTTGATGACTCTTCCAAGCAGCTTGCAAATGAGTCAGAGCTTCCTGCTAGGTTGTGAGTTAGAACCAGCTTTGTCTGGAAGAGCTTCCGCAAGGCCTGTCAAAAAAATAAATAAAAAAGCAGCAGCCTGGGTTTTAAGGTGGCCGAACAGGCATCTCTTTGTGGGAAAACCCTGCCTGTGTGCTTGTGTCTGCACCCCTGTAATGCCTTCTTAATTGTTCGTTTGTAAACGGGCCACTATATAGATGCCCTTCACGTTACAGCTGCCTTGAGTTTTCCCACTCCTTGAAGGAGCATGAAACACCACCCCAACATGTCTCCGTCCAAGCAGGCACTGCCTTAGGCCAGGGACCAAAGCAAGTTTTAAGCACCAGGCAAAGCTCTCCAGCTAAAAACCTCCATCACAGCACATAGAGCCAGTAAGAAAATATTTACATATTGGTTTCACTATTTTGGGGAGATCTCCTAGCTCGTAACACAGACATCTCTGTGTACAGGTAAATAAACAGAGGGGAGGGCATTCTTTGAACCTCTCAACTGCTCTCCTCTTTCAGATACTGGAAGCACATTTTCCTACCATTTAACACAGCTGGCCTCCTTCCTCACAGATTCCTTCCACCCATGTGAACCCCTTCATCAGTATGAAGATACAGGGCCTGCCTTGAATCTTGTATACTGATGTTTTGGTTTTAAACAAGCTAAAACAGCTGTTTCTGGCAGAATGATATTGTCCATTCGAAGATGGGGTTTAAAAGGGGGACGTGACGGACAGATGATTCTTCCGCTTGAGTTAAAGCACGGCCCAGGATAAACGAGAAAGCAAGAGATGGGAAAACAGATAAAAGTAGGAGAGAGCAGCGCTCTCAACGGCCTTGGAAGGCTGAGAGCAGCTGGAAATGCTAAACTTTTTGGCTTGATGCACGCCTGCAGTTCTGTCTCTGAGGCATGTTGGATGGGGCAGGGTGGCGGAGCTGCAGAATTTTAGGCCATTAGGTGAGTAAACAATACCAAATCCAATTGTCTCAGGGCAGTATCTTGTATCCTGTGCACATGTGGGAAAATGCACTCAACTACAGCATGCACCACTTTTTCCTTTCACACAGAAGCAGAGGCCAGAAGTAGGGCAACAGGCTTTATCATCAGAGGTTCAGGGCCACTGCAGGCTTCTTTTAACATTGGTAACTCCTCCCTTTTTGAAAATGTCTCGCAGGACAACCATAGGGATACCTATGGAACTCCGATGGCTCCATTCCAAACTCATTTTTTTCTGTGTTACTATATGAACATTTAGTTGCATTTAATTACGTTTTAATGACTGCCTTTTCTACATTTTAGTTTGTTCTATATATTTGTTCTGTGTAAACTGCCTTGAGGCCCAGACTGGGGAAAAGGTGGGTTACAAATAACTTAGTGCAATGACAAGCCCAGTGTGCCCCCAGGCGCCAGGGGTGTTTTGCATCTGACGTGGATCCAACTGCAACCACGTGGAGGTCTCTGGATGCTAGGATGGTGATGGGTATCTCCATCTGGCTGCTCCCTCCAGCTTCCTTCAGCAGGTAAGCAGAAGAGCTTTATTTATGGAGTACATGGTTCACCCCTCTTCTCAGTCAATCCCTACAACGACCCTGTGAGGTAGTCTAAGAGGCTGCGACTGGCTCAAGGTCACCCATTGAGCTTCATGACTGAGTGGGGATTTGAACTCTGATCTCCCAGGTCCTAGTCCAACACTCTAACCGCTACACCACACTGGCTTCCTAGAGTACTTCTGCTATGGGGCAGCTACATAAATTAAGTAGGCAAATACCGGTAAATACGGGGAAAGCAAAACGTCACTTGGATCTGGACTATTTTCCTTGAAGCGTCAATTAGTTTTGTTCTGGTTTGTTTTATATGATGTTTTAATGTGTTGCAAACTGCTTTGAGGGTTTCTTTCTTTAAAATACAAAGCGGTATAGAAATCAGACAAATAATAATAGTTGTTGCTGCCTTTCTGCTTCGAAGACTCCCGAGCCAATAACCTTACCCTTGTAGGACGCTTTGTGTGCCAAAAATGTTGCTTTGCAAAGTGAACCCGACGGCTGATAGGAGCTGCTTTGCACTGCCCCAAGGCAACAGGGGGTCAGGAGGCCAACAGCAAAGGAAGCCCGTAACTGGGCTTATGTGCCATTCTCCTGTGCCAACTGCATCCTTTTAGAGCACAGATGGAAGTGAAGACAGCATGCTGATTGAATCTTGACAGAAGACACGAGGGGGGTGCGAGGCTGTGTTGTTGGAAACCTGATTTTTCTATACCCAGAAGGTCAAAGCCTGTCTCACTCTCTCACAGACTGAAGATGTGTTCATCAAGTTTCCAAAAAAAACCACCCCATCAACCACCCACCCTTGCTTAAATAAATATACCAGCACTGAATGACGCCCTTGTGCTCAGGAAGGTCAAATGATTGGCTTAGGAGAAAATTGCCTCTCTGTGTCTATCCCCGGGCTAGCTAGAGTCGGGAGCCTTTCTGTGTGATCTCCTGAGAGCTGCCAAAGAATTACACCCCCTCCTATTCCTGGGTCTGCTTCTACCAGTGATTCTGGACTCCCACTTTTGGCCTGGACTCTTATCCCCCAGTGGATACAGCAAGATTGGCAGGCACTGTGCTTAACCAAGCATCTCCATATGCTTGCACCATGTCAATGTAAATTAAAATAAGTATATAAAAATGTCTGCAGCCTTACAAAACGGGAAGCTTTCTCAGCTGCCAAAGTGCAAGAGCAGGGGCTCTCTGGGGGAATGAACCCCATATTTGAAAAAGAGTTGGCCAGGCTGCAGTCCAGAAAACTTGCCTTTACCTTCAGCCAGATGAGGTTGGTGCCACGGCATCGCCCTTCCTACACCAAGTCGCTCCTCCCTCCTCCTATGGGGCAAAAGCAAAGTCTTGCCTGGTTCGCCACCTTGCAGAAGCGAGTTTGGCAATGTCGCTGTGACATAAAACATTTTAATGATGAAATAGGTTGTCTGGGCTGCAGCATGACAGCCATACCTATTTTGCTTTCCATAAATATATTTAAAGGATAGCTTGATTCTAGACTTGCTAGTCACCTGTGCTCTGTAAAGTATAAATGCAACTAATGACTGCAATCCAGCACCCATTCAGGCACACTTAAGCCCCATTGGCTAAAATTATTGGTATAGCGTTACTGGGCAAGGGATTATGGCTCCCCTGCATTTTCCAGTGTGATAAAACTGTATGCAATACTTTTCTTTTTCATTTTAAGATCTTAAAGAAAAAGTCTGTGTGCCATCATACTGTGAAGCCTCTTCTTATGTGCCTGCAACCACGTCCCCCTCCTCAAACACACACCACCTTTTCATTGGCAAATAAATAAATAAATGCACCTCTTGCAGTGCAATAGGAAGAATTCCGTTGAGCTGAGGATACAGAACACATTGTTAAAAGAACAAATGGCTCTCCTTATCGTTTCTAAGATAGATAGAGCTATTTGCAGCTGTGAGATTACAGAGGGAGAATAAAATGTAATTGTTTCCTGCCCAGTTCTTTCCTTTAAATAGAACCCTTCTCTCCCGTAAAAGATTCTTGCAAAAAAAAAAAAAAAAAGGAAGGGAAAAAAGACATGTTTTATTTTAACCAGAGCTACTCTTAATTTAATTGCATTTCTATTTATTGGGAAACATTTCCGAGTCTGTTTTTCTTTTGGTGCAGTCCCAATTCCTGCTAATAAAGTTATTTTTCATCTTCTCCTCCCCCCCCATACAATAAATAAATAAACAAACCCACTGCACATTTTACAGCTAAAGACAGACAGAAAACATACAAAACTGGAACCATTTTGTAGATGTAAAGAAATTATGGCTGTTTTTCACCAAAGCCACAGTTGTACTTTTTTTGAAAACAACAACACAACAGAATGTGAAAGCACAATTAAAATTAAGCAACAGCAGAAGCAACACATAGTGAACACAGTGCTGGCTGAAACTTGCCATAAACCAGAATAATTTCCAATGGGCATGGGGGCTGTTAATGTATCCTACTTGCCTGTGGACTGGATATCTTGAGATTCAGAAGTAAAGACTGTCCATATTGCTTTTCATAGACAGAAAGTTCTCATAGCTATCCCAACACCTCTGTACTGTGTCCTTTGGAAGAGGCCATGTTTGGGCCATGCTTCCTTCTAGTAATATTCAAGAGAGAGAGCAAGCTATGCTGCATCTGACCCTCGTCCTGCTTAAGACTGTTTCATAGGTAGCATTCTGCCTCCACTGAGATGTCCACCCTGCAGGGGAAAGAATTTGCACCATTTGGTGCAAAGTCAGTAGAAGTGTTTGCTTTGCGACCTGTATGTAGCTTCCCAACCAAGGGGAAAAAGCAAGCACATGTCCTAACGTTATGACAATGGCACAGGTAGCTTTTCATCAATATTTCTTCTGTGTAGAAACTGACATTTAAGCCTCAGTTATATATTTCATAGCATGTGCCATATCACACTGTCTCCTGCATCCATAACCTCTAACCACGTGGTTTGGGCAGATTGTGCAGCTCCGCACCACACTAATAATATCTGCTAGTACATAAACCCAGAATTCACCTGAGCCGCCATGTGAGTGGATGTTGCAGCTGTGGATGCAATCATCCTGCTCTAGACCAGGTTTCACTAGTCTGGTGCCTTCAGACATTTTGGGCTAGAAGCAGCCGTGCTGGTTGGGGCCAATGGGAGTTGGTTGTCCAAAACATATGAACGTATATCAATGGAGCTTTCGAGTGATCCCCAAAAAGTGTTTTACGTATATACATCAATGCGCACCATTCAGCAGGACTCCGTTTCACTCTATGCCAAGTTATATAAGAGCAACGTGTCCCAAACTTGGGTCTCTGGCTGTTTTTGGACTACAACTCCCATCATCCCTAGATAACAGGACCAGTGGTCAGGGATGATGGGAATTGTACTCCAAAAACAGCAGGAGACCTAAGTTTTGGAAACACTGCAACAGAGCAGGAACATTTCCCTACAGTGACCCCCAAAAGAGAATTTTGCTTGCGTCTAAGAACCACCCCTTCCCCACCACAGACAAGAGGGTTCCCTTCAACAGTTGGGCAGGTGCTCTCAATGCCTGCTGTGTGCAAAAGAACTCCAGATCCATGCGGACTGCGCCCACATCCATCTCCTTTGCCCATGGCGCTGTCCTGGACTGGAAATGAATGCACAACCCTTGTTTAAAGGCTTCCCTGAATTACGGCTGAGGGAAATTTCACACATCATAGGCATCATTTGGTAACTCGGCTGATCGCTGAATGTGTGAGACAGCGAGGATCAGTCACCACTTATCAGTCAGGCAAATTATCTCCACCGAAGAGAGGTTAATAAGGGGAGGGTGGAGGGGAAAGAATAATTTGTGCTCATTTGCTGTACAGGTGACTGGTGCTAGTAATCTTGAGTGTGTGAAGTCATCCAACTGGGTGAAAATTAGCTGATGTGAACACCCACTTCCTCTGTGATGCTTTCTGTGGAAAACCTAGCTTTGGAACTTCGGAAGACATTTTGGAAAGAGTTAATGGCAACCCAGAAGCATTTTTCTTAACCTTCTGTTCAGCGGCATACTCTTTCTTTTTATCTTCTACTACACTATGGTATAAATTTTCTGTTTAGATAACCAACTGTTTTTTCTGGGTGGGGTGGAGAGATGATATTTTCCCCCCGCAGCTGTGCAAAAATCCTCTTTTCATTCCCTAATCACTCACTTCATGTCAGGAAAATAGAACCGTGATGCATACAGTTCTATTCTGAGCGGGTTAAAGTAAAATGCAGTTACTTATTCAGCAATTCTCTCCCCATTCTCCCCCCCCCCCAAAAAAAAAGCAATGGTCTTAAATGCCGTAAGCATTAACAGCTTCTGGCTGAACGGCATTTGTTAAAAGAAAGAAAGAAACAAAAGGAAATGAAGGTTCTAATAATATACGACTCCAGAAACATCTCAGCCAATTGAGATTGGAGATATTTTACCTATTACAGAAAGCAATTGTTTCTTTTTTAAGGTGTTAAATTAGCATTGCAAGAAAGAACTGTGACAACTGTGAAGAATGGATCAGAGTCTTATATCTGTCTCCACTCAGAAATGTGACATATCTCCTGCTACTCTTGGTATATGCCATTATATTACATCCTTTTGTATTCATGGTGACACAAGGCAAGGCCCTTTGTTGTTTTTGCTACCACAGCTTCCCCTCTGGCATATATATATATGCTCATCTGGAATAAACTCAGTATTTCCACCTTGGATGCTCAAGTCCAGGCAGGGCAAGTAAGTTAATAAGTGCTTCAGTTTGATAGCAGGGGCTGACATGTGCTAAAGATTCATTGGGTGGTTTCTTACTTGGTTGCATTCACTTGAAGCAAAGCAACGAAAATGTGAACCTACAACCAGAAAGGAATATGAGGAGCTTATTGACGGCTCTCAGAGATCTTGTTTCTTGCTGTTGTAGAAACCATTTCCATTTCCTATCACTGAACCAGCTCCACTAGCCTGTTGCTTCGTCCCCTCTGTGTTTCGGCAGGCCTGCTCTATACAAAACAACCCCCACTCTGAAATTGCAGAGAAAGAACTATTGGCAGTTTCCAACCAGCACTTGAAAACACAAAAACAATTATTGGAGGTAAGGAGGAGCAATCAGGGTGGGAAACACAGTTAAAGCCACAGCCTTCTGTCACCTTACAAGAAAGCAGCTATTGTTTCTAGCCGCCTCCAGTCGGCTGGATGAGATTCAGTAACAATTGATTCAGTGACAAGTGAGAAAACCAGACGGCAGGTGTTTGTTTTAAAAAATAGACTATCGGAGACCAAAACAGCTGATGGCACTGAGGAAGTTTGATCCTCAGGGACACAGGCTGAATGCTATTCCATTCTTCCTCTCCTCTCCCTTTGAATGTTGTTTCCATAGCCTGCTTTCTGTCTCTCTTCCAAGGGCTTAGGTGCAAAGCAAGACAAAAGGCAGCAAGCACACGTGGTGTAGGCCAAAATCCTCTCATTACTGTCGGTAGAGCCAGCTCCCCCCCCCCCACCTCCCCTGGTGACTGGTGTGATCCAAACGCATCTCCTCAAGTTTAAACAAGGCATTACTTTATCTGAGGGTCTCAAGTAGGAAACGTTCAAAACACCCTCTTGTCAAAAGGATGAACAAGTTTCTTTCCTCTCTTTCACACCCTCTCGCAAATATCAGCCCTAAATTTAAGGCTGCCTGAGGCGATTACCAGTGCAACAACTCTGCTTTTCTTACATCTCCCCAGCAGGATGTGAAAGCAATTTCTTTTCTTTTTCTTCTTCCTTTTTAATAACTTTCAAAAATAGAATATTTTCTCTCTTTGGGTGTTTAGTGAACAAATGCCCCAGGCATTAAGAGACAGGCTCTCCTCTGCTGAGGAGGATGTGAACATGAGGTAGGGAAAGCAGAACCCAGCGCTTCACGCTCCATCCTGTGCCAGCTTCTGAACTCTCCTTCGTATTGAAGCTCAGCCACCTCACAAATCCATCTAGGGGCCTGGGATTTGAAAGGCAGGTGACGCCTGCTCCCAGAAAAAGCAGAAAGCACCTCGGTGCGAGGACGGAGAGCGCAAGGTAAGCAGAAGCACCAAGCAGGCTAGCCGAAAGCATCCCCCCTCTCCACCCTTTGTGCTACACGCTGCTTCCCCTCCAACAATTCTTGCGCTCCAGCTTTTCCAATCTGACAAGAAATCTACGATGCGGAAAAATCCACCGGCAAAGCGGCGCCTTTACGTGACCCAAAAGGTCCTCCTCTCCTCCAGCAAGCTGACCGATCTGTTCATAAGGGCCTCCGGGCTGCTGGCCAGCTTGTAGCCGAAGAGTTTCATGGCCGGGCTGCAGACGTTCTGCACCACCTGGGCGAGCTTGAAAGGGATGCTGAAGCGCCACTTCTCAAACTGCTCAGAGGAGTTTTTCTGGGTGGAGTAGATGCCGTTGCTGTTGTGAGGTGCCTGGGTGTTCTTGCGGATCCACTCCTCTACCTGCGGGGTGATGGCGACGCCCGAGAATCGGTACATCTCCTTGGCCTTCTGGAGGGGTGACCTGGCAATGTCCTCGTAGCGGACCAGCATGTAGCGGCCGCGGAGCCAGGCTGGCTGCCTCAAGCCGAGCTCCGCCGAGAGCCGGATGCTCTCGCAATTCCCCCGCAGCCGCTGCACCTCGTCCTCGTTGAGGGTCGCCGTGCCTTCCGTGGCCCACTTCTTCCACGTCTCGTACTTCCCGGAAAAAGCGACTATGCGGGAAGCCAGCACTGCCCGGGGGTCCCTCACCAGCTGAATGATCCTCATGTCCAAGCGAGGGTCCTCGACGAGCGGGCGCAAGTACTCCAGCTGCCGGATCCGCACCACCTTCAGCGCCATGTGCTCCTTACGGCGGCAGGCCTCCATGGCCAGGGTCACGTTGAGGGGACCGCAGCGGCGGTTCTTGCAGTGGTACTTCTCAAAGACCTTCTTGACGAACGGTGTGCAGACGGGCTCCTCGCACAGGGAGCGGCTGGAGCCACGCCGGAACAGGAACTGGGTCAGGTGGTCCTCCGGGAACGGGATGATGAAGTTCTCCAAGATGTAGAGGTCGCAGAGGAAGAGCTGCTTCAAGACGTCCCGGTAGACAAGGGCTGAGCCCACAGCGTTGGCGCCTCCGGTCTCGAAGGACACGGTCCTTTCAATGTGCCACAGCGGCTCGAAGAGGTAGAAGATGTTGCCCTGTTGGTTGAAGAATTCCCCCACGAAGGAGGAGCCGGTGCGGGTGGTGGCCATGAGAAGAATGTGTCTCCGGGTTCCCTGAACAGGCGCTGGCAAAGTCCCCCCGAGCTGCAAAGTGACATTCTGAAGGCGGTTCCTGAGCTGGGAGAAAGCCGCATCCAGCTCGCTTAAGGACAGCAGGGAGCCATTCTCTGGCAGCACCGAGCCAGAGTCCGTGCTGTTGGCTTCCATCAAGGACTGCGGAGACTGCTTTAGTTTGTCGGACACCCTGTGAAGAAAGAGAACAAAAGTCACCCTAGCGAATAGCAGCAGCAATATTAAACATGCAATGTTTCAAAGGTTATTCCAGGCCTTAATAAATCAAGTATAGCCGCTGGTTCTCACCTACTTGCCAAAGGCCTGGGGTGGAGACGGCATTAGGCACCAAAATGTCTTGGGCTTGCCCGGGGTGAAGAAAAGTTTCATAGCAGGATGCTTACCTGCTAATTCTAATATTCTGACTGAACCCCTGATAAACCTTCTAAGGAATCCCTATATCCCCCAGAACACTATTTGCAAATCGGTGCCTCAGTTAGTCCAAAAGCATAGTCTGTGTGTATGTATCTCTTCGGCAAAGTCAACACAAGTGGCATGGACAAGTGGCAGCACAACCAGCCAGCCATTCACAGTTTGCCACCAGAGGCTGTTGCCCTGCCATTGTAACTTTCCATAAAGCCAGCCTGGGCAATAGTGATCTTCTGTTATAGGTTACCTGGTAGCAAAAGGGAGTGTTTGAGAATAGAAATGCTTGTCTATGTACCACAGTAGTTACCTACCATGCTTGTATAAGCACTCGGAAGTGTCAATTATTAGTGGTCTATGGAAAGTGTAATAACCACTGTCTGAGACGGCTTTCGACACAAGTAGGATGACCCAGAGGGCGGGGAGTGCCACAACTTTGCTTTGCATTGCATTTAGATGGCCCCAGGTTCCAGGTAGGGTTGGAGAGAGCCCTGTGTGAAACTCTACCAGTCCGTGTAGACAACGCTAATCTGGGTGAGCCCAGTGGCCTCACTCAGTATAAGGCAGTTTTCTATGTTTCTGTGTGGACTGGGATCCTATCTGTACTTTTAAAAGCTGTTCAGAAAGTAAACTTTTGCAGTTGCAGCTTGTCAAGCAAGAGGGAGAAAAGTTGCGCTTCGTGAAATTCCCTCTTGCCCCTTTCTAGGCGGATTCTGCTAGAAGGCTCTTCTTTTTATATATATATCAAATCAATTTGTATGAAACCAATTCCAACCATCCATTGCTGCCACCCATCCCTGTGTGGGGCATGATGTTTAAAAGAGCAACCTGCCTGCATTCCTGGGTAAAGAGGTAGCTTAATTCACACTGGGAGGCAAGAAATATTTACCTTGTTCCAAAAGGCCGGAGAGATGGTGGTAGCAAGTTGGGACCTGCAAAGGTGGTAAGATATAGCTGCAGCCTGAAGGCTACGCTAGGGTACAGAGAAAGCCTCTCTTCCAGCACAGCTCTCCTTTCCCCCTCCTACCTTGAGATGATGTTGTTCTCCTTCTCAATAATGACAAGGGCTACCACAAAGACCAGGAGGATGGCGTATTTGCTCCTCATCCTCAGGCAATGCAGCAGCTCCCAGAAGTCTTGAGGTAACGGGTGCCCTTTATCCATGGAGAGAGAGAGTGTTACGTTCGATGACTTGCCAAAGAAGGGCCTTTCCCCTTTGAGGAGAAGGGGGTAAAGGGACCTTCTTCAAACTTCCCCGTTGTTCTTCAGCTATCTGGAAAGCATCGTCTAGCGTTAGGATGCCCTGCAGAGAGAGAGAATGTGAGAGAAATTGCACGTCTCAATAAGTATACTGTGTGCTTAGGAGCATGTCTGAACTGCATGCAAAATTCATGCACTTTCAAATTGGTTCTATCTAGACTTAATGGGCATTAGACCGCTGTTCTTGGCTCTGCCGACAGAGGAGATTCATCCAGTGCAGGATTGCTTCCAAAGGATGTGAGTCACCAAGGTCCCTGCCCACCTTCAAGGGGAAACAGGGTAGCCGCAAGAAGGTTGGGGCTGTGCTGTTGCCTCTTGGAGGTACGCATCACCCTCCCATGTCAGTGGTGGACATCTCTCCCTGGTGGCTGTGTCACCTGGCCTCTCCCCTCCCCCTAAAGCTCCTGGCTCACACCTACATTCGCCTGGCTTCATCCTGCCCCTTGCGCCTTTCCTGGCTTAAATTTGGGGTGCTGCCAATTTCCGTCTCATGATTCCAACTAGGGTGGTAGGACAGCATCCTAGCATGGCTCCTCCATCCCTCGGCACAACCCAAGCAAAGACCCAGAGCTCCTCCAAGGTGGCACTTCATGATGGAGAGTGTGCACAGGATTTGTGAAACTTCCCTTTACCTCAAGTGATCAGCAGAGAAAGAAGCAGGTGCTTCCACATGGGGTGTTTATTATGGGAGCGGTACTTTTCAATGCAAGTGGGGGTTGTTATTGTTTTTGCAGGATCTGCATGATGTGCTTTTCCCTCCCCACCCCCAATTCAATCTTCATATTTGCTTTCCAGGACAGCTCCAAACCGTTAAAAAAAAAAAGCCTATTGCCAACTATCCATTTGCAATATTCTCAGTGACCAGATTGCATATTAAAAAGCCATCTGGAAGCACCCACAGCTTCCCGAGATTCTGTGCCAAGCAATGTGATCCAGTTCTGGCTGGCACCATTGCAAACTGTAAATGGGGGGAACTGCATATCTTAACACTCTCTCTCTTTCCCTCTCTTTCTCTGTGTGTATTATATGTATGCATTTAAAAATATTGCATATCAAGAAGAGAACTTCTAGCCTACCCTGACTTTTCTCCCGACACCCTTTCTTTTCTTTTCTTTCTTTCTTTCTTTCTTTCTTTCTTTCTTTCTTTCTTTCTTTCTTTTCTTTCTTTCTTTCGACTGGGAGTGGCCGCCGGGTCCACATAACACCGGTCGTGAGAGATCTGCATTGGCTCCCAGTACGTTTCCAAGCACAATTCAAAGTGTTGGTGCTGACCTTTAAAGCCCTAAACAGCCTTGGTCCTGTATACCTGAAGGAGCATCTCCACCCTCATCGTTCAGCCTGGACACTGAGATCCAGCGCCGAGGGCCTTCTGGCGGTTCCCTCATTGCGAGAAGTGAGGTTACAGGGAACCAGACAGAGGGCCTTCTCGGTAGTGGTGCCCGCCCTGTGGAACACCCTCCCTTCAGATGTGAAGGAAATAAGTAGCTATCTTATCTTTAAAAGACATTTGAAGGCAGCCCTGTTTAGGGAAGTTTTAAATATTTAATGCTGTATTGTTTTTAACACTCGATTGGAAGCTGCCCAGAGTGGCTGGGGAAACTCAGCCAGATGGGTGGGGTATAAATAATAAATATTATTATTATTATTATTATTTATTTTATTTTCTTTCTTTCTTTCTGAGCAGGGTGCTTTTGGGGGGTGGGCAGGAGGGCATAGGGGGAGCATTCCAACATATGACCTTAAAGCTGCAACAAGGTTCTGCTGATTGTGTAGTTTGGCCCCTCTGCCTCAACTGCCTTTTTGAGTACTGCCGGTCTCATTATTCCTCTCTCTCCCCCCCCCCGAACATTCACCCCTCCACCTTCTCACCATGTCTGAGCTATTTAATGCTTGGGTGCTATGTGGCAGTTTGCATTGTTAGTTAATCTTAATGTGTACCGGCCATCTTTCTCCAAGCAGGAAGACAAAGGTGCATAGTTTAAAGGCACGAGGAAAGGTATAGATCAGGTTTCTAGGCAATTAATCCTAAATATTTTCCTAGGAAGCAAGGCTGGCCCTCGCCGTGGAGCTTTCAGTGCTGGGAAAGGGCTAGAGTGACAGCAGCAGTAGAAGTGAAAGTCCCACCTGTTGCTCAACAGAAATTGATTATTTATTCATCGTATCGGCTACCTGCATTCATGGCCCATGGGCACCCAAAGAGAGATACTCTAATTACAAAAGCATAAAGCACTGGGCGACAATGAAATACGATTAAAAAAAAAATCCAATAAAAGCAAGTTCAACCGTCACATAATAAACAACAGTAAAAAAAGAGAAAGCAGCAAGCCTGACAGCTAATTTCTTGTATAAAACTAGCCTCCAGATAGCATCATCCATCAACCACCAGCAAAAGCTTAAAAAAACCCAAAAAACCTTTCACAAAAATGTATTTTCTTGCCAGTGGAATGCAGCAGGGAAGGGAGCTAGGTTAAGTTTCTATTTCAGAAGCATTTCTCATGGTGTGGGTGCTTGCTCCTCACTCTTAGCGAAGGACAAAGTTTCTCCCCCAGATAATAGGGGCAGGAAGGAAATAGTCATCTATGCCATAGATTCTATGAACCTCCTTTTTAAGAATGGCATCTCTGCCAATGGGAGTTTTGAAACAGCTCAGCAGGTGCATAAAAGAAAGAAAGAAAGAAAGAAAGAAAGAAAAAGAAAGAAAGAAAGAAAGAAAGAAAGAAAGAAAGAAAGAAAGAAACTTTATCCACATAAGATTCACCATACACATTTTTGGATTATCCTTGTAACGAAGTATAAATATTCTGCATTATTTCTTAATGTAACTAAATAAAATTATATTGAAGTTAATGGAGTGGTGAAACCAAACCAAACAGGCAAAGCAGATTTTCACCCAGTTCATTTCACGCCTTTAAGGCAAACTTTTAAAAAGCAGCAAAGGTAAATAAAGAATGTGCTGGAGAGGGAGAGTTCGCATACATTGCTGAAGGTATTGCAGATACTACCCAATGGGTACCCGAAGTACTGTGCACTGCTGTTGGGAGATACCGTATTTTTCGCCCTATAAGACGCACTTTTTCCCCTCCAAAAATGAAGGGGAAATGTGGGTGCGTCTTATGGGGCGAATGCAGACTCTCCTGGCTTCAGCGATAGCAACACGAAGCCTCCGAAGCCTGCGCTCCGGAGGCTTCGCGTTGCTTCCGCTGAAGCCAGGAGAGTCTGCTGTTTGAGGCTGGCGGTGGAGGAAAGCAGCGCTTCCCCCATTGCCAGCCCCAGAGGATGGGGGGCAGCGGGAAGGCGCGCGACGCCTTGCCGCTGCTCTCCAACCCGGGTTTGAGGCTGGCGGTGGGGAAAGCTGCGCTTCCCCCATCGCCAGCCCCAGAGGATGGGGGGCAGCAGGAAGGCGCGCAACGCCTTGCTGCTACTCTCCAACCCGGGTTTGAGGCTGGCGGTGGGGAAAGCAGTGCTTCGCCCATCGCCAGCCCCAGAGGATGGGCAGCGGGAAGGCGCGCGACGCCTTGCCGCTGCTCTCCAACCCGGGTTTGAGGCTGGCGGTGGGGAAAGCAGCGCTTCCCCCATCGCCAGCCCCAGAGGATGGGGGGCAGCAGGAAGGCGCGCGACGCCTTGCTGCTACTCTCCAACCCGGGTTTGAGGCTGGCGGTGGGGAAAGCAGCGCTTCCCCCATCGCCAGCCCCAGAGGATGGGGGGCAGCAGGAAGGCGCGCGACGCCTTGCCGCTGCTCTCCAACCCGGGTTTGAGGCTGGCGGTGGGGAAAGCAGCGCTTCCCCCATCGCCAGCCCCAGAGGATGGGGGGCAGCAGGAAGGCGCGCGACGCCTTGCCGCTGCTCTCCAACCCGGGTTTGAGGCTGGCGGTGGGGAAAGCAGCGCTTCCCGCATCGCCAGCCCCAGAGGATGGGGGGCAGTGGGAAGGCGCGCGACGCCTTGCCGCTACTCTCCAACCCTCCTTTGGGCTTTTGCGGGAGATGGGGAAATTCCCCCACCTCCCGCAAAAGCAGGCAAAAGCCGCGCGCTCTTTAAAGGGGCTCCGCGGCTTCTGCTGGCTTTTCTACGAGGGGGGGAATTCCCCCACCTCCTAGAAAAGCCTGCAGGAGCCGTGCACCCTTTAAAGAGCGCGCCGCTCTTGGGGGCTTTTCCCCAAGGAGGGAGAAGGGACTGACTAGCCGAATCAGTCCCTTCTCCCTCCTTTGGGCTTTTGCGGGAGATGGGGGAATTCCCCCACCTCCTGCAAAACAGGCAAAAGCCATGCGCTCTTTAAAGGGGCTCCCCGGCTTTTCTAGGAGGTGGGGGAATTCCCCACCTCCTAGAAAAGCCTGCAGGAGCTGTGCACCCTTTAAAGAGCAAGTGGCTCTTGGGGGCTTTTCCCCAAGGAGGGAGAAGGGACTGACTGGCCGAATCAGTCCCTTCTCCCTCCTTTGGGCTTTTGCGCGATATGGGGGAATTCCCCCACCTCCCGCAAAAGCCATGCGCTCTTTAAAGGGGCTCCCCGGCTTTTCTAGGAGGTGGGGGGAATTCCCCACCTCCTAGAAAAGCCTGCAGGAGCCGTGCACCCTTTAAAGAGCAAGCGGCTCTTGGGGGCTTTTCCCCAAGGAGGGAGAAGGGACTGACTGGCCGAATCAGTCCCTTCTCCCTCCTAGTCGAAAAGCCCGCAGGAGTCAAGTGGGGCTCCTGTGGGCTTTTGCGGGAGGTGGGGGAATTCCGCCACCTCCCGCAAAAGCAGGGAGAAGGTCTTGGAGTAGCGCACAGGCTGCGTGCAGCCTGTCCGCTGCTCCCAGAGCTGCGGGGGGGGAATCATATTTTTTCCTTGATTTCCCCCCCTGAAAACTAGGTGCGTCCTATGGGCCGGTGCGTCTTATAGGGCGAAAAATACGGTAGTTCTAGCTTTTCCTTCGGCACAGCTTGGAACTCTATAGGAAACTTGCAAACCTGGCTTGATCAGAGAACTTGGCGTGCCACAAAATCTGGACATTTTGTATCACAGGCAACGGCAGTTCTAAAATAATCGTATTTGTAAATTTATTGTCTTTACTCAGCTAACAGTGGAACTAGACTCTTATCTTGGATACTGTGTGTTCTCTGCATTTGCTGAGAGAAAAAATGTATGGGCAGAAGGACTGACAGGGAAGGATGGCTGCGAAAGCTACCCTTCCTGCCTATCCTGTGCCCATCAATTGTCCTTGCAAATGCAGGGGGTTAACTTTCCATTTTAGACCATCACCGTGAGAAAAAACAACAATTCTCTAGGGGAAGGTTTTTTGGGGAGCGGGAGAGAAAAACATTTGGGGACTGTGTTTCCCTCATATCATGCAGCCCCACCCTAAGACCAGGGGTCGGCAAGGTTTACCGCCTGGGCCGGTCCACTCCCGTGGAGATTGCTTTGTGGGCCGGATCACATCTGCGCAGAAGCGATTTCTGGCACCACGAAAGCCAGAAATTCTCTTTGTGGAGAGAATCAGAACTTACAGGGTTAAGAAGTTCTGAGTGACGTCTCACATTCTGAGGCGTGGTTTAGTACACAGAAGGGAGTGTTCCTGTGTCTCACTGTTGGTTCCGTCCGCAACGGAGAGAGAAGCAAAGATGTGTGCTCTGTCTCCAGGAAAGATTTAAGAGCTGTTTTTCTACACGAATAAAGACCAGAAACAGATAAGAAGGAACGCTTGCGTGAAGCCTGATTTATCATACACACACGCACAGCAACAGTCTCACGCTGCGTGCACTCTGCTACAGTAGCTGACCGGAGAGCTGAGGGAAGCGCGTGGGCTCCAAATATTCAGCTACGTAAATATCCGAATAAGTCACCGCTCCAAGCTGCACCAGTTTAGTGCAGCGCGCGGGGACTCGCCAAGTGGTCGGCTCATGGGCCCTTTAAACGACCCCCGTGGGCTGCTTGTGGCCCATGGGCCACAGGCTGCCGACCCCTACTAAGATAAATCAGTGGGAGAGAGATAGGACTCCCATTAATTAAAGTGGACACTTCGCATCTCGCCACACAGGCCTGGGAAATATACAGCACTCTGGTATCTCCCCCGTGTGCTGCCTCAAACCATCAAGGAAACATCTGGGGCTCTCGGCATATGGAAACCCTGCTTCTACATCAAGGGCTTGAAGGCTGCTCTGTTTTGCTGCGTGAACAAGGCTCCAGCGGGGCAGAGAGAGCAATAAAAAGAAAGCAGGGGGCCTCCTCTTCCTTGCAACCTCCATCCTCAGCTGCTGAGAGCATCCATCAACCTCTGCCCCCTTAACATCTCTCCGTTCCCAAAAATAAATCTTCTCCAAAGACCCCTTGCTGCACTTCCCCTCTGGCACCAGGCCCTCCTGGCTTTTCAGACTCTTGTGCTCCAAGCTCTAAAAGGCAACTGTCTATACTCTGCGCAAGCAGAACTCGCTGGTCCCACCAACTGTTTATTTGCAGAAGCCCAGAGGCTTCTCTCTGATCTGCAAAAGGGGAGGTGGGGGCCTTGAACCTGGAAAGGGAATCCCACTGAGGGCAGGAACCACCTCCGACTCCTTAATAAGGGGCTGAATGAAACACACAGCACTGGGCCCACTCTCTGCCTATTCGGGGAAAGAGCTGGGTATCTTTGTACTTCTTCCTCCACTGTGGAATTGGAAACACCAGCCCAGTACGATCCATCCTCTAGAATGCCCTGCTAAGTGAGGAGGGGCAGTCTTAAATAAATAAACAGTAACTCTCTGGTAGCAAAGAGGTCATAAAAACCGACCCTTGTTGTGGGCAAGCACTGGTTAAGCGTGCCAATGCTCTGATGTGCACACTAACTGGGTGCGAGCAGCTGTGGCTTCAGAATTCCAGCATTTGCTCACAAATCCAGGTGTTAGCTCAGTAGGGATGTGCCAGGGATTGGTTGGATGCAGAGGAATAGTGGGAAGAACCCGCTGGTGAACCCCCAAGGGAAGAAGGCTGAGAGCCTGGGGATTGGGGGTGGGACAACGATGGTGAGTGGTCAGAGGGAGAAGACAGGGAAGAGGAGGTGGCAGAAGCTGAAGGGGTAACAGGGCTCAGAGAGTTGGGAGAGTCTGTTGCAGAAAAAGTCAGGAGTCGGAGGTAGAAGCTGAAGCAGAAGGGTGGGAGGAGGGAGGCCAAGAGGCAGAGATGAGTCAGGCTAGTGAAAAGCAACAGGTGTCTCTCCCTTCCCAGAACCAGGAGAGGGCTGAAATGGGTGGCGGAAAGGCAGGCACGCAGGCACAGTCTCCAGTTGCTTGGAAGAAGCCCTGGAGAGGGGAGGACTTACAAGGGTTTGGGGAGACAGGGGCTTTTAGACTCAGCAACTGATTTCATGGAGTCGGACCTACCTGCTGCTGTGCTCATTAGGCCTGAAACCCAGCCAAGTCTGTGAAGATCATGTTTCTGTAATAACAAGCTTTGAACTTGTGTAATTTACTGACCGGTTTTGCTCTGGGACAGGATATTTGGGGCAGCTGGAAAAAAATGTCATAATCAAATGCTGCCATTTCTTTTAACAGTTGCGCAAATGAAACCACCTACAGATTATTCCTGGCAGGAGCTTGCGTATGTGTAGGAAATTAAATATATTTAAAGCTAGGCATAAACTCTAATAATGTGGCCTATATATCACCAGTAAGATAAAAATTCAACGGAATCCCAGTAAGATTTTTGTTTTCAAACCCAGCTAAAAGGCAGCCAGTAGGAACGGTCGCTGCTTTCCAATTGTCCATCAATCTATCATAAACAAGAACCACCTAACAACTGAGCCTACTGCCATGGGATAGTTTATCTAGCTGCCAAAATCTGCCTGCCAAAGGCCTTAAATAACCAGTCTGTCCTTATCGGTAGTGAAGCGAAACAGCCCCTTTATTGCCTACACAAAGGTTTCACAATATTTCAGTGTTTCGGAGTGAGGGGCAGAGCCATTCTGTAAATATTTGGATCCCAGAACAGGTGTCTCAGGCTGGAGAAACACAATCCCACCCACCCACCCTGAGAGCGGAAGAGATGGTGCCAACACCATGTATTCTCACCCTATTTTTGTCCCTGTGCAGAAGCTGCTTGACAGGAGGTGATGGCCCAGCAAGAGAAATGCATGTGGAGACCAGAGGAACCAAGGCATCACAAAACACTTCCACCCCTCTTAAAACTATTGCCTGCCTCCAGCCTCAGGGTACGTACTGACTGTTGTAAATGATGTTGTGTGTGACAGGAATCCAACTGCAAACAGATTATTAGAACCCTTTCTTTAACATGCACATAATCCAAGTTTCCTCCAGGGGTCCATGAACCTTCATCCTGCTTTTTCACGAAACTTTGGCACGGGTTGCTTTTTACTAATGAACCCCTCCCCCTTTCCAAAATACATTTGGCCTGCCTTTGAGTTTTGGTACAGAATCACATGACTATAATTGAAACCCATGCACTTCTAACCAGGAACCCAAGCAATAAATAGATTCTTTATTCTTTACTTTTTACATTTTAAACCAATATTTATACATAAAAGTCTCGGGAAGCGGTATATTTCGTCCCAGAAAGTGGAGGGCATGCTCAGGCCAGATGTGCTATGCTTTTGGATACCATATGTTTAAAGATGACAAAAAAATATGTTCTGGAGGTTATGCTGCTTGAGTTATAAAGTGGTATCTTCTGCAGCAGTTATAAAGTAGTATCTCTGAAGTGGCATATGAATAAGAGTAAGGCAATGTCCTACAGCATAGCAGTGGCTAGAGGGGGGTGGGACTCTAATTACAGTGGTACCTCGGTTTACATATGCTTCAGGTTACATACGCTTCAGGTTGCAGACTCCACTAACCCAGAAATATTACCTCGGGTTAAGAACTTTGCTTCAGGATGAGAACAGAAATCGTGCAGCGGTGGCGCAGTGGCAGCAGGAGGCCCCATTAGCTAAAGTGGTGCTTCAGGTTAAGAACAGACCTCCAGAAGAAATTAAGTTCTTAACTCGAGGTACCACTGTAATCATCATTTTAGGTAGGGTAGGAAATAGAGGCATGTACTGTTCAAGCCCTGCAAATAACATTAAGTCTTTGGATTCGCCAGGCCTGGTACAATGACCGACAGCCTCCCTTTTTGACCTTGATTGTAACTATCATCTGCTTCCTGCACTTGAAACCCCAAGCCTAACCCCTACCCCCAAACTCCATCTCAGAGCTAAACTAAACATTACATTAAGTACATTATTTGAAAGTGCACTTAAGATTTCCCACTTCTCTTTCTTAGCAAAAAGCCTGTGTGTGTGTGTGTGTGTGTGTCCCTGTGCTGATACAGATAAGGATCATAGCACTGGGGCAGGGGAGGAGAACACACTTCCCTCAAATCTCCCCACCCTCAGGTGATATAGCAGCTGCAAGGGGCATTTTTCATTGGAAAACAGTAAAGCGGAAAGTGGTTACTCCTCTTCCCATCCTACGTGACAACACAATCCCAGTCCGGACTGCCCTCTGCCCACCATTGTTGCTGCTGCTGGCGAGTTATAACTCCATTTATAAACAGTGTGCTTAACAAAAGAATATGGAGTTTGACTGCGAGGTCCGCCAGCCCTAGGCCCGAAAACGACTGTCACAGGTGTGGATTCAATCATGGCTGCCGTGACACAGTGAGAAACAAGCAGCCACTTCAGTCTCCAAAGGGGAAACAGCTACTCTTGAGCACTCAGCTAACTGGCAGGCATTGCTTTGTAGAGACGCCATTTCTTTCTGTTATTTGAACGCAGAAAACAATAACAAAACGTCTCTCCCCCCCCCCCCAAGCCAGAGTTTACAGCATGTCCTCTTTTTTTGGCAGGTAAAGGAAGATAGAACTTGAGATTAGAGGCCTTCTCACAACTTTCAGTTATTCTGCCAATTCAGGGTTTGGGAGGGGGATATTACTTGTGTCATACAGACACACAGGCTGCAATTATTTGATCCCACGAGGCTTACTTTTGAGTAAACACGCATAGGACCCAGATGTCTCTTTTCACAAAATTAAGACTGAGAAATCAGGAGAGAAGACTGCCGAATGTGTTCTCAGCTTCTCTTGTAAAACACAGGGCTGAGTGTTGCGCTTCCAACCTGCACTATTGGCTCAGATATGTTATTGCCATAAAAATAGTAATTTGCCAAGTAACCGAGTCTAGAGGCTTATGTTTCTCATTTAAGACTCAGAACTGTGTGCTCTGTGTTGCTTTTAACTCCCAGCTGTCTGCTTCTTACCCTGGAAAAATGTGGATAAAATTTTCTAGTTCTAAATACGCACCCACCCACCCAATGTTCTCCTCCTAACAATGCAATCGTCCACACCTTTCTATTCAGAAGCAATTTCGACTGAGTTCAGTGGGACTAACTCCCAGGTAAACAAGTACAGGGTTCTAGTCCCATTCCATTTTTTAATTTGTATACCACCTTTCTATGGAACTGCAATCAATGTGGTTTTGCAGCCTCGGTGTTTTTTAAGACCGGTATCAAAATACCCAGAGACAACAATGAACGTACTGTTAATTCTGGCTTCTGAGGGACAACTGGTGAGCAGATTTCTGTCGCCAACAAACCCCAGCCAGTGTAAGGAAATGTATTTAATTTATTTATGAGAAGACTTCTACCCTGCCTTTTGCCCATAAAAAGAGACCCAAGGCAGCCTAACAGAATCAAAATTAAAGGAAGTCAATAAAAATCAATGCAGAATTAACAAAAACATAGAAATACCACAGATATACATAACCCCACCCCCCATAAAGGCAACAGGAGTATAATTAACAGCAGTCAGACTATCCAGTCCCCAAGGAACAGCACCTTAATGGTGGTTAAGTAAAAGTGGCCAGATCTGAAAACAGTGCAGGTCACACGTGCAAAATGGGAGTTGCCTGTCTTTCAGAATACCCAGTATAAAGTCTATGCATGTCCTCACAGCTGCTTCACACAGCGGTCACGTTTGTCATGGCTTCTCTGGTGTCACATCAATATTCTCTAAAACAGCATCATAAAATGCAATGGGCAGGTGCATGTGAACATGCGCTAGACACAACCACTCAGACTCCCTGCCATGTGTTTAAGACCACCATTCACATTTTATGCATTTGCTGTGGGTAACACAAATGTAGCTAAAAAACAACAATGCTGCTATGTGAAGTATGAAGTTGAGTGTCAGTATGGACTGGATGAGGAAACGATACAATAAGGAATAATGAACGAGATGCCCACGGGTAAATTAACGTGGAAAACAATTGTCTTCCATATGGACAGTCAAGAACCAGGGTCATGAGGCTGAAATGAGGGCAAAATCCAGGTGAAGCAGCTGGCAGCTCATGGTAAGCTGAATATTAATTTAACTTGGGGCCTGTAGAGAAGGGTTAAAGAATAAAGTCAAAACAAACCAGCAAAAAATATATATACAAAAAATATATATCTACAGTCTTGCCAGAATACTTCTAATTGAGGATGAATTCCAAACCTAGGTCTGTTACAGATCACTAATTTTTTCTTGTGCTAGCTACCTCCAAAAAGCAACTTTAGCTTGGTGCTTGCACTGGGAGCCGGATGAAGAGTTTGCTCATCACAAAGCTTTAAGAAATCCGGATCGTTTGAAGCCGTCCTTACTCCTCCGTCTGTACGTGCCCTTTCAGTTCAGAACTGTTGCTCTGAGCCAGACTTTTATAGTAAGCAGGCTCGTTGACCTCTGTCTCACCACAGGCTTCCTCTTAAAAGTCATATTTCTGTTTATGAGCTTTTCTAAGGACTGTTAAAAGCCTACAGTGGCTCACAAAGCAATATGGTCTGCAGTTTTCATTTGAGACTTTGCTTAAGGATGCTCTTCAGAATCGCTTTCATCTCAGCAGGGTGGGAAACATCATGGGGCAAGCAACCAGGAGCAGACTTTTCATTGTGTTGCAGGCCATTCGAGTGTAATATTTAAATAGTATATAGCTCAGATAAAGCAAACTGCTGATGACAGAATTACTTATTTTTGGATTATTAAAAAGATTGGTTCTATTTGCACCATGCTGGTACTTTAATTATTTGATTTCTGGGTTGTGCAAAATCCACCCTCTCAAACAAGGTTTTCCAAACTGGGGTCTCCAGCTATTTTTTTGGACTACAACTCCCATCATCCCTAGTTAGCAGGAGTAGTGGCCAGGGATGATGGGAATTGTAGTCCAAAAACAGTTGGAGACCCAAGTTTGGGAAACCCTCCACTAGAACAGTGTCAAATAGTGGGACAGGACTCACCAGTGGGTCCACTTTCAGGCATGCCTTAGTGCAACAGCCTGCTCTGTCCCTCTTCACTTGCTTAACCCCTTGCCTGCTGTCGCCATAAGCCTTTCAGCTGGACCAGTGCCAGAACCAGCAACTTCTTGCATGTTTGAGTAAAGATGGCCAGGAGACAGAAGGGCTTTGGGGATGAGGAGGGAGGAAGCTTCCTCGAAGGGGAAAGGGCCCAAGAAGGTGTTGAAGGAAATTAGAAATGGAATAAGAAGCTAAAATAATATGAACAGATAAAATTTTGATATTTATTAGAAACAAGCAAGCCAAGTGGGAAGAAAGAGGACGGGGATAAGAGAGGGAAGCTGTTAAAGGAAGAAGAAACAGATGTAAAAGGGCCAGGGTGGAAAGAAATTAGTGGGGGTTTAGGACAAGGGTGGGGGAGAAAGAGAGAGCGAGAAAGGCACAAATTGAGTGTGAAAGGCAAATGGGAGAAGAAATTACAGGAAACGGATAAAAATACTTTGGGATGCACACCAGGGCGGGAAGGAGAAAATATAAAAGAACAAGCCTTCTGTATGTTGAGGCTCAACCCTCTGGGCCAGCAAATTCTGCCTAAAATGGGGGTGGGGCAGCTGTCACAAAACCTCCAGAGCTAATGTTTGTATTTAGCTTGAGGAAAGTGACGTGGCAAAGAAGCTAGCAATTTCCAAGGCGGGTTAGATAAAAACTGATTACCAGTAATTGCCACCTGATTATGCCAAGCTCTGCCCCCCAGTCTCCAATGGGCCATGGGGGTAATGAGTTTGAAAATCCCTGGTCCAAATGATACAGCCCAAGGAATTCTTGTGCATGGGAATCCAAACGGCACCTCCATGGCACTAAAACGAACGACTTGCTCGCTTTGAACCTCATCCTACCTAACAGTAAGGTCACCTCAAAGAATATCCCAGGGGCTCCCCCCTCCCCTCTTTATCTCATAACAAAGCAATTTTTAAAAATGTACCTTCCCGTGTAACACACAGGCTGCACACTTTTTCTAATCTCATTTCAGAATTCTAAAACTGTGTCCTGGCATCAGAATCCTGAACTGTTGCTTGTGAACTTTTAAAGCTAAACATAAATAGTGCAACAAGGCTGGACGAGTTTTTAAATCATCTGGCTTGACCGTTATTGGGTGTGCTCACTCAGCACACCTGGTCACATGAAACGAAGTGGGAGAATATGTGTGATTCATGCTCCCTCTCGCCATGTCCCCATGTCTTATTCAAAGCCTGGAGGTGCACTTCCAGGGGAATAAGTCTGCACACTTTACACAAGATGCAAAAGCACTCAAACCTCTGCTCACTTGACATCTGCAGTTGTCCTATGTCAGATGGTGGTGGCATTTCCAAATACAACCAAAGGAGCAAAACTACTCAAGAGCTCAAAGGCTTCTGTTATGGAGAATGGAAAGCACTTTCGTTGTGAAGAAGCATCGTTGGGGAAGTTGTTCTTCAGTAACTTTACTTCTGCTCAACCACATTTCTAAATTCCATGTTTAATATCTGCTTTAGAAATCCCCCTCACTGCACCAATAAAAGCCAATAGGTATATTACATTCAGAACATCATTTCATCAGCAGCATACACTCAAATGATTGCTCTGAAGTGGTACAGCCAATTATGGATTATTGCTTCTTTACTGTCTGATTCTTACTCATTACATCATGGGAACATGAGCCAGAGGAATCCTGCCAGACATTGCAGCAGACAAGATTCTTAACCTCAGACTGAAAGTCCAAATAAAACAAAACATATTTTAGTATTGTACTTAAGCTTTCTACATCGTTTCTTGGAAGAGGAAACAGCCCATTGATGCAAACAAATAATACAGAGTAAGATGATGTTTCAGGACAAGGAAGATGGACACAAATATCTATTTAATCGGATTAGCTCCAGTTTGGCCAGGGCTGGGAACCTGTGGCCCTGCAGACGTTGGATTCCAATTCCCATCAGCTCCTGAGAGCATGTCCAATTGGCAGGGACAATTGGAGTCGCAGTCCAGAAACATCTGGAGAGCTGCAGGTTCATTATTCCTGAATCAGGTCAATTAGGGTTGCCATATTTCGTTAATCAAAAATATTTTGATTTTTTTATTATTAGTGGATACCCTATGGGACCTGAACCATGTGTACTTTCCCCTTTTGCAACTCCCCCCCCCTTTAACTTAGCTTACAGGGTTGCTGGGTGAAACAAATGAGAGTCATGGACCTGTGCAACACCTCTATTTTCCCCATGTTAATCAGACAGCACATTTTAAAAAAATAATAATCAATACATGGTGAATTGATAAGCATTTTGAAAACTCATGGAAGGAAAGCACCTCTTCAGGACACACACAGGAAGACATGCTTCTTAAAGGATGGTGCCTGCCTCCTGTAACTTGTGGAGCATCCTCTAAAAACAAGGATTTTGTTGTTGTTTCACATATCAGCCACTCCTTGTGTGACACAGTTGCTGGGAAAGAAAGACAAGCATTTGGGCTGTGCTTGACTTCCTCTACTGCCTGTGTGCTTGAACTGATGGGGGTTTTATGATGGCAACATGATCAGAAATAGAGAATTGATTACTTCATTGCACTTTGTCATGGGTTTCCACCCCAGAATAAAAGATGCCGTGATCATCTCTTACGATCTCTTCCTACCATCACTTCTTGCCTCTCTTTGATATGGCATAGTCCTCACATAGGGGACTGTACTACTTGAATGGCACAAGGGGAGCTGTTTGCACGAAACACTGGCAAACTTACATTAGTGGGATTGCTAGTTTTTAAATGGCCCTCTAACATTTTGTTAAACAGAGGTGGCAATTGTACTGCACAAATAGTAATTTGGGAGAAGAGGAATAACAGTACCGGCCTACAGAGTCATGGAGTCATTTGGTATATTCTGTTTCAGAGTTGTTTGGAGTGCAGCAGATTTACATGGCACAGCCTGCTTTCTATAGCCATGCAGCCATGCAGCTATTACAGCAGCGCTAGTGGCGATGCTCAGAACAGGTGGTCATGTTGCTTGGGCACCTGCAATGACAGAAGGCCTTTCAGTTTGAGGACACTGCTGCTGCTGCTGCTTTTCTTTTTTGAAAGGAGGAGAAAGGGCTGAAGAAAGACTGAATGAGGCATAGCTGCTATTGTTGGCAAAGCTAAACAACAAATACCTTCTAAGGAACCATCAGCTTCTCTTGCTTGCTCTCTTCCTGGTCCTGGGGTCCACACCTCCCCAACCTGATCAGGAATCCAGGTGTGCTAACATAGCAAACGGGAAGGGAGTGTTGACAATAGGACCAAGCAGGGAACAGGCTGGAGAAGCGGATGCTGGCTTATCTTTTGCTGCTCAGGAGGAGTTAAAGGTTACTTTTTTATTCTGTCATCTTTCTTGTTGGTAACAGTATGGTCCTACCTATTTGCTTCAAGATTTCAGAGGTTCACGCACTGCCTCAAAAACCTGCCCCACCTATTTGACCAGAGGCAAGAAATATGTTTGTACAGTGGTACTTCAGGTTAAGTATTGAATTCGTTCCGGAGGTCCTGAAACTTAACCTGAAACTGTTCTTAACCTGAAGCACCACTTTAGTTAATGGGGCCTCCCACTGCCGCCGCGCCGCCGGAGCCCGATTTCCGTTCTCATCCTGAAGCAAAATTCTTAACCTGAAGCACTATTTCTGGGTTAGCGGAGTCTTTAACCTGAAGCGTATGTAACCTGAGGTACCACTGTACTCATTTCCATGGGAAACAAAACCTCTCTCAAACCACTTTCAGCTCTCATAAAACTACTGTCTGCCTTAAAGTCTTTCTTTCTGATGGCAACAGCTGCCATGGACTATTGTGGCTATTAACATTTTTCAGAGCAGTAGAGATTCCGTATTCTTAACAGCACAGTCTTTTCAAGACATGCATAAAATGGGAATTTGCTGTTTTTAGAAGGCTTGTGCTACCCTCTTCCTTTACTGAAATCAGTAGATCTTCTCTTCTCGAATGAATTTAATGGGCCACCCGCTACTAAATGTCACAAAGAGGAAATAACGTTTACCCTACGGTGAACAAAACTTAAATTCAAGGGTTTTCTACCCTTGTAACTCTCCCTAGCAGGGGAACAAGGGAGGTGGAGAGGCTGCTGCATAAGGCAAACTACCGGCTATTTGTTATACAAACGTATAATCAAATGCCAAATTTGGCAAACAAAAACCAAAAAAAAGCACACACCTGTTTTCCCTGAAGTCATCTTCCCCCATTTAGGCCCAAAATACATGGTTTTGTTTTGTTTTGTTATAAAAAGCATGCTTAAACTGGCTACTGAAGAAAGAAGTGCTGTTTACACCTCACTTAAGATTGAGTTTTGCTAACATGAGATTGCCTTTGGTTAACAAGCACCCAAACCCAAGCTCAGACACTGCTGGGATTTTTTTTTTGTAGGAAGGGGGGAAGGGATTATATGTACAAATATATGCAGCTATATGTATAAAAGAGTCAAGAGCCATGTTGTACTATATTTCTGTTAACACAATTTCATAAGAACATTCCTATACTGTATACCTATTTTATAGTTATAAACACAGCTGTAAGCATGTTCTGGATGATTTAGGAAATTTGGAATGAAACTGTGTTATGCATATAATATACAAGAATTGTTCACGTCTTTAGCAAAATTGGGAAAAAGCTTTATTTTTTGTCAAGGCGAAGGGTCGAAACAGGAATTAAAGAAATCCATGTGAATTTCTTGAATTTTCAAAAAATTCCATCTCTACTGCAATCCAATATATTACACACACACATTCTTTATTAAGGTCCAAAGACCCACAAGAAACAGTTTCGAAAGCAAGATACAGCAGAAATACAGGGTAAAGATTATAAGGCAGTCACTATGTTTTATCCGGAGCATGTTGATTTCTAGATCTTATTACCTCTGAGACAAACTTAGCCACGGCCAGGGTATTATCCTTTGACTTATCTTCAAGAAGATACTTGAGACAGAAGGTTTCAGATTTCGCCAGTAAGTTTACCAATAAGGGTTTGATTAATTTATCCCTGGCTTGTTTATACTGGCAACGGTGTAGTAAGATATGCTTCATACAGTCCACATCCTGAGAACATAAACAGAGCCTATACTGATAGGGTATTCTGGCCAGTCTGCCATTTAGTACTTCAGATGAAAATACATTTAATCTCGCTTTGGTAAACGGTCAACAATAGTTAGGTACTGAAAGATTCATAAGATATGAAGATAACTGAAAGTCAACAATAATTAGGTACTGAAAGATTCATAAGATATTAAGATAACTGAAAATCATGTCCATATTGAATCCCAGTTGCAAATGGTCCACAGGTTACATAAGATCGAGATCGAAGATCGCTGTATGAAATGTCCTATAACCTCTGCCTCAGGGATTTAAGGGCAGTATCATAACCCAGATGATATAAAAAGGATGGTGAAAGTCCAATCAAGGAGGCTTTTCGGGCCATAGTTTTTGACCAGGAGCTGATAGACTCCTTGTTGGTTAAATGTACAAGTAATCCCTTCCCCAGGCCAAATCTTTAGCCAATATTTCAAGGCAGCCCATCACGCTTTGGTGTAAAGCCGACATTCACTTGTTTGCAGAAATAGAATTGAATTAGGAACACAATTTGTAACCTGAAGTAGGGACCGAAGGAATTTTGCCTGGAACCCATCTAACTTAGGAAATAGACCATTTGAAGCATAAAGGAGTTGGGGAAATGATTTTGCATATATTATAAAAGTTTGATTTCAATGGGACCGAGGAAACGTTTGTACAGTTGTACCTCGGCTCCCAAACGCCTTGGGAGTCGAATGTTCTGGCTCCCGAACAATCGAAAACCGGAAGTGAGTGTTCCAGTTTTCGAATGTTCTTTTGGAACATCTGACAGGGCTTCCGTGGCTTCTGATTGGCTGCAGGGTTGCCAATCAGAAGCTGAACTTTGGAAGTTGAATGTTTCAGAAGTTGAACGGACTTCCAGAACAAATTCTGTTAGACTTCTGAGGTACAACTATATTATGATGAACATTGAGAAATACCGTATTTACACAAGTCTAATGTGTCATCAAATCTAATGTGCACCTCAATTTTCAGAACCTTGAAACCAAAAAAGGTATTTGCTGACGAATGTAAACCTTGATTTTCGCAATGTAATTTGACCAAAAAAGGTGTGCATTAGATTTGAGTAAATACAGTACAATGCATTTGTTAAAAGCAAAGCTACATGTTAATGTTTTGTGCAATACAGTGGTACCTCAGGTTGAGAACTTTGCCCCAGGATGAGAACGGAAATCGTGCAGCAGGAGGCCCCATTGGCTAAAGTGGTACCTCAGGTTAAGAACAGACCTCCGGATCGAATTAAGTTCATAAAACAAGGTACCACTGTATAAACATATTTTAATTTTGATAAAATGTTTACCTATGTGTATGATTTTTATTGATGAACATGCATCTGTGAACCATACCTTGATCTAAAACAATGAATTAAAGATCAGGGATGAAGTTGTTGGTAACATTAACGGCTCAAGAGACAGTAGTGATTGTCTCTGGAATTGCCATCCTCTGCTCACTTTTTATGGAGAATCCAGATAACGTCACTGAAGTCCAGTGTTTTCTGCGTTAACAGCCTGTTCCCCACCACTCTGACCTGATTTATGATTATTTTCCCCCAAATATAATGTATTAATAACATCAGCTGGTCTTATTGGATCACTTTTTAGTAGGCGCCTTGTATCTTTTATTTAAACAATTCCTGTTTGAAGGTTGAGCCTTTTTTCAGCTTCCCGTTGACTACAGCTAAATTAGTGATTAATGTCCTTTAAAATAAGATTTCCACTCAAACACTGGGCTGTATAAAAGGAGGGTGACAGTACTAAGCTCAGGTGGGTCGAGGAACTACTCTGACTTTTGCCCTCTATGATTGCATGGGCCTCATCCCTTGGGGCAGAAGCTATTTTCACCTGAAATCTAGTAGCATGCATCACTTGGACAGAAGCATTCACTATATTAGGCTACAAGATCCTATCCTAGAGCTTTAACATGGCAGGAATCACTTTGGGCAGTTCATACACTGGGGCACAAGAATAAGTGACAGTGCTGGCCTTAGGCTAAGTGGTAATCTACCACTTAGTTGAAACAGGCCAGGACTCTGCTTCGCTTTTCAGATGAAAGAGGTGCCAAAGAAAGTATTTCAAGACATCATGTGATGAAAGAAGGAAATCAGGAAGGCCGGTTTCAGCATCTTGTGTTCATCTGGGTAAAGGAGTTGATTCTTCCTAAACAGACTGTTTCCGCGGCGCAATGGCAGGGAGCCTAGGAATCTGCTCCAGGAGAACCAGAAGATGCCGGAAAATCAGGAATCACAGGAATAAATATGGAAATGGCCAACCGGGAGTCCGTTCATTTGACTCACACTTCATGATGCTAATGCCAGAGGCCCCTCACAGCTCTTTAATGAGTAAAAGAGACTTGCCAAAGCCACTCCCTTCCCCATAAAACTGAAGCACTATTTGGATCGCATTGCGTGTGAATGTGTCAAGCTCACCCATAGTTCAAAGTCACCAATAAGCCAAGGATGTGAACATGGAAGTACGGTAGTTCTATCTATGGGCCACCTCCGAAAGCAGCAACATGCAAAACATATCACCATAACCTTGGGGGATACTGTGGATAATATTCTTCGAACCGCTAACCCCCGTAGATCTATTAGCAGGTTTGGAGTTTATGTTTTTGGTACGGACTATTAAATACCAAGTGACCCCATAGGGATTGGCTTTCTTCCTTCGGTGCCGTTGGCTGCTCAAAGCTAAACAGCAAGTTTCCATACCATTCAGTTCATCACATCAGACTGGAATCCTCCACCTTCCTATTAACTGAATACCTTTGCCGCATATTTAATGATCTACTATTTTTATGTCATTCTGGATTTAGGGAGTGCCCCTTTACCCAAAAACATACATTTGGAGCTTTCACTCAGAGAACAGAAGGTGCTAGGGAGCAGGGGGGAAGCAGAACAAACGGAGAACGTTAAGCTCTGGCTCCCTTGCAGGATTTGGCTCCCCCTTTCCGGACAATGAATGCACAGGGGAGGAAGGGGTGGCGTCACAGAGCCAGGCTCTCCCCACACCTGCCAATCTATATGCATTATTTGTAACAGGGCCCCCCGCGGAGGCTTTTTTCCTTTGCAAACCCTATCCCGCTCTCTACACAGGTTCGGTTGTGGGGAGAGTGATATCATAGTGGAAAACTGTTCCTGACTGATACTGTTGTGTGCGCATAGGCTCTCTTCTGACATCCGTTGTATGATTCTAGGTCTGGCGCCTTCTCGGTAGTGGCAC
This sequence comes from Podarcis liolepis, assembly GCF_965112155.1. NCBI lineage: Eukaryota > Metazoa > Chordata > Lepidosauria > Squamata > Lacertidae > Podarcis > Podarcis liolepis. The sequence goes on from NC_139556.1 coordinate 32,939,622, forward strand.
CCACCCTGTGGAACGCCCTCCCACCAAATGTCAAGGAAATAAACCACTATCTGACTTTTAGAAGACATCTGAAGGCAGCCTTGTTTAGGGAAGTTTTTAATGTTTGAAGTTTTATTCTGTTTTTAGTCCTCTGTTGGGAGCCGCCCAGAGTGTCTGGGGAAACCCAGTCAGATGGGCGGGATATAAATACTGTGGACGCTCAGGTTGCGAACGTGATCCGTGCAGGATGCACGTTTGCAACCCGCAGCGGCGCATCTGCACATGCATGGTTGTGATTCGGCACGCATGCGCAAAGCATGATTTAGCGCTTCTGCACATGCGTGACTGCTGAAACCCGGAAGTAACTTGTTCTGGTACTTCCAGGTTTCAGCGGTCCGCAACTCGAAAAAGCGCAACCCGCAGCATCTGTAACTTGAGGTATGACTGTAATAAAGTTGTTATTGTTGTTGTTAATATTATTATTTGTTGGCACAATGGCACTCTCCCACTTCACAGACACACCGCCAGGCAACACACCTTCCTTGAACCACCTGTAAAGGCTTTTCCCAATTCCTGAGGCAGCCCTCTCTCTCTCAGACGTTACAATGAATGCGTGTAGATTTGGGACACAGCCTGTTGCTGCAGTGCTGCACCCCCAGTACTGAATGAGCATACCCAGTATCTGAAAATGACTCCATTTGCAGGGTTTTAGGGTTTTTTTAATGAAGTAAACGGATGCCCCTCCTGCTCACAGTAGATATACAAATACGGGTAATATTTGTGCTGCTTAAAGAAACATTCACTTAATAGTGTTACAAGTGAAGCGTCTACAAGAAGCTATTTCTTCACTTGGATTCTTAGAACTGAGTCAATTCCCAACTGAGCAGTTTCAGTTAACTTCTCTGCCTCCCAGTGCATAAAGCAGCCTATTGAAAAGCATAAATGATCAGGAGCTCAGAGCAAGACTGGTACTTGGTTTTGAAAACCCTGCTTAGATTATCTTCGCAGCGATGGGTATTGAAAAGAGCCCTGCGTCCATTTATGCATTTTAAAAGTCTCTGCTAGCTGACGTTCACTTAACTATTCTGATGGAATGTGCGATTGTGTGACGGCTGCTCTTTTGGTTTCCTGAGCTTACGGCTTCCATTAATCAGTTTCCACCCAGACAGCAAAGCTTTCCATGTCGTGTCCAGGGTCTGTAACTGCCAAGATGTGAACATGTCAATATATTTGAGGAACTGGGGTGGAGGGGTGAAATAAAATATGCAAATCCCTTTACATAGCTTCAAACATGCTTTTCAGATCCATTTCTTTTTGAACTCTCGGTTTCTGACTGCAGAAACTTTACCAAAGCCTCCGAGAAGACCATAAGGTTAAACTAGACATGGCAGCAACAGAATTGTGTGTTTAAACCTGGATATGTCACAACCACATAAAATCCAGGGGAGCTTAGTAGTCTGGGCTGTCTGAAAACCAGAATGCATTTCCATGATATATTTTTTTTATGCAAAATCTCAAAAAAGGAGAGTTTTAGAGCTATTTTTTAGGAAATTGGCTGTCATGTTTACAAGGGTCAAATACCAGCTACGTCCGGGAAATTCAAAACATATGGTAACCCTAAGCAAATGTCTTCCAAAAAATCAAGTACAGTATTGTGATGAGAAATCCTTTTCTTTCCATTCTTCCCAAGCTATGCTCTCTTTGACATCAGTGTACGGTATAAATTGCATCTTGCACGCAATTATCTGGCATGATTTCAACCTTATGCAATTGAAAGCCGGTCAGTCAAAATCCCACAAATTAACTGTGTGCAAGGTGAAGATCTTAAAATCTTCTTTTGGGCCAAGTTTTCCTGGCATGGAAAGGTACTATGATACATATATGGTGGAACTGTTTAAACGTCAAACAATTTTGGGAAACAATATATAACGAAACGAAAAAAATGTTCAGATTTTCTATTGGGAATAATACCAGGAAGCCTAAAGGAAGAAGACAAGACCTTATATTTATACACAACAGTAGCCGCAAGGCTATTGATTGCGAAAAATGGGAAAAGTGGTATTGTACCGACAAAAATAGAGTGGCTTGCCAAATTATTGGAGTTCTACAATATATCCAAAACAATGGGAGAAATTGGAAAGATCTCAAAAGAGAAGATAGACAGGGATTGAAAGGTGTTTAAAAGATATACTTAGAAAACATATCGAAAAATCAGAACTCCTATTAGAATAAACAAGTTCCGTTTCAAATACTGAGATACTAAATAAGATGGATAACAATGTGTAATAGAAAAAGAAGTATGAAATTAGGTTAAAGGTGTGTTAAAGAAAGTAATAGAAGTGGTAAGAAATTGCAACTGAGTAGATTGGAAGTCTAACACAAAGGTGGGGTGAGGGGTGGTGGATGGTGATGGGAAAAGGAATTATCTGTGGGAATGAGTGTAGGTATGTTTGAACACTTTTAAGGATTGTATGAAATATATGTTTGTATGCTTGTATATTTGTAATATATGTGTATTATTTTAACAATAAAAAAATTATTTATTTTTTTTTAAAAGGAAAGCGCTTTTAAGCTCCCTGCCTTACTTACCAGGCTTTGGGATGGTCTTGCGAGATCTGGCAGGGCCACCTGAGTTCCCACAATATCTTGTGAGAACTCAGCCATGAGGCCATCCCAGAGCCTGGTAAGCAAGCTCTCTGCCTTACCTGGAAGGTAAGGATGATTGAGCAGGGCAATTCCAGGGGGGTGGTATGTATCTTTGCCTATATGTGCCATTCCAGAAATATAACCCACATGCAAGACATAGTAGTAGTAGTAGTATGGAACCATGCAGGCCTCACATGGTCAATTCACATTTCTGGCGTACAGTGGTACCTCAGGTTAAGTACTTAATACGTTCCGGAGGTCCGTACTTAACCTGAAGCACCACTTTAGCTAATGGGGCCTCCTCCTGCTGCCGCGCCGCCACAGCATGATTTCTGTTCTCATCCTGAAGCAAAGTTCTTAACCTAAAGCACTATTTATGGGTTAGCGGAGTCTGTAACCTGAAGCGTATGTAACCTGAAGCGTATGTAACCTGAGGTAGCACTGTATCTGCATGCAGCTTTTACAGATGTTGATTTTTATATGTGACTATGCTTCAGAAAGTATCATGTATCAGTCCAGCCGTGTGTTTTTTCCAATTAGATGTCAAGCTGAGGTCATATACACACATGTGCATTTAAAATCTTGTGACATTTGAAATATCTTCCTCAAGGCAAAGGGGTCCTCAGTGTGTTGGCCAAATTCCAACATGAGTAATGAAGAATTTATCTACCAAAATGCTTCGTATGGCTGGAGCAAGGCATGACATTCTTTCACATAAAGTTGACAAAACTCCTGTTTGCTACAAGGCCTCCTTTTAAAAGGCACAGTCTGGTAGCTGACAGGGCACCAAGACTCCCTTAGCCTACCCTTTGTCCAAAGTCTCCTTGAACCATATATCTGATTCTGCAGTGTAGATGAGAACTAATGTATCCGGTTTGAGTTAAAGGAGTGTGCAATGCTGAAAAACAGGGTTTTGGGGGGTTGCCGGGTGGGGAGTATCAGTTTAGCAGAGGTGCTAACAAGTTCCTGGAGAGAGAACTGTGAACATTGCACTGATACGGCCTTGAATCTAGCACTGCTTGTCTGTGTGCTTGCTTCTGTGCCCCAATAAACATATGTTTATAAATAGATCGTTACAAAAATATCTTTATTCCTTTCTCTCTGCCCTGTAAAGACTGTTGGGAACAGGGAAGTAGTGCGTGGAAACAATATAATTACTGTCCACTGCTAAATAATTATCACCACCTATTCCAGAAAAGTTGACACATCAAAAAAAGTGCAGGTACTCTGAAAATAATGCCAACAGCTAAGTCAGCTGCGAAAATTTAATGAGGGAACAAGTGGAAAAGATGCACTATAGAATCTCATACGGAAGTCATACACTGACAAATTCTGATGTTTCAGTCCAAAAAGAGCAGGTGTGAGGTATTTGAGAGAATAAGTTCTGCTCCTCCAGCATATAGAACAAGTGGATAAGCATGACAACGTCATGCTCAAGGATGTTTCCAATCACAGTTGAAAGAGATGAAGTTGAATGAGACAGTAAAGCAACTTAGGTACACCCTGGTCTATCCAGGGATGTAGCTACTCAATGAGTAGAGCTCCTACACAGCTCCTGGAAGGCCTGTAGTTGGAGAGCAGCTGTAGCTGCTGACCATGAAATCGGCTGACATGAAAACTACTGTGGTGAGAAAATGGACATGTGGAGCCATAATTGCTGTGTTAAATGCTTCTACAAGTCTCCACGTTTTGCCAGATTTGAGATTCTGACATTCTGAAAAATGGAAGTGGTTATTATTATTTTTGAAAAAAGAATCACATGAGGAACATAACATGATTCAGTCCCTTGGAGAGAATCAATCACTTGAAGGAAGCAGATGTTCACCGCTGGTAAACAGAGCCAGGAAAAGATATTTCAAATAATTAGGTGCCTGAATAAAAATTCTAGGCACCTAGAGGACCAGGTGCCTGAGATTTTTTCCAGCTGAACTTCCGTATTTGTATATTTGAACTTAAAATAAAAAGTAGGAACTAGGTGCAGCAGTAGAAAGTTTACCTTAAATTAAATCTATTTTTAAAAGCTTCCCCTTATCAGTCTCCCTCTGCAATAATCTTTATTAGAGAATGTAGCACGTGCTCTCTCTCTTTTTCTCTATTTCAGTTACCTTCTTTAGTGCTGGATCAAAACTCCTCATTTACATGCTTGCTGTCTGGGTAAGGGGAGGCAGAATTAAAAGTAATAAATGGCCTATTGTTAGCTGAAACAGAGAGAGTCTCTGTGCACCTTTTAACACTTCCCTCTTCGGATAAGCTGCTCCCAGCTGACGCTCAGCTTTCTGACACAGCTAATGTTCACTGAGATTTGAGATGTTTGGTTGGAGGGCAAGTGAAATGCAGCATATTTTCTCCCAAGAAGAAGTTGTTCAGTGTAACCAATGCACTAATGCAGACTGAAACTTCTTTACATGATTCAAAATTCATCGGGCTGGGGCAGGAAGATGAATAACATAACATAACACAGCTACCCATTCCTTTCCATCACGGAGTACAAGGGGAGAACTTAAGATGATGCTGTTTCGCGGGGGCAGCCTTGGTTTTCGCATAGCATTATCAGCCCTGCTCTTAAAATATACAAAGAGGAGCAAGATGTCATGGACTGGCTAGATGCAGAGGAGTGGTGGAAGGTACCAGCTGGAGAACCCCCAAGGGAAGAAGACTCAGAGCCAGAGAGAGAAGATGGAGCAGACTGGGAAGAGGTTTCAGAAGCTGAAGAGGTAACAGGGTTTAGTGAGTGGGAAGTGTCTGTGGCAGAGAGCAGCCCAGTGGCAGAAGCAGAGGGGAACCAAGAGGCAGAGCTGAGTCAGGCAGGTGAGGAAGCCAAGTGGTCTCCCTCTCATGCTGCAACCAGCTCCCCTCGCCCCTGGTCTCCCAGAGCCAGAAGAGGTATGAAAAGGGTGGAGCACAGACAGGCACAGAGACAGTGCCTCAGCTTGCTTGGGAAGGACCCTGGGGAGGAGATTTAAGGAGCTGTGGTAAGGTGGGGAACTTCAGTCCTCTCAACTGCCTCAGAGAAGTGAGTTCTACTGGCAAGAGTTGCTGTGCTCTCTAGGCATGGCCTCTGGAGCTGTCTTGTTTCTCTGAATAATGAGTTAGCCTCACTGAAGCCGTGTGAGTTATTGCTGACCTGCTCCCGGCACCCACAGCTGTCACAACTAATGCCAGTGGTGAAGAATGCCAGTGGCCTAGCATGGTCTTCTCTCGTCTTGAGTGTGCCTAGACTGGAAGCTTACGCTTAGTGCCATTTCCCAGTACTCTGGGCTCAGAACTTTTCATTTGCAAGACAATTATAGCCCATTGAGACTTATTTCCTCTTTCTTGCAGCTGTGTGCTCTCACCATCCCACCTAATGAGGATAATTATAAATTAGCATATTTTGCCTTCTCTGTGGGGAATACATGTGCCTGGAATACTTTCTTCTGGAGGAATAAGAAAATGAAGAGTGTGGAGTTGTTTTTTAAAAAATAAAGCAAGGTTTAAAAGAGGGAGGATGAGTCAGCCAACCAGCTGCTAAGGATGACTGCAAATATTAGCCCATTTATCTGTGCCTGTATCTAGGGGCCACCCTACAAGAAAGGAAGTACCTTTCATTACGCAGGTGACTAAGGAAACTCTGTGGAAGCATGAAGTCACATTTTCCCAAAATGACTCAGTGTTCAGCAAAATAACTCTGTGAAGTGAGAAAAACCATGGTCGTAGAATTATTTAATTGATTCACACTCCTTTTCTCCACCATCCACCTCTTTTTTATGTCTGAAAGCAGAGAAACACAGTGGAAAATAATACACAGCTATGACTGCTCTGCTCCAACAAACTGTTCTTGCTCCCTGGAATTTGCCCGCGATGACAGGCTCCATGCAGCTTGTGTATTAATTAGCTGCAAGTAATAGGATCAGACCTGGTATCAAACAGAGAAAGCAGACTTTCCACTTCGGGAGAAGCCAAATTTGCCCCACATTTAAACAGGGGGTGACATGGCTTAGCCTCTGGATAGAGAGGGATGATCTCCTGCCTATCAAAAGCACTTCTCTATACTGAACATGAATGCTGTCCTTTCTCAGCCACTCACAGTATGGCAGACAGCACTACTGGGGGGGGGGTGTAGATTATGTTATGTTGTCTAGAGTGCCGCTGCAGCAGCAAGGACTGCACAGTGCTGTTCAATCTAGCCCAACCTCACCCGAACACAGCTGGGGAGGCAGTGAACTAGAGGCAAAGTGTAACTGTGCATAGCAGTCCAGATGCAGCCTTTCAAAATAGGCATAATTTTGGCAAGGAGGGCACAAAATAGAGGAACGCAGAAAGCTGCATTAGCAGATTTTTGGTTCAGCATTGTCTGCACTGATGTGCAGTAGCTCTCAGGATTTCAGGCAGGGGTCTCACCCATCCCTAGCCGGGAATTGAACCTGGAACCTTCTGCATACAAGGCAGAAGGGTCTACCACTGAGCTGCAGACAGACCAGGAAGCATAAGCATCTGGGGAAGGCTCCCACCACCTTTTCCCTCCCTATAGGAATGAGCATGATGTGAGCCTCCAGGATACAGCCCTTCCTGCAGACAGAGAGACCAGGAAGCATCAACTTCTGGGTCAGGATTTCCCCACATTTCCTCCTCTGTAGGAATGACTATGACGTGATCCACTCACTCCCCAGACACTGCAGCTGGGGCATTCACGAAAATAAATATAAAGGTTGGAAAGCCCTACATTAAAGAATTCACTATTCATTAGAAGAATTTTGAGAAAGCCACAAAAAAGTAAAAACAACCAAGACAGCAGACATCTAATTAACAGAGCAACTGGCTGGGCTATTTATATCATTGTTGGCTGCATATGATCAATTACCTGCAGTGGGGCTACAGGCAAGGAATAAGATGAAGGGCATGGTTTGCCTGTCTAGGCACAAAGGAAACTGCTGCTCCAGCCTGAGGGGACTGTCAAAGTTGCCTTGGGCATGGAGCATGTGCTGTGGTGTGTGAAACTAGCGCAGGCTGAGTTCCAATATGGACACTTCTCTTTGCAGAAAGAAAGAGAAACCTAGACAGCCTCTTCCAAGTTCTCAATTATCATTGTCCTGCCCTGCCCAAATATGTGGCCCTGGTCTCATATGTCCTTAGCTGCTGCCCATCCTTACCTAGTATTCTTTTGGCGACAAAAGCATACCCATGCAAAAGCATTGCTAAGCAAACCAGTACAGCTCTGTCCCTAAAAAAGTATCTTTCATGATGACAGCCAAGGCAGCAAACTACAGGGCGAGTCTTGGCCCCGTGGAACATGTGTACTCTGTACCCACAGGGCCTTTTTTAAAGGACTCACCCTGTACATACCCAATGAGAGTGTGTGTATCAACAGCTAAAGTGGTTTCAAATGCTCAGAATGCTCCTTTCGCTTAAACCAAGAGGGATAACTTTACAAACCATTATCACAATAGGGATGCAACGAAATGGAAGTTATGCTGGGTTATGATCCCATGCACAGCTACCTGGGAGTAAACCACATTACACATGGTGGAATACAGTAAGCAACTATTGCAGTTTCATCACATGAAAATGCTCGCTGCTTCAAAATGTTTGTGGGGGTTTTTTTAGGATATCCATATACAGTGGTGCCTCGCAAGACGAAAAGAATTCGTTCCGCGAGTCTTTTCGTCTTGCGATGTTTTTCGTCTTGCGAAGCACGGTCCGTCACAACTGCACCTCTTCAAGCGGCTTTTAAAAAAAAGCGCAAGACGTTTTCGTCTTGCAAAGCAAGCCCATAGGGAAATTCGTCTAGCGAAGCAACGCAAAAACGGAAAACCCTTTCGTCTAGCGAGTTTTTCGTCTTGCGAGGCATTCGTCTTGCGGGGCACCACTGTAGCAAAGTTATACGACAACTTTAGACAAACAGTATTTTTGTATGGCACGCAATGAACATGAAAGCAGAAAGCATGGCATCATCACGAAGCCATAAGAAGTTTCACATTATCAGCCCTTGAAGCCACCACAGGTTGTGTTGATAGCACTGTCTCTAGCAGCAGCACCCTATCCCCAAATTCAACAAAGAACCAATGGTAGACTGGGCACTGTTCTCTGGCTTGCCATCCATGCTGATACCAAACTGAAGGATGCTCAGAATGCTTGCTTGCCTGGAGACAGAACTCACTCTGCATGGGGAAACTGAGGAAGTAGGTGTCAAAACGGCAGAGGGAGGGGAGGAGTGGTGACCCCCCCACCCGGCATTCAGCCCTGAATATTTCTTCATCACATCCTGTGACTAAAGGAAGCAAAAATGTGCAAAATAAGCAAATGTGTGCACAAAATAAGCAAATTAATGTATTATTGCAGGATTCAGTTTCTCTTGACAAAGAACTGGGCTGCCTAGGTACAAAATTTGGATTTTCCAACACATGCACTCCAAACTGCTGCAATCAGGGGTTCAGAGCAGCATCAGAAAATGCTCATGTGAACTGACCAAAAAGGGAGATCTAACACATTATGTCAGGAACACCCGCTTATGAATCATTACCAGTAGAATCCTATGCACATCTGGTTAAAGTAGGCTGCGGAGTCCAGCCTAAGGCTGCAATCATATGCACACCTACCTGGAAGAAAGCCCCACTGTGATTAGTGGGACTTATTCCTAAGCAAACATGCATACAATTGGGCTGCATCAGAAAACTGGTGAGAAAACATCAAACTAGAAGTATGGTCATAAAAGGAAAAATGTACTGTTGGCTGCATAGCAATTCTCAGCTTATGTGATATTTAGTTGTAATCTGTTTGCTTTATAGTCTCATACCACTGCACATATATTTCTGGCTTTTATACTTTTATACTGAACTGTGTAGGAATTTTCTAAGGTACTGCAAATGTATTAAACGCCCAGTCAATGGTGGGAGTGGTGAAATATGCAGCATGGCCTAACTTGCCTTTCTGATACAGGAATTTTCAAATGTGTAGATAAAGGGTATTCTGGGGCTATTACAAAAACCCTTAACTCTGCATTTAGAAAGCCCTTTCCCTGTTGCTATTCCTAGGGGCATGGGGCATTTGGCAGAGTGGTCTTTCTCATCCGAAAAGCACTACGTGTCCCAAAACAGTCTGTTACTTTCTTCTCTTAACTTTCTGACAGAACCACCTACTGTTCATGCTAATGATGTTCATGTTCAGTGGTGGTCAGATGTGCATGCTTGCAGACACCCGGGACGCCATAAAGACTAGAAAGATGTTCACCAAGCGATGGGTATGTTTGAAATCTGTAGCCTATCTCTACTTCCCCCTTCCAGTTTTTCAAACATGCAAACAGAGAGAGATGGATGGTCCAAGGGTTGGAAATTCCACAAGGGTCCTTAACTAGGCACTGAGAGAAGGTTCTTCTTACTGCTGTTCCTGGGTGAATGCAGCATCTGTTAGGTTTTGGCTCTGGTGAAAGGTCTGCAATTTCCCAAAGCCAGTCTATTACCTTTTCATCCTACTCATCTTTCAGTCAGGATCTAACTCAGCCCACAGCAGTGAAGCAGTTCATGCCTGGAACCTTGCTTTCATTCTTGTGTATATTATTCGTATTTTTTATATGTTTAGAGAAAGCTGTAATTACACAATTTAAAGCCCTTTCGTCCATTTTTCTCTGCCAAGAAGCCAATGCAGCTTTTGTTTGTTTTTCCTTTGTGCATCTGCAATCATTCTGCAAGCCCAATGGAGTACAGCAATGAAGAGGATGCAAGCAGGCTGACAGTGCAATCCTATGTGCGTTCACTCAGAAGAAACTTCCAGAGTTTTCAATGGGGTTCAGTTCCAAGGAAGAGCGCATAGGACTGCGGCCTCAATCCAAACTCAACATAACTGACTTTTAAGTAGATGTGCACAGGATTTTACTGTTAATGTTACAAGCCCATTTCAACTGAAATCTCTGGTGGACTTGGCAGGGTGGCATTAAGGATCAACTAGACCACACAGAGGCACAGAAAGAAAATATAATTAAAAAGCAAAAAAGAAGAGAGAGATTAGTGTTTCCTTGCCTAAGTTAAGCTCTTCTTTCCTGCAACAGCTGTCTGAAGGAAAAGTCATCATAACCCTGAAGGGACAGTAAAGGAGAGGCTTAATGCCAAAGCTTCTTAAAATGAAAACGAACTACTGCTTGCCTCAAAACGATCCTCGCAAATAAAATTTTGAAAAAAACCACATGCATAAATAATGTGGACATTCTATGCCTCCCTCTTCAACCCACTTCTACCAGAATGAGTCTGGAAAGAGAAGATGTTCCCTTTCACAAAAACCAAAACAAAATCGCCTTGGGAAGAAATCTATTCATATGTGGACTCCTGGTGAGTCATCTGTGTACTTGGACTTGGGATAATATCTACAAGTGATGAGTAGGGAGACAGAAAGAGGCAGCAAGTAGATTTGAATCCTGATTGTGCAATGGCTGCCTAGAGCCACGAGTACGTTACCCTAGATCAGCCAGGATGCAGGTAGCGTCACTCAGTAGGGCTGATATCCTACCCCAATGCAATACATATAATGCAACATCCTTTCCTTGAAAAAGCAGTGACCTCACATTCTATTCTTGTGCCACCACTTTCCCACAAAGAACCCTTGTGAGCGTAGTACTCCAGGACTGGCGCTAATCAGAAAGAGGGAGAGATGAAACAGTAATCTCTTCACCCGTGCTACACATTCAGAAATTGAAAGAATTGGGAAGAAAAAGCCACACAGATATCCTACAACTGTAAAATCGATAACTCTGCTCTGACATTTTCTTTTCGCTATCTCTCTGAAGTTCAAGGAAGGTCATCTTCAGGGTCGTGCTTGTTTATTTTCCTCAGAGACCATCTCTTTAACTTCCTTGTCAAAATCCACTGGAGGTGGAAGACTCCTTTCTTATTTTTCTCTCACAACCCACTGGAGAACACCACCACATCATTACACACCTCTGCTCAGAATGGCGCATCTGACAAAAAACATTGTACCTAATGTTGGGGGGGGGCATTTCCCCCCTACAAAAACTCTCACAAGAGCAATTCTACATGCATGGAGTAGTCCATGCTCAATGAGGGTTTTCCCCATGAAACTAACCCCCATCTTGCCACTTGCGAATGGTGCAGTGTGTTTTTTCTTAATCATTCTGACCCAACTTTAAACTCTGCTTTTTGCCAGCTTTACTCCTCTGTTCACACTAATACCTAGCTAGCAATGATTTTCTCTTCTCCTTCCCACCACGTGTTTTGGTTTTACAATCCCATGCCACATCCCCACCCCCCCCGGTAACATTAATCCAATTAAATTTCATTCAGAACCTTCTTTTAAAAACACAGATACGTTTAAAAAAAGAACTTGAGATACAGCTTGGCAGGAGGGGAGAATGACTCTGTGACTTGCCACAAGGACTAACCGGTCAGCGTTACACAGAGCAGACCGAAGAGGCAGGAGAGTGTGGCTTTGGGCCTATCACAAAGGCCAGCCAATCAGCGCTCTGCATAATTGGGCTTCTCCTGGAAAAAGAAATGGTTGCTTCCAGCTTGATTCTCTGAGGAAGGTTATCTGTTTAGCAGAGAGAGAGAGAGAGAGAACTAAGTGCATTTTCCCTGTGGGCTCATCACTCATGCTATGTATACCTAAATGGCACCCTTAGAGATTACACAGCAGACCTCAGGCTGGAGGTGGTGTTAAGTGAAAAACATGATGTCTTACATGCCATGGTCTGCAGACCACCAGGAATGGCTGGGAAACTTATTGCTAAGCCGTGAGTTCGCCCAAGAGCAGGAGGCTTTGGCCTTAGAATTCCTGCCGTTAAAGACAACAGAGGTGCATCTGGCTGCTGCTCCTCTGCTTCCTCCTACAGCAAAATACAATGTTGGCTTGCTCTGTTCACACTCTTCCCTGCTGTGCCTTTAGGGCATGTTCAAAACCACAAACCTACATCTGCGTCTCAACAAACTGTTTTTCCAGGTTGGGATATTCTGGTTTCAAAAACTGTGTTGCTTTTTTTGGGGGGAGATTATTTTTATAAAACAAATTCCTTCTCTCCCTATACTGTAAAATATGTGCCCACAGATTGCTACTTGGCTGTTATGGGAAAGGGGTGGGGGAGTGAAACATGCCCCTTTTGACTTGATTTTTTCCCACCCTCCCTTACAACCGAGAGCCCAGAGAAGCCACTGAATGGGACGCCTGTTCCTTCAAGCTAATTTGGAATCTGTGTTTGCTTCTGTTTTACCACCTTAAAGCAGCTAGTGTGCTCAGTTTCCCCACCACCACCCCAAGGCAGCTCTTGGGAGGCAAGGAAGTGCTAAGAAAGAATTCCTTCATGTAAATCAATCCATTGTCATATTCCTGGTGAACGCTGAATATCTCAGCATCTGGGGGTGAACATTTCCAGGAAACCTTGCTCCATTTCCAGTCCACGCATCAAGTCGGGTTTGTAAAAGATACCAGGAATAATAATTGTTTTTTCAACATCCACTTTGGGAACCATAAATCTCCCCAATTAGTAGGTGGGAAAGGCACTGAGCACTAATACCATGAGGGAGCAAGGGCTTACCCAATCGTTTCCCTGCCCACCCCCGGGACTCTAAGGTACGATGAAACACTGCCGTTTACATATACACAACACCCTATTCACCGGTTTGAATGAGGGATTTATGTGGATAATGCTTCTGAATACTAACAGGAATTACCCACAGAAGTCCTCACATGCTCTCTCTGAAGAATATACCCATGTGTCTGTCTCTCCGTCCCAGAATTTGGCTGCAGCGATCAACTGTGTCAACAGAAGTCATAGCTTCCAATCACAGCGGCTGAGATCCAAGCTGGAAGAGAAATTTACGTGAACCTGCCTCTGCCAGCCCTGAAGGAGACGCCTCCCAGGAACATTCAGATCCAGAATGGTGCCCAAGCTCATTTTTTTTCACCACTGAGTGGTTTTGTGGAGGATGGAAGGAGAACTTTCCACACCTAAAGGTAGAAGGTTGGCCTGAAGGATGAGGTAATTGCTGGATAATTCTGAGCAAGTCCCCTTTTCCAGGGTCTGGCACATTCTGGACAGTAGCTAATTGTCTAGGTGATAACATCATGTCCCTTTCCAAAAATGAAAACACAAAGTCACCTTTGAATTTCACTAGCCGGTTAATATATACATGGAACAGCCATCCAAATTATTTTCTTTCTTTCTTTACTGGAGAATACTTGTTATTACTAGTATCATTTCTAAATGGTAGAACGTTTCACTGTTGTCTTCACAATAATTCTGGTAATCAGGAGAAGCTCAGACACAGGGCTTTCTTCAAATCTTTCCAATGTAGGATACTCTTACATCAAAATCCAGTAACCTATGCAATGCGTCATGGCGGCTCTTTTAAATATTTCTATGTACACCGCTGCTATCCCTCAAAAATAAATAAATCACAAATTAAAGACACATAGTCAAGAAAAGGCTGGTGTAGCCTGTTGTTGAGGCCACAGCCTGCCAGCTAAGGAATGAATCAATAAACAGGCAGTTAAACAGATGAGAACATGGTTTTAAAAAAAAAAATTGAAAGAGAAGCAGAGGAGATGTGTAGGACCGGATATCAGTGTAAAATCAGAACGGCATTTGTCATGACTCTAAAGGCAGGATATAGTTACAAATTCTCTCAGTCTTCCTCCCTCAGGACAGAAGCCGATCACTAATGGCATGTCCTCCTGGAGGCTTCTGGGTAGTGTGAGAAGCAGCACCTCCAAAATAAGAAGTGTGATTTTGCACACTCACAATACTCCTCCTTGTGTGCAGATTGCCTTGCAACTAGCTCATAACACCCTGAATCCAAAGAGTGGAAAGGCAGGCATTTGTGTGGACTGAGCAAAAAGTATTATAAGTTTTGTAGCAATCAGGTATGCCTTTAAAAACTGACGTCCGCATTGAGATCAGGGTGAAAATATATGAACTGAGACCACAGTGCGAATGTAGGTGTATGATTGAAGCACTTTTCTTTGAAGCGTTAATATCATAATTGGAAGAAAATTAGTACATGAGCTGGCAACGTGAATTACAATCTTTCTCTAATGTGACAAGAAAAGAGTCCATAACTCGCTTAATCTACAAATCTACATATGTTCCTTTGTGAAGGAGCAGGGTCGGGGAGAGCTGTTAACTGCATGTGCTGCTGCTATCTTCCTTTCATTTCATGTGCTGTGTCCTCTTCCTTCATTTCTTGTGGAAAGCTAGAACCTCTTTAAAGAGGAGCTAACCATCTGGCAATTGATTTGGGCAAATGTTCTCCATAACATCCCTCATCCAAACTTCCCAACTTCTCGCCTTGCCCTCTACTCCTTCAGTGCCACAATTTGCATTTTGAAAATTGGTTAAAGGTAAAGGGACCCCTGACCATTAGGTCCAGTCGTGGCTGACTCTGGGGTTGCGGTGCTCATCTCGCTTTATTGGACAAGGGAGCCGGCGTACAGCTTCCGGGTCATGTGGCCAGCATGACTAAGCCGCTTCTGGCGAACCAGAGCAGCACACAGAAACAGCGTTTACCTTCCCGCTGGAGCGGTACCTATTTATCTACTTGCACTTTGACGTTCTTTTGAACTGCTAGGTTGGTTAGGCGCAGACAAATCCCACCACTGCACCTTGCAAATTTCTAATGCTAATTTCTATCCGGAGGGCAAATATTAAGTCACCACTGAGCTTGATCAATCATAGCTATGTAGCAATTCCATAGGAACATCTCAGAGCATTTCACCCCTTTCTTTTTGCTCTCAAATGATGGCATTAAGTGCAGAGGTGACAAGCTTTCCTTGAGCAAATGCATTGGGCTTTTTTTGTTCTTTGTTTTAAGTGGCCCTCAATCCTGGGCAGTGGATTCTCATGCATACAAGAAAGGTATGTGCAAAAATGTGGGCCAAGACTAGTGCCAAGGCAGTGAGGAGGAAACTGGGCTGAAATGACAAGAAATGCAGCAAGAGGAGCTACTACAGGCACACCCTAACCATCCTTTGTTCCCATCAGCTTTCAAAGCGTGAGCCTTCCTTTTCACTCCAATGAATGTCTTCCCTTATTTAGTCAATTAAAGATCATTGTTACAGGAGACCCTCATCTGGCAAAAGCCTATCATATGCTGTAGTCCTCTAGTCCAAACAAAGGCTTTATCGTGCCTTTGCGCCTGTCATTTCCTACCAACAGTATTGCTTCTATTGAAATCTGCTGGCAATTTACATTATGTATGCGGTTTTGGTTTTAATGAAGCGTTTCTTTTTCAGACAAAGCATCTGAAAAGCTTGTCTGTAGAAAACACATATTGGAAAATAAAGAACTTCAACCTTACAGATTGGAAGGCCCATAGGGACTGCTAACATTGCTACCAAATGTATAATTGCTTACAGAGATGAACTATAGAATTTGCTTGGATTTCCCACCTTCAGTTAAGTCTGACTTATTCCTTATCTCTCAGCAGCATCATATGATAAAACCCATTGAGTGTGAACCATGCCTATTTTATATTTTCCCACACAACGTACACTAACATTTAATGAACTGATAATGATGAATATGATGAAGATGGGGACAGTAATGGTGTAGCAGCTTTAGGCTGCATACACACCAGAATTTTAAAGTACATTCAAAACCATCCCCCATTAATTCTGAGAACTGTAAGTCTCTTTGGGTTGCCTTGGAGTGACTAACAAATTTACTAAACAACAACAATAATAGCTTGCAACTCACAAACCACAATTCCCAGCACCCTTCACAAGGCAGGGGGTGAAAATGTGTTTTGAATGAGCTGGTATGGGTGCAGCCATAGGGTTGGATTAGGACCTGGGAGAACAGGGTTCAAATCCCCACTCAGTCCTGAAGCTCACTGGGTGACCTTGGGCCAGTCACTGTCTCTCAGCCTGACCTACCTCACAGGGTTGTTATGTGGGTAAAACGGAGAGGGGGAGAACCATGTACCCTAGAGAAAAAGTGGGGTGTAAATGTAACAAATACATTTGGATGTTGTCTTCTATGTCTTTTGCAGAAGAACTTCCGTCTAGTGGCTATGGCTATGACTATCAGTAAAAGTTGTGTGTGCAGAATTCAGCTTCCTAAACAAATTAACCAGGAAAAAAGTAAGTTTCTGTACTTTGGCACTTACGAAGTTATACTTGAAAACGTGTGGCCAATGCCCAGAGAAACTGCAGAAACCAAAGGATTGCAGAACAAAACTTCCAGTGGTCAGGAATGAGGCTGCTACTCTTCCATGACTAGGCAGAAACACTATAACCTATCCTTCCCACCCACTATAAAGCAAAATGTGCAAAATCACACCGAATAAGAGGAGTTATGCCATTATGGTATATTTGCAAAATGAGTGTGTCACAGGATTAATTTTTTGCTAAGAAATTTGGGTTACATTGATGCAGGATTCTGATTTAAGTGCAGAATTTACACAGACCTGATCTGTTCTACCTGGATTTCTCTGATTATTTTTTTCATCATCTCTTGCGATTTCATCCTTCTGCCAAACATATTGGATTATGTCTTAAATGCAGAAGGTCTGTGGGGTCGGGTATCACTTCAGAGTAAAAAAAGGGCAACAAAAGGTCTTGTTCTTGGAAATTCTGGCAACGGATACCATTTTACTCTTATGATATGATTCTGGTAATCTCCGCAGATACTTCCCATTTGCTTTTCAGATCAGTGCATCATAACCCACAAGACAGATGGCATTCACGCACCACAATAACTCCCCTGCAGTCCACACAGCAGTTTAGGTACCTTGCAAGTTTGGTGGGCAGAACGATGAACCTGCGCACTTTCACCTCTGAGAACTTGGTTAACTCCCTGCCCAGAAATAAAACGCATGTGAGACTGTTCCCGTCCCCATCCCCCCCCCCAGTGACTGCACCACTTTAGAAAACAGGTGTGGGGCTGTCATGTTTAAATGCTTCTCCATGTCAATAACTTTATACAAACAGAAAGCTATGATTTGAAGAAGAAAATTGTATGCCAACGTTCTCTCTTTAACATGATTGTCCTTAACGCTCAGGAAGTTTCTGCTGCAGGGGAATACATCTCCAGTATTATTTAGTGGTAATGTGATGGAAGGACTATACCACATGCCCCCGGTATTATGTAGTGATGTCACGGAAGGACTATACCACAATACCTTTTCTGAATGTTTGCACTGATTGCCAATGGTTTCAGTTCCCCATCAGTAAAGCAGGCGCCATAGTCATTTTGTTATTCCCAAAGGACAGGAAATATAATGCAAGAGAGGACCATTTCACGTGTGACAAATTCTCTGGACAATAGCTACTTACATGCAGAAATGGTGTGAACTCCAATACATATCTATTTTGCCAGATGTACACATGGTGATATGAAAGTGTGTACATTTATCATACATTATAAACTCCATATGAGTTATTGCTACATAGAACTAGCCTTTGTTTAGAAAACGTTTGATTCCATCCCTATTGACTGCCCTGAGACCTGTGGGTATAAGGCGGTATACAAATTTAATTAATGATGATGATGGAATGGGAGCACCCTTACAAAGCTGACATTCATTTCAATGGGGCTGATGCAGAATAAACTCCTGGTGAACTATGCCCTTCGTTTTGTCTGATGAGGCCTCGAGAAACATACTTTTGTTCAGACCAGCAACTAATCTCTGAAACACAGCGCTCAAGTTGCTTGTCTGAAAACTCCCATTCAGCATCACAACCTTCTGGTTAGGAAGAGCCTTGTACAATTCAAAAGCCCACAACTTGCACCTTACACCAATATGTGACCCCCCCCCAAAAAAACCTAACAACTTCAGGTAAAGTCTCCCTTCTTCTGTGTTTCAAGCGCCAATATGGACCATTTTCTGCTTCAGCAATACAACAGGCTGTGTCAAAAATAACATCTACGGGCACAATCCAAAAGTTAAGCCCGTCCAAGTCCTATGGGTTTCATTCAGCGCCAGAGATTTAAAACACGCGTATTTCTATCACCGAAACAATGCAACTTTAAAGGTGCTTTGCTCTCTACCCATCGAGCCCTATAATCAAATAAATCCAACTTAGGAACCATAGGAAAACAAAAGCCTGCTGCTACTTTCTCTTCCTACAAAACTTCGCGAGCCGCTTGGGAATTTGGGGTTATCTCTCTCTCTTTAAAGGAAGGAAAGCCCCTTGTCCTGCTTTCCCAGCATCAGGATGCGCCATCAGGCTTGGCTCCTTCCTTCCCGACACATCCGAGAAGCTAGAAACCCATCAGCGCACAGCACAAAAGGGCTCGTCCGCCACCGAGAAACAAAAGAGCGTGAAAAGCGGCAGAAAGAAGACAAGGGCGCAGCCGGCCGGGGAAGCCCCGCGTGGCAGCGCGCGGGAGGCGCGGCTCGGGCGCGAGATGTCTCGCCTCCTCCTCCTTCTCCTCCTTACCGGACGCGGGATCCTCGCAGCCTCTTTCCAAGGAAGGGCCGGCTCCGGGAAGCCTTTGTCCCGAAAGGGACTTCGAGGCAGCCGACGGCAGGAGCAGCAGCAGCCTGGGGACCATCCACTCCGGCTCGCCGCCTTTTGCTGAGGAAAGCTGCTGGAAAGGTTCCCCCTCTGAGGCGCGGGGTGCGCGAGGTCAGGCGGGAGGGCGCGCCCTGGGGACGAGGAAAGGAGTCCCTCCTCCTCCTTCTCCGCCTCTCTCCGGCTTCCCCTCAGAAGACGCGCGCTCCTTTCCTTGGCCGGGGTTCTTGGAGCGCTTCCCCAGCGGCCCGGCCGCGACGTGCGCTTCAGGGGGAGCCCGCGGCGAGGCCGGGGAGAAGCGCTGCCTCCGGCGAGGGAGAGTTGCAAAGTGTTCGCAAAGTCGCTGCATCCCCTCCCGGCTCCGGCTGCTCCCGCCCTCGCTCCCTCAGCTTTTGCAGGCGGAGGGGGAGACAGGCAGCGGGAGAGAGAGAGAGCCCAGCTCCACCCCGCCGCCGCCGCCCCCTCCCCACTTCGCTCCTTCTTGCGCGCGCTCTCCCTTCCCACCCTCCCTCTCCAGGGAGTAGCCGGCTAACAAGGACCCTTCTGTTGGCTTTGTCCAAGACCCTCGCCGACAAAATATGCGGCTACGTTGCTGGGGCGCTTGCCTGCTGCTGGCGGGAGCGAGGAGCCGCGCTGCACGAGGGGTGCTTTGGGGTTGTTGGGTTTTTGCGCGGAGCCGGAGAGAAAAGGCGCCACTTTCATCCTGCCCGTGAGTTGTGGGTGTGTATCTGTGGGCCGCCGCTGTCCAAAAGTGCACCTCCAGGCGTGGGGTGGCGGGGAATGATTGACAGCAGACCTTGCCGAGAAGGGTGTGATTCAGGGAAAGGAGCTCGGCAGGCTTGTAGTACGTAGTGTCAGGGTTCGGCCCTTCACTTGCAAGCCTCTGGTGTAGGGATGGACGCCGCCTGGAGCACAAGAAGCCCTTTAATGATACCGTCAGGAGTCCACAGGTTGAGTGGGAGCTGGAACTGGAGCCGGAAGCATGCACTAGTGCTCAGATGCCGGGAAATGCTTGCAAAAAGCGATGCCAAATGCAGTGGCCAAATATGGCCAAAGATGTGCTAAAGGCATCCCCAGAGGGCCACCTTTCAAATGAGAGGCACTTCCATGGAAGTATGAACAGGAAGCCTTTTTTACGGCAGAAATACCGGCAGCCAGGGCTAAAGCAGCACTCGCACAAAATTTGCTTTTGTGTGAGTTGTCCTAAACTTGAGAGCATCCCCACCCTCCCTGAAAACAGTTGTACCATGCTGGGTTTGCTGTGCGTGGTGGTCTTCTACGTAGTCTTTACTTCTCATACAGCACATCGTGGCTGGTGTTCGTAGGAAGCAGGCATATCAAGGCAAGGGATTGCCCCAGAGACGTTATGGATGGAGATGCTCTACCATTGAGTTATGGTCTTCCTCCCATGCATTGATTAGCCACAGCCACCCAGTTTCCTAAGGTGCATACAGACAGTGAAAAAGCTATGTGGCAGGTCATGTTAAAATATAAACTCTTGCACCACCCACCACTGGCTGCCACACCTAATGGCATGTCACCTCCTAACTGTCAACCTACCATCACAAAAGACACTTGGGGCCCAAAGTGTCTTTACCCCAATCTGCAGTTTTACAGTGTTTCTTACACAGCTTCTGTGTACAATCCACAGGAAGCAGGTTTGATGTGTGTGTGCTATGAGGAAGTTTAACAGGATGCATCCCTCTACTCAGGAGTCACCAACATGGGGCCCACCAGCCACATAGGTACCTGCAAATGCCTTCCCTGAGACCCCAGAATCTCTCCCCCACCCATGTTGAAATTCAGCTTAGAAGAACCACTACAATAGTGGTGTGTTCTTGGATGCAGTGTGTGTGTGTGTGTGTGTGTGTGTGTGTGTGTGTGTGTGTGTAGATATGTCCACAGGCCCCAAAAGCTTGGCACCCCCTGCACTGCACGCTCATTCCACCATGGTTATTTCTGGCTACATCTTGCCTTGCATTTTCTGGAAGTGACTAAAGCAGCTTTCTTGTGGTGATTCTTCAGGGCAAGGAGCCTAACTTTGCCCATATGCATTACATCCTATACTTACCCAGTATTCCTTCCTCTACTAATCCCGATCTTTCATTGGCTTTGCCTTCATGCATTAAGAAAACTGATCCACCTTCCACTGCTGCCTTTGCAAAGGCTTCCCTGATCATCTTTCACCTTCTTCACCCTAGGGACCAAGCATCCATTTACAGATGCACAAGGGCTTGTGTGTACACAGCAGGACTTTCAATTTGTTTTCCTTTTAAAAAGTCCTCTACTTGCCAAAGCAGCAATTTATGTGGCAAAGGAAGATGGGGCTTCTGTTGGGAGAGAGCTGTTCTACATGTACAGTATAGACCTAGTAGTTGGGGAGGGGTTGTAACCTTAGTGCGGGACACATCACGTTCCTGCTGGAGGTAGTTTGTCCACCTTTGGTCTCCATCCTGTGCTCAGCTCTCACCTGCATCTCCTAAAAGCAATCAGCATGCAACAGTGGTCACACACCCGGAATGGCTTTATATGGCTGGCTAAACCAGGTGAGGGTAGCTAATGGGTCTCAAACCCTTTCTGAGTTGGGGACTTCCCCTGCATGTGAATACAGACTCTGGTGGATTGCACTTGCTTGTAGAAGAAAGTGAGGGCAGATGGTGCTTGTCAACCTGGGAAGGTAGCCCATCTCGGAGAAGGGAAACTCTGATCCTAAGCCTCCACTGCCTTGTTTAAGAACACGTACCCAGGTTTGCTTGTTTTCCTCTGCCCTCCCCATCCCTTGTTCCTTATGTTGCATCTTTTTTTAGATTGCAAACCTGGTGGCACTTTAGGACACTCTGGGAGCTTTGTTGTTGTTGTTGTTGTTGTTGTTGTTGTTGAAACATCCGTGGAAAATGCTTTAAATTTAATGAATTATAAATACTATGTGCTAAACAGTTACTACTCACACATATGTGTATCTGCACCAATGCATCCCTAGATAAATGTGTCTGGACTGCATGATATCCCCAGTTGCAGATTTTTTGAACTATCCTTTAAGCACCGAAATGGCTCTGTCTGAAAATGGTATTTCCAAAGTAATCAGGCTCTAGTAGATGAGCCATGGCTTTGAACTACTCAGTCTTTCCATATTTTCCAATCATCTGCCTTTGGCAGCTTTTTTGTCATCCGTCCCTCAAGCCTCACCCTTTGCCACAGGCTTGAAACAGTGGGTTTTTTTGTTTTTAACAGCATAGCACAGGCTCAGATATAAGAATAATAGTAATCCCCCGCTGGTTTAGCAAGAGGTCAACAAATTCAATTTCTCGCCCTAGCATCAATTTTAAATTGGTTCCTGGCTCGCAACCACAGGAGCCTGCCAGACTGATGGAACCATAGGTGTAATGTGACTTCTGAGGTTGCTGCACCTCTGTGAGGGATTTTCTTCTTCTTCTTTGAGTTCTTGAGAAAATGGAGTTGGTTGTTGCATGCTACTACAGTCAGACAATGCCCTCTGTGCAACATGAATTTAAAAGGATGCAAATGAGTTATGGCTGTCGTGTCACACAAAAGAAGAATTGTGTACATTTTGAGTCAGTTGCGGGTTTGCAGGTGATGTGCAGGACCCCAAATGTTTATTGTTGGTGCAATGGTTTTGTGCCTTGTTCCTTGAAATTGTTTTATATTGCTGTATCTTGTCAAATAGTTGTTTATTTCCTTGACATCTGCATGGCGGTAACATGTTTGTGTCATACCCAAAAAGTGATTTGTTCAAGCTGATTTTGCTTGCTCGTTGTGTCACCCTTCTAAGTTCTTACCAGAAGCACAGTTAAGAAGTAGCATAAAGAGGGGTGATGAAATCTCCTGAGCTAAGAAGATCGTGCCATCTTCTGATCACTGGTTCCTTTTACTTAGGTGTAGTCCTCACACTGAAAATCTTGAGCAAACTCTGATTTTAAAGCATAAGCCTTCATTGCAGAAATGCTTTTGCTTATATTCCTGGCAGCTCTGGGCTCAGAGCACACGAGATTAAGTTATGAGCCCATGACTCCTTTCCTTGTCATGTGAAAAAAGGTCTGCAAGTACTGGGAGCTGGAACTGGAAACATGTCAAGCTGGGCTTCCAAATGGAGGATACAGAAAGAACTCACATCTAGCTTTGGAAAGAAAGACATGGAAAAAAAATTCCCCTAAGGCTGTGGTGTTTTTATGCATAGAAAACAGTATTCCACATCATGTTTGGAGGTTTTATGGCTCCCTCTGAGCTTCATATTGTTAGATTCAAGGCAGAATCATATTAGCAGAAGCAGCTGGATTTCCAGTTGGAGAGTGGCATTTTGTTTCTCTAAATCACCCCAACAAATATGATTATATCCTTAAGGTACTTAATATTTTCTGGCATAATCTTGTGTTTCTAAAACAGCCATAGTGAAATGGTGTGAACTAATTACGATGGCTTTTGATTACCGCTTAGCTCGTTAATTAATGGTTTTCCACCATTGTCGTTGAAACTAGCATACCGAAGCAAATGGACACAGATTACGCATGCAGATCATAAGCTGCATGACCAAAAAAGCATGCTGGTGATGCGGGTACTGGGACAGTCGTTTAGTCCAGCTGCTGGTTTGTCTGCCCCACAACCCCTAAATCCTAGTCTGTGGTAGCTGCTTGAGTTTGAACCGAACTTTCTGTGCTGCGCAATCAAGAGGACACTTACAAGGGACATTGTCAGATCTCTATGCTTTTTAAAAAAACAATATTTCCACGTTAACAATGGTTCACCATATATCTAATGCAAGATGTTCAAAAGTGTTGAGCAAGGTGGGGAATGCAAGCAGCCTTCTGCTCGGGCACCAGGCCTCTTCTGCCTCTTTGCTGCCACTGCAGCCCTTTGTGCCCCTCCCCAAGCAACTTCTGATGGGCAGAGGGAAGGAATGGCTTGAGGCGGGGGAAAGGGATTGCAGCTGGAGAGGGACTGTCAGAAATCAGAGGTATCCCACCTGCGTGTGTGAAGGTGCCTTCCACTCTTACAAAGGGCTCTCTAGATCCTGATGTCAGCAGGCTCACCTGTTTTGTACTGGAGAAGGCATCTTTAGCTCCGAGCCTCCTATCATATCCTTTCCCCTGCATTCCTTTGTTGTTTTTCTTCTCTCCACACCATCCTTGCACTGTGTTCTCTTTGTGGGATTTGCAAAATGTGTTGCATTCGTTGCTTTAAATTACGCAATTTTTATTGGAAAGCTCAATTTTGTTTAAAATCAATGTTAAACTCTACATGCGCATCCAGGTAATGAAATGGGCATATAATTAACTATGCGTGTACGTACATCAAAGTTGTGCCACATTTATATTTGCTGGAATTGTGCTCAGTATAAATTTTCTTTGTGTGACATGACCGAGGTGCTAGCAAATGGGATAATGAATAATAAATACCATTTTCCCCTCTGGGAGTGGTGGTAAACCTCTATTTGTCCCCTTCAGTTCAAAAAAATATCCAAAAGGCATATTAACCTGCAAGGGAAATAGATGTGTTGAACAAAGAAGCTGTCTTACACTGAGTCTCAACATTGCCCTGTCTCAGGGACGGGAAACCTGTGGCCACTGGAAGAGGAGTGCGGGGGGAGCGCACCACCCCTGGCAGCGCAATCCCGGTGGGGTGCCATTGCGGCTGCCTCCCTGCCCGCGCTGGGTGCCACAACCCCGCAGGCGGCATGCCACGCCCCCAGGATACATGCCAGCCCCGTCCCGCCTGTTCTCCGCCCCCTGGTGCTGGAGCATGAAGCTCCGCCACTACCTGTGGCCCTCCAAAAGTTTTTGGATTCCAATTCCCATCAGCCCCATCAAATGTGGCCAATAGTCAGGGGTCAGGAGAGATGGACTCTTCAAAAGCTGGCTTCCACAGCTTCCTCTTCAGTATTCTTTCTAGCCCACTCTTGTATGCTCTTAAGTGACAGTGTCTCTCTAGGAGTTCAGGGGGGTGAGGAGTTGTTATATGTGCAATGCATGTGTTCCACCACTCAGCTATGTGCCCTTCCCAAAGAGCACAAGCAAACTGTGCTCCTCAAGAATGATAGTGTCAGAGACTGAACTGAGGAGGAATGGTGGGAACCGCCCCCCACTTCCTGCACCTTTCCAAGAAGAGGAGGACAGCATAGATTTAGGACAGTGGTTTGCAGATGGTCACAGTTCAGAGGCTGCAGAGGGGAGAAGCTGGGAAATATTGGGAGAGCACCAGGAAGAAGAAGCATCAGGGGAGACACAGCTTACAGACTCAGTGTCTCTGGATAGCATTCCTGACTCACCCCCCCCCCCTGCTCTCCCAGGACCAGGCATGCATTGAGAGTACAGTCATACCTCGTGTAGCGTTTGCTTCATGATACATTTTTTCAGGTTTCGTCCCACAGTGATCCGGAAGTACTGGAAAGGGTTACTTCCGGGTTTCGCCACTCACGCATGCACAGATGCGCAAAATGACGTCACACGCATGCGCAGACGCAGAGAATCGCAACACGTGCAGACGCAGGTTGCGTTCTGCTCATGTTGCAAAAGGGACTCCAGAATGGATCCCGTTCACAACCAGAGGTACCACTGTAGTAGAACAGAAAGCTCAGAGGCAGAAAGCATAGGTCAGCCGGCGCAGGGTGACATAGAATAGGAGAGACTGAGGGGGTGTGACTTTATTCGGAGCAACGCCATTATCTAAGAGAAACTGCATTCCTTCGTCTCTCTCTGTGAATATTGAATAAACTAATTGGTAAGAATTCTCCTTTTTTTATCTGCTTCTTTGCTGCCACCATGAGGAGGATAGGATTCCCTGAAGCCTGACAGATAGCAAGATTTAAACATGTGAATGGGGGTGAAACTGTCCTCTGCCTTCCCAAAGCAGTGAATTCATGTCAGGGGTGAAATCTGAATCAGGGCGTTCTTCCTTCACAGCTTACTATTTTAGCTACTAGGCTCTACTACCCCCTCTGCATAAAAATGTACATCGACCTCAGTGCTGTTCATCAGCAAGCTACTTCTCAGTGGCCATATTTTGAAGAGCGAAAAAGAAGACACATTTGCCAACTTCTACTTTTAACTACACATCGCTGTGACAACTCTCATTTTATTTACCCCTAAAAAAAGAGGGCATGTCCTGGGAAAAGAGGACCTATGGCAACCCAACTTCTCACACACCACCATGGATGCTTTGGCCAGAATGGCTGGCCTGCTCATGATTTGCCAGATGAAGAGATGACAAGGCCAGCGAGAGTCCTGTTCTCAGTTCCCCATGCATATAGTTTTGCAGTAGAGAACGCGTAATACACATGTGAAAATATAATGGTATTGTCGGTTGCTCACTTTCCACTGGGACCCGTGTGTGATTTCTAGACACATTTAAAGCTTATCGTTTCCTGTGTTACGAGAAAATGTGTGCCCTACATGTTGCGGTTAAGCAAGAACCTTATAACAATATAATTAAAAGTCACAGCAATGTTGGGAGTGAATGCAGAGGCAAGACGTTTTGTAATTGGCCGCATGTGTTATTTGAGAACTGCTTTACCTATGGGGAATATTCTCCTCAACATGAAGAGCTGGAGCAATAAATATATCAAGGTTGCTGGAGAAGGACTAAGTCATTCTTGCTCTCCTTCAAGACAGCACGGTTCTTAGTGGTTTTCTCCCCATGTAAAAAGGAAATTGAGAGACCAGTCCTTTGTCATGCAAACAGGCATAAATACTTTGCAGGCATCTCAGTTTTCAATTGGTTTCACAGCACTTTTGTAAAATTCAGTACTTTCACACACAATAAGAACAGTTTCCTCCCTTTGAATGGATTGGAAGCACAACATTTCTTAACTCCCCTTCCCCATTTTATTATCAATCAGTGTTAGGGCCAACTCGAACAACCAGATCGGCCCATGAGGAATGTGGATTGAATTTAGCTGCGCTAAGTTCAGCATGCAGTCAAGCAGTTATATGATTGCTTTGCCATGTGCCGGCTTGGAACTCTTCCCACACTTCCCGCATCATTGCTCTGCAACCCAGCTGCTGGCAGACAGCTTTAAAAGTGGTGCAGCAAATGCAGGTTGTGAGCGGGACACATGGCAAAGCAATCTCAGGAGCCAAATGCCAAGTCAACCTACGTTGCCAGCATGTCAGTCCTCCAGGTGGTGTTGGACTCCAACTCCCATCAGCCATACCCAGCATGGCCAATGATCAGAGAAGATGGGGGGTGTAGTCCAACAATACCTAAATATAAGGAAAGATGGCATGATAATTGTGCAGTGTGGACGCCACGAGACTCATCATACGCACCCTGCAAATGAAAATAGGCATCTGTCCTGAGATGATTACAGTGGTACCTGGGTTCTCGACTCCCAAAACCATTCAAAAACCAAGGCGCGGCTTCCGATTGGCTGCAGGAGCTTCCTTCACTCATTCAGAAGCTGTGTCGGACATTCGGCTTCCGAAAAACATTCGCAAACCAAAACACACACTTCCGGGTTTGCGGCATTCGGGAGCCAAGCCGTTCGAGTACCAAGGTACCACTGTATATGGTTGCCGCTCACGGTGACAAAGGACTCAAATGTAGCAATATCTTTGCCTTCATAGAACAGTTAAAATCCAGCCTCTCAAGAAACAGGCAATGCTTTTTAAGAGAGTTGGCATGATCAAGACATCAGTGCCCATAGCAATGTGTACACATTGGTTTATTTTGTCCCACTATTGCCTTTGGTCCAACAAGTGCTGCAAGGTTTTGATGCACCACAAAAGCCTCCTCATCCTATTTGACCAGAAATAATAGTAGCACAGAAAAGAGAAGGAGAAAGTATGTCAGGAGCTGGAGTCAGGCATAGGTCAGCAATAAAACAATAAAGTGCCAGATGTCACTGAACCCTTTATTCAAAGAAACAAAACAGCTCAGTCCTAGTGGTCGCAACAAACATTCCCAGGGTAGGTCTTGCCCCCATGAGGTAGTCGCAAGGACCGAAGGCCTTCCCACTTCTCTCTACGGCTCCTTCCGCAGTTCTTTCCCCAGCAACCAATCGTTTTCTCTCTCATTGCTTTGCCCTCTTCATTTTTCTCTGTGTTCTAAGAGACCTGAGGTTGCAGCAGGAGGATGAGATTCCCTGGATTCTTCAGCAGCCTGCCGTATCTCTCTCTTGGCCCTCCTACTCTCCTGTCTCTGAATCTGAACTCCCTCTGCCACAGCCTCTTTCTGCTCACTAAACCCTGTTGCCTCTTCAGCTCCTGACACATCCTCCTCTCCTTCTTCTCCCTTTTCTCCCTCTGACCACGCATCGTTGTCACACCACCAGTCCCCTGGCTCTGAGCCTTCTTCCCCTGGCGGTTCCCCAGCTGGTGCCTCCCAGCACTTTTCTGCACCCAGCCAGTCCATGATAAAGTATGTACAGCATGAGAAATGGCGGTCTGGTTCTATCATAGTGGTATAGCTATACCATGCCACCTTCAACTCTGAAAAACACCAAACCAACATCCATCTCTGGTCTTAGACAGACAGGATCCAATCCAGCATCAGTCATAACCCCAATTGCACTCCACTGCTTTCAATGAGGTTATGACTAGCTGGCAGGATTGCACCCTCAGCCTCCCAGTGGCTGTGTGTGTCTCCACACAGGCTATATTTCCAGCCACCGTACACCTCCGTATCCTGGCAGCCACTGCCACTACGTTCCAAAGCAATGCAGTCCAAGAATGACATCAGAAGAGAAGCAAGGGGAATAAGTTGCTAAAGCAACCAAAATGCCTTAGGCTTAGGGTAGGGAAAAAGACATCTGATTCCAATTATCTTGCAGCAGTTCTGAATATCTGCATTTTGGTCCAAACTGGTGATGTGTCAGCAACGTCACCTGATTTTGTGCCGACGGGTTTTTCAATTAACCCCACACAGTCATTAGGCAAGCATCTGGAAATATGTAAAAGAAACAGAACGAGTCAGCCAAAAACGAAC
This sequence comes from Podarcis liolepis, assembly GCF_965112155.1. Classification (NCBI taxonomy): domain Eukaryota; kingdom Metazoa; phylum Chordata; class Lepidosauria; order Squamata; family Lacertidae; genus Podarcis; species Podarcis liolepis. The sequence goes on from NC_139556.1 coordinate 32,968,617, forward strand.
AATTAAGCAGATGAGCGTGCATCCCTAAAAACTCAGTTCCACTTTTCCTTAAAAGTATTTTTCGTTATGCGGAAGGCCACCTCCATAAATCCATTTATCTCATGCAGATCAATGGCAAAGCATATTCTGATGCCTTTGATATACCATGCATTTATTTGGGGGGGGGGAGCATTTGGATATTTGCTTAACCTGGTTGTCTTTTTAAAGCCACGGGGGGGGGGGGGGAATCCAGAATATACTACTTTACATTTCCACTTTGCAACTTTCTTTTGTTTTGTTTAGGTAAAATAAAGAAACAGAAAACAGCTTCATATGTAAATAGTTATATCATTTTATCCCTCTTCGGTTTGGAAGCAGAAAGTATGGTTGCTTCAAAAGGAGCAAATAGTAATAGAGAGTAGTGGATGTGCAGACTGCATCTCACAGAAGATGCAGTGGGGTGAATGGCTGGCACTTTGGGGTTTCTGGTCTTGATTCAGCTTAAAAGGGAGTGTGAAGGCAAAGTGAGGTTATGCCTGAGATCCCTCATGGTGCTTCTATGACTCGACCGTGTTTCAAAAATGAATAGAAGCTGCACACACACACACACAAAAAAACCTTGAAAGGGAATCCTGCTGGGCTTTTGAGCAGTGATTAATAGCCGTCCTCCAAGCGCAGGCCAGCTGTGTTGTTTGACAATACAGTTGCCTGATTTCATAGATGGATGGCTGGTGGAATTGGATAAGGAAAAGTGAAATGCTTAACTGCTGCTATTATTATTACTGTTAGCATATTGTTTGATCTTTAGTATGGTTTTAATATTATTTTTATATCATATTGCAATATATAAATGATATACTGTCTTTTTTTCTGTTTCAACTGCAGGGGCTGCCCACTGAGCTTGGCCCGGAAGCTGCAGCTGGTGCAAAATGCAGCGGCTTGGCTGTTCACTGAGGTAAGCTATCTCCGCCGTGTTGCACCATTGTTGAAAGAATTGTACTGAATTAGCTACTAAGCTAAGTTCTGGGATCTGGTGCTGGTGAGAGCCTTATACAGCTCAGGGCAGGATGCCTAAAAATCGTCTCAGCCCTTTTCTACCCAGCCAGTCACTGTGCTCCACAAGAGAGGGCCACCTGCAGACACCATCAGGTGGTCCGTTCTATATGATGTAGGAACTGGGCCCTTAGCATGGCAGCACTAGTCTTTTGAAGCTCCGTCCGGTGGTATATCAGACAGACACAGCCTCTATTTCTCTTTGGCGCCTGTTGAAGGTGGTCTTTTTCAAACAAGTGCAAATATTTATCCCGGTCTACATTGGATTTGAACTTGTTTTTACATATGGAATAGCTTCTTCTTCTTGTTATTTGTTGATGTCTTTATTGTTATATCACTTTGAGATGTTTCATAGGGATCAGTTTCTATGTGGAATGAAGTAATAATCATAATACAGTGGAACCTCGGGTCGCAGACGTAATCTGTGACGGAGGCACGTCCGCAACCCGCAGCGTTCGCAAGCTGAAGCGCCACATCTGCGCAGGCACAATTTAGCACCTCTGCGCATGCGCGAGCGGCAAAACCTGGAAGTAACCTGTTCCAGTACTTCCAGGTTTCCCGCGGTCCGCAACCTGAAAACATGTAACCTGAAGCAAACGTAACATGAGGTATGACTATAATGTTGTAAGCCACCAAGAGGGAGATGGTGTACTTTTTTTTGTTGTGGTTGGCTTCCGCCTGCCTCAGGAGACAATAAAGGAATGCGCCTATTGGAGTTGAAGTCAAACAGTTGGAGAGTTACAGCGCTTGCTGTGGCTTTAGAGACCAATATGGCAGAGACATGTTTTATTATTGCAGCTGGGGCAGATGAAGGTATCGAGTTGTGTTGCTGCAAATACATCATGGCTTTTCCTTCTCCCTGTGCTTCTCCCAGAGGCCATTCCTCCTCTGGTCATTGCTGTGGATACAATACCTGACTATACTTGACACAATACAATACCTGATACAATCCGCTAGGGATTCCCACACGGCAGGGTTGATGTTATCAGCCTTGAAGTCACTTTTGCAGAGATCTTTGTAAACACAGAGTTGGTCTGCCAACGGGCCTGCTGCTTGAAGCCAGCTCCCCCTAGTGCACTTCCTTGGTGTACTTTGAACGACGACCTATTAATTCATTAAATAAATGAATAAGAGATGTGCATTGCCTACAGCACAACCATTAACAAAACAGTCTTTAATGAGAACCAGAATCTCCTTTTAAAATCTAATATATATATATTTTTTAAAAAAGCAAACCTATACTTAAGTTGCAAAGAATGAACTGAGAAATTCATTGGCAGGGATCCAAACAGCTACTTTAGATGCAATCAAGGCATTGGGCATGCTCAGTAGAATTCACACACACCCTTTGAATGGCAGACCATTATGCTACATCACAAACTGCTTAGGAAACTCCCCTCCATTTCAAAAGAAGCGAAGTTTACCTTGTGGCTTGGGGAGCTGTTGCTTGAGAAACACGTCCAAATTTCCCCTGGGTAACTTGTTGTGCGGTTCTTTGGAGCCAGGCCATTTTAGACAGTTGTGAACGGATTATTTACTTTACCTGCAATACAAACAAACGCGACTTTCCACTGGGACACACCACTAGTCCCTGTAGTGCTGCAATGGGAAAAGCCATCAATTCCAAAAGGTGACTTAGCTTCTGTTTTAGGTTCTGGATGTTTCAACCCAGGCAGGACTGGAGAAATAAGGAAGGAACAATTGGGTTGCAGACCATTGAGCCTAAAAGGATTTTTATTGACAACTTTTGAGACCAAGAAACTTTGACCAACACTGGTCATCACAGGGCTGCCAACTTTTCAGCTGAGCTTTGCAGTTGTACTTTTAGCAGTGGATTGATATGCAGTTGTTAGCAGGCAATAATTCTTATTTCCATGCCATGAAAAGCTTCACCTGTTAATTTATCCATACAGAGCTGAAGTTAGAAGCACAAGTGCACGGGTGGGGTTGCTGTTTCTTCCTAATCACTTGGCTACCTTAGGCAGCCAACAAAATCCAATAATTTTCTTCACTGAGTGGCTGGAGTACAGTGATATTACGTTATTAACAAGACAGTTGTGAAGGATGATGAGTCCACCAGCAGGTAACTCACGTATTCCAGGGCATTGAATCACTGTTGCTAGTTGATCAGAGGAAGGAATGCTGACCACCCCTACCTGAGACTCAGGAGGGAAAAACAGGTGTCACTGTGGTGTCAGGTGATTTACACCACTGAAACTTGGCTCACCAAGAATGGGGTAAATAGTGATCCAGCCTGACAATTGGAGCCATTTCCCAACTCCTGCTACAAAGCCTCAGATAACAATGGCAAATAAGTATGTCTTAAAATTGTTTGGGGCTTTAGTCCTAATAGCTAATTGTTGTCCTTTCTATTGGGTTGGATCTTGTCTTTTTGCTGGAGGGTGCTACTTAGCACGACACTGCCTTATGTACTGGCAGCATAAGCACTAACTGAGTCATGGAGTTCCTTGCAGTGGTCCCAAGATCATGACATAAAGTATTATGCTCTGGCTCCCTCTGCTGACCTGTACATAGAAAACATAGACAAGGAAACTTCGTCTTAGTGTCCAAGCGCTAGATAACCATACGCTCTATGGTTTAGTGTGCATTCAGTACACTCTGAATGTGCTGGGCTTGTTTGTTTTCAGCTTTGTATACATGAGGTCAATCCCAATCCAGACACATCCCATTTCTTTCAATGAATTAATGCATGCATTCCCCTGCACAAACCAGTTTTGATGCAAAAAGATATTTTAAAACTGAGTAGATTTGCACTTCAGCCCAAGTGTACAAATGAAAATGCATGTGAATTGTATCTTTCTTGCACTGTATTGTGAAAGTCTGGCATACTGGACATTTCTGAGCCCAATTCAAAGTGTTGGAGCTAACCTAAAGTTACCAGATTTTTTTTTTCAATGAATCCAGGGACACTTTGCAACTTCAATGGATTTTGTATGGGGACTGATTTGTAAATCCGGGGACAGTCCCTGGGAAATGGCAACGTCTGGTAACCTTATGCTAAGTTTTAAAACCCTAAACAGCCTCTGCCCAGTATACTTGAAGGAGCATCTCCACTCCCATCGTTCAGCCTGGACACTGAGGTCCGAGGGCCTTCTGGCGGTTCCCACTGCGAGAAGTGAGGTTACAGGGAACCAGGCAGAAGGCCTTCTTGGTAGTGGCACCCACTCTGTGGAACGCCCTCCCATCAGATGTCAAGGAAATAAACAATTATCTGACTTTTAGAAGACATCTGAAGGCAGCCCTGTTTAGGGAAGTTTTTAATGTTTGATCTTTTATCATGTTTTTAATATTCTGCTGGGAGCCGCCCAGAGTGGCTGGGGAAACTCAGCCAGATGTGTGGGGTATAAATAATAAATTATAATTATTATAATTATTATTATTATATTATTATTATGGAAAGCTGTATCTAAAAAGGGGGGATCCATACCCATAGTGGAATGTGGAAATGCTAACTGAAAGAAGAGGGTCGAGAACATTGATGCACACTACCTGAAAATACACATCCATGCTGGATGTGGGGGTTGGGTAAAATGAGTCCTAACTCACACGAGCATTGTAACCCATGTGATTCATCTATTGTCATGATATTGTGAATTTGTATACTGCCATTTGTTAAGAAAAATCCTCAGGCAATTTAGGAGACACACAAAAGACTGCTGCAGCTAATTCTGCAATTGGAAAAATGGCATAGTGGGTTTTTTCCTAATCCAAAGCAAATACTGTGACCTTCAGTGATTATTTACATTAGGCATTAACCAAGACACACACAAAGGAAAACAGCTGTAGCTGTTGTTTCAACATTTATGTATCCCACCTCAAGGTGGCTCCCCACTCTGCGTTTTTCCCTCGCAACATGCCTCTGAGGTAGGCTAGGCTGAGAGACAGCAACTGGTGCAAGGTTGCCCTGTGAGCTATATGACTTTGAACCCTGGTCTCCCAGGTCTCTGTCTGACGCTCTAACCACTATACCACATTGGCTGTGGACGAGCAAAATAAAAAGCAAGCACCCATGAAACGTGTACACAGGAAATATTCTCCTGATAGTTTTCATGTATCAAAGCTATGCCCAAAGAAGTCACTCCAAATATGTGAAAATTCACAGGCTTCCTTGAAATATGAAACAGAAATATTAACTGCATAGCAAAAGCACATTGACCCCCCCCATGTGAAGTATCTTGGGATTTACCCCTCTTTCCTGATATCACAGCTGCCTTCAGTCCCACAAAATCTCATTGCCCTAAACTGAATTGTTATCTCTTTTTCATCCCTAGATGGCTGTGTGAGATAGAATAGAACAGCACATGCGGCACCCATGAATTAGGGGAAATTTAAGAGCTGGTTTAACTAGATGGTGACAGAGTTCACTTATGAGCTTCCTTCCCCACTGGTGAAAAGTGGTTTGAGGCCTTCTGAGGGACCCATACTCAAGGATTTCCCAGCACTATTTTAGTTTAAAAGGGGCATGAATCTACATCTACATGAGCCTTCACTGGGAGCAGCCGCCTCAGGTGTCACCTTCTGGTGTGTGGCAGATGCAAGGTGCTGGGGGGGAGGGAGTGACACTGCTCTTCCCCCAATGAAAAGCCTGTTGCTGCCTCAACTGGGACATTGCCTTGACCTAACTTTCCAGCACCTTCCTTTTGCAGTTTAGCTCCGTGTACACATCTTAACTTGTTCTGCAAATAATTTGCAAGTCACTTTCTGTTCCTCTTTCACTTCAACTTTACACTTAAGGAAACCACAACCGCAACGCAAAACGCACACAAATAAATCAGTGCATGGGTCAAGTTATTTTGCTGCCTGAGGCAAATACAATACCTCCTCCTCCTGTTCACATGCAGAAGCTAACTGAACTCTCAATTGAATCTTAATGAATGACAGTGGGGCAGCATCCACCAGGCTGGAGGGCAATAAGGGTAGCTTAGAGAGGGTGCAGGGGGAGACCTGTCGCCTGCATCTGCTGCCTTTGGGCAGCTGCCTCACTATGTCTAATGATAGGGCTGGTCTTGCACATAGTTCTCTCGCGTTCATACACATGTGTGCACATCCCTAAACAGTTTCCCCACCATGTGGTGAGCCATTAAGTCTGAAACCGCTTAAGACATACCCCCAGGCACTTGGGTACAATGTTGTCTCCTTGCACCACCTCCACAAATTATCTTATTATGCCTACAACCTTCCATAGGCACCAAAGCCTGTGCCACCCAAGGACCAAGGGCAAGAGTTTGGCACTTGTATTTCCTGTTTTATCATTTTAAAAGGATGGGCAGACTTAAAGATGGCCAGATCTGCTTTACTTTTTTACTAGAACCCCGACACCCACCAGCTTGAGGCAGGTGCAAAAGACAATCAGTTAGAATTGAAGATCAGGGTGCTTCTGAGCATATTCTGAACCTAAGAATTTCTTTTCAGTAGCAGAACTGAATTGAGCTGAGCTCACAGTCCTTTCACATAGAAGTCCACTCCAGGTTAGCTTTCATCATTGCAACAGCCAAGTTTAGTTAGTAAAAACATTGTTTTTGCCGTTGTTAAACAACTGGGAGTTGGAAACTCTTGCCAATCCACTGCAAGTAATCCAGAGATCCCAATCTAAATTCTGTCTACTGTCGAGTTACAGCTCGGCATCCAGAGAAAAATCAGTCTCACACCATGATAGGTTCCGAAATATGGCTGCTCCTAGGGAAATATGGCTGCTCCTAGGGCTAATGCAGCACAGCTTTTATTGTGTGAAAATCAGAAAGATACAAGCCAAGTAAGGATACAAAAAATACAAGTCAAGCAATTTGTTCTAGCCAGCAGATAAAGACCTTGGTACTAAACCATGCGAGCGATCAGACCATACTACGTTAGCCAATCATATGGGACAGCACGAGCTGTTCACGCGCTATTCATGCTCCAAGGATACTTCTAGCTATGAGATCACCCTGTAACAATAAGAACTTTGCTCATGCTCTCATGTACAAGCAATCATTTTCCCACATGTCCTCTTTTCTTATTTATATTGTTAGAGGAAAAGAGGGACCATTAGTACACTTCATTGCCTAAGCGTCTACACTTTGCAACATAAATTCCTCTTGTAACCCCTGTGGTGGGCCGTGGTCGGTACCACCATGCAGTGCATTGGGAAATCAAAGAGGGTATGCATTGAATGCAACAACACACCACGACGAATCCAGCAACACATGCAATTACAATCAATAATACCTTTCTTAACCATACTCCATTGGGTAACCAAGAAGACAACCACTCCCATGGATCAAAACCTGCAGGTGGATTCAAAGGATTATGGGCTATCATTTGTTCCATATGATCAATAGTAGCAGAGATATTGGTTGATTGATCAGTTATATACATGCAGCAATGAGAATGAATTAAGGCACAAATTCCACCTTTAGAAGCAAGGATCACATCTAAAGCATAATGATGTTGAAGAACCACATTTCTTATTTCTGATATTTCTTTGTTAATCATTTTTAAAGCCAAAATGGTGGAATTAAACAAATTTTCTGTCCAGTTTGCCAATTTATGCAAATCACGGTAATTCATGGCTGCACCTAAAGAAGGCAGAAGGGACCTAGAAATGGCTGTCCCTGTATATTGAGAAATAGGTGATTGTACTTCCCTTCTGTTACGCAAACGAACCTCTGGGAGCTTATCTATTTTGTATATCAGGGGTATCACTATTCCTAGAGTATAGGTTCCAGAAAAGGCAAAGGGGATTACTGCAAGCAACAAAACACAGGTGATAAACTTATACGATTGTCCTTCATATTATTGCTAATCTTAAATGAAGCATTTACTGGAATGCTAGAATACCACCACCCAAAAAAAGCTCAAAGCTTTGTGAAGCTTTTAAAAATCATTTTTCTCAGCAGCTAAAGGCACTAGCCAAGCATATTCCGCTTGCTGTAACTAAAAAGGATTGCAACAAGGTCGAGAACAGAGCCCATTGTATTCGCGGGCCGTGCTAAAGAACCATATTGCAACTTTCTTTCTGTCCGGGAACCATGCCAAAGCACAAAAATGAAACAACTGGAACACACTAAAATTCCCTCACCCCTCCCTTGCCAAGAGTCCACAATAGTTCCAAGACAGCCCTCTGTACATGCTCAGAGGAACACATCATAGGGCAGGACTCCTGAGGGAGGAGAAAAAAAAAGAAGAGATCTGGGGGGTAAAATCCAAGTGATGCTGGTAAGGAGCCCATTTGCTGTAAATAAGTCTGATGTATTGCTCCTTGTACTGCTGAGTCAAAAGTCCAAGCCCAATGAAGCGTGATGACACAGATGGGATGGTCGCTATTGGGAGGCAGCAAAACTGTAATGATGTTTGGTGGTCGAAGTGGCTTCCCAGGGAAAAGAGGGGCCAATGCAGTAGGGATGAAGATGGCCTTTCAGCGTGCCAGGAAACACTGGAACAGCTGTGGAAGAGCTCTTATAAACAATCTTCCATTGCAGAATGTGATTGTGATCTTGTCTGCTGGATCCTTATGTCCTTTAAGGGCAGAAAATAGTGGAGACAAAGTGGAGGCGGGCAGGTCCAAATAACTCTTTATCCAATTCAGCTGTCCAAGAATTTGTTGTAAATCCACCAGTTTAAGATCAGGAAACTGTAGTTGAGGCGTGACTGGAATGGCTGCAGATGCTGTCAGCTCATGTCCCAGGCACGTAATAGGTAAAGTCCGCTGGATTTTTTCTTTAGCCACTGTCAATCCAACAGGTTGTAGCCTTTGCAGGATTTTGGGACACGGCGGAGGACCAGGCCGTGGCTAGCAGGCCGTGGCTAGCAGTGCCCACTGACTGGCAGGCTTTAAGCATATCAGCAATGGCTATATTTGATGTTGCCATTAGAGGGCGCAGCGCTTGCTCATTTGCATTATCAAACACAAGTTGGCGTACAGTCAGGTCTTGTGCTGCCAGGTCCTGAACTTGCCGCTTGAAGGTATTATACAAGCGATCAACAAATTGTCCATAGGGCTTTGCAGGACCCTGTCTGATGCTTCCCCATCGGCCATCTCGCTCATTCCTGTCATCAGGGACAGAGGCCAAAGTCTCTTGGGCAGAGGCTGTAGTGGCTGCCCAATACTGAGGGTCGAGAGTTGGCTGTTGGGCAATGGTAAGAAAATTGCTTCCTCCCGTCAGCCCATCGAGAACATTGGTTTGGGTCAGCATGACGGGGGCTGGGGGTGCAGGAGCAATCTCAGGAAAGAGATTTGGAGTATCAGAATCAAAAGGCAACAACGGAGCGGCAGCACTGAGAGATCTTTGAAGAGGAATTGTAGGAGCGGTGCCAAATGCCTTGGGCGGAGGAGGTGGATGAGTGGGGGGTGCTGCAAAATTTGAAGAATGCAGGGGAGTGACAGGATGAGGCGAAGGGCAAATGTCCGGCGGTTTAGGAGGTAGGTTTGAGGCAGGCAAAGCGGGAACCGGGGGGGTGTTTGAAGAAGCTGTTCCAGCAGCCAGAAGAATGTTTGAGGGAGTTAAGCACGACATAGCTTTGTAGACGTTACTCCAGGCATGCAAAACCTTTACATCAATCTGCGGATGATTTTGAAAGAAGTGTCCAATTTTTTTCCAATCGTCTAACTCCCAGTTTCCGTCCTGGGGGAACCACGGACAGTGAGTGTCCAGGGCTTTTATAAGGGACTTAAGGTCAGCTTTCCGAACAGCAAGGTTGTTACTGGCCAAAAGGAATTTAAGGTCTTTTAAAAAATTTTTCTGTGGTGCAGAGAGAGATTTTCCCATGATTGCAAGAGTTGCAAAAAGAGCAGGGAGCACTTACCGAGGGATCCGTAGGAGGATGAGAGAGAGAGACGCCTTTTTGCCCTGTCCGGGCGGAGATAAGTGCTGATAAGTCCGTAACGTAGTCCAGAATCACATTCACACGGGAGCTCTCACCGGGGATCCACTACGTGGATGAACGACGCGTCTGCAGCCCTTGCGGGGCGAGGTGAGAGCTGAACGTTGTACACACGGGAGCACTCACCAGGGATCCACTACGTGGATGAACGACGTGTTGGTGAGTGCTGAATAATGAAAAACAGGCAGTCACACGGGAGCACTCACCAGGGATCCACTACGTGGATGAACGACGTGTAGGTGAGTGCTGAATAATGAAAAACAAACAGTCACACGGGAGCACTCACCAGGGATCCACTACGTGGATGAACGACGTGTTGGTGAGTGCTGAAAAACAACGTGAAGTTCGAAGGCCTCACACGGGGCACCAATTGTCGAGTTGCAGCTCGGCATCCAGAGAAAAATCAGTCTCACACCAAGATAGGTTCCGAATTATGGCTGCTCCTAGGGAAACATGGCAGCTCCTAGGGCTAATGCAGCACAGCTTTTATTGTGTGAAAATCAGAAAGATACAAGCCAAGTAAGGATACAAAAAATACAAGTCAAGCAATTTGTTCTAGCCAGCAGATAAAGACCTTGGTACTAAACCATGCGAGCGATCAGACCATACTACGTTAGCCAATCATATGGGACAGCACGAGCTGTTCACGCGCTATTCATGCTCCAAGGATACTTCTAGCTATGAGATCACCCTGTAACAATAAGAACTTTGCTCATGCTCTCATGTACAAGCAATCATTTTCCCACAGTCTACCTTGATCCTAAAACATTTCTACCCTGCCTTTCCACCAGTGACCCTGAAGGTGGCTCACAGGACAACATTTCAATAGGGCCCAATCCATGAAAGCAAGAACAGTGTAACACTGAACTTCATGCTGTCCTGCACACTGTTATCCGATTTAAAATAACTGCGCCACTTGAAGACAGAAGGGAGTGGGGAAAACATCACTCTGAATAATGCATAAAATCTGGAGGCCATCCAAGCTATAGCTCTCAGCCTTTCCGAAGCTGGGGCCCAGCAGACTGCCAAATTGTGCATCCCAATGTATTTTGCATGCAGTGACTAAAATCTGACGCTGCAAACTCATGAGAGCATAACAGGAACACACGGAAGATTGAGTGAGTCTGTTGCTGTGCTTGCATTCACCCTAGAATTGATTCCATAAAACAGGTCTGATTGCACTGAACCTATGGGATGAAATCAAAATGAATACTCAATAAACAGGTCACCCGAAGGAGCTCCTCTGTCTTCTCTAGCTGGGAGTAGCAGCAGCAGCAGCAGCAGCAGTTTTCCTACTGAAGGGGAAGGCGTGCTCTCTGGACTCTTTAAATGAGGACGGTGTAATAAATCTGGGCAGCTAAGTGCCCTTCTGGATTTCTGCACTTTTATGGTACGGCTTCTTCCTTCTTTCATAAACTGGCCAGAAGGAACGCCCAGAGCAGGGGTGCCAACTTGAATAAAATTGGGGGGGTAGGTAAGCCCTGCATAATCAATCATATGACACACACCATTTGAATGGCAGTGCCCATCAACTTTGGGGAGGCCCAGCAGACACGGGTACCCCAACTATATAACAATATGAATCTGATCCAGAAAGACAATGTCAGTTGGAGATCGGCCAAGCTAATTTTTATATTTTCTTTTTTATATATCTTGGTAAGTGTAGCTTCAAAAAGAACAGAACTGGTACCTCAACCAGAAACGGTAGTTAGTCCAGATGCACTTTGTATTTCTCCATATGTTCATATTACAATGAAGAAGTGAAAGTAGAAGCAGCAATCCAACTTTTCAATAGCACTTTGACCTGCAACAATTAGTAAGTGAAAACATTTCTTTCCATGGTCGTGAAAAATTTTTATCTGCAGCTGACTGCTGCATACAGTATCAATCCTCTTTTAAAAGCACACTAGCAGGCCTGGTGTTTTTGCTTCCTTAAAAAAAAAAAATACAGGGGGAAAGCCTGACAATCTTAATTTTCTTATCAACCAGGAAATGTTGCAAGATGTGTTATATGGTGAATAGACATACCGTATTTTTTGCTCTATAAGACTCACTTTTTTCCTCCTAAAAAGTAAGGGGAAATGTGTGTGCATCTTATGGAGCGAATGCAGGCTGCGCAGCTATCCCAGAAGCCAGAAACCGCTGCTTTCGCTGCACAGCGATCCCTGTTGCTGTTCTGGCTTCTGGGATTCAGAATAATTTTTTCCTTGTTTTCTTCCTCCAAAAACTAGGTGCGTCTTATGGTCTGGTGCGTCTTATAGAGCGAAAAATACGGTACTTAAGAAAAAGTTGATCAACTTCCTCTTGAGTTTCTGAGGACAACATACATCATTACACAGAATGTGAACTACGGTGATACATCTGTTTAATACGTTTAATCTGTTTAATACTGCCTTTCTTCCATCACAAAATTCAAGGTGACATAGATCAGTCTCCCATCAAGGCAATGGACAGATCCAGACCACTCTAGCTTCAGCAAGGTTACTGTATTTTTTGCCCTCAGTCCATAGCTTAGGAGCAGATCCTGTAAACCACACAACAGTCCAGAGTAGCAGTAGAACAGTTCTCTGTGGCTCGGATACATCTATATTTGAAGATATTGTTTGTGACTGGATATATTTCTCTTTTAGGTTATTTTCTTGTCAGGTATCTTTGACTTCAAAGCACTCTTTTAAAAACAAAGCAATGTTTTTTTCCAGTTCCACTGAAACAGAAGGCCATAAAAAATGGTTTACATGCTTTGCTTGTGGCTCTCCCAGTGACAGCTGTAAAAGCCCAGGAAGGCTAAAAGTCTGCTGCAAGGCGGTTTTTATTTCTGCAGAAGCAGGTGTCAGTGTCAGAATTTTGAAAAAAACCAAAAACATTTTGCCACCTGCAGACCAAATGCTAATTTCTTCAAAACAGAAAAGTTGAGAAAATCCTGTAACTCGGAGGCCAAATCACAAAACCTCGGTCCTGTTATGTGGCATATGGTAGGAAAACAGACTGCACAACACTCCAAAAGAGACTTGCAGTCTCGTGAAACTTGATAAACTTTAAAGAATCTGGGTACTTTTGAAGAGCTGCTCATACCATATACACTAAGAGTGATCTTAATATCCAAATGCAGTACTCCTTATGCTGCCCAAGCATGAAAAGAAAGTACAATGGTACCTCGGGTTACAAACACTGGGTTACAGACTCCGCTAACCCAGAAGTAGTACCTCGGGTTAAGAACTTTACCTCAGGATGAAAACAGAAATCACGTGCCGGCGGCACAGTGGCAGCGGGAGGCCCCACTAGCTAAAGTAGTACCTCAGGTTAAGAATGGTTCCAGGTTAAGAATGGACCTCTGGAACTATTTAAATTCGTAACCAGAGGTACCACTGTATTTGCAGACTGGGGGAAACTCCATGCTTTGCATAAGCCAGCCAGCCATGCCCCATTCTGTTCCTGTTCTGCCCTCTTCTGAGTCCAAAAGGGCCCACCACACATCATGCTAGCATAATATGGCCGCCGCTTGAATAGGGTCACCAGGTGCAAAAGAAAGAAGGGCTCGCGAACGTTTACTGTGTTTAACAGAACGGGGGGAAACCAATGGATGCAGCTTGCATGACCATTCATTTTTCTACACAAGTATTAAGTCTACAGGAGCCCTATCCCCTTTTGCATCTGGCTACCTTCATTAGGGGACGCGGGTGCCGCTGTGGGTTAAACCACAGAGCCTAGGACTTGCCATTCAGAAGGTCGGCGGTTCGAATCCCCGTGCCGGGGTGAGCTCCCATTGCTCAGTCCCTGCGCCTGCCAACCTAGCAGTTCGAAAGCACGTCAAAGTGCAAGTAGATAAATAGGTACTGCTCCGGCGGGAAGGTAAACGGCGTTTCCGTGCGCTGCTCTGGTTCACCAGAAGCGGCTTAGTCATGCTGGGCACATGACCCAGAAGCTGTACGCTGGCTCCCTCGGCCAATAAAGCGAGATGAGCGCCACAACCCCAGAGTTGGTCACGACTGGACCTAATGGTCAGGGGTCCCTTTACCTTTACCTTCATTAGATATTGTCCACAGGACAAAATTGATCAAGCTATGACAAACGGACGGTGATAAAGGCCTAGATTCACTCAGCAAAATTCTAAAGATTCCACAAGCGGGAACTGCAACAAAACGTCACAGCGTCTCTGCAAAAGGCATATCTGAGTTTGCCCTAATCTTACGTAAAGGATTAAGCCCGTCTTTATTGTTAGTTAATATGTTACTATTGAGTACTGATTTAGGCTCCTGTTAAAGTGCAAGCAGTTCTGTAGCATAATAAGGTTTCTTTGTTCACATCTTCCTTGACTATAATGTAACATATCCCCAAAACCAGCACAGCTGCATTTCTGCATACAATATTCTGAGAACAGGAACTTGTACTATGCTTCACAGAGTCTAGTCCCCCCCCCCAAAAAAAAAGCTTCTCTGAAAACTGATCAGTAAGGTCACTTTCCCACACCCCTGCTACATTGCCTTTGACAGCATCATCTTAAAATAATTGCTCCTGTGCAATCAAAGACACATATTTTCATGAAGGCCTTTTGGGTGAGAACAATAAATTGGATTTGGCTCTGTAGTGCTTCCCCAATGCTACTATGTTATTGCCATTTGGAGAGGTTATAGCGCAACAGAAACGGGACAAAAATAAAACACAACATTTCTGGTCTAAAAAGTTGTGTGATTTCCGCACTGAAGTTACAGGATATGCACTGAATAGAAATGAAGCTGTATGACCACCCCAAAATGCTAGCAGGTGTATGCAGTTTTGAAAGCAGAATTGCCCCAATAACATCATGAAGAGGCAATAAGAAAGACATGGGTGGGGGCAGAAAGAAAGAAAGACAAGTAGAGAGAAACTTCAAGCTAGGCTGATTATCTTTCTTTCCCCTCCTACGTTCACAGGACTATTTACCCCCTCATCAATGGCTGGATGAATATTTTAAAACTTATGTGGGGGGTGTGTGTGTGTGTGTGTGTGTGTGTGTGTGTGTGTGTATGTGTATGTGTTAAAGTTTTATAGTCTTTTTTTTTTACCTTCACACATGAGATGATTGGAGTGTTCTTTCTTTCTTTCTTTCTTTCTCTCTCTCTCTCTCTTTCTTTCTTTCTTTCTTTCTTTCTTTCTTTCTCATTTTATAATAGCAGCCTTGCTGTGTCCCTGCGTCAGAATACCCCTTATAATGAAAACAGAAACAAAAAGCAACCCTTGGCCACCTTGTCTTTAAAGGTAAGAAATGAAAATTCTTTAAAGTCTACCCCCCTACAAATATTAATCCAATATTTGGAGGTGTTTTTAATCCTCCCTAAAATCAGATAAACATGTTGGGGCCAAATTATTCAGCTCAGAACTAGTTACAAACCCCAGATCAAGGTCTGTACAAAAAAAAGAAAGATATGACAATCCTAACATTAAGGATGACTAACCTTTTGTTTACAGCTTGAGTTTAACCTGACCTGAACAGATTAAAATGTCTCATATGAGTGATCAGGTGGTCAGAATACAAAGTTCATCTTAAACTGCAGGAGGCTGCAAACCTGTTTTGGTTTTTCTTTGACTGGCACCTATGAATCAAGTGCTATTCATAAACACTTTATTAGCAGCAGTATCAGTATTATTGGTATTAAATTATTTTATTTATTACATTTATTTATGATCCACTTTCCTCCAAGCAGCTCAAGTTGACATATGTGGTTGTGTCCTATCCCCACATTTTATCATTAGCACAACAACCCTGAGAGATAGATTAGGCCTAGGTATTTTGTGAATTTTCTGGTTGGCAGGATTTGTACCTAGGGCTCCTCTGTCCTAGTCTGAGGATTGTTTGGCTGCAGACAGTTTTTCTGGGTCATGTGGCCAGCATGACTAAGCCGCTTCTGGCGAAACCAGAGCAGCACACGGAAACGGTACCTATTTATCTACTTGCACTTTGACGTGCTTTCGAACTGCTAGGTTGGCAGGAGCTGGGACCGAGCAACGGGAGCTCACCCCGTCGCGGGGATTCGAACCACCGACCTTCCAATCGGCAAGCCCAAAGCTCAGTTGTTTAGACCACAGCATCACCGCATCCCTAGAGTATAATTACAGTACATAGCCACGTTACAGAATTATACTTTCAGATTTATAGCTACACATGAAGCAACTGTAAAATCTGCCTAGACCCATGGCAGCTGATCTCCAAGGTTTCCAACAGGGGATTTTCAGAGAGGGGATTTTCCCAGCCCTGTCTGGAAATGCCAGCAATTACACTTGGGTCTTTCTACAAGAAAAGCTCTAATGCTGAGCTACAGCTCTCCCACTATAAGGTTCTTTTGCCTTCCCTTTTGCTGAAGTAGCAAACAGGACTCTTGTATGAAGGTGGCAGAGGAGGAGGAGAAGTGAAAGACCCCGGGGAAGAACAGGCAGGAGTTGTCACTTTATCAGATGATGATAAATCATGATTACCATATATCAAAAATGGTCTCATGACAACTTACAATCAGGAATATAAAAAAAATACAAAATACTTCATTACAGTTAAAACTCAGCAAACAGAGCTAATAGTGTTGGCATCTGTCTGTCTCAAGAAACAATGGAAGAAGGCATTATCAAGGCTAAAGTGTGTTACAGCGCCTGCCATAGCTGTAGAGACCAGTATGGGAGAGACATGTTTTGTTATAGCTGGGGCAGATGAAGGCGTCCAGTTTCGCCATTAAATTTCTCCTTCATGCCTGCTGACTGGTCCAATCATAATCATTATTAACACACACACACACACCCGGTAGATGCTATTTTTAAGGCTGTGCACAACAATGCATTTATCTACTTTGGCTCATTCATGATTAGTTAAGTCAAGCCTCTTTTTGGGCTTACTCGTGGTTATCCTTAGTTTGGCCCTAGTTTAGGTGAATTCAAGACTGGATAAGACTCTGCCTAGAGAACGTACTTTATAGCTTGAAGACTTAGGTGGCAAAACATTTAACTTCTGTAATAGTGGGGGAAAGAGACTCACCATCCCTTGACTTCTCCACTACAACCCACGCTCCTTGGAGCTATTGATAAGATGTGGCTCATTGTTTTCTGTTAGTAGAGCTGAAAGTTCACTCAGTCCTTGGCACTGTGCCTTGTGGCGTAGTTGGGGATTGCCAACTGTTGAACCCATCTCTGCAGCGGCTTTTTTCTTTATCAAAAATTTGATTTACAGGTATTTAGCTTGGCGTCACGACAAGCTTCACCTGCAGATCTCTGCAGATCAAACCTCTGTCAAAGGCGCAGAGTTAAGGCAGGCTGGGTTTCTCCTCAACTGGCAACTCCTATGTTGAACTGATGGAATTGCTATAATTCAGTCTGGAGAATAGATATTTACCGGTACCTTTAATCACATTAGTAAGGCAGGAGATGAGATAGCCACAGCTGTTACCACCCATTCCTCCCTCTTGTGTCCATCCACTTCACCCACCTATGGTAAGGAAAACACAAAATCCTGCCAATTGCTGCAGGATAATAGGGCAGTGGGTGGGGATAAACAGACATGGGGAGGCAGAGGCAACATGGGGAAGCAGGTTTAGTCATGCCAGCCACATGACCAGGAAGCTGTCTGTGGACAAATGCTGGCTCCCTCGGCCTGAAAAGCGAGATGAGCGCCTCACCCCATTGTCGCCTTTGTCTGGACTTAATCATCCAGGGGTCCTTTAACTTTTACTCCCCAATTTGGTTTGTTTCGCCCGAGCTGACCCTGTTAGTTAACCCCGGAATAGCCATACTTCATATAATTTATTTTAGGAATCCACTCAGCAGTAGCCCAGCAAGGCAGATCTGTACAGTGGTATCTCGGGTTAAGTACTTAATTCGTTCCAGAGGTCCGTTCTTAACCTGAAACTGTTCTTAACCTGAAGCACCACTTTAGCTAATGGGGCCTCCTGCTGCTGCCGTGCCGCTGCAGCACAATTTCTGTTCTCATCCTGAAGCAAAGTTCTTAACCTGAAACACTATTTCTGGGTTAGCAGAGTCTGTAACCTGAAGCGTATGTAAACTGAAGCGTATGTAACCTGAGGTACCACTGTATAGTCATCTCCCTATTGCAGATGGCGGACTAAGGCTGAGAGAGAATGGCTTTCCTGAGGCCCTCTAGAGAAATCATATCTACAGTGAGATTTGAACCATGGACTTTAAGCTTCAAGTTCTTAATATATTGTGACGAAGACTTGGCTGCAGTTCTGGGACCACCAATTCTGAAATGACCCATGAATATAAAGCTGTTGCTTTGAGTAGAATTTCAAACTGTCAATACTGTTAGGTATCTGATGCTTCTAATCCAGATGTGTCCTGTCCCATCTATCATTGCCCACATGAGGAAATAAATACAGTACAGCATTTGAAAGCTCATTGCACAATATACTTTCACTACCCTTTGAGATCACATTTCAGTTTAAGTTGACTTCATGAAAATGTCTGATGCACATACCAGCTGACAAAAATCTGAGTCATGGGGTATTATAGTTTTTTCTGATTTGGTATGCTATTTTGAGATCATGTTCATGCTTTACAATTGGAAAGAACAATGCTGCAAACAGTGGTCTTTGTGTGCCATTAAATCTATACAGTTTCCACTGGTGAAAAACTGCTATTGTGAGGTTAGTGAAATGTATCACACCACAGCTCCAGATGTCAGGATACATGACTTCTCTACTGTGTCTATGGCAGCACAGACATAAGAAGAGCCTGCCGGATTAGGCCATTGGCCCATCTGTATCCTGTTCTCACAGTGGCCCAAAGTAAATAAAAAGTGTGGTTAGCTAGAAGCTGCAAAATCACAAAGGCAGCAGAAGGCAGAATTAAAATTGCATCTAAACATAAAAAACATATTTTCACTGTATGAAAAATACAATAAGGCAGGTGCCATGCAAACGTTTCTCTGAGGAGAGCAATGAAGAAAATAAAAAATTCATAAAAATATCATTTTTATGATTCTGTGTTTTTTTTTGAGCCTATGGCCTAGCTAAATTGAAGAGGCCCGTGCCTGCCTGCCTTTTAAGTTTCTTTTAAGTACTGCAAGTAGCAAATGTTCATTCCAGAAGACTGAAATAATAAACTGTTGGAATCTAGGGTGGCCACTGTGTGCATGAAAAGAGAATCAGCTAGGCATAGCAATTGCGATTAATCTTGAATTGTTTTGTTGACAGATGGGGAAAGGATTTTGTGGGGGGGGGTATGGAGTCATTTAATGAATAGAAAAATTAGCAAAAGTCTTAATAAAGACATTGAAATGATTAAATGTAATCACATGATGAGGACTGATCTGAAGAGTAAGGATGTTGATGTTCTGTTGCAACTGTTAAGATTGCTGTAATCCTTTGATTGGTGATTGGAAATCACATGTGCAATCTAGAGGTGTATGTGAAACAGGAGTGCCAGCTGAGCCCTGTGACCATGGGTGCCTGGGGCTGTGGGTGCCATGCTGCGTGCATGGCCCTGGCACTGACATTTGTGGGTGCCTGGCCCCTTCTTGGGGAATTTTGTGGGTGCTCAGGCACCCAGGGCACCAGCACCTATGATACGAAACATTGCTTTGGATGTGGCTCTTTGCAGCCTACTTATTTTTGAAGTTGTCCGTTGCATATTTGCATTTCAGTAAACGCCTATTTTTCCCTGAGAGCCTTCATCTTTTTCTGTTGGGTTTTTGTGAGTGTAACCTCACAGAAGGGTCTAGGAGCCCCTTTTTAAATTTCTCCAACAAGAGCATCCTGCAACTGGGTTTCCACCACTTAGAATCACCCACATCCCCTAGATGATAGGGACACCTAGAGGAAGCCTTCCAATGATGATCTTAAGGTATAGGCAAGTATTTATGGAGAAAGGAGGTCCTTTAGTAGCAGCAGCAGTGGTGGCAGGAGACTGGTGTATGCCACTGGCAAACTGGAC
Organism: Podarcis liolepis; assembly: GCF_965112155.1. Lineage (NCBI taxonomy): Eukaryota > Metazoa > Chordata > Lepidosauria > Squamata > Lacertidae > Podarcis > Podarcis liolepis. The sequence goes on from NC_139556.1 coordinate 32,988,435, forward strand.
AGGTGGGAATCACCATATTTTTCGCTCTATAAGACGCACTTTTCCCCTCCTAAGAAGTAAGGGGAAATGTGTGTGTGTCTTATGGAGCGAATGCAGGCTGCGCAGCTATCCCAGAAGCCAGAACAGCGAGAGTTATTGATGCGCAGCACTCCCTCTTGCTGTTCTAGCTTCTGGTTTAGCCCCTCAGTCCCTTCCCCCACCTCCTGGAAAAGCCCCCCAGAGCCGTGCTCCCTTTCACGAGCCGTGCGGAGCGTGTGTGCGGTGCTTGGGGGCCTTTCCCTGAGGAGAGGAAAAGCCCACAAGCACCACACACACGCTCCGCATGGCTCGTGAAAGGGAGCGCTGAGCAGAGCCTGGGATGCATACAGGCTCTGCTCAGCGCTTCCTTTAAAGAATATTTTCTTTCTTGCATTCCCCCTCTAAAAACTAGGTGCCTCTTATGGTAAGGTGCATCTTATGGAGTGAAAAATACGGTACGTTCAAGCTTATTCCGGGCTGCCTGAAGAAGCATTCAGACAACACTTGTTGCAAAAGAGCAAAAAGAGAGGAAGTGAACTGAATTTCCCAGGGCAAGTAGTAGTTTCAAAGCAGAAGTGCTATGACTAACAAGGCCCTCCCTTGAGTAGTGCCAGTGGCGTAGCGTGGGGGGTGCAGGGGGGGCCGGCCGCACCGGGCGCAACATCTGGGGGTTAGGGTTAGGGGGCACAAATCCACGGGTTAGGGGGCGCAAATCCACGGGTTTGGGGGCGCAAATTACTTGCCTTGCCCCGGGTGCTGACAACCCACGCTATGCCACTGAGTAGTGCAAGTCTTGCTACAGGAATGCCATCGGTAAAGGCCAGCCTCCTTTCAACAAGACCCTGTGCTTTTTTTTTTGTTAAAACAAAACAAAAACCAGCAGCCCAGGGATTCTAGAGAGGTATTTTTCACCCAGTATCTTCTACTCAATGCTACTGCAGTTTAAAAAAAAAAACTAGGCCAAGAAGCAAATCTGAAACCAGTGCATTTGTGACCTCCAGGCTTAGCTTCTGCACCTTAACAGGTCTGGGAGGGAAGCCAGAGCAGCTTGAGCTGGAAAGCATTGCAGTACACTGCAGCAGGAGGGTGTGGTTGTTGCTCCTTGTTCTCCTGAAATTCATTCATTTCTCCTACTGTGTTTGTATTTTTCCATTCTAGCTTCTTACTCAAAGATGACAGAAGGCTAGTCTGTGAATGCTGTTCCGTGTTCCTCACTTGTGAAAAGTTCCAGAGGCAGCACTTTGGGGGTGTTGGTCTCCTCTGGAGAAGAGGCCACTGGCAACTCACACGGCATTTTTGTAACATTTGACATATTTACAAAGGCAACATAGGAGGAGGCAAGCAACATAGCCACTTCTGCTACTTCACACCAGAGATCCAAAGAGAAGCACCCTAAGAGGCTTTCATTCTCCAATCCCCAGATCTGACCTCTGCTTCTTCTGCCTCTTTCCCTTTAAGAACATAATATTTTATGCCCCTGACAACTCTTAAGATGTGTGAAAATGGAGGCTACGTGTCACATCAGTTCTGCCTGTGGAACTACTATAAATGTGACATTTAGCCCACAGTAAAGAAATGCTTGGCTTATCCTAGTCTAGAGAGATAACAGACAAAAGACACTTTCAGCACAGTCCTAGTTCAGCTCACTGAAGCAAACCCCTCTGCCCTGAGGGTGATGGTAGTTTAGGATCATAGCCAACCCTCAGTTATATAGCAGTTTAGAAATTTAGAAATTTTTATTTATTTTATAGATTTATCTGAAGATCACAGGCTGGTTTACAATATAAAAACAAAAATGCATAACAACAAACAAAATCAATAACCCCACTCCAGACACATTCAAAAGGTCATAGATAGTTATCCAAAGGCCTGGTTGAAAAGGAATGTTTTTACCTGGTGCCTAAGTTGCCAAATTATCCATCTGCTAAAGCTAAGAAACCACACTTAAGGCATATATTTCACAATTTTATTTTTTCCCTGCATGTGACCACTTACGATGTAACAAAAGTAAAGGCACTTGGAAGAAATTGGCCTATTGCAGCCATGGCGCAAGAGCTTAGATTCACAAAGGATACTTCAAATACTATCAGGACCAAAGCTCATTTGAAGTGAGTGTGAGTGTGTTAAGAGCATGAATCCCTTGAGTAGGCAGAGGACAGCAAAGGAGCAAACCCCTTTGCTTTTTGCAGTTTCTCTGTTACGATTACCTATGCCTTAGGCCACAGCCCTATACACACTTAGGGACACATTATTTGTGAGTACGTACGTGAATATGGGACTTATCTGAGAGTATATCCCACCAGGAGTGACTTGTCACTCATTAGAAGATTTAAGATCCGTTATATATGCCATTATTTATGCACTAGGGAAGTTGCAAAACAGTAACCTCTGGGTGTAAAATCGCACTACATAGCTGCATACACAGGATCGGGCTGCACGCAATCCCGACGAATACATTTATTTCACTGATTGCCTACGCAGGCTTTTTGTGCTCAGCAAACGCTGAGAAAACACAAAGAGGAGGGGGTCGAGCTTCAGCCGCCCCTCTCACATGACTTTGCTTTCATAGCCTTCTAATCAACCATCCCGGCCTTTTCCCGTCTATGACACAATCCCCCTCCCCTCATGTCTAAGATGAATCAGTGTCACCAGACCCGGAGAGGATTGCGGGGAGCTAGGGAGCCGGGGAACGCATGCGCACTACGAGACCAGGCCGACGAGGAAGAATCGGTTTTTCCTCTCCGTCTACCACTGCGCTTGCGCAACAGCAGCAATGCGGGAGCGGGGCTCCCGAGCTTCAGCCGACCCACCGGCGCGCACGCGCAGTAGCTGGCTTTCACCCCCCCTCCCTCCCAGTCGGCGGCGCGGCTTGTTATATAGGCTGCCTGTCAGCTGACCCTTCCGCATTGCAGACTGCGCAGCCCGAGAGAAAAGCCGACATGCAGCGCTCCGCTCTCCTCGTCCTCCTTTGCTCGCTGGCGGCGGGTAAGAAAGCGAGGCCGCGCCCTCGGTCCCGTTAGCAGCTGCAGCTGTTATTGTTATTATTCAGGGAGTGGAAAAGCAGGAAGAGCCGCCCTGGGGTGTTCGTTGCTTTGCTTTGGTTGGGCTTCCATTTAAAAATAAAAAATGGTGGGCTCTTGGCTTCCCTCAGGAGAAGGAGGAAGGAGGGCGACGAAGGGGGAGAACAGCACAGAATCTTCGCTTTACCTCAGAAAACGAAAGCGGCGAGGTGCCTGGGAGGGGAGGGTGGCTTCTTTTTTCATTTCTTTTTTAAAGGGGGGACTCCGCCTTCTTTCTTGGCCGCCATTAGAAAGCGCCCCTCTTTGCCCTGCCCTGTCTCTTCTCTCTACAAGGCGACCTCCCCCCCACCTCACCCTGCGTTTCTTTCCGCCACGGCGGGCAAAGGATTTACTATTAGACGTGCACCTACATGTCCGTTTTGGGGCGGACCTTAAGAAGACGTCCTTTAGAAGACCTGCGTTTTTTATATTTCGGAGGCCGCCCAGATACTATTAATGTTTCTGCAAGGCTTAGTAAGACGCCCTTACAGTGAAACACGCTGTGCAGGAGAAAAGCGCAAGTCGCCGTCGGGTGTGTTTTGAGAGCGGCCTCGGGGACCTGTTGTTTGTTTATTGCCAGGCTTGGGGCGTAGCCGAGCTTCCGCCCTCCCCCCCCCGCACCTTAAATGGGAACTGCCCGCCCTCGCCGTCATCGCCGTCAACTGAATTCACGGTTTTTTAACACACTCGTTTACCCCCCCCCCCCTTTTCTGGCCAAACAGCTGGTCAATGGTTTTGCAGTTGCATTTCTGCATAGCTGAGGCTGCTCTGATCAGGAGGCTGGAGTAGGTGACCCCATGCCACCCCAAGGTCCCTTCGGACCTCAGATGACTCCCCCCCCCAAAAAAAAAGGATCCATACTAATCCAACAGTTTCCCAGCAGCTGCTGTTCAAATATCCCTGGAAGGCGAAGGTGTGAAGTTGACAGGTTGTCCTCTCCTACCTGTTCACAACAGCTGGCATGGAAGGGCACAATGCTTCTAGACGTGGTATTTCATGATTGGCGCATCTGTTAACAGCACCTGGCCCTTCCATAAAGTTGTCTTGTGGCTTCATCAAATGCTTCAAGCATCCTTATGTTTCTGGCATTTTAGCCCTGTTTTTATTACATATATGCATTCCCTGGGCATGAAAATGTCATAATGTGCCACTGAATCAAGCTTGCTCCCAAATAGATAAATAAGCTGTGATTCTTCAGGTGTCTGGCTCTTATTCCTAGTTGTAAATTCTTAACTCCACTTATGGTGGTGTCATTCCATCAATTCCTTTACGTTTCAGCTTTGCAGCCTACTCCCACAGGAACCAAATACTTGCTTTGGTGTGTTGGAAGCTGTTCTATAGTATAAGCTGGATGCAAAAAGCACTGCATTGAAATACCTGCAGAAAGGTTTCTTTTGAAGAATTGTGGTTGATGGCAGCTGCAGTATATGATGTGGAAAGCAGAGAATAAAGCCATTGAACCAAAATATATCCAGAAGAGCAGCAGCTGGAACAGCATTGTAAATAAGCCCACGAGCTTTCAGGCCACAAAAAGGTTTAGCCAGTCATGATATATTGAGAACCTGAAGAAAAGGGGGCAAGAAATAACCCAATTCTTAGTTGTAGAAAACGATCATGCCAGGATTTAGCTAGCTACACTTGTCTTTTCAACAAGAGGACTGTAAATTCTAGAAAAGTAAAATTGCTACCATCAAGTATTTCTGGAATTTGCTTTGGATCTTGAGGATTGTATCTAAGAGGCATACTTTGAACATGGTTTCTCACCGCAAATGATACATATCTTTCTCAAAGCATCACATAAACTTGTGGGTGGATAATCCAAAGAAAGCTTTATCTTTAGGGGTTAAATTTTGCAACAATTAATGTTGCAGCACCAAGTATGACGAAACACGGGTTGAATTGAACCCTGAAGGTTTGTATACTGGTTCTCTAGATAGACAAGCAGTAATTTTAAAAGGAATGGAAATAATCAGGTGCATCATGCAAAGGAAATCCTTTCAAAGTTACCTGAGGTGGAAGAACATATTTAATAAGCCAGTTATTGCTATCTAGAACACCCTGGCACTGCAGTCAAGTGAAGTTGGAGGGTGAGGAGTCTGCTGACTCTCCCTGTGATAGGCTTCATATAGACTTCCTGGGTTTGAAGGGACCCCAAGGGTTATCGAGTTCAGCTCCCTGCAGTATAGGAATTAGTCCCAACATCCTCTTTCCAGGAAGGCCAGGTGCCCCTAGGATGTTCCTAAGGCACGAGCTGTCCAATGTCTGACCCCAGCAGTTGGGGTTTAGTGGTATACTCCCCTTGCACACTGAGCTTCCACAGCTATCATGCCTAAACAGTAGCAATTAAAGCTCCTGTCTGCTGCTTAAGAGGGTGTTCTTGCGATACTGTCACTTTCTCTGAACTCTGCAATGAATGACTTAAGAGCCATCTAGCTTGTTTATTTAAGAATATTTATATCCTGCTTAATACTGTTAAAAAATTGTGTGACGCTGCTTTTACAGAATTATTACAAATAATTATGCTCATTCTTGAATTACTATTTGGATGCTTGTAGAATGTAGCAAATGGAAAGGGAGGTGAGTAGCCCAAGCAAAGGCATCTGATATTTTGTGATAAATATAAAGCTAGCCTACTTAGCTAAAAAACAACAACAACAAAACCTTTCAAAATGGAAGTGATCCCAGCACTTAGGGAGAACTAGTGGAAGTGGTGCTTTCATCTAGGGTGGATTATGTCACAGCAATTTAAAAACCATTTAGATCCTGATTTAGAATTGCAAGAGGAAAGGCAGATCTTAAGCTAATGATTTATGATATAATCCAAGCTTTGTGTAAGTTAGCTCCATCCAAAATGCAGGTGTGACTAAGTTTCATTCCATAGAAATTTAGGGAAGGGCAGAAAACAAAGATTTAAACTCACTTCCTGCCTGCCCCTCCTCAACTAAGAACAGTTGGGATGCAGTTTAATTTGTACAGGAAATACACCAGAAAGCAGATGTGTTGGTTAAATACATCAGAAAGCAGATGTGTTGCTTAAGATTGCACTGTTAAATCAAGTTTCCTATTGGTTCACCTTTCCTAAACAATACTGCAAATTTAGCCACTAAACAAAACTAGTTTGCACTGTTTGCACTACTGTTTATAGGAGGCATTACAACTTTGTCACTCTGCATATATTTTTTTCTAATAATAATAATTTATTTATATGCTTCCCATCTGACTGGGTTGCACAAGCCACTCCGGGCAGCTTCCCACAAATTAAAAGCAAAGTAAAGCATCAAACATTAAAAACTTCCCTTTAAAATATTTGCTAATACTGTAAGGTCTTTTTTTAAAATCAATAATAGTTATGACTGTGATGTTTTAAGTATAGGAAATACATGAACATAAATTCTTGGATAATTTCATTGCTATGTTTCATCTCCACCGTCACAAACAAAACGCCCAGAACTTAATAGGGCTTAGAAGGTCTGATTAAAAAAACACAACTGCTCTATTTAGTTCAATAACAAACTGTTTCATGGGGTGAAAATGAAATGTATGTACTTCATAGGTAAAGCCTGAAAAGTGGTCTCATTGGGTGGAATTCAATATTGCACTATTATAAATGTTCCATCTGTGCAAGCATAGAGAGAATGCCCCCACCTCCCCTATGCACTGTTCTGGAGGTTCTCTCATCCCCCAACTATTTGGGGGGGGGGCAAGCCCCATTGTGCAAGTGGAAGTCATTATCCAGGGCTTCTGTTGACCAGGTTCAGTTAAAGGACATTTTTCAACCTATTTGATGCATTCCTTGATTAAGTTAAAGAACTTTCATGCTTTTATTGAGGTTTATCATTAATCTAACTATTTGAGAAATTGGATATTTTTAAAAAGTCCAATTTAAATCAAATCTGGGCAGGTCTCTTATTTTAAATTAAAGGCATTGATTTTTAGTCACCCTCCTTTTATTAAAGTTCTCTGTTGGATGAAGCGCACCTAGCTTTGGTTGGATTTATGTGTATAGTATTGCAATAATTTTAAATAAACATTCTTACTTTTCCAAAGCTTGGTGCCTCAAGCCTTGCCTTTGGAGATAACTATCATTTGTGAATGATAGTTTCGATAAATCTGGTGACTCCTCACAGCTGCATCTTGGGCAAAGTATCAACTAAATTGGATCACTTTAGTTTTTCTTTCCTCCTTGCTTTAAGGAAAGAAAAGAGAAAATGCATTGTATTGGTTTGAGGTATGAATGCATTCCACAAGATGCATGTGAAACAAAACTTGGTATATAAATTGACATAATAATACACAATTATAATTGTAATTGATGAACAACTCAATGGAGTAAAGGTAAAATCAGTTTAAACTATGAAGTCTGAATTCACTTAAAAGGTCTGCTGTAATAAGTATTTAGTATTAAACTGACTAAGCATTTGACCTGCTGATTTCAAATACATGGCAAAAATGCTGCCAAGTAGACAGTGAACTGTCATCTGCACTGTGATTCTGATATAGTGAAGTCTCTTGGCTCTGCAGAATTTGAGGTCCACAAGTGCACCATTTCATAAGCTCACAAGTAAACTTCCGCCTATTCCACTCTCCTTGGTCCATATTGGGTTGCAAAAACTATTGAGCCAAAAACATGTTGAAATTGGGAGCAAGGGACTAGCTTACCTGTGACCATTTAAGTTTGAAAAACCTCTGACAAACTTTGTATTGAAACTTTTTTCGTCCACAATTAAGAGCTGGATAACTTGACTGCAAATAGGTCAAAACTTCTCAACATTTGCCTCTAGAGGGTGCTTCGTGCCTTGGTTAAAAGCACCTTCTAAATCCATTATTCTCAGATGTTTCAGTATGGGACATAGCTGTAAATTTACTCTTTTAAGCCATTTTAACAAGAAAGGCATGCACATTTTCATAAATTTTATGGAAGCAAGTTTCAGTGAGTTTTCTACATCTGATTTAGGATTATAGCCCTAAAGAACAAGAAGAATGTCACTTAGCTGTCATTTCTTTTGTAAAGTCTTGCACAAAATAGGAGTGACCTTTGGCCAGTACAGAAAGCTCTAAGTTGCGCAAAATGACTGAGCATCTGACATTGAAGCCTGTGGGAAGGGAGCACTTTATCAGTAGCTTGTGTCCTTGCAAACATTAAGTATCTTAGCCTGTCCTTGTAAATAATCCATACTCGCCCTGCCAATCTTCTGCTCTGTTTGACCATTCTCCCACCCGTTGCCAAGATGTTTTACGTGTGCAACACTAATGCAGCATCTCTGCTGGTTTGCAAATCCCTAGCTTCAGCCAGCTATACTTGGTGCCAGTGCTGGTATAATGCTACATTGTGATGAATGATGGGAAGGGAAGGAAGATTTTGCACGTGAGAGGAGCACATGTGAGCTTGAGACTTGCTGCTCTAACCATGATTAAGATACTGGGCTTGTAATAAGAAAAAAAATGTGAGTTTGTGTGTATTAATTTCAGTGGTACTTGAAATATGTGCTTTAGATTGCAAAGTACTGCATGTTCCAAAGGAAGGATTTATCTAGAAGTTGATTCAGTTTTGTGTGCAACATAGTTCTCTGTTCGCATAAGATTTGCAGTGTTACTTACCATAACCAGTAATGTAACTTGAAAAAGAAAGCAGCTACATCTGCATAGAACTATAGAATTCTAGGGGTGGAAGGGACCATTAGGTTCATCTAGTCCAACCCTCTGCAATGCAGAGGCCTTTTGCCCAATGTGGGCCCAGAACTTTGAGATTAAGACTCGTGCTCTACTAACTGAGCTATCGTGGATTCTGGTACCACTTAAGAAATGTCTATCATAGAATCATAGAGTTGGAATAGACCACAAGGGCCATCGAGTCCAACCCCCTGCCAAGCAGGAAACACCATCAGAGCACTCCTGACATATGGTTGTCAGGCCTCTGCTTAAAGACCTCCAAAGAAGGCGACTCCACCACACTCCTTGGCAGCAAATTCCACTGTCGAACAGGTCTTACTGTCAGGAAGTTCTTCCTAATATTTAAGTGGAATCTTCTTTCTTGTAGTTTGGATCCATTGCTCCGTGTCCGCTTCTTTGGAGCAGCAGAAAACAACCTTTCTCCCTCCTCTATGTGACATCCTTTTATATATTTGAACATGGCTATCATATCACCCCTTAACCTCCTCTTCTCCAGGCTAAACATGCCCAGCTCCCTTAGCCGTTCCTCATAAGGCATCGTTTCCAGGCCTTTGACCATTTTGGTTGCCCTCTTCTGGACACGTTCCAGTTTGTCAGTGTCCTTATTGTACTTATTGGTCCCAAGATCACCCTGAAATCATTTCACTGCAGAGTACAACACTGGTCCCACTATGGAAATGCTTGTTTTCTGAAATCTTAAGTTATCCGAACACAAATAATTATACTCAAACCTTGTTACACAAACATATCTGAACAGACACACTTTGCCTGCTTCCTTACTAGATTGCGTTTTGTGGTAGACATTTTTGGCAGCATCCATGGAGGGTGGGAAAGAGATCAGACAAATTCATGTTTTCTCTCTTTGGCTTTTGCTGATTAGCTGCAGCAGTTTCAGGCAGAAAGCATGGAGGACAAAAGCATGGATTAGAAATGTTCCCGTATGAAGTAATGGGAAATCATCAGTTCATTATGCAAACACTCTCTTAATGAATGATTTCCTGAGAATGCATTGTGTTAGGAAAGCAGGTCCTGCATGTAATGGTAGGACCAGGCTGTGTCTAGTAATAGACAAAACCAGCTATTCACAGGCTGCTTTATTATATCCTTGTCCATCCCAGTAAAATTCCCCTAGAAGCTAGATAACTAAAAGTCTCATCGGAATTTCTGTAGTTACATACAGGTAGTTTCCAGTTTCCATGTTCTATAGAATATAGGACAGGCTTCCTTAAACTCTGCCCTCCAGATGTTTTGAGACTACAATTCCCATCACCCCTGACCACTGGTCCTGCTAGCTAGGGATCATGGGAGTTGTAGGCCAAAAACATCTGGAGGGCTGAGTTTGAGGAAGCCTGCTATAGGAAGTGGAAGATTGTATGACTGGAAAATTTATTGTGATAAAGACCTCATGTGCCTGTTTGCACATGCTCAAACTCCAGTTCTCCCCTTACTGTTGAAGATGGAAGAATTAGAGGTTTTAGTGGCAAAGCCATTGTACATTATAGAAACAATAAACTTGGCAATAATATTTAAATTAGACTAAATGCTTGATGTTCTCTTTTGCAGTAATTGAAGTGCTCTCTATCATCAAGCCTGAAATGTTGATAATTGAGTAATCTAGTGAGTGAAGTATTGATGCTAGATTGACCTTGCTATCTTCTGAATCGTAATCCATTTAAAGCATTGTGAATTTGCTATAACAATATTACCGTATTTTTCGCCCCATAGGACACACTTTTTCCCCTCCAAAAATGAAGGGAAATGTGTATGCGTCCTATGGGGCGAATGCAGGCTTTCGTTGAAGCCTGGAGAACGAGAGGCATCGGTGTGCACCGACCCCTCTCGCTCTCCAGGCTTCAGGAAGCTATCCGCAAGCCTTGCAAGCCCGGCGGGAGTTCCCGCGGGCTCACAAGGCTTGCGGGCAGCAGCCTGCAGCCCCAGCGAGTGTCCGCAAGCCTTGTGCACCCGGCAGGAGGTCCCGCCAAGCATGCGAGGCTTGGGGCGGCAGCCTGTCGCCCGAAGCACGGGGAGCCCTCTGTAGGGTGCCCCGTGCTTCAGGCAGGTGTGCGCAAGGCTTGGGGCGGCAGCCGCGGTGGGTGGGGGGGAATAATTTTTTTTTAATTCATTCCCCCCCCCAAAAAAAACGAGATGCGTCCTATGGGCCGGTGTGCCCTATAGGATGAAAAATACAGTAATTTTAAAACACGGGAAGAAAATAAAATACTCCTAAGTTTTATTTCTGAGCCTCAAAGCTGGGAGAGGGAGCAGCAGCAGCAGCAACTATCCCCCACTGCCTGACCTTCACAGATGCATGCAGTACAGCTCTTGCTTTCATTCTTAAATTAAAGCAAATGTCCATAACCACCTTACTCAGCTTTGTTCCATTGTGAATTTAAGATAGTTTCCTGCAGGGGGCAGAACTTGAGGAAAGTTCTAGAGCAGTGGTTCCCAATTAGCTAAGTACTTCAGACCCCCGATTTTTCAGATGCCCCAAGCTATTTGAAAATTTTGATACCTCAATAGTAGTTTTTGTTATGTGAATGGTGCCATGGACCCCCTAGGTAGGTTAAAATACATACAATAAATAAGAAATAAAAAAGCAATAGTAATACAATTGAAAATTATACAGCATCTGGCACAGTGCATTAGTTGCTACAACAGGCAGAAAATTTACTAAGCAGTCTCCCAAGACCCTCAGCAATTTCCAAGTGATCGGGATGGGGGGGGGGGAGTTTGGGAACCACTGTTCTATAGGAAACAAAATTATCTAGCAATTCCTAATTGGTGGATGATGGGTGCCTCACAACATGTTAGCTCATCAGTTGTCAGTTTCTCTTACTCTAATGCATCTGTATTTAGTAAATGGTGAATACACAAAAATAGCTTCAAATGTATGATGTGAAGAGTGTTCTGGCAGTTAATGCTAACCTAGGCCTGTTCAGTTGTGTATTCATTTCTGTTGTATGAATTTATCATTTTTATTTCTAAGGTTCTTTAAAGATCCCCAGCAGAATGAAACTACTTAAGTGGACTTACCTGTTTTTGAACAAATAACCTGAAAACTAATTTCCCCCAACAGCTTTGGCAAGCCCCCTCTTACTGCACAGAGAGTGCGCAAAAGGTCCTGAGGTATGGTGTCAGAACCTGCAGACCGCATCTCATTGCAACGCAGTTAAGCATTGTCGGCAAACTGTTTGGAACAAGCCTACAGTGGTAAGTCCAACTTTTTGATGTGACAGTAAACTGGAACTAATTTTTGTTTCCCCGGTAAATTTAAATGTTCTATAATCCATGTTTTCTGAACAAAGCAAACATACCAGCTGACTGATTATATTGGTTTACAACTAAATAGAGCTTTTGTAATACTTAGGATCAGAACCCAAAGCCTTTGGCTATGCACTTGCATATCTTTTGCTTAGAAGGAAAGGGGAGTGATGACTCGCAATATACATGCATATACACTGAACATGATAACTTGAGTTGGAAAAAAACTAAGTTCTTAGAACTTTCAAAGACCAAGGACAGGTCATCACTGAGCATAACTGTCCCTTTATGTGAAGGAACACACAATCTGGCAGGTTTTTGGTGTTATGCTCCATGTTATTAAATGTGACCCAATTTATCTCTCATCAGCTACAGTTTATATTTGACTAAGAACAAATGTGCCCATGTACACTTTAAGAGTTTATTAAAACGGCTCCCTATTTTATCCAAACTAGGAAGCTAACTTGGAGAGTAGTGCTTTTACCGCCTGATGTAGCCTACATGAAATTTATTGCAGATATTTATTTATATCTCACATTTCTTGCCAATCCCAGGACAGGTCACAATAACATAAAATCACAAAATAAAACAATAATATTCCAGTATTTTGTTTACAACAGACAGGGATAGCTAAAATAACACAATTAAAACAACAATCTCTCCAACATTGTGACAGTGCTGCATAGTGAGTTCAACTGAATAGTAGTGCTGCCATATCATTACCAATACTGCCAAGAGATCAGGGAGAATCTGTTTCACTCCCCTATCCTTCTCTGACAGAGATCGTGCATCACAGTGACCAAGGGTGTTTCAGCCAGAACCCTGGTTATAATTGCTCAAAAGAATCAGTTTCTTCCAAAATATCTGAAGATGTCCACCACCCTCTTTAGCACCTTGTTTAAAAAGGGGGATATTAATATAAACTTTGGGTTCCAGGGAAAGCTTCTGAGGTTCTTGAACAAAGAAGTGTTTCACTGCCATTTGGATCCACCCAGTCAATCCCCTTCAGCTTCCTCTTGAAAGCCATGATGGATAAGAGTTGAGGCTATGTGTGATTGAACCACATCCTTGGGTTGCAGCAGCTGAATTTTCTCCCACGCAACCTGACTAGATGGTATTCTAGATCCTGCTACTGGAACAGTTATCAGTGGGTGGTGTCATGTTCCATGGGAATGATGAATTGTAATTTCTCTTAAGGGTAAGAGGCAATACTAGTGTAGTACTGGGCAATAGTATGCACGTGTCCTTATTGATCAAAGCTGTATGTTCTCCTCAGAAAAGCATCCCTTGTGACTTGTGCAAAGAAGTTGTAGCTGTGGCTGGCAAGGTCTTGAAGGACAATGCCACGGAGGTAAGAGTGGAGCTTCGGTATGGTCTAATCTGATAAATAATTTGCAGGATGCTAGTTCAGTTGATAATGCCCCTTGCATAAAAATGTACAAAGCATTACACTTTCTAAATTGAAAATTACTCTGTTGAAATTGAGTGGTGGGGTTATTGGATAACATATTCACAGATTATGAGCCCTTTAGGGACAGAATTATTGCAGTGTATAAAACTTTGAAGTGAGCTGCTCTGAGGCCTTGCAAAGGTGCAGGGATCAAAGTCAAATACAAAGTTTATCCCCCAAATAGCTTCTTTACTTAAATTCTAATTGCATTATCAGATTGTTGAAATAAATGTAAAAAACAACCACCTTAAAACTCTACTGGTAGACAAAGGCTACCTGACCTTCCTTGTTAGCAGGGGAGTTACTACTTTTATTTGGATTCCACTACATAAGGAGCTACAGACTGCAAGAGTTGTGCCTTCTATTCAGGTTTTTAGTGCTAATTTTAAAAATTAGCTACAGGTACACTAATTTTAATGACCCTCTTTCATGGTTTGGGAATCATTAAGGGTTTCTTTCTGAAAATGAAAGGTAGGCAAATCTGTTCAGTCCTTGAGGTTATAAATCACCTATTTTCTGTTACAGGAGGAAATAAATGCCTACATGACTAAAGCATGTGAGTTTCTTCCTGACCAAGAGCTGGTATCTCAGTGCAAGGAAATGGTGGATGCTTACTTGCCAAATATTCTGGATATGATCAAAGAGGAGATTGTGAGTAGTCTACTGAAATTGAAGCAATTTTATTTTATTCCAAATTAATTGGACAAGCTAAGCGGGTGAACCTAATACTTCTCTTTTTCAAGCATTTAGATGTTGTGTGGTGGGTGATAAACCTTGATGGCTAGGGCTAGAAGAAGGGTTAGATCTGGTAATAATAATTGTGGAGTGGAGCTTAAGTAGGTTCTGGCTGCTTAGTTCCTGTTGTCATTTCTACTTGATTCTTGGGGGTCAGGTACTTGTCTGGCATTTCTTCTTTGGAATTTAAAGTAGATAGAAGCAAATAAACATGAAGTATTGTTTGTTGATCTATAGGATAATCCTGAAGTTGTATGCAGTGCACTCACGTTGTGCCAGTCTCTTCAGAAGCATCTGGCAACATTGAAATTGCAGAAACAGCTTCAGTCTAACAAGATTCCTGAACTAGATTTCTCTGAACTGGCATCTCCCTTCATGGCTAATGTGCCATTACTACTTTACCCCCAGGACAAACCCAAGCAAGAATCTCAGGTGAGAATGTAGCATGTCAGATCTTAACTGCAATGGGACTGTACAACAAATGGGTTATTCCCATGGATAATTCTTAACAAATATAGCTTGACTGTACTCAAAACTCTGGAATACAAGCCTGTACAAAATAAACGTCTTTGGTTTCAGCATTAGCAGTCTATGTAGCTGATGCTTTTGGCAAAGTGTTCTACTGCATCTGCAAATTAAATTATCCAAACCTTAATCGGTTTATCAGCCTGTTTCTTTACCAAATCAGAAGTAACAAAATAGACGTTGTATCAAGACACGTAACTGAGAGGTTTTTATCTTGCTGTACTCTGGAATAATAATGATACAACCTCTCCAGGACAAATAATAATAATAATAATAATAATAATAATAATAATAATAATAATAATAATATATTTATACCCCGCCCATCTGGCTGGGCTTCCTCAGCCACTCTGGGCGGTTTCCAAAACAAAATATATTAAATTACTGTACTACATCAAACGTTAAAAGCCTCCCTAAACAGGACCGCCTTCAGATGTCTTTTAAAAGTCTGGTAGTTGTTGTTCTCTTTGACATCTGGTGGGAGGGCATTCCACAGAAGGCCCTCTGCCTGATTCCCTGTAACTTGGCTTCTCGCAGTGAGGGAACCTCCAGAAGGCCTTCGGTGCTGGACCTCAGTGTCCGGGTAGAACAATGGGGGTGGAGACGCTCCTTCAGATGTACTAGACCGAGGCCGTTTAGGGCTTTAAAGGTCAGCACCAACACTTTGAATTGTGCTCGGAAACATATTGGAAGCCAATGTAGGTCTTTCAAGACCGGTGTTATATGGTCTCGGAGGCCGCTCCCAGTCACCAGTCTAGCTGCTGCATTCTGGATTAGTTGTAGTTTCCGGGTCACCTTCAAAGGTAGCCCCACTTAGAGCTCATTGCAGTAGTCCAAGCAGGAGATAACCAGAGCATGCACCACTCTGGCGAGGCAGTCCGCGGGCAGGTAGGGTCTCAGCCTGCGTACCAGATGGAGCTGGTAAACCTGCTGCCCTGGACACAGATTTGACCTGTGCCTCCATGGACAGCTGTGAGTCCAAAATGACTCCCAGGCTGCGCACCTGATCCTTCAGGGGCACAGTTACCCCATTCAGGACCAGGGAATCCTCCACACCTACCCGCCTCCTGTCCCCCCAAAACAGTACTTCTGTCTTGTCAGGATTCAACCTCAATCTGTTAGCCACCATCCATCCTCCAACCGCCTCCAGACACTCACACAGGACCTTCACCGCCTTCACTGGTTCTGATTTAAAAGAGAGGTAGAGCTGGGTATCATCCGCATACTGATGAACACCCCGCCCCAATCCCCTGATGATCTCTCCCAGCGGCTGCATGTAGATGTTGAAAAGCATGGGGGAGAGGACAGAACCCTGAGGCACCCCACAAGTGAGAGCCCAGGGGTCTGAACATTCATCCCCCACCACCACTTTCTGAACACGGCCCAGGAGGAAGGAGCGGACCCACTGTATGACAGTGCCCCCAGCTCCCAGCCCCTCAAGATGGTCCAGAAGGATGTTCTGGTCGATGGTATCAAACGCCGCTGAGAGATCCAGCAGAACTAGGAAACAGCTCTCACCTTTGTCCCTAGCCCGCCGGAGATTATCAACCAGTGTGACCAAGGCAATTTCAGTCCCATGATGAGGCCTGAATCCCGACTGGAAGGGATCCAAATGGTCCGCTTCTTCCAGGCGTGCCTGAAGTTGTTCAGCAACCACTCGCTCAGTCACCTTGCCCAAGAATGGAAGATTTGAGACTGGGCGATAGTTGGCCATCGTGGCCGCATATAAAGATGGTTTTTTAAGAAGCGGTTTAATAACCGCCTCTTTCAGCAGGTCTGGAAAGGCTCCCTCACAGAGGGAAGCATTCACCACCCCACAAAGCCCATCGCCCAGCCCTTCCCGGCTAGCTTTTATAAGCCAGGATGGGCAAGGATCAAGGAGACAGGTGGTTGGTTTCACTTGTCCAAGCACCCTGTCCACACCCTCGGAAGTAACAGATTGGAATTGATCCCACGCAATTTGACTAGACGGGACTCTAGCACTCTCCCGCCCCGGCCCTACCTCTTCCCGAATCTGAGCGACTTTATCTGCAAAAAACTTTGCAAAATCATTGCAGGAGATCATGTGGCCCGTACTGGGCCCCGATGTAACAGGTGGTTCCGCTAAATTGCGAACCACCTGAAAAAGTCTCCTGCTGCTGTTTTCTGCAGATGCAGTAGAGACGGTGAAGAAAGTCTTCTTCGCTGTCGCTACCGCCACTTGGTAGGCTCAACATTGAGCTCTAACCTGTGTCCGGTCAGCTTCAGAATGAGTTATCCGCCACCGGCTCTCTAGCCATCTTAACAATTGTTTCATTGCCCTCAGAATCTGTGGAGAGGGCAATCGAAGAGGGCATTAACGTAACAGGGTAAAATATTTATTGGTCAGCGTTTCACTAATCCTTTGTTGGTTTAAATAAGTTGAATGAATGAGTCTATAAAGGTATATGCTATGAATGGATTTTAATCAAGAGTCTTTGGCCCAAAAAAGTGACCCATCCTATTCTGGGGAGCAAACATCACTGCTTTTCAGGGCCTCATGTATTAGAACTGGTTTATTGGAGGCCTTTTAGAATACTATATAAAGCTTTGTTCAGTTCTTCTTTCAAAGATGTAATCTTACTAAGGTGTGCTAAATGCTTGTCATTGCAGGGAAATGACAATGTGTGTCAAGATTGTGTTAAGCTGATAACTGACCTTCAGGAAGCCGTGAGGACCAACTCAACCTTTGTGACTTCTCTCATTGAGCATGCCAAAGAAGAGTGTGAACAAATTGAACCTGCGTTTGCTGATCTGGTAATTGAATAGATATGGTTATGTTTATCTTGTGTCAGTGGGATAAGTGCTACAGTAAAGTAACAATTCGATTTTTAATGCCATTTTTAAAGACTAAGAGTAACTTTTCTGAGGTAATAGTAAAGCTTAAAAGTCTTCTTCCACAGTGGCTCTAAACTCACACTATTTAAGCTCTAATTTTGCCCTATTTGGAAAGCCAGTGAGAAGAGTAGAAACAGGGAGACTAAGTTCAAATCCCAACTTGGTTATGATGCTCCCTTGGTGACATTGCCAAGATCACCACCTCTGTTTACTCATTCTTGCAACAAACTTGAGAGATAAAAGGAAGGGATGTTTGCATCCATGAGTTCCTCTGATAAAGGATTGGATCAGAAGGTAATTTGCTGTAACATAAGGCAAGTAACTTATTTTAGGAACAGTATGGTGGCTTAAATGATATTGTATATATGATACAATTTACATTCCATCTCAAATCATCTTCTCTTTCTAATAGTGCAAGTCCTACATCTCCCAGTATTCAGACTTAGCCATCCAGATGTTGATGCATATGGTAAGAGAATATTGTTTGTTAATAATTGCACTTCTAGTTCTGAAGGCGTCATTCTAATAGGTGTGATGTGAGGATTAATACAGTAAATAATATGTATAGGATAACCATGATAGTTTGACAGTGTCATAATTGAAGTGTCTCGCTTGCAGTGGTTCTCAACCTTGGGTCCCCAGATGTTGTTGGACTACAACTCCCAATATCCCTGAACTATGACCTTGCTAGCTAGGGATGATGGGAGTTGTAGTTCAACATTTGGGGACCAAAGGTTGAGAAAGGCTGCTTTAGAGGCTGAATCTAAGCTGCTGCTTACAGCAGAATACTTGCTTGTTAAATGACCATTTTCTTTAAAGTGTGTTACCCAACCATGTGCAATCATTTTTGTATTAACAAAAGTTAAGTGAAAGATACTGAAGCTCCACCTCGGTTTATGGCAGCAAAGATAAATAGCACTTAGATTCATTACTTTATATTTTATCTGCACTTGGGCATTTTCCATACTACTTTCAATGACCCAAGTATCAAAAAATGAATAAATGTTGGCTTTTAAGCATAGCAAAACAAATCTCACCCACGATTTGGTCCCTGGCAAGATTTCCTGCCTCTGAAAATCTGTGCACCATTCAACTGCTTGGTTATTTTCCTGTTAACTTACCATGTCTTCCTTTCTCTCCATTTTGTCAACAGCAGGAACAGGTATGTGAGAAACTTGCTTGTGGTGGTGCCTTGCTTCTCTCCCCCCCTCCTCTGCCCCACCCCCGCAGCTGTAGTTTAAACTCTTGCTTAGAGGTAGATGTGGTGTGACAGAATTCAGCTTTGACAGATTCAAGGACCAGACAGTGGCTTTGAAAAAATAGTAATTCCAAGTGCCAAATGAAATTTCATCTTGGCTATTCTGAACCAAAAGGGAGTCCCAATTTTTATTATCTTCTGATGTGTATTTTAGTAATGGAGCTTCAGAGGGCCCCATGAAGCTCATATACTCTGCTTCAATAGGGTACTACAGCGAATGGGGCTTTTGGAACTCCATAATGTTCTTTGGGCATAGCTGTTAAAGTAACATTTCTAGGAAGACCTTGCGCCTGTCATAGTTTAGTGGCAATATGTGTTGCATGTGTAGTGCTGGTTCTAGTATTGTATTTGAGTGCATGAACGAGGGAAACACGAGGTGAGGGCGGAATGGGGAGAGGAAAGGTTCTTCCATATCTAACAATCGTGCTGAATTTTTTCTCCCCTGGCATATCTGCTCTTGCATGAGAATTCTTTGGGCAACAGACTTTAAAATGCTGAAGCTTATATGCCTTGCTTTATGGTAGCTTAGTTCTGAAGGAAAAGTGCATGCTACTACTTGATGTCCAGTTTACAAAAGGAAAGAGAAAATACCTGGTTTTGCCTGTGTTTAGAAATAGGGAGGACTTTCTCCATCAAAGGCTGTCTGGGTGGAAACACCCATACTAGGTAACAAAGCTTAATCTGTAGTAGGGAAAGCTTCAGCAGTACTTTCTGTTTATAAAAGCATGATTTTAGAATCACCAGGTGCTGTAGCTGTATAGTATATGCAACTTAATGGACCAGTCCATATGTTATACTAAACCATGACTACTGCGACAGAAACAAGCTGCAGCAAGCCTTGGGCTTCTGAATATTATATCCCACCCTCCTGTGACATGGCTGTGAGGAAGAGATAGGAAACTCTTGCTTCTGGTTCTGATTTTTTGTTGTTTGTTTGTTTGTCCAAACCAAGCTTGTGTTAAGCTGGTTTGTTTCAACATTACTGTAACTGAGATTAACCTGATTTTGGACATAACGCATAACCACAGTTTCCATCTCCTTTTCTTGGCTGTGCTAGAAGGAGTATGTTAGCCCAAGGTTAACTGCGGTTTGTTTCTATCATACTAAGCTGTGGTTTATTGTGAAGTCCAAACAAGCTCACCCTCTCTTAAACAATATTCAGTTTGTCCTGAGAGAAGCATGATGCTGGCATAACTCTTGGAAAATGTGTAGAAATGTTCTTAATTTCTGTTAATTTAGCTATATATGATGTATATTCCAATATCTTGGTACACATTCTTTTTCAAATGGCAAGCAACTTGCACTGTTTTCCTCATATTTAAAAGACCAGTGGTCAAAGTGATCTAAAAGTAACTGCCACTAATTAAATAGCATATTCCATTTGAATATGCTCAGTAGCGTACTGCAGCGGAGAAGGAATGGAATGCAAAGAAGGAGGGTGTTCCTGGGGCAAAGGAAGTACCTTATGAAAGATTTATATAATTAAACAAGTAAACTAATGGAACAAGTATTTTCTATAAGGTATAAAACTTGCAGTGGTTATGGTAGTTGAGCATGGTATAAATTTTGCAATATCTGTAACAGTCTGCATGCAGATGCACTGAACAGTAAATTGCAGGTAGGAAAGCTTGTGTCTTTCAGATACAGATAATATCTTATTTGAGTTCAGAAAAAGAATTCAAATTGTCCAAATGCAATTTTGGTTTTATCAATGGCTGGATCTTGTTCTTTTGTGTGGAAATGTGAATTGGCTACTTCAAAACAGTTTAATGCGAACTGCTAATCAGTGTTATCCTAGAAACACATATTTATGCCTCCTGAAACTGGGCATAAATATGGTATCCAGCAAAGTGCCTTTTAGAGAATCAGTAATTCACTGGCACACCCAAGTTTTTCTTGAGTACTGCTTAAATGTAGCATCATGAGGTATGTTGAGCAAAGAAAGCATTGCATTGACTGTATATCTGCTCTCCTTTGGATTGCCATTCTAAAGCATTCAGCTTTGAGGAAGAAAATCTTGTATCTAGTCAACTTTTAAGCATTTTGCGCTGTGGTCTAAACCTTGCCAATCAGAAGGTCGGCAGTTTGAATCCCCGCAACAGGGTGAGCTCCTGTTGCTCGGTCCCAGCTCCTGCCAACCTAGCAGTTCGAAAGCATGTCAAACTGCAGGTAGATAAATAGGTACCGCTCCAGCGGGAAGGTAAACAGTGTTTCCATGCGCTGCTCTGGTTCGCCAGAAGCGGCTTAGTCATCCTGGCCACATGACCCGGAAGCTGTACTCCGGCTCCCTTGGCCAATAAAGCGAGATGAGCGCCACAACCCCAGAGTTGTCCTCGACTGGACCTAACAGTCAGGGGTCCATTTACCTTTACCTTTACAGTTGAATTATTAAAGGCAGTTCAATTATTGGAGAAATTCAAACTGAAAGCTCAAGTACAGTCGTACCTCTTGTTACGTCTTGTTACGTCAGTCTCCGGTTGCATTTTTTCAGGATACGAACGCGGGAAACCCGGAAGTGTATACTTCCGTTCATGTGCAGAAGCACTCTATCGCGGCACGTGCATGCGCAGAAGTGGCACTCTAGTTGCAGACTTTTCGGGGTGCAAACGGCATCCCGGAATTGATCGAGTCCGTAACTAGAGGTATCACTGTAGTATCATCTGAAAGGCATTTGAAACTCCTGTCACAGCTTTAGTGTGTGGTGTGCTAAGACTTGACTAGTTCTCCTTCCTGCAGACTATCAGGAAATAAGTGGAACTGTTCTTTATGTCTCCAGCAACCCCAGGTTCTTTGTGGCATGGTTGGATTGTGTTCTTCTCTGAAATCTGTGCCTCTCCAGACTCTGGTACCTGCAAAAGTTATCTCTCAAGAAAAGGTAGAACCAGTTGAGGTAAGATTTGGTGTTAAGCAATCTATATAGTACTCTTGGTGTGGGATGACATTATCTGGTTCAGCCTTGATGCCACTAATGTCATCCAGTAGATTCTTGCCATCATAACCAGTGGTCGGCAAGGTTTACCTTGCCTGGGCCGGTTCACTCCAGTGAAGAACCCCCTGTGGGCCGGATTGCATGTGTACATGAGTGCACCCGCCCGCGATTTTCTGCGTCTGCGCAGACACAATTTCCGGCACTGCAGAAGTGAGTCCCCACGCCATGCTGGTTTAGCGCAACGCACAGGGATTCACCAAGCAGGCGGCTCAGTTCGGGGGCGGCTCATGGGCCGGTTAAATGACCCCTCTGGGCCACTTGGGATCATAACGCTTACTACAATATTCAAAGAAGCATGTGGCTAATGCATACCTAGATGAATCCAGCTCTCCATGCACTTCTCGGCCTGTCAAACCCACAGTTCAATTGGAAGAAAAGTTCTGGTTTCTAGGCACCAGAACCATGCTATATAGCTCCAGCCACCAAACTTAATTATTTTGTCTATGCACTCCTTAACCAAAGCCTGAATACATATGTTTATTTGTATGGCAAATACAGGTAGATAACAAAAATATTCAGCCTTAGCATTGTTTTACTATAGTTATCAAGGCTTCTTCAGGCACTTAAGATTACATCTTTCCATAATAGTTAGCTGATTTCTGATTTTAAATATTTATATGGTTTTTTATGGTATGGCTTTCTATATGACTGTTTTAATACATAACTTATGAATAGTGGTGCATACATAATTTTATAAATAAAACACGTAGGCAGATACAATTGCTTTGTTTATACAATTACTTGACAAAGAAAACCATAGTTGGGGAGGAACCATAGTTCAGTGGTGAAAGAGCACATATTTTGTATGGAAGAATGTTCCATTTTCAAGCCCTGCATAGACCTTTAGAAGGGGTCAGGTAGAGGCGATGGCAAACACCTCAGCCTGAGACCTTGGAGGACTCTTGCCTGGCTGAGTAAATCTAAGCTCAATGGCATTATAATCTGACCAGGTATGAGGCGGCTTACTGGGAAATGGATTAGTGATTTTGATAACTGAGTGTTATTTAAATTGCCTGGAATTTGTTTGTTCTTCCCCTCTCGGCACAAGCAGTTCCTGCTGGATGGCAAAATTGTGCTCTGTCTTCTCCCTCCCAGCCATATATACCTGGGCTTTTTTGGATTCCATCCACATGCTGTAGTTGAATAGCTTGGGACCATCACCCTAAGCCCCTTGTCTCTGTACATATAATTCTGTAGTGGAGGGAGAAAATAAAAAATTGTGTTAGTCTTCTGCCTTTCCACAAGTAACAATTGGTACTCACTAAGCAAAATGTTTTTTTGTTGTATGGGAAGAAAAGTAAAAGTCTAGATTGTCTAGTACTCAAAAGCATTCACAATTTGCCACAGCTAAGCATGCCGCCTTAAATGTTAGCCTCAAATATTGGATGCTGTCCATAGCATTTAAAAGTTACAGATTTCATTTACGGGATTGCACAGACTTTAGTCGATAGTAGAACCTGAAAATAATACCATTTAGGTTATTTTTTTCAGAGATAAGCAGTGGGACAAATACAAAGGATTTATGCAAATGTAATTTTAAAGATTCATGTATTCTGTAAACTCAAGCGGACTTCGAACCAAAAGTCATACCACATTTCATGTTTTTGTAGCTGGTGGTCTGATAGATGTGTTAGATGTTTGAATGTTTTCTGAACTGCTGTATATGTTATTTATTCCAATATACAGAATAGCTTGAGTCAAACAGAATCTTTCTCTCTGTGTGATGCATGTACGATAATGGTAGAAGAGGTGGCCAGCCTTCTGGAAAGCAATAAGACAGAGGTGTGTATCTTTTACCTACGTATCTCTTAGGATAGGGACACTAAATACCTTTTCCCCTAAATACATCTTGCTATCTAGGTGCTGTTTGCTTTGATTGTTAAAGAAGTGTTAGTATCATAGCAATAGTATGCCTAGGTTTTTATAGCATAACTTCATATTATGCTTACACGATGTCTGAGTTTTTCCAACTTCTTATAGATAGTATTTGATGAATCAGAGTCCACATTTTCCTTTGTTACGGTTTTGTGTAATCCACATTAAATAGCTGTGTGCCACACTGAAAGGAATTAAGAGAGTGGAATAATAAATAGGAGAGGTATTGATATCTCTTTGCTAAAATAATGTATTAACTTGCTCAACACAAATAGTTTCAGATTCTAACTTGGTAAGTAGATGATGTCCCTTTACAATCTCTGTAACTATTATCACGAAAGTTACTTTACTTAACATTTTCATTTTGTATGTACTAGGAGGAGATGGTTTATGGAATGGAGAAAGTCTGTTCTGTGCTACCTGAAAAATACCGACAAGAGTGCAAGGACTTTGTGGATGTCTATGGGAAGTCTATAATTGACATGCTTTTGGAAGCAACTGATCCTAAAATGGTGTGTGTGATGTTGAGGTGCTGCTCAGACAATACTTTGCCTGCTGGTAAGAATTTAAGGAAACAAGTACTCTACACTAAGCACTCCTACGTGTTTTTAGTTGGCGTCACACGGGTTTTTTTTCTTTTCAGTATTGCATATTTTAGTTAAGTGGCTATAGGAAAAAACTTTGAACATTGGACTCTTCCTGTATTTTCAGAAAAAATTGTTCCAGTGCAGCCGCAGGTTGGGGACATCTGTGATGTCTGCAAGATGATTGTTGCATATGCTGACAAGGAATTGGCAAAAAATGCTACCACTGCTGAAATTGAAGATTTTCTGGAAAGAGTCTGCCGCTACTTGCCGGCGTCTGTCAGTGACCAGGTAAAATAGATAATTAGTATTAGACACACCTGTATTTAAAGCTTAAAACATTATGTGTGACTAGTGAGCAACATTGGCTTCTGCTCTAATCTTCTGGTTGTATGTTGTAACCATGCAAGGCTTGACACATGAGCACAAGACATACTAGGTACTGTGATCTATTGTATTTCCCTTGCCTGTTGCATTATTTCTTTCCTCTGTGAGAAGGAGCAGAGCACTAGCCTCCTGGTGACCTGGCAGAATTAATCTTTCTCCTCCAGTGCCTTATTAACTAGTCCTTAACTGGGGTGGGATGCTGATTTGAGTGGCTAGTGGTCTTATTTCTCTCTCCTTCCCCATCCCCTATGAGATGTTTATGTGGAGTTTCACCAGCCTAAACCATAGAAATAACTTACTGTCTGCTTAGCTAGCATATGCAACTGTTTGAGCATTAAGAGCACAGCATATTGTCAGCTGTGCGGGGTGGAGGATCAAAAACACATAAGCAACAGGAATGCTGAAGGATGCACAGAGGAGTGCATCTCAAACAGCCACAAAGAATACAATCACTTCAGTGTTTCACAGTAAGTTGCTGGTACATTGAACGTAGCACATTGTAGACCTGCAGTCCTTTCTTTAAAGGAAGAGCAAACATTTCTGCAAATCCCTTGTAAAACAAGACAGGTTGCTGTACCCACAGTTTATTGCAACTGACTAGGAAGCTGTAGTTGCTTGCATTGCGTAAGTGTAGCGCAGTGTCAACCTCTGACCTATCCATTCATTGAGTTTTTCTTGGCGAGAGCAGTCATGTGAGGACTGAGATCCAAAACAAAACTGGATGTGGACCATGGGTAAAATCATTTACCCCATGATGTATTACATTAAAAGTCATTTGCCACATTTGCTTTTCATGCCAGCAACAAACATGCTTATCTGCATTTAAATGTAAAGGGGCACATGTGAAACACAGGGATGCATGCTCTTACTTGTATCGGTTAACCCCTTGAGCTGTTGAAATGAGTAGGACACTTGTCCCTTCCCAGAGGTGATGTGTTGGCTCCCATTCAGCACTGACTTTATCAGGGACAGAATCCGTGGACAACTTTATAGTGGGCATGAGTAGAATGATCCATTATTCCCCAGATTATTCTGTTCATAGCAGCCTGGGTTAATATTGTTAATAAATTCACAGTGAAGGTGCATATTTTGGCAATTAAATTACCACCTGGCAAATTGATTTAATGTTTGTACTAAAAACCTGTCAGTAACACATTCATAGTTAACATTCAGATAGTGCATACAAACCATGGTGGAGGGACATGCTCCAGTGCACTTTTCTATGGGTAGATCTAGAATGGAAAAAGAGGTGTACACATTAGTTGATATACTGGTGCTACCAGCGTTGTGTAAATCACCTCTAATGTCTCATTCTTTAGTAGTGCTAACAGTGTAAGTCCCAGTCACCAAATGACTTGAATTGTATATTGCAAGTCCATCTGAATTTACAAGCTATGTGTGTTGTGTATGCCCTGCTTTGGGAGCCTGTGGCCAAAAGCAGCATGGACAAATAAATGTATAATGTGTGTACAATAGTAAAAAACACAGTAGGTAGTATTCAAAGCCTTTGTTCTATTTACACAAGGACATTTGACACTGCACTGGGATTTCCTCTCCCTGTGTGTCTCCGCATGCCCCGTATAGCTGTTCTGTGGCTTATCCCAGACCTCTTGTGTAGATTTGGGGAGGGGGAGAGTTCACTGCACAAACAGAAGTCATTGCATTAAGTGAAAGAGTAAACTGGATACCTCCCAATAGGTAGTATTCAGCCAAGTTAATAATTTACATTCAGATCATTTCAGGAGAATCTAGTGCAGGGGTCTGCAAGGTTTACCTCGCCTGGGCCAGTTCACTCCAGCAGAGATCCCTCCATGGGCCGGATCATGTACTTTCCAGTGCCTGCGCAGATGCAATTACCGTTGCCGCAGAAGCAAGTCCCCGCGCGCTGTGCTAAACTGGCACAGTGCGGCGCAGGGGCTTGCCAAGTTGGCGGCTCGATTTGGGGGTGGCTCGTGGGCCGGTTAAACGACCCCTGATCTAGTGCATACTAAAATCTTCCACTGAAACTACTGAGTTTTGCATATATTAACTTCAATTGAGTTGCATTCAGTGCAAAGAAGTGGCTTTAGTTCCTTACTGTTTTTTTAAAATCGTATCCTTGATTAATTAGCAGGGGCTCGGGTCACGTAATCTTTACTTTTCCTTTGTTTATCAACAGTGTGTTCAGTTTGTGGAGCAGTATGAGCCAATGGTTGTGCAGTTATTGGCAGAAATGATGGATCCCACTTTTGTGTGTAGTGTAAGTACCACAGCTAGTATGGCTGTTCATATGTAAAGCTGATTGATACATTAATCCATGGGATGATACCCAGCTAGGACATTGTCTGAGAACAATCTTTGAAAGTCCTTTGATTTTAATGGGTCTGCTCGGTCCTAGTGAAACTTGACACTTTTATCTTGGGAAGTTATATGTGGCTTGTAAGAACTACTGGGAAAGACTAATCTACAGTGGTGCCTTGCAAGACGAAAATAATCCGTTCCGCGAGTCTCTTCGTCTAGCGGTTTTTTCGTCTTGCGAAGCAACCCGCTTAGCGGATTAGCGCTATTAGCGGCTATTAAAGGCTTAGCGGCTAAAAGGCTATTAGCGGCTTAGAAAAGGGGGGGGGTGAAAAAAATCGCAAGACGTTTTCGTCTTGCAAAGCAAGCCCATAGGGAAATTCGTCTTGCGAAGCGCATCGAAAAACGGAAAACCCTTTCGTCTAGCGGGTTTTTCGTCTTGCGAGGCATTCGTCTTGCGGGGCACCACTGTATGTTTTTATCAAAATGGAAATTAATGGCAATTAATTGTCCATCTTGCAGAAACTTGGAGTTTGTGTGACATCATCACATTCCATTTTGGGATCAGACGTATGTGTCCGGGGACCTGGTTATTGGTGTAAGAACATGGAAACTGCAGCCCAGTGCAATGTGAGTAAATGAGATTTTGGCATACTTTTATATTCCTGTGGGTTTCCCAATATTTCTGGCATCAGCTATGCTAGAATAATGACCTAATGAATTTTTTAGCCATGTTGTTAATATTGTGGGAATTGAGTTCACTCTGACCTTGCCTTGAACCTCTCTTTCTTTCTCTCCTAGGCTGTTGAACACTGCAAACGTCACGTGTGGAACTAGAAGAGGCACACTTGACTTTGGCCAAAACTTTCGTTCTTGAAGAAAATGAGGCGAGCATTAGGCTGGCAAGAATGAAACCTTGGTATCCTGATCTCTCCTCCTCTCCACTTGACCCCCACCTCCATTGAAGTTCCTTTTTATGAATTTTCTGGTAGCCGTGCTACTACCCTGGAAGGATCCACAACGTTGACTTAATTGGAGTTTTAGTTGTTTATGATCTGTAAGAATAAACAGTAAATCATCAATGTTGATCAATTGGCCTGAGTGCCTTTGAGAAGGAGTGCTTACAGTATGTAAGTAAACGAAGGACACCACTGCTATATCTGGATATTAAACATAGCGACTAATTTTTAAAGGCGCTCTTTTTGGTGACTGGCTTGCTAGAATATGTGTCTTTAATGCTGTTCATTAAAACACCTGTTGAAACTATATCCACTTGCTTTACAGTTGATTGGTTGAGGAATTCCTTAAATTCTTTGGGCTGGGGCACAGCTGCATAACCCACACAGGAATACATTTCCTTCCACAGAAATAGTCCAAAGATGGAATGTGAATATGCCCATGGCTTTTGTGCAGCTATGGCTCTTAAGGCTTGAGACCATCATGGAATTCATTAGTGTGTTGCCAGAGTTGTGTTCTCATTAAGTAGATGGCTGATAGCCCATGTAGTTAATACGGAGTGTTGAATTCAGAGCCTATGGAGCAGGCAATACCAGTCGCTACTATGTGTATCCCAGCTTTACTCACCAGGTGTTCAGGATAGGTGCAACACATTTTTAAAATAAATAAAACTGCTTTGGCTGCTTTGGGGTGGGGGTGGGGGAATATAAAACTAAAAAGTTGCCACAAGACTGGAAAATCAAGCTGTGTACCTAGTGTGCTTTGACTGACAATTGCAATGCATGAAACTAGCTCCCTAGATGAGGACAGACTTGCCACTCTGTTTTTTGTAGGAAGAGTGTCTGAATGTAAAATTCAGAGGAACCTTGGCAAAGTGGTATTGATAGTGTGGTTTGGAAAAAGTCGTATTTTTTCATTTGGGTTTTGGAAAAGCAGATCATTTTTTTAGTGTTGCCATCTATCATTCTGCAGTGCTGCTGCTATCTTGCACACTGCAGCTATTTGCATGACTAGACATTCTCCTAGATAGTGATAGCGCTAAGTTCAGAATATTGAGCCACAAAATGTCATGTGATAATAGTATGCATATTGACATTTGGTTGAGGACACCTAGTATGTGTGGACAGAGATGGCTCATGAAACCAGTGATGGTAATCCAAGGCCTAGGTTGTGGATGGTGCCATTTTCTAGTTTGTTTGTAGCTTCAATATATTTTTCCAAGTTTCATCTAAGCTGGTCAGCTTGAAAGCTGAAGAACAGTACTTGGTGGAGGGGTGAGAACTATCCATTACACATAGTGCCCCATAACTCTTGAATGCATAGTTTTCTAAACAATTTATTCAAGGTAGAATATGGTAAATGGAAATTTTAAAATTCAATCTCTTTAGGGTTTTTTCGTTTTAGCGTGTTAAATTTAGGCACACAAGATCTTTGAAACTGTTTAGTATAGCAATTGGTTTGTAATGGAGAGCAAACTAATTTTAATGGCAGGAAACTAATTGTTCAAAGTAAGCTGTTCACAATTTTCATGCAGCTTTATTTTATACATCCTAGATGTATTGAGGGCATTGTCTTGATTTTTATCCAACAGATGTTTATGTCTGCTCTTTGGCTCCAAGTTCTTGCTACTTGAAAATGAATATACAATTCAAAACAGCTGTTGTGTTTTGTTTTAATCTTACTGCAGATGTTGATGCTGGCATTTGCTTAATGATCTCATGCACTGATATAGGGTGAATATTTGCTGCCTCTTAGTAATGACCTTTCTTCCTTGGAGGTTGTCAGATTTTAATGCAGGGCTGCGTAGTGCAGTTGGAAGTAGACACAATTTTTTTATTTTGGCCTGAATTTCTAAAATGTGTGGATCTCATAGAAGGTGATTCTGTAATGGACAAGAAGTTTCTCAGAACTGGGATCTTTCATCTTTTTGTGTGTTCTAACATACTACATGTTTTCGTTCTAGTGGCATAAACCTTTCTACCTTCTAGGTATAAACTGGGAAAAAACAAGAAAATGCTTTAATAAACCACTTTTTCCATTAAAGCTTCTGTAATTCAAAATAAAAGTCTTAACTAAATAAGTCAGCTGTGTGTCTTTTTAAAGAAATGTAACTTTGAAGTTGGTGAGGCCTTGAACGAGGTCCTGATTGAAGGCAACCTAGTAGTGTGCTCCTAAGTGTACTGTAGTAAACTTTGGAAGTTTCTAGGGTTGCCTAAATAAATAAATGTATAATTTTTTAAAAAAGATTTCACAATTCATCGATAAAAGAAACTATTCTAAACAGAAAATAGTAATTAAAAGAGAAAGAAGAGAAAAATACAAAGTCCTCTCACCAATATATCCTGTCTTGTATCCTGTACAGAGAATAATGTACCCTCCCAGTTCTCAATTGGGAGCAAGCTAGTAGACTGTGTAATGCAATATAGAAGCCTTTCCTCCTGCTTCCAAAGGAACTTTGATCCATTGGTGCCTATATTGTGGCTTGGGGGGGTTGGGTTGGGGAGTGTTTGCTATGGAGCCAAAATGAGTTTAGGAGCAAAAAGCAAGCCCTTCTGGCTGCTACCCCCTTTCCCCATATCAATCTATAGGGACATATGGAGCCATTGGTTCCTATGAAGAATATGGTTGGGGCCCAGTGGGGTGGGGGTAAGACCAGAGCCTTGTCTTCCATGGGGGTTAGGCCTCCTCTTCCAACTCCTTTATTTTGCCCCTGTAGGGTTTGTCCCCCTCTCCATGTAAACTGATGTAATGAAGCAGTGGGGAGAAGAAGAAATGAGACAGGGTTTCCTTTCCTTAGTGCTTTGATTTGGATTTTGAGTGCTTGGGAAAACGCAGTTTGGAAGTTGGAAAAAGGTCATAGCTGGGTTGGACTCTTGCCTTCCAGGCTACCTGATTTGAATCTGGCAAGTTTAAATGACCTCTCACCACTCCTAATTTACATTAGTATAATAATGGGTATATTAAGGTGATTCTGGGAAGAGGAAGAAGAAGAAAAGGCTTCTCTATCCTTAGACTCTCTTGTAGGAATGTATTTTGATTTTAAAGAGATCTGTTGGCAGACTCACAACATCGCACAATTTAGGTGCTTGGGACATATTCATAAAAGCACACAGCCTCCTGGCCTTGCAACTTTTACCTACAGAGGAAGCCACATCTTGTCAGCTGGCAGAGATTAGGCTATTACACAGAAACTGGAGGAGCCTCTCACCTGGGAGTGCTCTGGCTCTTGCAGATCATGTGCATTAATTGCATTAACCTGAGGCTGGGTGTGGCAAATGGTACTTGTGAAACTTCAAGCGTGTGGGTGTTAATTTCTCTCCATCCTGCTGCCTTTCCCAAGATTGCTCATTGCAGACAGGAGGCATTCTCTCTCTTCACCAGAAGGATCCAGTAACACTGAAGAACATGGAGGGCTTATGGAAAGGGTGGGTGCTGCTGATAACATTCTATTTGGCTGCCTACCAAGGTAAGGACAACATTTTTTGTTTAGTGAGGAGACAAGCAGGGCATAGTTTGTATACACAAGAGGGGGAGAGAGTGGCACCAAATTTATGCTGGTGTATAAATAAAACAAGGTAATGGGAATAGAATTGTAGAGTTGGAAGAGGACCCTAAGGGCAGCCTAGTCCCCAACTCCCAGAGTGTTGTAAGTTTTCCTTCCTCGGAGAAACAACTTATTTGGCCATTTGAGTGGAGAAGGCTTTGTAAAACACGTGTGTTGCTCAAAATGTGTCTCTGGCCAAGAGTGCTGCATAACTCGGATACTTCTATCTCTGTAAACTTGTGCTTTGCTTGCTTAAATGGTTATACCTTAGCAGAAGGTTCTGAGACAGCTGTACTATAGAATTCCCCTGGTTTTCTCTTCTCTAAAGATGTGATGGATGTATAAAAGGGGTGATTACATTCCATAGTGTGCAGTGCCCTAGATTGAGCTAGTATAACAAGCTTCTGGGCTGAGGCTTTTAATATCCTATGAAAGGAACAATCAGTACCAATCGGCCTGATGTATGAAAACCCACAAATATCTACGTATTGTGCTATTGCATGTTTAGATGATCTGTAACTTTGCTCAGAACAACCTTGTTTCAGTTCTCATGGTGAAGCTGCATTTGTCCTATTTCTGTTGTTCTTCGCAACCCCTTTGCTGTTTTGCAGCAGACCACAACTTCCTCCTCCTTGGCAGTTGAAAGAGAGGGATTGCTTTATTGCAGCAGAGCAGGTTGCACACACTTGACTTTAAGGCAGATAGGTATTTTAATATGGGGAACATACCTGTTTGCTAGCATCTCTGTTCTTGCTAATCCTAATTTCAAAATTGAAAGGTACCTTCATCTGAAGTGCCCGTCACTTGCCTTCACTTGAAGGCAGGACTTGCTTGGGTGAGAGGGCAGTAGGGAGAGTTCATATTGCAGGCCCTTACCCAATGAAATCCCACCCATTCAATTTATTTCCAACCTTTTACTCCAGCTGAAAAGGCTCCCAGGGCACCTTACAAAGACCAATAATAAAGCAGCCCTGTGCTTATGTTTGCTATCTAAAAGACACAGCACAAAAGGAAAAATATCAAGAGGAAGCAGGAAAAACCCAAACCCTGGCACTTGTTAAAAACCAACTAATCTAGAATGAAAACAGTCCTAGGAGAGGAGGCAAAGGTTGCTGGATTTTCAGCACAGCTGATGGTGGCTTTGCTTTCACTCTCCCCCTCTGCTGTAGCCTGATTGAACAGTGATTACCAGACACCTGGTCCCAGATGGGGTTGTCTACGAATAAAGGCAACTTTATCCCTTGTTGGAAGGCATTTGTCATAAGTACATTGGTATTTGGTGGTTGTTTCCTGAAGCAGACTATGTGAGCAGTCCTCTCACAGCCATGTAGATTTCTCTGGGAGCCCTGATTAGGCTAAGACTACTCAATGCACATAAATGTCTGTCCTTAAGAACCTGTCCATCGACACTCCCGTTTTTGAGAAAATGCAGTCACCATACAAATAGGATGTTGTGAAGATGTAGGCCTGGCCTTGAGCTGGTCCTGTCTGATTAGGAGTGTGTCTTAATAGTAATATCCTGCATGGCAAATCACCCTTGGGACAGCTAACTTTTTTAGCTCTCTTAAAAGAGCAGCTACAACCAGAGTACAAACTACCTGACCTGGATCATTTCTAGAATGCAAAGAGAAGATTGGCCAGATGGGGCTACCCCATAAGTGTAGAACCTGTGGGCCCTACAGATGTTGCTGGACTCTAGGTCCCGCCACCAGCATGGCTCAATGGTTGGAGGTGATGCAGAGTTGTAGAACAGCAACATTGGTGGAGAGCCACACGTTCCCCATTCCTGGTCTAGACAAACATATTCTATGTTTACCATGCCTTCAGTGGCAGCCAGAGGAGAAGCTTCCCTCTCATGACAACATGGTGGTTCAGCTTTAATCTGGCTGTGAAAAAAATCCACATGCAAGAGCTGTTAAATCCCTTTTCCCATGCTGCTTCCCTGCTGCCACCCTCTTCTATGCTGCGTAGGCAGAGCATTGTGCAGAGTAGTTTTTCGTGCCTGACTTGCCCTGAGGAAGGCTTGCTGGAAAAGTGTGTGTAGCATAGTCATTCCTAAGATACTCCAAACTATCCAGGGAACGCCCCGACTCCCACATCATTGCACCATATCCAGCCACATTACTTGCAAGCTGGAGGAGACTCATCCCTGCCCCCAGGAGCTTAGCACCAGTCAGTCAAACAATACCAAATCAGGTGAGATTAAAAGATGAAGGCTGAAACTTATATAATCAAGTGTTCTTGAAAGCATTGACAGTACCACTTAAAAGTAATAGTGTGTGGAACTTCAATCAGAACACGAAATACTGTAGACACTGATGAAAAGCCAGACTGTGAAAGCCCATTGTTTCAAAACCACATGTTTAAGAAGTGCTGGTCTATCACCCCACCTCCCCCCCAAACTGACTCGAGATATCGCATCTGAAAGTATACCCCATATAATTCTTTGGTTGATAAATGGGTAAGGTTTCAAAGGTAGCACATGCTTTGGAACCGAGGATCCATCTTTTATCTATCACCAGTTTTCAGGTATCATAGGCTATATGAGACCTACTAGTGGAGAGGTAAAGCTTTGTGATAGTAGGGGGGCGTTATATTTAGGTCTGTTACACAAGGGGACAGGCCCATTCACAAAGTTTTCTTCTAGAGCTGGGAGTCAAATGCAGCAATGAGCATTTTGGAACTCACCTGGCTAAAGCTTTTCTGTCCGTAACATCTAGCATCTTTATGGTTGCATTATATGTTAGGTTTCATGATGCTTTTAAATTTCACAAATGCAAGCAATGCTGTGAGAGGTAAGGAAGATCCTATCTAACAGAAGCCGATGGGAGGCAGTCCAAACTAGCTGAGGCCTGCGAAGGAATAGAAGAGTTCAAATCCTAAAAGTAGTTAAGTGTAATGCAGGAAAAGTAGCAAGAGAACTCATTAAGAAGCTGACTGTAGGCTGTTCTCTTGCAAATGGTTCTTACTACTACAATAGCTTGGCAGCATAAATCATGCTGATGGAGAACTCCATCATACATAATGCATAGGATTTGCTGTCACAGTATGTAATAATCCCTACTGGCTTAAGATGGAATGAAAGTGGGTTAAGCAAATTCATGGAGTGCAGGTTGTATCCATGGCTACTAGCCATGATATTTCCAGGTTCCAAGGCAACTGAATACGATTTGCTGGGCAGTTACAGGGAGGGCTAATGGGCTTTTGGTTCTTCTGCCTTTATAGAGTGGGAATCTCTGGCTAAATCATTACTTGTGGTGCCCACTCCAGCAAAACTGAGTTCTCTTAAGGCCAAGTTTAATGTGCATTTTCTGCCGTCTGGCATTGACTGCAGTCTTTTACCCTGGCAATGCATAATATGTAAAATATCTTAAGGTTCAACAATAAAAGGTAAAGCTGATCCTTGACTCAAATTAAGCCCTCTTGTCAGTCTCAGTCAGGCTTCTTCAACATGTTCCCTCCAGATGGCATTGGACTTCAACTTGCATCATATGTGACCATCAGCCATGTGAGTGGTGGCACTGATGGGAATTGGTTGAGGAGGCATTGGGTCTAAGCATTTGGTGCTATTTCAAGGATGCAAAGAAGCTGGCAAACTTGTCTCTAAAATAGATGCAACTGAACAATCTAAAACTATTTTTGTTGAGTCTTATGTTGCCTGATAACAGTGTGACTCTTGTGGCAACTGGCTGATGTCCTACATGGAGAAATTGCCACATGGCCATGTGGAGCTTCTCCTGCCCAGTGGTGGTTTTGTTCTAATTCTAAATGGAACTGTAGTAGGGGAGGCATCACTTGGAAAAGACAGCCAAGGAGAGTTCTGTAGTAACATCAGACTACCCAAGGTGGGGGGCATTGCATGCATCTAACCCTGCCTTTGGCTCCTGGAAAGCACCATTGATTCTTGACGCATACCCAAGGTCTTGTATATCAGTGCAATGAAGTACCGTAGGTATCAGTAGATAGTTGATTGTGTCCTGTGTGAAAGAGAAGTAGATGCTGTGCATTGTGCAAGTTATAACACGCAGCATATAGCCTATCTGATTCGTGCCATTTAGTTGAGTGGAAAAGTATGGAGGTGTTAGAAATCAAGGGAAGCTAGTGGCAGGCATGAACTCGAAAAGCAGAGACCAGGAAACAAGAATGAGAAAACAGGGATAAAGTCCTGTCTTTTGATCACTAGCAGATCTTGTTTGTGTCTTGCGTAGCCACACACCTTTAAGTCAGCATCTTTAAGTCTACTTCCTTAATTGCAATAAACACCCTTAAAAAAATAATCAGATGAAGAGCCCAAATTGCTGGGTGTCTTAATGCTTGTTCTACAATGCATACACAGATTCAAATGGAAAATGTCCCTCTCTGGACTGTGAAGCTATAGGAACACTATAGCATAAAACCTCCATGATTTAATGCTTGCTCGTTGGCAATGCTTTCTCCAGATAAAATAGGCTAGAAGAGCTGTTTAAAGGAATGGAAAAGGAATTTAATCATGGGATGGGTTGCCCAAAGCTGCTCCCTAGGGCTCAACAGCAACCAGATGCTTTCCTCCCTTTAAAAAAATACATATTGAATAGCACCCATTGTATAAGACTGAATATTACATATTACTGAAGGTACTTATTGGTGAGGAATGTTTATTATCTCATTCAGTATAATTTTGGAAGCAATGCAAAGAGGAAGGTAAAGCTTTCTTCCTGTTTATCCTCCCATATATTACACTAAGAACGAAGTCACGCATACATGGCAAATGACTGAAATGAGGATGATTGGCTTGCAGTATGCAACAGCCATCAGAGATCAAATGGCATAGATGAAACTTCGTTTTAGGTCACTGAACTCTTATTTCAGACATAGTGCTTCCTCTGTGGCTGTTCCTTTGGTGGGATAGATCTATGTCACAATGTAAACCAGTTTGAAATAGCTTTAGCTGTCGTATTTGGTTCTCTTCCTTTCCTCCCCCGCACTTCACCGAGCAAGAAAAACTATTTTTGTACAGGTGTGGGGTACTCTGAGTTGGAGACCAGTCATGGTTCTTTAGTTAGGAACTCTGGGCCCAAACCACGCTTGATGTTTAATCCTGATACTGGCCTTTGTGTTTAAGCTTTTTCTTCCACAAATTGGCAGGCCTGGGGGCTGGGGAATATCTGGACTGCAGAAGGGATGGAAAGAGTTTGCAGCTCCACTACTCCCATGCCTATTTTGGTTGGGACAGTAACAATTTATGAAGGAAAAAGCTTGCGGTCAATGTCAAACAGCATCAAACATCTATAACTGACAGTGGGATGTAATGGTTTTCAATGTATACTGGAAGCAAGAGAGCTGAGACTCTTGTTATAGTAGTATGGCAATCATTCTGTGGATGAAGGAGAGCAAAGAAATGTAAGTGCTGGGCTTTTGTTGTCCAATGACATTTGCTTCTGTTGCAGTTCCTATTTTCCTAGTTCCTCTGTGTTTATAGCTCCTTTGAAAAGCCAGCTCCATACCTAGCTAAGAGTGCCAACACTTCCCTCTGCAGCTGTAGGCCCTGTCTCATAACTGGGTGTGTGTTTATATGCTGTCCCAATAGGAGCTGAAATCTGATCTGTATAATTTATGCACAGCCTTCCTTGGTCTTCTATGATTTACTCTTCTGTTGTGGGGGGCATACACCAAGGTATGTACTAAGACATGTAGGAACCCCCTGTTGAGCCCTCCTCTGGCCTTAGCTTGCCTTCACAGCTGTAACAGCTGCCATTATTATCATTTTCTTTAATACAAAAATTAAAGTGGGTACTCTTTCGATGCTGGGTTTTATGGGCAACATCTGAACCATGATGCTTGCCAAGGGTTGTGGTTCACACAACAGTTCATCTAACATTATTGTGACTTTCCTAGATAGCTGCCGTTACCCTGGAAGAAGTTAAGCCTTGCTAAGCTCCGATGAGTAGAAACTTGTGGCTAGACTCCCTGTTCCGCACAGATTCAAGCCATTCTGTAAATTATGTTTTGATGGATCGAAATAAATGGGGGGGGGGAGTTCTACCAAAGGGTTCTGCCATGTTCTAGAGCACCCTGGCCTTGAAAAAAGCTAAAAATAAAAACCCCACCTGCCACCACTACAATGCCGCTGTTTTGTTGTGGTTGTGGCCTTTTGGAACAAGACGTTGACCAACATTTAACTAGAAACACTAACCCATAATGGCAGGGTTCCATGTATGTTGCTGTTACATGGAATGAAGGGATGCATCTGTAGGCAATGACTTGGCCCAGTAAACGGAAAACATCAACCAATGCTGAAAAAGAACCAACAATTATTACAATTATTATCCATGTCTCCAAGATCTAGCTATCTCATATTTACAGTGCGTGTAGTAGTATTTGTAAACTGCTCTCAGGTTTTATTACAGTGGTACCTCGCAAGACGAATGCCTCGCAAGACAAAAGAGTTTTTCGTGTTTTGAGATACTTTGCAAAACGAATTTCCCTATGGGCTTGCTTCGCAAGACGAAAACGTCTTGCGAGTTTGTTTCCTTTTTCTTAAAACCCAGGGTGCATTGCTTGAAGAGGTGCAGTTGCGACTTGACCGTGCTTCACAAGATGAAAAATTCGCAAGGCGAAAAAACTCGCAGAACGAATTAATTTCGTC
This sequence comes from Podarcis liolepis, assembly GCF_965112155.1. NCBI lineage: Eukaryota > Metazoa > Chordata > Lepidosauria > Squamata > Lacertidae > Podarcis > Podarcis liolepis. The sequence goes on from NC_139556.1 coordinate 33,026,505, forward strand.
TTGCGAGGCACCACTGTACAATCAAGTTGCTATATATATTCTGAGAAATAAACAGTTCAGTCTTCCAAGGAATAGTTGGATGGGACTACTACTCCAATTTGCATAGTTCTTTGAACTTTTCTCTTCTTACTATTGCACTACTGGTGGTGGGGTAAGTGTATATCCAGGCAACCAATATGCTTCTGACCTTTTCGTTCACTGACAATTTTGCTGCTTAGAATAAATCTGTAAAATGGACCACTGTGTTTCGCTTTTACATGCAGTTCTGCTGTCACTGAGCACTGCCTTTTGACTCATGATTAGTAATGCAATTGAGCTAAGGCTGGGAAATGTGTTTGTGAGTCCATTCAGCTAGATGAGTGTTGCGGTTTCAAAGGTGTTAGCTGCAACTTATAGGGCAATCCTAAACATTTCTACTCAGAAGTTCCATTGCGTTCAATGGTGCCTACTCTCCTCCTCCTCCTGTAAGTAAAGGTATAAAGGTACTCTCCTCTACATAGGTAAAGGAGAGCAGCCTAGTCCTATAATTTTTCCTCCCCTTGTCCATCTTCCGCAGGTTGTCTTTGAAAATGCTCTTCCCTCCCACTCCAGTGCTCCTTCCCAGTCTTTGCTTAATTTTCATACTGATAAGATCAGAAGTGCCTTTAGGCAGGAAGCTTATTCTGTGGCTCAACAGCTGAGAAAGCCAGGTGCTAATGACTAGTCAGGTGGGAGACTGGCTTGCTTGTGGGTTATCTGACTCATTCGCACTTGAAATTTACGTATATGTATGCTAATTGCTGAAATTGCAGCATTAGCCACTTGAACTTGCTGTCAAGTCATTTTGATCATTAAGGCTGAAAACGTTCAGATGTATGAATGCTGAATTTCTACAGCTGTGTTTTCAGTGAGCTCAATGTCCATTTGTAGGCTGTAAACCCACCTCACACTGTTAACAATATGGCACTTTACTCCAGCTCAATGATCTCCCCAAATGTCTCCCATCTAACATCTCGGTGAGGAGTCTAGATAGGTACCAAAAGATCTCTGGGAGCGAGATGTTCTGCATTAAAAAACCAAACAGTGTAATTTTTAATATAGCCACAGCTAGTGCTAAAAGTTCAGTAGTGATATTTTTCTTTTGCATCCAAGATTCAAAGGTATGTTAGGGAGGACAGCATTTCAGTCGCTACCTTTATTAAAGGCCACCATTCGGGGAAGGGAGCTCAGAACACTGAACATCTTTAGGTCTTTTAGTCCCATCTGAGGGGCTTCCAAGCTGTCCCTTCCTAAAACAAAGAGGGCTGCAGTTCAGCTAACTTGAAGTGAGAGAACATGACCCCACCTATGTAATTAACACAAAGGGTGGTGTAGCCTTTAGAGTGCTGGACTAGGATGTGGTTGAAGTCAGGTTCATATCCCTGCAAAGCCAACTGTCTCCATCTCACAGGGTGCCTGCAAGTATGAAATGAGAACCCTCCATCTGTCTTTGGGCAGGAGGCAGGATATAAATATGGGTAGCACATTATGCGGTAGCTTGAGCAGGATAGGACCCTAGATGCCAACAACTGTTCTATCTTCTTCCTACTCCTAAATTGCAGGTGCATGTAAAGCCCTATGTGGCAAGTACTCCTACCTTTTGCAGTGACAAATCAGACCCACAGGAATATGTTGAAGGACTTGAAAATAATTTCCCATTGCAGTCAAGCAAATATCACAACATGTGCATTATATCTTTCAGTAACAAAATACTGGCTTTTATACTCTATGAATTCCTCTGACTTTCTCAGAAGAATCTTGTAGATAGCTGTTAAGGGAAAGAGTTTGCCTCTAAAGAGATGGAAATCTCCAGATATCGGCAGGGGCAGGGCACGAGAACATCCCAGCTGAAAATACAGAGGCAGCTATCAGTACTGTACAGCTTGAACAACAAGAAAAGCTGGATGCTGGCAGCTACATATTGAAAGCAAATCCTCCATCAGCTGTGTTGAAAACCAAGCCGCTTACACAGTGCTGGATCTGTGCAGAAAGTTATGACTTCAGACATGATAGCACAGGTTCAAGAGCATTTTGCCATGCATGGTTTTCTAAATAGTCTCATTGATTAGAATATTCTGTTGTTTTGAAAGGACCTGTGTCCTGGCAATGTTGAATTTTTTTCCCCCAGCCCAGTAGTATGAGGGGTACAGGGCACATACATTACCAAAGCTTGCACCAAGGTGCACAGGCAGTCTTCGTCTACTGCTCTCATCCCGTGGGCTTGATATCACCGTATATAATCTGTTCAGTCTAAGAGCTAGCCCACACTTCTGCTTGTCCACACCTAGAAAGCACAGACTCAAGAGGTGTTCCACTTGTCCTGTGCTTTTAGGTGTGGGTCCGAGCAGTTTTCGGTTTGCCTCACTGCTTTCTCCCAGGAAACCCCACTTTTACTTCTGAATCGATCCACGGAAAACTTAATTGACATTTGTGTCAATTTAGCAGTAAAGAGTGGGTTTTTTCAGGGGGCACAATTAAAGCCATAATAAAATTTTTCTGTGGGAGCATCCAAAGATGGCATCTAATGTACAGCATAACAATGTTATATGAAACAACAGTAATTTAAAAACACAAGAGTATCCGTGTGCCTGCAGAAAAAGTACTCAAGCATTGACTTGCAACTCAAGACATTAGCAGGATCAAGCAATAGTAAGACCAGACAACTTTTGTAGCAGCTATCATGTATGTTGTAGACATTGACTTTTGTCATTTGTGTTATAATCGTATGCAAATATTATTTGATGCGAGAGCCAGTCACCCAAGTGCTGCAATCTGTGAAGTAGTCTATGTGCTGCCATTTCCATTCCATATAACAGTGGGATGGAAATAACGGGATAACACAGGGAACCTAGTGGTGAGACCTTTAGTATGATAAAGGGAAAGTCCACAGTCTACCATTGTTTCCCATTGCTTCTCTTCAGTATCGTGTAATGGTGCTGAAAAGACTGAAAATGGTAAAGTCAATAGTGCCTAGTCAGAAGTCACAGACGTTCCTCACCCTTTGGAAATATTTATGCAAACGACCCCCATGTGCTCAGCAGGGGTCAATCCAGACCTCCCCCAACTCCCACTGGACACTTTGACAGGTCAAATGAGGATCCCAGACCAGCATAACTTGACCTGTGGGCTGCCAGATCCCCACGGCTGCTGTGGAGAATTTTTATTGGCATTTTCTTCCCTTCCTCTGGTTCTTACCTGTGAGGCAGGTCAGGCAGAGAGCTGCCAACTAACCCTACGTCCCCTGTGAGCAGGGCTTTTTTTCAGCTGGAACTCAGTTCCGGCACCTCTCAGGTGGGTGCTATTATCATTTTAAGAGAACAAGGGAGGTCTTCATGGTGAGTTCGGCACTACTTTTCCTAGAAAAATAGCCCTGCCTGTGATCTTCGTGCCTGAGAGTGGGGGTTTTGTAGCTTCTAATCTTCTAACCATCTCCACATTAGTTCACTCTTACCTCTGCTGTAATACCATGGCTGGAGAGAGTAGCATCAAATAAGGAGGACACCTGAAATGATTTATAATATTAACTAAGTGCAAACAGAATAAACTCGAGTGCATTTCAACCATGTTTTTAACTTGGGAAGCAGAAAACATATTCTTTAGTCGACTACTCCCACCCTGAAGAAGAATGTTTTAAAATGCATTGAAACTTATATAATGAGAACGCTAATTGGAACCTCCTCCTTTTATGTAGATGAGCTTTAAAAGCCTTTTGCATAGAAAGGAAGGTGTGGCTGAGTCCAGGCTAGGAGGATTTTTATCTTGTCTTGAATAGAGTTCATACAGTTCCACCAGCTCTGGCATCTCTACAAAGAGAAATATAATACATACAAATCACATGGCAGTACCATGAAGAAAGAAAAAAAGAATTTGGCAGGGAGTGGCACAGAAGAGGCAAAGTATATCTCTAGGTCCCACAGTTTAAAATCTCTGAAAGAAAAATACTAGCATGTGTAATGGCAATTGACAATTGGCCCCAGCAATTGGGGGGGGTGTCTTGTTTGGGGTGTGTGTGACCCCCCCCTCACAATGGTATTTTAAACACACAGCTGGGCAGTATTTAAAAATGAGAAAGGGTGTGTGGAGCAGGGTAGTTGCCTTTTAATCTAGCAAATTATGGATTCTCCAAACATACACTACGCGGGGGTAAATGAATGCCGATGCTATAGTCTAATTGACCTGACTTTAGTTCTTAAATGCGGAGCTGGAAAACAGGTCACTCATGCCTGTAGGTAAGTTAAAAACCCTTCTGTTATCACACACACAACAATCTTAGTTTTCAGCGTGTCTGTGAAAAACAAAGTGACATGTTACACTTGCATTCCTTCAAATACAGCTTGCCTGTATTTTTTTTTTAAAAAAAAACCTTCCATGTTGCTGCTTTAAGGAGTCTTCCCTCCCTCTTCAGAGACAGGTGTGTCACTTTGCTATGCAGAGCATAAATTAAAAAGCTAACCCAGCAAAAGACGGAATGATCCAGTTGGGAGTGGGTGTGACTGACTCCCAAGTGCTGAGGCAAGGGGAACGGGGCACAGGAACAACTCTGCAATGGACAATGGCCTCCTGCCGGGATCTAGTCACTCCCAGTTCCGACGAGTCCAAGCCTAGTTGTATCAATCGTAAAAAGTTTATCCTGTTGATAGGACCTGATTTTCATGTGTGCCGCTGATCCATCTCTCCCTTAGCCCGGCCTTTAATCTGCTTCACTGTGTAGAGTTTACAGAAAACTGAAGGTTCAAAGAGTAGAATCATAGAATCATAGAGTTGGAATAGACCACAAGGGCCATTGAGTCCAACCCCCTGCCAAGCAGGAAACACCATCAGAGCACTCCTGACATATGGTTGTCAAGCCTCTGCTTAAAGACCTCCAAAGTAGGAGACTCCACCACACTCCTTGGCAGCAAATTCCACCGTCGAACAGCTCTTACTGTCAGGAAGTTCTTCCTAATGTTTAGGTGGAATCTTCTTTCTTGTAGTTTGCATCCATTGCTCCGTGTCCGCTTCTCTGGAGCAGCAGAAAACAACCTTTCTCCCTCCTCTATGTGACATCCTTTTATATATTTGAACATGGCTATCATATCACCCCTTAACCTCCTCTTCTCCAGGCTAACATGCCCAGCTCCCTTAGCCATTCCTCATAAGGCATTGTTTCCAGGCCTTTGACCATTTTGGTTGCCCTCCTCTGGACACGTTCCAGTTTGTCAGTGTCCTTCTTGAATTGTGGTGCCCAGAACTGGACACAGTACTCCAGGTGAGGTCTGACCAGAGCAGAATACAGTGGCACTATTACTTCCCTTGATCTAGATGCTATACTCCTATTGATGCAGCCCAGAATTGCATTGGCTTTTTTAGCTGCCGCGTCACACTGTTGGCTCATGTCAAGTTTGTGGTCAACCAAGACTCCTAGATCCTTTTCACATGTACTGCTCTCAAGCCAGGTGTCACCCATCTTGTATTTGTGCCTCTCATTTTTTTTTGCCCAAGTGCAATACTTTACATTTCTCCCTGTTAAAATTCATCTTGTTTGTTTTGGCCCAGTTCTCTAATCTGTCACAGTCATTTTGAAGTGTGATCCTGTCCTCTGGGGTGTTAGCCACCCCTCCCAGTTTGGTGTCATCTGCAAATTTGATCAGGATGCCCTTGAGTCCATCATCCAAGTCGTTGATAAAGATGTTGAATAAGACCGGGCCCAAGACAGAACCCTGTGGCACCCCACTAGTCACTCTTCTCCAGGATGAAGAGGAACCATTGATGAGCACCCTTTGGGTTCGGTCAGTCAGCCAGTTACAAATCCACTGGGCTGCTTGTAAACCGGCTTTCAAACTGGTGTGCACTGCAAAACAGAGCAGGATTTCGCTCCTGCTCAGCCCTGCTGCTCCAGCTGCATGTGTCATTTCCCGGCAGGAGAACTGGCATGCAGCCAACACAGAATGGAGCCCTGCCTCCTCGCCGCCCCAGCAGAGTGATGCCAGCTGATTGGCAAGTGGGGATGGTTTTATAATAAATGGCCTTGCATGCCAAATTGTCCCACGGGCCAGAGGTTCCCAGCTCCTCCTCTAAACTGCCCCTCATTTCTTTCTATACTTATGCAGAGCCACCGTGGTGCAGTGGTTTAGAGTGTTAACACCAGGACCTGGGATAACAAGGCTTAAATCCCCACATACCCAAGAAGCTCACTGGGTAACTTTGGGCCCATCATTGGATCTGATGATGTGGGTTTTGGTGTATACAAGCCAATGCTATATAAGAAGTATATTTTAAAGACTCTGGTCACTCTGATGGTTTTTAATGAGTGTAGCTACCCCTCTGGGATTGTGTAATATTGCATGACTTAAAAAACTTGACATCAGCACAATACTATTTATGTGAAAAAGGCGTTCTCGTTAAATGGGGGCCAGGGGAGAGGCTGATTTTCACCTTATCACCATCTGCCTGACAACCTTTATCCTTCTATGTTGATAGTATGGTATGATCTTGTCCTGCCCACACTTTTCCCTGAGTATGAGATGGGAGATGATCAGTACTGCGAGGAATCTCATATCTGAATCATTTATTCAAGTTGCTAGGATGTTCCGAAGCAGGGAATATTTGGTGGGGAGGGATCCGTATGAGCAGCTCTAGTAGGTTAGCAAATGCTCTGGGTGTAGACATGAATCTAGGACAGCAAACAAAGGTTTTGTTGCTAAACCTGTTTGTCTTTTGTAATAGCTTCTGCCTGGCACATTTCAGTGCTCTGGGCTTACACAAGTGCGTCTCACAGAGGCCATTAACTCTCTGCTCATCCCTGCCCTCCTGTCATAGGTTCTGCGGGAGTTCTTCCCGTATTGCCACATCTGATATGTAGATTGCACCAGCTAGATAGACCTGCCAGCACCTGTACTTCCTGCAATCACTAAATGATGACAAATTCTGCATCCAACTTACGGAATATTGTTAAAGAAGGCAAGCAGGACCAGCAACAAAATGTTGCAGTGTGGCGTGATCCTGTTCAGGATTCCCATCAGCCCTTTTTCAGGACATGGTATTCTGTTCCCCCTCTAGCTCAATCGTCACTGGGCTAACTGGAATATCCACCCCCCCCCCACCCCTCGTTTTGTGTGTGCTATAAATCTTGGGCTTTCCAGAAACAGCTCTCTAGTATGCTGTTTTGGCTGCATGTTGACCAGAGTTCATAGAATGAATTTGCTTTTAGCATATAACAGTGATTCTCAAACTTTTTTCTCTGGGTCACACTTGCAGAATAAAAATTTCCTTGTGCGACACCAATTTTTTTTATTGATAAGACATACATTGGAAAACAAAAAGCAAACTCCTAGCAGTGCTTGATTTTTAACATAGAACCTGCCATGTGCTTGGTAACAGGGGAGCCCTAAGCAAAGCCTCTTGGGGAATTGAGGTGCCTTGTGTCCTCAAATTATTTACCTTGTGGAACAAAAGCAAACCTTTGGACTGCACCGGAAAACAACATTCAGCCTGGACACAGATCCAGCTCCAAGGGCCTTCTGGCGGTTCCCTCACTGTGAGAGGTGAAGTAACAGGGAACCTGGCAGAGGGCCTTCATGGTAGTGGCACCCACCCTGTGGAATACCCTCCTATCAGATGTCAAGGAAATAAACATCTATCTGATATCAGATGTCAATGAAATAAACATCTATCTGACTTTTAGAAGACATCTGAAGGCAGCTCTGTAAAGGGAGGTTTTTAATGTTTTAAATATTTTGTTGAATGCCACCCAGAGTGGCTGGGGCAACCCAGTTGGATAGGCTGCATATAAATATTAAAACTATTATTAAAAGTTATTATAACATATAATTGGAGTGTCATAATCCAGTCTACTTCCTCTGGCTAAAACCCGGTAAAAACTGTGTTTGGAAGTAAGTGAAATTTCCATTTTCAAAGGCATCTCCAGAAGTGTTGAGGGTAATCAAAAAATCTACTTATTGAAAGACAGTGGAAGTGGGCATCTCAGTGTCTTGAAATAAGAAGGTGTAGTGGTAGCCAAGTGTTTTTTTTTTTTTTTTTAAGATACTAATCAATGTCCTGGAGATGACAGGTCACACCAGACTGACGGTTTTGTGTGGGCGTATTTTGCAGCATGTTCTTGACACTGTGTAGTGCATTAGGTTTATCCTGGACTGTCCGCACTCCATTCTGCATTTAGTTGCTCTGCAGTGCTTCCTTAGCTTGCTCCGCTGCCAGAAGGGAGGAGACATAAGGAAACTTTCCATGGCTTATGGCTTCCTTTTATAAATCAGACTTTAGATATTGATCTTTATTATATTCATTTTATATGGAATGACCAGTTGAGATAATTTCCCTTCTGTTTTCATGATGCACCTCCCTTTGCTGTTCCCTTTTTCTTCTCTAATTTATATTTAGGTTTCATAATTTCCAGGAGTGAATAGCTTAAGCTAATAAATGGCTGTGGAAACTTTTTGTATTAGAGTGGTACCTCGGGTTACATACGCTTCATGTTACATGCGCTTCAGGTTACAGACTCCGCTAACCCAGAAATAGTACCTTGGGTTAAGAACTTTGCTTCAGGATGAGAACAGAAATCGTGCTCTGGCGGCGCAGCGGCAGCAGCAGGCCCCATTAGCTAAAGTGGTGCTTCAGGTTAAGAACAGACCTCCGGAACGAATTAAGCACTTAACCCGAGGTACCACTGTACATTTTATAGCTGTAGTATTTATTATTCTTGGTTTTGAGATCCTCTCTGTATAAGTCTGCTCAGAAGGAAGCCCCACCAGGGCTTACTCCCAGGTAAATTGCTGCAACTCAGCAAGACAACTTTTGAGAAGAGAAATTTTCCTCACTGCTATTCCCTCCGGCTAGGTTCCCTTTTAGACTCTGGCCCCAAAGTCCTGCACTGGGTCTCTGCACTGACCCTGCAAGCTCACTTCACCCATCCACAAGTCTAAAACCTCTGCCAGAAGAGCTTCAAGTTCTCTCTTCAATTTATTACGTTGGCTTTGCCTCACACACTGGGTTTTCCCACAACTACACCAATATGTCTTCACACCCAGGATAAGGTAATCATTCCCAGATTTACCTTTCCCCTCACCGTGTATTCATCCCACCACTGCCACCAATTCTGTGGCGTTTGTGCAGAGCCCCCGGTCGTTTCACAGACTATTGACCTGTACACCACTACTTTATTCTTCCGCTGCCATCAATTTTGTGGAAAAAACCCAGGGTTCCCCAGTGAACTATTGAGTCTCAGTCAGGTAGAGTTAACAATGAAGATTAAAGTTTATTTCAAACACAAACAAGTTTTAAAATATATTTGAAACACTGTCACATTATTCCCTCTCAGTCTTGTCCCTGTCTCTTAATTCACTTTGACTCCTCTATCTCCCCCCCCCCCCCACAAAAGGACCAACTGAACTAACTGTCAAAACCTCTGGGCTGAGCCTCAAAATCAGGTAGACTCCTCCTCTGGGCTTTCTTATTGGTCAACCTATTAACCCTTTCTCTCCCCCAATACAAACGTATCCCCAAGGAATGGGCAAACACCACAGTATGCATAAGATTACGCTGTTACTCTCCCTCATAATGCTTATTAATATTTGTATTTTAGGTTAAATCTAAATTTCAGTTTTATGTAGCCATGCACTGTATGTTACAGCTTTGTATTTAATACTTTCTAAAAGAAAAGAACAATCTCTCCTCCAGTCAGCCTTACTCTATTTACTTCAGTCTAATGCGCCATCGAATCTAATGCACACCTCAAATTTCAGAGCCTTGAAACAAAAAAGAAGTATTTGATGGCGAATGTAAATATGCCATCAAATCCAATGTGCACCTTAATTTTTGCAACGTAATTTGTCCAAAAAAGGTGAGCATTAGATTTGAGTAAATATGGTATTTGTATGCATATATCTTACTTATGTGGCTGTGCCCTGGGGCACAGGCTGGGATCCAAATAACTGCATAGCTGGTTCAGTGTGTCCAAGGGGACATTGGGCTTATGTTTCTCAGGCAGCAGCCCCTCACCCCCATGCTAGATGGCAAATTGCTTTAGAAATAAAGGAGAATTGCAAATGCCAGTTGCTGAAGTACATGTTGAATCATGGGAGCCTGTTGTTCAGATGAGGTGGGCAGAGGGTTTGGGGGTTGGAACTCTTTCATTACCCTGGCTTTGTAATTATAAACCATAGTTTACTAAGCTATAGTTCAATAAACCATGGCTCAGTGTTATGTGTATACCCTGTCCAGTGTCTTAGCTATGGTGTGTTAGCAAAAACAAGCCATGGTTTGTTATTGCCTTACTGACCATAACTACGACATTACACATGAACCTGGGCACTTCCTTGACTATAGTTTGCTTGCTTGCCTACATAAATGCTCTGCCAAGCAACAGAGTTGCATTATTATTCCTTTTTTAAAGAATCAATCTTGCTCTTCCTCCCAAGGGAACCCAAAAATGAAGCTCCTTGCATCATTTTGTGGCTCATGCTGGTACTTCTCCCAAAGATGAGATCATTCCTAATTCTGCCTTGCAATTGCTGCCTTCTCCCACCCAGTCATTGTCTTTAATGCTGATGTGCTGCAAAGGAGATGGAAAGGGACCGCTCAGCCCTCTGAATACTCTATCATCCCTAAAAGCATTTTTAATGCTTGAGACTATTTCCTTGTATGCAAAACAACCAAAAACCCCGCCACCCTTTTGCGTAGGTTGTGCATGCCTCTGCCTATTTGCTAACTAGCATCTATGATTGTTCAAGGTTCCGGAAAGCAATTATTGCAGTCTGTTGTTGACACAACAGTCATGTCACAATCCCTGCAGTGAATTACATTCACCCCTCCTAATCTCTGCCAATTTCTCCCTTGTTGTCTTATCCCCCTCCATCCTCACCCCGAGTTTAGACCCCCACCCCTGATGATGCTAACCTTGCTGTTTGTGTCCACATTCTCCCTGAGCTACAGTTGAGGCATGATCAAGTCTTGGCAAGGGCGAGTGTTTGTATGTGCAGCTTAGTGGAGAATGGGGGTAGGTTCTGGTGTGTCCACATTACCGTTCACTGTGGCTCCACTGCTGTTTTCCCCCCAAGCCCATTTACACACAACATTGGCAGCGATCCATTTCTATCCTGTGGTTTCTTTAGAAATGATGCTGTTTGATGCATCTTCCCTCGAACCAGCTTCCATCCAATTAGAAGACGTTAAGTCACACTCGCTTCTTGGTCAGGCTGAGGTGTGAACATTTAAGACAGCTGTTGCACATGCTCAGATGGCAGCTTTGTGACTGGGAGTTGGACGGTTGCAGGCGCATGGTAGCGAAACAGGTAGAACACATCAGGTGGAGACAAGACATGGAAATACAACCTAAAACACAGCGGGACGACTTCACTGTGTTTTAGCCATTAATATTGTTACAGCAGTTGGGTGCCACCCCCACTCTCTCCCGAGCCATAGCAAGATTCCAGGGGGGTTCTAGGCATTCGCCCAGGCTCTGTGCTCCTTTGGAGAATTGAAGACGCGGTAGAGCAGGCATAGGCAAACTCGGCCCTCCAGATGTTTTGAGACTACAATTCCCATCATCTCTGACCACTGGTCCTGCTAGCTAGGGATCATGGGAGTTGTAGGCCAAAAACATCTGGAGGGCCGAGTTTGCCTATGCCTGTGGTAGAGATTGTCATAGCTTTAAGAAATAAGGTTTATTTACACCTTCAGTCTGTGTGGAGGGTGTGTGTGTGTCCAGATCTTACAGCAAGGTCATTTCAACAGGGGCTTGTTCCCCACTGGAGTGAAGGATGCATAGATTGTTGTAAAATACCTAAAGATTTGCGCGTGAAAGGCATGTTTTGTCACCTCCAAAGCTGGGAGAGACCGTGAACCAGAAGCTCAAAATGTTTGCTCTTGATCTCCTTTTGTGTTCCACCCGTGACTTCCTCTGTGGTCATCGGGGTCTGCTCTGCTCCTCCTCTGTCTATCGGCTTCCCTCCCTCCCTCCCTCCCTCCCTTGCTGCTTTCCCTCCTAGCCACTCTGAGCCAGAGTGAAGAGGTGCAATATTTTTGTTTCCCTGGCCTGCACCCTTGGCAGGGTGGGCAACCCCTAAGCACACCCTGCATACTAGAAAAAGTGAGATAGTGCAGGACAGATAGAGGCTAACAGCATACTCTTCTGTTTGAGAAGGTGAATGATGAAGTGTGCAAAACAACACGGGAGGGACAGCACCAGGCTGTGGTTTTTACACGCAAGGTTGTCAGTGCCATCTGAGGACAAACAGTAATAGGGTGGGAGAGCACAAGTATAGTTGTGTGTGTTGGAAACAGAAGCAAAACCGTCTGATGCACTCGTGCAAACACCAGGGGAAGTGTGCATGTTCAAACTGGCAAAGAACATGAGAAAAGTGTGCAATGGGGAGAGAGGAATATTTGCATATGAGGGAAGCATGCATGGGCATGCGAGCGCTTTCCTTAACGTAATTGGAGATCCAAGACAGATTAACATTAAAAAGGGGCGGAGGGGGAAAAATAAAGCAGATTAAATTTCCGGAAGCTGGGTGGCAGAAAGAAAGTGTGAATGGGCTACTGACTCACTGTAAAGAATGTTGAAATCCACAGAAGAACTCTGATCAGGTTTCTCCACACCCCTCTCTTGCAGCTGGACAAATGCAAGGAGGACATCCCATCATCCCTGACCCATATAGCAATGCTGACTGGAATTAATGCGAGTCCAATAATATATTGTGAGCCACAGGTTCCTCATTCCCACCCTAAACAGCTATGGGCTTGCTGTGTGTTCGCCGCTCTTTGCATTTCCATTTAATCTGCCTGGTCCAAATGACGTTTCCCTCAAACAACGCCATCTAAATGCACTCTCCCACTTGTAAATTCAGGTTTACCCGATATGGGAATAATTTGATAAATTGAGGAAAACAAGGCTCCAAATTGTTCCACTCAGGGTAGGAAGTAATTGGTTTAGCCGTTCTGCATGGTGGGTCGATCAGTCACCCCTTTCTGCTACTTCCCTTTCCATGCCGACAACTTCCCCCTCTCCCTGCTGTGGTTGTAACTATTTCTGGTGTCTTCCTGAGCACAGGACCACCCCTCCACCTTCAGATCCCTCAGAACCAGAACACTGAACAAGAAAACCATGTTAAAATTTATATACCAAATATATTGGGTAGCATCCAAAAAGTGTGCTCTCAGAATTTACAATTGCTTTCATCTCTTTTTCAGTCTCCCAGTAGCTGCTCAAAATTCACAGCTGCCTGAATGTGTGCTTTTGCACATTTGCAGAGCTGAGATTTTTTTTTTAATATATATATATATATAAACAAGGGGTGTGTGCATATGCAGCTATATGTGCTTCTCAGTTGGCACTTAATTAGCATAATTGAATCAGCAAATTAGAAGGCAGGGATACACTCACTGGTATGAGCAGGAAAGACCAAAATCGCTCCTTACATAAAAATTCTAATGTGTGCAGATGTGGATTACTCTGCTTAATTCGAGTAGGGAAAATGTGGATTAACAGCTAAATAATGCCCAAATGTGGACAAGCCGTATCTTTGAGCTATGATCAACACAGGCAGATGAAAACTATGATGTGGATAAAGAATTTACTACCATAGTGGTAGGTGTAGATTAAAAAAAAAAAATTGGTGAGATGTAGCATCCAGAATATAGATAGATGTCAACTGTCCAGGGAGGAAAAAACTTAGGAACAACTTGATTTGTAGAAACCAGTAGCATGGAGATAAAAAAGTAGCCCTATTTAGATTATCAATGTTTAGAGTGGTGGTGCTGACAGTGGGGAAGCTGGGATTACGACCTTGTCTGTCCTTGCCGTTGACTTCTAGATGCTCAACTGATTTTCTGTACAGAACTGCTGCATGAACAGCACATCAGATCTGTGCAATGTGCAGATCTGGTCGTCAGATCTTCTCTACGTGCATTCGTTGGTCATCTAAATGGGGAAGAATAATACCAAGCTAACGCAAGCACATCCAAGCACATCCAAGTTGCTATTAAAGGCTCAGCTATAAGAGCCGCCTGAAAAGCTATCCACCCTACATCTAAAGCATACGCACAGCATAAGGAGAAGTAATCCCATGAACCTCTTTGAAGATGTGAAATTACTGGGTTAAAAGTCTCGGCCTCATTCATTGTACGAAGCAGCACACAGCAGCTAATAAATAGCAAACAGTGATTCCCATTCCTCCCAACACCAAACAGAAAAATGTGACTATGGTGGTAATTGTGGGGTTTGATATGAGCAGGAATAGTAGGAAGGAAAACTCATTTGAGGTGTCAAAGGAAGAACCTCAACAAGATTTTAAATTTTAAGATCTTAAGGCAGCCTGAGCCTTTGCCAATTTGCTTCCCTCCAACCGTTCTGATCTCCTACTTCCCTCAGTCCTAGGCAATCCCCAACTCATGGGAAATGTAGATCAAAACAGCTGGAGGACACCACAGGGTTAGGGAAGGCTGAGTTAAGGGGATATTCTGCACATGGTAAAACACAAAAGCTTTTGGTGAAATACTGAATGTTATACATCTCAGAACTTTAGATCACAGTAGAAAAGAACTAGGCTGATAAAAAGTTTGGGAGGGTGCTTATTTAAAGACAACAACAACAAGGGCAAAACTTACATGACAGTTTCAGGCGCTACTGGTCACATACTAAGATGCTAACAGTAATGGCCTACCATGGCGATCATGAAGAGAACGAAATAATTTCCTAGATGTAGCTGAGACGTTGCAGCAGTTTGTGAATTATGTTTCCTAAACCTGGTTGCCAACTAACCACAAAGGCCTGCTTCTGTGCCTTTAACCCTGGCCTGATTTGCAGAAATCAGTGGCGGCTGAAGCTTTTCACGACTCTGGAGCTAAACATTTGTTCCTTTATATTTGTAAAATCTCCACACTGCACTTCATTGCTCACGGTGATCTCAGGGCAGTTTCCAACACCGGAAATTATGTTCAACCTAGAAGAACAATACAGTGAAATACCTGGACTAATGGTTAACAAAATGCAGTCAAAATGCAGGGGGCAGGGGAACCTTAAAAACCTTGGAGAGTGTGAACTAATTCCCCTCAAGGGGGAAGGCATTTTTGGTGGCCAACAGAAGCCCATCTTTTCTGCCATCTGTGTCTCCAGGGGCTCCACTACAAGGGAGGGGGGCTTTTCCTGTGTTCAGTGGGCCAAAGAGCTCTCCTCCTCGGCCCACCCTGAGGGTCCAAGATGGCTGGTATGGGAGCAGGTGTTCTGAAAAATCTGCATTATCACTTGCTAATGTCTGCAGAACAAACCTCTGTTCAGGGATAGCTAGAATATTTCTGCTTTCAGTTCTGCAATGTAATGCAAATACTATATAAATAGAGATGTAGACATCTGGGCTCACCAGAGTTTCTGTTCAAAGTACACACTCTGTGTTGGTCCAGTTTCAGTTCCCCAGGGCTGGCTGAGGTTGAATCACTTGGGGTGGGCAGAATAGTCCTGGTTCCCCTCTCTTTTGTGATCACCAACTTGGCTATACTGCATTTAGAACTGGCGTAGGCAACATGGTGCTCCCCAGATTTTGTCAGACTACGATTCCCATCCTGCAAATTGAGCACTGATCATTGGGTCAGGCTGTAGTAAATGTTGTATCATAATAAGGCTATAACTATGCACAGATATGTCCCAAGTGATTTGAAGTGATTGCAACAAGATGGCCACATTTACCACAGTGTGAACAATCCTAATTCTGGTGTGACTGTTGTCAGCTATGAGGAGGATACGGCTGCTAGCCTTGTTGGCTGTTTTCTATCTTCACACTTGGAGGCAGCAGTGATTCTGAATACTGTTTTCTGGAAACTGAAGGAGGACAGAGGCCTCTTGTGCTCTGGTTCCCACAGTAGCCTTCCCATAGGCGTCTGGCTGGCCACTGTGAGAACATGTGCTGGGCTAGGCCTGACTCAGCAGGCTGCTCTTAACATGGTTTTCATGTGCTACAATTATGCATTAAATATTGAAATTGTTTATTCCTGGCACATAGAGGATACGATGGCTTCAACAGCAGGACTGTCCATTTTTGTTAAACTGGCCTTGCTCCAGCAGTGATAAGAAAAGCATGGTTTTCTATGAAAAGGAAATACAGTATTTCCAATGCATAAGCTGAGATGGAAGTGTGCACTTAGGGCCAAAACAGTGAAAAATCCAAAATATATTATTTGTGTATGTGGTTTTAATGATCATAAGGTTATACAGATAACCGTGTTTCCAGAACTTCTGTGCTTTTCTGACTTTATCATGCTTGATGCCACATATCACTGTTGTTCCCATTTTACAGATGGGCATTTGTGGTAGCAGTATTTCTCCAAGGCTGTTTCCTCCGAGTGGCCGAGCTAGTGGGCAGGTCCTCAACTCAGCTTACTTATCTTTCAAAATCAAATTGAGATAGCTTAAATAGAAGGTAGAATCCGTCAAAGAGCATTTTTCGCCGTGTAGCTGGAAGCTAACCTTTCTGTTCTTCTTTTGGGCAGCTGCTGCAGGCCCCCTGTCTTGGGAGAAAGAGTGTGCAGAGGGTCCGGAAACATGGTGTCGGGACTTCCCAACGGCACTGAAGTGCGGGACTTTGGACCACTGTCATGGGACTTTGGCGAGCAACACCCCTGTGGTGAGTCCATGTGATGGCAGAGTATACACTCCCTGCCCACCTCCAACATTCATGTCCTTCAATGCAAGGGTTAATCTGAACAGGGGATCACAGGATTCATCCAAGAAACATGCAGTGTGTCAAATAACAAAAGTGGAATGCTCTGAACAAGCACAGAGAACGTTTTACCTGCCACTGAGTAATGAGGTTGCCCCCTGACCACAAAGAAAGCACGACAGTGGCGACAAAAGTTGTTTTAGATGAATAAGCTTTTCTGCAGGCTTCTGTCCTCAGACACGTTCAAATCCACTTGCCTCCATTTCTGTGGCCTCCAGCCCAGCTCCAACACACGTTCCTGTATTATGGGCTACAAACGTGCTTCTCTTCTAAATGAAAGATGACATTCTTAGGGTTCCAGATGCTGCATTGCATTGCAATTGCAGAATACCAACCAGCTAGCCCCTTAAACACAGTGTCTAAAAACAAAACAAAAACAAAACGGCTATGAAAACCATATTAGGTTTCCCCCTTAACTTTCTTTTTTGAGTCGATATGGAAAGGCGAGTTTAACGGAGGATTTCTAGACGGCACCAATTGCTCAGTCAGCTGGCCTTGCTCCACTTCCTTTCTTTCACCTGGAGAACTGAGGCCAGAACTGCATGTTACATTAAAGACATTTCCACCGCCATAAACAGTAACCACCCTGCTCTGAACATACATGCCAACTGAACCAATTACCTGTGTCATGGATTGTATATTTCTACCCTGCCCTTTTTGCCTCCACCAGCCACTGCATAATGTAGGGCACAGACAAATGCGCAACGCCTTTGTGTCAGGACAGGGGCAAGCTGTACAAGTGCAGACTGGAGAAGTGTTTGGTGGGGCTTCAACTAGGGCCACACTTTGTAAAGTGTGGTTCTGTCCTCGGAGTGCCAGCTTGGCCCTGCGACTGTGGGTGTCCGGGGCCGTGGGTGCCATGAAGTGTGCAGGGCCCTGGCACTGAAATTTGTGGGTGCCCAGCCTCTTCATGGGGAATTTTGTGGGTGCTCGGGTACCCAGGGCCCCAGGGAATTAGCACCTATGCCTCAAACTCTTATTTATCTGCACCATACAGCTCAGGGGGAAAGTGCATGTGTTGCCTGTATAAGTATCTAGGTACATTCCCTTGCATGCACCTTTGGGTCGGTGGCCACATAGCTGCTGTCAGACAGAGCAGGCTGGGCAAGGTAAAGCAATGGTCTGCCTTGATTTAGATCCTGAACCAGCCATATAGAAAGATGTCATCTCAAATTGAAGTCCCACTGATTTCAGTGGGAATGAAGTGCAACTGACCTAGTTGTGTACACACCATACATGCAAAACAAACACCTGAATCCTGGGAACTATAGTTGGTTCGGGGTCGGGGGGTGGCGTTGTGGTCTAAACCACTGAGCCTAGGGCTTGCCGATCAGAAGGTCAGCAGTTCGAATCCCCGCGACAGGGTGAGCTCCCGTTGCTCAGTCCCAGCTCCTGCCAACCTAGCAGTTCGAAAGCACGTCAAAGTGCAAGTAGATAAATAGGTACCGCTCCGGTGGGAAGGTAAATGGCGTTTCCGTGCACTGCTCTGGTTCGCCAGAAGCAGCTTAGTCATGCTGGCCACATGACCCGGAAAAACTGTCTGCGGATAAACACCAGCTCCCTCGGCCTATAGAGTGAGATGAGCGGCAACCCTGACTCGTCCGCCACTGGACCTAATGGTCAGGGATACCTTTACCTTTTTATAGTTGGTTCAGGGTGCTGGGAATTGTAGATATGCAAGGACTAATCTAGTCTCATGGATTTCATGTCCTTCAAATCTATGGTAAGGAATTCAAATTCAGTGTTGTGCTCTTCTGATGGTTTCCGTGGGACAATCCCTCCCCACTGTGGGCAACTCTGGGGTTCTCCTGACCCCCTAGAGCCGATTCGGGGCAGGACAGGGGGAACCCTCATGCTGCACTAGTTGGTGTTCTTGAGCTGGATTCTGCCAATGGAATTGGGATACTTAATAATAATAATAATAATTAATAATTATTATTTTTTACTATTTCTTTCTTCTCTTTCTCAGAAAAGTCTCAAGTGTGGTATGTGCAAGCTCGTTACAGTAATGATGGCGAAGATCATGCAAGACAATTCCACGGATGTAAGTATTCTGGAGAGGATTCTAGGATTTCCATCCTTCATTTGGTGAACAACTGAGAACACAGAATTATCTCTCCCCCGCCCCCCTGCTCTGCTACAAATAGCCTGGTCTGTTATGCCTTTGACTAATTCTCGAAAATCAGTAGGTGTGGACAGACACATTATTGTCTATAATTGCCTTCCAATAATAAACCCTGGTGGTGGGGGATGGCTCAGAAGTTGGCAACCCTAGGCATAAACTGAAAGTATTTTAGATGTGTTGCAATTTCTGTTTGGCTGTATGAGCCCATAATGTCATAACGTATCATTATTATATTCTTCTTATTGTTTTTGTTACTATTAACTGTTAGTTGCTTGTTACCCAGAGCTCTCCAAGCAGTTTACAGCACTGTTAAAAACAAAAAATATATATATTACACCATAAAAACAAAACAAAAGCAACCCGCATATGATCACAGGAAGCGTTGGCAGCTAATAACACAATAATATCACCACAGTCTATTGAAATCCAAGGTGGAAAAGTAAGGCTGCATCTGCCACCAAAGATGTGTCAACAAAGGTTGACATGTGTCTCTCTCAGGGGAGCGCATTCCACAGAATGAGGGCCACCACTGAAAAGACCCTTCTCTTGTCACCACCCTCTAAGCTTTCCTCAGAGAAGGACTTGAAGAAGGGCCTCAGGCAAAGATCTAAGGGTAGGTTCATACCAGAAGCAGCATTCTTTAAAGATATTGGAGCCCGGAGCCCGGAGCCCTGAAGAGCTTTATCGGTCCAAACCAGCATTTGAATTAAGCTCAGAAACATACAGGCAGGCCACATAGCTGAAACAAAATTTGTGTCTTATTATCTGTTGCTCTCAAACCTGTCAACAACTGGGCAGCCGCATTCTGCACTAATTGAAGTTTCTGAACTGTTTTCACAGGCAGCTCCACATAAAGAGCATTGCAATAGTTCACGTGGGGGAATAGCATTAAGCGAGGAAAGGCTTGCCTTTTGAATTACCTGAAATGCCCTTTGAAATCTGAAAGTCAAACATACTTTTTTAATTCTGAAAGTCAAACTAGCCACGATAGCTCTGCTCTGCTTTTGCAGTCAGATGCAATAATGCTTCTGCATACCATTTGCTGGAAATAAATTGTATTGTTGTGCTCTGGTCCTGCTTGTGGATTTTCCCACAGGCATCTGCGTAGCCTCTGTGAGAACAGGATGCTGGATGATGTGGGCCATTGGCCTTGTTCAGTAGGCTCTTCTTATATTCTAAAATGCTCTCGACTGAGATGGTACCCTCTCTGTGCTACAGGACTTGTGGAGACTTCATTCAAAGTGTGACTCCCCACCCCTTTCCATAAATTTCTGCAGCCCTTCCAGAAAATATTGCAAGTTGGTATAAAACCATCTCATAATGCTCCTCCCCTTCCTTCCTTCCTTCCTTCCTTCCTTCCTTCCTTCCTTCCTTCCTTCCTTCTATTTATTTTCCTCAGGAAAGAATCAGTCAATTTTTGGAGAAAGGTTGCCAGTATCTCCCTTTCCAGGACTGGTCAATCCAATGCAAGAAGATGGTGGACACAGGAGTTATCATTCTGGTACAACTTGGAAAACAAGTGCAGGTAAATAGACTGAGATATTGTTGGTACTGACACTTTCAACCATGACTTACACGGACCAGATCCAAGCCAGTCACACTGTGTGGGATCCTCTCTGAGGATGCATCTATGCTATGAATAATGTTGGTTTTATTTATATTAGTTTTCACAGGCCAGCTTTTTAGTTTCATTCTTGTTTAACTCAAAACATAGTGTGTGTTTTTTACACTGGTTCTGAAAATACTTTTATACCAGACTCATGTTTTTATTTCTTTTCTTCATCTTCTTCTGCGAGTCAACCATTTTAAGCAGAAAGAATTCTTAATTAAAAACTAAGACTTGTTGAATTGTAAATATTTTCCACCACCCACTCAATATAATAGGAAGTTATTATAGAGTTCAATATTGTCTCCAATTATTATGGGTTGGAGCCAAGACTCCACCCTTTAGCTTGTTTTTATGGTTAGTTTCATAAGAACAAAAGTTTACAATCTCAGCAGATTTACTTTCAATTCCTTTCCTAATGAACCCCAGCGTGGAATTTGCCTTTTTCATGGGTCAACAGATTCATTGAGCAATCTATTATTGACCCCAAGTTCTTGTTGCTGGTCTGCCATTGCCAGTTCAGACCCCTGAGTGTATATGTGAAATTCAGATAGTTTTGCTCCAAAGTGTATCATTTTACACATATTTACATTGAATTGCATTTGCCATTTTACTGCCTGTTCACTCAGTTTGCAGAGGTCCTTTTGTAATCCTTTTGCTTTAATAAGCCTGAACAATTTGGTATCACCAGCAAAATAGGCCACCTCACTGCTTGCTCCTAATTAAAGATTGTTTATCAACAAGTTTGTTTTCCTAAGTTGTTGCGTGTTAGCTGGGTCATCAATAAACAGCCTCTCGTTGTAGCCCTAACAAAGTAGGGGACCCTGTATTATATTAAACCAGTGCATTTTGGGGGTAAAAAAAATAGGTGCCAATACATTATTACTATTACTATTAAAAATTGTATGCTACCCTATGCCCGCAGGTCTCTGAGTGGTTCATAACAAAGTCACAATATAAAAACCACATAATAATTATAATTATACAGCCAAAAATATATTGATAAAAGTGCTGTGGGTGCCAAAGCCAAAATGGCTGCCATAGGCAGAAAAAAGTGTTGGTATGTCCTATCTGTGAGTGCTGTCACAAAAAAGGCCCTGTATTAAATAAATAAGAAGCTAACAAGTACAAACTTTCCTATGAGTGACCCTGTACATTTGTAATTCTTTAAGGCAGACCTAAGGGAACAGACACACACAAAAGAGTGTTTTCAAGTGTTTTTATTTCTTTTCCTCCACTTTAAGGGCTGACAATGTTCTCTCTCTCTCTCTGTTGCTCTTTCTAGGATAGGCCTGAAATAGTATGTGGTGCCTTCAGGCTATGCAGTCATCTGGTACCCTTGGAAGGAGCCCTGAAGTTCCAGAAGCCATTCAGTTCTAATGGAATGCCTGATATGACGGATTTCCCCGAAATGTTGGCTCCCTTTATAGCTAACGTGCCCCTTCTCCTCTATCCTCAGGATGAGCCCCAAACTGAGTTTCTGGTAAGGAATTCAGCTTGGATGGAGTTGTCTCCCTTTGCTCCAACAGCCACACACATGAAAGACAGGAACGATTTCTCTCCAGAGACCATGAGACACTCTGCCAACTTCAGCTAGAGTGAGCTGGATGCCATTTTGATTCACAGAGCTTGCTTCTAGCATTGGCTGTGTACACATGTTATCTTCAAAGCACATTCTTTCCCTCAAAACATTCTGGGCGGTGTAGTTTACTCATCACAGGATTACAATTCCCAGCAACCTGTAATAAACCACAGGGCCCAGAATTCTCTTCAGGCTTGGACCCATCTCCACTGCCAAATGTGTAACCTTCAAAGGGATTGCAATGTGCGTAGGCCTCACTTGCGCCATCTATTCATCTATTTTTACAGTGAGAGGACAAGTGGCTTGAAGGAAGCCTGTTTACACTGGCACATTATTTTATTGATTTGACTGAGTTTTTATATGGCATCCATCAACGTAGGTCCTCTGGGGAACTCACAGAACCAAAGGGATACTGTTCCATAGCTTGGGTGCCACTACAAAGAAGCCTTGGCTCCCATGAAAGGTGCTGTGGTACGAAAAACATAGAAAAACCCCAGGCTCTCTTCTGCGTCCTTCCCACGTAGCCTTGATAATTAAATTGTTTTGCTTAATTGTTGTTTGTTTAATGACATGTCCCTCAGTCATCCATCCACTGCCTTGCTTTCTGTTTACGTACTGGGTTTGTGTTTTAAGACATTTGTCCTCAGCAGCACACAGTAGTTGAGGGAAAAGACAGAACAGACTGACTGTGTGACTGCAGGTTATCAATAGAGCTTTCTCTAAGAAGCAAAATAATGATGTTTATTTCTCATGGAGGAAGGAGTGGATGCAAAACATAGAAGGGATGAGCTGAGTCTGTAATTTTAGCTTTTAAAAGGGCAGTGAGTAATCTGCTGCCCTACCCAACACATTCCTCCCCCTCCATCCTTACAGATCATTGCTTTTGGCTCATTTTATCCAGCCCAGCTCAGCCATTTCTGGTTTTTTTTTTTTTGTAGCAGGCTGGGAGAAAAATGCCTGAAGTGATGGGCTGCAGGGGAGCTAAAATAGGGAAGGAAAAAAGCTCTTAGCCTTTGCCCTGCTTCTGATGTGAAAAAAAGATGTACACACATATCCTGTTTTGTATACAAATCAGGGCAGATGTGTGAGCACCAAACATGGCTGCCACCATTAGGCCTAGTTTGGCTATAAGCTACACACCAGCCTATCTGTGAACTGGAATTTCACGTCTACCACAGGGGAAGGCAATTGCATTTTGGAAAGAGGTTAAACCAGGGGTCAGCAAATGTTTTCAGCAGGGGGCCAGTCCACTGTCCCTCAGACCTTGTGGGGGGCCAGACTATATTTTGAAGGAGAAAAAATGAATGAATTCCTATGCCCCACAAATAACCCAGAGATGCATTTTAAATAAAATGACACATTCTACTCAAGTAAAAACACTCTGATTCCCAGACCGTCCGCGGGCTGAATTGAGAAGGTGATTGGGCTGGATCCGCCCCCCCCCCCGGGGCCTTAGTTTGCCTGCCCATGGGTTAAACTGTAGCTGGCTCCTACTTCATAGACGATTTTGGCTTGAGATGAGACTCAGTCCCATCTTACAGGAAGACTAGGGAATTGCCCACCAGTTCAAGGAGTTATCTTCCATGCCAGAAGCAGGGCATAAGTCAGGGATGTCACGCTGCTTCTGGGATAGACAACCCTTTTGTGCAGACTGTAGGATGCACTCCAAGGAGTTTTGCAATCATGCACAGGATTTTGAGGCATGCTCAGAGGGCCATACTGGATGTAGCATGAGTTGCATTAATGACTTGCATGTAAATGGCATTCCCTGGGCTTTTAGATCTTAGTTTGAACAACAACTACCAGGTATTTGTGGCCTCTTTTAATGAGGTGAGATCTGTAAGAAAAACCTGTTTTTTTTTTAATCTGTTCAGGTGTGTTTGGGGATTAGGGTTGCCATATTTCAAAAAGTGAAAATCTGGACATAAGAGTTGAGCTTTTCTGGGCCAAAGGTGTTGAGTTTTTCAGCTATTTTAAAGAAAAAAATGACACTGCCAACATGGGTTGCCATATATCTGGATTTTCCTGGACATTTGTGATTTCTGCCCAGACACTGCTTCCAACTGCAGTATTCTGGCTATGTCCGGGAAATTCCAGATGTATGGCAACCCTATTGGTTGCATTTGTTATAATTGATTTTAGTGTTTATACTGTTTTTGTAGGTCACTTTGGGTCACTTTTGTGAGGAAAATAATAATAGTAATAATAATAATAATACATTGGTAAGCCAGAGCAGCCTCTGAAAGCTTACCCATGTGTTCGTGGGGGTGTGCTAGGGGTGATTGGGGAAGCGGAGTGGAATTTTAACTTTTTCCCTCCCTGCCACAGTCTTAACAAGCCTTCATTTCTCCCCCTCCAACATTTTTTCTGAGTACGTTTCTGAGCACAATTCAAAGTGTTGGTGCTGACCTTTAAAGCCCTAAACAGCCTCGGTTCAGTATACCTGAAGGAACATCTCCACCCTCATCGTTCTGCCTCGACACTGAGGTCTAGTGCCGAGGGCCTTCTGGAGGTTCCCTCGCTGCGAGAAGCCAAGTTACAGGGAACCAGGCAGAGGGCCTTCTTGGTAATGGCACCCGCCCTGTGGAACGCCCTCCCACCAGATGTCAAAGAGAACAACCACCAGACTTTTAGAAGACATCTGAAGGCAGCCATGTTTAGGGAAGCTTTTAATGTTTAACCGACTATTGTATTTTGGTATTTTGTTGGAAGCCGCCTAGAGTGGCTGGGGAATAAATAAATTATTATTATTATTATTCCCTAGCAGAAGGAAGAAAATCCTTGCAGAGACTGTCAACAAGTAATTGCTGAAATGAAGGAAGGTTTCAAGAGCAGCTCTTTCCTTGTCCAGTCCTTTGCTTCTTATGCTGAACAATACTGTGAACACCTGGGGTCTGGCTTGGTAAATGAGGTAACTGGATTTTATTGCTTCACACTAATGATAATGATATATATATTCAGGACCTGTGTCTGTCATCTGGTAATCAAAGCAAAGGATGGATCTACACAACTATATTTCTTATGTCTTGTTTCAGACGTTGTCCCTCAGCCTGTGGTCACACGTTTAACTTTTCCAAGTACTGTAACAGATTAACTGGGGAAAGAAGTGACCTTCCTTGCATATATATATATATCTGAAGTCGCAGAAGAGTAATTACATAATATTTTGGCTCTCGAATTCAGGTTAAATTAGAACGCCATTTGAAATCAAACCATCCTCATACACTTGGAGTGGCTAACTTGCTGCTGGACTAAACTCTCCACATCTTTGACCACTGAGACCATGCTGCCTAGGGGCTAAAGGGTGTCTGACAACACTTGGAGGGCTACAGGTTCCCCATTTCAGCTGTCATTGGTTCACTTCGTTCCACCCAAACTGTGATTTAAAAGTGATGTGGAGTTTGTGAAAGAACAGTTTACCCATCAGGGCTTAGAAATACCTGATATCTCATTTAAATCAGGTTGCTGGTTCCTGTGTGAAGGCAGCATTGTATGCATAGGAACTGCAGCCCAATTTAAGTGTGACACGAGCCACAAGTCATTTCATATGAATAGGTTTTCCTTGGTGTGACCAGCAGTAGTTTGAAATAAGTCCTCAGTCACAAGAACAAAGGAAGTCAAAGCAGAAAATGCCCTGCTTTGCCCTCTATGTCACTAAGTTAGGTGAGGTGCTGGGTCTTAGGCACAACTGGTCCTGGCAGTACCTCTGTTGTACTGTATATCGTCAATCAAGTTTGAAAGGATTGCTCCTATGAGCATTTCGAAACAAAAAGTGCGTGAGAATTTTGCATGCTCCGGAGATAGCATGGAGTTCTCCAAGTTGGGTGTGGGTGAAATTAATGGATTGATCTTGTTAGTAATTATTGAAGCTGTTTCTCTCTCTCCCCCCTTCCCTCCACAGTGCAAGAAATATGCCTTTGAGTATTCACATGTTTTTGTCCGATTGCTGACACATCTATTGGTAAGTTGATTGAGGCAGACATTTACACTCTAGCCTTTTCCAGGCAGAGAAGCATCATCACTTCAGGGCCAATTTTACGACAGCAAAAGCATTGTAATATCTGAATTCAGGCTTGTAAGATATTCTAGACATGTGATTGATCATTTTTTGTATAAGGCATTACATACTGACATAGGAAAGCAAGTATCAGGAGATCTGGGTAAAATTAACATGCACAGTGGGAACAAGGTTTGAAGTCCAGAGCTTAGTTTGTCAAATGCTGTCCAGGAGTGGGGAGATTAATATGACAGGATACTCCCCCTTCTGGAGGCCAGATTTGTCCCAGGGGGTTCCAGTTGCTGACCTTTATCCCAAAGCACCAGTGTGACTAGACATTATCATTCAGGCAATGAAGCCATATCTAGAATGGCAAATACTTCATTTCACGTCTTAAGTTTGAGAGCAGCTCGGCTTTGACTTCTGGGAGTGGGAGACTTTGCCTTTGTGGAAGAATTGTACCTTCTAATTCATGATAGCATGAATAGGCCCATGAAAAGCACCTGTTACACTAAACAGAGTTTTTGGACAAGGAAAGTTTACACAGCTAGTTTTGCAACGTAATGCTATCGGGTGGGCGAGTTTGTGGATTAGCTAGTTCAGGCTGTAGGATTTACTCTCTGAATTATTTTCTCATGATTTTAACTATTGGTTTTCTCCCCCTCCCCACTTCACAATTCAATTGACTTTTTGCTGATCACAGGAGGAGGTACGTGAGAATGTTTTTCATTTCTAGGTCACCTCTTGCTGATAATTTGTGGGTTGGACAATTGAAACCACCTTTGCTTGACAGAAGGGAACTTGGAGGTTGAAAGGGAGGTTGATCACAACGGCAGTTTTTATATATCCTGCTTTTAATGCCAACTGGAGAAGTGAAGCTTATAATAATTTTATTTTTAAAAAAATATTATTTATACCCCACCCATCTGGCTGGGTTTCCCCAGCCACTCTTAAGGCTGCATACACACCTTTTGTTCTAGGATCAATAGAGTCCTTGCTTTTTCTACAGAATGCACTCCACATGCATTCTAGAACTATTGTAGGGTTGCCATATTTCAAGAAGTAAAAATCCAGACACAAAAAGTTGTTGAGCTTTTTAAAAACCTGGACATTTTGACGATTTACCAAAATCCCCCCCAGATGCTAATTCCATCACTGAAATCCCGGACATGTCCGGGAAAATCTGGACGTATGGCAACCCTAAGCTATTCCATATTTTTTGCTCCTGAAAAGCACCTCTTGTGAAACTGGTTTCATTCTGAAAATAAAAGCTCATTGTAGATTTCCATTTGAAAACAGATCTAGTTGGTCCTGACAAGGGTGTGTGTTTATCCACACTTGCTCAATGATGTTGTGGGTGGGTGCATACAAATATCACAATCACAGTTTCCTTCTTCATTTACCTGTGGCATGTGAAGGCATACGTAACCTTAGCAAAGGGAGGGGTTTTTTCCAGTATGATGTGGAATCCCTCCCCCGTTCCCCTCAGACAACATCCACAACCTTCCTGTAGCTCCGTGTTAATTTATGGTAGGAAGAGAAAACAAGATTTGTTGTCCAATGGAACTTTTTTCTCCTCTTTCAGCAATCAAAGACTGTCTGTGGCGCCTTCTGTGACTCTGAAAAACCCGAGCCTTTTCATGCATTACTGCCAGCTAAACCCCTTGATGACTTGTCTACAGTATCGGAATCTGTAGAGGTAAGAGCAAAAGAGCCCCCTCCTGCTCTGCCAGGGGGCAGGAAGAGGCTGAGAGCATTGCAGAGTAGCTGCTGAATTTATTTGTGCCTAAAGTCAAATGCAATGAGGCTCTGGAGACTCCTGCGTGGCAAACATCAGAGGAATATCAAAGGGCGAAAAATGAGTTTCGATATGAATTTTTAGCAGTGTTAACCTGCACATCAACACTAGGGAGACACTGAATTTTGCCAAAAGCAACTTTCATGCAGAATTTTGAAACTCCCCCTGAGGAAAAGCAGGAGAATTGCAATTGTTTTTAATAAGATTAGTGTACCTTTTCCAGGGTCTGCACATCCTTAGCAAAAGAGTTAATGGGTGGCCCCTGTCTGGGAGATTCTCTGCATGGGCATTAAATCATAGAATTGGAAGGGACCACTAGGATCATCTAGTCCAACCCCCTGCAATGCATATTCTCATTTACTTCACTGTGACTCATCTCTCTTTAACTGGCACAATCCAACTTTTAAATTCTATTGATTTCAATGGGAAATATTTAAGCAAAGGCTCCCCAGTGAATTCAGAAAATTTTAGATGAATTGCGCGTATTATTTTTAAAGTGGCAGTTTGAAAAGTCATGGCTTTTCTGGGTATATATCTGGCATTCTTTCTGGGGATATTTCTGCATGTTTTCCACCTTTTCTTGGTACAGTCCCCCCCCCCCATTTGCTGCTGCTTTGGCACAATTTGTTTTCCTTCTGTTTACTGTTCCCAAAGTAGTCACATGGAGAATCCTAGCCAACTAGGGATCACTACGTAAATGGGGTGACATCATGAAATTAGGTAGTCAATCATATGTGACATAATTTCAGTGTAAAAAGAATGCCGGTTGAAAATTTGGACAGTTTGTTCTACATGGCTGATCCCAGACAGATAAGAACATTCCATGAACTGGACAATGTCACTGCCTTATGTAGCCAGTCAGGTTTGGCTTCATGCTGATGTCACTGAAGGCAAATGAAGTCGATTCAGAATGAAGGCATTGCTTCCTTGAATAGGCAGGGGTTTTTTGCGCACTTTTCCAAAGTGATCACTGAAAAAGGGGGTTTGCTGCATTCCACAGAAAATGTTATTTTGGCTAAGCTTGAGTTAACAATGTTTTAGTATTCTACTGTTGCTTGTCCTTGAAAGTTGTGCTTGATTTTTTCTTCTTGTTGTTCTTTTCTTTAATCTGGTCAGAAAACATCAAATGCCGAAAGCCCCGAGTTTGCGTGTGGTATATGCAAGAAAATAGTAACCATTGCAGAGGGCATGATGAAGGAGAATGTCACAGAAGTAAGGCTGAGGAAACCTATTGTCATCTATCGGGTGATGGCGGAGGGTTCGGGAGGGGGCTCTCTTTGGAGGTTTTTCCCACTTTTGGAGGACTGCACCACTGCTACTGTGAGGGAAGTTGGGATGTGAGAGCACTGCCTAGTATCGTAGATTCGTAGAGTTGGAAGAGACCCCAAAGATCATCTGATTCAACCTCCTGCAATGCAGGAATCTCAACTCTTGGTTTCCTCATTATGAGAAGTTGAATGAATGTCTCATTTCAAACTTATAGGATGCCTTTCTTCAGCACTTGATATGGAAACATGGGCTTGGAGGGGACTAGTTGAAACATTAGAGGGCTGCATAGGAGAGGAACAACTGAGGAAACTGCCTGTCTCAGTTTGTCTCTTATTACCAGAAAAGGGAGTTCATGCAGGTGCAGCTTTTCTTACACCTGCATGAGAAACTGCACCTGTCAACATGGCCTCCTTCTACCCAACACTCAAAAGGACCCCATATCTCCTTTGCTGTGGTCACCTTGGTTCAGTTACTAAGATCGACAGGAACTTCTGCTCCTGCTTTTCATAGAGGAAAGAAGTAATGGTCATGGACTGGTTTGATGCAAAGGAATAGGGGGACCAGCTGGGGAACCCCCAAGGGAAGAAGGCTCAGAGCCTGGGGATTGGTGGTGGGACGACAATGAGAGGTCAGAGGGAGCAGACTGGGGTGGGGGGGAGAGGAGGTGTCAGAAGCTGAAGAGGTAACAAGGCTGAGTGAGCAGGAAGTATTTGTGGCAGAGACGTCCAGAATCAGAGGTAGAAGCTGAAGCAGGAGAGAGGCGTGAGGGAGGCCAAGAAGCAGAAGTATGTCAGGCTGGTGAAGAGGCATGGGGGTCTACGCCTCCTGGTGTGACAACCTCCCTTCCCATCTGGTAGCCCAGAACCTGGAGAGGTATGAAGAGGGAAGAGAAGTTAGTTTCACAAAGGCCTCGTCTCAGATTGCTTGGGGGAAAACACTGGAGAGGAGAGGACTTAGGCAGCTGTGGGAAAGTGGGGACCTTCAGTCCTTGAAACTGCCTCATAGGGGCAAGGCCTACTGAATAAGAGTTGCTGTGCTCATTAGGCCTGGCACTCCTGTGCAGATCCTGTTTTTCTAAGAAAGAGTTAAGTTCACCTGCCCGTTGTGATTTACTGCTGGCTGGCTGGCTCCTGCCAGTCATTGACATCTCCTTCCTTGTTAGCACCGACTACAGAATAAGTTCCATCTTCCTCCTTAGCATACTGTAGTGGTTGGGAGTTACTCGTGCGTAATCCTGCTCTGTTTGAGCATCGGATTGCCTGGTTAAACCCTCCGGACTACGCAGCCCATATTAGCGTGGCTGCCCTTAGTCACTCGTAGAATCTGTCTGTGGGCGTTTCTTAAAGCGTTGCCAACATAAGAGTTGTTTGACGCCCAATCGTTTCCGCCTCTCACTGCACGGGAGTCTCCTGCGCAGGGTGGGCGTGGGCAGCGGGGTGCTTGGGCTCTCCTCGCTAACTTCCAACGAAGAGTCCTGGAGCCCCTGCACCTCCCTGTCCCGTTGCTCTCCTGGATCCCTGGTGTTACACTCATTCTCTTCCCCTTCTTCCCGGCTTAGTCTCCCTCTAGCGCTTGGACCTTCCCCTGCAGAATCAGAGACCCTCTCCTTCTCCCGTGCCTCTGATGGCAGTTCCCTGACACATACCTTTCTGCTTTTATGTTTCAGCAAGAAATAGTCCACCAGATGGTGAAAGCCTGCTATATACTGCCCCATGAAATCCTGGACCAATGCAAAGACTTAGTTGATTCCTATGGAAAGGCTATTCTCTACATGCTCCTGGATGCAACTAAACCTGAAGCTGTGTGCATGAGGGTTAGACTTTGCCCCAGAGATATCTCTTTGAGCTTTGGTAGGTAATGGCATTTGCTTGCACTGTCACGTTATGTGGCCTGGGCGTGGGGCGGGGGTTAATTGCAATGACCTGCTCCTATAGCAACTTGCCTGGTCTTACAAGATTTCTTGTCAGGCCTTCTAACATTCTGAGGTTAGACCAGAGATGTGGCTGCCTTGTCATGTTACCCAAATTATGATTGAATGCTCTTCCCAAAGACAAGTGGCTGCCACCTACCTTCAGCCTTTAGGCACCGGACAAAAAACCATCTTGTTCTCCTGAGCATTCAATGGACGGTGTGTTTCCATCTGCCTTTGCTAGTTTCTGTTTTTATAGTTGGTTTCTCTTTTGTCCTGATTTATATTGCTTCACTGCTTCTGTGTTTTTAATGGGTGGTTTTAACTTTTGTTAAGAGCTGCATTCAGGAGGCATTCAGTGTAAAAAGAGTAATAACAATTTGCAATAAAAAATATTATATATAAAAAAGTAATCTTTCCAGGTTGATAACTCCCAAACTTTGTTTCTCCTCAGAAAGGGAAGCTCTGGAAGGAGGATTGAAACCAACCAAACCCAGTGAAAGTGAAGTCTGCCATGTGTGTACACTCATTGTTACATATGTTGATCAAGAGCTGGAAAAGAATCAAACGCAGGAACAGATTGGAAATATGCTTTCAAAGGGTTGCCAGTTGCTGCCAGAAGCTTTGGTGTATCCCGTAAGTATGCCAAATGGCTATTGTGAAAGGGAGACCAAAGTGTTCTAAAAGGAGAGAGGAGGTCAAGGAGCTGAAGATCTCTGTCTTGTCTTCCTGCCAAAAGTGGTGGGCATTTTATTGGTTTATCTACATAGAAGCTTTATCCTGCAAGCCAGAAGAAATATTATGTTCTTTAATTACTTCTAGTTTGAAATGCATCTGAAGCAAATGTTGTACCCTCCCTTTTTTAGAGTCGCCACCAAATTTTGCTCATAGTAAAAAATTTGAAGCAGATACAGAAGTTACTTCTTGGGCAGAACTTCCAAATATTTTTTGACATAGTCATAACCAAAGAGAGCTGCCTGTTTAGGAGTTTTGTAGAAATGAAGACGGCTTGGATAAGACTAATGAGGTTCCTTAGGGAGCATTCTACCTGTCCTGAGACCCTGCAAATTCAGCTTAATCAATTAAATCCAGAAAACAAAAGATTTAGACCCAGTTGCACTCTTGGGGGGCTGTACTTAGGAGAAAGGCTGAGAGTCACTTAACTTGTTTTTTTTTTATTACAGTGTGATCAACTCGTGGTGCAGTATGAGCCAGCTGCTGTCCGTCTCCTGGTGCAGGTCATGGAGCCAACCTTTGTGTGTGCGGTAAGTCATGTTCTAAAGTAATTGCTCATTCTTGAGCGAGATCTCTGGCAAACAGCTTTGTCCGCAATCCAATGGATATGTTTACCGGGGATATTTCTTCTGACATGCATATATGATTGCACTGTTATTTCCTTTGCAAATAACAAAACCACAAAAATCCCATAAATATCCAGTAGTCTCACTATTCACAAGGAAACTGAACCTGTAAAACATGGGTGGGTAACCTGTAGATGGACTCCAGCTCCCATCATCCCTGACCATTGGTCCTGATGATTGCTGGACGGGGCTACACATTTCATCCTTGCTGTGAAACGGGGCAGAAATTTGGTGGGTAATTTGGTGGGTAGGACAACCCCCTGTGACGCTCTCTTTCTACCACCCACTTTTTCTCTCTCCCTTCTTGCACAGCAAGATTCCAGGGGAGGGGCCGATCAGCCTTGCCAGAAGTCAAATAGCTGGCAGATGGCCCTTTTGAAAATCAGTCTGAATATTAGGGTTGACTGTGTGTCCTACTTTACAGAAAGGGCAGCCCTCTTTTTGAAAAGGGTCCTCTATTTGAATGGCTGCCCAGTTCAAATATTTTTTTTTAAAAAAGGAAAACCTAGGAAAGAAGAGCAGCAAGGACCTTCAAGCTGCCCCCTAGTTAGCACCTGGCTAGCAAGACTGAGCAGGCAACACAGGTCACAATGTCCCCCACCATGGTGAGACGTCTCATAGTTCTTCTTAAATTATAGTGGTTTCTTCTGAACGTCCACATAAATGTGCATGTGTGAACTTTACACATACCTGTCCCCCTTTTTGGTACTGTGTACTTGGCTACCCTGCTGAGGGCCACAGGCAGCCCTAGAGCTACAGGTTGCCCATCCCTGCTGCAAAGCTACCCTGAGTCTTACCGCCTGCTTTGAAAAGTGGGGAGCAATGTGAAGTTGAAGGAGGCTTTGGGGAACTTAAAAAGGAGCGTGGAGCAGTTAAGAAAGGAGGCTGATTCTGCATAGGTGTAATGGTCCCTTTTTGTGCTCTTCTGCCCCACAGAAAATAGGAGCCTGCCCCTCGTCCCACCTTGTGGGCATGGAGGTTTGTGTCCGGGGCCCTAGCTACTGGTGCAAGAACGCAGAGACTGCAGCTCAGTGCCAAGTAAGTAGGGGTGGTGGTGGCAAGAGGGGAATATCAAGCTTTCCAATACAGTGAGATGGAGTTGATAAAAAAAAGTAATTGAACACAGTTAAAAATGGGAGCACTCTTTGCAGCATACAATTCTGGGAATGTGACGCGATGACCGAAATAGGAGCAGGTGAAATTATGGAAGGCGATAGTCTTTGAAACGAAAACCCTCTGTGCTACTGAAGATCTAGGTGCATATTAGTGATGTGGAATATAGGATTGGGGGAGTATGTTTAAATATTGTGTGCAGTTGTAAATAAGTTAACTCATTCTGCTTCCAAGTGCTTAACTCTAAAAACATCTTACGTGTGAATATACTGGCCCTTATCCACCTGTAGCTGTGTATCTAGCAATCCTGCAGTAGGGATATGCATTCGCTCCTTATCAATGGGGCTTGATGAACACCATTATGTACATCCAGGTATGTAGCTGTATTGGCATTGTCTCAGTGTTCAGAATCTTATGGTATCTGAAGGGCTTCAGGTTCCTGATCCCTGGTGTGAAAGGTGAGAGCAAGATGAATAGGAAATCTTAGATACTCTGAAGTTTTCCTATATAAGCCCATTTTCTTATGAGTTGTGCTATGAATGGAGAATGGCCTTCCTTGAGTCTTCCTCTCTTTTCCCCATAGGCCACTGAATACTGCAAGCGCCATATATGGAACTAGAGGAAGCCTTGCCAGTGGAAGAATGTTGGCTGTGGTTTTACTGAATGCACCCTGGAATTTGGCCGGGTGGGAAATGGTGAAATGTCTAAACACTGGCAGAACCACACCTTCCTTTCACACTTCTGCAGTGTGGCTGTCCGTTGGGTGGCTATACTGCTGAAAAAGAAAAAAGCAGGGGGACTGTTTCCTTTGCTTGTGATGCTCTGAATTACCGTACATTTAGTTTTACTTTTAGATCCATGGTGGGGAAGTGACACGGGTAGGGAAGAAAAAGGCTGTGGTGGGATTTTATTTGAATAGCTGAGAATTTTGGTAAGACTCTTGTTTTAAAATGGGTAAATTGCGTTACGATCATTGCAAAACTGGCTGCTTAAGTTGGCATTTTCAGATTTCCAATACTTTCCTTCTCTAGCTAGCTTTTTAAGGTACAGCTATACTATACATTTAAACTGTTTTAATATTTCATTGCTTTTCTTCAAGGGGTGCTGGGAACAGCCAATCAGACTGTTGGGCCACTTAGTCCACTATCTACTCTGGCAGCAGCACTGCTTAAAACAAATATATTTTCCCAGTCTTGTTATTTGAGATTCTTTTTACCTGGAGATGCTTAGAATTTTCTTTAAGGCAGGTCAACTGGCACAATAATTTTAATTATATGGAGGGATTTCAGTTCTCTTAAATTTCTGGTGTAGACAGAAACAAAGTCTCGTAAAAAAGGGGCTACCCATTTGCTCATGTTAGGTACAGGCAGTTATTGGGTACTTTTACCTATAGAACTTAAACTTGGTGTCAGTTCATCCTTTCCTATTTGGGAGACACACATGTATCTAACCCCGTTCTTTCTGAATGCAGCAGCTAGGGTCCTCAAAGGGATATGTATCACAATCAGCATAAAAGGCTGATTAAATGGTTAAATAGGTACAGGACACAAAACAATTTGCATGATCAGTGGTTTGCTTACTCCCTTGCTGGATTGGTGTAGTTAGGTAGACTGAATTTTAGACTATAAATCCATGGCTGTTACTTACCAATAGGTGGGTTGAGTGCTGACCTATGAACTAAGGAACAAGTAATTTTAATTGTGTTTTCTCTGTACTTCAGGAGTAGCGGCAAGTGCTCAGGATAATATAGAACAGGCAGCATTTAGCAATAGCGTCTTTGCTCTACACCTCAATATGACATTTATCAGAATGTGTCTAAATATCAATTCCAAAGCCACTGACTCTTGTTGCAGCTTGCAGTTAGAGCAACATCTGAGAGCATGATGCTTGAAAGCCATGCAGATGCCATATTTGTTGGCAAGCAAAAGATAAAATTTAACAGGTACAGTGATGCAGAGGTGAATTGTTGTTGTTGTTTTCGCAAGGCACAATTCCCATGTCTACATAGCTGTTATAAGTAATGAAGCTGCTGTGTTCCATACTTAACTGCGTGTGAACCTGTTCAATATACATGCTGAGAAATTATCCAATTATTCCAAAAGGACATTATAATGAGCATTTTACCAATGCTTCTGTAGTTAAGAAACATTAAACAATTCTTACAAATTTGACACTGACTCTCCTGGTTTTTGTTAAGCAAACAAAGTGACCTGTTGTAAACCTGAATAATAAAAAACAGAATGATGTTAAAGGCTGTGTGTATTGCATCGTATACACACTTCTGAATAAGAAACACTTAGCATTTTCCTTCTTGATAGGTTTATGGAGAGAGAATGTACATGCTGGTATATAGATGAGCACAATGACCACTTTGATTCCTCAGCCCCTACAGCAGTGTGTACTTAACCCAAACAAGCACCGAACCCTGTGCCCAAGCTGGGAGGGAAAGATCAAACACAGATTAACTAAATTCATGGATTATGTATTTCTGGTTCCTTTGACAGACCATTCCAAAAACGCTCAACACTTTACTGTTTGAAATCAAAAGAAGAATAAGGGAAAAAGGAGTACACACAAAACACTCTACGTTCAGAACCTCAATTAATATCACTCTTGTTTCTTTTGATGCTGCAGTGTTTTGGTAGGCCAGCAAAATGAAGAAATGGCTTCAGTTTCTCCCCACCCCCTGCTTTCTGGAAAGGTGAAAACACAGATAAATGCCAAACAGATTTATGGAGCTTCCTGAAGGTTATCACACAATTTGCTCTGTGCGAGTTGATGGTCATAGCATCTTAGCTGCAGCTGGTTAGCAGCCGTCTTCTCCCATCACCCAGGACCTGTTGGGAGAGCCTGGTCATCTCCACCGATGGGGCATCATGGCACACCCTGGTTATTGCAACTCTAGCCTAAGTCTGTGCCTCAGGGCCTCCCCATTGCTCTTTTTAACACTTTATATTTTAAAAATAAAATTTAAAAAGTTATGAGTTTAATGATGTGAGTGCCTGGTAGAAGCAAACAGTCCTGAGAACCTTCACCCCGGGGGTTAGGCTCCCCAAGGCTGCCCTAACAGCTGTCTTGGTCAGGTTTCTTCTGGAACAGGTGGTGGCCAGGCACAAGTGACCGAGGCCTCCGGATTTTCTTCTGCCCCTCTTGTCCCTTGGTCAGTGCTCTCCTCTGGCGGCGGCGGCAGTCTACGTGGGGCCAGGCTTCCTCGGAGTGCTACACCAGCGATGCCACTTCTAGTCATAACTCTGTGATTTCCAGTGGGCTCTCCATGATAACTTCCCTCATTTTGTGCATAGGGGTGGATTTGGCGGACTCGGTGCGGGCGTTCTTGTCACAGAACGCCCCACCGTCAGCAGTCAGTGTCTCCAAGGAGCGGCCCAGCACCTTCTGGTCATCCTCGGGAAGACTGTTGAGGTCAGAGGTTAGCAGAGTACCTGTACTCCCGTGGACCACGTGGATTCCATCAGGTCCCTTGAGCTCAATGGGCTGCTTATGTCGGAAGCGGAGGCTCCCTTGGCTTGGACTCCTTTGCTCGTCATCGTCATCCAAGTCGTTCTGGATCAGCTGGAACAAAACCCAAGCTGAAATCAACACATCGTAGTGCTCCCCGTTGCTTAAGCAGTGCTGTTTTCAGCTGCAGTTACATTCACTTCCTGAGTGAATCTGGGAACAGGATAAAGGTCCCCTCTCAACCTAAAGACCCTGATTATATCTAGAGTTTGATTACCCCACTCAAAATTCCTATGTTTGTAACACTTAAGCAGTTGGGTGATCTAGCTAATTCCAGTGGAAGTAACTGATATGCACCGAAATGCACATGGAACCTCATTCTCCATTGAAATGACAGGAGAATCTGTTTCAGGCTAGGGAATTCTCTGCATATACTGGAGCTCTCACTCCTCAGAAGAGTCCACTGGTTTAGGGCTTTAAGTCTTCATTGCTGGGGAGTGCACGACTCTTGCCAAGCCCTTACTCTTTGCACTGGGGGAGGAACCAGATGTTGCCTTGGGAAATTCATTTTCCTGTCTTGTTTGATGTATAGGTCTCTTTAGATCAGGCTTCCTCAAACTCGACCCTCCAGATGTTTTGAGACTATAGTTCCCATCATCCCTGACCACTGGTTCTACTAGCTAGGGATCATGAGAGTTGTAGGCCAAAAACATCTGGAGGGCCAAGTTTGAGGACGCCTGCTTTAGATGTTTCCTACAAAGAGCTTAATATTGGCCCTGAATAAAATGCATTCATTATATACAACTTGAGACATATTTTTGGATTGGTTCTTGCACAGTCGTGTCTTAAAATCCTAATAAGGCAAAGGCGGCAGTTTCTGCACAGTGAGATGTCACAGAGTAGATTGGAAGGCTGAACTATCGTTCTGTCTCCAAAGGGAAGTGCCTTCAGGCTTGGCTGCTACTTAGATGGGAGCCAGCCTGAGACACCAAACATCCCATAAAATCAACAAACCACAAAGAGCAGATATTTAATACTGCACTTCTGTATAATGTTGTACATTATATGTTTCTGATTTTAATAAGGTGGGCAAGGAGCTTTGAGGAGGGTCTAACCAATGGGAGAGCAGGAAGAAAGGATGCTAAGAAGCCTGAGCTAGCTGGAGAGTATTAAGAACTCCAGGTTCAGGTCGAATAGAAGCAAAGGCAGAAGGAAACTGGATTAGACAAAGATTGCAATCAAGCACAAAGCATTAACCGGTTCACCACTTCTGTGCACTTGGCTCAACTTACTGGGCATAATAAAGCAAACAGAGAGATTACAGAAGAGAAACAAAGTGCTCCCTGAAAGTTCTTCATTCTCTGGCTACAATCCAGCAAAGTAAACTTTTTCCAATGTGCTTAAACATGTAGTTTCTCCCCAGTGTATTGCTATCTGTTTCACTATAGCCTTCATAAACTGATGTGCAAGGAATGTCCTGTTACTATCCCCCTCCCCAATTTTTCCACAAAAATCCTTGCAGCTACAGTTCTTGATGTTTAAAGACCATGTCCTCCTGTTTTTCATCTCCCTGTCTCATGCCTTCATCCCTTAGAACTTTTTTATTGCACTGTCTTCATCCCTCATTGCTGTGAGTCTATGAGCTCCCCTATAAAGTTCTCATTTATTAGAGAATTGCAACTTTCCTTTTGTGAATAACTGACCTAGGGTTTTCTTCTCTTATCTATATATGCCCCTTTTGGAAGTTTGATTACTTCACAGTGGTTGGCAAAGGATTCTAATGCCTAAAACAGAGGTTTTCAACCTTTTTGAGTCCACGGCTCCCTTGACCAACGACATTCTTTCTGTGTGGCACCCCGTGGGGTCAGGGGCCCAGTTATGTCACCCTTTGCCTGCAGAGCTGGCAGTCTCTCACCCTTTTTCAATCACCCTCCCTTGTGGAGTGTTCCTCAAGCCTTCTCTCCTCTCCCGAGTCCTCTGGGCAGCTGTTCTCTGAGCTGACACCCCCCCCTTGCCCCAGAGAGAGATGCCTCCCAGAGGCACCTGTGGAACTTATAGCCACAGCAGCAGCAATAAACAGCTGTGCAAGCCTTTGGGACACAAGAGGGCATCAGAGGAGGGAGGGAAGGAAAGAGGAACAGAGGCCACTGTTGCCCGCCGCACCCCTGACCTGATCATTCAAGGCACCCTAGGGTGCCACGGCACATTGGTTGGAAACCAGAGGCCTAAAGAATGAATTAGCACTGCAAATTAATGCAGTACTGCACCAAGAACATGAATAGACATGCCTAGCATGAGACTTTCAGTGCCCAGGAGGAGTTAGGACACAGAAAAAGTAGCTAATTCAGTGGGACGTGTGTGGGCAGAACAGGTCTGGGCACCCTGTGACCCTGCAGAGTTGGCCTGCAACACATCCTCTCTGACCGTTAGCAATGCTGGTGGCTGCTGATGGGAGCAACACCTAGCGAGACACAGGTTGCGCAGGCCTGTGGTGGAGAGGGGCTCCTTCTGCCTGTTTCATTGAACTCCTGCGCTCTTGTGCTACAGAGGGAAATAGCTATGAGCACCACACAATAGATACTGAAGGGTACAGTTCTGAAAAGCAAACACTACATCCCAAAGGGCACAACAAGCATTTTCAAGAACTCCCATGCACAAGCAGATTCTACCTCAGAGACTGAGGACTGGTCCCCATGACTGGTGGTGGCTTTATGCACCATCCGCTGAGCAAGCAGTCTCTTCAGTCGCATGTAATCATCCAAGACTACCTTTAAGAGAGAGCCCTGGAAGGAGGGAGGGAATGGGCAACAGGAGAAATTACACTCGGGCCCTTTGCCACGTTGTCCCGAAACTTACTCTGTGTAGGGAATCCCCATGAGAAGCTACTCTAAATCCAGATATCCTCTCCATTAATAATAATAATAATGGCTGAAACATTTATCCTTAAACCTTCTAATAAATCCTTTTGAATCACACCTCGTATAATAATCCTCATTAAAATGGGATTCTTGCCACATAGTGCATTCTGCGTGACTACCCAAAACAACTGCATTCCAAGATTGGATTGCAGACTAAACATGGTGCTGAGAGTTCTGTCCTCTGGCCAAGCAGTGCCACAAACTTGAACATTTTACTGAACTGAGACTGAGAATAATAGAACATACCTTGATGGGCCCTTCTCGCATGATCTGGCCTAGCTTGGCAATGTTGTCGTATTCCTGAATGGCTGCTCTCAGATAGCGATCTTCTTCGGGTTTGGCAGCCGAAGGCTCTCGGCCAAATGTTCCCTAAAAAGAAGAGGTTTTTAAAATAGCTTCTCTCTCTCTTTGTCTCTCCAGACCTGAAGGAAAATCCATCTGGGAATCTTTTCCTAATGCCCCTTGCTAACATTTGTCTACAACACGCAAAATTTAAATTACTAAGCACGGCATGCGCCATGTTGAACAAAATCTCATTAACAATGAACAACAAGTACATGCTACATGACTGACTCTAATTTTCCATGAAGTGCATCATAGCGACTAATCTTAGACTAGGAAGCGCTAAAGTTAATGTAGCAGCTACATTGCTGCTGATATGCCATTGCTGCGGCCTCTTTCTACTGGGCAACAAAGGTGCAGTTGGATTATTAAGCCTGGACGAGAAAGGAGTTAAGAATAGATAAATGAGATATTCTAGCACAAGGGGATGGTGATGATTGACAAATAGTGCCAATTCTAATTTATGCAAACAACCAAAATGCCTTCTTTTGCTTCACATTAATTTGAATTCCCTTTCATGCTGGCATAGGCTACAGGCTAAAATTAGGACAATGTTGACTATACTGTGGCTTTAATCATAGTATAGCAAGCAAGCAAGGAAGCAAGCAAGCAGATGCTCT
Organism: Podarcis liolepis; assembly: GCF_965112155.1. Taxonomy (NCBI): domain Eukaryota; kingdom Metazoa; phylum Chordata; class Lepidosauria; order Squamata; family Lacertidae; genus Podarcis; species Podarcis liolepis. The sequence continues at coordinate 33,067,325 of NC_139556.1, forward strand.
CTCACGTGAGTCCTGGCTGGGCTGTTCCACAGGTCTGTTATTTCACTGAGGTTCTCAGGCAGGTCATCCTCATGCTCAGCTTGTGCTGCTAACTCCAGGTTTCTGCAGAAAGGGTCCAGCCACACAGGGTTGGCTCTAGAAAGGATACAGGATGCCTACAATAAACAACTGCAATGGGAAACCATCCAAGAAAAATCCACCAGTTTGGCCCACATACTTGTCAATATACTATCTCAGATAACTTTAAGCACTCCTTTTCTTTAAGCTCATGTTTTCAAAGATTGTGCTATATACAAAGATTGTGCTGTAACAGCCACCTTCAAATGTAAGAATCATAGGTGCCAGAGGCCAAGATTGTCTTTAATTAGGCATGGTCAGCATTCAGATAGCCTCTTTTAGCCAGCGTTAAACCTTTCAGAAATTGTTCACAACTCACCCATCAAATGAATATTTATTTGTGTTTGGCATATCCATGATGTCCATGAAACCTCGGTTACCTGAAGAAAGCAATGTGTCAAATTTACCGAGAATCATTCACATCTGTTGAGTTTATAGTTTGACTTATAAAAAATCATTTTTTGTTGACCCCGTGCTTCTACCAGCAACGAGACACACAGAAACTTATCAGCTAAAATTTTCCTCACTACTTATCATCACGTCAAATAAAGTTTCACAGTTTAGCCTTTGTTAGTTTGCTTCCACACAAGCAGTTTAGTCTAGAATTTACATCCTTTATTTATTTACTTTTTAATGGAGTTGTCATTGGAGTGCAACAGGGTGGCAACACAACATCAATTGTTTTTCAGGCTTAATTAATTTCACTTCCAGTTGACTGGAAAAGCAACACTTCACCAGCACCAAAGAGTCAAGGACTGGAAGCAACCCAGGCCAAGCTGCTGGTCTTATTATTCACCGTATGGTGTTATGAGTGATGGCTATCTCATCATATCTTCAATGTCTATTTCCTTCCCAAGGGGCCAGGAAAAAAATGGACCTTCTAAGATCTCTTACCTGTGGAACCGGCCACAATTGCTTTCAGTTTTCTTTTGTGCCTGCAAGACACAAAATAACTAAGGGGAAAGAGCACAAGAATTGTATTGTGAAGTCTGTTCATCATACGTGTAATGTGATTGGCCCTTTAACATCCTCTCACATACTGTTCTGAACCAGTAGAAGACTATTGGTTGAGAACCTTTACTACTGAGTTCTTTTGCTGAAATTGGGTTTCCTCCCCCCAAACCTTGAAGTAATTCTCTATAAATCTAAACATCTTTAAATATATTAGAGAGGCTATGTTTTAATCCAGTTCAGTCATGCTCCTTGAGATATACTAATATACCTAATATTTTAAAATAAACAAAATATTGTTCCACCTCTCAAAGGAAGATTGACACCAGAAACTGACAAGAGATTTCTCTCCCACTGAACATGCAAAGACCTGTTGTATGTTTCCTCATGCAACTCAGCTTACAGTTCTGATGCAGAAATATTTGAGTAAAGCAGCCAAATCCCTTATCATGAACTTGGAAGATGAATTCACTTTTGGCAGCAGAGAGAGTGTGCAATTCAAAGGTGTCAGCCATAAATCACCAAAAAGGGAAATTCCCTCTCTGCAACCTGGGAGCAAGGCTGACAAACGTAGTACACGCACTTCATCCACTTCACCCTCCCACAAGGCTATGTTCTGTGGGAAATCTACAGCCATTACTCCTTTTAGAAATCCCTGAATCAGAGCTTCCTCCTCTGCAGTATGCAAGGGTTTGATGTCAGCTCCAAAAATACATTATTATTATTATTGTGGCATCTGAAATACTCTGCCCTACACAGTGCAAGTGCTGGAGGCTACTCACGCTGTTCTGTAGTACCAGTTCATGAGGATGAACAACATGGCTGCCAGGAAGAGGAGAATAGCCAGAATAATTATTGCCATCTAGAAATGGTAAGAAACAAAACAAAAACAAAACTAACTGTTACGGCAGGGATAGGATGTCTAGGAAATGGCTTGGCTACTGACCCAGTGTAAATTGGGGTACGGGTCTAATGAGGTCTGCCAGATCTTCCCATTTGGCCTGCTAGGCCATTCTGCCCAAGCTGCCCATCACCTGATGTCATATATGATTACGAAGAGGCTGGACCAAAAAGATGGCTTCTGAAGCACCACCAATCAGCTGTTTGATGGGACTTGAAAGCAAAGCACAGAGCTCCCTGTGTGGTGTGCTCTGAAGCCCTGACGCCATTGTGAATTCAAGTAATTGACAGGCCCTCACTACCTGATAGACATGGCCTGCAGGGGTAGGGGAGATAAGGATTTGGTCCACCCCCCCCGGTAAATATTTGCCCTAACTATGAGATATCGATAATCTGACTCGGTGATTCCAAACTGCATTCATGCCCAAGTCACAGGGAGAGAATATAAAAGGAAATGAATGGTCAATCCACCATTTAATGGTCACTCTAATAAAACGATGGCGAAACCCAACATCTTTTTGATACCCACCACTACAGATTCCTTTCATGAAAGCTCCTTTCAATATGGCTTTAGGACTTGTGCCTGCACTCTTTTCACAAAACAGTTAATATAAGGTTGCCGGCTGCTTTCCAAATAAGTCCTTTGTGTGTGTTTTTAATAGAAAGAAGTTCAACAGGTGCATTTGTATATCTTGGCAGCTGCATGCTTTTTAAAGAATCATGAACTTGTTGCAGCAAACCTCAGGAAACAGTTTATGAAGGGGTAGTTCCTTTCAATGCAGCCAATTCCGAAGAATGTGGGGGACCTCCTCCTAAAAAGCATGAGAGCTGGAAGCAAAGTAAGCTTGAGAGAGGGAAGGACCCCCACCTCCATCTTACCTGAAGCGCTGACATGTCGTCTGGAGCCCTAGCAGTGATTGCTGGTTGCACATCCAAGACATTGTAATTCCGGAAGAGATTCCGCAGCTGCTCCTTATTCTCATCAATCATCTGTATTACTCTAGGAAGAGGGTTAAACCTTTATTTATGGATTCATCTTCCTAGTGTTGAAAATACACTTTTAAAAAGTGTTTATGGCAAAAACGATCAACCCTCACCTCCCAGCTATAATTTCCAACTCAAGAGATCCTGGAAGCAGGAACTCACTCCATTAAATTGCATCAGAAGAGTCATGAAGCCCATCATTCAAATTCTTTTTTTTAACATAGTTGGGGGACCTGACATCTCCATGTGTTGATTGACTCCAGCTCCCATCAGCCCCAGCCAGCATGGCCAAGTATGATAGGAATTGTAGTCCAGTATTACCTGGAGGGCTGCAGGTTCCACATCCCTGATCTTAAATCAGGTGTGAGACTCACAAAGGAATGGGACTGCTAGATTAGCAAGAAAAGGCTTTGCACAAATCTCTGCCATAAGGCAACAACAACAAAAACCCTTTCATGCTGAAGTAATCATTATATGAACTAGAAGGGCTGTTTCAATTCAATATTTATTTTTAGTTATGATCAGCAGAGGTTGCCGGGGTTGGCTACCACTGCTTGAGGGTCTTTCCATCTAATATAAATACTAGTATCAGATGCCAGCTGACCAAACCATTGCCAAAACACTAGGACCTGGGTCAAAGACTCCTCGTGCTTGTGACAGGGGAGGTTGTTATATCCAATGACATTATGCAGCCTGCCTCAATGTGACACAGTGCAAAGCATGGTTAGACCCATGTTTTATATGAGCAGCAGAACTGAACGAATCTTTAGCTGTCTATCCAACAAAGAAGTCTCTTCCTAACTGCTGAGGCAAAGGCAACTCTGTAGAGGAAGAGCCATTATGGTGCGATGTGGCTAAAAATGTTCGTGGGAAAGTCCTCAGCTCAAATCTCACCTAAGCCACAAACTCATTGCTGTGTTTCTTTCTGTGTTCAAATCTAAACCTACACAGAGGGGACACACAGCATCTTTACCGTTCTACATCCAGAATCCGGTTGGTTTCCCGGTTCACCACGTGGATCAGCAATTCCGTTTGGGCAAAGTTCACACGGCCTTTTTTGTCAACGTGGAACTATGGGAGACAAGAGAAAAAAAGGTGTCCCTTCTCCTATCCCATTCTTACATTTCCCTGTGACTAGACGGCTCCAGGGCACGCACCCCCAAAGGCTGGTTTTGCCAGGAAATTGGCCAGTTTTTCACCTCTACTTCTTTGACTGAGAAAGAAAGATCAACTGCTTGTTAAGGAAATGAATGTGTTGCCCCAAAGCAGCAGTTACCTGAACGTCATCCGTATTGACAATGGCCCCCGTGATGTTTGACAATAGGCTGATGAACTCTTCCTCAAATTGCCGTACTTTATCTGGGATCTCGTTGATTATGATCTTCACCCGTTGGTCATCCCGCAGGATATAGATTCCCACAACCGCAGTGTCGTTATGACCAGCCAGGTCTGAGGCCATGACATCCACCACAAAGTAGCCAGGGTTGTAAGCAGTGAAAAGGTCAAAGGTTCGAAGAATCCCGTCTAGGTTACCTTTGAGAAGAACCAACAAGTGACCCTGCATGGTCAGAATCATCACATGATGCAGCCATGTTGAGACTGTGCCACTTGAGGCTGCGTGTGGGAGACAGCATGCTTCTCCGTGTAAAAACCTTCCTGAACACAAAAGCAGCACAGCAGGTTACAAGGTTTTAGCCTAACCACCTCTCTGAAGTGCTAGTTTTCTAAATGCTTGTGATATTTTTTAAAGAAGAGGGAGTATCCAGTCATTGCAGCCTGAAATGGTATATACCAAACAGGACTGTACCACCTGAGTGCTCCGAATACATGTGAATTAGCCTTTAGTTTAACTCACTTCCAAGACCAATTAAACAGTGGCTCCCTTGTATTTGCAGCAACCAAGATCTACTTAAAGAGGAATGAAGCAGGCAGAGATTTTAAGTATAACAGAAAGACTTGTTTTGTCCTGTGACACTTATACTCAAAAACCTGCCACAGTATAGTGCAAAGTTTTCTCAACCTGGGTCTTCAGCTGTTTTGGGACTACAGTTCCCATCATCCCTGACCATTGGTCCTGCTAGCTAGGGATGATGGGAGTTGTAGTCCAAAAACAGCTGGAGACCCAAGTTTGGGAAACCTTGCTATAGTGTAACCTCCAGCAAAGAGATGCTGAAGATAATATAAAGCAGTCTTTGTTGTATGGCAGCATCCCTGTCAGCAACTTTTCTCAAGCATGACTGATTAGCAACCTTATGGATTATATGACCATGGCTCTATTAGCACACAATGTTTTGCCTTTACGAGGGCCGGCTCACCCATGAGGCAAGGTAAGGCGACCACCTCAGGCGGCAGAGTCCACAGGGACAGCAGATCCCAATGTCTATATTTTCTTCCCCCCATTGCTCCTGATGTTGATCTTCCCTCACCCATTCTTCCCTGACAGGGAAGTGGGCACCATTTTGGGGTCTGCCTCAGGTGCCAAAATATGTTGGTCTGGCCCTGGCCTTCACTATGTAAACTTAGCAGGGCTAACCAAATGCAGCACAAACAAGCGAGACAGTTCACTCGGCACGGGTCCCTCCCCATGCATGCTGTTGCCTCTCTTACCAATGCTGAAAATGTTGGCCACCTCCTCAGAGTCGTTGGAATGTTGCTTGATGTAACGGATACCCAGAATGCTGTACAAGACCAGGCTATTGTTTCCCACATCGGCATCCAATGCAACAAGCTTGATCAGTTCGGAACCCACTTTTGCATCTGTTGCTACCCCTTTCGGAAAGGGAGCAGGGTGGGGTGAGGCAGAGAAGTAACAAAGGAAAAGCCCCAGAGGGAGAAAATAACAGAAGTAGAAGTCATTTCTTGGGAAATAATACCTACATCAAGGGTGGCCAACCTGTGGCCCTCTGGCTGTTGTTGGACTACAACTCCCATTAGCCCTGGCTAGCATGGCCAATGATCCGAGATCATGGGAGCTGTAGTCCAAGCCAGGTCAGCCACCCCTGTCTTAAAGATCCCATTGTACATTGTGGTAAAGAGAGGTCACTAGTCCTCCATTCTGAATGCGCTTATGTACAAATCACATACAGTTTTGCCACTTCACAAAACAGTAGTAAAGATTTTTACATCAGTCCTAAAATTTTACTTATTATTTTTCCTTTTGCAAATTGGCTTTGCCCAATTTGCCTGATTATACTAAAATAAACCCAGGCTGTAAAACAAATGCTAATTCCCACCCCCCCTAAAATTGCAGTAATTCAATTAGAATGGGCATTGCTCAAGTAAAACCATCCCTACCTGCTGTGTATTCTGATTTGGTGAACCGGGGAGGTTGGTCATTAATGTCATCCAAAAAGATCCGTACTTCTTGCAGAGTAGCATCAGTGCTGAGATCCATGGCTTGGATCCTGGTTGCCCGGCGACCCTGGGGAGGTGACCAGTTCCTATTGCTAGAGGCTTTGACAATGATAGAGTAGAAAGCTTCTTTCTCTCGGTCCAAGTCCCGCAACACCTGCAATTTTCCTTCCCGACTCAGCTGGAAATTATTCTCTCTGTTACCAGCTGGGAAAAGAGAGAGAGAACTAGTCAGTTCTGTTTTAAATTTGTTCCTCTCTAAAATGAGATTTCTGTAGTCGTATTAGTGTGGGTGGGTGGGGAGGAGATAGACACAGACATTCCAATTAGGTTTCCTCCAAATTTTTTCACCCTTCAATCCCATTATCTAATGTTCACGGGCTAGTCCTACCAGGTGGGCACTGAGCAGTGCAGCCTTGGAGGTGAAAGGTAAATGACTAAACCGCTTCTGGTGCAACAGAACTCCGTGATGGAAGCCAGAGCGCATGGAAACTCTGTTTACCTTCCTGCAGCAGTGGTACCTATATATCTACTTGTACTGGCATGCATTCAAACTGCTAGGCTGGACGGAGCTGGGACAGAGCAATGGCAGCTCACCCCAGGGATTCGAACTGTTGATCTTCTGATTAGCAAGCCCAAGAGGCTCAGTGGTTTAGACCACAGCACCACCTGCTCCTGCAGCTGTGGAATTGAGCTTCTAACCACATATGCATGAATACATACATACATACAGGCAACTCCCCATTTGCGCACAATCGGCATGCACACGACTGCTGCTGCACGTGCCATTCTTGGCATCACAAGGGGGTGGCAGTGGAATGGGGTAAATGGGGAGTTGCCTCTCTCTCTCTCTCTCTCTCTCTCTCTCTCTCTCTCTCTCTCTAAAACACTGGATGGTTTGATACAAGCATAAGGCAGCGTGAAAACCATCGAAGGACAGTCTCGAAAAAGAAATGGCGTCTACCTGCAATGAAGTAATAGACGATAGCATTGGAGCCCTCGTCAGCATCTACTGCTCCAGTGACATTGCCCACCACTGTACCAGGACGTGAGTGTTCAGGCACAGAAAGAACCTGATAAGGGGGAGACCCTTTCTGCAGGGGATGTTGGGAGAGATGGGGAGATAGAGAGGGGAAAAAAACCACATGTTAAAAGGTAGCAAAAATAGACAAGCATAAAGTCACAAATGGTAAACAATGTGCAATACTATCAACAACTGACTGAATGAATTGCATTTGGGGGTGGGGGACTGCAAGCAAAATATTTTTTTGAACCTCAAATAAAATTTGAGGTGCGACCAATAATACAAGATATATAAAGACAGCTAAAAGAAGCAACCTAACTTTTCCCTTTGCTCTTCCTTGAAAGTCGTAGCTATTTTCTTTCTTTCCATTTCAAGAGCTTTTTTTTAAAAAAACCTCCCACCTTTACTAATTTTTTAAGGAGTTAAATTGTCATCCAAGTACAGTGGTACCTCGGTTTCCAAATGTCTCCGTAGTCAAACGTTTTTGTTTTTGAATGCCAAAAACCCGGAAGTAAGTGTCTCAGTTTTTGAACGTGCCTTGGAAGTTGAACAGGAAACACGGCTTCCATTTTGAGTTTTCCGTACTGAGGCTTCTGGTTTGAGGCTTCTGGAACAGATTACGTTTGAAAAACGAGGTACCACTGTATCTATATGAACACTACTCATAAGATTAAAAAACTGCAGATGAAAAAAGCCTTGAGAGCAGGGTGAACAGTGCATAGCTTGATGCAACGGCGTTGTGAACTCCTAATATCATAGCATAACCTTTTCGCTGAAAACCTCCCTGACATTATGCCAAAAACTACGCTACCATCCTTTCCCAAATGTCTCCCATGCATAGATCTCAGGCAATGGGTATTTCCTATTTGTCTGCTGTCGTAGCAGAAATGAAGCAAGAAGAAACTTTCCCCTACGAATAACTGAACATTTCTCTAAGATCAAAGAATTCCCAGAATTCCCAGGGACTCCAATAAACTATTACGCAGAACGCATTCTGCAAACAGCATCCTGCGAGGTGGAGGTAAGAACAACCGTTCCCCGTATTGCTCCCAAAGGAACCCGATTGTTATTTTGGGACCTGGTATTCCACAGCTCCAATGAAGTCCAAAAGGGGAAGGGATAGACCTGCTTACAGGCGGCCTCAGGAAGACGGGCTCGTTGTCATCTATATCATCCAGAGCCACCTGGAGGGGCTGCATGGTCTCGTAAGGTGGTTGGCCTTGGTCGCATGCCACAATGATCAGCTGCAGGAGGAACACACACACATACAAAACAACAACAACACCTGGTCTGTAAAAGGGAAGCTCAAAAGTTCTGGAAAGAAACCAACATTTATTTCCCCCTTTCCTCTCCATGCCAAAGGGAAGACTCTACTCCCTAGCCAGTCCTTTGAGTCAGAAAGGGGAAATAGGCAACAGGGGCATTTCTTAATTTAGGATATAAAATGAAGAACAGAAAGCTGGTTCAGTGTCTCAGTTCTGCATCTGATGGCATTACATGGGATTAGAACTAATAAGTAGTTTAATTTCTTCCTCATTTTAATAGCCTGACTGGCTACCATCGGGAGGTGGCTCTGATCCTGATCAGTTCCTACCCTCAGAGGCCAAATTGGACAGGTGGGCCGCTGTATTACGATGTCAGGTGACTGGCAGGTGGTGCCTTGGTGCTGCACTTCCTAAGCCGCCGAAAGCTGGGTGCTTGGGAACTGTAGTGCTAGGGTGCTTTGCCTTGCTTGTAAGCACTAAGCAGCGGGTGGCCAACCTACTTTCTGAGGGGGCCAGATGTACAGTGGTACCTCAGGTTACAGACGCTTCAGGCTACAGACTCCGCTAACCCAGAAATAGTACCTTGGGTTAAGAACTTTGCTTCAGGATGAGAACAGAAATCGCGTGGCAGCAGCAGGAGGCCCCATTAGCTAAAGTGGTACCTCAGGTTAAGAACAGTTTCAGGTTAAGAACGGACATCTGGAAAGAATTACGGTAAGTTCTTAATGCAAGGTACCACTGTACAGTCAACCGTGTTGGTTGTGCAGTCAATCCAACAGACTTGAACCCACTGTCCGTCAGCAGATGGACAGTGACTCCAAACCCACTTTCTGCAGTGATTGGCTGTGTGACTGAGTTCCCTACGGAATCCAGCCGTGTTTCTGTCAGCCCCACATCTGAGCTCACATTGGATGTCAGGTATGGGACAGGTGGGCATGGTTTGGGGAAAATGGCTTTGTGGTCCAAATCGGGACCAACCTGGCCCTGTGGGATGGAGGCTTCCCACCCTGGCCCACATTAACAGGTTGAACCTGTGACAGCATTGCAGTAGACCCCTATAAGAGGCTTGTAAAGCCATCCATGGATTAAAGAAGAAATAGAAGCCACAGAAAGAAACAGAGAGAGTTAGGAAAGGAACTGAGCAGGAAGGAGCTGGCTTCACCCTTCCAGACCACATCTACAACATCTCTGCACCTGGGACGGGGGAGCAGTGCTCCTAATCTTTCAGACCTACCTGTGGTCTGTGCTGATGGATCCCTATGTACGGGGCAGCACATAGCTTGAGAGGGGAACTGACTGAGCACCTGGAAGGCTGCACTAGCATGCTGGTTCTAGGCCTGGTTTAAGCACACATCTTTACTGCAGCTTCACCACATCCCCAATCATGCTCCCATGTTTGTTATGCTTGTCTGAGTTCTCCACCTGCCCCTGGGCACCATCGCAGCACTGGGACACATCTTTGGCAGGCTGGACGTGGCAGCCTTCTGAGCAATGAGGGCCACAGCTGTGGACAAAGAACCACATGGGCTACTCCTGTGAATGTCCCAGCATTCCTGACCAAGGGACTTACGCTGTACACAGCTTGCTTCTCTCGGTCCAGCCTCATTGCTGTCTGGATGAGCCCGCTGTTTGGGTCGATGGTGAAGTATTCCCAGTCTTTGTTCCCTGCGCCGGTTTTGAGGAAGGTGTACTGCACAGCTCCATTGAGACCCTCGTCCTTATCTGTGGCGTAGACTTCATACACGTTGGATCGGAGAGGAATTTCCTGTTGCAGACACAAATATTGTATCACCTGGGGAAGCTTTTAAGGATACAAGTCTAGAAGCGTCTATTGGGGAATAGTATGTCCTATGAACCATAAATCCCCCCCCCCACACACACACGCACACACACTTCCCTTCATTAAAGGTTCGTCAAAGCAGGATGGCCTGCCAAACTTGTACTTAGAGCTCTTGCAGCCAATTCCTCTAAACTTCTGATCTTAGAAGCCTATAAGCTTCTAAGCAGAGCCCCTGATGTGCAGGAGCACCATCATGTTCTCAGGACAGCTCACACATTACTTTAAGATCAGGTTTGTCAGTACTCGCAAGTTGTATAATACAGAGAGCAGGTGAAAGTAAGATGTCATCCTCCTCCTGTTCTAGCTCAGTCTGAGGTGCCATGTTAGCTCAAGCTGAGCAATACACATCACTTTTATATTTGTACTCGGGCACCTTTCTCATCCGTTTGCATTGCTGCCACCTGATGGACATTTCAGTTCTAGTCATTGCTTTGTTCATAAAGAAAAGCAGAGTTTTGATTCCCCCCCTCAATAGTGCAGCCAGAGCAACTGTGTGCATCCTAATAATATCCAGTTACTTATTACTGTACCTAAGATTGAGAATGATCAAATATGCTTCTGTTCAGGAAAGCAGGTGAGAGACAAAGCACGGATCAGAGCAGATATACTTTTTGCTGTGGGAATCTACACCATTAAATCAGCTGGCTGCATAAAGCTACAGAAAGCCAACTCTGGACTACTGTATCGTTTATCAGAAGCATGAGAAATTCTAAATAGGGATTTACCTCTTTAATGTGCAAGATAGTTCCATTGGGGGGGCGGATAAATAACGGACGGTTGTCATTGATGTCAATAACATCTACTTGGAGCATAGTTGTTCCCCAGAGAGGTGGTCTCCCTTTGTCAGTGGCCAGAACGGTGAGGTTGAACCTCTCGTAAGACTGTAGGCGCCTGCGAGTTGTTATGAGCCCTGAGTCCTTGTGAATTCTGAAGGCCTCTACAGGCAGAAGAGATGGTACAGATACTGCATTAATTCTTGCACTACGGAAACAAACCTTTGCAAGTTTACTTCAATAAACTTATTCAACAAATAGCAAAATGGAGAAAAAGGAATGTGTGTGAACAAACAATAAATTCATTCATCTTCAGTTTATTTGCTCCCTAATGATACATCAGACTAAATAATCGAATCCAGACAGTAATAAGTTTAGTAGCAACAGCACATATCTAGCTCACGCAGCAAATTTCATACTTTTAGGGCTGCCTATAAAAATTTCTCAGAAGTGCTGACGTTCCTGTGGAAACTCAGAAATCACTGCTACTTTTTTAAAAAGCAGATAAAAGGCTAAACAGCACCGAAAAGGTTAAAACTGTTATTTTTAGTTCTCTCCTTAAACAAGTGGGAATGAGGATACAAGTTTCAGAAGAAAGGCGATTTCCCTTTGCCTCAAATAGCGTAGTGGTTAAACGAAAACCTCGGAGAACAGGGTTCAAATCCCCACTCAGCCATGAAGCAGAGAAGGAGCTTTCAATATTTCCAGACCTGGGATCTACCTTTAACCCAAACAAGCATTTGGAGACCTCTTTCTTTCTTCTCATACGATGGTGCTGCTGCTATTGCAAGCTGTTAGTGGGTTTTGACCCACCAGTTGAAGACCAACACTCTAGAGCAGGCTTTTTCAAACCTGGGTTGCCAGCTGTTGCCAGACTACAACTCCCATCATCCCTAGCTAACAAGACCAGTGGTCAGGCATGATGGGAACTGAAGTCCCAAAATAGCTGGAAGTCCAAGTTTGGGAAACCCTGCTCTAGAGGAATTTTCCTGTTGAGTTACTATGGGCAGACCCACCACTTGGGGGGAGTGTAATGAATATTGAAGCCAAGCAAGTCTGATCATGAGGTGTGGTATGGTGCATTCCTGCTTCACAGGAGAAAGCAAAAGGCTTTGCAGCTGATATTGTGCACCTCTGGGGACACCCTAGCGGTTGTCAAGGCAGGAGGTTTAGTGGCACTGACACCAGTTCTTCTGTGACTGCTCCTTACAGGCCTGGTAATAATACTTCCTTGCTTTTCTCATTTTTTTCCTTTCCCTGCTAGACCCATTGCTCAAAGGAGAAGAAAATCTGTAGAGAGTGGACCTTAAGCAGAACAAAGAGGAAGAAGTGTACAGTGAGAAGAAAGGACAAAATCTAAGGGGGGGAATTGAGAAGACTGCCAAAAAACTGGTGAGGATGGAAAGCTATTCTGAACCTGGGTGATGCAGGGAAGGGTAGAATCTCCCCAGCCAGCCTATGTCTTCAAATCTATGTTACCTGACCCTGCCTACCCTGGGCAGTAGGAGGAATTGACCTATATCCAGATGCCTTCTTCCCACTTGACAGAAGAGAGATGAAGCAAAAGAGAAAGAAAAAGCCAGCATGGTCTCCCGGAGAGATCTGGATTCAGGATCTACCTCTGCACTGACACTTCAAATAATTAAATGGGAACAACACGTCCCTTCATGGATCACCGCCTTGCCGTGGCGAAGGGGCTTGAACAACTCAGAGAAGCTATGAACTATGCTGAGCAGGGCACCCAAGATGGACAGGTCATAGATTTTGAACTGTGGTGCTGGAGGAGACTCTTGAGAGTCCCGTGGACTGCAAGAAGATCAAACCTTTCCATTCTTAAGGAAATCAGCCCTGAGTGCTCATTGGAAGGACAGATTGTGAAGCTGAGGCTCCAAAGTATTGGTACTTTGACCACCTCATGAGAAGAGAAGACTCCCTGGAAAAGACCCAGATGTTGGGAAAGATGGAGGGCACAAGGAGAAGGGGACAACAGAGGACGAGATGGTTGGATAGTGTTCTCGAAGCTACCAGCATGAGTGTGACCAAACAGCGGGAGGCAGTGGAAGACAGGAGTGCCTGGCATGCTCTGGTCCATGGGGTCACGAAGAGTTGGACACGACTAAATGACTAAACAACAACAAACAACAAAACCCAACACGCAGGATTATTGTGAAGGTAAAGGCATTACAAATCATTTTGCCCATTGCAACTCTTATGTGAATCTGGTAATAATTAACACCAATAACCAAGAACATCATACAAAGCAATATGGTACATATTGTCTACATCTACACAGTAATCAATTGACCTCTCTCCCTCTCTCTCTCTCTCTTTTGTAAAATGGAAAGAAAGTGAGCCTTTTTGTGCTTTTGATGATTTCTGGGATTTTAACCCGTCTCGCTCTCTTTCTTCCCACCTGTCTACAAACCTTCTCCGTTCATGAAGCTACATACCTACTCCAGGCCCTTCAATATTGTAGGTCACCATTCCGTTGTCTCCCTCGTCAAGGTCAGTAGCAGTCATCGTGATCACAGAAGTCCCTCCCGGCTCGTTTTCATACACACTGGTGCTATACTGTTTTTTGGCAAATTGGGGTCGGCAGTCATTGATATCCAAAACTGTAATCACCACCTGAAATCAAAGCAAACCAATAATGTAGTGGGGGGGGGGGGGAGAAGCCCCTTAGAAGACTGAAGCACATGAACATCACGATCCTCCCATCACAATGGTGCACACACAAAGTGGATACCCAAAAAACCTCACTTAGCTGGCTCATCTTTTTTTACGGGTATTTTTCTATGAATCAGCCCCTACAGCTTTACCTTCCAATCTGATCAGAAGAAGTGCTCTAGTCTGCTATAGAGAGTGCAATCTCTAAAGAGCAGAGTACTTTATTTCCTGATTGGGAGATAAAATTCCTTTGCCCGATCTTTAGGGCTCTTATTGCCAGTGCTGACTGTGAAGTATCACAGTGTTAAGATCACAGATAAAGACCTCTCCCTGCTCTTTAAGGCAGCATTGCAACCATTCCAGAGCATGTGCAGTTCGTGTTATGTGTCTGTGGTCTGCAGGCGTCTAGGCTGTGTACAGATGAATGCACACATATACTTTGGCCATATCTACTGCTGGTGAAGTGGCCCTTAGAGGGGTGGCTGACCACCAATGCAGGCCTTGGGCTGAAAATATTTAGCCAATCCCGATGCAGATGGGGATGCTTGCATAATTGGAGTGGCATTTGTTGTCCTGTCCCACGTGGCACTGAAAACGTTGAAGAGTCCATGTACATTGGAAATGTCTCATTAATCCTCCCCTCTGCAGTTCAGCATCTGATGCTGGTATGGTTTTCCTTACCTGATCCTGCCCATGCCACGTGGTTCCTATGTAAAGCATAGGGAGCAGCGATTGTGATGATTCCCATATGCATTTCTCCCTCTTCCCATAACATCTATTTCTCTTTCTCCGTGCTTTCTTTCCAGTGGTACCTCAGGTTACATACGCTTCAGGTTACATACGCTTCAGGTTACAGACTCCGCTAACCCAAAAATAGTGCTTCAGGTTAAGAACTTTGCTTCAGGATGAGAACAGAAATCGTGCTCCGGCGGCGCGGCAGCAGCAGGAGGCCCCATTAGCTAAAGTGGTGCTTCAGGTTAAGAATAGCTTCAGGTTAAGAACGGACCTCGGAAATGAATTAAGTACTTAACCTGAGGTACCACTGTATCTTGTTTCTGACACAGTCTATGACTTTGTTTTTATTTTTATTAAATCTCCCCTCCTGCCTTGGTCTTCCATGCAGTCACAACCTTATGCACATTTGCTATTACTGCACTTAACTTTTCTTCTTTTCTGTACTCTTAGTAAAGTTTGGAATGGAAATATTGGGTGTCGCTATAAATGAGCAAAGCAGATATGCTGATACTTTGCCTCTTCCACAGCGGTGCGTTTTCCAAAACATGCAGTGAAGCCTCCATGTCACTCAATTACCTGCACAGAGTTCTCTCGGCGGTCACTAGAAATGGCCCCTGGATTGTCTCTGGCTACAGCAGTCAACATATAATGATCTTTCTTTTCTCGGTCCAGGGTTGACATAATGTAGATATCTCCCTGGAACACACAAAGACCTTCAGAAAGTTATTGGATGCATTCAGGCACCTTTATGGAAGCGGTGCATTTGCTAGATGGAGCACGTTGCTTTTCCTTCTTGGGCATCAGCAGGGATTCCGTTGGACAGTAAGTTATTTTCCTATATAAAATGACATTTGCAGTCAATTGAAGGTACATCTGCACTGGCGCCCCAACATTGCAGTTTTTGGGGTAAGTCTCTTTAGGTCTTTGTTAGGTATAGCATGTGTCAAGAATACGCGACACAGTTGTGACAAAGGTAAAGTCTGTTGGGAGTGTTGCGGGTATCAAGGAGTTAACACCGTGCTAGGGGGAAATGCTGACTCAGTATCACGTGATGAGTCAGCATCATGAGACATGGGGCGTTGCCTACTTGGTCTATAGCAAGCTAGTATAAAGAGGTTCAGTTGACTTCCCCATGCTGGCTTCTCCCCTGCATGTAATCCCTCCCACGTATACTGATTCCCGGAAGTAAGCCTGCTTTATGACGACCCAAGACTGCAACTGCTTTACTTAAAATGCAACTTGACTCCTGAGTGTTGCATGTGGGGCATTTGTACGTTCCAACTCAGTTTGCTATTGGTTTAACTATAATTCGAATCGTGCGGTGGCAAGAAGACCCCTTGGGGCAGTCAGATGACTGTTCTGGAGCTTTTCTAAAAGGAAACTTCTTTTATAAAAGGACAGAGGGCAGTGCTGTAGTCCTTGGACTGGCT
The DNA here is from genome assembly GCF_965112155.1 of Podarcis liolepis. NCBI lineage: Eukaryota > Metazoa > Chordata > Lepidosauria > Squamata > Lacertidae > Podarcis > Podarcis liolepis. The sequence goes on from NC_139556.1 coordinate 33,083,362, forward strand.
CATAAAGGGACCCTCTGGACCGTGGGTTTTAAACTGGGCCCATGATCTGAAGAGAGCCATGAGAGCCAGTGTGGTGTAATGGTTGGAGTGTTGAACTAGGACATAGGAGACCAGGGTTCAAATCCCCACTTGGCCTTGAAACTCACTGGGTGACCTTGGGCCAGTCACTGCCTTTCAGCCCAGCCTTCCTGGCAAGGTGGCTGTAGGGATTAAATGAGGAATCATGTATACCTTGGTGGGGTTCTAAATGAAATAAATAAGAAAACAGAATAAATATCTGCCTGGACTGAATCACGTGAGTCCACTTTTGAATCCAGGTTCTGTCGAGTCCATCCCTAGCTGTGGGTATTTGCATCCAACTCTGCTACTTGCCTCCTGGCAGCATATGAGTTCTTTATACATGCACTTCTCTTTTTCCACCACCTGCCCTCTGATAGTCAGCGGATCTCAGGCAAATGTGGGAGTGGCTCTGCTATCCACTAAATTGTTAGTAGTTGTTCAGTAGACCTGACTACAAGCAGGGTAGAGACAAATCTAAACAGAGGCTTGGTTAGTCAAAGGCTTGCAGGCTGGCTTAGTTTATTACCGTGTTGGGGTTGATCCCAAACTTGCCCTCCCCATCTCCCAGGCTGTACTCGATCTGGGCAAAGCGTCCCGAATCGGCATCTGTGGCACGGACCCTCAGAATGACAGTGCCTAGGGGGACATCCTCAAAGACAGGTTTCTGTAATAAACACAAGAGAAAATGATGATGTCAGACATTTTGACTGGTATCTGATCCAATTCTAAAGGGGTATCGGACCCAATGCATGCCACAAACTGAGTGGTGGAGCTGCCTGTCTATCACTGATGACAAAGCCTAATCTCTACAACAAATAATCAGCTTCAGGATGTGTTGATGGCAATTAGGTTACACTCTTGGAAAAAACATAAAACTGATTCACAGAAGATAGGTCTATTAATGGCTATTAGCCGATAAGGTTAAACAGAGTGTTCCTTTTCAAAAAGGCAGCAGGACTCTGAGGATCTGGTGGAGCAGGCAGTCAACAAGGAAATGCTTCGCCATCATGTCCTTGCTAGTGAACTTCTCAGAGATATTTGTCTGGTCAGAGGTAGATTTCAGACTGGATGGATAGAACATAAGCCCCATCTAACCTTGCACCCACTTCACTCCCCACAATATATTGTGAACCAGGGGCCACCGACCTTTTCACACTTGTGAGCTTCTTTGGCTTCAATCTCTTCCTAAATTATATGCAGTTATATGGTTAATTTTAATGTGATTCTTATCACGGAATCTCACACCACAGGTGGTATGCTGTCCTGAATGTTACGCTCCATAGAGCTGTTTCAGACACTATTTCATAGTAGAGGAAATTGTTTCATCTGATCCTGCTTCCCAAGTCCCCGTCCCCCACCTAGACATCATGTTTCAATTCACCTGGTAGGATGGCTGGCTGAAGATGGGGTTGTTGTCATTGATATCCACAATTTCTAGGTGCACTGGTATCTCGGCTGATCTCCGGGGAGATCCGTTGTCGGAGGCCCGAACAGTGAAGTTCAGCCATTGAACTTCTTCATAGTCCACCGTCCTGTTGGAAATTACTTTTCCTGAAAGAGAAGATTATGACTGCCATCTTGACTGATGCTAATTTTTCTCCCACCTCTCTGCAGACTTCTAATAGACCATTCCGAATGGGCATTAAAAATAAAATAAAAACGACATGCCCGCAGACGGCTGGTTCTACTATTGGAATGGCAGACAGTTAAGAGTCTCTTGCAGCCCTTGGGACAAATTTCAAGATGCTTATCCAGAAACATATGTCCAGGGCCATTGCTAAAGAAAATCTTAAGGGTCTGGTGGTCATTTCATGCTAGGAATGAAGCACCACTTGCCTGGAGGCAAACAACGCTTTTGATAAACATTATTTATTTTATTATCTACTACTTAATTACAACTGTCTCTAAGTAGGATACAACAGAAATAAAAATTTGTTAAAGCTGTAAAATCAGAATTCAGTTAAAATGCTTGCTGGAATAAGCAAGTACAATTGTACCTTGGTTCTCGAACGGAATCCGTTCCGGAAGTCCGTTTGACTTCCAAAACATTCGGAAACCAAAGCGTGGCTTCTGATTGGCTGCAGGAAGCTCCTGCAGCCAATAGGAAGCTGTGGAAGCCCTGTCAGACATTCGGGTTCCAAAGAATCTTCACAAACTGGAACACTCACTTTTGAGTTTGTGGCATTCGGGAGCCAAAACGTCCGACTACCAAGGCGTTTGGGATCCAAGGTACAACTGTATTTCATGGGTACTGGAAATGCAACATCAAGGGGGCCTGTCTGACCTCCACTAGGGGGCCCAGAACAATGAACTCCAACCTCCTGTTGGGTACAAGCCATGCATGTGAACCAAAGGGGACCACAAATATTGATTCTGCGGAGAGCTTGCTGAACCTCTGGTGTCCATTGATTTTTGCATTACAAGCAAAGAACATGCAAGCACAGTCTTTCAGAGATCCCAGACTGGCTGTTTACAACACGGAACAATTTACTGAACACTCCTCCAGATAGTGCCATACAGAAGTTATACGACACTGCCAGCTAACGGTTTATTACTGGACTTTTTTTGCAGTTAGAAAAGTGATGGGATCATTGCACTAGAAAGTGAAGGATATCAACAAAATTTTGTGCCAATAACTAGCCCACCTGAAAGCACCTGAAAGCCCATCTCCCAAAAAAGTTAGGTCCAAAAGCCTAAACTTAGTTTGTAATCTCCTTGGGGGCAAGGACACGTTTGTTGGGTTTTTTGTTTTTGTTTTTGGCTTATGTAACACTGTAAAGCACCATGTACAGTGATGGCGCTGTGCTAAATAGGTCTTCATAATTAAACAATTTCTACAAATTACGAAGGAAACGAATGGTGCAGAATTCTTGAACATATAAGAGGTATGTTTAGAACTTGGCCAAATGAACTATCGAGGTCAGCCCTAACAGAGACCTGAGTGAAGTAGAAAAGGTTTCATACGAACTTTTTTTCATAAGACTGCCCAAACAATGAACCTTCCTGTGCCAATGGAAAAACAATGGGAAATAAAATGGTACATTTCCCCTCCCCCATACGGAGAACCTTCCTTAGGGCTCCCTTAGGGATTTCCTGGAAAGAATGGGGGAGGGGGGGTCCCATGTGTCCCACCTACCTGCTGAACTGTCTTCCAGCTGGACATATCCCTCAGGTGAAAGGTCGAGTAGCTCATAAGTGATCTGACCATTAGCACCTTTGTCTGGATCTACAGCTGACACGGATATCAAGGTGGTCCCTGGAGTGGCCCCTTCCAGGATCCTTTCCTTGAAAAACAGTGCCCCAAAAGGGCGGAAGCGAGGAGTGTTATCATTGACATCCAATATGTTTACTGTCAGCTTTGCTGTGAGAGGCAGAGAGGGGAGGGGAGAACAGGAAAGAGTAAGGATAAAACACCTGAAGGTTTACCAGACTGAAACCCTCTCCTTTTCTGACCTCAACACCATAGCGTGACTCAGTTTAAAGTGAAAATTACAGGAATTGCCGTACCATTTGGCACACTAACTGAGCGGTCCACCACATCGCTGGCATTGTCGTAGACGGAGATGGTGACTTCGTAAGTGGCTACCAGCTCCCTATTTAGAGTGGACTTAACTTTCACAGCACCTGGAAGTAAGAAAAAGATGGGGGCAAATTCAAACTAAATAGCATACTCAAACCATGGGAGCAAGAGCTTTCACAGGCCAAAGAAGTATATTCATCTAACAAATGTTTACAAGCTTCTTAGTCCCTTTTCACCTATATTCTCCCCAGCCAGAAAACCCATCTATAAACACACAGCACATCCAGATTCCTTTGGTTCAATCCAACCTAATTCTGTACCATACATTATTTAATATTTTTGGGATGTTGTTTTTTTACATTTCTTTTGTATCCCCCATGCTTTTATATTATGGGCAAGACTTGTATTTCTTCAACGAACCTGGATACTGAGAGGCAGTGTATTTTGTGAGAACGATGACTCACCCTAAGTTAAATGAGTTCAGATATTGACCAGAATATGCTTTCAGTTCTATGCAGAATGTGTATCAAGGCATACTTACTGAGAAAGGGTTTCCAAATAATCTGAACAAGGAAGTAGACCCTATTAAACACAAGGGGATTTCCTTCTGACTAAAAATGTACAGGATCACTCTGTTAATCTGGCTCCTGTGACCTGCTAAATCATGATGTGGCCTTAGCACACCTTTCAGGTCTGTCTCCTTTCTGTGACATTCATGGTCTGGTCTACCTTAGCATAGCAAACTTATATGGAGCCACAGCACTGCGTTCATGAGGCTGCATGAGGAATGGATAAAATGCTGGCCTTGTGCAGAGAGAATTTAATCTATGATGCCCTTTGGGTGACTATGAGTAAAACACTATCTCTTAGACCAGGCATAGTCAAACTCGGCCCTCCAGATGTTTTGGGACTACAACTCCCATCATCCCTAGCTAACAGGACCAGTGGTCAGGGATGATGGGAATTGTAGTCTCAAAACATCTGGAGGGCTGAGTTTGCCTATGCCTGTCTTAGACTACCCCCTTCTTTGCAAGATTGCTGTTTGTATAAAATGAGATAATAAGATTCATACAAGTCTCCCTCAGCTCCTTCAAAAGTTTGATAAGAAAAGTGATAAAAGAAATTGCAAGCTGACCACTGTGGGCCTTAAGGGTCAGAACACCAAATTTGTGTTACACTGCATTCAGGACTCCTTGCTACCCTGCCCTATCCACCAAAGAACAGGACGGAAGTTCACTTACCCTAAAAAATCCTTGCCCCTCCCACTCCCTAGCAGCTAGGTGCTTCCGAGGAGTTTTCAGCATTCAGTCTGTGAAGGCTGTGACACAATGCATGGAAGGCACATTTTGGCTGCTCTTTGCCAGCAAGACACAAACCGGCACTGAACCAGGGATGGTGAGGATGAGAATGGAGGAGGTGTTGACTGAGATGGAAAGAAGACACTGAGCACACGCATAGAAACAGAAAAACCAAACCTGCAGGTCTGAGAGCCGTAAGGGAAATAAGAAGATTATAGTTAGTTATAGTTGAAGTGAAGCAAGTAGCCATTCAAAAGTGTACAGAGAAAGCAAAGGGAGAGTCAGAAAGGGCAAGGCAGACATAGAAAAAAAGGGGGAAGAGCAGGACGTGAAAAGGAAAGAGAAGTAGAGGTGGGAAGAAAGTAGAAAAGGTGGGAGAGAATCTTCCTCACTGTATTCTGCTCTTAGATTAATGGCTGCTGTGGCCAGGAGAGTCTTGCACAGCTTGGGCAGTTGTGTCCACTGCACCCCTTCCTAGAAAAGGCGGATCTGGCTACAGACAAAGTGATACATACATTGGTCACCTTCCAGTTTAGATTACTGTAATGCACTCTCTGTGGAGGAATCCTTGAAAAGTGTTCAGACACTGTAGCTGGTGCAAAACAGTCCAACCACTTGTGGTACACACCTTTTTAGACCTTTTAGATTCATTTCTGGGCTGAATTCAAGGTCCTGGTGCTTACATATAAAGCCGTAAACGGCTATGGGCCAGGATAGCTGGAAGATCTTGCTCTTTCATACAGACCTGACTGTGTGTTGAGAACATCACCGCTGTGAAATTCCCTCCCAAAGGAGATGAGACCAATCCCATCCCTGATGGCATTGAGATAGGCAATGAAAACATTCTTAGTCAGCGGTGCAACTTTTAATGGTTTTAAATATCTGGCTGCAGATTTTACTCTGATTGTAAGGTTTAACTTTTGAAACTTGGTGGTGCTGAGTTTTACATCAGCTACAATGGGGAGCTTTTTCTTAGGGCTGGAAAGTGAGATAAAGTGTTCACACAAATAACTAAACAAATTGTTGACTTTAGGAACTCTTCAATATGCAGGTCTGACAAAGCGACATTTGATAAAACTGTTACTATAAATGATGTTTTGGGCCGATAATGTTTCTTTTCAATGTTAAAATGGTATAGAGTATTCATTTTTCCTGCCTTCTGTTGCTTTTGGCCATTTTCCTTAGAAACTGTGTTACACTCCCATGTTTGGAGCAGTATTTCAGCCTCCCAACTCTTGTACCTGTTCTAAAATCCACTGCAAACGCTCCCTGCTGGTCAGGCACAAGAGCATCATTATCATCTTTGGCAAGGATTTCAATGATGTAGTATTCCAGCCGGGGATTGAGGTCTCTGTCTCTTGCAGTCATCTCAGCAACAACCGTGCCTATTTCAGCCGATTCAGGGACACTGACAGTCTGGATGGGGTTGATGAACTCTGGCTGAGAGTCATTGACGTCGTCAATGAGGATGCTCACAGTGGCGGTGCCAGAGAGAGGCGGTGTCCCTCGATCCACAGCAATCACCGTCAGCCGGTAATTGTCCTTCTCTTCTCTGTCTATGCTGATGTTGGCCACACTGATCACCCCTGTGTTGGTGTTGATCACAAACCTATCTTGAGCTCCACTTTCGATCCGATAGCTCAGCTGCTGGTTGAGGCCACTATCCATGTCAGTTGCCATTACCTGGAGAACAGAAAAACCTAGGGGGGACACCCAGACTGTGAGAGCTTTTCAGTTACCTGAATCCTTAGAACACAAGAGCTGTCATCTAGGATCAGTCCCACAAACTGTTGTCTCCAGCAGTCTTCCCCTGCTGAAGCCTGCTATAAAGAAAGCTTAAGAAAGCTCATTAAGATATAGACGTGTGACGATACTGTGATATGAAATATCTCCTTCCTACAATTTGTAAAGAACATATGGGGAACAGATAGGGTCAAATGAATTCCATCAGACTGTAGAATGTGGAATGCTCTCCCCAGGGAAGCTCACCTGGCGCCTTCGTTATATATCTTGAGGTGCCAGGCAAAAATATAAGCCTTTGGCTAATTAAACAATGGATGACCTTTTAAGCTGTGTGTGTGTGTGTGTGTGTGTGTGTAGAGGTGGTGGTATTTTTGTTTGTTTGTTACTATGGCGTGTATTCTTGTGTTTTTATATTGTAATCTGCCCTGTGATGAAGGACAGTATAGCAAAATAAAATAATAATAATAATAATAATAATAATAACGGGCTGCATAAAGGACAATATGGATGTTCATGGTGAACTGAAGGTAGGCCATATAGGTGACCTGAGCAAGATGTGAACTCTATCATTAAAAAGCATTAAAGAGTGATGAACACTTAGTACATTCCTTGATGGGCAAAACTATGTAATGACTGCCAGCTAAACACATATACACAAAAAAACAAATAATTGTCTCTTCCTTATTTGCTAACTTATGGGAACAGAGCAAAAAAAAGAAAAAGAAAAAGGTGATCCTTTGTTAACTGGAATTTTGGTCAAGTAGTCTGTCTGTGTCCAGAATACAAGTGTGTTTATCAGCATGGTAAGAAAAACATAATCAGCCAGATCCAGACTTCACACTGATTTCACCGGACCTACTCTAAGCATGACTAAATGGGGATCCAACCCAATATCCATATTGCCCATAAATGGCCAGAGAGTGGTGTAGAATATTGCAAATTTATCTCTTGATTTCCTGGATTGCATACTTCATTTTCAATTATCACTGTATGGTTGTTGTTTTTAAGAAATCCCAGTACCTATCCTCATCTCAGTCTCACTAGATTATTTGTACTTTGCCTTCATTCTGACCTGGAGGGCTGTTTTCCAGCAGGTGAGCAGTCAACAGGGCCGGGTGAAAAGTTGGCCTATTGTCATTATCATCCAGAATGGTCACAGTGAGCCTAGCGGTGCTGTTCAGCTTTCCAATATCCATTGCAACCAGCAGAAACTCCAAGACCGGATTCAAGAAGGCTTCTCTGTCTATCACTTGGCCTGGCCTCACCAAAACAACCCCTGTAAATTATGAATAAAGATTCCATTAGGAAAGATAGGAACCAACTATAGGCACGGGCAGCCAAAGTTCTACCAGTCATGCTCCACAGAGTGCAAATCTCATTTTGCCAAAATAAAATTTGCAGCAAACTCTACAATTCTATGATTCTATGAAATTGGCGTACCAGCACTTGGAAGTCGTAACAAATGGCAAAGGAAAAGGGAAGTCTGGAGAGCTCCTTACTTGGGAGACCATATCGTGTCACCTCCCAACAATTTCCCCCAGTGAAGCCCATTACCCACACCACCATGTGACATCTACGGGCTACATGTAGAGCTTGCCACCAAAATGGTGTGTCGGTAGGGTAGCAGACTGTTTTATCAAAAGGTTCTGCCTACGGTTGTGCAGGACTCAAGTACAAAAGTAGGCCATGGTATAAAAGAATGGGCCCTCCAGTTTGGCCTGCTGTTTACTCACTCATTGTTTGGGTAAACAAAAGCTGACACCACTGATGAGTTTGTTTATGCAAGTCTTTTCAATAGCTCGCCCCCAACAATAAGCCAAACAGACAAGTTGCAAGGCTGTAACCGCTTCACATTGCAGGTGAGGTGCAACATGGAATGATCCTCACAGAAAATACTCCCTACACACAAAAACCCAGATCTTCTCCATATGCTTTAAAAAAGCCCAAGGTTCATTTCTGGCCTGCTCTCCTATTGGTCAGGGCAAATATTCCATTACCTCCTCACCCCAGACCAGGGTATTGCACTAGATAGGCTGCCTGCCCGCTAAGCGGGTATGTCTTTCTTACCTGTTCTGTTGTTGATGCTGAAAAGGTCTGTCGCTGCCCCAAGGAGCTGGTACGTCACCACAGCATTGATGCCCTGGTCGTTGTCCAAAGCTAGAATGGGCCCATTAAGGACTGTGATGCGAGTTCCTGAATTGAACATGGGAGGCCATTCAATCAGAGAGATAACATCAATAGACTGCCTCCTTTCCCTCCCCCCCCCAATGATTAACAGTGAATAATGAATGGGTGAAACAGGGTGAGGTCCTATGAAGCATGAGACAAAAAAGAAGTGCCTGGTGAGGCCTTGGCAGACTGAATCAAGAAGCCCCCTTGGAGACGCCTTACAGCCCTGCTAAAACAAAACAAAACACACACACACAATTCATCAGGAATATTGAAGTGAAAAGGACATTTAGTGGGAGTTTTGCCTCCTCTTGTTTCTGAACTCACATACTATCAGGGAGTGTGGCAGGCAAGGACATTGGCTTATTGAAGTATAAATATTTTGGCAGAAACCTAAAAGTACTTAAAGTTCAAATAAATGGTCTGAAGAATCAGGAATGATCTTCCAAGCCTTCTCCAACCCATGGTCTGGAAGATAAGAAATACGAATACAGCCAATGTCTTCCGGGGAAAACTTGCTAACATGAATTCTGATATGTACACTTTTTTGGCCTCAGCAAATGGGACCACACTAATTCACAGTCAGTTTCTTATATGCTATTATTATTTAAGAAAGGGAGTTAGAGAAGGTCTTAAAACTTATTCATAAGCTTGTTCATAAAAATCCTAAACTACTGGTTTCAAGAAACAAATAAAAGTATTTTGCCATTTCACAACAGAGAAAAGAACTATGGGTATTTTAGTAGCCACAGAAAACGGATAGCATCTGTATAAAACAAAAGTGATCATAGTAGAAAGCATCCAACTGTTTAAACAAATTCTGTCATTTCCAACAAATCCACTTTTACCAGGTTTAATTTGATTTACCTTTTCCAGCATTTCTCAAAAACAGCTCCCCAACTTTATTAAGCACATCTTCTGACACAATGGCTGCTCTAGGTTCTTGGCAACTAATGCAAAACAATTTCTTTGACGTCCACTATATGTGACATATTGAGAGTCCTAAGTCTGCTACCTGCTTTTTCCAGGTCAAGGATGGTTCTGCTCATTTACATCAGATGAATTTTTCCTCACTTGATTTGCATCTGGGTGGGGTTTTTTTTGGGGGGGGGGGGAACAGTTCCTCTATTTCTGAAAAAGTGGTTGGAGAAGATTGTAAAGAGGCAAGTGTATGCCAAGTGATGTTGTGGAAGAACAGATAACAGCGTTCAGAAACTGAGATGTCCTAAACAGCTTTTCCTTCTTACGTCACCACATTATTTGTTACCACAGTTTTAACATAATATTGTTCGAAAGTAAAAAATAAAATATAATCCCATTAACAACAGAAGACCTGGGCTGAACAAAGGGACCACCAGCAAGCTGTGAGATTCGAATATGTTAAGAGGAAACACATACCTGGGGGTGAGTTCTCCAGGATCTCGGCCTGGTAGGAACTCTGAGTGAAGAGGGGATGGTTATCATTTTCATCTGCTACTGAAATCACCAGCAAGTCAAAATCCTAAAGTGGTGTGAACGAAAAGGACAAAATGACTACAAAAGAAGCCGCAGTTTCCTTTAGCAGGGGCTCCTTCTCGCAATCATCATGACTGCTAAAGAATACAGACTGGTCTCTTCAGGGGTTTTAAGGTTTTGTTTAGATTTACAGGCTGCTCAAGAGCTTCACTATGCTTTATTGACTTAAGCCTGAATCCTAGAGGCCAATTCAAACAGGTAGGTCATATACAATGCTCGCAAAGGGGTTCAGGCTTGGACATTTGCCTCTCTTTAGGTATGTGCTGTTTGAACCTGATGCTGTTTGAACCTGATGCACATGTGGTAGTATTACAAGGGTGCTTTTTCCGTTTAAGCCAGTACCCAAAGAGAACGTGGAGCCAGTGCAGACATTCAACAGTGGTGTAATAGATCCTCTACATATATTTCTGGAGATAATGGCTAGATCTACCATGTTATACCAAGTTTAGTACGCTTTGCTTCTGAGTTAACATTGAAGAGGCCCCTGGAGACTCAGAAAATACCTCTTTTGTCTTATTTATTAGGCCTATCTATAGAACAGCATGCAGGGACACGGGTGGCGCTGTGGGTTAAACTACTGAGCCTAGGGCTTGCCGATCAGAAGGTCAGCGGTTCGAATCCCCGCGACGGGGTGAGGTCCCGTTGCTCGGTCCCTGCTCCTGCCAACCTAGCAGTTCGAAAGCACGTCAAAGTGGAAGTAGATAAATAGGTACCGCTCCGGCGGGAAGGTAAATGGCATTTTCGTGTGCTGCTCTGGTTCGCCAGAAGCAGCTTAGTCATTGCTGGCCACATGACCCGGAAGCTGTACGCCGGCTCCCTCGGCCAATAAAGCAAGATGAACGCCGTAACCCCAGAGTCGGCCACGACTGGACCTAATGGTCAGGGTTCCCTTTACCTTTACCTATAGAACAGCATTGTCTCAATTATATAATGTGCAAGCAGATGAGATTAAAACATTCTATGCCCATTCTGTGAGGTACCTTCACATTTTTTTTTTAGGGGGCTGAGGGGATGAGTGGTAACAGAACATTTGAATGAAGAGCTGTAGAGCTTTTGAAATATTTTAACCTGGGCTGTGAAAACCTTGGTCTGGGTTCTGTGTCTGAGAAGAGAAACTGATGAAGCAAAGTTTCAGGCTTGAGTCTTGTGCCTTTGATTGTTAGCTAGAGCAGCGTTACATGAAATGCTCTCAGTAAACCCAGTGCCAAAGTCAGAAAACTGTGAATAATTACCCGCCTTGCGTTGCGTGCATTTTCTGGGTTGTCCTTCACTGTCACTGTCAAGCTGTACTTGGACACCCGCTCCCTATCCAGCGGGCGGTTTATGTAAACGATGCCAGTCTGATGAAGAGACAGGAAAGGGAAAAAAGGGGAAAGAGAGGGGGAATAAATGGAACTGCATTGTTTTGTTTGCGTCTAACTCTGTCAAATGCCAGTGATGGGGAAACATTAAGCAGGGAGCACCAGCACCCATGATTCTGTGCTTACTGCTCAGGCAAGTGAGAATAGGTTATGTCCATTCTAACCAGGGTGAAAAAAGAGATTCCATTTTACCAGGTGAATCTGTTATGGAAACTCCTCTTCTTTGGAACACGGGAGTCAGGAAATGAAAAAAAGAAAAGATTACACCCTGAAATCTGGGCCTGAAGATGACTAGTTAAAGCTACTGAGAGGTAGCTTCGCTAAAATGCTTTTCTAAAATGCTGCATGTGAATACACAGGGCTGGACTGATATCATTTTTTAAAAAAAGAGGTTAATGTTACTATCAAGAGGTGCTTGCTGTTGTTTTCAGGTAGGGCTTTGTTATTTGAATCTCTTCTCAGCCCAACCACCAGCATACTATAAAATTAGTAGGAAGGGCTGGAAGGAAGGAGGCCTTTGCGCAGTCAGAATTGGGCTATAATTTGAGGATCTGTGCAGCAGCAACGAAGGAAAAGAAGTGAAACCAACGATTTCAAAACTGCCCATTGGTTCTGAGTGCAAATGAGAAGTGCATTTCCAGACCCAATGACCTCTTCAGACCCATGCAACTTAAGAAAGGAAAAGAAAAGATGTAGGCCCTCGGCAATTTGCAGAATAGAGCTCAGGTATCTAAAGCTAGGTGGAAAGATGACAATGAGTGCATTCTAATTAAAGGACACTTCTGAAATTCAAATCAGCATGAAGTGTGAAGTCACACTTTTCTTTTAATGCAGGCTGTAGACCTGGAGCCGCAGAGCTGAAAGAAAACACATGCCAGCCTCTTAAGACCACTGGAAGCCTTCACCCCGTTGCCTCCCAGTGGCAAACACCATGCTGCAAGTTAAATACTTTCTTTGCACTGTAGTCTCCAGACATTTCCCAGATGTTGAAGCAAATAAAAGGAGAGAGTGGAACTATGTGCACCATCCATATATGTTGCTAACACCTGCAAGTCTTCCCTGAGCCTTTGGGTGGGATTAAAGTCCAAATAATCAAATAAACAAAGCCCAAAGAGATGTGATGTGCACATCTCTAAGCTCAGCCTGGTATACCAGCTGCACTTTATCCTGGAGACTGCAGGCTTGGACAGGTGAGATATGCCTTAGTGACCTCATGTCTGGATTACTGCCATGTGCTCTGCCTAGGATTGCCTTTGAAGAGCACTGGGAAACCACAACTGGTCCCAGATTCTGCAACCAGGCTCTTAACAGGGGCCACATAAAGGCAGCATTTATATCCTTATTGAGACAGCTAAGCTGGTTTCCAGTTAACTTTCCCAGGCCCAGTACTAAGTGCTGCTGAGGCCCAATAAAGGGCCTCTTTATGGGTTGGAACCAGGATATCTGAAGGACTACCTTCCACACATAAATAATCCTGATTACTGAGATCTTCATGGGAGGCTGTGTATCACAACGTTAAAAAAAAGAGAGACTTACGGTGCCATTGATGTAGAAAGCATTGCCTATATTCCCTGCTGTGATGCTGAAGGTTAAAAGAGCATTCCTGCCGCTGTCAGCATCACTGGCAAGGATGCGGGTGACAAAGCTGGAGATGGGTGCATTTTCACTGAGAGTGAGATTCATCGGTAGGTTGAGGAGGACGGGGTCGTTGTCGTTTATGTCCAGAACACGCACTCCCACCAAGACCTAAACCAAAAAGAAAGGAGGCAGATGAGGAGAGGGGCAAACAGGCCTGAGACTATTAATACAAAGAAGAATTGTCCATATGGTTCTTCCATGGCAATCTAGGTGTTTCCCATATGGCTGAATAGAGGCAATACCTCCTTAGGTTTTTCATTAATCAGGTACAGTTCTGTTTCCTCACCCCTGCACAATTCACCTCTCCCTCATGGAGGATTCAGAACCTCATCTTTGCAGTGTGGCCCCTGGACCACAAACACTTACGGTGGAGCTGAGAGGAGGCACCCCTCTGTCCTTGGCAGCAATGGTGAGGTTATAGAAAGCAATGTTTTCTCGGTCAAGCTCAGCATCCTTCCGCACGCGTAGCTCCCCTTCCACAGGAGAGATCACAAATTCTCCTGCAAGACAGATAGACACAAGGATGCTTAAGGGGCACAGGAGAAACAAGCAGGGCAGGTTAGCCAGCCTAGAGCACCATGGAAGACTGCACTCAAGAGCACTGCATGCTCTCACAACCTCCTTTTCTGGGGGGAAACGTGTTAATGGAGATGGTCAAGAAGGTGCATCGAGAACAGATCAAGGAAGTCCGCCTAATGCACTTCTGCAGATACTAGTCTGAGAGGGGACTGTGTACCTGCTCTTTACCAGGATGTCACCAGGCCAACAAGATCCAGGCAGAAAGAGAGGAACGTTGTTGGTGATCTCCCAGTGTCTACGCTGGTGCTGGGTTCTCCTACAGCACTCCCATGCTAGCAACACATCCTAATGCTCCTCAGGTCTTAGGTGATCAATCTGATGTCAAACGATTGATTGATTGATTGATTGATTGAGGTGAAATGATCAATCTGATGACCAGAGAGAAGACAACTGACATTCTTATCAAGATGCCGCACTGGGGAGATAAGTTTAAATTCACCCCCCACCTCACTGTCTACTTTATTTGTTTATTTATTTAGCCACACACGCTTCCAATGGTGGGGCGTTGCAGGGAAAAATTCCTTGGGGGGCTGTCTCCTGGGCCAGGGCTTAGCCACATCAGGTAAATTAAGTTTTGTCTTAAAGGTAAAGGTAAAGGGACCCCTGGCTGTTGGGTCCAGTTGCGGACGAATCTGGGGTTGCGGCGCTCATCTCGCTTTACTGGCTGAGGGAGCTGGCGTACAGTCATGTGGCCAGCATGACTAAGCCGCTTCTGGCGAACCAGAGCAGTGCATGGAAATGCCATTTACCTTCCCACCGGAGCGGTACCTATTTATCTACTTGCACTTCGTGCTTTTGAACTGCTAGGTTGGCAGGAGCTGGGACTGAGCAACGGGAGCTCACCCCGTTGCAGGGATTCGAACCGCCAACCTTCTGATCGGCAAGCCCTAGGCTCTGTGGTTTAACTCACAGCGCCACCCGCAAGTTTTGTCTTGAAGATTGTTTAATACACTGGTATGTATTACTATGAAAATGAAATACTGAACTCTATGCTACTTAAATCTGAGCAGTGGTAGAAAGTATACTCTCTCTCCTTGCACCCTGCACTGACGCCTGTATGCAACAAGCCACAATCTCTATAGGACTGTAGCCTCAGTCTCTCATTAGAATATAAGTACTGCCTTGATGAATCAGTCCAGTAGAATTTGCCAACCTTTTGGGGCTTATGGGGGACATTTGCCAGCAGGAGAAACTGTTGTGGACACCACACGCCACAAAATCATGCCCACACTGCAACCACATTCACTCTCCAAGGAACAAACTGCATTCATTCAATTAGGCTTGAAAAAAGTGTTGTAACTGTTGTCAATCCTAATGGTGGTGTGGGCAGAGGTGATTTTCTTGGAGAGTCAGCTGCAACCTCCAGGAACAGCACACAGACTCCGAGTAGGAGCCATTTATTGGCTAGAAGTGTGATTTCAGTGGGGGTAGGGATCTGGAGATGAGAGCCTAGGGATACCAGGAAAGACCTCTGTGGGGGCATGCCTGCCTGCAGGTGCCACGTTGGCAACCCATGATTTTGTCCATAATTTTGTTTTCACCAACAGCTAGCTTCTGGCAGTTATGAGCAAAGCAAGGAGGTCGTTCTCTATTTAATTCCAGCACCTGATATTCAGAAGTATACTACCTTCTGGCACAGAGGTTTCATTTAGCTGATTTGCTAACAGCTGTTGATAAGACAATGAATTTATCTCATCCTTTCGAAAGTCACACATTCATTTTTTTGTCTTTCCTGGCCTATGATCAAATCACTTTGCTGTCTACCCAGAGTTCCACCACTAAATGAGAGAGAGAGAGACAAATGTCTCTTTATCTGATGATTTCTTCACACCATTCATCAATTCCAAAATGCCGATCACGCTCCCAGCCACTTTCTTTTCCCTCCTAAACTAAAAAGTCACAAAATGCTGCTTTTCTTCCACACAGCACTCTGGAGCCAAATCCAGTAGGCCTCTGTGCTCTGGCAGTGAGTGCATGTGGCTGACAGAGTCTGCTTGTTTCTGCATTTGACCAAACAAGAACTGAAAATGAAAGCAGTCTTGAGCATGGTTTGTTTAGATGAAGTCCAAGCCAGCTTTCTCACAATTATTTCCTTTGCCTCGTCCTTTTTATTCTTACTATTCAAAGAATACTTTGAATGGCTTTGCTGTCAAAATATGCACTTGCCATAATAGAGAGGCTACAAATATTTCATCTGGTATTCTTAAAAAAATAATAATAATTAAGCCCTATTTGCACATAAATAGAAAGTCTGGGCTTATTTCTGCCAGAGACTTGTCTTTGGGCCAGACAAAATGAAATGTGGGAAATCCATCATCAGATATATTAAATTTTCCCCTTTGGGAAGGGAACAAAAAGCAGCCACACAGGGGGAGCGGATTGAATTGGGACTATAGCCCTGGGGAAGGGGGTGGGGCTTAACCCTTTCTCTACACTATTTCCCCCAATCTAAATCTTTCCCAACTGCTTTTTGCCTTGCTTGGAGAAAACATATCACCTCCTGGCAAGTAGAAGGGGAAGAAATGAAGGCAGTGAGAGTTTTTACTTTCTTGGCTCCATGCTCACTGCAGATAGTGACAACAGTCATGAAATTAAAAGACGCCTGCTTCTTGGGAGAAAAGCAATGACAAACCTAGACACCATCTTAAAAAGCAGAGACATCACCTTGCCAACAATGGCCCGTATAGTTAAAGCCATGGTTTTCCCAGTAGTGATGTATGGAAGTGAGAGCTGGACCATAAAGAAGACTGATCCTCGAAGAATTGATGCTTTTGAATTATGGTGCTGGAGGAGACTCTTGAGAGTCCCATGGACTGCAAGAAGATCAAACGCATCCATTCTGAAGGAAATCAGCCCTGTGTGCTCACTGGAAGGACAGATTGTGAAGCTGAGGCTCCAATACTTTGGCCACCTCATGAGAAGAGAAGACTCCCTGGAAAAGACCCTGATGTTGGGAAAGATGGAGGGCACAAGGAGAAGGGGACGACAGAGGACGAGATGGTTGGACAGTGTTCTCAAAGCTACCAACATGAATTTGACGAAACTCCGGGAGGTAGCGGAAGACAGGAGTGCCTGGCGTGCTCTGGTCCATGGGGTCACAAAGAGTCGGACACGACTAAACGACTAAACAACAACAAATCCTGTTTTCCCTATGGAGGAAAACATGGGTTGAGGAAGCATCCAGAGCAGAAAAATGGCATGGGTGGGAAGGGTTAATGCCCCTCTCCTCCCCGCCCCCTCCAGCAGCCCTGCAGTTCTGGTCCAATAAAAATCAGGAGATCTGCTCACAGCCTAGTCTTCCATTTAGAAGACCCACAATCAATATGACATCCCTTAATGTATTTTTATTTCCTCTTGGTTTGAATGTATCCGTGTGGAGCTTACTGTCTATTTGTTTGGTTTTAAGTTGCCTTGGATCGCCCTGGCCAAGATAAAGCGGCTGACAAATTGAATAAATGAAAATGAAACAAATAATCTTAGCTGAGTGTTCACACTTGTAAGCACAATTTGCATTTGGCTATCGTACACCTAGTTAGGGAACTTCCCTCCTAATAAAGATGTTTTATAGATGGTACTGTACTTAACAACTACCAAAATAGCTAAAATGTATAAGACAAAAACAAATCTGTGCTGGAGGTGTGGTAAAACAGAGGGGACACTTACACATGTTTGGTGGACCTGTGAAAAAATCAAAAGCTTCTGGAACACAGTATATGACGAGCTTAAAAAAAATGTTTAAGTATAACTTTATGAAAAACACAGAAGCTTTTCTACTAAGGATAATGGACACAGGTATAGCAAGAGAAGATCAGAAAATATTCCTCTATGCCACAGGAGAGGCAAGGATCTTAATTGCTAAAAACTGGAAAAAAGAAACTGTGCCAACAAAAAAGGAATGGCAAGACCAACTGTTAGAGTATATTGAACTGGCTAGATTAACAGAGGCAATTAGAGATCACACTAGACAAGAGTTTCAAAAAGCATGGGGAAAATGCAGAGAATACTTTAAAAAACAGTGCCCTAAAATAGATACCTGGACTTGTTTTGATTAATGCCTGCAGGAGACTTTGTGGATATTTAAGTTATAATCAGAAAAATATTAATAATTCTTCATAAAGCAAACTGTTTATAAGAAGTAAATAAGGAGGCCAGATACAGGATAAAGGAAGTCTTTTATTTGGTTGTTTGTATTGTTGTATGTTATGCTCACTGCATGTTTTGTTCACGTTTAATGAGGGTAGATTTGTGTATTGGGTGTGTGTGTTGTGTTATGTTGTAAATAAAAATCCAGTAAAATTAAGTTGCCTTGGGTCGCCCTGGCCAAGATAAAGCGGCTGACAAATTGAATAAATGGAAATGAAACAATAATCTTAGCTGAGTGTTCACACTTGTAAGTACAATTTGCATTTGGCTATCGTACTACCTAGTTAGGGAACTTCCCTCCTCTCCTCGGGCCTACTAATGTCCCAGTGTTGCAAAACCTTTCTGCTTTTAGCTTTCTTGCTAGGGGCCATAAATAAAACAGCTGAGAACTGAAGATGATTAATTAAAATCCAGCTGAATTGTATTATGTTCTAATGGGACTTTTTATTCTTTTTGTTATTGGCACACAAAATTAAACATGGGTTTTTTTCTTTCAGCAAGAGGCCCACAACACACTAGGAAGCCTGAGGATGTTGGCTAAGACGGACTCTTTCAGAAGACAATCCTTCCTCAAATCCACTCACAGTGATTGTTATGTATTGAAGTTCTCACCCTGGCCACCAGGAGTAGTGTGTATGTAGTTTTCACTCAGGTCCACATCAGTTATTTTAGGCGGGAAACCCTGGCTTGTTGCTACAATGTTGACAGCCGGCTGCCTATAAAAGCAGGCCGGCTGAGCTGTTTGCTGTTCAGTTCTGTGCCAGCTTACAAATAAAGAGCTGCTTTGGAAGAATCGCTGTGTCGTCTGCTATGTCTACCCACAACTTAACAGTGATGCTTGAAAATCACGGTTCCTTCCCCTAACTTGAAAATAGGTAGATTCTATCCAAGAGTCAATGCTACAGAGACCCTAAAAGTGAATGAAATACATTTCCTGCCCTCTATCAGCATACAGTCGTACCTTGGAAGTCGAACGGAATCCGTTCTGGAAGTCCATTTGACTTCCAAAACATTCAGGAACCAAAGCGTGGAAGCTTCTGCAGCCAATTGGAAACCCTGTCAGATGTTCGACTTCCAAAAGAACGTTTGGAAACCGCAACACTCACTTCTGGGTTTCGATCATTTGGGAGCCGATTTGTTCGGGAGCCAAGGCGTTTGAGATCCAAGGTACGACTGTACAAGAATTTGCTGATATGTTGGTTATGTTGACATACAGTGTATTTAATTAGACCTGATTAATAATGAAGTTTTATATGTGTACATTACTCACAAGTGGGCCATACATAAAACAGTGGGGCTTGCTACCAGGTACCAGGTACCTCGGGTTACAGACGCTTTGAGCTGTGCGATTTCGGGTTGCGCACCGCACCGAACCCAGAAGTACCGGAACGGTTACTTCTGGGTTTCGGCGCTTGTGCATGCACAGAAGCGCCGAGTCGTGACCCGTGTGTGCACAGAAGCGCAGGTCGCAGATGTTGCGGGTTGCGAACGTGCCTCCCACATGGATCACGTTCGCAACCCGAGCGTCCACTGTATAGGGCTATAATCCTAAACATTCCTATCTGAGGGTGCCCCCCCCCCCGCAATGAAGACAGTGGAGCTTGTTTCCAAGTAAATATGCTGCATGATTAAGTAAATATGCACCATGATTAAGAGATCTACATCCAGCTTTTAAGCTTAAGAGGTTTCAAGCCGACTTCTGTGACTCTGTAGAGCAGACTGCAAAGCGGTATTCAGTCCCTTCCTAGGCAAGCTTCATAGTCCTTCTAGCACACTTGGTTGCTTTTTTGCGGGGGGGGGGGGTTGTTTGTGGCATGAACTTGCAAAACCTCAAGGATCTTCTAGCCGGGCAAGTACAACAGGTTTGCAATGTTTCCTCTCATGGCGGATGCTGCCTGTAACAGGATTTCCTGATGTAGACACTCGGCTTCTCAGAAAGAGGCCTCTTGAAGGGATAGTTTTGAAATGTCCCATTAACTATCCTAAGGCGATTCTTTCCACACGCCTTTCCTCCCTTTCTCTTCCACCGTAAAGTTTGTGTACTCTGAAATAATCTGCCTCATATTCAGATTGTGTGTACGACACTGCAGAGATTCCAAAGCGTCTCACACAAAGGCTGTCATTGCCCAACTTCATGCAAAATCTGCTTGGTTTGCAGTAAAAACACACCAACACACAGTATTTCTCAAGGAGCTACAGCGTAGATTGTGGCTGTTACACATGACTTCACAAACCAGTGGTGGAATCACATTGCACGGCAGAGTACACAGCAGCGTGTACACAGCCAAGACAGTGCCTGCCCCGAGGTCACCCGGTGAGCTTCTTGGGGATTTATTTGAACTCTGGTGTCTCTGTTTTTAGTCTATGGGTTGCTGGTCTTTTGAGAATTGTAAGCACACTGGCAAACCAGATAAGCTGTTGTGAACACCACACACAGGCTGCAACAAACACACACACATTCCCCTCTATCCCCCCAGCAATTAGGCTTGGAAGAAAGTGCTTTCACTTTCTCTCCCAAACCTAATGGGAAGAGGGATGTGATATTCCTAGAGGGTGCAACTGAGGAAAGCAAGAATTAACCTTCCCTCCCCAGCTGGAATCTCCTCCTAGCAACAAGGAAGATTAAACTAAGGCTTTTATTGGCTTTTTCCAAGCCTAATTTCAGTGGGAGGAGAGTCTGTGGGCAACAAGGAAGGCCTCTGCAGATGCCAGGTTTGCAACCAGTCTCCCAGCCCAACACTCTGACCACTAAACCACAGTGCCACTGACCACTGTACCAAGGAACCAAATGTGAAAGAGCAGCACTGGAAACGTAAGCTACTCATAACAATGTTATCGTTGCAGTAATTACTATTACTCATCACCAGGGCTGGCCCAAGACATTTCACCGCCTGAGGCAAGGGACAAGATGAAACCTTTCCCCACCACTGTTCTGCATACAGAAACCCACGGAGCTGGAAGTGGGATCTTGCTTCAGTGCTGGCAATGGAGCAACATCCTCCATCTGACCTGAGGGCAGCAGGCTAGCTTAGGAAGTGAAGGGCAAGCTGCATGGCATATATAGCTTGAACCCCCAACACCTCTCCCCTGCTATTTCACCACTCCACCCAGCACCTACTTACGGCCTGCTCAGGCAAAGGCTGCAGTGGTGCATCCCATGAACAGGGCCACACGTGCACATTCAGTGAGTAGCTGCACCTGAGAGCTTGCTCTGTCAGGGACCTTCCTCAGCAGTTTTCACTGCGATATACTGGGATAATGTGGCTGCTGACTAGGCAACATAGCCAGATCAGTGGCAAAGCAAGAATAATTGCTGCTGGCTCAAGAGAACAGGAAGAGTTGGGGGCCTTAGGGAAAGGGGGGGAGCCAGGGGAGGCCAGAAGGAATGGCTAAGGGTCATCCACTCCTACCCCCCGTAAACCTGAGGCAGCTGCCACCATCTGTCTAAGGGAGGACCCGTTCATCATTTCCAGAGTGTTTCTGATGCGCAATGTGCTTTGTAATTCCTCCACATAAAACTCTCTGAGATAAGCCACAAGGACACCCACTCTACATATTTTTGTTTCACTGAAGCAGATGGACAGCGACTTGCCTGAGTCTACCCAGTGAATTAGTGGCAGGAATAGAATTAGACCAGAGTTATCCGGGGTTGAAACAGAGAACTCATTCAGTTGGTTCTTTTTAGCTTTTACTTGTGACTTAGACAAGAGGACACTGACCTTATTCCACACATATGGAAACTAAGTCTTAGTAAGAATTGCTATTTGCACAGGGAAGCAGTGGCCCGGGCAGAAACAGAATGCTGACTCCTGAGATGATTTCTGCACACATGCATGATTTAACTGCATTTTCTGGATGGGCTGAGAACTGCAAACTCAAGCGTTCCTGTTCTATTTCTTTCTCCACTTACCAAGGGGATCCCCTGCTATGATGCTGTACTCCACTTGTCCATTAGGTCCCGAGTCTCCATCGTGGGCAAGGAAAGTCCACACCCTTGGACCTGGCTGGCCTTCTGTGATGTCAAAGGGCCCTTCGTAGGAATGTGGGAACGTTGGTTGATTATCATTGATATCGTTCAAATTCACTAACACCTGAAGACAAAAAACACACAGAATAGTTTGCAAACACAGCCAAAACAATGAGTAAAAGCTATAAAGCCTGTTATCGAGTATCTGCAGCCATCTTGTACGCAACTGCCAGTATAGTACTGCTAGTTTTATTTATTCATTTCACTTATCTCAATTTCCCCCACTGTATTTCTTTATTTGCAGTAACAGACACAAGCATTCTCAATAACCTTCATACAGAAATTAACGGCATCCAATGACATCCATCTCTGACTTAAAAGGATTTTGCACAGAGTGGCAAAAAAAAAAGAACATTTGAAACCCAACATTCCAGTCTAATTGCAAAGCTGTGTTTCTTGACAAGTTAAATTTGTGTGAGGATTTGCCAGGTCAAACCCTGATCGGGCCCAGGTCAGATGCAAGCACATCCTGGGAACTCTGTGCAATGGGCTGTTTGGTATTTATTACGCTGCTGCAGCTGTAATCAGTTTATTCTAGGAATCAACCATGGAGAACAAGGTAGGGCTTAACGTGTGCCTGGAATCAGCTCTGGAAACTGTTCTGGAGGGCAGGCCTCATTCTTGAGCACTTGGTTAAACTTAAGCGATGAAGAATGGGCAATAGAGCCGTTCAAGATGGAGTAACCGCACCCATCTCCACACCCTGATTAGAAAGAACGGTGCTTGCAAGTCAGAGGACGTGTTATCCTGATAAGACATAATTTTCAGTTGCTTTTATGGCAGTTATGAACTAACCAGTGGATCATGGAAGAACCCACATAGTTGCACAGTCCTGTTATGAAAGCCATTACTAGGCGGTGCACTTAGATTCTAGCCCTCAAGATTTTTGGAAAATACTTGAAAATATGACTGCAGTTGCAGGAACTCTTCAGTGTGGGCAAGCAATTTCCACTCAAACCCCGAAGCTGCCCTTGTGACTTATTAATCTAGTCTATGCAGAGTCCAAGATAAGCCCTGCCTGTCTACACCCACACTGTGAAGTGGCACAGGGTTGTAGAAGCCTGCAATTGTGGAGTTGAACAGCAACTGGCACAACAGTGTCTCCTCCAACGTGATGCCTGCTCTGTTACATCTGCAGCATGGAAGCTCCTTTAATCCACTCCTTGTGACAGCAGTTGCTACAAGGTGGAGGGGTTGCATGCAATGGTTCACCACATGTAGGTTTTAGCACACTGCTGTGAAGCTTTCTTTTTGGATGTTTGCTGTGCTACGGTGCATGCACCATGTGGTTTCTCATGCGGGTCACTGCACATTGTGAGCCAGTGTGGTGTAGTGGTTAAGAGCGGTAGACTCGTAATCTGGTGAACTGGGTTCGCTTCCCCGCTCCTCCACATACAGCTGCTGGGTGACCATGGGCTAGTCACACTTCTCTGAAGTCTCTCAGCCTCACTCACCTCACAGAGTGTTTGTTGTGGGGGAGGAAGGGAAAGGAGAATGTTAGCCGCTTTGAGACTACTTAGGGTAGTGATAAAGTGGGATATCAAATCCAAACTACTACACGGACAGGCGCCGCACAGAACAATCTATAATGATATATTTGTGTTGGCCATAATACAGAAACTGATCCCGTATGTACATTGCAGCAAAAAAAACGGAGCTAGGTAGCACTTCTCATTAATATAAGAGTGAGCAGATTCAAAGCAGAGAAGAAAAAAAGGAAGGACCTCTCACATGGCCTTCCTTGAACAAGGAAGCAAAACAGCCTTCAGGAAACTGCAGGTGGAAAGTGCAAGCAAAGAGTGAGCTACACAAGTCTAGAGTCGAAAGGTAACTCAAAGGTCACCTTGTTCTGCCACAGCAGCAGTATTCCTCTATTTGTTTCCCTTTCCTTTTTTGCATGAGAAGCAAGGATGTTCAGTGTATAATGTTTTTTGTTACCTATTGTCACAACATAATATTAATATATATTTTAAAACCCTCTAATGATGGAGAGGCTCCACCATCAGCTCTCAAGGACATCTGCTTCCATTGCTGAAGTTCTTCTTAATGTTGAGTTGAACATCCCTTTCCTGTAATTTGAACCTGTTGATTGGGGTCCCACCCCCTTGGAGCAACAGAAAACCTATTGGTTCCATCATCCGTGTGACAACCCTTCAAATATTTGAGGATGGCCAATCCTGTCACCTTTTAATCATCTGTTCTCCAAGCTAAACATATGTCTCTTTACACTTTTCTCATAGGGTCTCCAGATCCCTCACCATCTGTGTTGCCCTCCTATGGGCCACCGTCAACATCTTTCTTAAAGTGCCCAGCAGTGATTTTCCCTCTTTGCCAAATACTGGAGACAAGTGAGAGAGAAGTATGTTCTTCCCAAGGAAACTATCCATGGAATTTCCTCCTGTTGAGAACCATGGATATAGTTGCTCCTTTTAAACGGTTTCTATAACGCAACTGCAATTGAATTGCAGAACATGCAAGAATGCAAAAAAGGAGAGAGCAAGAAGTTTGCTTTGCACGCTTCACAGAATGGGAGATCATTAATCTCATTAGCTGTTGCATGTTATGGAGGTTTAGCTTCTGGAAGTGCAAGCAGCATCTGGAAGAGCTTTTGGATGGCTGCTCGTTATTCGTTATCCCAGAAGCGATACGTACTGTTGTGGTGGATGTGAGACGGCGTGAAGGGATCGGACACTGGTCCGTGGCAGTGACGATCAGTGTGTAACGCCCGTGGCTGATTTCATAATCCAACTCCTTCATTGTGCTGATTTGTCCCTAAAATGAGAGGCCAAAACAAAAGGGAAACGTTAGCTTTCGGCAATGAGGGCATATGCTCATGGAATGATGGGTAACGGGGCTCAATACCTTTGTGCAAAGTGAAACAGCGATGTGAAAGTGTACTAACCGTAGTGCTGTTTATGTGAAAAGTGCCCATGATGTTCCCCTCTGTGATGGCATATGTAACTGTGCCATTTGGCCCTTCATCAAGGTCCACCGCATTGATGGTGATAAGGATTGCGTTAAGTGTGCCGGGGCCCTCATCCAGTGTGACTTCATACTGCTGCTGCCGAAATACTGGAGCATTGTCATTCTCATCCAGGACGGTGACATAGACCGTGGTAGTAGCCTGTGAGCAAACACTGACACATTCAGAATCATGCAAGGATAATAATAAAAATAAAATAAAGTGTCTAGATGCGAGCCGTGCACTTAAGCCTACACACACATTTCCACATGCTTCCAGAGGTTAACAAATACATCCACCTTTAAGGTTATGCCATTGTCAACTGTCAGGGTGGCTGTCTGGAGGAGGTCAGCAATAACTCACAGGGTGTTAGTGAAGTTAACGCTTTATTCAAAGAAACAAAACAGCTCAGGCAGAGTGAGCAAAACAACTCTTCCAAGCAGATCTTGCCCCAATGAGGACTGAAGGTCCCCACCTTTCCAACAGCTCTCCAAGTCTCCTCCTCCCCTGGTTCCTTCCCAAACACTCTGAGGCTCCTTCATCTTGTCTATCTTTGCTCCATCCTCTTCATACCTCTTCAGGTTCTGGCAGACCAGGGCGAAGTGGAGCTGGTCACCGCAGGAGGGGAAGACCTCCTCACCAGCCTGACTCACTGCCGCCTCTTCATGCCCCCTCATCTCCAGCCTCCTCTTCTGCCTCCGATTCTGGACTTCTTTTTGCTACAGACTCTTCCTGCTTACTAAATCCTGCTACCTCTTCAGCTTCTCACACCTCCTCCCAGTCTGCTCCCTCTTCTCCCTCTAACCACTCGTTGATGTCCCACCCACCCCCTGGTTCTGAGCCTTCTTCCCTTGGGGGTTCCCCAGCTGGTCCCCCCCCCCACCATTCCTCTGCATCCAGCCAGTCCATGACATCAACTGATATTATCCAGGAGGCACAGCCACAGAAGGGATTAAATAAGACATTTGATCAGGCGTACTAAGCAAGCAACCAACACTAGCAATAGGCAACATTATTTTGGCAGTGCCTCTGAGAGACACTGAGGGGGCTTCCAGACAACCTGTTTAACAAGCATTCTTGATGTTATCCAGGAGGCATGGCGAAAGGTATCACGGTATACAAATGAATGCATTGTGGTATATTAAAATAGGACAGAACAATGGACCAGAATTTAATGAAACAACCTACTGTAATGTGTGAATAAATCTTGCAGTACAAAAAGGTCTGTTAACCCTTCCCAGTTGTCACAGGAGCCATGCAAAATGCTCTCAGCAAACTACAGAATGTTCAACTAATTCCACAACAGACTTCTAAAATAAAAAACTATTAACTCTCTTTTTTTCCCCCTTTGTAAATTTTGGGTCCACTCTGAAGGACTTGGACGAAATATATCCATTTGGGTTTGCCATTCTTAAACAGAGGAGGGCAAACTTTGTCAATCTGGTCTGCATCTTGTGTTTCAAAAACTGCATCCCCCGCCCATTTTGAAATCAAATATGAATCCCATGGGATTTGAGAGGAAGAAAGGAAAATGCTTAAGAAAGGAAGAACAGGCTGCTGGATCAGGCCAGCATCCTATTCTCACTGTGGTCAAACCAGATGCCTGTGGGAAGCCCATAAGAAGTACCTGCAGCACTCTCCCCTCCTGAGATTTCCAGCAACTGGTATTCATATGCATTCTCTCTGGGATGAGGTAGAAGCAAGCCAGTGTTAGCCTCATCTTCCATGAGTTGTCTCATCCTCTCTTGAAGCCATCCAAGTTGGTGGCCACCTCACCTCTCTATTCCTGAATTAAAACTGTATGCACCTCAAGGTCAAAAGCCAAATCTAATAAACCAAGGGGATTTAGGAAAACTCTGGCACAGAGCCTTGCTGTGCACTTACTCCACAGCCAGCAAGTAAGGATATACCTTCTGGACATACCACCCACCTTGAAATTTTCACCTTGGCTTTCCCTGTTATGGGGCAAGCTGCTTTGCAGAAGAATGCTATTTCTTATTTATGGAGGAGTACAGCCAAAAAGTTCTCCATGAAAAAAGAAGACTTGGGGACAAACCACATGTCATGAAGGAAATCGAAGAATGGCCGTGCAATTCTAACAATAAGACCTATTGAATTCACTAGGGATTAGTCCCAGGCAAGCAGAGTTAGGATTGCAGCCTAACACTCCCAATGTTTACTTTTCTATTTTTAAAACAAGTGTAAGGAACTTTGAATTTGATCAGAGCAGCTGTGCATGGGAAGGGAATGTTTAACTAGTCCCCAATCCAAATGCGCCCTCCCCCCAGCTGCTGTGGTAAAAAAATAATATACATGGACCAAGTATTTATCATTGTCCCTTGTGGGGCTAATAGCAGCTTGGAGAGAAGATTTAGATCAGAGGAAGTGTTAAGCACCTTCAGCGCTGCTGCTCTTAACAAATTCAAACTGAATACCCTGACAAGACGTCATTAATGGAACATGAGCTCCCTTTCAGGCTAGATTTCAGAAACTGTTTCAGCAGGATGGTCTGCTCATGCAAATCAACTCCCTTTTCCTCCTTTCTTATCAGAAGCAAGGGCTGATTCAATACATCAAAGGTTTGCTGCATTCTTCAAATTGTACCTGTCTGTTGAGTAGATTGAAAAAGTGGCCTCAAAGCCTACTGTAAGCAGCATTGCCTTTCAGATAAGACCAACCAGCCCAATCAGTTTAATTGGCCACACACTGTTTCTGCAACATCTCCTAGACAAAGCTCCAGGAAATCATGTAACAACATGGTACACAGAGCAATTATGCAACATCTTGTGGTTGAAGCGCTCTCTGATCACGCAAAAGACATCTTTGCTAAGTGCCTCTTGCAACTTTCCCTGCTTGGTTTTCACGTGTGAGCATGACATCTCCTTTCCCTTTGTACTCTTTTTGATCTTTCTTCTCTTGTCTTCAAAGCCGCACCATCTCAACTTACTATTTTATCTGGTTACTTTAATATTGCTATGTCAGAATCAAAGAGCATCTTTTAAAAGCACAGTTGAGAGAAAGGGAGAGAGAGAGAGAGAGAGAGAGAGAAAGCCAAGCACTGCATAAACCATTGGAGCTTAAGCTGATTAACATATCCACTTGACTCACAAGTCAAATAAAATAAATACCACGTGTCTCCTAAGATCACTTCCTCACCACCACACAAGCACACACACTTGTGCACAACTTGTGTAGTAATAAGCAAATCTACTTTCAGCTCCAAAAGTACCAGATGCCGAGAGAAAAAGCACTGGGATGATTGACAAGCACCTGGCGATTTTTTCAAGTATTGGTTTCAAATGTTTGATGCAACACTGCCTTTTAACAAGTCCATCTAGCCTCAATATTCCCTACTCTGGCTGGCAGGGGCTTTCTGGTCTACTTCATTCCTGCCCAAGAGCCAATAACTGGAAGTGGTGGTGGCTTGAATACTGAGGCAGCATCTGTCCAGGTGTGTTCTACCTCTGAGCTACACCGTCTTTCTACATTGTTAACTTTCAATCCCTCCCCCTGCCCTAAGGCTTCCCCACCAGCCCCAATTCTAGCAAGAGGCAGTGTGCTCAACTGCAAATTCTCTGGTACCCTAAGAGCAAAACCCGTCTGCATCATACAACTCTTTGCAACCTACTTTTCTTCTGAAAGAAAAAAAAAAGGTTAGAGGCTTTGATAATTAAGT
The DNA here is from genome assembly GCF_965112155.1 of Podarcis liolepis. NCBI lineage: Eukaryota > Metazoa > Chordata > Lepidosauria > Squamata > Lacertidae > Podarcis > Podarcis liolepis. The sequence goes on from NC_139556.1 coordinate 33,112,053, forward strand.
GGTATATAAATCCTGTTAAACAAATGAATGGCGGGGGCGGGAGGATGGTCTGACGAAGATTGCACGCTACAGACGGGATAATCTGCCAACCTGTCAAATCAATGTGTCACATGCGCGTGGCATACCCGGTTTCTCTCTCGGCCTCCAGGGGGCGCCCTCCGTTCGCGCTGCCCGCCCGGTCCAAAGCGCGCGCACCCCGCACCCCCCCCCGCCGCGCTGGGTTTACGCATCTGGGCTGCTGAAATTTCCTGTGAGTTTTGCAACTCCCTCTCGGCTCTGCTTCGGGACTGCCCAGCTCCGGGCGCCAGCCGCTGGAGAGAGACCCACCCAGAGGGGAGCGGCGAGCGGAAAAGGGATTTATTATTTACTATTCTTTCACCTCGCGCGGCATGGACCAGGAGGCAAGGAAGCGGCGAGTCCCGCCGCCGCTGCTCCTGCTGACGCTTGCCTTGGCTCTCCCTCGAGGTAAGGGCAGGCGGGGAGCCTTGGAGGGCGCAGCTGGGTCTGCGCCAAGACCCGCGCATTTGCATTCCCACTGGGTTGGCCTGAGGGAGAAGGATTCCCGACGGGGATGGAGTCTCCCCCCCCCGCTCTGCACCCTTCCCTGGGAGGCTACCTGGCTGGAGAGAGGCGCTTTAAAAAGCAGCGAGGAAGGTTGCTGCTAATATGGGTTGGGTTGGGTGGCAGGAGGGGTGCGGTGGGAGGAAACCAAATGGAGTTTCAGTACCTTGTTGAAGCAACCTTCCTCCCCTTTCCTTGCCCCCCTTCCTCGCTGTGCTTCTTCCAGCCAGGGCAGGTGAGTGGGTGGGCATCGTTGGCTTATCCCACCTCCATCCATCCCCAAACGCAGGCTGAGTGGGCTAAAAGCAGGGCTGGTGACTCTGAAGTATTTGCAGGATGCAGTTGTTCCCAGGCTGGTGGTGAATGAAGTTTGTCAACAGGTGAGGGATGTTCCAAAAAGAGCATCTTGGTGGCCCACAGGGATGCCTGTGCCAATCCGCTTGTATGAGTTGGAAGCCTTTGGAACACCCACACACCTGTATCCTTACCTGCTTGGCTGTGCCTTTCTGGCTCTAGAGCTGCCCAGTAAAAAAAAACCCCAGCTGTGTACATATTTGCATGTATGGGGTTTGAAGTCCAGAGTTGGCTACAGACCAACTTTCAGGCCTTCAGCTGGGTTTTTTTTATATCCCTCAGGTAACTTTACTGCAAGGCCGCTATGTCATACGTGATGCCTAAAGGGCTTTTTGCTGAACATGGAGGAAACAGGATTGTTTTTTTCCTGGTAACTGGGGCTCAGCTGAGATCACTGAAAAAATATTAAAGTCATTGATGCCTTGCAAATCATGTTTTAAGGGTGAGGAACAGCAAGGGAATAACAAGATTATTTCGGTTTACAATTGCTCCTCTCCTTTGCGCAAGCTGTCGAAATAGTCAGCAAGTTAGCTAGCACAGTCTGACAGACAGCAATGGGTTTGCATCTGTGCAAGGTTACATCTTTGCTTAGCTGTGAATTCACTTGGTGGTGTTGAGCAAATAACTGTCTTTCAATTCTGCATGTATAAATGCAAATATTAATATTCTGCTTCTCAAGAGTTTTTATGAGGCTGAAGGAACTTTGCATTAAAGGCATCTAACCAAGAGATAACAAATAACATTATATAGCTCTGAATATTTGTTTAAAATGCAAACAAAACAGCTGCTCCCCCCAAGCACTTATGTATCTGATTGTCAAATTTTCCAAGAGGTTGAGAAAGAGCACGATGATGAGAACTGTGTAAGAAGGATGAGAAAACTACTTAACAGTGTCAGATCAATATTTTTCCTAAGGTGGGAGCATCAAATGCTCCCCTCCCCCGGTGCTTAAGACCATAGAATCATAGAGTTGGAATAGACCACAAGGGCCATCGAGTCCAACCCCCTGCCAAGCAGGAAACACCATCAGAGCACTCCTGACATATGGTTGTCAAGCCTCTGCTTAAAGACCTCCAAAGTAGGAGACTCCACCACACTCCTTGGCAGCAAATTCCACTGTCGAACAGCTCTTGCTGTCAGGAAGTTCTTCCTAATGTTTAGGTGGAATCTTCTTTCTTGTAGTTTGGATCCATTGCTCCATGTCCGCTTCTCTGGAGCAGCAGAAAACAACCTTTCTCCCTCCTCTATATGACATCCTTTTATATATTTGAACATGGCTATCATATCACCCCTTAACCTCCTCTTCTCCAGGCTAAACATGCCCAGCTCCCTTAGCCGTTCCTCATAAGGCATCGTTTCCGGGCCTTTGACCATTTTGGTTGCCCTCCTCTGGACACATTCCAGTTTGTCAGTGTCCTTCTTGAACTGTGGTGCCCAGAACTGGACACAGTACTCCAGATGAGGTCTGACCAGAGCAGAATACAGTGGCACTATCACTTCCCTTGAACTAGATGCTATACTCCTATTGATGCAGCCCAGAATTGCATTGGCTTTTTTAGCTGCCGTGTCACACTGTTGGCTCATGTCAAGTTTGTGGTCAACCAAGACTCCTAGATCCTTTTCACATGTACTGCTCTCAAGCCAGGTGTCACCCATCTTGTATTTGTGCCTCTCATTTTTTTTGCCCAAGACCAGTTGAGTTATTGTGGCATCTGAGGCAGAAAATACCATAACCGCCTTTCCCTCCTTGGCAGTAAAAATGCCACAACAGTTCAAGTACCGGGCCAAGTTCAAACTGTTACTACTTATATACAAAGCCTTTAACATCCAGGGACCAGTTTACCTGTGGGGTTGGTTGCCTTGATCCATATGTGCCCACTTGACTGTTTTGATCTCCAGAATGGGCAACTGTTCCAGGTAACACATAATACTACTTACACTTTTGAACTTTCTGCCTATTGACTCCTTTTTGGCACCTGCCTGAAACATTTTTGTTTAGGCAAGCCTATCCAGTGAGGTAGAAGCTACATGTCCTTTGAAACTTTTTAAGCTAATTTGAACCATCTTCTCTTGAAAGTTTTTATATATATATAAAAAAACAGGAATTTTAATGTTTTGTTTTATACTTTTGTAAAAGCTTAGAGGTTCTTTTATGTTGTGTTGTGGGTTTTTTGCAATCAAGTAATATAGAAATTTTGTTAAAATATATCATAATAATAAATTCAACAACTTGCTGCGCTTTCATGATACCCAGAATCAGCTGCCTGGTGGGAGGGCCAGCCCAGACTTCCTACAGTCTTAAGTTAGTAGCAGGAGTGGCTGGCACTATGGGGTGGAGCCATGGAACCCCCCTTCCTGACGTTTGCCACTGGGTAGTCTTGTTGAGCCACTCATGGAATAAGCTCCCTTATCTAGAAAGTTGGAGAAGCTCTATACCTTCAAATCCCAAATGTGAAAAGCAGTGGAAAGCATTCTGAATCTTGTTGTTGTTGTTGTTTAGTCGTTTAGTCGTGTCCGACTCTTCGTGACCCCATGGACCAGAGCACGCCAGGCATTCCTGTCCTCCACTGCCTCCCGCAGTTTGGTCAAACTCATGCTGGTAGCTTCGAGAACATTATCCAACCATCTCGTCCTCTGTTGTCCCCTTCTCCTTGTGCCCTCCATCTTTCCCTACACCAGGGTCTTTTCCAGGGAGTCTTCTCTTCTCATGAGGTGGCCAAAGTATTGGAGTCTCAGCTTCAGGAATCCCATTAAACTGATTTTGTATTCAGTTTGCTGCCTTTTCTATTTCCTAGCAAGAAAGACTTCTTCATTAGAAGTGACACGCCTTGCATCCTGACACTTAAAAGTGCTGGCTGAAATACAGGAAGGACGCCCTTGTGCGACTTCCTTATCATGGTCCATGGAAAGGGAAAAAAGCCCCTTCACCGAGGGCATGTTTACGCTGTGTAGCATAAGGAACTACTTCATTAAGAGTTGCGCAATGGGTTCCGCATTTATTCCCTCTCCCTAGAGGGTGTGCAAACAATAGCTCTGGACAGGGAGCCGGAGCTCTCTAAGAGATATCAGAAAATTCCAACAGAGAATTCTCAGCATCTTCCTGGAACACAGAGAGGAAGCTGCAGCATTCATTCTATATATTAATGATAGAGAGCCAGTGTGGTGTAGTGGTTAAGAGCGGTAGATTCATAATCTGGGGACCCAGGTTCGCGTCTCCGCTCCTCCACATGCAGCTGCTGGGTGACCTTGGGCCAGTCACACTTCTTTGAAGTCTCTCACTCCCACTCACCTCACAGAGTGTTTGTTGGGGGGGAGGAGGAAGGGAAAGGAGAATGTTAGCTGCTTTGAGACTCCTTCGGGTAGTGATAAAGCGGGATATCAAATCCAAACTCTTCTACTCTTCTTCTTCTAATGGCAAAGTCGTTTTCCAAGTGCTGAACTTGAAGCACATCCACACCCGGGAGGAAGATATCAGCATGCCTGGGGGAGTTCCAAGGTTTGCAGAAATATAACATATATTTAAGGGGAACAACTTAGGTGGGCAAAAAACTCCCAAGAACAGTTCAGCGAAGTCTGTGTATGCTCAGTGGCATAGAATGCTGACTGACTACAGGTGGTGGAGGAGGAACAAGAATATCCTTTAAGAAAGCAGGTGTTTTCTTGTTTATGAGATAGGTGCCGTAGGAAGATGAACTATTTTGGGGGGAAAGTGGACTTATGCTAAACTACACACAATGTTTTCCCCAATTCCCCCCCCCCAAAAAAAAATTTTAAACTATGTCTTCTGTGTCATCTAAGTGAAAACTGACGCCACTAGTTTACTGACGTCTGTTACAGGGGAAGTAATAATTGTGGCTGCAAAGGAGCTTCCAATAAGCTGTGCAAATACCCCCCCCCCCACTGCTATACAGTGTTATCAACTTATATGCATGGGTTTCTTCCCCACCCCCCTCTTCTGTCACCCTGAACTGAGATACCACTAGCATATCATGCAGTGCCACACAATGTTGCTGTATTTAGACAACACCAAAAAAAAAAAAAGGTTAAGTGTTCGTTGTAAGATATTTGGTTGATAGTCACACAGGCATTTTGACATTTGCCTTGCTCACTGCCATTTAAATATTCTGACATTTACGTTTAATTAAGCCTAAGTCAAGGAAGTAAAATCATACTGTGTCCCAAAGATCCATGGAATATTAGCATCATCTGTGTTGCATTATTCGGCGAATTTAAACGCAATTAAGTCAGAAGTGGTGGGAGGGAGGCATGGTTTCACCCAAGACCTTTGTACCCTCATTTATGGTTAATTGTTCAATGAATTAATCATCAAGTTCACACACTCCCTTTTTAAAGTCAGCATATTCATTACTATTCCATTGCTTGCTGTCCATGCCAGCGGGTGAAGTTTGACAGAAGACATCACGGGAGTGGGTTCCTCACCCTCTCTCCTCAATCACTCACTGCTCCCCAAATTAGCCTAAAAGATTAAATAGCAGTTTAATCTTCTTTTTTTGAAGTGTACAAGATCTGTAATAGTGAAATTTTTTTTAGAGCTTTCTGCAAATTAAGGAAATTCATCTGTCCCGGCCAGGGTCTTTTCCCCCATCTGGAGCTCACAGAGGCTCAGCTCCAGCACCTCTCAGGTGGGCACCATTGCCATTTGAAGAGAATAATAATAATAATAATAATAATAATAATAATAATAATAATAAATTTTATTTATATCCCGCCCTCCCCAGCCAAAGCCAGGCTCAGGGCGGCTAACAACAATCAAATAATCAAACAATCAAATAATCTAACATTCTAAAACATTTCATTATAACAATTAATTAAAATCAAATTAATGGCAACCGTTAAGCAAAGTTCTGTGCAGGTTGCCAGAGGAGGGAGTCAGGCTGGGCCCTGACCAAAGGCCTGGTGGAACAGCTCTGTCTTGCAGGCCCTGCGGAAAGATGTCAGGTCCCGCAGGGCCCTAGTCTCCTGTGACAGAGCATTCCACCAGATTGGAGCCACAGCCGAGAAAGCCCTGGCTCTGGTTGAGGCCAGCCTAACCTCTCTGAGGCCTGGGACCTTGAGGGTGTTATTATTTGCAGACCGTAGGTTTCTCTGTTGGGCATACCAGGAGAGGCGGTCCCGTAGGTACGAGGGTCCTAGGCCGTATAGGGCTTTGAAGGTTAAAACCAGCACCTTAAACCTGATCCTGTACTCCACCGGGAGCCAGTGCAGTTGGTATAGTACCGGATGAATGTGATCTCGCAGCGAAGACCCCATAAGGAGTCTCACCACGGCATTCTGCACCCGCTGGAGTTTCTGGGTCAGTCTCAAGGGCAGCCCCACGTAGAGCGAGTTACAATAATCCAGTCTGGAGGTGACCGTCGCGTGAATCACAGTGGCTAGGTCAGGGCGAGAGAGATAAGGGGCCAACTGCTTAGCTTGGCGGAGATGAAAAAATGCCGCCTTTGTTATAGTTGTAATCTGCGCCTCCATAGAGAGGGAGGTATCGAAGATTACACCCAAACTCTTAACGGACGGTGCTGGCACTAATTGCACCCCCGCAAGAGATGGGAGTTGCCCCCCCAATCCCATATCGTCCCGTCCCAGCCAGAGGACCTCTGTCTTCGAAGGATTTAACTTCAACCGGCTTCCACGTAACCATCCAGCCACAGCTCCGGCACCACTTTTTCTAGAAAAACAGCACTGCTCCCAACCTTCTCCAACTGTAAATTTCAATATAAAGTACCCAGGGGTCCAATCATATTGCTGAAGGGGGAGCGGAATCCATTTAGTCTTGTACCTTTTTGTTGTGCTACCTCAAATTTATCCAATAGTCTTCTACAGTGTTGGGAAGATTTGAAGGAAGTACAGTGGTACCTTGGGTTACAGACGCTTCAGGTTACAGACCCGGCTAACCTGGAAGTAGTACCTCAGGTTAAGAACCTTACCTCAGGATGAGAACAGAAATCGAGCGGCGGTAGCGGGAGGCTCCATTAGCTAAAGTGGTACCTCAGGTTAAGAACAGTTACAGGTTAAGAACGGACCTCCAGAACGAATTAAGTTCTTAACCCGAGGTACCACTGTAGACAAAAACCCAGCACGGGGTGACAGGGGGGCTGCAAGAAGAGGCTTGCCTCTTCGTGCCATTTCCTCCCCAACCCTCTTCAATGACTTAGTGCTGCAGGGCTTTCTCCTGCAGCAGGAAGTGCTTGGTGAACTGCAGAATTACTCTGCCCCTGGGAGAGGCAAGATATGAAACTTGACAACAACCTGCACACACCTTAAAGCGCTAGCCATAAAAACCCAAAACAGGATGTTGCTGCAGTTAATTGAAAACATATTTTGTTGTTAATACCAGCAGACTCTTCAGATTTTTAAAAGCCAGAAGTTACTTAACCACATAGATTAACAACAAAACAAAAGGATACTGCAGTTTTTTTAAAAGTTGGTGGTTACAAAAGGGATGGAACACATTAAATCGGGGCAGGGAAGCTTTTTCAGAGCCAACAACCACAACTGCCTTTTTGCGGCCACATTCTCCTGGCGGGCAAGGCGAGAGGCAAAAGTGGGAAGAACAACAGATGCAAATTTTATGTTTGTTACAGTAGTCTCTTGAGACACACGGATGCCAACAACTTCAAGAACAAACACCTGTTATTCTCTTCTCCATCAAAGCAAGCTAGAGACATTATCAAAGTTCAGATTCCAGTCAGGCAAAAGCGCTTAAGGAAAGTGTCAAATAGGGATAGCTATGGGTTTTGCCTGAGGAAAATGGGTGTGTTTGAGGGGGTTTCAGACAGACAGGCCTGGAGGGTCAGATCCGGCCTCCCCAAGCCTCACCCCTGTGCTAAATAGATAGCCTTGCTGTACGCATGCTGCATTGAACTATTTCTAAGGCAAATTGCACCAATATACCACTTAGGGGTGATTGATGTATCCAAATATTGCAACTGACCTGAATGCAGCTTTTATGCTGGCTGTCCCAAGTACTGAACTGATCCGTGGCTGTTTATCCACCCACCGCCTCTCAGATGGCAAAAATATGAGTCAACAGGCAATCCTAAATATGCATACACTTAAATGAATTAACATGGAAATATGCAGCTGTTTTATATCCCTGCAGGAACTGACAACCCTTCTAAACAATCCAAATCAATTCCACATTAAGAGCCGCAGTTTATCAAGGTTCTGTGAACTACTCAATAGCAAACATTTGTCTGCGGTGATCCCTCCAGATGATTTTTTTTTTTTACTTTAAGAAGTCTGAGCCTTAACTGTTTCTAAAACTAAATGAGTTTTTAGCAATTTGGCCTTGAGGGGTGAGGTGAGGCCAAGAACTACAGCTGTTCCTTTTTTTAAAAGGAAAGTGGCTCTATTTAGGAACGGGGGTAAAGGTAGACACAAATATCAGCAAGCACGTCTTAAGACACTCACGCTCTGAACGTCTTCAAGTAAAAATGGTCCAGTCTCTACAAAACACTCTGGCTCATAGCTCCTCCTCCTCCTCCTCCTCCTCCTCCTCCTCCTCCTCTTCTTGGCTCATGTTTAATTGATTTCAGTGAAATGTAACTGTGAAATTTACAGCAGCTTGTGGCATCAGAAATATATCAGGTTATAGGCTTCTGAATGAAAAGGTCTGTTGGTGCTGTTGCACATAAAGGTGACCACCAATAAAAATATTCTGTGATCATTTATTTTTACTTTAATAAACGTACAGTTTCATTTGCACCAGAAGCCCCTGCCTCATTTACCAGAATGTTGCACTCAGTGCAACTTTGTGAGTCACATTTTCTCTCGTGTAACGGAAACAATAATGCCTCTCTGTACTTGACATACTAAGTTGAATCTCTCACATGCTTCTCTAACATTCTGCTTTCTTCCTGCAGCACAGTCAACAACCTTTAAAATCACCACTCCTTACGCGCTCTATATCTGCCCTGAGGGTCAGAAGGTCACCTTGACTTGCAAGCTCAGTGGGTCTCTGGCATCCCATCATGATTCCATTTACAAATTTTGGTACTTCAGCAACCAGGGAGACCAGAGCTGCTCCCAGAAAAAACACGTCCGCAATGTCTCAGCAAAGGAGCTGCATCATGAATCAGAGAAGCACAGTGGGCAGCGTGTGAGCCACCATGGTTTGGAATTCTCCTCGGATCACCACGGGACGTTTTATGTCACGATGGCAAACCTTACTCTCAAGGACAGTGGGAACTACTGTTGCTATGTGGTAGAGGCTGAAAAGGAGCACAACAAAGCACACGCCAAGCAGCAGGCTCATGGTTTCATGGAACTTCGGATACAAAAAGGCAGGTGAACTTTGTACACAAAGCAGATATAGCTAAAGCCATATTTTCTCCTGTTTCATATTCTCCCAGAATCACACATACAAACCTATTGGCATGGATGGTCCTAACTGCATTGTACTGAGTCACATCACTGGCCCATCTGGTTCACTCTTGTCTACACCGAATGGCAGCAGCTCTCCAGGGAGCCCTAATCTGGAGATGCTGGGGATTCGAACCTGGGACCTTTTGCATGCAAAGAAGATACTCTTATCATGAAGCTACATCCCTTCCCTCAAGCCTAAAGTGCTTAGTTATGTTCAATAATTTCAATTTTGCACTATGTGGAAAGCTTAGTTGAATGCCATCCTAACAATCAAAAACTGTAGACTACCAATCAAAAGAGAAAGCTTAGAAGTGAACCAAACTAGGGACACTTCACACACACACACACAACACACACACAATCTGACAGTGATGAAAATTTCATTATCTGATGGTTTTTCAGATGTTGCTCCATTTATAGGCTTGCCCATTCAGAGTGAGTGCAATGTTGATCCAAGAAACTTTGACCACACTGCCTTAACTGGCTTAGTGATGCTGTCACACAACTAACTGATTGGCTACATAGTGTGACATCATCATAACCCATGATTCCTGATAGGCTAAAAAGATTATTCTCAGGAACATGAAAAAGTCATCTTAAAAACAGAGCACGAAGTGAATTTTAAAAGCCCCCCCCATTTTTCCTGTATTTTTAAGAATTGGGTTGCAAACTTATGTATGCTTTGAAATTATAATAAGAGTATCATATATAACCATTTTAAACCAATAAAAATTTAGGAAGCCTCCCAAGACTTTGGGATTTGTCCGTTCTGTAGCGACTGGCTATTCAGACATAATGCTAATTCAGTTTAATGTTACGAGAATGAGCCTAGACTCCCCTAGCCTCATGCTCTCTTCTCTTTCCTCTCCTCCAGCATAGCTGTGAGAGGAATATCAAAAGCCTTTTTAATATTTTGCTTTAGATTAATCGGTTTAGCAAAGCATGTCATCTGAACCTCAAACTGTGGTTCATCTTAACTTGTGAAAACAAACCAGTTTCATTAACTCTGATTGGACGTTTATCGGAAGGGAAAGCTTCCTAACTCCTCCTCGTGGCCACATGGGGGGAGGAGGTGAAAGTGAACCAGGGCGCTGTGTTCATTCTCACCCAAACCAGCACATTATGTTCGTCCCTTTTTCAAAAGACCGCGCAAGAACTGACTTTCCAAGAAACTAACAACTATTTCTTTTATTTTACAGCAAACGCTACTTTCCCAAACTGCACGCTTCATTCTGCTGCCAGCATGGAGAGTGAAAGTAAGACTATCTTTGCAATTTAAGACAAATCGTTCTCTTTAAATGAGTGCAGATTACATATTCTGTTTCTGTTTCTTTATTTGGTGCTTATTTATTTATTTATCTCATTACCTGTCTCCCTGCACTGCCTTACAGGCTCAGACTTGACCACCTTGCTTAATCCCCCATATTAGCCATTATCTCCTCCATTCTTTAGGCCTCATCTGATTTATTGCTTGCATGCATGTGAAGTAGCTTCCTGTGCACTATTAATCCGGTGGTTTCCTGCTTATCTCAAGATTCGTATCTTTAGCAGCACCTTTTCTGAACAAACCTTCACTAACTTTTCGCTAACTCTCCCCAACCCTGACCAGTTTATTTGCCTGCCCCAACCTAACATTTCCTTGCCCCATACATATTGATTGCAGACTGTAAGCCCTCGAAGGCACTGCCTAAGGCATTATTGGTGTTCTATATATGTTAAATATTTGCTCTCTCACTTCAAAATGCAGCACAGGGGCTTGGTGGGAGGCATACATCTATTACAGCAACAGAGGGTTGCAAATCCTAGTTGCACCTTGCTTTTGACGGGGCAGCCTCTCTTTCCCCAGGAAGAGCTGGTTGTAACTCTGGTTTATATTTTAGTGGAACTGCTGTATAGGAAGCTGGCAGATACAGAGTCAGACCATTGGCCCATCTAGCTCAGTACTGTTTATACTGCCCCCGGTTGCTTTCTAGGATTTCCAGCAGGATTTATAGAAGGTGTCCTTTCATACTGCATCACGGTGTGGTACACTGGTTTGACATCAACTGATAGGAAGTGCCTACAGAGGGTGGTGAATACAGCACAAGATATTATGGGCTGTCCTGTGAATCCACTGGATGAAATAGTGGAAGAACGTTGCCTCAGGAGAGTGAGGAAAATTCTCAGAGATGATTCACACCTTGGCTGGCGCTTTCTTGATCTCCTGCCCTCAGGAAGAAAATATAGAAGCATGACTAGTCGCACCAACAGGGTAAAGAACAGCTTCTATCCATGGGCTGTTAGGCTGCTGAATGAAAAGATAACACCAGGGCAACTGACTTTCGGGTTTGGTGGGTGTGCGTCAGTAAACGAGGGGAATTAAGACTAAGAGAGCTGAGTGGGGGGTGCTCGTGTAATCACACTGTATACAAGTTGTACAAGTGACAATAAAGTATTTCAATTTCCTCAGTCACAGAATCATAGAATCGCAGAGTTGGAAGGGACCCCAAGGGTCATTTGGTCCAACTCCCTGCACTGCTTGGAAATGTCCCACCTAGAAATATCAGGGATTGAAGCTGGGACCTTCTGCATGCAAAGCAATGGCAACTGCTGGCAGCTCTTCCTGATGATTTAGGCCAAATATATATGTTGATTATTGGCATCTAAGGCTCTCTAGCATCAAGCACAAGGTGGAAGAAAGTTGTCATGTTGTAGTCCAGCTACAGTACATCATTTCATATGATGTACGTGGTTACATTCATTCCCTTTTTCCAATGAGTAACGTCTTCATAAAGCTGAGCAAGAACTAACCTGGAGAAGTTCAGGGTTCAATTAATAGTGCGTATGAATAACGGAGGGCATTTGCAAAAAAAGATCAGTCAGTAGCATGTCATGAAGGGCAGGTTCTCTCTAATTTGTCTTAACCTATTTGCTCCACACCTTGAATTCATCTGCAAAAGTAAATTTGGAGGAAGTATTTGTTCCAAGGTGCTATTGAAGGATTAGAATCAAAAGTCCCCTGGTAGTAAAACCTTTGTGTTCTGATCTGCAGAGTTTGTTCTCATCAGTCATCATTAGCTGTATGGTATTTGAGCTTCTGTAGAAAGTAGCTGATCGCTTGTGACGATCTCCGAACAACCCAGCATAGTTGGGAAACAACAGGGACTTGGACAATGTAATAAGTGGGCAGTTCAAGGAAACAAAAATAAACTGAAAGGACATTTTAGTATTTGTGCTGTATGTGAATATGCTTTGTTTGGAGAAACAGTGCTTTCATATTAGCAATGCCATACCTTGGCCTTAGGGTAAGGACTGCAGTGTTTTCTTAATCACTGAATCATTAAATTGGAGGGGGTCCTTAGGATCATCTAGTCTAACCCCCTGCAATGCAGGAAAATGCAGTTGTCCCATACAGGGATCAAACCTGCAACCTTGGCATTATCAGCATCGCGCTCTAACCAACTGAGCTATCCTTTCTTTTTGTTTTCACAATATTGATGACAAATTTATAAATATGAGCTTACAAATCTGTGGTAATGCTGCTACAGGCGTTTACAGATATCATCATTGAATACAAGACTGCATGAGATTAGTGGAACTTCTGTGGAACTTCTGATAACAAAATACTTTTTGAAAAAGGGAACAAAAACAACCTGCTGTCAGACATGTTCCTAAAGCAGCTCTGAAGGTCCTAGTAAAGTTGTACCTCCTAGCCAAATTTAGGCCAGGAGCTCACATCTGCTTTCTTAGTTTGTCCTTAATGGCTCAGAATGGGAGCTTTAAGAACCTCTTTGTTCTACACTATATTCCACATCTTCAGAACAAAGCGTCCATTTCCCACACATGCTGGGAAACATAGCTTATTACCAGACTAGAGGCAATTCTAAATCTCTGGAGATTTCTAGACAACATACATAAAGACAGAACTTGACTTCCTACAGTTCCAGCAAACAGCACTGAGGGCCAATTTATACAATCACAAAATCAAGTAGGGAAGTTTTTCAAGCAGCAAATGAGTCAAGTTGCACATTTCAATTGCCACCACCTCCCTTTCCAGGAAAAAGTCTCTAGGAAAACATCCCCTCATTGACATGTTCCTGTATTACACATGCAGGAGATCTCATTTTTGTGGGAAAATATGCAACCCTTCAAATTGCTGCCTGATGTGAATCTGTCTAAGGAAGTTTTCCACCCTTGCTCATGGGAGTTGAATAAACAGGTCTTGACTCTTGTTCTGCATCTTACACATATTACTGAACTTATTCCAGCCCAACTAATTCTGACACTTTTCTTCTCCCTACAAGTTTTGGCATCTTGCTATTTATTTTGTTCGCTAAATATGTGGTATCTTTAATTTTAAAAAGGACCGGAGAGTAGAACTTCATATTGTTGCAGAAAAACCAGACAAACTCTGAGCTTCAGGTTCTCACTGTTCACTAACTTGGCTGATTCATTACTGGATGAATATACTTGTCATAGGTGCTGTGGAAGCAGCTCTGTGTCAATGAAAGCTGCTCTTTCACTGCGATTCGGCAATGCTTAGAACATTTTCCTCCCTTCTCTTTCTCAGTCAGACAGCTGTATTTCAACAAGTCTAACTCATACTATTCATATTGTTTTGAGACAGATCTGTCCTGTCTATAATCTAGACACTATTTAATATCTGTAAATAAAAATAGGCTGCTGGCATGGAATTTGCATTTACCTATCAGGCTTTGGGTTTCACTGCCTTGATTAAATCTGCACAGATGCAGAGTAAATAGTATTTGCTGGACTAAAACACAGCTTGCCAAGTCAAGTTGTAAGTTGATAAAGCTTTAGGAAGTTGTGGTCTAGCACATGAAGCAGAGAGCTTTGCATGCGATTAAATGCCATTAGCTTATCATGAATCTGAGCCCAAAGGGCGATGAAACTACCAAGTGCCTTTGCATTGACTTTGGATCAAGTCCAGTATTTGCAATTACAGCAGTGTCTCCCCCCCTTCCTTTTTGTACTGGCAAAAGGGGCTGAACAAAATATCTTGTTCAAGCATTTTTGAAGAAATTTGGAATATCCTTCAAAATATCATACATAATTTTTTAAAATTTCCCCAAACTTGCCAATTTGATTAAATAAATACAAGTAGACAGCTATAATAAAATAGTAATAATAATAATAATAATTTCTTTTTCTTTTTATTAATACCCCGCCCATCTGGCTGGGTTTCCCCAGCCACTCTGGGTGGCTCCCAATAGAATATTAAAAACATGATAAAACATCAGACATTAAAAACTTCCCTAAACAGGGCTACCTTCAGATGTCTTCTAAAAGTCAGGTAGTTGTTTATTTCCTTGACACCTGATGGGATGGCGTTCCACAAGGCAGGCGCCACTACCGAGAAGGGGGTAATCTGGTAATCTGGGGGATAATCTGTATGTAGCTGATGGATTTTCGTTAATAGGGAAATATTCATTAGTTAAAATTATATAAAATGAGTATTTTCCTATTATTTACACATGCAGTCCCATTTGTATGCTGGGATCACATAGTGAGTTTATATTTAAATTTGTTACGTTTTAATCAAAATAAAATGTTTAGTTCCTTTTTACGCCTACAAAAGTTTCTTGCTAAACAATAACCAGTGGTGTTTATGTATTTTGGACCACAAATGATTAGAACTGCCATCTTTTTCTGGGCTCCAGTGCCCTCTAAGCTGCATAACAGGTGTAACATCAACAAACTGAGCTCTCATTATTAAGTAGTGGATTGACAACACAGAGATTTCTCCAAGTGGTTCTTTATAGTAAGCTGGAACTGAACTGAACAGCAAACAGCTCAGCCAGCCTGCTTTTATAGGCAGCCGCCTGTCAACATTGTAACAACAACCACCCAGGGTTTCCCGCCTAAATTAACTGACGTGGACCTGAGTGAAAACTATATACATGATACCCCTGGTGGCCAGGGTGAGAACTTCAATACATAACACTCATCACTTCACAGAATCATAGAATTGTAGAGTTGGAAGGAAACCCCCCCCCCCGGATAATCCATTCCAATCTCAACTAAAGCATCCATGACCCAAGGCCATCCACCCCTCTGCTTAAAAACCTCCCAAGGGAGACTGTTCCACTGTCAAACAGCTCTTACTATCAGAAAGTTCTTCCTGACTTCATCTCCACGTCAGGAGTAACCATACCTCTATAACATTTCAGTCTGACAGAAAGCAGTGCAACTATACGAAGAACCCAGTAGGCAATAATATAATTGCCCTAGGTTTATATACAACTACATTTGTTATCTTTCTCAAATGCTTGAGATATTTCTTTTCATCTGAATAATGATTACAGTCTTGTAAAATTGTTAAGGGACATTCGACTAAATTTTAATGGAGCACCACATTTCTGAAATAATGAAAATCCACTTCGTTACACAGGAATATTATTATACTGTGGCAAAGGCAACAACACTTTAGTATAAAGGAATTGCTTTTCTATTCAGGGCATTTTGGCCTCATATCTAAACCACCAAGTTCACACCCAACAGCCTCCAGCAATGATAATAATCTTTCTGCTTGCTTGATGAAGTGACTCTCTCTGTTTCCTTGCTCTTTTTCAGATGTCACAGCAGCTGCACTTGCAACAGGGGCCTGCATTGTGGGCATTCTGTGCCTCCCCCTCATTCTGCTCCTCATTTACAAGCAGAGAAAAGCAATCGCTAACAGGCGTACGTATCAAAACGTTTCCCTCCCCTTCCTCACCCCGCCCTGTCTTGATTCATTTCTCCTTAACAGGCTTAGTATTCGGTGCAAAGTGACACACATACGTATCTGGTTCTTCTCCTCTGTGTCCTTTCAAGAGCACGGGCGCTAATATGAAAATATTTAGAATCATAGAATCATAGAGTTGGAAGAGACCACAAGGGCCACCGAGTCCAACCCCCTGCCAAGCAGGAAACACCATCAGAGCACTCCTGACATATGGTTGTCAAGCCTCTGCTTAAAGACCTCCAAAGTAGGAGACTCCACCACACTCCTTGGCAGTAAATTCCACTGTCAAACAGCTCTTACTGTCAGGAAGTTCTTCCTAATGTTTAGGTGGAATCTTCTTTCTTGTAGTTTGGATCCATTGCTCCGTGTCAGCTTCTCTGGAGCAGCAGAAAACAACCTTTCTCCCTCCTCTATGTGACATCCTTTTATATATTTGAATATGGCTATCATATCGCCCCTTAACCTCCTCTTCTCCAGGCTAAACATGCCCAGCTCCCTTAGCCGTTCCTCATAAGGCATCGTTTCCAGGCCTTTGACCATTTTGGTTGCCCTCCTCTGGACACGTTCCAGTTTGTCGGTGTCCTTCTTGAACTGTGGTGCCCAGAACTGGACACAGTACTCCAGGTGAGGTCTGACCAGAGCAGAATACAGTGGCACTAACACTATTTGTGCTATTGCATTAATGATACCAAGCCATTTACGGTGAAAGCAGAATTGCTTCTGGGAGGTCATGTGTGTGTCTTTTGAAGTATTATGTATTGGTGATAAATTTCCCGGCAATGGCAGTAGTCCTTTCGTTGGCTCCTCCCTCTCACATGCTGGAGTGAGCAGGACCTGTTTTGCTTCACAGTAGGCAGAAGGGAAAGGCAGCTGAGGGGCTTGCAGCAAAGTTATGTTCTGCATCCCATTTGCTGCTGGAGAGCTGTTTAAAATGTATTCATGAGCTCTGGATTTGAACTTGGAAATCCTAAGCGGAAGTGAAGTTGTGTGGCGTGGCACAGCACTGATTGCTTTGAATACAAAAGCAAAAATGTTTCCATAAGCCATTTCTGGCCTTTTTTCTGACTTACACCACTTCCTATTGCCCACAAGAAGCAATGAGCAGAAAGCTGCTGCATACATTTTATTTATTTCACAACATTTATATATCACTTGATTGCGGTAAAACCTCAAAGTGGTTTGCAAAAAGAATAAAGCCATAAAATTGTCCGTAAAAGCGGCTAATTGAGTATTTTAAACATTCAGAAATCATTAAAACCCGCAATAAACTTAAGACCAGATTAAAACACACTTGGGCTTTTGCATGTCTGGATAGGCTTGTCTGAATGAAAATGTTTTTAGCAGGCTCTGAAAAGAGTACAGCAAAGGCACCTGCCTAGGGTTGCCATATTTCAAAAGGTGAAAATCTGGACACAAATGTTGCTGAGCTTTTTTTTTTAGCAAAATCACACACAAAATTGACGTATTTGAGCTATTTTTTAGGAAAATCAGCAAAAACAGCATTGCTGACATGGGTTGCCATGCACCCAGATTTTCCCAGACATTTTCCTGATTTCTGCCAAGACAGTGCTTCCGACTGCAGTATTCCAGGTATGTCCAGGAAATTCCGGGCATATGGCAACCCTACAACTGCCTGACATCAATAGGCAGGGAGTTCCAAAGTGTGGGTACCACAGCACTAAAAGACTGAACAAGTATTATGTGGCATCTGTAACTGTGCCAGCACCACAGATTGAAGCAGGTACGGTGATCTTGCAAGGCAACTGGTCCCAAGCTAGTGAAGGCTTTTTATGCCACTATAAACTAGGCCATGAACTTGGCCCAGTAACAGATTGACAGCCAGTGCAAGGCTCCGAGAAGAGCTCTTATATACTGATAGGTTCTTACTCCTGCCACAGCATTCAGCAGTAATTACAGCCTCTGAGTCAAGTGTAAGGGAAGCCACCCCCCCCAAAATATCTTACAGTGTTTCCGTTGCTGAATTAGTTTAAATAAAACAAATATTTGTGTGACGTCTATTCTGCCCCAGTTCTGCGTATTAGAAGTCTTTCTGATCAAAAGCCAACATTCCAGCTCTCTATTTAGCAGCCTGTCAGCTGCTTTCATGTTCCAGGCATAGCAGCCTCTCTCCTCGGACTCCTGTTTATACACATTTCTCGGAAAATAGATGGCTGGGAGGAATTGGCGGAACGAAAGGGCAGGGTTGGTTAACGAAGCACTGCTTGCTAAATTGTACTGGGGTGTGGCACAGTGCTCTGTCGCTACTTAGAAATTGCATCATTTCTGTAATACAGCGTTCATATTGGGCCAGGATGCTGCTGCATGTTTTCTTCTTTCTGAGTTGCATGGAGCAACTGTGCCTGCACACAGGCAACTAGAGAACCGGGAGTGACTTCTTCCTTAGCATTGTTCTAAGCCAAAGGGCGATGTCTCACTACAAAAGAAAAATGAGCCTCTCTTCCTTTTCGTAATGCCAGTTGCTTCTGTTACTTACATAAACTAATGATGCAATAAAATTAGCTAGAACGCACCAAACATTTCTGTTTCACTCCCTAAGGGAATTTTTTTTTTAAGTGCGAAATTATAACAGGATAAGCCTTCACCTTTCTTAAGTGTAAATAGATGCACACTCATATACTGACAAACAATTTATGATCACTGCAGAATTTGGCTCGTCTGAATTCTTCCAAAGTTCAGGGCATTTTTTACATATAAGGCTTAGAGAGACTTGTAACTTAAATCTGTCTACCCTGGGTCAAATCCCCATTGGGATGGATTGCTTTGCCTTGATTTCAGGACATTCACATTGGAATGCACAGCCAGCAGGGCTAATGCTTGGAAATACATTAGCTTGAGGTGTGAAAAAGACGTGTGTTCTTTAAACTGTGGAACAACCTTCTTCCATTTCATATAAATATCACAGTTTCATTCAGTATGAACAGTGTGGTTAAATTTCAGCAGCTGCTTGGTTCCTTCTACAGCTTAACTAAGAAGTAGAGGAATGAAAGCACTAAAATCTGGAGCTAATTAGACTAACTAATGTACAGTTCATTGGATTTTTTTTTATTTCCCTCATCTTTTCAAACCTCATTTTAGGCACTGAAGTGAGATATATCCAGTGCTTTTCTGGGGGGGGGGGTATGCAGGGGTCCACATACCCCTAAACATTTTGTGAATCTTTGTACTTTTGTCCATTTACTGTATTTATTTCCCCCGATTTGAACTATAAAATGGTGATTCAAAATGAGAGTACCCCTATACATTTTTTAAAGAAAAAAAGCACTGGATATATCCCCCCCCAGCTCCATTTTAATACTACCCTAGCTGCTTTCATTGTGCAAAGTTCCAGCAAATGTTTCTTGGATGTAAGAATTCAAACACAGTGGATTGCCTCACATTCTGAGGTTTAGAACTCTTACATTGCAGAAGTTGCAAAGTACATCAGAACACACTGGTTGCCTTCCAACAGATATTGTACTTTTGAGGGGATGGGAGGAGGCGAAACGGGGAACTTCTTCAATTCCACTGAATTACCACGACACACTTGTAGCAGGCAAAACATACTCAATGACACTCCTTCTGTATTGCTTGGAGGGTGATCCCCACACTAAGAGTTCTCCGATCTTGTTACCGCCTAGGAGCCAGAGGTCTCAGAGAGAGCTAACCTGGCTAGTCTAAGAGAGCTTCTATTCCACTTTCATTCTGATTCTTCTCTTCCTTGACTAGAATGAAGCAGATTTCAATCAATGTCCATTGTTAAGTTAAGAGCTATATTCAGGAACCAAAGAAGAAAGGTGATTTTCCTGAACAGTTTAGGTCAGTCTTGTGCAGGTTGACTAAGCAGGCTCTGCCCAATCTAGCTGCTGTGCGATGACTGAGTCAGCTGACATGGCCTAGTCTCCCCCTGTCTCCTTAATAATCTTCAATCCACTACACTGATGCGCATCAAATAGGCCCAGTTGAATGTAATCAACTTATGGATTCCTCCACCCTCGGAAAGGAAAGGAAAAGAAAATAAGACGGTCCAATCTGATCTCTCTTTAATATTAGGGCTTGTTTCTGGGAGCTCTACAAAGAATATACTCTCTTGCATTTCAGTTACACAATGAATCTGTTACTATAAGTAGCAAATAAGGAGGAAGTTACTCTTCTTGCAAAAACAGATGCTTTTAGACTCAGCAAAGGACTAGTGTTTCAGTTGCTGTACAAAAAATGTGTAAAAGAATGTAGAAAATGCTAGCAGGAAATACTAAAAAGTGCAAACAGAGGGAGTAGGAGAGAAGCAAATTTTGTCAAATAGAAAAATGAATGTCAGCAACATATGCAAGTTGGATACGATCCCGTTTAATTATGCCGAACAATTTCTAGTTTCAAAATAAATTGCAGAAAGATCCCAATTTTTTAAATGTATTTTTTTAAAAATTCTTTTTGAAGAATTGTGAATACTAAGGTTCTCTGAAAGAGTAAATTGTTTAATATTAAATAATCTGAATATAAACACATCAGTCCTACAGTTAAATATCTAAACCAATACAGTGACTTCAAGTTAAAAAAGGCTTTTAGATATAATTGAAGAACGAATATGGCAATTTCTCTCATACGAATATGTGCACTCCAACTACTAAACAGAGGCATTTAACGGTCTTCTCATGAAAATAAATCTTTCCAGTTTGCTCAACAACATAACAAATATTGCTTCACCCTATTAGTCATTCTAGTTGTTTGTAACATGGTTTTTGTGAGGGTGAGTGCAGCCGGGCCAAAGCAGAGTGAATCAGAAAAAGAGCATTACGCTCGAAAGAGAGAGAGACAATGATGACCAGTGCACAGGTTATTCAATTCTCATACTTAATTTCCCAAACTGCAATGGCTTCTGGTCCTAAGTGTCTCAGGAATCAACCACCTGATGTCACAATAATGTCGAGTGAACCATTTTCGCAGGGGGTGGTTTGAAATCAACCCACATAGGCAAAGGCACATACTCTGCAAGCCTCAGTGATCAGCTGCACAGGGACTGCAAACAGCCTTTCGGCGCAGCTGCAGCTTTACCTGCCCCCACACCTGTAGGGCAGGTGGGCATGGCTTGGTCAAACAGGCAGGCCTGGTGGGCCTATTAAGGACTGTGGGGTGGAGGTTCCCAACCTCTAGTTTAGAAAACGCACGAGGGAATGCCAGTGGAAAGATCCATTTAAATTAGTGTTTTCCTCTCCAATGCCTCCTCATTACGTAAATCACTGATTTAAATTACTTTAAATCCACCCTGATGGGCTGCTTCACAAAGTTCTGTCACTGTATTTATGGCAAATACATTAACCGCTTGCACCAAATCATGCTACCCTACCAGAGAAGAAACTCCCTACATCCAGAAAGAGAAAAATCTCTCTGTCTAGGAGAACACACAGCTATATGTTTATTTGTTTGTCCTTACAGAATGATAAAATATGTGGTTCCAGAACTCCGTTCCCACCTGTCCCACAAGCCACTTTTGCCAATGTGTCTCAATCCACCCACTGCAGCAAAAGCAGGATGTTAGTTTCTTTGGTCCAACTACAGGCAGAGATGGAAAGGGGGCAAAGTGTCTCTAGGTGCATTGTCCCTCTTGTTGTTTTATAGCTTTAAAGGGAAAGCCTGTCTCTGAGTCGATACGTGACAGCCCTGTCCAATACACAGAGTCTAAGGCGTGCTCTGGATTTCCTGTGCTACCAGCGGTTAGCAATTGCAACATGGTCAGAATATACATGCACACTTACTTGGAAGTAAGCTGTATTGAACTCACCTGTGTAAAACAGGCGTAGGACTGGTCACACTTTTAAATTAGAAAAGTTGGTAACGCTTTCAACATTTAGAAAAGTAAAGCAAGCTAGTTCCTTTTTTAAACATTTAGTATACTGAATATTTTTGTAATACGAGTAATAACATTACCAAACTTCTCGGTTATTTATTTTAAAGCCTTCATTGGTGCTGTTTCAGGAAAAAGGTATTCAGAATCAAGCTCCCTGTGAAGTCATGTGCCTTTTATTAGAGTGACGAATTGCAACACATTCCTGATTATTATTAGCTCTAATACGTATTTCCCCCCAAATCCCTCTGCTTGGTGAAGGCAAGTTAGCAACTATTTCTGCCAATGCAGATGTAACACAGTTGTGTTAAGAGTTTACTTGACTCCCCCCCTCCCCTATTGCATGTTTGCTATTCCTTCCGGAAAGTATTTGCTAGGCAAATCAGAAAACAAATTACCCCATCCCCATCAGTGGTAGACTTTGGGCTCTCAAATTTCAGTGGTGCTCTGTGTGATGCTACAATTTGATGCCCTCCCCCCATTTCTCGCTCAGTTTACATCAGTGTTGTAGCGCCCCTGTGATACTGCCAGTGGCATAGTATGGGTTTTTGGTGCCCGGGGCAGGGGAAGTGTTGTGTGCCCCCCTGGTGGACTGGGCAGCTGGGGTGGAGGCATGTGTCCCAGCCCTGAAGGCCTGGCAAGGGGTTGTGGCTTACCTCCCCACAGCTTTGGAAGGCAGCATGAGCTTAGCCACGAGGCCTCAAGTGATGGGGGCACTTGGTTGCGCCCTCAGAATTTTGCACTCAGGGCCACTGCCCCTCTGCTCCTCCTATGCTATGCCACTGGGTGCTGGCGCCCAGTACCGCTACACCAGCCACACCACCCTAAAACCACCTCTGTCCCTGTTTATACATGGTCTACTTCTGTGCCCGCTGGAACGCATAATGCTTACTCGTAACATCACAAAGCACCCTTTATCGCAGCAAACAAGCTTGTTTTAATTCTGTGCTTATTTGAACAACATCTAAAAACACACACACACACACACCCTCAGCTGATGGCCTATTAAGCAAAGAATCTCCCATTCCAGGTGTTCATATGCTAGAAATATTTCCCTTCTGGGGAAAAAAATGTGGTTGAAATAAAATTATGATAATATGCATAAATATATGTTCCTGCACAAACACATGCAAATATATATATATTTAAAACCCTTGAGGTTTTTGGTTACTAAATATGAGAGCTTCAACACTTGAAACTGAAAATCCAGGAACAATTCATGAATCAGACTTGAATGGTAACTGTAAAGTTTCTCTTTTATGTAGCAGCTCAAGTAAAGGAGCGCAGGAGGAACTGCGGGACCAAGACCCCTGTATTATATGCATTACATTTTGTTAGGATTTAACTTTTGCTTATTCATAAAAATGTTTTCACTAGAAAGAAAGAGGATGAAATAATGGACAGAATACCATTCCCGGCCACTGCTAAACTGCTTATATCTGGTATCTGAGTGCCATGTGGATTAATAGTTTCCACTTCCCCAGTCCAAATCACCAAGCCAATAAGCGTCACAACAAAAGAGAAAGGAATTTGTTGCTTAGGAAAAGCAAAGCAAACAGTCACTAAAGAGGAATAGGAAATGCATATCCTTATATGCACCATGGCCTCCTCATCCGTAGGATAGATCTCTTGAATAGAAAAGACCATACACTCAGCTCAAGGGGGATGGACAAAATTAACTTTGGGTTTCTTCTATAACTAAAATTCTATCACCTGAATTTTTTTAAAATGTGAAATAGGACTGCCTAGGGAAATGTCACAGTAACAACACTGCATTCCTTTTTTGCAGGTGCTCACGAACTTGTCAGAATGGAGAGGTGAGAAATTCTGTTTTACTGTATTGCTATATTTTTACTTTGGAATTTGGCTTAGGGCACGCAATAAAATCAAGAGAGGTTGAAGCATCAAGAAGTTGTGGTTTATCAACAAATAGGATAAAGCAATTAATGAAACCACAGTAACACAGCAGCCTAACATGATCAAATGGCAATCCCAAAAAGACATCTTCAGAAAAGTCTGAAGTCTTTGTGTCTTAGCAAGAAGCCTTGCTAGAAAAGGAATTCAACAGAGAAGACAGCCACTGAGGAAAAGGCTCTCTTCCTAATAGGTGCCAAATGCACCTCCTCAATGTTGGTATCTGAAGTAGAGTTTCTTAAGTTGATATAAGATGCCAGTGCAGTGGAGGTGAAGACATGTCACATGGATAGAATAGTTCCTTGAGATACCCTGAGCTAGGACATTTAGGACTTTAAAAGTTAAGGCAGTCGGATCAGTACTCTTGGAACTAGCGTTATATAGATCCCATGTTTATATTTGCAGCAGGTGGCTGGAAACCTGTGGGCCAACTTCACCTACCATTCAACCATACCCTACTATTAGCTGAAAGAAGCCCTACAGCTCTATCTAATGATCTTCATGGCCAGTGTTAGGAAAGAGGGGCCATGGTGAAACAAAACTTTGCCCCTATCTTTCTTGTAGCCTCTTTCCTACAGGCAGAATGCCAGTAAGGGGTTTTCAGTAGGCTGGCAACAGCCAGCCAGTAAAGGGGGAAAGATTTTGGCCTTTCATCCACGTACTCTGTCCCAGGCTTGCACACTGCTAAACTTAGTTGCACATTACGGATTTATGTACATACCTGCTGTCAGCCTGATCCAGGCTTTCTGAACCTCATCCTCTAAGCCAAATAACACAACATTCCCAGTACAAGATAAACTTTTACGTACTTGATTTTTTTTTGTTCTGAAAGAGAGCTAACTGGTAATAAGCCCACCTAGCCAGAGGACGATCTAACATGGTGATAGATCTAGCTTTATCAGTCAACGGGTTCTTCTGTTGCTTACATTAATCAAAATATGACCCCTTCATAGTTCTAAAATGGATTGTCTGACAGCATTAAATGTGTTACTTGTACTGCTCTGCAGGTTTTGCTTGAACCAAAACTACCTGGATAAACAAGACACTGAAAGATGGAAATTAATTTTGGTGTCACTACTGACACCACAAATAGTTACTTTGCCTTTAAGAAATGAATATTTTTACAGTTCTGGAAACTTGGCTTTTTAAAAGGAATATTTTGAGCAAAAAATAGACTCTCTAATTGGTTTGTAGCTGACTCAGTTCTTAGTAACCACTGAAATAGTCATTCAGGCACTACCGAACACATCTTAATACACACCAGTACTTCTCTCCTCGATATAATAAAGACACAAGTAGCAGCAATCTAAATAGAATTTGTTTTCCATCTAAGTAAGAGGAGAATGAGAATGAGACTTGATTCTGGTCTGGTTAGTGTCTTGAACCTGTGCTTTTCCTTTCAGCAACACCCATGGCATTGAAAATCCTGTCTTTGATGACGTTCCTACCATTAATTCAGAGCCCAAAGCCAGGCCGCAATTAAGCTACATGGCTAGCCGCCAGCTATCAGAGTCAGGTCGACATCTTCTCTCGGAGCCGAATACTCCCCTCTCCCCTCCAGTCCCGGGGGACTGTTTCTTCCCAACACTGGGTAATTATTCATTTCTCTCTCCCTCTTTCTCTCGCCAGTTCCCTAGCTAGCAGTATGTGTATATATATATGTATATGTATGTGTGTGTGCCAAATGCTGGTGGAATAATTTCCTTTTCAGAAGTTGCCCATGGCCATACATTTGACTACGCGTCCAAGATCAAGGGGATGGGGAGTGCTGTTTGCTGCAACGCTACACGTTCTCAAACACCTTGAGATCAGATAAGGGAGGAAATCACGAGATGAACAGCACCCTTTGGCTCCCCTAGGAGTGTCTCTTATCAGTTTTTTTTCACTTATGGAAAGCCAGCAGCTGGAACTCTGGTCTGAATCCAGACTCAATCCCCCTAGCGTTGGCAGGGAGGGAGGACTCTGGAGAACCTGAGATGTTTCCTAACCTCTTGATTGGGGTGGTACTGTGGCTTGTAGATACAAATGCTGCCTGCTATGGCTCCAGAAAAAGGCTTTTATATGCTATGAATGCTAGCATAGAGTGGGAAGCAACCTGCATTCTCACTCACCGCATTCTCCTTTTTTCTTTGCTTTTGGGAGGGAGGTGAGAAGTAACCAGCTCATAAATCTTTACAAGGGGCAGCAGACATATAACTACATATAAATAAGTTTGCAGGCATGAATATACAGGGGGGGGAGTGGAAAAAAGGGAACTAATCATCGCTGTTTGTTTTTCAGAGCCTGTTCCTGACTCACCAAACACGACAAATGCATAATAAAGTTTTCCAGGAAGAATGTCTTTCATGGAATCTTTGGCCTCAATTTGGACAAGGGTTTGCCTGCTGCATTAAACAAACAAGCAAACAAACAAACAAACAAACAAACAAACAAACAAACAAACGAGAAGGGGCAGTGGATAGGAAGGAAAAAAAGCTTTTTGAAGACTGTTTCTAAGGGGAAGAAAAATGGTGGTATCTGAGGCACTTGGTGCTTGTCCTAACTTTCATTTACTACTCTGTTCCTTAAATACAGTATATCAGGGCAGAAAATAAGTTCTGGAAGAGGCTGAGGTACTGAAACCTTCTAGGATTCTGATGGCTTTTTCTTTTCACAACGCTGATGATTTTACGAACAATTGCCACATATTTTAAAAAGGTGTATGGTTTTAATACACCAGGACCATGTACAAGACTGGAGAAGAGATCAAGAAGATTTCTTAATTCTAACAGGAACAGGCCATGGGGAGGAATTATGAGTGTTACCACCATTTGCCTTAAAAACTGAACCGAGATTTTAACACTTTCCTCCATGGAAATATGGACTAGATTAAAAAAACAAAAAACTTCAAAGCTTTCTGTCAGAAAAAAACCATCTTAGGCGTTCTAGGTCTTTCTTTATATGAATTGTATTGTGTATACATATAATTTTAAAAGCGGTGCTTTGCAACAGATTTTACTTGTATCCTGGCTTTAAAGAAAAATTACACATGAAAATCTCTCAGTACCTGGCTGCAGTCTCAACTAATTTTTCCTTCTTAAAACATCGTAATTATTTTTTAGCAAATTTGGCTCTGAACCTGCTCTCCGAATTCTATGAATCAGTCTTTTGATTTTCTTTTTACTGCTTGCGGCATGGCACATGCCCAACTATGAACTAATTAGGGTGGTGTAGCAAATAGTCAGCGGAGCACAAGCATGCCAAACTATCAAAAATTAGATCTAATGTCAAATCTAGTCTGTTGTTGTCACAAAACAATTGAGACCTATTTTAGAAATTTGCCCAGGATGTGGATTTCGCAACACACTTAGGACCTGACTGTTGTGACTTTTAAAAACAGATCTGAAAATTAATGTTTTGGTCTAATCCAGTTTCTATCAAAACTGCAGTGGTTATCTCTCAAAGACATGAGGCTATATTCCAAATGCCTTAGCTCAGAAGCATGTTTTAACCAGCTCCCATTAATCTGGTTTCATAGTCTATTTAGCACATCCATTGCAAACAGTGGAAACTGCAAGGCAAGGCAAGGCATCTCAGGCTCTTTGACTGATCATATCATATTCATTAGCAGATTAAGCCCTTCCAAGGCATGTGGGTTTGCAGAGAGGAACTAATGCTTCCATTTCCAAGAGAGACCTCACATTAAAAAAAAAGTAATATACAAAATATGTAGGTTGTGATTATTTTAAATACATTTATAGGAATAAAAACCATTCCAATAATTTCTAAATGATGCTAAGAGATACATGCATGAGACTCTTAATCTCAGGGTTGTGGGTTCAAGTCTCACGTTGGGCAAAAGATTCCTGCCTTGCAGGGGGTTGGACTAGATTGACTCTCATGCTCCCTTCCAACTCCACAATTCTATGATTCCCGCCCCACGTTCAGTAAGTGAGTTATTCTGGAAAGTTTGAAGTTAGGACGGATTAAGAAGAAAGTTAAGGCATCTTAAGAAGATAGATATTCATTGCTTGCCATAGATGAGAGAACACAAGGAGTTTGACTGTATACATCCTCCAGCATTTAAAATACGTATGAATTAAGAACAGAGAGTGAAGAAAAGAGAAAGCAGGCTTATTAATGACATGAGCAAAGACCTTACTCTTTTAAATTCATCCTGCTTGCTCCTATCTAGTAGGAAGCTGTGTGTGTGTGTGTGTGTGTGTGTGTGTGTGTGTGAAGGTACCGGTAACTGGTTGTGTAAAGGTAGGTCTGGGAACGGCTTATCCTACGTGAATATACCAGCTGCTCTGATAGTACCTCTGAATGTTTTTTATATTTGTGTTTTTTTTTTAAAAATGTTCTGATGAGAAAATAAAAGGTTTATTGTGGTTGCGTTTCTCTTTTGCCATGGGGAGAAAAAGGACGTGGGAAAGTAATATTCATCAAGAACTCCAACAGAACCCATAGACCAGACTTCCAACACTCACCGCTGATCACATGAAGCTGCCTTATACTGAACCAGACCACTGGTCCGTCATTACTTATTCTGACTGGCAAGTCGGTCTCAAGCAGGGCTTTCCTCATTACCTGCCACCTGACCCTTTTATCTGGCTGACGTTGGGGCCCCTCTGCCTGCAAAACATGTGCCTCTCCAATGCACTGTGACCCCCCCCCACTCACTGATATTTAGGTTTCTAATAAAGTTATGTTGTTTCCATAAAATATAATGAAGTTAGAGTGGATTGGAATTGAGTGATTCATAGAATCCCAGACCCAGAAGGATCCCCAGGTGTCAACAAATCCAACAAGCTGCAACGCAGGAACCTCAGCTAAAGCATCCATGACGGATGACCATCCAACCTCTGCTTAAAAACCTCAAAGGAAGGAGAGTCCTTGTTATTTGGGAATAACAACTGTATGAGTGTAAGATAGCATAGACCACAGTATCATGATGCAGCCCATCCCAGTAAGGTCCCAAATGTAACTTTCACTAGTTCTTCTTTCTTTCTCAAGACAAGAGTATACACTTTAAGAATGAGAAATGCCTCATGTTTGCACCGACTGTTAAATACAGTCATACCTCGGGTTGAATGTGCTTCGGGTTGAGCGCATTCGGGTTGCACTTTGTGGCAACCCTGAAGTAACGGAGTGTGTTACTTCCGGGTTTTGCTGCTCGCGCATGCGCAGACACTAAAAAATGACATCACGTGCATGTGCGGAAGCGGCAAAACGCGACCCACGCATGCGCAGATGCGCCGTCACGTCTTACATTCCATTCAGGATGCGAACGGGGCTCCGGAACGGAGTAGGCTGCGGAGATTGAGACTATACTTTTGGAATGGTAACGAGATGATATGAAGGCTCTGGAGAGAAAATTCCTCATGGGAGATGGACATAAAGCTGCGGAAGCGACGGTACACTTCATAAGCTGCTACCAGAAACTAAAGATGCTTCAGCAGAATCTGTTAAAAGTCACGCCACTTCTAAACATCCTAGGGTTTAAAATTAGTGTAGCATAATGCACTCTACCATGCAACTAGTACTGCTGACTAAAGCAATTTCCTCATCTTAGCCCAAAAAGGTTCTGGGAAGAAGTTAGCATATCTTAATGTTCAGCAGCTGTTCACCACTACAACTTTGCTCAGCAATAAATAAACCACTAGAAATGAAGGGGGGAAATGTGCAAAAAGTTGCCATGCTTCCTTTATTTTGTTTCCTCTTTTAATGCTTTAAAATTTGCAGCTTTTCTGTTCTCAGCACCACTGTAAGTCATAGCACACTATCTTAACAACCAAAACAAACCAATTCCTGTTCATTTACTCTGTTTTCTGACTGTATGATGGGACAAGAGAACTCTCCTCTAGCCTGGCAGATTATAATTCCTCTAGGAAGTCAGATATATTGCCAAAAGGTATACTAGGAAAACTGGTACAGATTCTTGGTATTTGGTACTGTGCTGGGATAACTTGTGCAGATGCATGAAAGCATAGCCAAACCTATTCGGGTGGCGTCTGGATAACATGGGAGTGCTCCAAATAGAGTTTGGATAAATTTACAATAAACAGCAAATATCTTTTGTGAAGTTTGACAAAGCTGACCTGAGAACTAAATTGAGTCAAAGGGAGTACTTGCCACCTTAAATGTTTGTAGATAAATAGTGTAGGTTGGAATAAATTTTTGGGTTAAGATGAAGCAGGCTGATCAGCTTATCATAACTGGAATCCTACTCTGAAAGGCAGCAAGCAGGAGCTCAAGATTAATTGATATTGGCTCAAATGATATCAGTCATTTGAATCATTAGGTTGTATCCAAATGGCTGTTGCATGTTGTGGTGCTGGAGATCATATGCAGGAGAAAAAGGGCTTGCGAAAGTAGTATATGGTTTTGCTGCAAGACACAGCTTTTAATGGTACACTGTACATTTCTAAGTACATTTTCTAGGCTGAACACAGTAAAATTTACTGCCAGTTAAACATGCTATGGACTGTGTTGCCAAACTGTTTGGACTAGTGGTGTTCTCAGTCTGTTTTTGGATCCAGTATACTGATTACATAATCTCAAAATTCCTCACCCTAAAAAACAACAACCCTGTGTGGATGCACCACAGAAATTACTCACAACCCCTGTTTTAGTTTGAAAGAAATACACATGAAAAAGAAAATTTCTATTAGGTAAAAGTGGCTAAGAAATGGCCGAAAATGGGAAGTATTCAAAAGGAGAAGCTTGCATTTACATTCCCTAAACTTGTTTGTTCCTGTAATTCTATGAGCATGAAAACACGTAGGCTACTTCCCTGTTGTCATTACATAAAGCATAAAATAATTTAGAGACCATGAACACAGGCACAACATTAATAATAGTTAGAACCAGAACATAACCTAGATGTCATGGTATCAAATATGTGCGAATCTACTGTAAGGGAGGCAGGTGTTTACTTCACTGACTTGCATTTCTTCAGTTATATCATCCAGTGGAAATCAGAACAGAAAAACAACGAACCCCAAAACAATTATGAAATGCACAATAAGCCAAGGACATGTGTGAATGGTGGACTGTACATCTTGCATTTCTGGTGTGGAGGAAAAATAGCTGTTGGATAGAGTAGCCTCCCAGCTTGCATTTCAATACATGAGAAACTAGACAGACAAGCGACAGATTATGAGTTTCAGGAGCAGCTAAAGCCGAATAAACACTCATTCTAGTATGGAACAGGGCAGCTATCTCAGGTCGACCTGAGATAAGTTATTAGTCACCAGGTAAATCAACAGCCAGAAATTCTCCTATCTGGAACCAACCCTTGAACTGGAGTGGAACCAGCCTGTTGTCACTTAAAATAAAAAAGGTGGCACCTTTTAAACCAATTCTGCATCTCTCGTAATACTAGAGTCCGGGGTCATCCACTGAAGCTGAATGCTGGGAGATTTAGGACAGACAAAAGGAAGTGCAGCTTCACAAAGAGCCTGGGCTGAACAATGGAAATGGCTCTCACAAGTTGTAGCAATGGCTATCAACTTGGGATAGCTTCAAAAGGGTATTAGCCAAATCCATGGAAAATAAAAGTTGTCAATGACTACTAGCCACGATGGTGGGCACATCCTGCCACTGCCATCTGAAGGTGCGCCTTGCTGCTGTTGCAGGTGCACCACGCTTCTGCCACAACCCCACCCCTGCCCCCTCCACTGTCGGGCCCCACTGCTGATGCAGGTTCACCCATGGAAGAAGTGGCAGCAGGCAGCCCATGGAGGAAGAGATGATGGATTTTGCCTCAAGAGGCAAAACTTCCCAGGCTAGCCCTGGGGGGATAGGACTGTAACACGGTGGGTCCCACCTATGGGCTTCCTATAGGCATCTTAGATGGTCAGGGTGAGAAGAGGATGCTGGGTTAGATGGGTCTCTGGTTGGATCTAGAAAGGATCTTGCAAACCTGGTGCTTTGTAGGTAGGAGTAGCAGAGATAAGAAACTCTAAGGTTAGTAGATCACTGGTGTAAATCCTTTCCAGTTACTTTAAACAGGTTCCACCACTGTGCCTCTATAAAAGCAGTATTTAACTGACCAGCACATTTATATATGTGTGAGAACTTGTCCTGCTCTACCTCTGAGTTCTAGGAGGCAACACAATCTGGATATCATGAATGTATACACTCTCTGTAATAACTGGACGGATCACTAAAATTATAACGTATGTTTGCATGACCTTAATATTAAATATGGAGCATGTACTGAATCTGACAACACAGCATTTTCAAAATAATCTAATTTCAGAACTAGATGGAACTAGGCAAGTCTACCCTGCTCAGTTTTTCAGGGGACCTTTATCCCACAATAAGTGTATTCAGTAATTCTCAAGATCACTGCCAATTGCAAAATGTGGCATCGCATCATCACCACCTACCGAGAGGGCTGGGTTGCCTTCATCCTCCACAGTGACCACCAGCTGGTAGAACTGCTGCCTCTCACGGTCTGGAGGGGAAGGGCGGGTGGCGATCTCCCCAGTCACTCTGTCCATGCGAAAGGTCAGTTCCTCATTCCCTTGAGTGATGTAGTAGGAGAGGACACTGTTGAGGCCACTATCCCTGTCGGTTGCTCGCACCTGAGCCACAGCGGTACCTCCACCCACATTCTGTCAGCACACACACAAAAAGGAATATTAGTCTGGCATATCTATATCTATGCATACTTCTCTAAAAATGGAACTGTCATAAAAATTAGATTTGGATTTGGGATTAGGCAAAGACTACCAGATGGGCGGAGTATAAATAATAAATTATTATTATAAATTATTATTATTACATCATCTTCCTACGGCAACAGATAGATATGTAACGCTGTACTGTACTGTTTTTAACACTGATTGGGAGCCGCCCAGAGTGGCTGGGGAAACTCAGCCAGATGGGCGGGGTATAAATAA
The DNA here is from genome assembly GCF_965112155.1 of Podarcis liolepis. NCBI lineage: Eukaryota > Metazoa > Chordata > Lepidosauria > Squamata > Lacertidae > Podarcis > Podarcis liolepis. Next base: position 33,144,718 of record NC_139556.1, read on the forward strand.
TAAATTATTATTATTATTATTATTATTATTATTATTATTATTATTGACTAGAACTGGTTTCTTATTGGAGCTCTTGTTGTTCAGTGTGGGACCCACAAGCAATTTGAGAGGATTGGCTATTTCACCTAAAATCAAGCGTTCACTCAACCTGTTTGAGAAGCCACACATTGGACAGAGGCAACAGTATTTACCGTATTTTTTGCACCATAACACTCACTTTTTTCCTCCTAGAAAGTAAGGGGAAATGTCTGTGCATGTTATGGAGGAAATGCCTATGGGTGGCATGCCTATGGATTTTCCTCCTCTAAAAACTATGTGCGTGTTATGGTCGGGTGCGTGTTATAGAGCGAAAAATACGGTATGTCTATTAATTTAATCTGGATGGCACAACAAGCAGGGCTCTGCTGCCTAAACCCAGAAGCACATTGTCAAATAATATCCTCAAGTAAGTGTCTATATATGTTGCAGAATATGAGGGGCTGTTGGGGTTAGAACCAGATCTTCCTTGTGCACAAATAACTCTCTTCACAGAAAGACAGCAAGCAGAGAAGCTTACCTCATTAACGCTAACGTTGTAGCCGTATGGATCTGCAATAACTGGTGGGTTATCATTAACATCCAGTATATTCACTCTTAAGGTGTGTTCTTTCCTGCGAGGTGGGACACCTCTGTCAGATGCTTGAATCTGGAATGTAGCACAATATAATCAGGAGAAAAGCTCATAGCCTTGATCAAGCCTGTTACTGAACTGAAATGAGAATGGCCTAAATAAGTAAATTTGTCATAGCAATGAAGCTCTTGGATGAGCTAAGCCAATCTCTCCCCCACACCCCCAATCACATATTTACCTACTGGTTACCTTATGGAACTTGGAGTATGTATGTGCATCATTTTATATGTATAAATAATGTATATAATATGTGATAACTGTTTGTACTTTTCATGGAATGCTCCGTTATATATCTCTTGACCAGGAGCCCTAAGTTGTCTCTTAACCAGGAGCCCTCAGACATGAACTTCTGTCAATTTGGCTAATATACTAATTTCTGAGTCAGCTCTACCAGACATATAGTTGCCTGGCAGACATACCATTGCCTGTTCCCTGGCAGAAACAAGTTCCCCTAGCCCAGAGCTACATTCCCCCATTCATCTGTTGCTCCTGAGGAACTTTCTCTCCAAATATTCAGTTGTGTATGAGATATATGAGTCCTTAGCATGTCTAGTCGCACCATGCACAGAACAACGCAACACAAGAGACTGTCAAATAGCTCTACTTTGATGTAAGATGAGAAAATAGAGAAGCAGAAGTAACTGCAGTGAACAATCTTAAGTGTGGTCTGATGGTGATGGATACAGCCTGGTTTGGCAATTAGTATTACTAGAGAATCATTTTGAACAGAAGAATGTAAGTGGTAGGCTGATCCACCTCTTCCTCTGGTGGCAAGTTTAACAGGTGGCCACATAGCTTCACACAACTTAAAACGGCAACAGGAGACTGTGTGGCCTTGGGAATGTTGCTGTCCCAAGCAGGATGGTTGTGTACATAAAATTCCACTTTGGAAGCAAAGTTGGACAAAGTAACATATATATTTTTTTGTTAACAAAACAGGAAGGTTGGAGCTGGAGGCTATGTGATTGCTCTTTGGAACTGCCGCTGTGAAGTTCAGCTCTGAGGCAAACAACTGCAAGGAGTTACAGTCTTACTAAACCAATTACTTTGGCAATGAATTCCAATTTGTGTCTCAGAACAATTTTTAATATATTCAAATAATGTAAAATATATTGTTCTGAGCACATTTATAGTTCAAAATACAAGGAATGCATTATTTTTTTCCTTATACAGGTGTTATTGAGGCAGTAAGTGAAATAATTGGTCACACTGTAAACATGCAGATGCTGCAATTACAGAGGCTAGACAATAAGTTGGCTAATCACATTTGGTATATAAAGCTGCTTGCCTGGATCTGGCAAACAGTGTGATTGTGCAGCAAGCAACTTGGATGGTGGGCATCACTAAATTACCTTTAAAGTGTAGTGTTCAATCATTTCCCGGTCCAATGGTCTGGCCACAAACACTTCTCCATAGGTGTTGTTGGTTGTGCGGATTTCAAATGCCCTGCCTATGTTTCCTGATACTATAGAAAAAGTCACCTGTAAAAAGATATTCATATATACAAAAAAATTAAAAATCACAATGATGGCTGGGAGGTTTAGGGGATCTTGTAAATTCCATAGGAGAACAGTAGATCTAGAAATTCAAAATGATGTGTATGAAAGCACCTTTTCAGACTGAAACTGCTTGGGAGGTTCATAACAGCAGATCATTTCAGGCAGCAAATTAAAGAAAAAACACACCTCACCTTAAACACAGAGGGCTTCCTGTTTAATACAGAGAGGGCTTCCTTTTGGTACATTGTGGTGGTGAGAACGCTGCCATCTGTTTTTTTCAGGTCCATTGTCCCCTCTGTCAGCTGTCAAGCAGCCTCTCAGCACCAAAGGAACTTGTTTCAGATATTGTTTTCCCCCTAACATCTTTCAGAGCCATCTGCTCCATCCATTGCATCTTAAGAGTCCAAGTTATATTTAGTGCTAGTGATTTCACCTTGCAGGCAGGGAAACCCTACCACTGAAGATCAGGGCCTTACAAGAGCCAGTTCAAAGAAGCAGAAGGGCAAAGGGCTCCCATGATGTGAAGTGGGACTCATGGATCGGAGGTGGACTCTGCTGAAGCCAGACGACTTTGCTGTTGCCTCCTGATAGCAGTCAGGACAACTGGCAATGGCAGCAGCAGAAGTTTGCTTCTGTATAGTCCCTTCAAGATGGTACTATGTGAATTGGCCCTGAAGGAGAAACAGTGCCTATAGAGAGACTTACTGGGTTGTTGGTAGGATAAAGTAGCCATTTCACCTGTCTCAATGGTTGCACCAGAGCTTTCCATCACCAAGAAAGGACAGTGAGGAAAAAAGGTCTCTGACAAAATCCTTACACATTTGTCAGGTGCCCCCAGTCTACCCAGGCGCTAGCAGTGGCAGGCTTATGATCCCATCTGACCTCGACAAAAATCTTGAAATCAGCTACACCTGCTCAGTCTTTCAGTGGATAAGAGCAGCCCAAGAGAATAGCAGAATGGTGTGTCGCCTCTCACTCCCAGTAAAAGTTCTTTATGGATTTCACCTGGATAGCCTTTCTCAACTAAAGGTGAAGGGAGCTGATAATGTGTGTGTGTGTGCACGCGTGCGTGCGTGCGTACGCACACACACACACACACACAAGCGAAAGTGCTTTATATGGATGTCACATATGGCTGTGTGGCTCAATCTACAATACTTCTTGTCCCTCAGAGAACAACCCTGCACTCCAACGCTAGCCAGAAACTACACCGTAGATTTTTTAAAATAAATGTCAGCTTCCCCTTTAATAAAATCAAGTTTATTGATTACAAGGGCATGGAGGATGCAGCTGTTTCAGAGCTGTTATTTGTGGAACCCAACATATCTCTGTGCTCTGATGATGCCCTATGTAAGACAACAGAAGCTTTGATGAGCAGGGTGTTATTCATCAGTCTACGAGGCATCTTACATTGCTGTTTCTGAATAATGCATAGGGCACATATATCTACCTGGAAAGGATCACGAGTTTAATCCAAAGCAGGAAGTATGCAATAACAATGAAACCAATTTGCCATCACAATTAGGGCAAGAAAACAGGGTTCACCAATTATAGTTTTGGTATATTGCTAACTCACTACGCAATTATCTACTATTCACCTTCAAAGTTCTTACACAGAAACTAGTGTTTCCTTAATTTTGATGCTATCCCATAAACACCAAATTAGAATAAGCAAAATGTGACCAACCCACTACATCTCAACACCCTTTTGCTAACTCCGCAGTAACTGTACATTTTGAAGCCACACAATCATTGCTACCTGCCCGTTGCTTCCTGCATCAGGGTCCCTTGCCAAAACCAGAGCAATTCGACGTCCAACAGAACTGTCCTCTGCTACACTCACAGATGAGTCGGAAGTAATGTCAAACTGTGGGCTGTTGTCATTCTCATCCAGTATGGTGATAGTAACCTGTCCAATGGAGAATGCAGATATGAGTAAGAGCTCTGTCTGTCTGACTGTCTGTCTCTCACGGACACCAGTACTAGAGCTAGGGAGAAACAGTGATTTAGCCAAAAATTCACTAGATTGACCTTATAATTTGAGGAGAAATGATTTTGTGAAATTGTTCAATGCAATTTTATTTCTCCAGATTGTTTAACTGATTCTTGAAGTACTGCCTATTCCTTGGAAGCATACTTAACACTTAAAGAATACAAACTGCTAGCGGAATGATCCATCCATTCTAGAAAAGTATCATCCTTTCTGTATCATCCATTTTTTTAATGGTGGCAGCCATTTTAAAAACATCTTAGAACAGGCTTTCTGGAAAAAAGGCAAAATGATGACCACTCTTCCCGCCCCAGAAATTCACGCTACTCCCAAAATATTGGTGAAGCAAAACAGCCCATTCTGAGGTTGATGAAACGGCTGAGCAATAGTCATTGTCCATGCAGTATAGCCCTACTTTCTGCATAATCAGAGCAAACAGAAGGACCTTTGCATTTATAGCTTGAATTGAAGCTGCTGTTGCAAAGGAATGCTTATGTTTGGAGCAAGCCCCACTTTGGGGTTTGAATAAGTGCAGATCCCAGCCGGCTTGCTGTAAGTGTTGATCAGCTGCTCAGCACTTACAACTCCTGGCAGGCACCAGCTGCACTATGCAATGCCCAGTGGAGAACTACAAAGCACAGCCAATCGCAGCTGGCTTCCTATAAGTGCCAATCAGTAGTTTGGCACTTCCAGCAAGCTGGCTTGGGGCAAGCATCAGCTGCACTCCTGATGTTGGGAACTCAATAGCACAGCCAATCCCAGGCAGCTTGCTATAAGGTGTTTACAGCAAGCCAACTGTGATCAGCTTCACTACTGAAGTCCTAGTGGGGAACGCTGTTGTGCTGTGAAATCAATGCAGGCTTGCTGTCACTGCCAATCAGCTGATGACACTGACAGCAAGCCTCGTTTGCTAAGCAACAATCAGGAGAACTTGAAGGCTTCTGAAAGTTTCTTGGTAGCGATGTCCCCACTTGTCCCTCACCTGATATATAAGATATGACAGGTGGGCATGGTTTGGGGAAAATTGTTCCACAGGCCAAAATTGGCCCTTTGCTGGGTTTAAATGGTCCCATGGGGTGGAGTTATCTCACCCCCTAGGCTAAGGTATAATGTCTACCTTAAGAGATGAAAGCCTTAAACTGAAGAACTAGGTCAGTGTTTCCTAAACTTGGGTCTGCAGCTGGTTGTTGGACTACAAGTCCCATCATCCCCAGCTAACAGTACCAGAGGTCAGGGATTATGGGAATTGTAGTCCCAAAACAGCTGGGGACTCAAGTTTGGGAAACACTGAACTAGGTGGTACCTCTAACACAGGAATCCCCAAACTCAGCCCTCCAGAAGTTTTGGGATTACAACTCCCATTGTCCCTAGCTAACATGACCAGTGGTCAGGGATGATGGGAATTGTGGTCCCAAAACATCTGGAGGGCCAACTTTGGGGATGCCTGCTCTAACACTTCTGTATGGCTGGAAGAACTAATTCAAGTTTACTCAGAAGCAAATACCTCTCTGTTCAACAGGACTTACTATAAACATGGACTGGGTAGTAGGCTACATGTGCATTCAGGCACTTCTAATATAGCAAGTTCCTCTAATCTTCACAACCACATTGACAGAGGGAAGTGGAAACCTCCCATTTATTATAGAGGCTCTGCACAACACCTCACTGGTGTTGACACATGTGCCCATTTAGCAATACATGGAGCCCAGAAATACATGGAAATTCCAGCTCACAGTTACATTAGTCAACTCACACAGCATCAAAATATTCTCAGAATCACTTTGCTGTGAGAACCTTCGTCAGCAGCTCTTTTTTTTTGTAAAGGGATCAGGTTATTATGGATGTGCCTCAGCTGCAGTCGTGAGTCCAAAATCACCCTGATAGTATTCAAGCTGTGTTTTCTGTAATTAGCTAAAGGAAATGCTGTCATGTCTAAAAATAACGGTGCATGCACACACACAATACACAAAAGGAGGAGAAAAAGAGGAAGATGCTTTTATTTATGAGTCTTTATTTACCTGGTTAAAGGCTCCAGCTGCAGGGCCAGGCAGCATAGCCTGCTTCTAGAGGGAGGCTGAAGCCCCCTTTCTGCTTCTTTTAGGGCAGGCTTCCTCAACCTTGGCCCTCCAGATGTTTTGAGACAACAATCCCCGTCATCCCTGACCACTGGTCCTGCTAGCTAGGGGTGATGGGAGTTGTAGGCCAAAAACATCAGGAGGGCCGAGGTTGAGGAAGCCTGTTTTAGGGTGATTTTTTTATTCTTGTTGCAAAATATAATAATAATCATTCAAAAGGAGAGGCATGCTTCTCCGCTTCAAGAACAAGCAGCTGCTGAAATGAGTGGCCACCTGAACAGCCAAACCTGTCTCCTCTAAGCCACATTGATTCCTTCCATTGTTGACTCTCTTTTGGCCCATTTTTTTCAACACAACATCACAACTTTTTCCCAACCTTTCTTCAGAAATGTGCTTTATTATTATTATTATTATTATTATTATTATTATTATTATTATTCCTTCACCTATTCCATCGCTGTGTTGTCTCACTTAAGACTTTGGTGGCTGAGTCCCACTTCAAGTAAAACTTGGGGGACTGAGAAGGACTGCAGAACTTCATGTCTGCACAAAGCCCAATTTACTGTTTCTAAATTCCATTATACCCAGAATAGGCTGGGATGGACATGAAAAGACCTGAGAGAAAAATGTCCCTTCCCTCCACTCCCCTTTCATTCTCAATCCTCAATCCTAGGGGGATAGGGTTGCTTAGAAGAGTCATAAATGAGTTTGTGAGGCATTTATGTTCTGACTGGGTGCACATTCTTAGGGGCAGAAAGTGATTTGTTTAGTGGACTGAACAAGGCCTGCCTGGCAAGATAGAACAACCGTCTTCTTTAAAAGAATTTAGAATGCTGGAACTGGAATGTGAAGGTAACTGCATAGCTGAGAACTAGCTGTCTCAAAAATGCTAGGGAATTCTAAAGCTTGCATGCACTTCGGAATCCAATAAATGGCATTCCTCAGCTTGCCTGTTTTTCACCCTATATTTGCACCCCACATGGAAATGTATAGCAACAGGTACTTGCTTGAAAGCCAAAACAAAGGGTCACAGGCAACAACAAACAAAGGAAGGATAAACACAATGGAGGGGAAGCACTCTTACCTTCTGTTGGAGAGAAGCACAAAATAGGATGGAAAAGAAGAAGAAAAACAGTTGTTAGATTTAAATCCTTTTAAACAATGTAGTTTGAATTCAATGCTTTGGGAAAGGTCAGCTGTAGATGCAATATAACGAGGCACAGGTGCAATGAAAGGAAAACACAGGTGAACCATGTCCAAACTCTGCTATTGTTGCTTTGCCAATATCCCTCAATCATCTAAGATCTGTGGCATCCTCAACGATTTTGTTGCCAATTCTCTCAACCAATTGAACACCAATTGTCTGTCCAGGAATATCAATATATTCCAACCTACAACCCCCCCCCCCGAATTTGGCCCCTAGAAGCTCTTAATTGCCCCAGGGAGGGAAGTTGCAATGAATGTTAACATGAAATGTGGCAAGCCTAAGATCACCAGGTGCAAGAATGTCTTTCACCGTAACTGCTTTTATAATGTTTTTAACTGCATTTGTTTTAAGAGTATCAGATGCTTTTGCTTTGTTTTTTTGTTTTTACATTGTGACTCTGAGCTGCTTAGGGACCAAGGGTGGGATATAAACTCGGTCAATAAATAAATAAATAAATAAATCACGGTGGGAATCGGTGCCAGGAAGGAATGCTAGCCACAGCAAATGCCTGCATTTTGCTAGAGGTGCTAAATTCATATCTGAAAACTGTTAATTTAAACACCTCAGGTGACAAGACTGTGTTCAGTGACAATATAAAACAATTCAGAAATTTTACACACACACACACACACACACACACACACACACACACACACACTTGTACCTCAGAAGTTGATCGCCTTGCAAGTCAAACATTTTGGCTCCTGAACGCCACAAAGCTGGAAGTGAGTGTTCCAGTTTGTGAATGCTCTTTGGAACCCGAACGTCTGACACAGCTTCTGCAGCTTCTGATTGGCTACAGGAGCTTCCTGCAGCCAATCAAAGGCAGTGCCTTGGTTTCCGAACGTTTTGGAAGTCAAACGGACTTCCAGAATAGATTCCATTCGACTTCCAAGGTACAACTGTATAAGCTTTCCTGGGGAAACAACAAACTTTTCCTGGGTGGCGGCAGGGACCTAGCCTTGGAAAGAAAAGCCAACTCAACACTGTCCTACCCTACAAAGCCAAAGCCAGCAAAAATAGCTCACCACAGTTGAGTCAAGCTTCGGACCACCGTCATCTGCAACAACAGTTAGGGTGTAAAAATCTCCTTTCTCTCGATCTACCTGTCCTTTGACTGTGATCACACCCTGCCAAGGGAAAAAGCCACACATGAATACATGAATTCCCAACGCCAGAGTATGAACTTAGGTGACGGAGGTCCACCTATAAACTACTCACAGTGATGCCATTTATTTTGAACAAAGACAGAGCCTGAGGATTCGTATTGGGGTCAAACTTGTACGTGATCTGGTTCAGGTTATCGATGGAGCGTGCCTGGACTCGGAGGACTTCAGACCCCAGGGGAATGTTCTCTGTGATCACTGCTTCATATGTGACATTCGAGAACTGCACGGCCTCATCCAGTTCGTTGAGGAGGCTGACATAAACACTGCAGAAGCCTTGGTTATGGGGAGGTGCTTGGTCTGTGGCCGAAACATTCATCAGATAGCTGGTTTTCGTCTCATAGTCCAGATAGTCAATGGTGGTAATGAGACCGGTGCTCTCGTCGATTTCAAACTTCCCCTCAGAACCTGAGATGATTTTGTAATTCACAAGGCCTCCGTTTCCTAAGGGGAGAAAAAACACAGTCAAAGGTGCAAGACACATGTAAGAAGCCACAAATCAATTGCACAGTGCTCAGGGATGAGAGTTCAAAAATCCAGACAGGCGCTTAAAAGCTTACACAGCAACTTATAAGGAAAAAAAATAACATATGCACTTCAGCATATTTCAGGATTCCCCTGGATATATTTGAACCTCCCCATTGCACATGCACGGTCCCATTTTGGCTACATTTGTCGTATTCAGCACTTAAGTTCAGCATTAGAAGGAGCAATTGTACTCCTCCACCAAGAATAAAAGCAACACTGACAAGCAAGAGACACAAACACAAATCATGGCTATTCCATGCAGTTTCTGTACCTGTGTCTCGATCTGTTGCCCGAACAACTGCAACAGATGTCCCTATCCCAGCAGTCTCACGCAGTCCCAGCCGGTTATATTGCCTTTGGGTAAATACGGGCACTTCATCATTGACATCTTCCACGTACACTATGACCTGGGAAAAGTTAAGGTGCAGTTAATTTATTTGCCTGGAATCTGTTCTGGAGAAAAAGCAGAGGCACTTGATAAGGAAGAGGAGTCTTGATGTGGACACCACAGCACAGAATTATGGAGTTCTACTGGACCCAAAGATCAGTTCCATGGTGAAATATATGACCAGTCTCTCATGCCTCTTCACTACAAACAGAAGCAACCTGTGTAACAAGCAGAGAGCAAGTACACTGCAGGAAGCTATCAGCAAAGCAAGTATCTGCAGGTAATCAACAAAGAATAAAAACAAAGCAAAGCCCAGGCTCCATAAGGGGGAAATTTCTTTCCGCCGCAAATTGCTGTAATATGCCACTGAATATCTTGTCTCTAACTGCGGCAAGTGCTGTCACCCCAGAGGAAAGGAAAGACAGCCGATATCATAAGAATCTGATCTTGGTGCAGTACAACTGAGGCAAGCTGTGTAGAATTTTCCATTCTTTCAAAATTGTAAATTTTTACTTATTTTTTCATAAGCAGGTAGGTACATATAGATTATTTGTAACAAAAAGAAAACAATGAAAAGAATTAAAATAATACAAAAAGAAAGAAAAAGCACAATCGGCGGCCCCCTATCAGAGAAATGGTATAATGCTGCCATAAATTAATACTTTTTCATTTTTGTTCTCTAATAATTTTTTGCTAGAGGTTCAGGATCAAAAGCTCCATCTATCATCGGGGTTAGTTGGCAGGCACCAGACATTCCATACCTTGCTTGCCAGAACAGTTTGGCTATTACGAGCATTATTTATATATATATTAAAAAGTTTGCCAAACCTTAAACAATTTTTCTTACTGACTTTGCCTCTGCCTCAGCCATATTTTATACACTCACTTTTCCATAATTGTTAGAAACCAGACCTGATTGAAACAAGCCTCTTTGCTCAGTTCCTCCCAATTCCCAACTTTTATATTCCATTCCATTTTTCAAGACAGCCGCTAGACCCTCCCTAACATCTATTTCCAGCAGGTGAATTGATGTTTTTGCATATTAACATGGCAGTAGCTAATTAATTAGGAAGAATTTAAAGTCCTAAAAAATGGATCAGGGTAATCCTGTGCGTGCTACAGCAAGGTAATTGCTAAAACCATGCTGCATAATTATAAGGGCAAGGAGAGCTGGGATAAAGCTGCCCAACACACTTGTGATTTCTCTCATTCCATTTGTCTGCAGCAAGCCTTTGAGATTATGAACAGAGGTATAACCCTGATAGTGTCCATACTCACAAAATTCCATTCCGAGTGTAGCAGAGTCATAAATGGCTGTCAAAAAGAACTCTATTTGTCATTAAATGGTTTCTAATGAAGTTCCACTGACATTTGGTAAGGTCAAGAACTATTAGAAAATCTATTTCACCTGGACTCCCCACATTTTAGAAGGTTTCTCCTACCACAGAACCTACAAGAGAATATACAGGATGCACAGGGAATTTATGAAGGCTTCTGCAACATTTTTAAGTGGAGGTGAGCTGTTGTGAATGTTGAGGATGAGCTCCCCCACATGTCTCCAAAGCACTATGCAAAAATGGGGTCACCTGGCGTCACTGAGATGTCAGTTCCTTGGACAGGTGGGTGAGCTCTGCCCACCAGTCAAAGTTGGCCCATGGTGGGTGGAGGAGATGCAGTTTCCCACCCCTGGGTTATCTGAATGCACTCTTCTCTTCTAGATCTGGGGAGGTTTATAGGCCTGAGTAAACACAGGTCCACAATAACTCACGAAGTTAAGTCCCCGCCTCAGACCTCAAGATTTCTGATTCAAACTGCGGGATATCACTGTGTTATGCATCTGCTGCTTTCAGAAATTCTTTACGCACTGACTTTGTTACTTAATTCATTCAGAGGAGCAAAGTTATTAAACAAAGAACAAGTGCTCAAAATGTTATTAACCGTTGGGAGAACAGTTTGCAAAAAAATTATCTCTGCGGAACCTATGCATTTATATGCTCAGCATTTGATACTTTTTTTTAAAAAATGCACTCTAAAACACTTTGCAATATCCCACTGATCTTCACCAAACTGTAAACCTGATTTAGCAAAACCCTTATAGCCAGCTCCACTATAACCAACAGAAGATTGTAATTTCCCTGTGCCGCCTTGTGGAATCTTGAAGAGGCATTATTACCCTAACAGAGCTCCTCATGGGTCCTTGTTCACTATTGTAGGCTTCCACTTCAAGGACATGGGAGGAATTGCGTTCTCTGTCCAAGGGCCGTAAGCCTCGCATGACCAGTCCACTGCTGGGATTGATCCGGAAGTTGTTGTAACTGTTTCCTGTGGATGACAAATAAAGACTACAGAAGATGACACTATGTCTTCAGTTTGAAGACTTAATCTCCATTACAGGATTGTTTCAGAACAGGGAGAGAGGTGGATCTATTAACACCAATAGGATTATGAATTTATAAAGAAGCCAGTATAGCAATGCTACATGTAGACTCTTACACTAAATTAAATGATTCTGCACATCCTCCTACCCTTTCAAACAGGCCTCTTCCCAAAGTTGCTTTTCTCTTTCTATTGAAGTTCCCGCAGGGCTTTGTTGCATACATGTTAATGTACCATGCAAGTTTGTCCCTTAGGTCACACATGCCACTTCTAACCTTGCTTGTTCATATTGTAGCCAGTCCTTTATCTTTACCAGCTGCTTACTTTTTGTTTTCCCTCAACTCCCTTTTTCTATCCCTCTCCCCCTCACACCCCAAATCCATCTCAAAGTTCTTTCCCCCTCAGCTTCCAGCCAGGCTTTCTATTGGCTAGGGCCGAAGTTCTAGCTCCAGGGCATTAAATTTCTCTTTTGAAGTCATACTTCATGTATCACGATCACATCCTTACAGATTTACTTGGAAGCAAGTCCCATTATCAACTGAACTTACTTTCAAATAGGTATGTTTAGGATCATGACTGTGGAGTATTAGATGTTAAGACAAGCTGATGCAACATAAGCCATTTCCTGCAATATAGTTAATCTTGAGGGTTATGAAGAATGAATTGTCAAGTTTTAATGGTACCAGGAAGTCAGATATATTAGAAGTATAATTCCCTAGGATGTACGTTTCCCAATAATTAAGTTTAAAGCCCAGAAAATGTGGAGCAGAACGCATAAGGTTGCTGATGTTACGGTAAGGATGAAAACGATCAATAAGGTTGTTCTAGTTACTTTATAAGTATACTGTAATTTTTTTATCATTAAAAAAACACTATCCATTTTCTTTGCTTACCTTTGATAATCCTGTACCACACCCGGCCATTCACACCTTCATCTGCATCTGTGGCTTTCACCTTTGAACAAGCAAACAAACAAATGAAACAAGCAATAAGAGGCTACATTAATACACAAAGCTAAATCATGGTTTGCTTTACCACAGTTTGTTTAACAAATCACGTGTCATCTCATAAACAAGAACATAAGCCATGGCTTACTTCTTCAAAGCTTGGTTTGTTTTCCAGCTCCTCTCACCTTGGGGCTTTCTGCTTGGCAAGTGTCTGGGGTGAGCAAACATGGCTGAGACACAATACCAGGCCATGATTGGTAAGCCGATGATTAACCATGGCTTCACACTGCAGTTTGTTGGCAGGAAACAAACCTTGGTTCATCTACTGGACTAGTTTCATATGCTCAAACAAATCATGGTTAGGCTAAACATATCACAGGTTATCATTATTTGAGAAACCAGGCTGTCAGGGAACTGACATCGGAGCTAGAGGTGGAGGGAAGGCTCTCAAATGATGCTGGAGAAGGGCCCAGCAGGGAGAGAGGCAGCTCCGCAGATGGGGAAGCGAATCAGCGCAACACCAGGGATATAGAGGGGCTGATGGGGGAATCGGCGAGAGGGCTCCAGGACTCTTCACCGGACACCAGCGGGGAGAGCACGGTTCCTCCGCTACCCACGCCCACCCTGCGCAGAAGACTTCCGCGCAGAGAGAGTAGGAGGAGACTGGGTGTCAAACAACTTTTATGTTGGAAAAGATTTAAGAAACGCCCACTGACGGATTCTGCTAGCGAATGAGGCAGCCACGAAGTGAAGGGCTGCCCAGGCTGAAAGGTTTAGCAAGGCAACAAAGCCTGGAGAGGCGGCAACTTACGCACGAGCAACCCATGCACATTACACAGGCCATTGTGTCAAAGTCCAACTATTCAACATACTTATTTTTAGAAAATATATAAGAGTGTTTCTACTCCCTGTCCAGTCACAGCCCACCCAATTTCAGAAGAATACTGAAACCAAGCTTCTAAAGGTAAGCACCAGAACTGTGAATTCTCCTTGGAAATACAATAGCACTCACTGCAGTTGTTTGACAAGTAGTGAAATATGCTAGTGTTGGTTGGTGCCATTTAATGATCCAGCTCTCTGTTAGATTAACTGAAGCTTCAAAAAAGTCTTCAAAAGTCATTCACCAGGGTGGATTAAATGCCTGAGACCAGACCTGAGACGGCTCCAGATAATCAGCCTCAGTCAAAAGTGCTTGGAGTAGCACGGCAACCACTTGCAGTGGTTTTATATCTGAGTATTCAGCACCTTGAACTTAGGTTGAGAAATACAGAACATCTGTACAGGGTAAAATCCCAGCTCAACCTTGAAGCTTGCTGGGTTTATTTTAATCTTATTTAATAAAATGCACATACACTTGATTGTGAAAAGCTTCAATGCAGTTTACAAAACCATGAGTGGTGTTTCTTAAACTATAGTCTATGGGCTAATGGGTGGGGTCTGTGGATATTCTGCTGGTCTGAAAGACCCATTTAAAGCAAGAGGAAAGCTTTCTCCAGAACGGTGACAAACACAGGATTCAAATGAAGGGTGGTTCCAAACAGTGAACATTTTTGGGTGAGATTCAATCACATTTGCACAATTTGTTGGGAGGCCTTGAGGAATACACCCACCCCCCTGCCCCAAATACAGGACTTTTTGAGATAAGGAAAGTGACAAGAAAACACACTGGGAAATATGGGACACTTGGCTTTGATGCAGCAGCATCTAACCTCCCAGCAAACAGATCAGAATGAATGCTTATTAAACAGCTAATGCCATCTAATTTCCCTACAAACAAATCAGGATGGATGGTCAATGAGCAGGTTAGCTGGAAGCACTCTTAAGTTTCTTCCAGCACTCCTTGCAAAGTGAGGGGGGAAATATGCATGAGTGAAACAGGGCTGCCTGCCACAAATACTTGCACTGCTGTGCTGAGTTCTTCTATTCCTCTCTACAATATGTAATACAATTTACCTCACGTCCTGATGTCCCCATAATATGCATTTCCTCATTCCACGTTAGAGCTAATTGTGTGGAATGGGGAAAAATGCACAACACGGCAACAGCAGGAACAGAGTAAGTTGTGTCTATGTTACCGAAGGGGAGAACAAGAATTCAACATGGGGCGTTTTGGGCAGTTGTTCAATTTTATTTTATTTTATTATAATATGCAGCTCTGCCCTGAATATGGCAGGTGAGGGGAAAGGGATGTGTTGCTAGGTAACAAACAAGGAGGTTCCACTGAGAGTCTTCTTGGACAAATATCTGAGGGCGGTTTTGGATGCTGCTGAGGAAGTGTTAGCTAAATACAGTCACTTCTGTAATCAACTGCCAATGCTTCATGAAATGTTCAAAGGGGAACTTATTCAGGCTACAGATGTAAATCTCCCCCCATGAAAATTCCACTCTGAATATTAGCAAGTGCTGCCAGCTGAACAGAGATGAGACTGTGTATCTTCCTAGCAATGTCTGAAGCCGCTATCAGTGGCATAGAGCACACAAACACCCAGCAATGTTAGGCCTTTCCTTTACCCTGATCATTTAGTGATTCAGTTGCACAGGCATAAATAAGGAGCCAAGTTTTAATCCAAAGGTCTTTCAAACAAGCTAATAGGTGGTGGATGTAATGTAATAAAATGCAACGGTGTCCAAAGAAGAAGAAACTCACAACAGTGGGAATACATAATCCAACAAAGTTGAAGGATTACTGAGTTCTAAAGCAAGTTATTATCTGTCTTAATATTCCCTCTGAAGCTGCTGCTTTGATGGAAGTTACTACAGCCAGCAATCACTGTCAGAAACTGGCTCAGAACTTGAGATACTGCCTATTTCAAATAATTCCATGGTGTGTGTATATAATGGTATCACTTGATACTAAAAGAAACACAACTCAATGGTACCCTCTGGCGTTCTTATTGCTTATCGCAAGGGACTTCTTCCTTCAAAGCATCACTGGTGACACTGGAGTCATTTATATGAGTCCAAAGAATAATGCACTTGCTGTAGGCAGCCTCTGTTACAAGCATATCACATATATTTCTTAAAAAGCTAGGGAAAAATAAGAACACTATTTATTAACAAGGCAGAGGATTTTTTAAAGGAATGCCAAGAGTGTCTTCTAAAAGGGTGAAGTACATTTGTGCCCTCTGCTGGATTTTTTTATTACTTTAGAAAGTTTGGATTTTTGGTAGGGAGACTGTGTGTGTGTGTGTGTGTGTGTGTGTGTGTGTGTGTGTGTATGTGTGTGTAGGTTGAAATTCCAGCATGTCAAATGAGGGAAATCTGAAATTCTAAGCCTTAACAACTGGCTCAATGTAAGTGACAGACCCTCCCCCCCCATTTAAACAATACTGACCAGCCCTGAATCTCTATGCAGTCACCAGCAATCCTGAACATGAGGATCACAGATATGGCCAGCAGAAATCTCAGTGATTGCAAAGGCTACAATGGTGGTACCTTGTTAAAGACTTTGTATTTGTCTATTTTAGATGTATGCCAAAAACTTCTCAGTACTGAGTTCATCAAGGTCCATTAGGCTTTATTTCCCTCATCCACCACAGGCTGAAGCTGAGAAGGTGCAATTTTTCCTTACCATCAGGTGCTGAAAGGTGCAAAGTGATCCTAAATAGCAGCAATTCAAACCACATTTCCACAACTCAGTTATAGGCCTATGGCAACTCCATGGTGGCATTGTGAGGGCTGATTCAGTACAAAAATGCATCCAATTTTAAACAGCAAAATGCACAAGAGATACTTTATATAATTAAATGGTCAGCTTTCAGGATAATAAACAATGAAGTAGTGATTAACAATTACAACCCTGGTTTCATGTTTATTGTTGACTGATTTAAGATGAACTGAAATAAATATTTCTGATGTGTCTAGCAGGCTTTACAATCCTAGCCTCCATGGGGCTGTCCCTGAATAAGTTTGGCCCAACTCATAGCCACGGACATGCCTTAGACCTGGTGTTCACCTCTATGGACATGGGTGATCTGACACTAAGTAAACATGAAACAAAAGAAGTGCCATGGTCAGATCACTTCCTGGTGCAACTGGACTCTGTGACCCTTCCCCTCTGCAGGGAGCTGGGACCAATTTGGATGGTCCACTTAATGGATCCAAATGGTTTCCAAAGAGTGGTGGGGGGTGTTTTATCCCATGTTGATGGCCTTTCAGTTAATTCCCTGGTGGCCTGCTGGAATGCGGAGTTAACCAGGGCTATTGACTGTCTGGCTCCAAAGTGCCCTCTCCAACTGAATGGAGCCCGGACAGCCTTGTGGTTTTCCCCAGAGCTGAGGGCGATGAAACAATTGCTGAGACGGCTAGAGTGCTGGTAAAGGAATCGGACTGAACATAGGTTAGAGTTCAACGCCAAGCCTACTAAGTGGTGATAGCGATGGCAAAGAGGTTATCTCCCGCCTGGACTACTGCAATGTGCTCTACATGGGGCTACCTTTGAATGGTGACCCGGAAACTACAACTAATCCAGAATGCGGCAGCTAGACTGGTGACTGGGAGTGGCCGCCAGGACCACATAACACCAGTCCTAAAGGATCTTCATTTGCTCTTAGTGCGTTTCCGAGCACAATTCAAAGTGTTGGTGCTGACCTTTATAGCCCTAAATGGCCTCGGCCCAGTATACCTGTAGAAGCGTCTCCACCCCCATCATTCAGCCTGGACACAGAGGTCCAGTGCCGAGGGCCTTCTGCTGGTTCCTCACTGCAAGAAGGTTACAGGGAGCCAGACAGAGGGCCTTCTTGGTAGTGGCGCCTGCCCTGTGGAACGCCCTCGCATCAGCTGTCAAGTAAATAAACAACTACCTGACTTTTAGAAGACATCTGAAAGCAGCCCTGTTTAGGGAAGTTTTTAATGTTTTAGAATGTTCTAATATATGCTGTGAGCTGTCCAGAGTGACTGGAGAAACCCACCAGATGGGTGGGGTATTATTAATAATAATAGTAATAATAATATTTATAGTCTGGAGACAGTGTGCTACAATGTATGTGCTAATGCACTCTGAAAGCCCAGGCAGGTACAATAATGGTGGTATACAGCTCTTTCTTATGCTGACATAGTGACCCTGTCTAGCATATGTCATGCAAGACATGCTCAAAAGTCTTGCAATTCACCATGCTCCAGTGTGGTACCAGTCTAGCTCTTGTCTGTAGCCTGCCTTCTCTTGCTACCAAAGTACCCTAGCCACTATAGACAGCACCAGGAATCCTTACCATCCATTCATGGCTCAGCAGCTCATGATTGCTTACTCTGCAGATTGAGATCAGGATGTGAAAAACTAGGAGCATGTACAGAGCCAGTGATACCTTCTTCATAGTGATAGTGATACCTACCTTCATAGAATCATAGAGTTGGAAGAGACCACAAGGGCCACCGAGTCCAACCCCTGCCAAGCAGGAAACACCATCAGAGCACTCCTGACATATGGTTGTCAAGCCTCTGCTTAAGGACCTCCAAAGAAGGAGACTCCACCACACTCCTTGGCAGCAAATTCCA
This sequence comes from Podarcis liolepis, assembly GCF_965112155.1. Lineage (NCBI taxonomy): Eukaryota > Metazoa > Chordata > Lepidosauria > Squamata > Lacertidae > Podarcis > Podarcis liolepis. The sequence goes on from NC_139556.1 coordinate 33,163,057, forward strand.
CCTTAGGGAACCTGTGCGTCTGTTTCCACCAACCTTGTGAAGTATCAAGAAGGACATCCAAGTTTGCTTTCTGTCTGCCTACTAACTTTCTCTTTCTTCGTCCTCAAACATCTGTCTCCAAATGCTTCCATTTCCCCCTATGTGCCTGACTCTGCAACCACTGCTCCAGAGATTTCTCTCCATGCTGCCCCCCCCATCTCTCTCTCTCTCTCTCTCTCTCTCTCTCTCTCTCTCTCTCTCTCTTTCTCTCTCCTTTCCTCCCAGATTATTTGTGCAGGGCCAGGACCAGACCATAAAAAAAAAACCAGAAAGGAGGTAACTCTAGAAACAGAGGGGATACTACATTAAATATAAGATCTTTAAAGTATGACATTGAAGACAAAAGATGCGGGCAAAGTAATAAACAGGAGTGGGGAGAAAGTTGAAGAGCTGAAGACGGGCAAGAACTGCATGCCAGAGTCCCTCCTCCTCTCTCTCTCCCACCCTCCCCCCAATTGTTGGTCCCAGATCAACAGAGGAGTAACTTGAAGGCTGGCATTCAATGAATAGAAGCCAGTGGCCAGACTGTACCATTCCAACTTTCAGCAGGGGATGGAACAGCTGCTAGAGGTAAAGAATCACAGTTCACGACAGCTTCCTATCTCAAAAGTTGTTGCTTCCATGTCCATCAAGAATGTAAGTGTTCGATGCTCAAAGGCCTGCTCCTCTGCATAGTCACTAGCTGCCTAGTGTTTGCTGCTACATCTAAGTTCCTTTGTTTCTGTTCCCTCCATCCCCCTATCCTCTGCCTGCCCCATGTTCCCTTCACCCCTCCCCCAAGTTGTCAGGGGCTGGAAGACAACAGAGGCTACACAAGAGCCCAGGGGATGAAGAACAGAAGAAGAAATCCCCCTTAAAAGCTGGAGGAGGGCAGGAAGCAAAGAAAGAAGAAGGTAAAATTGTCTTAGAAATATAGCCAGGGCCCAAAAGTTTTCCTGCAGCTAGGGTGATGCAGTTTCCCTCCAGGAATATCTTCCAAGAAAAAGGTTGGTGCATTAAAAGAGAAGCCACTCCATTTGTCTTTTCCACCTTTGCTATTTTGACCTCAGAGAATTCTTTCTGAAGAAGTGTGAGTGAGACTGAGGCTCAGGGGAAAGATGTGAAATTTGTCTGGGATGAATAGCAGGGTAAATCAGCGAGCGCTGCTCAAGTGAGGGCCGCTTCACAAATTACTTTGGGAAGGAACAGACACGTGTAAGTGTCTTAAAATGCATGTCACATGAAACAAGGGAAAGCACAGACCGTGCAAGACCTCCTGACATGCTTCAAAGAAGTTTGCTGTACATTACCACCACATATATATATAACTTGTAAGCAAGTGGCCAGAAAATGGCTGGAGCATGTTTTGTGATGTCACGTGTGAATTTGAAATGCATCTCATCGAGCTAAAACAAGCCTTTGTGTCTCCATTTACTTTTACTTGACATAGATATTGAAAGTGTATGGTGGATATCATATATATATATATATCTGTTCACATGTCTCTTCTAAAATTAGGCATTAGTTTTTAGCTTCCCTTCTCTTTTCATCCTCTCAGGGGAAAGGCAATTGCTTGTCTTAAATCTGATCATTATTATTCTGCAGGAAAAAAAGCACTGAGAGGGGATGGTGGAGTATAGAAGATTTGTTATTTGCATTCTTTCTGTCAATAGGCAAACTCACAAAATATGTTGGGGCTCTTCTATGTGCATCGGTTACCAAATACCTTGAAATTCTTGGGTCCAATTCAGTTTATGCAGCAAGTGAGCTTGCTGAAAATAAATGCCACCAGAGACAGCAAGCAAGAGTTCTGGTGGGAATAAATGCATACAGAAAACAGATCGCCTAGGAGAGGAAAACTTTTCCAGGGGAGGAAGGAGTCTCAGTGTTGAAGTGACATTTAAGTAAGATAAATGGTCTTAAGAAGTGATCTGCAAGTGCCATGAACAAGCAGAATGACAGCTTGATACAGCATCACAGGGGAACTGAATGAGAATAGAGCACATTGAACCTCAAGACTGGCAATTTGCCATATTTCTTTGTCATACTAAATAAGGCACTGTTGAATGTAAGTATTCCAGAAGATGATTCCATTATAGAATATTACAGGATTATTGACTGAATTTTTTTTTTAAAAAAATACAGGGGTGTGTGTGTGTGTGTGTGTGTGTGTGTGTGTGTGGTGCTTTTATACACTAGAAAAATTGGGTTTGCAGACAGTAGGGTTGGGGAGAGAAAGCCCTGTGAACATGTTTCGAAAGTTGCAACTGTAAAAGGTTTTAAAGTTGTTAGTGTATAAAGCAACTTTAGCATATGGTTGCCGCTTCCAGCTGTACAGCCTTTCAAAACTGCACTGCCAATATCCATCAGTATTGCTAATCACAAGCAAATATTATCCAATAATCAAGGAACAAGTATGCAGCCCTTCTCACCCTCAGATTTTAAAAGTATTCCCCCCCCATGAGACAAGTATCTGTTTTGCAGACGAAAGAACTGTCTAACATGGATCATCTAGCGAAACTCTAGAAGATTGAATTTCTTAGATTGTTATTGCTACAATCATACCTCGGGTTAAATATGCTTCAGGTTGAGTGTTTTCAGGTTACGCTCTGCAGCGACCCAAAAGCAACGGAACGCGTTACTTCAGGGGTTCGCCGCTTGCGCATGTGCAGATGCTCAAAATGACATCACACGCATGCCATGCGCAGAAATGGCGAAACGTGACCCGCGCATGCGCAGATGTGCAGAAGCATGTTACATTCTACTCAGGATGCAAACGGAGCTCTGGAACGGATCCCGTTCGCATCCAGAGATACCACTGTAATTGTATATCAGGGTTGTGAAAACATCACTGGTAAAAGGGGAAGAAACTGGTCTCAGAGGATTCACCTGTTTAAAGCTGCAGAGGCTGTTCCACTTAAAGGATCCAGGGGTGTGGGGAGACTGGGCTTGGAAGAAGCATGGACCAATCCCTTCAAAACCACCAATAAATACTGGATGCCAATAAATACTAGAAACAAGATTTGGTGCTTAGCATGCATTGACGAGTTTTGTTTTTTCCCAGAGCTTGTCAACGCTTGCTGAAAGCCAAATCCTATGCATAAAATCAGCTAGCCAAAAGTTAAGGATCTGCCATATGCACATAATAATAATAATAATAATAATAATAATAACTTTATTGTCATTGCCCCCTTTGGGGACAACGAAATTACTTGCTCAGGTACCTGTGCAAACTGCTCAGGTACCTGTGCAAACTGCTGTTCTGTCAGGAACAACAAAAGCCGCTGCTTATCTCAAAAAGAATTCAAAGACAGCACCCATTTGGATATATTAACACATATCAAAGTATGCAAGTATCTGTTCTGTATCTTCATGGCTGATCTAAAGGGGGGGAGGCAAATGGCAAATAAAGGAAGTTGGTTGTGTACGACAACACTTGAAACGATCCTCAAAGGACATGGTCACTTATTCTGCAGCTTGTAGGGCCATAAAAAAGTACGGTTAAGCTCCCTGACCATTTTTATAATGCTGTTTCTATTTTTGTGTGCGTGTTTTGCCACAAACTTCAAAATTCACTCCAGTTTTACTGTGGATACAAGTTCAGTGACATTTTAAAATCAGCCCAGATGTTGTTGTTTTTTAAAGAAAGAATTCTGGAACAGGGTAACAGGTCATAGGATCATACAAATGTAGAGTTGGAAGGGACCCTGAGGATCCTCTAGTCTAACCCCCTGCAACGCAGGACTTTCCAAATGGCTGGGGTGGTCCACAGGGTGAGCAAGCACTTATTGGTTACAGCCACCCTATGAAGGTGTGATAACAGGGAATAAAGTCCCATCAGCAGCCTATGCTGTGCCCGTAAGTGCAGAATAGACATTTAGTTCTCCAGAGCCAATCAGAGGCCAAACCACATGTGCAAGATCAGGAACTCGATCTCCCAACTTTTTGTTTTTATTTGACTATAGCTATGGAGTGAGAGATTCCCTGGATCCCTCTTATCAGCAAGAGCCTGATTACTACAAAGCAGCAAAGTCATCTGTATGTTTTTACTTATCTCTCTCCCCCCCCCCCAATTTCTCCAAATAAATATGCCCTGCATGTTTGAACTCTTTGTCCAAAACAAGCAAATGTTTGGTGGGCAGGATGAGTGTCCGAGGGAATGTTAATTTGGACATAATGGAGCAGGGCGCGCATGCTAATGTTGAGATCTTAGGAAACGTCTTCAGCAAATTGTTTCCAAAGGCTAGCCTTAAGGTTTGTTTTGTTTTGTTTTCTGTGCTCTGTAAAGACCAATGCCATGTACTTATTTGCTCAGTCCTCCCAGTGCCTCCTCCCTCTGCGTAGGCAAAAAATTAATCACACTAGGCCTGACATTTAGGAAAGCCCTCTCTGTAATCTTGACCACAGCAGGGATAGTACCAGACAATTAAATATCCATTCCAAAGCCCATATTTCTGTGAGGGGGCACTGCAGTGTTCTAGGACCAACTCTTATTTACTCCTTATTTCCCCCTGCTGCTTTGGCATTGTGAGAGCTCAGTAGAATTATGCCATAGCTCCTGCTTGCTGAACTGAGTCTGGAAACAGTCAGACAGGAAGACATACCGATGGTTGCAAGGTAGGGATGGACCTCTTTGGGAAAATTATTATGATTAAATTTCATTGCTTGTTAATGGTCTAAGAAGTGCAATGAAATAGAAGGCAAGGCTGGAGTGAGGTGGGGGCAAATGGTACCTTTTACTCTGCACAGAGAGGTATGCGGAGAGTTAAAAAATGTAATGTTTTCACTCCACTGCTGAAATGTGCATATGGGGGAAGAAAGACCTCTCCATCTCAATGCTGGGAACCACAGTGCTGATATTGTGAAATAATGCTTCAGGGTCTGACAGGCCACTTCCTGCAGCTTGGTGGGCTGGATCTGGGCTAGCCATCCCAGCTATGGGATATATACCAGGGGTGAAGAAGCTTTTGCAGAACAAGGCTGAATTCCCTTGCATAATTCCTTTCCAGCAGCCAAGTTCTGGTGGTGGATGGGGCCAGAGGCAAAAGCACAGGGATTATGACTCTTACACCCTTTGCATGTCAAGCTACATTTCAACCACGCAACACACAAACCTCCCCATCTGGGCAAGCAGAAGGCATTGTGACAGTTCAAGGACACTTTCCAGCTAGGCAAAAGCACTTGAGGAATCTGCAGATCCATCTCTACTAGAGGAAGGACTGGTGGATTCTAAGCAAAGTTCTGCCAGTGGAAGCGTGGGACCACTGAACTGAGTCCGTTGATTTATAATTAGGGTTTGGGGTTTTTGTTGTTATCCTTGACGGTTTTACACACACAAGGCAGCTGATTCTTCTCTCAAAATTTGCCAGTGATTCCAGTTCTCTGACTCCACTCTTGTTGCTGTGTCTTGTAGGAAAGATGAGCACAACGCCTGCTGCCAACGAGACCTCTCCAACCGCCAGGGTACTTGCATTTCTCAATGCCACCGCTGAGCTGGTCCCTCTAAGCCCTGAGCCGACTGGGGAGAAGCCCGACTCCTTGCCTATCATCATCGGTCTCATCTGCATCTTCCTCCTCCTGGCTACCTGCCTCGTCTTTATCACTCTGTGCAAGCCAGCAGCTCTAGATCAATCTTTCTATGGGCCGCACGAATGTATGCCGTACCACCCTGAGAATGCCAGTGAGCCGCAGCTCAGGCTATGGAAACGTCTGGGGTCACTAAGGCATTCCATACGCAGCGTCAAGCGCAGCCGGCCCATTTCCCAAGTCCACGAAACTTGTTCAATAAAAGCACCTGTAATCCAGGACTGGAACATCATGGAGTCAACTGAATTGTGACTCATCCATTACCTTCCGTGATTCAGCTGCATCCCACACATTGTTAACTGACCTCAGATATAGTCTAAGCTCTTTCGGAGAATCACGGAGCAACAAGGATGGGAGAACTGGAGAAGCACAGTGGCCATTACATACCTAACTATGGAAAAGGGATAGAAGCAAACACTTGCAGTGCCTGCTTGATATATGTTTAAAATATATTGTAAAGTTGAAGAAACTTTTTTAAAGGAGATGAGGCACTCCAAATCGTCCTGGTTCCGTTTGTGTCTATGGTTATTTGCTCCCCAAACTCTTTAATTCTATGACAGCAGAAAGGTTTGCCAAAGACAAGAGAAAGACTCGCAGTTCACTTGCCAGATGAATGAAAGTGGATATGGTTCTCTTGAGATGTGCCAGCAATGACTCATTGGCAACGTTCACTTTGATTCCAGAGCTTTAGCCAAAACTAGCTGGATGAAGCTGAGGGCCACTCAATCGTATCTGAAGGCCTTCATGAACAAGCACATTGCATTATCACACATTTAAGTTAGCCACAGGACGATGCTGTGGTAAGTTGCTTTTTAGGAGCAGCACAATATTCTATTGGGATTTTCACTTTTTCAAAAAACCTGGGAGTTAAATTGCAAGACGAGGCACAGCCACCTAAGAGCTAGAGATTTTAAGGATTTACAAAACTGCAGGTGAACTTCTGCTCTTTATCACTTTTTAACAAAAGATCTATAGAAATTGGACAGTAGGGGAGTACACAGCAAAGAAAAAAGAAGAAGCCTAAATTATAATGGCAAAAGGTTCTGTGACAGCAGAACAGTAATAAATAACATGATGAATGCCACAGGTAACATCCATAGGAGAAGCTGGTGCATCCACACCGCATACAGCATTAACAAATGCAACAATTTCAGGCAGGGGAAGGAGTATAATAGTTATCAGGGTGCAGATTGTTGTACTTTCAGTGCTTGGGTGGTACAATGGCCTCACAAAAGTATTACCATTCACGGGAAGGGCCACAGCTCAGTGGCAGAACACACAGTTTGGCACTCAAAGAGTCCTAGGTTCAGTCCCTGGTATCTCCAGTCAGGGCTGGGGAAGACCACCATTTAAGTGCTGCCACCGGACATTGGAAATAATATTGAGCTAAATGGGCCAGTGGTTTGACTTGGGATAAGGCTACTTCCACTAAAGAGGATGCCCAATGAAACGGGAAACAAGTATACATTTGGATGGAAGTGCCTGAAGGGAAAGACTGCAGGGAAGGAGCCTTGGTGGGAGGAGGATTTAGCCCCCTCTTGGCTCTACACATTGGCCTCACCACCCCATTTTCTATATATGACTAGGGAAGGCTGCAGTTTAAACAAATGGGTCTGCCACCAATCAAGAGTAATCTGATGGTTTCTGAGTGGTTGATGGTGTGCTAGCCAGGAGGCAAGCAAGCAAATGTTTGATCGTCACCATTTCACCATGCAGCAAAGCAGGAAGTTTCATTCACAGTACGGTGCATGGACGTGTATGCAAGAAAACTCTGATAACTGCTTCTTTTAGGGAGAACGGCAGCTTCAGGAGGGGGTGGTTTGGAAAAAGGAAGGTGGGGTGCTTGCCATTTCAGTGGCCCGCCATTTTTAACCCGCAGTCCCTGCAACTCTTTCCCCATCTGCTCTTCTTTCATAGAGTTCAGCAACTAAACCCGCACATGCAAATCAGCAGGTGAAGTTGGGGAGTGGGTGGGTTAAGGGGAAATGGCAATATAATATGAAAACTTTTGAAAACCTTGGATTTTTTATTTTTTTTTAAGTGGCAGTTTCTTACAGTAATCTTTCTTAGGCTCTTTGAGGTAGAAAATGAAAAAAGAAAAAAGAACGGGAAGATCACAACATGTTTAATGAAAACCACTTAGAGATTTTAACAGTTAAGGAGTATACACATTTCATTAAATAAACACATAAATGTTTAAAAAGTGGGAAGCTAGTTTTTTTAAAGGTCTGTTTTGCTGGTATCTTGGCTATCTATATGGTAATACTGGGAAATGATTTGCTAACTGCCTATTAGTTGTACCTCTTATTGAAATAGATGGAACATGTGGAACAGGCGAAAGAAAGTTAGGAAGAATAGCTTTGGCATACCATGCAAGTTATTTATTTTGAAATAGTGCAATCCAGGCACAGTTCAATTTGCCCAAGATCCATTAACACCAGTCTCACAATTGGACGATGAAGCACTTAAAAGTTACCTAACTTTCAGTGGGCCCAAGTGCCGTATCTGAATTATAACCATTGTTTTGTAACTTGAAGGGCTAAGAAAAGAAAAGCTCCACCTGCATAATAGATTGTGAAACATCCTGCATGGGGCACTAACCATCTAGACATCATAAAAGTGTGATGACAACCGCGTGGATCTACTGGAGTAAATGGGAATAAAAGGTGTACATTTCAAGGGGGTCTTTTGTGTGTGTGTGTGTGTGGGGGGGGAGAGACGCTTTGTAGTGGATTATTTAGTTCATATAGCTTCTTCTCAGATTGGAGCCTTATATCTGAAAGGCCCTCCAATACAATTCTGTAATGTTTGAGTGTATACAGCAATGTATGCTTTCAGTCGACCTACTTTCTAAAACAGGTGTGTGTTAAATGATATGACTGCACTTTCCCCATTTTTGTTCTCGGTTTAATGACTGTAGATATACAACACTCTGCCACAGACACTCATGTAATAATAATAATAATAATAATAATAATAATAATAAAAAATTACACTAGCACTTGCTGGGGTTGGCGATTACTTCAATAAATAAGCAGTAAAGGCCACCCGAACATATTTGTGAATGCGTTTGTAGAGACTCTAGAGGAGCTTGTGCACTTCTGAAATTCAAAGCAGCTTGTGAATTGAGAAGTAGCTGCACAGTGCAACGAAGCCCATTTGTAGTGTCAATGATGAACGCTGCTTTAAATTAATATCTGGAATTCCATAGGGTTGCATTTATTGGTTGCACGAGAAAAAGCCTCTCCTAGGGGATCGATGCACTCTGTCCTTGCTGCACCATAGAATTGTAGTGTCGGAAGGGACCCCAAGGGTCCTGCAGTCCAACCCTAAGGGAATCCCCTGAAAATGGGCAAAGGAACATTGCACCTGAGGGAGCTCCATTTCATGCAAAGTTCCTCCACCCGATGTGAGACAGTTCCTCCCTTGTGCTGAAGTTCTGCGTTGACAGAGCCCACACTGTTCAGGAGCCTCCTACCTCAGTCCTCTGGCAAAGCTTTTTTGAAAGCTGAGGAGCAGGAAAGGAAGGGGAACAATTCTACCACTGAATACAACTCATGGTGCTCTACATACATTATAGTCGGTGCACTTTGTAATCAACCCAGTAAGTGAGATCACTATTATTAGCCCCATGTTGGGCTGAGGCTCCAAGGGAGTAGCTTGTTCAAATGCAGTTGTGTGTGTGTGTGTGTGTGTGTGTGTGTGTGTGTGTGTGTGTTTTTAAAGGGGAAGGATTTTCTGGCTGGCAGCTAAGCCACTAAGAACCAAGTGACACATGATACCCTAATTCAGTGACTGACTCTCCTGACATATCGCTTTATTGGCCAAGGGAGCTGGCAGCATGACTAAGCCACTTCTGGCGAACAAGAGCAGTGCACAGAAACGCTGTTTACCTTCCTGCCGGAGCGGTACCTATTTATCTACTTGCACTTTGAAGTGCTTTCAAATTGCTAGGTTGGCAGGAGCAGGGACCAAGCAATGGGAGCTCACCCCGCCGTGGGGATTCGAACCACCGACCTTCCGATCGGCAAGCCCTAGGCTCTGTGGTTTAGACCACAGCGCCACCCGCGTTCCTAAGTTACTATTAGGAGGAACTAATAGTGAAACCATGGTGGCTGTGTATTTCCCCCTTCATGGCTAATCACAGCTCTGAATGTGTGTGTGTGTGTGAGAGAGAGAGAGAGAGAGAGGGAGAGAGGGCTGGAGAATCAGTGTAAATGAGAAAGCATTAGCCTCCCCTCCTCCTGGTTCCCAATCCAAATCAAGGGTGTGCGGGTGGGAATGGATGGGTGCAAAGCTGAAATAAAAAGAAATACCACGGGAGATCCAATCATAGATGTCTGCACAAGTTGCAAAGTTTGGTGGCACTAAGTTACACTAACTCCGTCCGAGCTATTAATATTGAGCACACAGCATATTTAAGAGGCTGGATATCAACTAGCAGATCAGATTTAGGCACCTAAATGCAGCACTCTCCTCTTCCTAAACACTTTAGGACATGACATTTTTGCATCTGAACCACAGGAAAATTCCCAGTTCAGAACATGAGTAGTTCATGGTGCCAATCACTTTAAGAAGATTTATGATATAAGTTGGCAAAACACAACTTTAAATGAAGGCAGAGCACACCTCCCTTGACTCACTCAGTTGTAAAATTGATTTTAAACTAAAAATAAAAAAAATTGTCTGTTTCCCGAATTTGATTTGTGACAGCATTTATGTTCACTTTAATGCGTTTGACTTTCCTTTCGTTTTGGTCAGAAAAGCAATCTCTCCAATTTATTAAAATGAGTTTCACAGGAGATCCCTCATAGGCACCCAATTCCTTTCCCTTGCAGACATTCCCGTAGTACGTTTTATTTGAAACAGCATCTTCTTGTGGTCTCTTCAGTAGGACTTGGCTACTCTGTTCAATTTTGTTTCTTATTGCTTTGCTCCCTATCACAGTTTCTCATGTTAATATCAAGAGACAATCAGAAATGTGACTGCATAAACAAAAGCAAATCTTGAAGCATTTATGTCATTCCCATACAAAATCATATTTTGATGCGTTGACATATTTTAATTTTAAAACCATCAAAAGGGCCTAATCAACATTATGAAACAGCCGTCTTGCAAGTTTTATTTGGTGGTGGAGGAAGAGAACTTTGAAGTTATCAGGAACTCATCTGCAATCTACGCAGGTTTGATACCAGGGGCTGGTCTTGCCAGGAAACAAGAGCATCTCCTATAGGGCCCATAGGAGTTTGCCTTTGGGTGTTAAAACACATCTGCCTCCTCTGGTACAAGCGTAGGGTGGTGGTGGTGGAGAGCAGCAAGTGATGTGGTGGAAGGAAGGCCTGAGCCACAATGCTATATAGAGAGAATGTGTAATGGGCAGGCTGCTGGTTCAAATTATGGCAAGGCACAATCTCAACCTAATCCCTAATACAGAGATGTGGTGAGATCACTGCCTTGTCATGGCGAAGGGGCTTCAACAACTCAGAGAAGCTATGAGCTATGCCGTGCAGGGCCACCCAAGATAGACAGGTCATAGTGGAGAGTTTTGACTAAACGTGATCCACCTGGAGCAGGAACCGGCAAGCCACTCCAGTATCCTTGCCAAGAAAACTCCATGGACAAAGACAACAGGCATATAAAAGTTATGAACTGCGGGAGGCAGTGGAAGACAGGAGTGCCTGGCGTGCTCTAGTCCATGGGGTCATGAAGAGTCAGACACAACCAAACGACTAAACAACAACAAAAAACCTCGTGTATATGTGTGTGTGTGGGCTCTCTCTCTCTCTCTCTCTCTCTCTCTCTCTCTCTCTCTCTCTCTCTCCATTATGGTGTGTATTATTCTTCATATTCCATAAGGCCACCATAGCAATTTCTTCACCTATGATACTTTCAGATTTAGCGGTTAGGTTATTTACAGGGCTTTTTTTCCTTTTCAGCTGGAGCTCACCGGAGCTCAGCTCCAGCATCTCTCAGGTGAACACCATTGCCATTCTAAGAGAACAAGGGAGAAGTTCCGGCACCTCTTTTTCTAGAAAAATAGCACTGGGTATTTGGAGGCAATCCCCTCCTGTCCCCAGTCAACTGAAGTCTCGAAAACATTACCCCAGACTTCTTATATAACATAGCTGACCTCTCGCTGTGCAAAATTTCCATGTGATTTGGAACAAAAGCTTGCAACCTCACTATACCTCTTGGCAGGCTAGAGTGGGGAATTCAAGGAACAAGAAGCCAACTCAGAGCATGCTGGAAATACCCCTCTGTTTGCGCTAGAGAAAATAAAAATATTTGGTTCTGAAGAAAATCTGGGAATGCAGTCGTTCATTTACCAGCTCTACTGCCATTCATCCCATGAAGGGCTGGCTTCAAAGAGGGAAACAAAAGAAGCAAAATGAGACTCCAAATTCTTCTGTCCCAATTTATTATTTAAAGCTGTTTTGTACACTAGCAAAGCATACCTATTTCATCAAGAAAGGCCCTGTACCTCACTGAAAGTAGCTCTGTTTAGGAGCCCTCTTCTGTTTAAATCATTCGCTGGGTCAGTACAGCAGCTCCAGCGATGTGTTCCATCATCACATTAAGAAGAAATCATTCTGTGGTTACCATGTTGTAGCACAGTTACTTCCGATGCCCAGCTAATGAACTGTGTCTCCTTGAGCCTGACTCCCCCTACCCTCTCGCTCCCCCTCTTTATTCTTGAAATGGTGTTATTAAATCTGCTACTCAAAGTCTCTTGATCTTTTTGATCTTTTTGATGCTGCTCACTTGTTTATGAATTGCCCTGCTTCCTGTTCTTAGACTTTCCAACTACAGAGGAAGTGACTGCTAAATCTAGCAAAGCACATAAAGTAGTAAAACCCTGGTACATGGGATATGGCCTAACCTTAGTATCACGTTACTGCGACACCAGGTAACAGCTAGGATGAAAAGAAAGAGAGAGAGAGCAGGCTGGCTTATTGCTTCTCTTCTTCCACTGCGCCCATCGGATCTTACCGAGAACAAACAGTTTAGTTACATGCCTGTACGATGCTGCTGTAGTCAGGGATGTCTTCAGGAACAGTGGCTTCGTAGCTGCTTTGAAGGAAGATTGGCCGGTTGTCATTCACATCCAGCACAGTGACATATACAGTAGCTGTCCCAGTCCTCCGTTTGCCTGTTGGACCGTTATCTGTGAGAAAAAAGTGGTCCATCTTAATCTCCCAACGTTTAGGAAAAAGGCAGGTCTACTGACTGAGCGTTGACTGAATGCAAACAAATCCAGAAGCAAGCAAGGGCAAGCAACCCAGGTACTTCCTCCATTTCCTTGGTGGACAGGAGGAGTCCCCAGGTGACCCCTGAGAGGAATAATGACTCAAGACAACGTGCTATGGGATTAAAATTGGTCACGACTTTATTAAGTTTCAGATGTAGGGAGACCTTGGCTCAGGCATTGGGCGTTTATCCTTCCCAGTCCCCAGCCAGGGATTTGGGAGACTTCAGGGTTACCCAGAATGTGTGGGGATTGGGGTGGCTCTGGAGAACATATGTTCAAGCAGAGAGCCCGCCCCCCATTTTGCCGCCGTTGGAGGGGAGAGCAATGACAACCTCTCGGCATATGGCCAATGCCTCCCCTCAAGACCCCTTTAACGGGGAACCCTGGTATCACTGCTGCAAGGGGGGCGTGGCTCACCGCTTCATGCCCCCCCCATTTAGGAAGCTAGACTAAAGGATTCCACCCAAGGCTGAAACCGCCAAAGTTGTGACGTTTTGCTACGGGAAAGGCAAACCTGCCAATGCAGGAAAATGCCTTTCCGGCCCTTCAACAGTGACTCTGGCGTAGCAGCGCCTGCGTACCTGTGGAGAAGAGGCTAACCTGCAAAAGAAGACTTAACTGAGGGAGGGCAGGGTGGGAGAAGCTCTGGAGCCAAGTGCCGCTTCGCAGGTAAGATTCACCTTCTGTTGTGTGTGCAGGGCGGTCCCTCCTCTTACCTGGCCAATCCCCTGGCAACGCCTCCCCAGGCAGGATTGGGTGATTGGCTGAGTAGGGGGAGACCTCCAGGTATCCAGCCTGGGGAGGATGAAGCCAGCCCGAGCTACCAGGAGTCACACTGGGATCCGGGGGGCTGTGAGCGACACACAAAAGGCGTCCCCATTTGATGTGGGGAGCGGTCATTGTCAAATCATTCCACACATTCTGTCTGAGTCCAAATTTCTGGGGGGCACCTATCAGTTCCAGGTAAGAAGGTAAGAGCAGCTCCCCCTGTATCAGGCCAAAGGCCCACCTAGTCCAACACCCTGGTCTCACTGTGGTCAGCCAAAACATTTATAGGAAGCCCACAAGCAGGACGTGAGTACAACAGTACCTGCCCCACTTGTGATTCTCAGCAACCAGTATGGAGATGCACAGCCATTTTTCAGAGGTATACCAGAGCCATGGCTAGCTTTATCCTCATGAATTTATCTAACTCCCTATTAAAGCCATTTAAATTGGTGGCCATCATTACATTGCCTGGTAGCAATTTGCAGCTGTGTGAAGAAGTACACACCCTTTCATTTGCCCTAATTTTTCTGACTTTCTCTTTAAACCCTTTCTCTCTCCCCAACATAATTTTATATACCTCTATCATGTCCTGCTCCCCCCAATTATTCACCATTTTTTAAAAACTAAAAAGCTCTAAATGTAACTTTTTCTCATAGAGGTAGCTGTTTCAGATCCTTGATCATTTTGGTCATCTTCTTCTGAACTTTCTCTGGGTGTCCTCTCTTCTTCCTAGACTCTGAAAGGTCTGTAAGAGTCAAGCCTGACTAGGTTCTGAAACTAGGGACTCTCATGTGGGACTGGGACTAACATCTGTCTTCCCAGTTCCAGATTCCAGACCTACAAGGCCAACAAGGGTATCTTCCAGTTGCACTGCCAATGAAATATTATCACAGAAAGAGGGCAACTTATAAGGGTGCCAAAGGATGGTGCTACTAGCTGTTGAAAATATATATACATATATGGCTCCATCATAGCTAGTGTGCATTTAAAATATGATTTACTGTAAATTGCACACACAATGCGTAGGTTTGTCTGTTTAACACCTGCATCAGATATTTCTATTTTGCTTTGATTATAATGTATGTCAAATTCACTGTAATTGTTTTACGATTTTTTTATTTCAGCTTTCTTGAAAAGCCTGTGAAAGATGTATATTAACTTGAGCGAAGCATCAGTATGAAACTGCAGAATTATTAATACCACAAAGATGTTTAATCTTACCAATTATATTTCATTTCAAATAACGTCAAGTCTTTCATAAATTTGCACTACATGGAAAAAATTCTTTGTGATCAATAGTAGACATTGTTGAGCACTTAAAACCCATTGATTGTGCTAGTTGTCTTCATTAATCTACATTCAACCCAAGTATGTAGCGACTGGCTGCATTTCACTACACAGTACGCCGGGGAATATTATCATTAGCAAGTTAATCAGACACAGAATTTCCCTCTCATCTAAAGCTACAAAGGGGCTTCTTCACAGAACATGAGAGAAAGGTGTGTGGAAGGCCCAGGATTAACTGGAGGTGGTTAACAAAACCATCTCGCTTCATACGCTGATGGAGCTTTGCTAATGGAATTGGAAGGGAAACTTCAGAAATGGCAACAGAAGATTGCACCATTAATTTGTACGGATCCTTTGTAAACTGTTCCCTTTCCATTGCACTCCAAATGAGGCAGTCTGGAAGAGACACATCAGTTGCTCAGATAACAGAAACAAAAGCGGTCCACAGGAATCCTTACCAATGGCCTCCAGGATAAGCGTATAGTATGGGATGGTTTCTCTATCCAGGCTGACGACTGTTCGAACTACTCCATCCCTAAAACCGACACTGAACTTTCCATCCTGGTTCCCACCTATAAAAACGGGGGAAAGGAAAGAAAAAGAAGAAGAAGAAGGAATTCAAAGATGAATGAGGGCACAGATTTTTTTAAAAAAACACACTTGTATTTAGGAATATGAAATGTGGAACTAAGATCTTCAGAAAGCACATGCTCTTCTTCAATGTACATACATACATTTATGTCATTGATCACCTACAAATGCTACATGTCAATCTCTCTGTACACAAGATGTGAAAGATAATGCTTTTGGAATGATTTATCCACCCCAGTCAGTCTTTTTGCCCTGAGTATGCCTTTTGCTACAAGAAATTTTTACTGTTTTAGTTCTGACTGCGGTACATCAATACACAAAAAGGTCAACAACATCATTCCCAAGGGACTCCTGATCAAAGTTCTGGAATGAAAAGTGGATTCAAAAATTCAAGAAAAATGAGCACACACGCTCCAATTACGTTTTACATGTTTTAGTTGTTATATACACAAATATAAACTTGTTTCAGGCACTTTTTGACCATCATGGCCTGAGAATCGCAGTTTAGTCAGCCATATCTAGGCTCTTTATAGTGCTACAGTTCCCATAGTTCCTGGGTAGACCTCCAATAGCTAAATAGGTCTGAAACTGGCTTCCACTTATAATGCAGAAACATCTCCTATTACTTACACAGAGGACACAAAAGCACCTATGTCCCTGTGGGACAGGATTATGGGAGACTTACCTATGGGAACAATCCTCGGCACAATAAACTGGCAAAAAGCAAGCCAGTGTAAATTAAGTCAGAGTAAAGTTACAACAGATCCATACCAAATTCAGTAGCAACAAGCCTTTAAAATAATGTTTTACAGCCTAAGTCCTGCCCCCTGACTCAACTCAGCTGGTAATCAGCCTGGTAATCCAGAGATCTGCTGCATCCTAAGGTGCTCATCCTGGTAGATCTTGCCGCGGGATTGTCTCCTAAGCGCTTCACAGAAATTTAAAGCCATTTAAGGATTCAGTGTGAATTGTGTGTTTCCCAAAAGCATTTCTAAGAGTGCTCAAAATTTACATGGACTAGCAAAATGCAAGCCATATTGCCAGTGCTGGCCCAAATTAGAGATTTCAAGGACTCCATCTCAGCCTCACTTGTTTTAATTTGCTGTTGAATCACGGTGGCTTTATTGCTTTAAAGGATTTCCAAGGTTGCATGGCTTGATAATTGTGCAATGCTTTCTTTCAACCTACGTTAAACATATTGATTCTTGATTCGCCCGCCCCCCCTTGCTATAATGTAATACTGTACATTAACAGATAATGGTACAATAAAGATATAGCGTGTCATTGGGGACTCTGAGCAGCAGAGGGCGAGAATGGACAAGTTTTAGAGCCTTCAGAAATAATATGTGCTTGTGGAACGCCACTCTAGGTCCAATAATCCAAGCGGGGGGCATTGGCACCCAATAAAGAAAACTTATTTGTTTTTGGTAAGATCTGAGCCAGGACTTTCATACCTGGTTGGTTTCAGTGGGATTGTAAGGTGTGCATACTTTTAGGTCCCACTGATTTCAATTAAAGTGAGATGGCAGGCCTGCCCAGCTTGCGACACAGCAAGCTGAAATACCCCATCAGCCACGTATTACAGTTTGTCACAGGTCAATTAATCACCTACTTTTGCTTCTTGCAAAAAACTTTAAAAAGGGGGGTCGGTCAAGTTCTTTTTTTATTTTATTTTTGACAATGGCCACTACAGTATAAACAAGCAAACAAAAGTCTATGAGTAAAACACAGGTGGGTGGGTGTGAAGGGGTGGGGGAATAACATATTGTCAATCACATAACAGACCATAATGTGTATGTAACAGGCTGCATTTGGCCTGGTGGTTCACAAACTGAGCTAGTCAGAATCACACACAACATACGTATGTCATGGATGTTGAGGGACGTTTTTAAATGGTTGATGTTTTATAGTGTCTTTAATATTCTGTTGGGAGCCGCCCAGAGTGGATGAGGAAACCCAGCCAGATGGACACGGTATAAGGAATAAATTATCATTATTATTACTATTATACATAAATATTTTCCGCTGACGTCAGTGAGGCTCAACCTTGGCTAGATTATGTTGCATGTTTGTAATGCTTCCTGCGGATTGTTATTAATCCACACACAGAATGGCCAAAGTCTTCCAGGAAGTGCTGCTTTCATACAGCAGCTCAGATGCTGCCCAGCTTGTTTTTGCTTATCCCAACTGTCAAAAACATGGTTTAGGAAACTGTCATTTAGAGAGGCAGGCTGTCCCTTATTGTTTACCACTCAAAAATATAGCTACTACAGGTAGTAGAGACACAGGCTGCATCGTGCGCCATATTGGACCCAAACGCCATAAGGGCCCAAACAGTTCCATGATGTAGATGGCCCTGTTTAGGAAGAGGTATCTCAAATGTTGACCACCCTGTTTCTCGACTTGAAATGATAGCCTGCTACACGTGGCTGACCTATTCTGAAGGAGGAATCGTATAAAAATTCCAAAAGAATCATGCGGACATACCCAGAACTTATCTGCTATATGGAAGTAGCTCCTTACAAAGAAGATGAAGACCTATTTTCACGCCATTGTCTACATCAGAATATGGCCTACCGGGCTGCACTTCGGCAAGCACTGCAAATGAGTTCGGCGACAATGCCTTTCTCAAATTGTCATATCCACATTCTGCAGACATAAGGCAGCTGATGACTCTTTCAGTCTGATGAAGCATAGATAATTCTCAGGAGCAAACAACCCAAAACAGTTCTGCTATCATTTGCAAAGCATCATAGGGAAACATATGCAAATCCCCATGCAAATTAGCCGTTGCAAACCTAACAGCAGGATGAAAAGCCCCCTTGGCTGTCTTCATTTACATGAATTTCCCCACACTGCTTTGCACCAATACTCTGCACCACGGTGCCACAACAGATTCCCAAGGGGGGAAAGGAGGCTGGTTACAGACCAAGGAAGAGATGCTTCCCCAGGAATCAAGCTAGAGAAGTGGGGGTGGTTTAAAATAGCTATGAACCACTCCCAAATAAGTATGGAAGAGAAGGGAGAGGAGAAAGAGCACTACTTGGTGACAGATGGAGGAGCAGAATTATGTGATGGTTTCCTTTGCATGGAGCTAAGGGGAAAGAGGCCAAACCTTTAATAAACCAAGAGTTGGCTTATTTTTGTTCTGCGCTAATAGGATTTTATACCTTTTCAATGTTACTCATCCTGAGCTTTGGGGCTAGGAGAAGCTAGGGTTGCAAGATCTCAGACTTTTTTTTGAAGTTTTTGAGCTATTTTTAAGGAAATTCACCAAAACCCACACTTCCAGATTTCCCCAGACATTTCAGCGATTTCCGCCTAGGCACTGTTTCAGTCAGGCAAATCCTGGCAATGTCCGGGAAATTCCAGACGAATGCCAACCCTAGGTAAAGGGACCCCTGACAGTTAAGTCCAGTTGCGAATGGCTCTGGGGTTGCAGCGCTCATCTTGCTTTACAGGCCGAGGGAGCCAGTGTTTGTCTGCAGACAGTTTTTCTGGGTCATGTGGCCAGCATGACTAAGCTGCTTCTGGCAAAACCAGAGCAGTGCATGGAAACGCCGTTTACCTTCCCGCCGGAGTGATACCTATTTATCTACTTGCACTTTTTGGTGTGCTTTCGAACTGCTAGGTTGGCAGGAGCTGGGACCGAGCAATGGGAGCTCACCCCATCGCGGGGATTCGAACCGCCGACCTTTTGATCAGCAAGCCCAAGGCTCTGTGGTTTAGACCACAGCGCCAACCCTAGGAGAGGCTAAAATCTGAAAGGAAGAAAAAGCTGGACACAGCAATAAGGATTGACCAGTGTTCTCTGCCCCCTCTGAACTACATGGCTTCTACTTCTGAAGTACACCAGAAAGACTTGATACCTGTGATGAAATAACTGAGCTCGGCATTGAGACCCACATCAGCGTCAGTGCAGTTGAGGCGGACCACTTTGAAATCACGAGGTACGTTTTCAGGAAGTGATACGTTGTAGACAGCTGGGAAGAAGGTGGGGTTCTCATCATTCACATCTAAAACTACAAGAGAGAATTTGATCAAGGTCATCTCTGAGCCATGCTTCAAAGCCATACCTAGCACAGCTAAAAGGTGGAGCGTCAGCCACTGTAAGAAGCCATGTGTTTGCTTATCCTGTTGTTTCTATGCCTATTAGAATAATATTAATTGTAGAGTTGGAAGGAACCCCCCAAGGGGCATCTAAGTCCAACCTTCCTGCAATTTAGGAAGTCCCTGGTGGGCTTGAACCACCAACCTTCTGGTTAACAGCCAGGTGCCCAGACCCGTTGTGCCACCTTAGGGACTGCCTTGGAAGTTCAGTTAGGGATCAGAACTATGCCACATCAGCTACCCCCTAAAAAAGCCCATTCAAGGAAGTAGGAGAAAGGGCAAACAGGCAGTGGTGAAATGGGCTGCGGGAGTTCCAGAGTTACAAATAGTTAAGAATCATAAACGTTTTTATCACTGATATTCTTCAATTCTGAGGTAAGTTCATAACATTTCAAAACATACAAATGTGTTCTATTTCTAGACACCTGAAGTTAAAGTTGTGGAGACTTTCTTCTATCATCGTATAGCAGAAAAGTATCTGGAATAACCAAACAGAAACGCTTTCCAAAGTGCATAATAGATTGTATTTAAAAACACCTTAAAAACTAGCTATAAATGACTTGGGGTCAAACCTAAAATAAATTATTATTATTTATTTTAAAAAATATTTTAAACATGAACTAATAGTAACAGGTTAAACATTTCATTGGAGTGGCCGTGTTGGTCCAATAAAGAGTGCCCTCCAAACCCTTTTGGATCTTACCCAACCTTCTTTGTTATCATCACTACAACCATGCGCATAACAACTTCTAGAACAGCTACAAACTGAGAATGGCCAACACAAACAAAAAGGGTGGGTTCATGCATTGCTTTAGCAGAATGGGAGCTGCAGCCCACCTGCTCATCGCGAAAAGCTCCAGGAACCCATACTGATGCTCTTTCCCATAAGGGTTGGTAGCACAGGGAAGAGTTAGAGCCTGGGTTCCTCTCACATTATCCAGGGTTTCTCATGTTCTCTTTGCACAGCATGGGAAGTGGGGTGAAGGCACACCTTCCCTCTCTCTTTCTGCCACCTCCATTCTTTCTTTTTAAAATCTCTCTTTCTCTTTTGGACAGCCCCTCTCCTTTTACCCCTCCTTGCCACCTGCACGAAATCAAACCAAGGCTTGCCCACCTTTGCCCTAGCCCTCACAGTGTTGGAGGAAGGGCTCCTAAAGAACGACAGCAGCATTCTTGGCAGTTTAAAAATTGTGGAAAAATTCTGGAACTGCAACAGCAGGACCGGGTGAGATTTTCAGACCTCCTTGCCTGAGCCTTTTTGGGGGTGGGGTTGTGTGCATCAAAATTTGCATCTTCAACAAGGTAGAACTTTTAAATTTTACTCCCTAGTCAAGTTACGCATTTCTCCTCCTCTCCCTCGGCTGTTTTGGGTGGGCATTTTCCCAGCCTCTCTGCTGGGCAATCCTTGAGCATTTAAGCCAGTGGTTCCCAACCTTTTTTTGGCCATGTCCCATCTAATCATCTCTAAAATCCTGATGCCTCCCCCTGTGCCATATAATTCTTATTATTTAAAAAGTGAACTCCTATTCATGCGGAGGAAGCCTAAAAGACCATTAACTTGGTTGAACTCATTCTTGAATTGGCCCCTCCCCCCAAAAAAAATCAAATTGCCCCATTGTGGGGTGTGTGCCCCACACTGGGAACCACAGATTTAAGCCCTAGTTTGACTCAACCTAAGCACAGAAAATTATCTGAAGGTATTATACAAGGTGAGAAATCCCATTTGAAATACAGAGAACCACTCGCACTAAATACATTATTATTATTATTATTATTATTATTATTATTATTATTATTATTATTTTTAAAAAAGAATGACACAGCAGTAACAGTGAGACAGCATCCAGAGTGTTTCGGTTCTTCAGTCACCTCTGACCGTGAGAGTGCTGGTAGAACTCTTGGACGGCACTCCTGCATCACTTGCGACTACCCTGAGGTAGTACTCGGCAATCCTTTCCCTGTCTAGAACAGCTGTGGAGTTGATAAGACCACTGCTGCTGTCGATGACAAAGTCCATCCTAGGCATGCCCACCTGCATACGGTATGTCACTTGACCATTCAAGCCTTCATCAAGGTCAATGGCTACCACCTGAGACAGAAAGCAAAAAGTGAAGCACAACGTTCTGATGAGTTTCCCCCCTCTCATAAAGGTGAAACCAAGAAGATCCCAACAGAATGACATTATCACTTCCCATGGGCTCAGGGCCAAATTTACACATGGCCTTAACTCAAGTGTGGGGCTACCTAGTGCTACCTGGTTCATTAAAAATCAAACAAAGTCGTTGCCAAAATTGTTCCCGAGACTGGATCAGCCCCACTGTGCCTGCAATTTGCACTGCAAAAAGATGTCCCACTGGAACTAATGGGAACTCCTTTTTTGTGCATAAGGGCAAAGCAGTACAGTTCAGATCACATGCAGAGGGGCAATAGAACCAGCGCTACTAGTCCCTTGAATGTGTTCATCTTTTTCTTGAACAGACTACGCTGAGAGAGACGGACTAAGGCTGCCAAACTCACATTCAGCTGTAAAGAAAAGCGAGTGAACTAATGATCTGATGTCATGAGGGGGTTTCAGTCTATCAGTTCCTCTGTGTGGTTTAGCTTTCTCAACTTCCTCTTGGCTTATTTCAACAAGTAGTACAGAATGTAGATAGTAGTCAGGTGTGATCATCAGTGAGAAAATGCATAAGATATTTGCTGCCTTAAAACATTCTGGGGCACTGGTTTTACTGAAAGCTACAGTAAAACTGCAGTGAGGAAAGTACCACTACTACTCATCACTACATCTGCAACAGACGCCCAAACAGTTGTTGTTGTTGTTGTTTCTTAAGAAACACCTTTCAGCAAGTATATGGTTGAAATCAAAAGTAACACCGATTCACCTGGAAAACGGATGACCCTGCTGGAAGTCCCTCGGGAATCTCAGTGATAAAAGGTAAATTCTGGAAAGCGGGGTCATTGTCATTGAGATCCAGCAGGTTTACAAACACTGTGGCACTGCTGGTGGCTCGCAATGGTGGTCTTCCACCTGCAGAGATCAGAAGAGTCACAACAAGTCCCACGAGCACCCCAAAGATTGAAAAAGAAAATTTCTAATATTTTGTCTTAGCGAACCTCTATATATCAAGAAGAAACCCCTGTTCATTCCTCTTCAAGTAATTGGCAATTCACTTTCAATGAAAAAAAATAATCAGACTTGGGAAATGTCAGAGCGATAACAAAACCGTTAAAATAAATTGCAGAAGTAAGAGTGTAGAAGCTAGCATTTATCTAACTTTAAGCAATCTATAATTGTTGCTACTCCTGCTATGTACCTATTATGGGAGAAAGTTATAGAGGGATGTGGTTTTTTTTTTTAAACAAAAGCACAAAATATATAAGAATGTGACAGCTTGTATGTAAGAATGTATAGCAGGTAGTTAACGGAGAGCTAAAGTATTCACAGAACAATTGAAGCAAGCGTACGATCAGTGACGGAGACCACAATCTTCCTCATGAGCTCAGCTTCCTGGGGGTTTGGATTTTCTCTGTCCAGGACAACCCCTGTTGTCCGAATCTTCCCTGTGGTGCTGTTAAGACTGTAGAATTTATTTGGCGGTCTAATGCTGTACACGAGGGAACCGTTTTCTGCTAGGTCTGGGTCAAAAGCAACCACCTACAGAGATCAAAAGAGTGATGGTATATTGATAAGAGACCAAAAATAAATAAATCCTTTTTCATTTTTTTTTGTACATCTGTATAGCTGGCTTCTAAACTGAAGCATGAAACAGAAAAGATGCGGAATAGAAGCATGACTCTGATTCCAATCACATAAGTACACAACACAGTCTCATTGAAGAAGCTGTCCTGATGCTTTTTCGTGGTACAGCAACAGTCACCATGGCTGATGTGCCAGTGAAAAAATGTCCAAGCAAAACAGAATAACTGAATGTAGGAGAATCAGAATTCTGTTGCCCCTTCCTGGCAAAGGATCATTCCACTTACAGCATTTCAGTTAAGCTGGGAGGCCATGAAATTTGGGGAGTTTAAAACACATTAAATCATCAAAGATGTTCAAAATGCTTTTTTTTTTTTTGCATGTCCTTCCCTTTAAAAAAACAATTTTGTTTGGTTTTTTCAAAACACCCTGTCACAGCTTTGTGGCATTTTCTAATCTTTCTAACTCAACCTGGATGTTACTAGCTGCCCACCAAATGATCACTTTCCTTTTTGGACAGACCATATCCTCAGATATTTTCCCCATGGCTCCTGTTATAACACTGCATTTATTTTTATTTTTGCCTAGTGGGTTTTTCTTTCCATTTTACTCTTGTTTTCAAATGTAACTTCTGTGCTCGCGTGAACCTGTGATTTCTATTGGCTCTTCCATTGTTTATTTCCTTGGTTATTGTTACGTTGAAGTTGAAAATAAACAAAAAAAATGATCTAAAAAATAAAGCACACTATCATATACAAACATAGTTGCAATCATTGTTACTTTAGTACAACCCCACACAACCCATGCTAATTGCTAAAGGACACTGCTCATTGTATATTGCAATTAATTTGCAAATATTTGCAACATTTCAGTTTGCTGGCAGAGTGTTGCAAAGGTCTTTCTATTCCTTGAGATGCAACTCCAGTTTGCCAACTGTGTATGTCCACTGGGTGAAAGGGGGAGATTAGAAAGGATGCAAAAGAAAGTTCACTGCGTTATTCAGAGGCAAGTGTCTGTGGAAAAGGGAATTCATCAGCCTGGTTGCCTTGACAAAAAAATAAATAAATTCCTTCTTCGCTCCCCCATTCATGGTGAGTTCCATGAGAGGGTTTCTTCTGCTCTTTGTGACATCACTATGTACCAAATCAGATTTGGCTACTGCGGAACATCACTAATGACAAATGAAACCCTCTTATTGCCCTAACCCTGAATGGTGAACGTGTCCCTGCTCTACTCTCTATCATAGTCTTAACTCGCACTGTCTCTTTAATTCAGAATGAATTGAGGGCGTTGTTTGCCCTCAATAAAATCAGAAATGACTGGTTGCCCCACAATCTCATGCTCACAATGTGATTCCCATTTGACTTGGATTGCACTGTATAAAACTGTCTTTTATTTTTAAATCACCCCCAAAGGGGAATACAGGACAGTTGCTGCAAATACATACTGTATACGCTATGTCTTGATTTGTAAAGACTTCTGAATATATGCTGAAGTATTTGCAAAACCAGAAGATGCATCTAAATGTGACAAACAGCCCATGAATCTTTGGAAGTGCCGTTCTCCATGTTCCTCTTCATCTTTTAAGATACACAGAGGCTCCTTTGTTTCATGTTCTGTTTTGTACTAGACAGAGCCTTCTTTGCAGTGGCACCTCCCTTGTGAAACTCCCTGACTAGGGTCATCCGCTAAGAATAATTCTCTGAAGACCACCTTTTTCCTGCAAGTTTTCTCACTGGTGAGTAAACTGCAAATGTTTTCATTGCTGCTGCTGTTCTGGCTTTGGTCTGTTTGTTTTTATTGTCTAGTATTTAAACCTATTTTAAAGTGGCATGCTTTTTATTTTGATGGTGTGGAAAATAAAATATAAATAGTCATTTTTTTACCAGGTACCTGTAGTCCTGAAGATGACTTAGAAAAATAAGTCGTCTTCAGGACTACAGGTACCTGGTCAAAAATGACTGTTTATATTTTATTTTATTTAAATTACTTATATTTATTTACCACCTTTTCCTCCAAGGAGTTCAAAGGCATATGTATGGCAGACTAGGCCGAGACAGTGACTGGCCCAAGGTCACCCAGTGAACTTCATGGCTGAATAGGGATTCGGACACTGGTCTCCCAGGTCACAGTCTGACACTAACCATCACACCACAGTAGGAACAAACAACAAATTACACACAATAAGAACAAAGACGACTTAAAGAATATTGCCTCTCCTACAAGGAGACTGGAAAGGTTACTTCAAGGTGGGGGGGAAAGGTGGCTGAATTTACTTCAGTGAATCAATCTGTAATTGAACATCTTGAAATGGAAACTGACTGGTTGCAGGAGTTCTAAATGAGAACCAGATTTGGAATTTCGAAGTCATTATATTACTTTTTAATTACATAGAAATAAATTGTATTTGATCAGCACATGCACAATTGATTTCATGTTTCATTAAAGCTACTTCGTGTTAAGTTGCCAACACATTTTCCCTAACAGAAACAGAAGTACAAGGAGTCGGAGCCCTGTCAAGACTGATGGGGCACTCAGGGGGCGAAGTTTGTTCATGGATGGGGGAGAGAGGGGCAGCTCAAAGGCCAGTTAAGGTAACTGAGAGTTAATTTCTACACAGTGAACTTGGACGAGAGACCTTTGCTATTTCCCCTCCTCCCCAGAAGATTAATGTTTCATTATGGTGTTTTTTTTAAAAAACACAGTCTTTCCTGTTTGATGATTTTGTGGATTCTCTCCGCTTTCCCCTCATTTATTTTCTGTTTCACGCCCGTCATTTTTCTCCTAGTGTGATGGAGAATAATTCTCCCTCTCCTTCTCTTTTATTTTGCCAGAGGGATTTGAAAGGCTTTAAATCAATGCCTTTCAGAGAGGTCCTTGAAGGAGGTCGCAAGCAAGGCTGGGAAAGTTGAAATTGGCCCAAAATTTTACTTTAAAACACACGGAGGCAACCCTAATGCACATACACACAATATGAATGACTATGCCATGTTTGCAAAAGGATGGGAACTGCGAGTGCAATGTGAGGACTATGATTTTATGCCTTCCAAATCACCTTAAGGTCCAGAACCACAGCAGAGGAAACAGAGTTCATGGTACAGGAACTGGATGTGGAATAAATTATGTAGCCTTGGTGCTTCAGAATCCAATGAATACCAGCGTGGGGTGGGCGTGGGGGGGGGGAATGCAGCGACTGTCAGTCTTCATATGACTAAATAAATACACACCACTAACCTTTTCTTTTTCTATCCCCTTCAGGAAACCTCCTATATACTGACTTGTCTGCTGAGAAAAACTACCTGCTCATCTTCCACGGAACCTTAGTGGGTCACATAGGATTCTGTGCTATGCTTTAAGGGACACGCTTTGTTCATGCCAGCATTAACCAGACATATTGGAACTTTACCATTTCCCATCACAAAAGGAGCATATATCCCTTTCCATTAAGGAACTCTGTTAAGTTTCCAAGAAATTCTGAGGTTTCCTATACAGCGGTACCTCGGTCTACGAACAGCTCTGTTAACAAACTATTTGGTGTACGAACTCCACAAAACCGGAAGTAGGTGTTCTGGTTAGCGAACTTTGCCTCGGAAGATGTACGGAAGCCAAACGGTGGAAGGACACTGGTGGTGGGAGGCCTCAGTAGGGAAAGCTCGCCTTGGTTTAAGAACGCTTTGGTTTAAGAATGGACTTCCAGAACGAATTAAGCTCATAAACCGAGGTACCACTGTAAGATAAGTTTGAAAACCACTGTACTAAAGAAGGTGTATGCCATCTGCTGACCCACGTTGTTACTGGTTATAAGCCTGCTCTTGTATTCCAGTTGAAATTCTGATGCCCAAACTCCCCAGTGAAGGACTGGGAATGGCTGCAGATGAAGCAAAAGAGGGTTAAATGGCCAGTTCATGATTAATTTTGCTTGCAATTTTGCTTTATTGCAAACTGTTTTATCGCTAACCTTACAGAGGCTACGCCTTTATTTGCAATAAATAAATAATCATTGCTAACAGTTACTGGCAATCCACACGTCTTTACAGCAGGATGAATTGGTCATTATGTTAAAAATAAAGGGCCGTAATCCTTCCGACAAGTATTTGTTCACAAACCGCAGGCTGACGAATTTAGACTAGGGTCTGCCAGCCTTATACATTTGGGTGTATGTGTGGTGAAAGTGTGTGTGTAGGGGACTCTTTTAGAGTAGGGCAAAAATGCTTTAAATAACCAAAAAACCCCAAATAAGTGAAGCTCTTAAGGAATGGGCCAATCTTTGCTGTAAGGTCCTTTCCACAATAGTGTCCTCTGGGGCTGCTGAAGCATTGCTCTTCCATAATCAGGCGGAAGCACATGGCCCTTGATATAGTGCTTTATTTCCCACTGTAATTGCTGCAGCAAATTCAAAAGCAGACAGGCATTCCTGAACTAGGATTGCAGCCTAGTTAGTGAGAACCTAACCATGCCTACTCAGGGGGGGAAAAAAGTTTGTTTTGGTTCAATAGAACCTACTCTAGCACCTAGGATTATTGGGGATAAGGCAGTGGTCTCCCTGCATGGATACGCTAGCTGTGTCTGCTTCTATTAAGCAGCGTAAAGGCAGGCAGAATCAGGCCCCACAAGCAGCAGCTCTCACAGACCATGGGGGCCAGAGGTGCTGTGATGCAGAATGACAGAAGGCTCCCTATTGGCTGGTGTGCACAGGACATCATGAGCAGTTCCCTGACAAAACGTAAATGTGCAAACACTGCAATCAGGTGTTGGATTTTAGAGTTATGTGATAAACTGGCAACTTCTGTATTCTGTTCAGTGCATGCTTTGTAAACTGGCTTTGTTGAAGGTGATATATAAATTTAATAAATAACACTGCTTTTAATCTCTCTCTTTTAATTACATTGATCTTTTTGTGTATGCGCCTGGTGTTACCTGCAGACTACCAGCTGACCATTCTTGGTTTCTATCACACCTTTTGCTGATTCCCCTTCGCCCTTAATGGATAATAGTAACATTCAATAATTTATTTTCACTGCATGCCACTCAAAAGCAAGGAAAGCTGTGAAAATGAATATGGGATTTACTGCTTTTATTTTATCAGGAGTTCTGGCCCAGCCATGTAACCTGTTTGCAATGCAAGACTCAACAATCGAATATAAAAAGAGGGATAGCTAGCAATGCATTCTCATTGGTTAATGAAGGACAATTCATCAGCTCCTAATCTAAGCATCTCTATCCCTATTCTATCAGTACATTCTGAAACATAGAATTAAAAATGGCTATCTACTGACCGGCTTTTATCCAGGGAAATTCGACTTCTTATGTTGCCACGGCACTTTAATTGCCAGAATAGAAAACTGGCTTTAACACTTATTTGTACCTGAACTGCACTAATATCAGGCTGTGGAAGATGTGTAAGAAGCCAGTGTCAGGTCCTGGAAGCAGGGACTCTCACTCTCGCACTGTCTCTTTGTGTTCACGGGAGGGAATGCTTCTGCCCATATTCAAAATGTGTTTGCACCGCCAGTGAGCAACCACAACCAAGCCTCCAAAATCCAAAGTTAAGAGAATGAGGCTGCAACCTTAGGCACACTTACCCGAGAGCCTCAAGGAGTCTTGCTTCTGAGCAAATATATCTGAACAAGCAATGATGCTTACCGGAAGGGGAAGTGATGTGGTAATGAGGAAGTCAGTGGGAATGCCTGATTGGCTTCACAGGTGCCTCTGCAGAGCCCTGATCTCTTCCCCCCCCTCCCAGTAAGCAGCAGCAACACAGCTGCTGGGAAGTTAGCATTGTGGCTCCACCCCTCCAGGTGAACTGCTTCTGTTGGTCTGTGTGTGCTTATCCCTTCTTCTGTAAGCCCCCCTGGGCCCCCATGCAACATCGGAACAGTGTTTATGAGTATTTCTTTTGGGTAAAGTGGGCCAAACACACCTGCAGACTATGTGTGCCAATTACTTTTTATTTCATACCTGCTTTAAAAATAAATAAATCTGCACATCTATATAATACATTAAAATGGTGGTTCTGAACTACAGAAAGAATTGTGGGTATGTTTCCCCCTTCCCCACCAGCACATACCGTTGTGACATCCGAGTCTGGAGGAGTCATCTCTACTAAGTTAATGAAGTAGGGCTCATCCTTCCACACGGGGTAGTTATCATTAATGTCCAGTAAAGTGATGTTTACCTGGAAAGAATTGCAGTTGTAAATACAGCCTTTAATAAAGCAACACACATTTTGGCCAACTTCCTTTTATCGCTCCTGTATCTGCACCAGCAACCTCAGAACACGGTTTTCATACAGGTTAGGAATGCCAGACAGAAACACGATGACAACGTCTGACAAAGACACTCTCCTTTATGTCTGTCCTAATGCCCCTGTCACACGCGATGCAGCTTTTAGCAAGATGTTGCCTCTGGAGGCCCATTTGATTCACTCAGCAACGCCAATGCTTATTCTGGAAGAGGAGGTTCTGCTCGCCAGGGAAGCTTTCAGAATTCTGTGCTTTGACTGCTTGACAGCAGGGCAGGAACCCTCTCTCTACAAGCGCGTGAGTCACAATAAATAAACAAATCTGACTAATGTCATCTCCACTTCCATTACTGTTGTCTGGGTTATTCACAATTTGCTGAGTAATTCCTCTGCTACTGGATTATACAGTACAAAGTAGGGAGTGCTAACTTTAAAAGTCACATGTCGCTTCTATTCCTTGGCTGAACTTCTGAGGCTTGGATTTAAATCTCATATACATGACTATTTTTTTTTTTTTGGCAGTGTGGTTTAGCACCAATGTTGTTAGCTCCTGTCAGAAGTGTTTATATGGCCAAACACCAAGCAGCAGATCAGAGTAGTGTCATTACATATCAGACTAGCAGAAGGGAAGAACTGGAACACAAAAGGTACAAGGTGACATGGAGAAGCTTCTGAAAAATGGACTGTCCACAGCAAACCATTCCTTTTTTGCCATTCTATCTACCAGTACTGAATGAATGGGCGCCATTGTGGTTTGTTTATTTATTTAGTGGATTGAAATCATTTTATAATATTCTTCAATTAAAATGTTCAAGGCAACAGATTAAAAAAGCAGAGTAAAAGCAAGGATCAATAAAACAAGCAAAGTAGAAATACTTCAGCTACCCAAAGCTTGGGAAAATAAAAAGGCTTTGACTGGCAGACAAAAAAGATATTGTTAATATTATTTCTTATATTGCTATACCACCCTTCATCAAAGGATCACAGGGCAGTTTACAATATAAAAATAGATCATTTGAGATACCAGGTGACCCTACCTTGGGGAACAATTCCACAAACAGGCCACCACAAATGAGAAGACCCTCTCGCAGTGACCCACTCCCTCAGAAGGAAGGGGGAACTTGAAGACTCCTGTGCCATGCCAATTCTGATTACTTCTCTGTAGTCAATGGAGTTGTGGTGGCTTGTTTTAACAAACACTTGTGTCTGGTCTAATGTGAACCCTTACTCTAGCCCTTGGGGGGGGGGAGCAATCTAATGTGGCTCCACCCAAAACAACACACACACACACACACACACACACACATCGTCACCATCTCTGTATATTTGTCCTGAGAAGTTCATATATCAAATCACCTCAAAAGAAATTTAGATGGGTAGTCAACCTAGTTTCTCTAGCTGTAGTGCTAGAGGGCACATGAAAAGGGCAGGGAGGTGTTCAACTGAGAGATAAAGGGGAATCCTCCTTGAACCCAAAAGACCAGAGAAGGAGCCACGCAGCGTCATTCATAAATTGATCAGAGTCTGTTTTAAACCTAGTGAGGCTCCTTGCTCCTATAACTATGCCAGAATGTTAACAGCTGGAAAAAACTCACTCCCAAAAATCTTCTGTTTGAGCTTCAGGTTCTTACACTCCCTTTAGCCTTCAGCTAAATTAGCACCTATAATAAATTGGAATTTTAGGAACATATTTAGGGAGGAATTCTGCATACACTAAGTAGATTGTTCTGTCAGTACAAGCATTCCAGCTTGCTAGATGAAACAATCTCCCCTCTCCTCCCTGCTGCATGCTATTCTGGGGGTCTGCTCAACCCTCCTGAAGCCAACTGGTGGTGGTGGGGACCTTGCACTGGGGCTTCCGCTAGTGGGACTCATTAGCTGAATCCAGGTCTTTGCCTGCAATTCTGTAGTTACCTGGAAGTAAGCCCTTCTGAACTCCCTGGGGCTTACTTCAGAGTAGGCATGTATACGGTCACACTGTTAAAAGCTCCTGCTGCTTTTTCCTTCCAAGCTGAAACAGTAAGACAGGTGTGCATTTCTACAATCATGTTCATATTCATGTTCTCAATAGTGTTAAGAGGCTAGCTCAGGGGGTAATCAGTCAACATGGCAAATAGGAGATAATTACACTGTTATTGTGTATCTCCTATGGAGTCCAGTATATTTCATCATCGTGGGCAGAAACTGAAAATAAATTATAATCAAGAAGAAAAACATGCCACCAGTGCTATTCCCAGAGAGCCACTAGTACTGGTTTATTAGTCTGGTTTATTAGCCTGTGCAAAGTGGGCTGTTCTCACACAAGCAGTCTGTGAAGAGTAAAGGCTACCTTTATGCCTGCAGTTAACACTTGGTGCCTGAGGAACAGCAGCACCATTTGAGACTGGGAATCTTCGGCACAGGAGATTTTAGCTGTGTGTGTATGCAGGGTGGCAGAGGAATTCAATGAGGTTCAAAGGGTACAATTTTGGGGGGAAAGCAAAACAACCCCCCCAATGTATGCTAAGAACATCTGTTGCAATCTTTTTCTTTTTCTTTTACACCTAGATAACTTTAACAGTACTGTCAACAAAAGACAAATAGTCACCTGTGTCTAAACAGAAGGATTGGGGGGTTTGGCATGTTTATACAGTACACAAGGGAGACCCTAAATTGCACCCCTGGGTGTGGACAGTGCTGTGAAGCAACAAAGTGGCGTTACTAATTTTATCAGCTACAATTCTAACTGTTCCTATACATCTGTTCCTATACAGGAATGTGAGCAAAGACTTCACAAAGCAGGTACATCACCAGAAGTTCTAAAAATGCTGCTTTAACATCCTTCTCGGCTGTGGCACCCTCCCTGTGGGACGCCCTCCCATCTGATGTCAGGGAGATAAAGAATGACAAAACTTTTAGAAAACATCTGAAGGCAGCCCCGTTCAGGGAAGTTTTTAATGTCTGACATGGGAAACCCAGCCAGATAGGCAGGGCATAAACAATAAAACTACTATTATTATTATCCACTCGTAGCAGTTTTTTTATATCTATGTCACACAAAAACACACATCATTTCAGAGCAACTGAAAGCTGAAATGTTTCACTATGAGAAATTAATCTCTTGTTTTGTTAGTCGCTGTGATAAATATAGCACTTGCACACATATAGTAATGCTATACAGCAGATCACACCAAATTGGTATTTGCAATGAACAATTTAAACACAGCTCCTTCTGGGCATTTTAAGAAGGGCCACACAATGCCATTGAGATTTAAGAAGAGGAAGGAAAATGGAAGAAAGTGACAAATCTGATCAAGATAGGAGAAAGTGGAAGGAGAAAGTGGTGTCAATCCCGCCTCATTCCAAAAACCAGAGGAAGGCAAGTCAAGTTGTAAGGTAGAGGGATCCCATTAACTTACCCAAGACTAAAAAATGAATTATTGGTAGTGGGAGTTGGAAGATTCTTTCAGTTTTGGCCTATACATACATGTGTACCGTTTGATCATTCAACACAGCTGAATGTATATAAATTGGCACGGGGTAATATGAAAATTGTAGCTGTGGTAAAGGATCAGCTATAGATAATTTCATCATCACAAGGTTTATTTGTAGGCCATGTTTCCAAATTTTGCTCAAAGCAGCTCACAAAAACAGCAAACGATTATCAACATACAGGTGCAATGAAAATAATAACCATATCAAACACATTCCCTAAATGTAGTATTTTATACCCATATTAGTGAGCTAATGAAAACAACCATACCCTAAACACAGGTGGGGAAACCATGCTAGGCACCTTTAGTGGCAGGAGCTGTCTTTGTAGCTGGAGTCAGTCCCCCTCCCAGGTCCAACGGAAGTGAGCCCAAAAGAGGAAGAAGCAGTATTGGGTGGCACGGGTGCTTAGCTGACCTCCCATCACTGGCGCTCCTGCAGCTTACTTGAAGGGAGAGGGGCCAGGTGGCCATGAGGTGGGCGTGGTGCAAACATACTGTCCAGATTCACTTTGTCTGTGAATTTGCACTGCACTGACCTCACTACCACTATGCCCCTCTCAGTAAGCCATGGTGATGCTGGTGACCAGAGGTCAAGTATATGCTGCTACCCCACTCTACTGACTTCTACTGGGAAAGGGGGCTTAGTCTCGCAGCATTCACAGACCACCCACATACACAAGTCATTGTTTGATGCTACAGACAAGGAATTGTTATTTTCTAATTGTTTTCATAGAAATACACGGCAAGCCAAAAGCTTCTATCTTCTATCAGAGTTCAACAAAAATAACAAGAAAAAAATAACAACAAAAACAAGACAAACTAGGGGACACCCAAATACCCTAGCCGACACACTACCAATTACATGCCTTCCTAAACAACTCTAAATAAGTTGGAGTTCTTGTTATTAAATATACCAAAAAAACCCACACCAAGAACTTAGGCCAATGTAAGTTTCAATAGTGGGAGTGGTCCCTACAAAACGCATTCAGGCGGCCATTATCGACATGTGGGTTGAAAGATTATCAAGTGCGGAATTGACATCTTCTAAATTATACACCTCGTAAAATTAAGATGCCATTTTGGCCATTCCCAGATATCACCTTCTCAATTCCGCACTCAATCATCTTTCAACCCACATGTCGATAATGCCCGACTGAATGCGTTTTGTAGGGACCACTCCCCCCATTGAAACTTACATTGGCCTGAGTTCTTGGTGTGCTTTTTTCTTGGTATATTCCTAAACAACTCAGCAGCAAAAACAGATAAGGACTTTTGAACATGTATATGTGAACTAGCCCTCTGAAGGCTTTAAATGGGAGAAAATCCATTTTGAAAAAGTAGTGCCTGATCATCTGATGAGACTTTGACAGGAAATTCCTGTTGAAATAGTCCCAATCAAGCCATTTCTATAGTCTAAAAATACTACCTGGAAAGCACTTATACACATTTCTAAGACAGACACAGGCATGATATCACCAAGCTATTTCTGGAGATCTGGCAAAGCCAACAAAAAAATTAATTCCTTTGAAAATGCAAGCTTTGATAAGAAAGTTGAAAGGGGAAAAGGGGGGCGGGGCGGTGATAATTTGGTGCAGCAACTTATGGGATTTTGTGCCCTGAGAGTATAGTGCCAGGAGCACACCAGAGAAGCTCAGACATGCAATCAAGACAGTTGCCTTGGTTTCTCACCGCCCTGGTAAATTATTTAAAGTGTTTGAAATTCCTATTAGTTAGGTGCCCTGGGGCAGTCACCTGGTAGACTGAGCAGTGGCTGATTGTTTGAAGAGTATCTGGCCAGCAGGGACCCAGCTTACTCATTCCGTAATAATGCATGAATGGATGGGCAAAATAACACAGTAAAAATGAGAAGGGAAGAAAGAAAGAAAGAAAGAAAGAAAGAAAGAAAGAAAGAAAGAAAGAAAGAAAGAAAGAAAGAAAGAGGACAAGACACATGCACAGAGAGAGAGCAAATACCAAGAAAAAAAGGAGAGGAGGCTTGAAAGCAGCAATACTTATACAAAATAAAGGAAATTGCCAAAGGACACCAGCTAATAAAGGGGGAGGTGACAAGGGGGCAGGGAAAATATTTCAGGAAAGGACCACGTCTGCATGTGTGTTCTGTGCTGTGTCTCTTGCTTCCCTTCCCAGCAATAACAAAATAGTTCTGCTTCTGTTCTTAATCATGTTTTTGCCCTCTCCACTCCCATGCGCACACTCATTTCAGGAAAGGCAGGCTGGGGCTGCCATGTTGAGCATGCCAGCTTGGCTCTGCAGAGCAGTGGCCTTGCTTGGGTGCATACTGATTTGAAAGGGGCTTCTGCGGGGGGGACGGGACGACTTTCTGCTTGGTTGTGCCTTGTGTGTTTAGGGCTACTGTGCATGTGGAATATCACAGTGATATTCCATATTTTCTATAGGGGGCTTAACGTGGTATATGTGGTTCTTCCCTCTTCTATCTGCACAACAACCCTGCGAAGTAGGCCAGGCTGAGAGCCAGTGACTGTCCCCCCCAGGTCACACCCAGTGAGATTCATAGCTGAGTGGAGGATTTGAAGCCCTGAAGTTGCCCCAGGCCTCCTGGTAGGTTTGATCATTATTCCTTTACTTTAGTGTTTCAAACTCTTTAAGATGGGGTTACCAGATCTCTTTGCTTGATTGCAAAGCCACACAATTAGAAAGAGATGGGAGGCGGCATCTGTAAGACATTTAATTTATTCCAGAGTCTATACTTGGGGGCGGGGGGGGGGAGGGAAAGAGAGAGAGAGCAGATCACACAAAACGTGTGGAAATGTGATTTCCCACCTGAGGCAAATCAAAAACCCAAGTGTCTCAAAATGCCATCCTCATTAGGATGCAAAGCCTATGTGAATGAAATAATGTCCGTTCTGGAGATGGGTGCAAGGAGGCCTGTCATCATGAGGAACATCTCATGTGTAATTATCTAGGGCTGCCCAGTGACAAGAGGGGAAAAGAGAGGAGAAAGGAAAAGGCTGCCCTGTCATTCTGACCATCTCCTGGAGGCGGAGGCAAGATGACTGCTGGTAGCAGCATCTTTCTCTCCCTGTTGCCTTCAGTCTCTTTTTAACAATCCAAGATAAATCACTCCTCGAGGACAACCCTTCACAGCCAAAGAGGCCCTTTTCCTTGCAAGGTATTTAAATAAAACTGGGACTGGAGGCAGGCGGGTGAGGGATCATTTCAGTTGCCTTATGTAGGCTTGGGTGGTATTGGGCAAGAAAGTTAACGTGCTGCTTCACAGAGTTGATTGTTCTTCCAAATGATACTGGGCAGCAACTCCCATCCGTCCCAAACAGTCTGGCCAATACAGGGGAACCTCGGGTTGCAAACATGATCCATGCGGTAGGCACATTCGCAACCCACAGCACCACGTCTGTGCACGCATGGGTCATGATTTGACACTTCTGCGCATGCGCAAAGCACAATTTAGTGTTTCTGCACATGCGTGAGCGCCAAAACCCGGAAGTAAACCGTTCTGGAACTTCCGGGTTTGGTGCGGTGTGCAACCCAAAAACACGTAACCTGAAGTGTCTGTAACCCAAGGTACCACTGTAGTCAGGGATGATGGGAGCTGCAGCCCAGCAATGTGCATCAGGATTTTAAAACAACAACAACACAACACACATCATGGCAGGGGAAATGAATTAATTTCAACTCACAGTGGCAATGCCTGTTTTCTGGTTGTGACCCACACCGCCATCTACTGCTCGCACGATGAGTATGTATTCAGATTTAGCTTCCCGGTCCAGCAGAGATGTTGTGGTGATTTCCCCTGCAGAAGGCAAGAGAGGAAGGTGAAAAGAGAAGGGAGAGCTTGTAGGTCGAATGTTTGTGGTTCAGCAACATACAGGAGACAGGAAAGAGTTTTCCTTGTTGTAGGTCACAGAGAACAGCACCTAGGGACATAGGAAGACCCCTGTGGGATCAGAAGAAAAGCCCATCTGCTCCTGGTTCCACAGGGGCCAACCAGATACCTACAGGAAGGCTACACAAGCAGGAGATGGAGGGTAATAGAACTCTACACATTTATGATTCTCATTATCAGACATTCAGAGGCCATCCAAGTTGGTCATCCTATGATTCTTTTTCTTTTCTTTTTTTTGAAGGGGTTTCCTTCAAATGTATGCCTTTCGCAGAGCTTTAGTGATACCTGGAGACTGGGCCTCTACCTCCTACTTCTTTAATTATTATCTGATGCTGCAGGACTCTCCTCTAATTGGACTTTCATTTACAGCCATTTTGCTGAAAGGGACCAAAAACGTCTATGCTAAACCAGATGGGATAATCTACCGGTATTTGCCAGCCTTTCCACAGTCCCTGCACCCCAGCCCTGGAATTCAGCTTCTACAACACAATTATGCATTTCAGTTCTCTTCGATTGTAGGGTGCTTCTCACAGCAGGTATATCAGAGATGGGGTTAAAAACTAATCTAGATCACAGAACTGCAAGAGGTCAAAGGTTTTACTAAAATACATTTGCCTCCCAAGTTCCTGTGATATCCATTAATCTGTAGACTGGGGGGAAAATTAATCAGTGGGGGATTTTTTAAAATAAAAAAATAGTGTGTCTCAGTGATGGATTGCTCTACTTTGCCCACAAAGTTACATCCAATTAGGCACACCTTCACAGAGCAGTTTCAGCTAATTTCAGTGAAGATACTTCTACGGAAAAGTTCTTCTGTTCCTAAAGCACAGAACTGAAATATAACGTTTCTTCATTTCTCCTCCCTTCTGAATGCATCTATCTCCCTACAGAATATTTCAACAAGGAGGGTCATCATGGCTTGGAAATTAGGAAAATGATACCTATGATAAACTAGACGATAAGTTTCAACCGAACTTTGTGTACTTGGGCTAAAACATCGCTATCCAGCGATCTAGAATGGAAATAGCAATAATAATAATAATAATAATAATAATAATAATAATAATAATAATAATAATAATAATGTCCTGCCTCATCAAGGGATGTTTTGAGGCAGGGATGATAAAATGATAAGCAAACACAATATCATTATTCAGTCTGAATAACTCTACATGGACATGTTTGTTTTAAAACAAACAAACAAACATTAAGTATTGTATCTCTAAAACCCCAGCAGATTAAAACTTCAGAATGTGTTACTTTATCTTGCTCCTAAAACTTATATAGTGCCCCCTCTGAAAAGGCCCAGAACCTGCTTTACAACTGAAGATAGGATAACCTGTAGTGGCCAGATCAGTAAATGAGATCACTGACAGGCTGCCCTCCTCTCTCCTCGGGGAAAAGCCCCCAAGAGCCACACACACGCTTCCACGCGGCTCGTGAAAGGGAGCGCTGAGCAGAGCCTGGGATGCATACAGGCTCTGCTCAGCGCTCCCTTTAAAGAATATTTTTTTTCTTGCATTCCCCCTCTAAAAACTAGGTGCGTCTTATGGTCAGGTGTGTCTTATGGAGCGAAAAATACGGTACTTTGAGTGGAAGTAGCCTTTCAAAGTTCTGCACTGTATTTGTGGTAAGAGAAATTGGGGAAAATACATTGCTGCAATTCTCCAGGGGAGAATAAATTCTCCAAAAGTTTCACCATCAGCAGTGGCAATAGCACAGCTCTTTTCTTTCCCCCCTACAAGTCTCAGCATCAAGTGTCTTGGCAGTCTGGTCTTCATTTTGCATCCTTCACAGGGCCCTGGACCAGGGGCCGTTCCTTGGCATTGTGGGTGGAGGAATGACAAAAAATGATGGGGAATAGTTTGAGAATTTCTTTTTCTATTTTTAGGTGAATGAATAAGAGAAGAATCTAAAAATCCCTCTCTCTGGGGGAAAAAATTCCCCCCCAAAATCCCACCATCCCTAATTAGAATCTTTTAAATTTTCAGTATGAAAACTAGGGAGACCCCGAGAACAGCACTGATAATACTGCCTTATCCTGGTTTAGTTTTCTATACCTTAAGGCAATCTGCCTTGATTTGTAGAGCAGTGTTTCCCAACCTTTTTTGGGCAAAGGCACACTTGTTTCATGAAAAAAATCTCGAGGCACACCACCATGCCAGATGGGGAAAGGTCACTTTTTACTTATGTTAAAACAAACAAAAAAAAAAAAATATAGTAACAGCATAGAAGGTTATGGTTAGGCTAGCATCCCTCTTCCAAATATGCTAGGTTTTTATTTGCAGGGACTGTTCTACATGGGAAAGCATTCAGCACTGTCATTCTCCCATCTGCCATCTGAATTGGTACTATTCTGGGTCAACTTACTCTGCTGCATGTGTAGATGAAAATGGCACCAAGTGTGGGGGAGGGGGCAGAACAGGTTTCAGATACAGGATATTAAGCATACACGTACTTCAGATTTAACTGGTTGCTTGCTTTGCAAGTTTTCATTTCCCAAATGACTGCCTTGGCAAGCGCAATACCTACCAGGCTCAACGCCGGTCTTGCGCTGCCGCTTCCCGCGCTCTCAAGGACCCGGGAGGAGGAAGGCGTGAAGGGAATCCCGA
Source organism: Podarcis liolepis (assembly GCF_965112155.1). NCBI lineage: Eukaryota > Metazoa > Chordata > Lepidosauria > Squamata > Lacertidae > Podarcis > Podarcis liolepis. The sequence goes on from NC_139556.1 coordinate 33,202,572, forward strand.
AGGCGCGAAAACCTCGCGCATGCGCAGGCCTTCCGCCTGCGACAGCCCAGTAGGCCGGCCGAAGCGAGCGGCGATGGGATGTGGGAGGGAGCTCGCTCGCCGCCCCGTGTGTGCCTATGTGGGGCACGTTACAGCCCCGTGACATCAGCGCCACGCAGGCAGCCAGGCAGGCAGACGGCGAGAGCCCCGCGCTGGGCGGCCTCTCCTCGCCGCCGCCGCCCCGCCTCTTGCCGCCCGACTTGCCCGCCTCCCTCCCACGGCACACCAGGCAACGTCTCGCGGCACACTAGTGTGCTGCGGAACACCGGTTGGGAAACACTGTTGTAGAGTATGTGTAGATTTGGATTATGGGAAATCTGCACACCCACCTTGAAGAATGTCACAAAAATAGCCTAATGATTACACTGTATGGGAATTATAATGTGCTGAAGAGTCATTATTTTGACACTCAAAAGACTTAGTTTGTTTCTTTTGTGGCTGGGCAGCATGGCAAAAATGAGGGAGAGCAGAAGAGACAGAAGAGAATAAAGCTAACAATTGCAAAGACATGATGGAATAAGCATGGAAGGAAAAGGAATATTGTGGTTGTGCTTACCTGAGCGAGCATTGATTCGAAAATGAGAAGAGCCTTCCAGTGAGTAGATAATGGACTCCTGGCCATATTCTCTTGACCGATCCAAATCAGTGGCATTTAGAAACAGCACTGTTGCTCCTTGGAGAAAAATAATAAGGTGATGGGGATTCTCATTTTTCAGGCACACCACTAGCTTGATTCTTCAGCTAAATTAGACTAGTTTGAAATTAATCTGATTTAGGATTGAAGATGTCATTGGAACATAAGTCTAGTGCAGACATCCAAGTAACCAAGTGGTTAAGACTTTCTACCATTACTTTGCTTCTGTATTCACTGAAACATGGTGTGGTTCCCCCCATTAGCTAATGTGTGCTAAAGAGTAAGTGAAAGTGCTTATTAAGTAATAAGGATATTCCACATTTGCCACTTACTAAATTCATCCTACCACTCTATGGCAGGTGACACTGAATGGGTAAAATATTACCTACAGTGACAGTACCAGAATATATGCTGAGAGGGGCACAGAAGGGCAAAGTGAATTTCAGAGGGGGTGGGGTCGTTCTGTGGAAAACGTTAGATTTCTGGGAGGGAAATAATAATGGCAGATTTTGTTTTAATGTTCTCATTTGAAACATATTGGTCCTGAAATAAGTCCTATTGGTTTTGCTGGAGCTGACTTTCAAGTAAACATGCTTAGGTTTGCAGCCTTATTTTAATTTGCGGTTCAAGATTTGTACATGAAAAGTGATTTTCCTTCAAGTAGCCATGGAATGCAGCAAGCAGAGAGACAGGTAGGGCACATGGCTCCCAGAAAGATAGAATTTTATGGCTTGAGCTGTACTCTAAGGAACAGCTTGACTTGGTGTGAACATAGGACTAAATGATGGTCTAGTTTATGGTGTGGTTACAAAGAGGCGATTGGAAGCTTCCACTTGTTTTCAACGAACTGTGTTTGCTGTTATGTCAGGGCTCAGAACTATGATTAGTCTTAACTATTGCTTAGAGAAACAAGGTAGTGTCAGAAATGACAGGAACAGCTCACAAACCTGCCATAATATCCTCCATGACTGTGATGACATAGGAAGGCTTGCTGAACGTGGGTGGGTTGTCATTTTCATCCTATGAAGATAAAAGAGAAAAAATAGCACACAACATAAACATCTAACCTAGCAGCAATAATGTTATGATGAAGCATGATGCAAAACACCTCAAAATACAGCGCAGTCTCATATATTGGAAGAAAAAAAAGCGACACATTTGGTTTTTAACTACTATTTCGATCAGCAGCCCATTTTATTTTGTTAATATAATACAAACTTTGACACAATATGAACACTGAGCCACCAGAACAAAACATGGAACGAACATTGAGGAAACAATTCTGCATTTCAAGTTGCAATAACAGATGACCCTCTACACCTGTTTCCAAAGTCACAGGGAGATAGGGAATCTGTCTTGAAGATTGAGCAATCGGAATAAAGTTGACTTCCGACTAAACATCAGGAAGAACTTTTTAATGAAATTAATAACAGCAGCAGCAGCAGCAACAACAACAATGTATTATTTATACCCTGCCCATCTGGCTGAGTTTCCCTGTTTAAGGCCGTTTAGGGCTTTAAAGGTCAGCACCAACACTTTGAATTGTGCTCGGAAATGTACTAATGAACTGTTGACAGTGGAATAGACTCCCTCAGAAGGTGATGGACTCTCCTTCCTTGGAGGTCTTTAAGCAGATGTTGAATGGCCATTTGACATGGATGCTTTAGTTGAGATTCCTCCATTGCAGCGGGTTGAACGATTAGATGACCCCCCCCCTCCGGGTCACTTCCAACTGTACAATTCTATGATTCTGTCATGGGACTGCCAAGGAACACCTTTGAGCCGGGGGGAGGAGAAGAATCAGAACGGGAACAGTCAGAAGGAGACGGTCAGGAAATGGTGGAAGGGGGAGAGGGGGAGGGAACTGAGGGGAGCCAGGAGGTGTCAAGGCTCCCGATGCTGAAGCAGCACCGCACAGGGAGCTCAGGGACAGACTGAGAGCCTATTCCTGTGCAAGGATCAGAGACATCCCATGAGGCTTGCCTGCCTCTTCTGTTGGAGGAGAAGCAGGAGAAGACCACTCCCCGAATCTGAACTAGACGATTCGGATGCATAAGTTGTATTGTGCTGCTTGTACATATGTAAAATAAAGAACTGTAAATATCTCTCTGAGTGAGCAGAGGCTGCTTATTGCGAAGAGCATACACAAACCTTCACAGATTCTATGTTATCCACATTCAGAACATTATTCTATTTTTATAGTTCAAACTCCATCTTGATACCCACACCTGTTTCAAGAGCACAACAAAATATGTAATAGTAGAAGCCAATACTTCAAAAATCCCATTGTCAATAGTGCCTTAAAGCTTGAAGAGATAAAAAGTAATAGACTAGCCTCTAGCTAACGTTGCAGTACAGAAAGTTAGGCATTTAACAACATTGCTGGGTTCTCTCACAATGGACACACAGGCTGCACTCCACAAAAAAAAAAAAAGTTTCCACTGCACACACATTGCTTCAAATGAAGAACATCTGCACATAAGCCTGACAATGTGTGAAAACATCCTTAGAATGCATTGTGACTGTATCTGGATACGCTGTAGGGAGACAAAGGCACCATGCTTTCACCATTCTAGGCTCGACCTAGAGATTTTTGTACTTTCTATCTTTGATGTTTCTTTATTTTCTTTTCTCGTTGTAACAAAAGTGACTAGGCGACCAGGAAAAACAGTGAAAGGGAATGTATAGAATTCACTGGCAAAAAATGTGGTCATTAAATAAAAATGTTTCCATTCAGCATAGCATTTGCGGGGATTAATTGTTCTGACAGTAGGCATAAAACCTTTCAGAAACAAAAGTTTGCAGTGGGAAAATGTTGACAATTAATGGTTTAATTAAATATTTAATTTCACCAAACCATGTCCCTCATTCTCCAATAATCTGATCCACAATGGAGGGTATATATATATTTTTTAAAGGATATCCAGAAAAGAAACTTTCAGCAGCAGGAGGAAGAAAATGGCCGAAAACTTCATATACGTCCTGTTAGGATGGGACTTTTATTTTTACAGGATTCAAAACCAGATCCTTGGATCACTGTGTAACATAAAGTGTTCGGGCTGAATTAGTCTCCTGCCTTGCATGCTTTCCCAAATTATCACTAGCTTTGCTATTTGCTTCCCTCACCCTTTCTTAGTTTAGTTAAGCTTGTATACAAATGTGTGTGTGTGTGTGTGTGTGTGTGTGTGTGTGTGTGTATTTTCCTACCCATTAAAATTTTACTTTCTAGCATGTATTTTTTTCCAAAGGGACAAAAGAAACCTGATTTCCCAATCGTGGCTCTGCAATCAAATTAACATTATTAGAGAAAGAAAAACAGTTCTAGGGAGGACTTAAAATACTGTAATGAAATATCAAATCATTCCTAGTTTCTAGCTAGTCAGCTATTATTCAAAATATTAAATGACTGAATTTTTTACTAGTAATTTCGCGCCCCCCTTATAATCAGTTATCTGAGGTGAAGAATACATGTATTTTAAATATTCCAAAATGTAAAGCTTAATAAAAATATAATATCTTCTATTTTTAAGAGAAAGGCTGTAATCTTTATTAATATAAAGATACTTTACTTTTCAATTTGTCTCAAACCAATATATACAATTTGCATAATATTTTTTAAAAATTATATACAAAAACAAATAAATCAGCTTTATATTTAAGCATACTTTCTGAATGTTACTCAAGAAAAAGGCCTAGTCTAAAAGAGAAGAGATAACTGAAGCTATAACTGAAGAAGAATAAAAAATTGCCACATTTTTATATAGAGGGAACTGCTACCCTAGCCCTTAAACTTTGACTGATGTATTTGCTATTAAAGTTGATATTTTATGTAATTTCACATGCCAGTGATGCCCATCATACTATAATTAAATTGCCATCCTCTGCTATTTTTGCTTGGAGCAGGTGGTCTTTAATCAGGCTTTTCATCACTCATGATTTCTGCAATGCCCAATACTGTGCATTGTTCTCCCTACACTATAAAATAGATCCATCATGGATAGCTCCAACTGCATGGAGCTTCACCTTTTTCTGCACATCCTTGGAGGAGGAAGAGAGTAACACGGAAAATCCATCTAAGTAAGGATGCTAAATCCCCACTTGGAATACATTTCTACACCCATATCTAAGCAAAGTGTATATGAGAAATTCTAGTCTTGCTTACTGGAGAATAAGGCGATTTGGTAGCGGCCTTCTCTGCTGCGAGAAGATGGGTGTGTGTGTGAATGTATTCATTTGAATACTTCACTCTCAAAAGCAGGGAGAGTCATCCAATAGCTGTAGCCATAGGTGAAAACTACAAAAGCCCTTAGGTGCATGCTGAAGCATTTTAAGCATATACAGGAGGTTACTGAGATACCAGCTTGAGTATTTAACCAAAATGAAAGAATATCTACTGGTTGCTGGAGAGAAAGGGAGTACTAAGTACTGCTAGGACAGAGAGGAAATGTCCTGTATTTTCTTCCTTTTATCATGTGGACAAGCAACCAACCTTTCATTAAAAACAAAACAACAACCTGCTTTAAGTGTGTCTGTGGAGACTTTTTCATTATTCATTTCAGGTACCTGCAACACAGTTACACCAAAATGTATACATGTCTCTTTCAGAATCAGCAACCCTAGTTATACTTTATGGGTGTCAGCTCTGCTATAATACCTACAAAACTGAACTTATCAAGGTAGTGCTAGGGCCACAAAAAGGAACCATTTCATTGTAGAAAGGAATGGCCCTGTAATATCTGCAGCTGTGGGCAATGAAGTCATTGAAATATCGCCTTCAAGCCACTTGTTGGAATCTGTCAATAATGAAGTGTACCGCTAGGGGGCGATGCCAAACCACTAAAGAATCACAGCGCCTGCTGTGGCTGCAGAGACTGGGAAGTCATTACTGCTGCCTCCCACATTGTTTTTGCAGCATTAGCAGCACTGAAGTGACTTCTCTGGGGTGCAGTCCCAGTGCTATGTGTATGGAGGTCCTAGGCTGCCCAGACGACAAGACAAGTTTAGCTTCACTGATGTGGCCCCAAAGGAAAGCAGAGCAATACGTTTAGCACCAGCTGGGCTGCAGGAGTTGTCAGAAGAAGGCCTACAAGGTGCCATCCAAGCTACTAGAAAGCTACATTTTCCTTTAAAACCCTTTTAAGTCTCTGCAAGCTATTCTAGAGCCCTTGTGCACAAACAACACTGGATATAGTTTCATGGATAGCACTGTGTTGGCGAGAGACAAAGTACTTCAGCCTTTGAACATACAGAGAAGTAGAACTGAGACTTTAACATTTGGCCTAATGATTCCAAGGAGCTGGATTTCCAGCAAGCATTCAGTCCTCTCTCTCTCTTACTAATCTATGCCACCAGACAGGAAATTCTAGCAGTGGCTCTGGGATGAAGAAGTTTGTAAATCAACAGTGTCCAACACAAATGAATATGTCTCTTTTATGATATACTTCAGCGTAGTTAAAGTTATTGGCTCAGTGAACAAAATGGCACCTAGAATGTCAGCAAACGAGAACTGGAGAGAAACTTATTAGTGGTGGTATTTCCAAGCATGCTGGTATCATGCTTAATATTAGTTCTAATTCAGTAACTCCCTCTATGAAAGCTTATTGTCCCCTAATGGAAAATCTACAACACGAGTTTCATTTCTTTATTAAAAATCAACAAGCTAAGGCTGAAAAAATGGACCATCTTAGACAGTCTCTCTCTCTCACACACATGCAATCATACTAGTTCCTTCATTTCAGCTCCTTAAGTACCACTGTGAGACAATTCATCACCATCATCATATTCCACCCCCACCCCCTTCCAGTTGAAAGAGAAAATTCCTTTTGGTCAAAAGTGCAGAATGTGACAGCTACTTAAAAATCACCCATGTACAAAATCAACTAGAAGGAAATGACCTTTTCAAGTGTGGTCTTTAGACAGATGGGATTACACCGTCCAAAGAGCAGCTATGGGAAGGAGGTATTTAGCCTCAATTAAACCCCTTTGCTGCTTCTTTCTTACTCCCCCCTCCAATCTTATGTCGGGGACAAGAGAGAAAGTCAGACAAATCTTGTAGCAACAATGATCTTCACCAACTCTTTGGTCAATAAATTGCTGCCACTTGGAAGTCAGATCTTATTAGGATGCAGCTAAGATTGAAAGGTTATCAAGAGAGCAAACTCCACTGCCAATACTTTATTTTGAGCTTGAGTTTTCTTGAATCAAAATACTTGTTGTGCTTTGACAATCTGGTTTAATCCTGTGGAGTAACAGTAACACTACTCTGCTACCAATAAATATATATTTGTGTACATCACCATCCCTGATAAGAATGTTTGCATCAGGATTCAGGACAACAGCAGCTGGGGACAGCTAGCATTTGAAAAATAAACAGCTGGCTGTGATTGATTGAATGACTGATAATTTCAATCACTTCAAGGGCTAATGTGAATTTGATATTCATGTCAGAATCAGAGCGGCTTGGTTTCAGGCACCTTTAGATCTCTGGTGGTGGGGAGGGACGGAAACCAGAGAATTTACTCATTTAATCCTCTTGAACTTCACGTAGAGGGAAATGAAATCGTTCTGCAGTCAGACACCCAGTGTGTTTCCCCTCTTCCTTCTCTTCGCACGTGCTCCCAGTTTGTGAAGGACTTGCTGGCAGGATTTTCTCTGAACTTGGCTGTCAGTGCCAGTTGGAACACAAATGGAACAGGGCTCTTACAAACAAGGGTATCACCACCACCCACTCTAACTCACTATCCAATGATTTAAGTTCCACAGTTAGTAGAACCATTGAGCAGTGTAGAATCTTAATCTTTTCCACACACTGCTCCAAGGTACGACCAGCTTTACCAAAGAGAAGGGCAGGGATGAGATTCCAAGTACTGCTTCTAAAGGCATGATACATTCTTAAATTTCAAAGCATGTGTGTGTGTGTGTGTGTGTGTGTGTGTGTGTGTGTGGAGGGGCTGTGGAGCTCCGACCCAGGGATTCCCGAAAAAGAGTTGCTGAGGCTGTCTTACATGACTTTTACTTCTAAAACGTCCTTTCGTGGACGTTTCGTCACAATATCTGCAAAAGTGTAACAAACCTTCTACTCCATTTTATCCGAAGTACAATATTGTGCTGCAAACAGCTGCTGCTCTTTGTTTCTTTTGTTTGCATGTTGTTATATCTGAAAACTCAATAAACAAAACTTGCTTTCAAAAATATTTATGAAGTGAGGTAGGTGACAACATGAAAGAGGGCCTTCTCAGTGGTGGCACCGTCATTGTGAAATGGTCTTCACAAGGAGATGCGCTGGCACATATTCCATATTTTCAGCACTGGAAGTACACTGCAAAAACCAACGCTGGAAATACCAGGAGACTGAGATGAATTTTGGTAATGTACAGAAAGAACAGAGCTAGTGTTAGATATACAGTGGTACCTCGGGTTAAGAACTTAATTCCTTCTGGAGGTCCGTTCTTAACCTGAAACTGTTCTTAACCTGAGGTACCACTTTAGCTAATGGGGCCTCCTGCTGCTGCTGCTGTGCAGCCGCTGCACGATTTCTGTTCTCATCCTGAAGCAAAGTTCTTAACCCAAGCTACTATTTCTGAGTTAGTGAAGTCTGTAACCTGAAGTGTCTGTAACCTGAAGCGTCTGTAACCTGAGGTACCACTGTAGTGATGAAAAATGAGATGACTATGCAGGTAGAATCAAAAAGTATTCCAAGATTTCAAAGCTGATGAGAAGAACAAGCAGTAGCATTATCAGCAACAAATGTGGGTGATTTTGAAAATGGCCAAGAAGCAATAATAATAATAATAAAAAAGCAGTAAGCTGTAAAGAATAGGAAGGAAGATCAGGAAAAGAACAGCATAAATGTACTATTTTGATGGTGATGGTGAAGACAATTGCATTGATTTTTGTACATGGAACCTTCAGGCAGATTTGACACACTCCTATCCCAACAACCAAATGAATGTATAAATGCAGCCTTAACCAACCTGGTGCCTCCAAGTGTTTTGGACCAGCCCTCTCAGCAGTCCCACTCAGCACAACATCTGGAGGGGACAAGGCCAGTAAGGGCTTGTCCAATGGGACCAAATAGAAGAACTGATTCCTGATGCACTCCTCCAAAAAGCGGGGGAAGATGAAGAAATGAAGCCACCGAGAGAAACCTTAAGGGAGCGATGACACAGCCATGACGAAAGCCATGAGAAAACAATAGGAGCCAAAGCTAGAAAAGCGGAATAAGAAGTGAGCAGTCAGCTGCATCAAAGGCTCAAAGAAGAGTCAGAAGAAGAAGATCCACAAAGAAAAGATGGTTAGATTTTGCTGCGTGGAGTTCATTGGAAAGATGAGTTGGAGCAGCCTCCGTTAAATGAAAGGAGCAAAAGCTAGATTGGAAAGGATGAAGAACAGAATTGCTAGAAATGAAAAGAAGGCATTGGCTCAAGAACTTTTCTTTATTAGGGGGAGAAGAAAGAAGGGGGTTGTTAATTAGATGAGTAGTGTGAGGGGTGGGGAAGGGGGTATTGCTTTATTTTGTTTTTATTATGTATTTTGTGCTTTTATCTTGTATTTTTATGCTTTGAACCGCCCTGAGATCTACGGATGAAGGGCAGTATGCAAATATAATTAATAATAATAAATAAAATGCTTAGGACTACTAGGACAGTCACTTAAATGCATAAAGGCAGAGACTAGGATATAAATAAATAATAATAATCACACAACCATCTATATTAATAAACTCATTTTCCAAAGCCCTACCCTTTTAAAGTAAAAACAGTACTATCCGTGCATAATAGAGAGGTGTTAGAAGGCCTGGAGGAACACCAATGTTTGTACACCCAGACCCTGCAAACCAAGCAAAACCATCCCATGTGGAATGAGAATGCTGAGTGTCTACTGTGGGGGAAGGATGGGGTGGAATATCTTGGTGGAGAGAACTCCGAAGGGCAACATTTTGTTGCAAACAACATTTGTCATTATTATTGATTTCTTACATATTTTCTGTTATGCCCTTAGCTATTGATCCCTTCATTATCTTATTGTCCTGGGAACAATCTGTCCTGGCTCACCTTAAGGCTCCCAGGGGAAGATGGGTTGGAGAACTGGCACTTACTGGAAATGCAGGGTCACATACAGTAAAGCAAGGGTCAAGGCAGGTTATTCCAGATCACAACAGACATAGAATCATAGAATCATAGAATCATAGAGTTGGAAGAGACCACAAGGGCCATCGAGTCCAACCCCCTGCCAAGCAGGAAACACCATCAGAGCACTCCTGACATATGGTTGTCAAGCCTCTGCTTAAAGACCTCCAAAGTAGGAGACTCCACCACACTCCTTGGCAGCAAATTCCACTGTCGAACAGCTCTTACTGTCAGGAAGTTCTTCCTAATGTTTAGGTGGAATCTTCTTTCTTGTAGTTTGGATCCATTGCTCCGTGTCCGCTTCTCTGGAGCAGCAGAAAACAACCTTTCTCCCTCCTCTATGTGACATCCTTTTATATATTTGAACATGGCTATCATATCACCCCTTAACCTCCTCTTCTCATAGCAAAGAGCAGACTGTCAACACCTTGGACAGAACACTATGGCCGCCTCAGTAACATGTTGAGATCTTGTGGAGGCTGGTTGGTCTAGGCCTGATGTTAAGCCTGCCACTTCCAATGAAATATCTGTGTTTCTTAAAGGACCATTGCTTGATTCTGCAGAAGCTGCCTCCTGCAGTCAGGGAAGGGGCAGTAAGTATTGCAGAAGGGGGTGCCCTTTGAGCCTGAGAAGTTGAGTAACGACACATCCTCTGGACTAGAAAGTCCTAGAATGGAGAATGATGGATTCCCATGTGATGCATTCTCCTTTTCCAAGTCTTCCTCTGAGAAAGAAAGGAGACTGGGGCCAGCGAATACGACTGAGGTTCTGAAAAATTGCCTCCAACTAAGGCCAGAGAACATAAGTGCACTCTGGTGCAACAAATCCACTTAAACACACACACACACACACAGAGAGAGAGAGAGAGAGAGAGAGAGAGAGAGAGAGAGAGAGATGGTTTGGAGTAAGAACTGCATGATGGGAAGTTGCACAACCTCTCCACAAACAAATCAGGTCAAATGTTCAATAATGAGTGGATATTGGATAACCTGAGTGCAAAATTCGTGCAAGCAAATCAGGACAAGTGCTCAATAAACAGGTCATCTCTGGAGGAACAACATTTGGGGATTCATATGCCCCGATTTTAATGCAGATGCATGCCAGTGAACAAGTTGCAACATTGCAGCTATTGATTCGATAAACTCCCATGACTCCATAAGTATTTACACCATGCATGACCAAATAAATGGCAACAGTGTTCAGTGCTGCCAGTACAGTTGTACCTCAGTTCACAAACTTAATCCGTTCTGGAAGTCCGTTCTTAAACCAAAGCCGTTCTTAAACTGAGGCGTGCTTTCCCTAATGAGGCCTCCCGCCGCCGGTGCCCTTCCACCATTCGGATTCCGTTCTGAGACTGAGGTAAAGTTCGCACCAGGACATTACTTCTGGTTTTGTGGAGTTCGTAAACAGGGCTGTTCTTAAACCGAGGTACCACTGTATAACTACCAATTTCACATCCCACGCGTTCACTTCCTAATACTTTACCATATATTTGTGCAGTGGCAGGGCTGCTGGAGCAACCTGCCTTGGGCCGTGCTGAGAACCAGTAGTTAAAAGCCAAGAGTGCAGAAGCAATTAAAGCAAGTAGGTGCTGTACAATGACTAAACGGAAAGACAGGCCTTGCCTCCGGGAAAGTTATGTGAAAACAGAGATATGCCTAGAACTGTTTAGTTAAATGTTTCAGCTTCTGCCTTCCTCAGTAATACAGCTGGGATTTCAAGTGAATGCTGCAAAGCAAGGCGACACTTTTCAAGAATACTAAGGATGAAATCATTCTTAGGAATGTGGGCATGCGTAGGAGTGTTGTTTCATTTCTTTTTTTTTTAAAGAAAAGACCAAATAGAAATCAATTGTGACCTTCCAGATTAAGGGAATATTAAGGTCCAGGGAGTATTAAGGTCTTGAGTCTATAACTCCAGAAGTTTTTTGTTTCTGCTACAAGATTTGGTGGCTACTCCATCTCTATTGGCTCTGTTGAAACACCAATTTCATCAGGCTCTTCCCTTGACTGTCATCTAGCTGCTTAGTTTATAGGGGGGGGGGGGGAGAGATAGAGCTCTTCTTCTAGATTGCAAGCCTGAGGGCAGCAGGGACACACTTGTTAGTGATATCTATAAGCCTCTCTGGTAGTCTTTTCTTTTCCAGCTGAAGAGTGGGTTTAAGGAAGGTTGAAGAGAAAGCAGCAGACAAACCTTGCTCTGTGGCTTTTGAGAGTCAGGGTACTTCTAGACAAGGGCTTAATTTGCAAATGGGTCATTGAAATATTGCAAATGGGTTTGTTGACAACCATTTATTTTTCCCCTTACCTTAATCCCGGGGGGGGGGGGATTGGATGAAACTGGGGGAAGAAGAATGCAGGCTGGTATTTCGATACCCAGGACATTGTATGGGCTTTGCAACAACAACAACAACAACAACAACAACTCGCATGCATGCATACCTGGCGCAGGGGAACAGAGGAGGCAAGCACCCCACAACAAGGAACTCAAACTCTCATTTGATTACCTCCCCCCCCCCCGGCCTGGTCTCTGTCATTAATATATGCTGTTATTTTTCTTTCAGAGATCCTAAAATGTGGGACACAACTTGCCTACCTAGAAAGACACTTTGCTCCTTCTGTCACCACCCTCCGATTTCCCCCTGGTGCCACCACTGCATGTATAAGAAGCAACAAAAGCCCTATACGGCCTAGGACCCTAGTACCTATGGGACCGCCTCTCCTGGTATGTCACACGGAGGACCTTACAGTCTTCAAATAAAAACATCTTGGAGATCCTGGGCCACAGAGAGGTTAGGCTGTCCTCAACCAGAGCCAGGGCTTTTTCGGCCGTGGCCCCGATCTGGTGGAACGCTCTGTCACAAGAGACTAGGGCCCTGCGGGACTTGACATCTTTCTGAAGGGCCTGCAAGACAGAGCTGTTCCACCAGGCCTTTGGCCAAGGCACAGTCTGACCCCCTCCTTCTGTAATCCTCACAGAACTCTAGCCCAATGGTTGCCATTAATTTGACTCTGAATTGATTTTAGAATGAATTGATTTTAGAATGTATTTCAATTAATTGATTGTGATTTTATGTAAACTGTGTTATTTTTACTGTTGTTAGCCGCTCTGAGCCCGGCTTCAGCTGGGCAGGGCGGGATATAAATAAAATTTTATTATTATTTTTTATTATTAACAATTCCACAATAAATATTCCATCTGGAATCACCCTTCAATAACAACACACACTACAGTGTTAATACTAAAACAGAATTAAGAAAAAAAATTATCAGGAGAACCATATCCTGTGCTCAGAGCAAGAACATACATTTTGGGAAGCGTAAATGGAAGGCATTGTTTGTACTTACAAACACCTCTATGGTGATGGGGACAGTACTGTTGAGTGGTGGGATTCCTGCATCCTTAGCCATTACAGTCAAATAAATAACACCATTGGGAACTTGCTCATAATCCAGAGGGCGGACAACGCTTATCACTGAAAAGGCAAGAAGCCTGTGTTGGCAATTATTGACATAAGGCATTTTAAAAGTCGAACCATAATGCACACACATGCACTGTATTGCACTCACCTCCATAACCTTCAGACAAAGTGATGTCAAAGTAACTTCTGAATGCAGAAGCATTCACAATGCTATAAGTGATCTGGTTGTTCGGAGGAGAATCTTCATCTGATGCCTAGGTAAAAACGGAAGAAATAATTTAATATTAATCTAATCTACCTACCTACTGTTATTGGAGCTTTTAGATAACAAGATCTTGTAGCACAACCACCAAGTGTTTAATAAAATAAATTATAAATGTCATTAATAAACAAAAGTATGAACATTCTTATGGAGTTTGGCCAAGTCATGCCAGCCATATTCTTGGTTGGGGAATTTTAATGCTCAGGAATGGCTCACTGATGGTTCCTCAACAGGAGCTAATGCTTGAGGTATAGAGTTCATCCTTGGAAGACCCATTGGAGGGAAATTGGTGAATACTTCCCCACTCCTGAACCAGGTTGGGACTGATCAAACATCTTTGTGTTTGAATTAAGTCTCAATAACAGCAGTTTTGGGAGAGACAGAAAACAAGAGAGAGGGAGAGAGATGAGCTGTAAGCTGAAGGTGCCATGGGATGCAAGTACCTTTCTGAGGGTCTGATATGGGGAAACAGATTTGCCAACTACTATAGGGAAGCTCATGCTTCTTGCCTCCAGCTATGCCCTACTTGTATATTTATAAATGGACCAAATGCTGCAAAAACACCATATGCCTATAGTGATCTCTTCTCCAAAAGGAAGCCTAAGTGTTGTTCCTGGAACTTTTCCCTCCTCACAAAAGTGTGAAATGCATAAATGCAAATGTTAGCTTTAGTTGGTTTCTCAGGTATTTCCCACGAAATTCTAGCAAAATTCGCAGCATATTCTGGGTAGGGTTGCTGATGGTTTCCCCCCTCTTTTTTTCTTTTAGTGCTTCACTTGTCAATTTTATTGTGAGGAAATCATTCTTTCAATGAATAGGGACTGATTAGGTTCTACATGATATTGGAACAGGTGCTATAAGCAATATTGCCCAATGCTTCAAGAGCAGGCCTGCTGTTTGGGAAGGAAAAGCTAAGTTGCCACTTTGACTAGAGGGCTGGAGCACTTCTCCACCTAACGAATCTGCTCCCAATGATGGGCTGTGGAAGATTTGCTGGCTGGGAATAACTCTAACTGGACAAACCAAGTAGCAGGCTCAAGCCTTCCTGAAACTCCCTTGCTCACCAAGTGAAACCTTTTTGATGGTGAAAACTGCCTGCCTACAAAGAGTATCAGTTTATCAGAAAGGAGCTGTGCAGTGTGAAAACACTCTGAAGATCACTTTAAAACCACACACACCCTGAGGCTACTCTAAACAGTGCTCACGGAAACATGTAATCTTTATTGCCTCCCAGAAGGGGAAAGCTTAGGATCGTATCAGCAAGATACAGGCTAACTGCCTTCCTCCCAAAAGTCACTCTCTTGAATGACTGAAAAGAGAATAATGTGAGTAATGAGTGCATTCAGATGAATCTCTTCTTTCTTATGAGCATATGCTTTTGAGTCTGCATTTAGAGCAGCTCAAATAATGGAAAATCTTCCCGACTTTCTTCCCTGCTTTGCTCATTGCTTTGTGTACATTTGTGTAGCTTGTGCAAGCTTTGTAATGCCAATGAACAAGGGCTGAAGCGGGATGCGCTCTCAACTCATGCACTTCAAACACATCCAAATGGAAGTGCTGCTCCTATCAGTAAGGCTACATTTCCCTTTAATGGCGCATTTATGTTGCTGCAGCTTTCACAAGAAACTCCTAAGTGGGGAGGATACAGGGACTCAGGAGTAATGGGAAGACAGCCCTCCCTGCTTCATGTGCTCTGGTTACTTAGACAAATGATAACACCCTTCCACTGAAATTCAGAGAGCCTCAAGGGAATTCCCAATCACTTGGAGGGCAATGAAATCTGATTCAGTAAATCCTGGACCTGAAGCATAGTGAGAGCTACCTGAGTCACCTCATAATGAACTTATTTTCCTTGTAAGCTTTCTTAGAGGATTCTCAATAAAAAGCTCAGGATTTATCCCACAAACTTGCAAGTTTACTTATTCCAATTCAGCCTTGGTGGCAAAAAGAGGAAGGAGACGCTTGTAGGTCTAAATTCGGCCTTAAGATCAGGCTCATTTTTTTTTGTTTTAAGTCCTCGTTTTAATGAGAGTTTCTCCTCATATACACATTTGTATGCAACTTTGCCTCATACACACATTTTTGCAAAACAAAATTATCTGATATAATGCATTTTCACTAATTTATGCATTTCAATGCACACTTTATCTTATTTCAGAGTCTGGCCGTGGCTCAGTTCCCACATTGTTTTGGAAAGTGAGAATTAGGTATATCCACCTTTAAATGTGAACAGAATCAAATTTATCCCTAATTAGGAGTGGCCAGGCTCTAAGGCTGAAGCTTATAAGGCCTATCAGGTTTCCAGCTTGGCCTCCTTGCCACCAATTCCTCCTGCCCTCCCCATAGGCAAGACTCTATTTGCTGGGTGGGTGTGGGTATGTGGATTGGCAAGGAGCAGCAACTCATTTAGAAGTTGGATCTGAATTCAGAGGTGGCATGGACTCACTTTGTAATGACCATAGCTTCCTGAACTAGACAACCTCACATTCAGAACCCCAACTACCTCTTTCAAAAATTTGCCATGATATCTAGCAAAGTACATAGTAAGGCAGAAAAGATGGGGAGCAAACACCAAGAACTGTGGAGCATGGTAGGTTGCAAGAGTCGTATAAAACATCTGAAGGAGTAGATGGAAGGGATTCCAAGCTTTCTCCTTCTCATATGCTTGACTCCTATTTCACTTCTGTTTAATTGCCTCCATGAGCAGTACTGTGTTCTTGTGGCAAAGCTTCCCAGCATTAGAATATCACCACTGCTCTATTATGTGCAACCAGCTAAGAAACTGAAGAGACAAAAGGGGGGAAAGTAGATGGTGAACTTCAAGAAAGAGATTTCAAAAATAAGATTTGTGTTAGAGGTGAGTTTGCATTTACAGTGGTGCCTCGCAAGGCGAAATTAATCCATTCCGCGAGTCTTTTCGTCTAGCAGTTTTTTCGTCTTGCGAAGCAACCCTATTAGCGGCTTAGCGGCTTAGCGGTTTAGCAGCTATTAAAGGCTTAGCGGCTTAGCGGCTAAAAGGCTATTAGCGGCTTAGCGGCTTAGAAAAAGGGGGGAAAGCGAAAAAAATCGCAAGACTCGCAAGACGTTTTCGTTTTGCGAAGCAAGCCCATAGGGAAATTCGTCTTGCGAAGCGCATCGAAAAACGGAAAACCCTTTTGTCTAGCGGGTTTTTCGTCTTGCGAGGCATTCGTCTTGCGGGGCACCACTGTATGTGTAAAAGCCAATTCACATGACTACTGTGCTTCCTGTTTGCCATGAGCACAGAGCATCAACTGATCAACTGGCAAGCCAACCGAAACATTTTTTAAAAAAACAAATAAAGTGCCTGACCCCTGCTAAGAATGACTATTACCAAACTGACTACACATGCATACAAATGACCAACCACTGGCCCAGTCCACAAGTAACGCTAAGCCAAAGCATTCCTAAGCATGAGTGACCAAATGTGTCTACTCTGGGAGGAGATTGTGGTTGCTTTAATCCTCTCCATTTGTTTTGCTGCTGCGCTAAGATCCTGTGCTAAGTTGTGTCATTTGAACCTAGGCTCGTGGCTTAGCATTCTCCAGACACACCATGAGCTGCAACTAAGGTTTGTCCTATGACTTACAACACATTAAGCCAAGCCAAACCAGAGTTTGCACAGTGCAGCAGCAAAAGGACTGGGGAGGAGCAAAGCCATCAATCACAATCTCCTCTTCAGGGGCCCACTTATTTACTCATTCACACTAAACCGTGGTTTGGCTTAGATTTATGCATAAGCATATCTGCACCTGATGTAGAATAGAAATCTTCCTACATTTAGCAGGATAAGACAAATGAACCAACTACTCCAGGGTGACGAAATTCACCTCAGAATTTAGTTATTTCTCTGAGTTCTAGCTCTTCCTCACATAGACTCTGCAAATTAACCACTGCATTTCAGCATTCTTATTACTGGTCTCACCCCAAAGCTTCTTCATCTATATATCCAGTCACATAAACTCTGTCCCTGCCCTTCTCAGGAAATCTGTATAAATCACATGACCAAAGTTAGCCTATTAAAAATTTCAGCCCCTCTCTCTTAAGTCTTCTAAACATAAAGAGAACTCAAGAGTTTTTGTTGTTTATGCTTTTAGTTCCTGCTCTGGGTGCCTGATAAATGATTTCCGAAAACACATCATTTAATTTTTTAAGAAATCATTTGGAACATATGCAAAAACATCTCAAGGAAGCCACAAATAAATAATGGGAGATAAAATGAATATAATAATTATTTAACCAACCTTTCCCCCCCTCTTTTTAATCTGCCTCTCATGGCTTATCTGAATCTGTTGTGAAAGCTGATCAATAATGATGATGCCCCAAACCTCTGCATATTATTATCCCTAGTGGAGCAGGTGTTTTCTGTGGTATGCCATAGGGCTACTGTCAGGAGAGGCAGTGCCAATTTTCTTTATGCAGCTTGTTTACCTTCCTCTTCTTGAATACTGATGAGCTAAAACAGGGGAGAATGTCTTGTAAAAATAATTGTTTCCTGAGAACAAAATGATCACCTTACATTTTGGCATTTTTCTGCACCCATTTGTAAAATGGTACAGTATATCTCATAATGGGGTGGGTCGCAAGGGTTGAACAATGTAGGGGAGGAATGATGCTCCCATTCCAATAGGCATCTGATTGCAGATGTTATTCCTCTCCACATTGCCATAACTTTCAGTGAGATTTGCATTGAGATGGGCATCCCTACAAGAGAGAGCATGGCTTGGTTGCTTCAGCAATGAGGGCATATTCCCTTCTCCCCACAAGCAGCAGACGATCAGGGAAATGAAGGTTGCAAGCAAGCGGGGGGGGGGGGGAATGAAAGAAAAGAAAATGGGAAAATCGAGCCACGCAAAAAATCCAAAGGAAACTACCCTAGAATGTTCAGGACAGGTTCTGTCTCTAGTGGATTGCCCCCCTCCCCACAAAACAAACCCATTTCTGAAATGGTGATGCAATTTGTACACTTGATGAACATTTCTCAGAACACATTACCTACAAAAATAGTTCCATCTGGACATAGAAGAAGAAGAAGAAGAGTTTGGATTTGATATCCTGCTTTATCACTACCTGAAGGAGTCTCAAAGTGGCTAACATTCTCCTTTCCCTTCCTCCCCCACAACAAACACTCTGTGAGGTGAGTGGGGCTGAGAGACTTCAGAGAAGTGTGACTAGCCCAAGGTCACCCAGCAGCTGCATGTGGAGGAGCCTAGACGCGAACCCGGTTCCCCAGATTACGAATTTACAGCACTTAACCACTACACCACACTGGCTCTCATAGTTTCTAGCAACATACATAGCGGTCATGTTGGTGGCCTTTAATTTACATTAATGTTCACTCTACATATTCTGGACACATGAGATACATACATCTAAGCCACAATTTCTTACCCTCACGCGGACCACCTGAGTGACTGAAGGCTCATTTTCCCGCAGAGCCCCCAAATAAGAATCCTTCTGAAAGGTGGGGACATTGTCATTGACATCCAGGACGTTAATTCGGACTCTCCCTGTGGTCTCTTCCCCACCTCCATCTCTGGCAATGACAGTCAATGTGTAACGCTGGGTTGTCTCGAAGTCCAGCCGGCCAATCAATGTGATTACACCTGTATCCTTGTCCAATGAGAATCTGGAGACAAAAACAGCAAATAAATGCTATTTAAGGAAACCTACCAAGTCAAATAGTGCACCTGGAACCAGCAGGGAGAAAGCAGATGGAGCTGGAGGCTAATTTTTAGCAGGAAAACAGCCAGCAAAGAAAGGGTTGAACACCACATGTCCCCCGACTCCTCCATTCAAGAGATGCAACCACCCTAGGCTGCTTTCTCATTATAAAAGCACACATATGTACATTGGGACATCATTGCACACATTAAATGGACAGAAAATCTCCTCTGTGTGTGAACAGAATCCTAGTTATTCCAGTCAAGAGGCAGAGACCTTAATGAACCAACTAAGAGATCTCAAAGGGCCTGGTGAGCCTTCCTTATGATTTGGTAGCATTTTCAGGAGTTCCCAAACATTAATTATTTTCCAGCCTGGCTGCCTGATAAACAAGGACCTCAGTTCTGGACACTCCAATGCAAGGCCAGTAACCTTGCATGCAGGATGGCCAGAACTTGACAGTTCTGTTCCATAATTAGTTTGTAAGGTGAACTACAGCATTTGCTCCATAAATAGTTCATACATAAACTTTACATTGGAATTTACATTGGGAACAAGTGGTGAAGTGTGGAACCAAATCAACCTGACCTGAATTTTGAAGTGGGAATCAAAGGCTGTTGTGGGGAGGAAAGGTGACTGCTTTGAATCATGCCAGGTGGGTGCAGAGCCCAGGACACCCCAGAAGTTAGCCCCTGCAATCTCCACCCTAGGGGCGGGAAGAGACCAGCAGTGACTCCTATTCACCAAGAGGCCGCTGTGAAGTTGGCATTGGGCAGGTGGCTGTTGAGAAGGTGACAGATCCAGTCTCCAAAGAGCGTGCCACAATGATCACTGGTACTGTGGCAGCAGCAGCAGGTGACACATTCCTTGGAGGCTGGATCTGCTATCCTCAGCTTGCCTCGTGAGTGGGCCAGCCCTGCTCCTTGGACAGTAAACAGTGATTATTTTTGCTTGGTTTCTTCTGCAGGTTTCACCAGCAAGCAGAGGAGAGATACATTCAGAGCAATCCAGAACTAACAATTTTGTTAACTGGGTGAATACCCACTTTCCAGATCAACTCCCGGGAAACGTACGATGATAGAAGATCCTTATCTGTTGTCATAGTTTTGCACGAGTTTAGCTGCTATGAAGGAAGGAAATGCACACTATAAACAACAAGAATCAGACACACACTAGGATAAATTGAGGAACCCCTAGAGATAGCAGTGGTACTTACCTGTCAGGATCATCACTGAAATAATAGCTAACTTTCCCATAAGAGCCCACATCATTGTCTGTAGCCTAAAAATTAAGAAAAGAAATCAATGCTAGTAGTAAAAATATCTATGAGAAGGAAATCTCATAGTATATTAAAGCACATTTGAAAATCATGCAAGAGCATCTAATCAAAATCGAGTTGGCCTAGGGCAGAACCATTAATCTTATTAATAGTATCACTTTTTTCTTCTAAGTTACATAT
This sequence comes from Podarcis liolepis, assembly GCF_965112155.1. Taxonomy (NCBI): domain Eukaryota; kingdom Metazoa; phylum Chordata; class Lepidosauria; order Squamata; family Lacertidae; genus Podarcis; species Podarcis liolepis. The sequence goes on from NC_139556.1 coordinate 33,223,197, forward strand.
CCATTTCCTGGCACCACCACCAGTTAAAACTGCATAGAAAAGAGTAAAAACAGTGTAACCTAGCCAGAATCACCTCGCAATAAATTTGTTGAACTTTCCATTTCTAATCACACTGATTTGGGGTACAAATTGAGCCCATGTGGGCTCCGGGACTTATTTCTTTTTCAAAGTTTTGTGGCTACTTTATTACACTTCTTCAATGCATATTTCCAAAAGAGACTCGAGGATTCTCTCAGCAATTTAAAATATACTAAAATTAAAATGAGAAGATGATACAAAGCTGTATATGCAGTATCACCAGGTCAGACAAAACGCCCTCTTCTCTTACTCCTCAGCTCCGCTTAACTGTCTTGACTTTGTGAGTCCTCCATACCTTTATCCTGAACAACTGGCATTGGCAACAGTTATCACCACCTACGCATCACACCAGAAGGCTACATTTTATTCCAAATGCATATGGTAGAGAGATCTGTGACTTTTATAGGATGACAGGATTTGGACTCAACATGGCTTCTATAGGGACCATATCAACCTGTATACCATTAAGTTACTTTCTTCATAGGCTAAAAATCTAGTTTGGTATCCGTGACCATGTTTTCTCCAGTGCAACTGTTATTTCCACTTCTATAGTTCTGCAACCTTCAAAACCATTCCTGTTGGAATTCTTAAGTAAAAATATACTGCCGCTTGCACACCATGACTAATTATGTATGTTCTCTGCACGCAGAGAATTACTGGTATGAAAAATATACCCGAGTCAAAAACCTGTAAGGTTGAAAAAGTCAAGGAAAACAGCCATGAAGGCACAGATACTTGAATTTCAACTTTAAGAGCATAAACAGAAGGAAGATTTAAAAACTTCACATAAAGGAACTTTATCATAACTTTGTCATGGATGAAAGTTGTAAAATAAAACAGCCAGGGGGAGTTTCTGACAAGTGTGTTATTTACACAAAGGAGCTGATTCAGGTAACTGGAGTCAATTCTCATCTTTAATGACACGTCGGTGTCATCAACGATCCCACTTTCATATGTGATGAATCAACTCTCACACCTCAGGAATAAAATGTTTTTTATCTCTTTTGTAAGAAAGATATACTTTTTTTGTGTGCATTCTGCCATTTCCATGGAGAGGCTATCTCCCTTTTTGGACTACACCTCCCATCAGCCCCAGCAGGCATAACTGTACTGTAATCTAAAACATCTGGAGGATGCCAATTCTATGAAGGATGTGAATCTCAACAGGTGCTTAAGAAAAAGTATGCTTTATTGAGGAAAGCTCTCCTGCTTACAGTTCTTATGTATGCCTGATGTGTTTAGAGTATAAATCATAGGAATTACCACCCCTTCTTTATCTCCTGAATGGGGAGTTCCTGTGTGTTTTGGGAGAGCACTTGTGATATGAGCCTCTGATAAGAGTGGTTATACTTGAAATGCACTAAGCATAATAACTGCTTTCATGAATAAAACATCCTTTTTTTTCTCGGCACATTTTGAAGTTAACTCCTCCCGTCACCTTTTGCATTTGAAGCCGTACATGGGGAACATTGGACTCTGCGAGATAGCATGAATCTGTTCTTACTACGGATTACTGGCACATTCCTTAGATTTTGGTACTTGTAAAGAATGAGTGCATGTATACACACACATCCACGCACATATTTTATTTGTATTTATGATTAGGGATGTCAGAGGACTCCATTGAAAATAATACATCCAAGGTCTATTTCTGCACACCAATTTGATCCACATTGCTGTACTGACTTACTGAGAAAGCTACTTATCTTAGCTCCCCACAATAATTCTTCTTCTTTTTCCTGCTACTACTACTATTTATTACCACCCCTTCACTCTAACGTTCCAGGGCAGATTACGGATTACAAACAACATTTAAAAATTAAAACAACTAACCATGAATCTTTGAGTGGTTTTTAAAAAACAAAACAAAAAAACCAGGCACACATTATATATAAATAGACACAAAAACTAGTTTGCAAGAAACATTACTTATGTATTAATTAATGTATACTGGTGCCTCTTTGCTGTTCTTGTTTCTTAATGCTGAGAAATCTAACAGGGCTACCTATTGCATTATCTTTAAGAGGGTACATGCAGAGAAGGCAATTAATCTGTAAATATATGTTGATATGTCTGTCTATTCTGGGCTAAGTAAAAATCTGTATATTTTTGCAACAGTGAACAATGAAAGGGAGCACAGACTTATGCAACACACACACACACACACACACACACACACACACACACACAACTGCAGTTGAAAATGTGAACTGAATTAAACCAGATGGAAGTGTCAATGAACTGAGGAATAATTGTGCATCCCAATTTATGATAATACCAAGTTAAATCAATGGGATAGTTGTCACTAACTGGTACAAGGGGCATAGTTGATTATGAAGTTCTGTTGTCTCTGTTGTTCACAACTTTTCTAGGAGTGCTACAAGTTAATGCATAAGGAACAGTAAGGGGAGACAGGAGGGAGTCTCTCTCTCAGTAGAATCTGAGACCTTCATCACCAGGATGATGTCCTTGCAAATCTTATAAAGCCATGACAGATTTCACAATCTGGTCATGGCAAAAAATAACAGCAGCCTTCCCAGGAAAGCGGGTAAAGCTCACAGTGTCACTCTTCGTGAGCAAAGCAAGATTTGTGGGTGTTTTAAAGTCTCGGTTCTAATGAATATATAAAATATGCATGAATGGCAGCAAAGGCAAAGGGGACAAATTTGTATTTTAAAATGAGAAATATGGAATAAAACACCAAACCATCTTGTTTTTTAACTTATTTTCTAAATTGATTTCTGTCTGAGCTTCTTAGAGAATGATGGATGTGAGTAAAAAGCAGTGTAAAACACACACACACACACACACACACACACACACACACACACACACTTCATGCCCAAATTCAAAGGGCTCTATGAGTTACATATACTTGAGAGTTCTGCTCTAACTTTCTTTTATATACCTTTGAAGAGACCATGATGAAGGGACCACAAAAGTTTGGATCTTTTTCTATTCTAAGCTTAGTGATGGTAATAATGGCTGGAGGCAGATGCAGTAGATGAAGAAAGTAGCTTCAACAGATGAAGCCTGAGACAGGTGTAAGTGAAAATAAAGGAAACTACGTCAGAGAATCCAGCTATATATTGAATACCTTTTCGACCTGCTGAGTTGCATGTTCGCATCACTTCTGGTTGGGCAGCATTATTCCAGAGCACACGTTACATTTAATAATATGCCTTCTATATAATATTTTATCTGTGTAAAAATTAAACCTTAATTGTAAAAAAACCCACAACCACAACCAATATGCCATTAGGACTTAACTTCTCACTTAGATGTCAATTTCATTTTAGCCTCAGGGCTTTTTTTCCATCCGGAATTTTCCGGAACTCAGTTCTGTCACCTCTCGGGTGGGCGCCATTGACATTCTAAGAGAATGAGGGAGGTGCTCGTGGTGAGTTCTGTCACCTCTTGTGCCTTCACAATGACTGGTGGTCATGATCGTATTGTGAGCTCAGTATCAATATTATCTGTACCTTCGATACAGATATGCTGCTTTGTTTTAGTGCCTGCCTCACAGCTTCCTCCTGAAAACCCACAATTTTTCATACCATAAATATTCTTCTTGCCCCCCCCCCCTTTTTGGGGTGTGTGTGTTTCTGGTTCTGGTTTTGTTGTGCTACATGGCAAGACGGATGCTCCAGACAGCAGTAATACAGTAACATTGCAGAGGCATTGCAGAACAACTAATAAAGCATACTTTGTGGACAGCCCAGCATATATCCACCATCAACACACTATTATTGCATCAGTGAGATGTCACATAATACACCTGCAAAAGAACACATCTTGCGATTTTTCATTGTACGTCAAATAACAAAACCCATTCTGATTTTGGGAAGCACAGCGCATTAATAATTAAACAACGGCAAACACATCTCTGCTTGTTCTTTAACTGCATAATTTCACTGAGGGGGAAAATGCTGTTGCAAACATGTTAACGGGCCAGTGCCCCAGTTTTGAGGTCTGTCAATTAAGATCAACAATCTCTCGCGAGTTTATTGAAACCCAATTACTTGTCTGAACCCACCAAATTGGCTAAGGGATTACAAAGCGTCAGAATAAGAACGTTTCACAGTGAGTTCTAAAAGGCCAAGTTAGGAGGGTGAAATACCATAGCATGGCTTTTAAGGGCCCTTTGCATCTCAGGGTCGGCCAACTATTTGATATTTAAGCATTTTGTACGATAAGCTTAGAAGATTTGAACTTTGTTGGAAGAAGATCAAAATGTGCCATCTGCTTGGTTTCTGTCTCTCTCCTCCCCTGCCTTCCCCCACAAGCAACCAAAGGCTTTCTCTTCCTTTAATTGTACTGTCTTCTAGTCAGCAATACTGCTGCTTGGTTTGGCAGGGGTTGCCTGGTAGGATGCTGATGTACCTATCAATTTGCAACCCTTCAATCCCATGCAGCAGACTTTCCAGGTGTTTAACCTGCCCTGCCAGCTGGAGGCTAAGAGAGTTGCAATTTCCTCTTGGGTGGGTTATTGTCACAGTATGGCCTCGCAAAATCAGACTTCAGTTTTCATTGGCTCCAAACATGTCTTTGGGGAAAGGGTTCCTTGTATCCTTGGATAAAATGTGTCACACCTCATTAGGGAGAAGGCTAACGAGCTGGTCATGCAAGATGGCCACTTCCTCATGTTCAGTCCTATACTTTCCTTTGGCAGATAGCTCTCAGGCTGCTGCAAGCTAATGTGGCTGGTTCAACTGACTGCAGGTATCCAGATGGTCCGTCAGCCAAATAGTCCCCGGAGAACAAGCCATTCTGCAAAAAAGGGGCCCAATTTCTGGGTACAACTCTATGCTTCATGTTACTCCCCCTCCCATTTTTAAAAATGGTCACAAAAGAGCAGAGTCAAGAGACAGAGTCTAAAATCTCCATAAACATTATTAGAATAATTTTTAAATTATAGACTTCTCAGGCATAACCACCCACTCCAGTCTTCTTTTTCTTTGTTGATTGCGGGTGCTTTCATTGCCAGACACAATGTAATAATGGTTGCCAGTTGCAATGCAAAAAAAGAGACATGAGGGATTGACCAAATACGATCCCTGTGTTCTGAAGCAGTGCTGGCCTTCAGCACCAAGGCTGGAGAAAAACAGTAGTTTTTAAGGAAGCCGAAACTAGTGGATAGGAATAGGCATGGGCACAACAAATGGAGGTAATACAGCATGCCTTCAACTTTTAGGATTCGATCCAAAAACAAATCAGCAACCAACAGAGCTCATGTAGGATTTATGTTACATTCTTCCACAGGCAGCATCCAATAAAAGCTTCGCTGATATTTTCAACTTGTTAATACTACACCTTATCCCTTAGCTAGGAGTTTTAAAAATGGCTACTGTCATTTTATAGTGCGCAACCCTCATTTTGGGAATTAACGAACTACTACTGGCTTCCTTCTCATGTGTATTCCATTGCCTTGCATTTTAAAACAAGCTCGACGGATGCATAAGGCAGAAATCATGCCCTTGGAAAAAGGAATGGTTCAGCACTTAAGAGTGCTTAATTCAAACCAAGCAACTTGGGAAAACTCTCCTACACTAGACTTCCCGACCCCTCTCGCTCTCCTAGCTTCAGGGATAGCTGCCAGAAGCCTCCAGAGCACAGCGGGAGCTCCCGCTGTGCTCTGGAGGCTTTGCGTTGCTTTCGCTGAAGCCAGGAGAACAAGAGGGATCAGTGTGCAGAGTAACCAAGCCAACCCTTTGCTTCTCATTTAGTGCAAGCATGGTGCAAAAGGACAGGAACAAGAAGACAAGTAGGCTTTCCAAATGTAAGGATTGACCATTGATGAGCTAATGATTTACACCCAGCTTGATGATGCTATTGAATGTTGGCATTACCCACAACTAATTTCTCCATTAGGCTCCTTATAATTGCATTTGAAAGTGCTTGTTTTAGTGATGGACAATGCTAGAAGCATAATTTTCTTCTATTGACATCCTCATGGGGCGGGGGCTGTAAGAAGCCTTAAGGTTAAAAGAAGGTTATACGGTGCAAGGTTGGGAGAGTGGCTCTATGGAGCCCAATCAGATTAATTCACAGTCCCTGGAGGAGCTGAAGCTGGGCTCCAAAAACTTCCTGACTTTTGCAATTTCTTACTATGTTAAACAAGACCTACTAAGCCATCTCAGAGAAAGTGTTGCTAGACATGCCCAATTCCTTATCTTTTTGAGAGACAGACCAACACACAGAGAGATTTTCACCAGCTGCTATACCTTCCAGTTGTAGAAGCACAAGGGCAGCAGCTTGTTTTCTCACCCATTCTACCAGTGATGGATCTGCCATTTTACCCGGGACGGCAATAATGTGCGTAATCATCAGACTCAAAAACATCATTGCACTGCCAAGGCAAAATGCATTTGACACATTCAGGCTGTGATTGTCTTGAGATGGAAAAAGCAATCCACTCTCCATCTCAGTTCACTTGAGGTCCAGCTTTCTCAGAATAAATTCTAAGGGATTACTTTTGATTTACACCAGTGTAAACTGGATCAGGATCAGGATGAGTGGGGCCTTTTAGAAACTGAAGGAGTTACAAAGTCATGGGATGCAGGCTCATATGTCTTAGTGAGGTAACATGGGAAATAATGCAGGTTATTGTTGTTTGACAGAAGGCAAGGAAGAGAAGTCAGAACACACACTTTGGACACCTTTAATTTTGTGGCTATTGCAATTTTTCATTTCAGCGAATGCCTGCTTTTCTAGTAAAGATGAAGTTTCTTAGTGAGTCATACCCTACACAAAGAGACAGAAAGCCAACAAGGAATCTAAATCCAGTTTTCAATGTCACCAAATCCCATGGATTTATAGGGGGCGGGATGCTTACACTGTCAAGATAGCATAGGTACTGTGTTGCATCTTTGCCACACTATAGAGGTTGAAGACATCCATGTCCCCATGTTTCTTTATCCTCTGTTTCTCACATAGTTCATTCAAAACAAGGCACACAGCCAGGGATCCTAGACTCTAAGATATTTAATAATAATAATAATAATAATAATAATAATAATAATAATAATAATAATAATTTATAATTTCTACCCCGCCCATCTGGCTGGGTTTCCCTAGCCACTCTGGGCAGCTTCCAACAAAAGATTAAAAATACATTAAAACATCAGTCATTAAAAACTTCCCTAAACAGGGCTGCCTTCAGATGTCTCCTAAATGTCAGATAGTTGTTTATATCTTTGACATCTGATTTGAGGGTGTTCCACAGGGCGGGCGCCACTACCGAGAAGTCCCTCTGCCTGGTGAACTCTTATATCTCACAGTAACCTAGGAAGCTGCCTTACACTGAGCCAGATAAATTTCAGCACTGTCTACACCTTTAGCCTTCAACATGCATTTGGGGATCCATGTCATTATTATTATTATTATTATTATTATTATTATTATTATTATTACCATATATATGTATGGTGAGGGAGCTGCTGTTGTTGTGACCCACTTTAGAAATGTCATTCAAATAATTCACAGACCCAAACATGCATGGAAAGTATTCATGAAACATGGAACAGCATACACTCCTTTTGAACTGTCAGTGTGTTCTTGGTTTATTGTGGTGCTTGCCATAACATGGACAATAAATTTTTAGTGTTTCGAAGTAATCTCACCTCCATACATGCAATGATCAAAGACAACCTTTTGCTCCTTATAGCACTGCTATGAGGACACTGCATCTCACAGGATCAGCATAAAGGTCTTCCTAATCCAAGATCCAGGTGACAGCAACGGTGGCAGCAGTACTGGTTCCTGTTGCCCTGACCTATGCATACCTAAGTCTCACTATGGCAACTAAGCCGTTCTGGCACAGATCCGCCTGCACAGCATTCAAACGTTTCTGCAGGCCATCAGAAAGTGCTGCAAACCTTTTCCGGATATTCCCTGTGGGGAAAGTGGCTAAAACTGATGGATATGATTGGGCTGGGTATTATTGGGATATTTATTATTGCTCGGTCACACGCAAAGCTACAGTGCATGCATTCGTAAGTGCTGACCTCTGTGCATCTCCCTTGCATAATTCCCTGCACTTCTCAAGCATGCCTATCTTGCGCCGAACTATTTCCACATCTATTACACGTGCAGATCATTCCCTCCTCCTCCTCCTCCACCCCACTCCATCCGTCATCCACTTGCGATCAAAATCAGCCCAGTTGCAGCTGCTGCCATAAAACCTGCTCAGAGACAATAGCGGAAGGCGAAGCTTTGGAGCAGTTCTGCTCTTGTGCACAAATCTGCAGAAAAGGGCATGTCGTACAATTTGTTCAGGAAACAATAGCAATGTTTGACATGTCATAAGGATTGATGGAGCAGAAATTTACATGGGAGAATGCATTTTTAAACAGCTCCATGGAGCCCCGGTGCTTTGCCGGTAATGGTTTCGACATTCATCATCCACTGAGCCCCCATTGAATAACTCCTTAAAACTTTGTGAGATAAGCTCTACTCATAGCTGCTTCAGGGAAGCGTAAGATGCGGTGGGGGGTGGGGGGAGAGCCGTAACGAAGGAAGGCAAGAGTTTAAAGAGACAGGAACACTGAAGAAATATACTAGGAATACTGAGATCTTGAACACACTATGTCCACAATTATAATGACTATCACTGCTCATGACTGCCGAGACCACCTTTACAGTTAAAGTATGCAATACTTTCTGTTTAAGTACTTTTAATTTAACTATGTGTGCAATCATGATAAATTTTAGAGATGAGAGCAGTATGAAGAAATATGGGAGACCAAAACTTATGACAAAGTCAATGATACAATTCAATTTTCAAAAAGAGTGAAACCCTTGTTGTGGTTTTCTAATCATAGAATTGTAGTGTTGGAAAGGGACCGTGGGGGTTATCTCCTCCAATACTCTGCAATACAGGAATCTCAGCTAGATCATAGATGGCAGGTGGCTACACAGCCTTTGCTTAAAAACCTTCAAGGAAGGAGAATCCACCACCTCTTGTGGGCGTCTATTCCACTGTCAAACAGCTATTGCTGTCAGATGATGACCTGGGAGAAGGAGGTGACAAATTCTAGTATTCAAAAAAGCACAGGTGAGTTGCATCACCTGCAACAGGGCTGTGGACCAGTTCCACCTTGTTTGTTTATATATCACTTTGGTCACATCCAATAGGTGGCCTATAGTCTAAGACTGTATCAATGCTGGCTATTCCCAGTTTACCTAGAGTCCTAGATCTGTGAAGTTCTTATAATCAACATGCTGTGGAAATGTGCTGCATCCCACCAAGAAGATGGACAACCATCGCAGCCATGTTTTGGGGGCATCCAGCTGTTTTCAGCCCCAAATGAAGCACCTTGTAACTGCTTATAGTGACTCCCACATTGGACTCTTAAATGTTTCTTGTGCTGGTGCCAGAGTTTAATGCACCTTTCATGTCCAAGGCATGAAACCCATCCACCACAGCAGAACATCCCCTAGAGAAATCATCTTGACTGTAGATGTTTTGATGAATCAGTTAATGGCTTCACAATCCATAATGGATTCCTTTCTTACTCTCTTCTCTTTAGCACCTTAAATAGAAACCTTTCCCGTACATTTACAGTGACACCACTTCTATTGCTCTCTTGTTTAGAAGCAACTGTACCTTCACTAGAAGTTGGATTGGTAAACTGGTGGTTCCAAGATCTCTAGCATCTATGTGACAGCTTAACCTATGTAACCGTTATCCACTGGCTCCTGTTACCAAAAGGGGGCATCTGTAAGGTAATTCTGCCTAGTGTAAGACAAAGAGTTCAGAAAACACTTTAGATCTTTGACATGGTTCTGGGGGAAAACGAGAATCCCAAGGAGTGTGCTGGTTCCCAGTAAATAATCCATGGGAGAATCATATTCAGTTCCTTCAAATGCCAGTTGCTTAGGCAACTTTATAGCCTTATCCTGCAGGATCCTAGCCAACTCCCATTTGTCATGGTTAGAGCAGGGGTAGTCAACCTTTTTATACCTATCGCTCACTAATGCATCTTTCTTGATGGTAAAATTTCCTTACTGCCCACCAGCGCTCGATGGAAGGAGGATTCAGTTGTGCTGTAGAACCCCCTACCCACACCTAGAACCCTAAAATGTCCACTAGTGGGTGGTAGGGAGCAGGTTGACAACCCCTGGGTTAGAGTATTGGTTTTGGACCAGGTCGACTTAGGTTCAAATCCTTGGTCAGCAGGTACTTGCAAGTATTTCACCATTCTCTCAACTTTTCCTTGTGAGGATAACCTCATAGAATAATAATATACTGCCCTGCCTGTGGAGGAAGGGTGCATGACAAATAAACATTCCCTAGAGTCTTTCAGTAAAGCTTATTAGCAGCAATTGAAAGCTAATGCGGAGCATACCATTGGTAGGGAGAGAGGGAGGAGAGCCATAACAGGTGTTTCCGGGGAGGGAGAATTCCATTTAATATGTCACTCTCTGCAGGACAAGGGTGCCCTTGCAAAGAGAATTGACACCAGGCCTGCTAAATAAAGGGGTTTCCAGGTTTGTTTGTTGTTGTTGGAGGAGGTTTTTTATTTAAAAACGAGGGAATAAAAATTGATGGGAAGCAAATTGCTTTGGCCAGAAACTCTCTGCTCAAAAGAGCTGTAGCAGGAAAGCAATTACTGACTGTCAAAAACCTGTCAAGGCATCAGAGTGACCTGCCATGATTCTCATCGCTTCCTGCTGCCTGCCAACCTCCTGGTGATACTACGTGGGGTGATGAGCAAAGAAATAGGAACACAGAAAGGAATACGGGAAACATGCAACACGCACAGATCAGGGGTCAATCGTAGGTAGAATGAGGCACAATATACCCAAGTCTGGAAATCCAGGGGCCCCTGGCCTGTATGCCAGTTCCCATGGGGAAAAAGCAGAAACTATACAGGCTATGCTTAAAGAGGTTTGCACAAACTTATTTCCCTGACTCTGAATGTCCACATACTTTCCTGTATCTAGTAGTTGTCTTCAACTCAGTCCTACTCAAAGTCCCACTGAAATAAATGGGCCAAAGATAGGCATGGCCATTACTGTTAAGAGGCCTACTCTTCACCAGCAGGTCCCAGGGTGGGTTGCAACACCTTAAAATTCAGAATAAAAATCAGTTAATACATATCACATTCACAAGAATAGGGTAGTCCTGAAAACACACTGAATACAACCCTATGGGTGGCATTCACTTAAGGAGCCTCATCTGTGGAACCCCAACACGAGGACTTCTGCTTGTGGAATGGGGCTTTCTCCCCTTCCCCAGCATGTCTCATGTCCTGCCACTCATTGGTGGTGGCAGTGGGGTGCTCAAGAGAACCTCCAGATCAGCATATGGGGAGCAGATGGGTAGGAATCATACCTCTTGTGAAAATGGGACATTCATTGAAGTGCAATGTTGAATTCCCTCCCTATATGTCCAGATATTTTAAAATACAGTGCAATTTACCAATCAGAAGCTTTATTGGAACAAAATAGCAACAATACAAGTCATCCTCTAGAACAGAGAGATGAGGAAAGTCTAGGCCTTTTATTTGAGAGAAAGAGAACTGCACCATCCTAGATTCCCAAGAAACTACAAGTTTCAGAGTTCCTTAGTTTATTCCAACATTTTCTTTGTATGGAGAGGAGTGCATATGTCATGTAAGTAAATTACTTAGCTCTCCAGAGTACACAGAAGGAATGACACTAGACCTCAGGGCTGGGAGCATTGTCTAAAGGTCATTTGCCACTCTTGTACTGTGTCACACAACCTTATCTTTCTGTCTCCCAAACACCAATCTGCCCTGTTTGACTATAAATACTAATCAGGCAGACAGAAACATTAGGTGCTTATGCAAAGACACCTAAAGAAGCTAAAGGACACTGAACAACTCTCAGATTTTTCATAACAGACAAGGCCTTTCCGGGGAAGTGGGGTCAAATTCCAACAAGCTTGTACCAGGCCAAAAGGATTGTTAGCATGGAAAATAATTACTGCCTTCACGCTGTGTTATAGCATGCCAATTATGGTCCTCAGCAACCACAAAGTAAGGAGTAAAATAGGTACTAGCCGAAAGAAGGGAGAATCCTACCAACTCAGCTTTAGCGGCAAAGGTCAAAGCAAGCATATGAGTGTCCCCATTTCATTGACAAGACCAGGGTGGCAGCTGTAGAAAGGACTGGGGAAATGTGGCTCAGTTTCTTCAGCTGCCAGGCAATCTCCTCTGCTCTGCTGCAGTTTCGAAAACCATTCACTGGACGTTAAGGTCTGGTAGGATGCAATTGTTACCCCATGTGGGTGGGTGCAACTTAAGAGTAGAGGCGTGTCAGGTGGGGAGAGAATTAAGCATTCTTCTACACCACTTTCCTTCTCCAAATATCCCCTATCCAAAGTATATTTTTTTCTTAAAACAAAAACAAAGGAGCCAACTGTTAGAATTCTGTTGCACACATTTGTGTGCAATGCTTATTTAGGTCCTTAAATCCTCCCAATGGGGAGGCAATATATTGATTGCTAGCTAGCATTTTATAGATCCAGGAATGGAAGGGGGGGGGGGAAACCTGGCGCTACAAACATCAAGTGCTCAAAAGCAAATTAGCAATGAATAGGGGTCCCACTTAACATTATCACAAACTTGATGGGGGAAGTGAAAATGTACATTCTTCTTAATTTTCAGCATTATTCTCCCTCTCTCGGTGCTTTTGGAAATGTATGAAGTTACAATCAGGAACAACTGGACCCGACCTGCTTACCAGGATTATTAGAGCGGAGGTGGATAAAGGTGATTGATTGGAGGAAAGAGAAGCCGAGAAGAAAGAGGCAGGGGACAGAGAAGTGGAAAGAATAACTAAAAGGAAGACACTGTTAAAATGTCAAAGTGGTCCTTGAGAAACTTGAGATTGCAGAGCCTCAATGGATACAGACATTAAAGCTAAACTAACAACCTGACAACTCTGCTGAGACTGGCAGGGGGAAAATGGCCAATCAACCTCCCTCGGAATTACAGAGCTTCTTCCAGGTGATGGGAAGGTGGGGGGGAAGTCCCAGCTTCTTTTGATTGTGTTTTATAACAGCAGCCCCCTTAACATCAGCTGCTAGTGCAGTTCACAGAGTTGGCAAGAAAGCAGACCCCTCGATTCTATACTGAGTAATTTACTGCAGCAAGGCTGCCCGTAGCTAGGGATTACAGTTGGAAAATTTAGTCAATGGCGCATATTACATTGTTAGCAGCTGCACAGCAAAGAAATAATTGTTAAGACAGAGGTTTCACACTTCCCCCCCACCCCCATTTTACTTCTCTTCCCCGCCCCCCCCCCCGGCCAAGGTGACACCGGGACAATTTAGATGCTCGCCTCACCAGGTTTTATTGGAGCTCTGTGGCTGGGCCAGCAGCAGGTTCTCTGCTAATGAACCGTATTGATTTCATATTCTCTTGTTGTCCGCTTAAATGGCAAGCGGCATATCTGATAGATTAAATAACCACACAATAGCTTGGCTGACATCTCAATCACTCCGCTGTTAGGTCTCTAATGAATTTTACAGCCCAGCAAAATGGAAGAAATTAAGGTCAGAGTCCAAAGAAGAAAACATAAATCACCACAACGAACTCTGAAACGTTTGCGAGAACAGCTCATCCGTGCAGTCCTTAGCTCTTCTTTCTCCCCTCTGCCACCATTAAAAGCCCTGGCCTGCTTAAGCAACTGAGATTATGAGGCAACCTGGAGTCTCCCCCAGCCAGGGACGCTGATAGAGGCACTCAGGCTGAAAAGATTAGGAAGCTGCCTTGCACAGAGTCAAAAATAATGGTTCCACCTAGCTCAGCATTGTCTACATTGACAGGTGGCAGTTCTCCCAAGGTTTCCCAGGTTCACTTGGAGATGCTGAAGGCTGGACCTGAGACCTTCCGAACAGAAAGCATTCGCTCTGCCCCTGGCCTAGCACTCTATAGACCATAGCTGTCAACCTTTCCTTTTTTTTGGGGGGGATTCCCTTATTCCAGCGCTGTTTCCCGCTGCTATCCCAGATTGTTAGATAGCCCATAGACTGTCCCTGGGACAGGTGAGGCTGCTGATCCCTTATTTTCAAATCTGAAAGTTAACAGCTATGCTATAGACCATGCTTTGAATACAACAAATCCCAGATTCATCCCCCAGTTTCATTAATTAAATAATCTCAGCTAGAAGAGCAGGGAACACCTTGGTAAGACCCAGTTAAAACTATTTCGCAGGATGGAACCATGGAGCAATGGCATGAAAGTGCAAGGTGGCATTTTGTGGTCAGGGAAGATCTAGAGCAGCGGTTCTCAACCTGTGCATCCCCAGATGTTGTTGGACTACAACTCCCATCATCCATCAGCTCTGGCCTTGCTAGCTAGGGATGATGGGAGTTGTAGTCCAACAACATCTGGGGACCCACAGGTTGAGAACTGCTGATCTAGAGAGTCAGACTTCATCCCACGAGAGCTCGTCTTCCCAGAAATGTGCTGAATCCTCGTTGGAAAAATGCAGCCCACTCTGGATTCAGAGGAAAGAATAGCAACTCCACTTCAGATGAGCAGCATTCCAATTTTTTTAAAAAAGTAATTGAATTTGGCTATCTGGCATTAGAAGAAGAAGAGTTTGGATTTGATATCCCGCTTTATCACTACCCAAAGGAGTCTCAAAACGGCTAACATTCTCCTTTCCCTTCCTCCCCCACAACAAACACTCTGCGAGGTGAGTGGGGCTAAGAGACTTCAGAGAAGTGTGACTAGCCCAAGGTCACCCAGCAGCTGCTTGTGGAGGAGTGGAGATGTGAACCTGGTTCCCCAGATTATGAGTCTATTGCTCTTAACCACTACACCACACTGGCTAACCCCACAGACACTTCAACAGCAGTAAAATATTCACGTTCCTTTTCAGCTCTATTTTTATTGCTTCCTGTATTCCTTATTACATTAAAATTCAAGTTCCATTATATTAAAAAAAACACACAACACTTTAGCACCTAGCACAGTGCATTACAACTGCTAAACCTCAGGCAGAAAGAAACCTGTTAAGTGATCCACCAAGATTCCCAGCAATCTGCAAATGTTTTGGAAGTGAGGGGTGGGAACCACTGCTTTAGGAGGGGTACGCCAACTCACGGAGGATAAATCTGTGAATGGCTATGTGGAGCTTCCATATAAAGCAGCCGCATCCCTCTGAATACCCAGTGTTTGGGTGCTGTCCTTCCATGTGAGCTTCCCAGAGCAGGCCCTGAGAAAGACATGGGGCTCATCCACACTTTGCTTGTCCCATGTCTAGAAAGCAGAGAGGAGAGTAGTTCTGCTTGTCCTGTGCTTTCTAGACATGGGTCCAAACGGCTTTCCATTTGCCCTGCTGCTTCCCCCAGGAAAACCCACTCTTTACCGCTGAATCAGAGCAAACGTTAATCCGCAGAAAACCCAATCAATGTTTGCTCTGATTCAGCAACAAAGAGCAGGTAGCCCAGAGAAAACAGTTAAGGGACAAGTGTTAAGAGTGGATGAGCCCTGGATGGAACTTGGTCCAACAGAGCTGGGCTATTCTTACTCTGTCCTCTAACTGGTCGACAGCTTGAATAGATATCTCACCTTGAACTAAAACTTTTCCAAACTCGCAGTTGTCTTCAAAGTGCTAGCACAGCAGAAAAGTAATTTGGGGTGGAAAACAGGTTGTGTCCCCTCCCTCCCAGCTAAATCACAATATTCTCTTGATCGCTTGTTTTCCAAAGGATATCATCTGGAGAAGTACAAATGTAGGTCTGCTGGTTTCTCTCATTCATTTTTCTTGCTCGGCCCTCTCTCCCACCTCTGGACTCCGAAACTGTGTATTTATTCTGACAGCTCCATCAGGACACATAGCTGCAATGAAAGCTGCAATAATTCTCTCTCTCTCTCTTTCTCTTTAGCGCTTGTGCTGTCATGATTCCTATTCCATCCCATTCTGGTTTTACGGATTGATATTTAGATTAAGGAGATAAACACAACCAAAGAGTGCTGGGCTATGACAGACAGACGAGAACTTAGATCTGTCAGTCACTCCGCTACCTAGTAATTCCTCTCCCTTCTTTCCCTTCACTTTATTTACAGAGGTGAATGGATAAGAATATTTAAAAGGAACAAAGAGCCCAGCGTCCCCCACCTCCACAAAATCCATTTGTGTTTAGCTTTCCAGACCATTTGGAACCTCTCCCTCTCTCTCCTTTGATTACTTAACTATTTACTGTTTCACATGTTTGCAGGTTTTCCTCTCTTACTGCAGATAAAGAATTCAATTTTCTTTTAAATGGTGGGGGAAATTGGAAGAGATTTTGTTCTGTTTAAGCACAGCTGGAGTCTCAGGGACTCTGGGGGATTGTGAACAATGAGATCAATTAAGATGCCAATGGAGAGAGGAGGTAGGCAGGAGGGGTGGGGAGGAGTGTGGGATGAGGAGAAAGGTGAGGAAGAGCACAGCAGGCAGCTTGGAGGACACAGAGAAAGCTATGGACTCTTTTTTGCTATATTTCTCCTCATTTCACACTTGTAAAAGCAGATCTGGGCTGTCAGCTTAAAGGTTTCCAATATGCTTAGCAGGGGAGAAACACTGACAGCCATTTAATAGAAATATGAGTTTCAGGGAACCACAGAATTCACCTGTACTATATGTTTATCATGGGGTTGGCCTTGATTCGAGACATGCACCCAACTTTCTCTTATTTGTCCACCAGGACCTAAGACACGTGGGCAGGCAATAAAATGCAGTAAGCTGTTATGAACAGAAAAAGCATCACATTTCCATTTCCGTTTCGGCAACAAAGAGGTTGTGTGCTGTGAATTTGATGTCAGAAATATCTTCACTTTGTATTTATCTACCCTTCCCATCATGAAGCAGGAATGTAACATCAGCAGGCCCTCAGATAGGGAAGATGTACTGGAACCCTCCCAACAGTACTGCTGGCGGGAACAGAAGACAACCTTCAAGTTGATGGCAGTCTTAGTCCAGAAAAATAAGCCCAGTTGAGATAGTGCCTCCTCTGTAATGAGCCAAATCCACAGAATAATCCGGGGGGGGGGGGGGAGTGTTGGAAGGTGATAGTGTTCAAGGCAGCCTTCAAGAGACAGAGCTTACACTTGACTAAGTAAGCATTTCCCATAGATACCTTCTCCAGGAGAGGGTAGCTCAGTTGGTTAGAGCAGAGCTGAAGACGTCAAGGTTGCAGGCTCAATCCCTGCATAGGGCAGTTGCATATTCCTGCTTTGCAGGGGGTTGGACAAGATGATCCTCAGGGTCCCTTCCAACTTTACAGTTCTATGGTTCTATGAAATATAAGCAAAAGGATGGTCCAGGAACCAGTGGGTCCCACAAAGTGAGGATTCAACAGGACCATGTATATTTGTATATCTTTGACTTTTAGCTAGACAGATCAAAGTTTGCAGTTTCCCACTGCTTCTCACCAGCAGGAGAGTTTTAAAGTCCCCTGGGCTTCTCCCTTCCACTCTCTGAGGGGCTAATGATGATACATTACACACAAATATTTGTAACAGAATCCTAACAACGTTAGTTTAAAAAACAAAATGACAAAACATCGCTTTGGGAAGGATAAATATTGAGCAGAGATGCACCGCTCTCCCCCCCCCTCTCTCTGTGTGTAGAAGATGCCTTCACCTTTTTTTGCCTTCCACTCTTCTTCTCCAAATTATGCCCCCACAGCTATCCTTCTCCCAGGGCTCAAATGCATGTTTGCTCTGTTACATATGTTTGAATACAATGTGCCATTACGACCCCATACCAAACAGTTCAAAGTAGATTCGGCGAAGGGCAAGAGAGGAAGTCCCCTTGGCTTCGCCACGGATTAAATTTCCCATGGCCACGCCCTCTGCTGGTGCTGATTGGTCAGCGGAGCCAACCCTGGGCGTAGCCCTGCCCAGTGCCAGTGACACAGCTGGGACGGCACAAGAGGGGTGTCAATCTCTGCCCCCCAGCTGGATCATTGCAGGGGCCCAGATGCTTGGCCGCAATGCCACCCACCAGAAAAGGTGAATGGACTTCGCATGGTTGGATCAGATCAGAATTAATGGAACTGAATCTCAGTAGTTTCTGAGAATTGTTTTTATATATAAAAAACTTCCTATAGCATTTCTCTTCTTTTATTTGATCTGCGCAGTTGTGCGACATCCTGTTATTCTTTGTGATGGAAAATAGACACAGAGAAGCATGTCCTTTGAAGAAACTCTTAGATGATGACTTGAATCCAGAATACAATGGGCCCAGAAATACTGAGCAGCAGCAGTCATTGCAAATTCTACTCAAATAAACTGAAGACCCAGAAGTGGGATGGATTAAGAAAAGCAGAAGAAAAGTGGTGAAGAGGACTTTCAGCTGCTAGCTGAAACTTACAAGTATATTCATATTTGGTAAACCAAACTATCTCTTACTTATTTTCAGTCAGCAGAGAGAACTTGCAGCAACTGCAAGATCCTGTGTCTTACTTTACAAAAGACAGCGCTCTGTCATAAGGGCTGTCAATTCAAATCCAGTTGAAAGATAAAGACTGATAGGGGCCTTGAAGATGCCCATCGAGAGTTAGTACCTGAACAGCAGACTGAGGAGATGCACAGCTTCCCAGTCTTTGCACTATGGTAAGAAGTTATGCATTTTTATTTGGATTATAGCAATTATTTCTAAATTCACATTCATGCATGTAAATTAGCACATGCAAATTTGTTTTTTGGTCTTTTTTAAAGTGATGCATTTCCCCTTCTTTGGTGATATTTAAGTGGCCATCCAAGGGCACAGCAAAGCCCCATGAACAAATTTGGGAGGTAGATACTTCAGAAGAAGCAGATAAAACCAGTGGTTAGAGCCTCTAGGAAGCCAGTGTCTCTGGTGCAATGCCTCAACTGATTGAGAAAGTGATCTGTATTTTAAATATTTATTTATTGATGAACACTGATCTCCTTCTCAATGTGGAACAACTGCATTGTGACTTTTTTTCGTCAACTCACATTCCTATATTGCTGGGGGGGGGGGGAGAGGAATCAGCACAAGATCAATTTTTTTGTCCCTTGTGTGAAGCCAAGGTGGAAATTAGAAAGGCAGAAGATCAAAAGAAGGTTAACGTGAGACTCTTTGTCAACTAAATTAAAAGTGACCTAGTGAGAGGTGCTACAAAAAGTTAATTAACGCATTTACTTTGCTACTAAATTCCTAGAGGCTGCTTCAAGTTATGCTCTTATAATCAAATCAAATCAAAACTTTATTAGCAAAGCCAACAGGCCACAGCTGTACAAGAGTTAAAAGTGAGAATAGGGATAAAAGGAAGAAAAGAACAGGCAAAAGGAGGTCCGTCGGGTGAACAGGTCTGTCACTCAGATGGTGGCCCTCAATTTCGCAGCTCTCTCGATGTACCTCGCGACCTTCTCTGTTATCTGACTATCCGTATCAGATAATAGAAAATACAGTGTAATGTCTGGTGAACGGCCGGGGTTGGAGAGAATGAGTGGAGTAATAATCTCATTCCTTAGGTCTTTGTAAAGGGGGCAAGAAAGAAGGACGTGGGACACTGTTTCCGTGTTACCATCTCCACATGGGCAGAGTCGTTTTTCAAATGGAGTCTTTTGGTAACGCCCTTCGAGTACAGCAGAGGGAAGAACATCCCATCTAGCCAATGTAAAGGCACGTCTGTATTTTGGGATGGTTAGTTTAGACAAATATGAGGCTGGAGAGTCAAAATGAGAAGGGGGAAAGTAGGTATACCATGGGCACAGTTTCTTTAAGATAGTCAGGTTGTTTTGTCGTTCAATGTCTTTCAGGCGCTGGCCTATTAGACTCTTTGCTTTAATGAGGCCCATTGATAGTAGGGACTGTGAGTGCAGACCGCATGTAAGGAGTTTTTGATGCACAGTTTTAAACCACTTGCTTTTGTGAGGGTCTTGCATTACTAGCGGCAGTAGACCAGGAGGATTCAGATTAAGACGAAGCCAATAATTAAATGTTCTCTGCCAGGTCCGAGTTTCCACAGATGGAAGGCAGGCCTCGAGTCGTAAAGCTGCGTTTGGGACACAGGAGGGGACACCGAGTATCTGCCTTAGAAATTTTGACTGGACAGTTTCAAGACTGGAGCAATGGTTCCCCGTCCAGATTTGCGCCCCGTATAGTAACTGCGCCAGAGGTTTTGCTTGAAAAACTTCAAGGGCTGCTGGGATGTATCTGCCCCCCTTCGTGTAGAAGAAGCGGGACAGCATCTTGATGCTTTGAGCAGCTTTTTCTTTGGCACATTTTTGATGGACATCCCAGGACCCGGTCGACTGGAAAACGATACCCAGATATTTGAAGGCTTTGACTTGTTCAATTGTCTGGTTATCCATCCTCCAGCTGTACTGTCTGTGTTTCCTTGCAAAAACCATGATTTTGGTTTTCTGATAGTTTATTGCAAGTTGCTCTCTCCTACAGTATGCTGAGAATTCACCTATGAGCCTATTTAAGCCTATTCTTGTTCGAGATAGGAGTATCGCATCGTCAGCGTACAAAAGCACTGATATTGCTTTGTCAGCCAGTTTGGGGGCGTGGAAGTCCGGAGATGACAAACAGTTAACCATATCATTGATGTAGATGTTGAATAAAACTGGGGCCAGGATGCAGCCTTGCTTGACCCCCTTACTGACAGGAACTGGTCCTATAAGATGGCCATTTAACGAAGTTCTTACATGCAGCACCGTGTCTTTGTATAAACAGCTGATCAGAAATAATAGTCTTTTGTCTATGCTAGAGGTGCTCAATTTATCCCAGAGTCTTACACGTGGAATTGAATCGAAAGCAGCCTTTAGATCGATAAAGGCTGCATATAACACCCCACGGGATTTTTTGGCATATTTGTCAATTAAATAGGCTAGGGTGAAGCAATGGTCTATGGTGGATCTGCCTTGCCTGAAACCCGCTTGCTCTTCCGCTAGAATAGCTTCAGTTTCCAGCCAGCTAGTTAGCTTGGTATAAAGATGTTTGGCATATAGTTTGCTGGGTATAGGCAGAAGGCTGATTGGTCTATAACTCGCCGGATCTGTCATGGGTCCTTTTTTATAGATTGGGATAATTATTGCCTCAGTCCAACCATCTGGGAGTAAACCCGTTGAGTCGATCCAAGAAAATAAAGACGCCAGCAGGGGGGCCCACCAGCCAATGTTGGACTTCAGAAGTTCGGCAGGGATGTAATCATTCCCTGGGGCCTTGTTGTTCTTTAATTGTGCGATTAAATTCTCAACTTCCTTCGCAGTTACTGCTGGCCAATGAGGTAGGTCCTCCAGTTGAATGCATAGTTTGTAATGTTGGGCTTCCTGGTCATAGAACAAAGATTGAAAATGGCGCAACCACTCCATTGGTTCCACTTATAATATGAAATGTGACATAAGCAGATAAAATATAGGAAGTTTCATTCTACCAGGGCAACCTATTTTGCCCATTAAATACTGTCCAATGTGAGTGGAAGTAGCTCAAAAAAAGCTTCAGGTAGGGGTCCTTCCTATCGTTTGCCACCTGATGCTTTTAACTTGAGATGAACCTGGATCTTCTACATGCAAAATAGTATTCTACCCCTGAGATAAGGGGTCTCTCTCATAGGACATGGAGGGTGTCTGCACATGTAAGTGCCTGCCAACAGAGGTGAGAGAAATTATGAGTGTGGAAACTGACTGCTATGAAACATGCCCATTGCTACCTACAGAGATAAGAATGGAACATGTGGATTTGAACATACAGTACTCTTTGTAAATCAGATTTGATCATAGCTAATATCCAGATATGAGCAGTATGGTTTGAATTCAGGCTTGCCAGTTCCAGCACAGCATTCTTGTCCTCAATGCCAATACGGAGGAAGACAAAAAAAAACCTTGTGGGCTATTGCAGTTCCAGAATCCAGCCACTGGAGCTCTTGATTTGCTCAGCATGATGTGTAGGTTGATTGGCAGGGCTCTTCCTTATACATGGTGTGACGTTCCTATGATTTTGCTTTGCAATAAGCCACCACCACATTTTTGCTATTTGGGATGCTGTATGTACATCTTGACAGCAGTCCTGTTGCTCCCATCCACACATAGCTCGAAGAAAGGTGTTTTCAGAAGAAGAAAACATTCTGAAAAGTCTGACCAGGGTAGGATAAGTACTGATGTCATCTGTTTGGTTGAGCACTGAATACCTATAGCACAAATGAAGCCTGGTGAGCTTAAGCTTAAGCTTAACCAATGTCTAAGCCTTGGTCCCATTTCTATCAGCTCTACCATCTTCTTGTGTCTAGGATGAACCCAGTAGATAAACTGCTTGCTGGAGTTATTGTAAAATACTTCAGAATTTGAACTAATAGATGCATATTAAGAGCTACTAACTGGGACCAGTGGCTTCATTTTTAAGTGACCTGGCATGACTTGCCCGGACTAATATGCAGATTGGAACACAAATATCGTTTGGTTCTCACATTGCCCCAAAATTTGCACTAGTGACCTACCTCTCTGTCTCTACTTGTCATTGTTCCTTAACAAAGGAATGAAGAAATAGGTGGGGAATCAAAAGCAGACCTCCAGAGAGCTTAAAAGAAGTTAAGTGTGGTATCATGAGATTCAAGCAGGCAAAAGCAACTGATCTGAATCTAATCTACCAAGCTACACTGGGAGCAAATCAAGCAGAGAGAAGGATTAGGGGGTCAGGGTCTACCTGCAAAGTAACGGTCTCTTGAGTGATCATTCACTTAAGACCTCCAAAACCAAGTGAAAGGCATGCTGTCACAAAAGAAGTAAACTCGCTTTCCTCCAACTTTTTGATTTGTTTAAAAGCAGCAGAACAACCTCAGCCTCTATCTGCTTGCCACTACTCACTCACACTCCCAGCCAGTAAAAGCCCAAGCATCCACATATCCAGGGATATAAGTGTGTCGGTCTGCATGAGTCTTCTGTGAGGATTAACACCACTTCGCTTTATCCTATAATTTGATTCTGCAACTTCAAGCTTAGGAGGAACAGATATTTGAAGTGTAAGGATGTAAGCTCCGAGCGACACTACACCCCTGCTATGCCGAAATCAGTCACTCGCATTTAGTGCCCGCAGCATCACTGAACGGCGAAAGCTTTTCTGATTTGCAGACAGCTGTATGAATTAATACAACTGTTCATCACTGCCAGGACATGGAGACTCTGGAGCCTGAGCAGGTTGGCAACTGTCTGTTGGCTCCCAACGCTGCTCACAAACTCAGGATGGAGCAAGGCCAAGATTTCAGCATTACTTCTATCCACTGCCTTTGATTGAGAGAGAGGGGGATATATAGTTGAATGGAAACCCAAGATAAGAAGCAAAAGGTGTCATAGTAGCACCAATTATTCTTATCCGACTTTTATTTTAGTGATAAATAAGGAGCAAAAACAAAAGGGTAGAAGTAAAACTTGTGCCTTTTACTAACCATGGCTCAGGTAGAAACTGGTACGGTCTGTCCCATCCTGCAGTCATTATTGAAATAGCAAGTGCTCCCCTCCCTTTACCGTACCCTGAACAACCGGCCATGAAACCTTTTAATAACATAACAGAAAGGTCAACGAGAGCGAATTTCACACTTCTTGAGCAAGCTGGTTGTTGTAAACTTCATAGCCTCCAGGAGCAGGAGATGCTGAGAAAGCAAAGAGCACCCTAAATCAACATTTGACGGGGGGGGGGGGGGCTTTGACACTCTCCCCTGAATCTCAGGGTGTATTTGTCCAGGAGCCAGGGAACATTTTTTCCATTTACAAAGAGGTTGCTTTTTCTGTTCATTTGATAGATTGATGGAAGAGGGGTTGTACACTCAAAAACAAAGTATGAATGACACAGTGTACAACTCTATTGCTGCAAGTTCAGCATCAAGAGCTTAAAGCCTCTCCTCTAAAGCCTAAAAAGCTGAACAACAATTCTATTTTGATTGTGTTGCTGAGGAAAATGCACATGTGCTGACTGAGAAGCAAACAGAGGGAGGAAACAGAGCTTGCCATGCAGCTGAGGAGGCTGAACCAGCTTCTCTTTGGCAATACATTGATATTGGTATTGCCTTGGTATTGCTAACCATGTTAAATTTGGTACAGGGTACCTCTAGCCCCAGATCTGCAAAGCAGACCTTTTGAAAACAAGTCTTCGTAGCATGAGGCCTGCCTAGAGGCATCCTCTGCATTCCCATGCAGGCTGCAGAAGCTGCTGCCTTAAAGCCTGTGCTGTCCAGCTGTTCACCTGCAAACAAAACACTTCCTGAATCTCATATGATAACGATGAGCACAATGGAACTGAAGAGAGGAATGCAAAATAAGGAAAAGAAAATGGGGATCAGAAGAGTTGCGGGCTTTGACACTCTCCCCTGAATCTCAGGGAGTATTTGTCCAGGAGCCAGGGAACATTTTTCCATTTACAAAGAGGTTGCTTTTTCTGTTCATTTGATAGATTGATGGAAGAGGGGTTGTACACTCAAAAACAAAGTATGAATGACACAGTGTACAACTCTATTGCTGCAAGTTCAGCATCAAGAGCTTAAAGCCTCTCCTCTAAAGCCTAAAAAGCTGAATAACAATTCTATTTTGATTGTGTTGCTGAGGAAAATGCACATGTGCTGACTGAGAAGCAAACAGAGGGAGGAAACAGAGCTTGCCATGCAGCTGAGGAGGCTGAACCAGCTTCTCTTTGGCAATACATTGATATTGGTATTGCCTTGGTATTGCTAACCATGTTAAATTTGGTACAGGGTACCTCTAGCCCTAGATCTGCAAAGCAGACCTTTTGAAAACAAGTCTTCGTAGCATGAGGCCTGCCTAGAGGCATCCTCTGCATTCCCATGCAGGCTGCAGAAGCTGCTGCCTTAAAGCCTGTGCTGTCCAGCTGTTCACCTGCAAACAAAACACTTCCTGAATCTCATATGATAACGATGAGCACAATGGAACTGAAGAGAGGAATGCAAAATAAGGAAAAGAAAATGGGGGAAACGCGAAAGAGAGAGCACGCAAATCCAGAGGTAAAAATATTTTAGGAAACTATATAAATGCTTCCACAGGCCAACTGCATCTCCACCCAGAGCATCCTGTGGAGCTGTGTGTTTGAACTTGTAAAGAGGAAAGGAGGCAGAGCAAGCTGGAAGTGGAAAGGAAAAGGAGGCATTGAATCCCTGCTGCTTGCAATCTCCGTTGCTTCATAGCTGATTTATAAGTGAAAAAAGGCAGCAGTTTCTCTGCCGTCAGAGACTTGAGTGGGGTGAAATGCTACAGAAAGGCATGGTCATTTGTCATCACTGGTGAGGTTCTTTTTTTCCTTTTCTGGTACATTTCATATACCCAGGCCTAAATAGGAGAGGTGGAAAGTCAGCAGTAGATAGTACTTGTTGTTGTTGTTTAGTCGTTTAGTTGTGTCCGACTCTTCGTGACCCCATGGACCAGAGCACGCCAGGCACACCTGTCTTCCACTGCCTCCCGCAGCTTGGTCAGACTCATGTTTGTCGCTTTGAGAACACTGTCCAACCATCTCGTCCTCTGTCGTCCCCTTCTCCTTGTGCCCTCCATCTTGCCCAACATCAGGGTCTTTTCCAGGGAGTCTTCTCTTCTCGTGACATGGCCAAAGTAATGGAGCCTCAGCTTCACGAACTGTCCTTCCAGTGAGCACTCAGGGCTAATTTCCTTCAGAATGGATCGGTTTGATCTTCTTGCAGTCCATGGGACTCTCAAGAGTCTCCTCCAGCACCATAATTCAAAAGCATCAATTCTTCGGCGATCAGCCTTCTTTATGGTCCAGCTCTCACTTCCATACATTACTTCTGGGAAAACCATGGCTTTAACTATACGGACCTTTGTTGGCAAGGTGATGTCTCTGCTTTTTAATATGCTGTCTAGGTTTGCCATCGCCTTTCTCCCAAGGAGCAGGCGTCTTTTAATTTCGTGACTGCTGTCACCATCTGCAGTGATCATGGAGCCCAAGAAAGTAAAATCTCTCACTGCCTCCAATTCTTCCCCTTCTATTTGCCAGGAGGTGATGGGACCAGTGGCTATGATCTTCGTTTTTTTGATGTTGAGCTTCAGACCATATTATAGTACTAGACTTTGGCTATTGGAAACTTGAGCTCAAATCCATGTTTTGTATTTCACTGAGTGGCCATCTTCTTTCAGCAGAACCTGTTTAACAGGATTGTTGTGAACCTAAACTACTGCCTTAGCCCTCATGCTTCTAGGAATATAGAAGGAGTTCAAATATTTTTTTAAAATGGGAACGTAAGCCTACCTGCAGTGGCTCCCAGATGACATCCAGTTTCTGCTCACGTTTACCATTCATCTACATGTTAAGGTTGCAACACTTATTCAATGTAAGACAATGTCTAAGCCCCCGTTTCCTTTTGCAACTGAGCCACAGAGAGGCTCACCCACAGCAGAACCAGGATCTAAACTAGGGTCTTCTGGTTCCCAAACACTATGCACTGTATCCCTGCAGAATGCTAATAAGCATTTTAAATTAGCAAACTGCTGCGCCATTCATAGCAACCTTGTGAAACTGGTTACTAGTTATTGCTATTTTAGAGAGAGGGATCTGGGGCAGATGGAGAGAAATGGGTGAATTTGCATGGTCATGGTTTTAACAAGCCAGGATATGAATGAGCAGAATGCATCAACTCATACATAGCCTCCTGCCCACCATTTTGCTACATCCATTCAAATGAGTAACAAAACAGGCCTTGATTCAGCTGTTACCCATTGTTTCCCATGACATGTGAACCATGAAACAATGGTTAATAGCTTACACACAAGATGGGATATATTTTTATATAAATGTTATTAAACATTTGGAAATACAGTTAAAAACAGTACAGTACAATAATATATAATCATCAAGTACATATTAAATTTATGCTTATATAAGTATTTATTTAACTTAAGCAAATACTGAAACATACAAAAAGGGGGGGGGAGAGAACCAACAAGCTAAAAAACAAGACAAACTTACAAAAAGTGATCCATTTGTGTATATATTTATTTCTGTATCTATTTTTACAAATAAGCAACATGTGACCCCTATCTTTATATAAATATTTGTCTTGTCTGAGTGCATGCATGCACACACGCGCGCGCGCGCACGCACACACACACACACACACACTTATATAAAAAATGCAATTTATGGCAGCAAACAGTCCATCCTTATGTCTATAATACCCAGTTTTGTAATCTGCTTTTTTCCTCTCTAGCAATTTCATAAGGATGCCACATCTTAGTTAACTTTGTTATTTCCCAACTTTTCTGAATTAAATCTTCGGTGTTCTGTTATTTTTCCAGATTTTAGCGTATAATATCCTTGCAATGGTTACTATGTACAAAACCCTGTGTTTTATTACTTCTTTGCACTCTCATCTCTTTGTGTATAATAATAATAATACTAAGCACAAAGGTGGTTCTACCTTTATCTGTATCTGTAACAATTCCCTGAGCATCTCACGTTACCATTTGCCAAAATGTGCCTTTTTATATACCCCACCACATGTGAAAGTTGTTGCCTTTATCTTTATGACATATCCACACTATGCAAACTTCACACCGTATCTTATTATTATTATTTAGAAGCCACTAACCCTAGTTTCCAAGTTTTCGCATAACTGGACGCTCTGATTAAAAACTGAATTCTGGTTTGTTCAGCTGTTTGCTCACAGAGTGGCACAAAGTGGCAGTGAAGAGGCTGTGTTCACCCACAAGCAACTTGTGTACATCCCACCTTATTAAGCCAGGATATGATTCTGCAAACCACATAGTAACTTGTCAAATTAGCCCATGACAGAGGTGGAGCCTGAATTGGGTCGCTAAGATCAGTATCCACTGGACCATATAGGCTAGGCTCTCAGTTGCACCCTGAGACCCAAGCATCTAAATAGTAGCAACTTGAGTCAAAGTGTGTCAGAAGGGAGACAAAAAAAACCCCCTCAACATTTCCAAAAGTTCTGGGAACAAACACTTCCTTGGCACAGTAGGTAGAGTGCTAAAGTATCTATGAACCACCACCACCCTTCCCGGGCCTTGCATTTTTAAAACTGCCCATGTCTTTGCCTGAAAACTGTGGTAGGCTTGTGCAGCGGTGCCAGCTGCTACTCTGCTGTCACCAGGAAAGGCTGACACATACACTCCTGTATCCTAGGGACCACCCTCATTTGGCAGAACTCACAAAGCACAAAGGAAGCTACAGCAAACAGATGAAGAATTACTGCATTCATCCACAAAGGGCCTTGAAGCTACACAAATCAAATGGAACACAGGACAATCAGGAAGATATGATTGAGACGGAGGGAGGGAACCTAGTTTATTTACTGGCCTTTCATAATCTGTGTGCTTCTTTCTGAATCAAGCTTACATCTGTCTAGACTAATTAACTCCTTAAAACTTATGCACAGTCTGCTCTCTAACTATGCACACGCGAACCACTTTGGGCGTCGTATAGGAGTTTCAAAAGTGCACCAGGAGTCCCTCCTTTGTTAAGGGAAGTACACGAGGAAGGAAAGCAACAAATTACTCTTGTGGCATGTGAAGAGCTGGCATGGGTTCCTCCCAGAAGATGGTACATTTTATCTTGGTTTTTCTCCAAAGCAGCTACTCCAAAGTAACAAGTGAGCTATGGTATGAACCATGCATTGTTTCCAAGAATCACATTTTTTAAAACACAAACCTCCCACCATTCCATCAGCTGCCGAAAAACCCCCACTGTTAAATATTCAGAACCAGCCACTAGGAGTACACCAATAATTCACACCTATCTGTATGGCTAAAACATAATAGCTGGGGTGGGATTTTCAGTGATGCATGTGACCATTTAGATTCCTTCCTCCATCTTTTCCATGTAAGCGTGATCCATGGACAATTGGACTAAGACACATCTGATAAAGAATAACTTTAAACATGTAACAGAACATATGGGGAGATCTATAAGGCCTAAGTCATTCAGAGATTGCTTAGTCAGATTGCCAAGTAATTTGTGCATTTGTTTTGGGTGTGTGTGTTGAAATCCAGCTTTGCTGGCCTTTAACAAAAGATGCTACTAATCACTTATTTAAAAACTCACCAACACGTGTGTGTGAAAAGCAAAGCAGTTGATTATTGTGTAGCACAATATGCAGATTACTGAGTTCTTCCCATCACCATTCAACTTTGTCTAGAGAGTGTACCACTTACCGTATTCTTTGCTCTATAAGACTCACTTTTCCTCTCCTAAAAAGTAAGGGGAAATGTGTGTGCGTCTTATGGAGTGAATGCAGGCTGCACAGCTATCCCAGAAGCCAGAACAGCAAGAGGGATCGCTGCGCAGCGAAAGCAGTGATCCCTCTTGCTGTTCTGGCTTCTGGAATTCAGAATATTTTTTTTCTTGTTTTCCTCCTCCAAAAACTAGGTGCGTCTTATGGTCTGGTGCATCTTATAGAGCGAAAAATATGGTACATAAACAATCCTTCAAATAAGCAGCACTTTTGACATGTGCAGAGTGTTGCATCTCAAACAACCAAAGAAAGCGAACAAGCACTTTCCGAAGCCTGTTAAAAGTTTGGGATCAGCTGGGAGGGCAATCTGGATTTCAATGCTAATTGCATACATTCTGATTTATCATAGAAGATTCGACTCCTGGCATTTTGCATTTGCTCTAAAATGCTGGCATAGCTGGAAGTGCAGGGGTGGGGGGGGGGAGATGCTGTAACAATCTCATTGTTTAGTGTCTGACAGCCTGACTAGCTAAACATCTGTTTGAAATATTAATAACTGTCAGATGGGAACAGCTCAGGGGCTCCGTACAGTTTCACACCATCTGTTTGTAGAATAAACACACTTACATGCATACACTTGGAAACATTTTGTCTGAGTTCTACATTCCTCGTCTGCTACTGTTTGCATATGTAGGTTGATGGGAGGTAGGGGACTGTAGCGGCTCAGGACCACATGGGCTGGTAAGTCTGAGCATGCTGCTGGGGAAATGACTAACTGAGGGCAGGTACATGTTACACTGCAGACAAGCTTCCCATTCCTCAACTATGCGTCTCCCAATGAACTCCTGTGTCACCCATAAGAAAGCAGCACACGTGGGCTGGACAACTAGAACCCATTGTAGCTCCAAGGCACATGTCCAGTGTATGTCCCCATGTATTTACAGACACTTCCCTGCCTTCAAACACTTCGCATTTACCAGAAGACAGGTTGCGAAGAAACTGCAAATGCACCAGCCGCATAAAGTGTGAATCGGCCCAGTGAGTTGAAAACATGCAAAAACAAAACAAAAAACACACAACAAAAACCCAGAGGAAGAATTCATGCATATTTAACAACGGTGGCATAAAGACACCACCAACCACTTGTATTTTTCTTCTTTCAAGAGCCTCTTAATATTAGATCTATTAAAGTATGCTGGGCTTCTATTACAAGCAGTTAAGACTGGGAAAAGGAGTATCATGAAAAGATGTCCCTGGGTACTTTTTAAATTTCCCATTTGGAAGATATGCATATATTGCCTTCTTCTAATTTGGGTGCAAAGTCTTGATACTTCGTTTAACTCAGTTGACTTTGTTTTTCCCCTCCTCCTGCTGCCCCTACCCAGGCTTAGTAGATCATGCTAATCAAACAGGCCTTAAACTGAATCCAGAATGCAGAGGCAGTTAGAAAGCATTCTATCTACCCCTCACTTCCTGATGTTTTGCAAAAGAGCGATCTATATGAATGAATGAGCATCACAGATTTGCAACAGTCTTTGCCACAGCTAAATGATTCCTGATCACCTAAGGTACCTTCTGCCCAACTGACTACCTGAGATTATCGTAAAGGGTTCAAAGATCACAGGATGTTCAGTACACTACAAACACAGCTGGACTTTAGCCTTTTATCTCCTGTGTCCTACACATTTTCCTATCTCCAACTGTGCCTGTATTGACTATTCCATACTCTTGCTTCTATTTCCTCCCTGCATTTGTGACCAGCTCTGGTTCCTTTGCCTTCTCCCTAATAATGCTTTCAAAATCTCACATATCATCTGCAGAAGCTCTATCTTATTTCAGCTTATGACTTCTGTTATGTCACATGGCCCTTGTCACTGACAGTCAGTGTAGTGTAAACATTACAGTGTTGGACTATGACCTGGGAGATCAGGGTTCAAATCCTCGTTCAGCCATGAAACTCACTGGGTGAACTTGGGCCAGTCAGCACTTCTCAGTCTAACCACCTCATAGGATTGTTGTGAGGATAAAATTTCCCCTTCTCCCTTGCAGCTCTTCAGACACCCTCAAAATCTGCTTGATAGGGTTGGAGGGAGCAGATTTTTGGGTGGTGAGGAGGAATGGGAAGTTCTGCTGCTTCACTTGCGCAGTGTTGGATACAACCCTGAGCATCTGACTGCCAATGTATGCTGAACTAACAACCAATAACCTCAGACTGAAGGGGTAAGAGAGAAAGCTTAAGCACAAGTGACCTGTGCTTCCTTTTTCCATGCTTCCAGATTGTGGTACAAAATGGGAAATGTCCTTCACTAGCTCTCATAATCAACAGTGCATTTAGCTTCCCTGCTAGTTGCCTGGAAATTGTCCTTTACTAAGGACCCCTGGAAAATTAAGTCCAGTCGAAGGTGACTATGGGGTTGTGGCACTCATCTCACTTTCAGGCAGAGGGAGTCAGCGTTTCCGGGTCATGTGGCCAACATGACAAAACCGCTTCTGGTGCAATGGAACACCGTGACGGAAGCCAGAGCACGCGAAACACCTTTTACCTTCCCACCACAGCAGTAGCTATTTATCTACTTGCACTGGTGTGCTTTTGAATTGCTAGGTTGGCAGGAGCTGGGACAGAGCAATGGGAGCTCACTCCGTTGCGGGGATTTGAACTGCCGACCTTCTGATCGGCAAGAGGCTCAGTTTGGACCACAGCGCCACCTGCATCCCTGGTTGTCCTTTACTAACCTCACTTAAAGATATGCAAATCCATTTGGGGGAATCAGTCAGGTGTCTGCTCTCTTCATTAGGATGCCCACACTCCCAAGTGACTTCTGGCTTTATGCATATGAATTATGTTTTATCATCACTGCTCTGGAGTTGTTGGGGTTTTTTTTACAATGAAGAGGATAGAAATGTTTTAAAAACGAAAGCTTCATCATTTTCTAATGCACTTCTGGGCTGATCCATAGTTCTGTGATAGACTCTGAGCAACCTAAGAGTTTCAAAGAAAGAGGTACAGTGGAATGTACTTTTTGAATAGATGTACGAGTTCTGCTTACCAGAACACTCAGAACTGTAGTTCCCACGGTAGCATTCTCAAACAGACTGATGTTGTAGAGGACTTGGCTGAAAATTGGGCGGTTGTCATTCTCGTTGATGAGGTTAATCTTCACCCGTGCAAAGCCAACATGGTCTGGCATGCTCTCATTTGCAAACAGCTGAGTGGAAACAAGGAGTAAATGATGAGTATGAAATTTAATTTGTGTCTTTAAGAGAGAGAGAGGTTCTAAATGTCCCTTGATTTCCTTGAGTGGACTGTTATGACAGCAGCAAGCATTTGGCTGGCAGGCTACACATCAGGATTGAACCAGAATTCCACTGAATATGCCTGATGCATGAGCATTATTTCAGTCAAAAGCTCACAGCTTTACACTGCCACATTTCCAGGTTACAGCCCCTGGATTTTAACATCCAGAGCCTTGGAGCTTTATTTTCCTATTCAAGGAAGTCAAATCTCAACCTTGCAATCAAAAGCATAATCCATGTCTAACCGAAGTGACGTCATTTGTAAATCCCACCAGTAAGGAAATTCTGACAATCTTTACATTTTGGACGCATTTGCTTTCTTATAAGGACATTAGGTACATTTTGAAGTCCATAAAATCCGGCTAGCATTCCAGGCACCCTACCTTTCGTTTTGTTTGAAAGAATGTTTGCAATCTTCAAGCTACAGAAAAGACTGATAAGCCTGAAAACTTAATACCGAATTAGTGAGGACAGCAACTTTGGAACTAGAGTATGTTCAAGATATGAACTGACCCGGTTTGGGAATCGAAATTATGAACTCGGCCAGATTCCCGCTTAATTTGGGTTTGGTTCATAATAGGATGTGCTGCTGCTGCTGCTGCTGCTGCTGCTGCCAATTAGCTCAGCTTGCTAGTTTTTACCACTCCTTCCAAGCAAATGTCCCTCTCAGAGGGGTTGGGAAACTGGTGGCAGGGAGGGCTTGCCTGCGGGAGGCTGGAGAGGACTCTACTTAACTTGAAACGATGCTCTTGAGAGTCATTCATGCTGGAACTCACTGGATTTGTAGCACTGTGTGCATCTTGTTTCAAATGAGTTGAAGACACATTCATTATACGTAAACTAGAAGCCCCTAGACTTGTACTTTATATATTTCCAATGCTGCCCTTTATTCTGAAAAGTCATCCACTTCAGCTTTATATGCCTATCAGGATTTAGTTGTGGGTTCCAGTGTCATGTTTGTGATACAAGCATCAATGCCCTCAGGAACTATGGCATAGGGATTTGCCACTATCTTACCCTCTTAACTTTTAAAACCCGAGCAGGATTTAACCCAATGATTTACATTTCTATTTTATGCCCTGTAGTGCTCTAGGAAGGCAGGATTTTATTTATGCTTCCTTGCTGGTGTATAAAGGCCCACTGTCAAGACTAATAGCAACAGAGGCTGCTGGCATGATGTTTACAGAGCTGCTTTGACTTTCGAAAAATTTACAGCTCACCCAGACATTGGGACAAAGCTGAAGCAGGCATCTGGAAAGAGCTTCAGTGCTTGATAGGTGCATTTAAACCAAAGTTTTATAGAACATAAAACTTTTATAGCTTCAAAACATAAAAGGGAGGGGGTGTTCTATTTAAGCTTCTGCAGCTGGGGCCCTAAATTTTGGAAGATAACGCTCACAGCAGATCTCTTTTCATTTTCTTCTTCTTTTTTGGCCAAATTTTAATATTGTGAAAACAGTACGAACCGGGCAAATTAGCAAGAGCTGTGAAAGTCCCTCCACATGTGACATTTGCTTCCGTCCCTGGTTTTTTAACAAACTTATTACACTAATATTTTGTCCCTGCACCTAGTGACGCCAACCTCCTTTCCTATTACCCAATAACATGACAATCACACATGATAAATGATACAGTGAGGGATGCACACCACATTTTAATGTCATTCTCCCAAAGGTGACAGGCTAATGCATGCTTGTCAAATATATAGGCACACTGAGTTTTTTTGGGGCCTACAGTTCCTCCTCCTAACATTCCCTTAGTCGGCAGCTGCTTTTTATACCCATGTCTGATGAAGCACAGTCAGCTAAGATCATTTCCATTAAAGTAGGCCAATTGTTCATCTGCTTTCAGAAGATCCAGAAGAACGCATCCAACAGAGGATTCTTTCCTCTATACCTTTGGCCCTGCTGAGTTCATTCTGTTTGCTTTCCATCAGGACATCAGAGTCTCCAAGGTTCAGGCCCATTCCTCTTAGTATGATCCCCACACAACAGTAGTACTTTTACACATCACTCCTGTGAGGAACTGGTGTTGGGTAAGTCAGATGTGCATGACCAAACTGGCACACCCAACATTAGATCTGGGAATGTCTTCTTCATTACAAGAGTTTCGTGAAGGAAAATGTCAACAGCTAGAAGAGAAAACTTTTGCAAGCCTTCTGTACTGATCCCACAGGACCAATTCAGGAATGACCTTTGTCCACTCACTTACAAGTTGATGCAGCATCCACTTCGGTCCTTTACAAGTTTCAAGGCACCAAAGAGTTCAGAGGTTTCACAGGTTGCCCTGTGTTCCAAACCATGGGATCTCTCAGGTCGAAGGGTGGTTTAAAAAGGTAACAACAATAATAACTTGCCCATTTGCCCCCTAGGCAGCTAGTTTGCAGTGAAAGGGCTTTCAGAAGGGAATCATTACAAAAGATAGTAAACACAACAACATTAGTAAACATAACAAACAACAAACCATGACTTGTTAGTTTCATCCATATTAACTTCTTTCTACATGTCAACAGTAACTGGAGGAAGCTCGCTGTGATAAAGCAAGCAATGTCATTCATCACAGAACATGGAGGCTGATTTTTATTTTTAATGGGAATGTTCATTCAAGTCATTCCTGTAATGAACATAAAAGTGCAGAAGGTGTTATAGCTAAGTTTGATGGCGATTGTCATGGGGTATGTTCAACAAAAGGACCAAGGTAGGCACAAACTCCATGCAGCTGTGCTCCATTAAGCATCTGCCTATTCTGGCACAGCTGTCACATGACTTAATTCCTCCACTGCTAGGCCTATGGCATAGGGACCATAAACTTTATGAAGACACACAAACTGCATTTTAACTACTTCATATAAAGTGGTACACCTGGAGAGGAATGACACAGGGAGGCCACATCTTAAAACAGATGGGAAAAGAGACTCTGTGTAAAGGGACAAAAGAAAAGAACTTAGAAATGGGCTAGAAGCTTATTTGCTTATGAAAGAGAAGAGAGTGATATTTATCTGAACTAGTCCAGTAGGATAGAAGCACATTTACAACTATGTTTGTGGAAATGAAGTTTCACAGACATCCTTTACTTAAAAACAGATGTCTTTAGCTGGTGTAGCATTATGATGAAGAGTGCCAGCTGACCAGCCACCATTTATGTCCTCAATCAGATCCCTCACCTGCAATGTTGGACAATAATACTGGTCTGCTTCAATGGGCTGTTGAAGAATTTTTGAGAGAACAAATGTGAAAGCCTGAACTCTTGAAACATGTTATACGGATAGTAATGTTGATTAGAGGAATTCGTCTTGCAATCAAATGTTTTATCATGTTAGTCACTGGGAGCTCATTCTATCATTAAGGAGTACTTCAAATTTGGAACTATTTTACTGCAAACTCTACTTGATTAATTTTGCCATACTCAAAAATCTGTCTCCACTCCCATATATTATCTTTCTCCACAATGAAGATGGATGGTATCCAACCATCTTCAATCTCTATTATGTCTCACCCTCCCTTAAGTTGTTCATATATCTTTTAAAAGAATCCTTACAGAAAATTCGTAGCGAGGGATTGTCTCAAAGTCCAGCGGCACTGCAACTCTAATCCGGATATCTGCCTTTCCTTGAATTGACGTTGGAGAGATGATAAAGTGGTTGGAGTTGTTTCCCACCAGGTAAACTTCAAAAACACTGTTGAGCCCCTGAAGAAACAAAAAAAGGCAGTAATATTAAACCTGAATGAGTCTGACTGGTTGGTGTGCAGATAGGGATCACCAACGCTAAACACATAGGAAAGGTCTACCTAACTCAACAGAAGAAAAGTGAACAGAACATAGCCTGAAGGTAAAATAACATAATGAAGTGTGCAACAAAAACAAAAAAGAGAGATGGAATACATTTTTTAAAAAAATGGCAAAGAAAGAAATCTGTAAATATGGAGAGTGGGAAGCCACGGTTTGCTTGTGTCTACAAAACTCAAATAATAGCAATTTACTCTAGCAGCCACTTCGGCAGTCAAGTACTGGAACATCACTTCCATACTGGAACATAAAAACAGCCCTTCTGGATTAAACCAAAGGGCCCTCTAGTCCAGTTTCCTATTCTCACAGTGGCCAATCATATGCCTATAAGAAGCTTGCAAACAAGACATGAATGCAACAACACTTTCCATACTTAGGCTCCCCAGAGGCATACTGCCTATGATGCTGGAGGTAATATCTAGCTATCATGACTAGTGGCATGGATAGCCTTACGCTCTGTGGATTTGCCCAAGTACACTTTTAAAATTGCCCAAGTTGGCAGCGATCGCCATTTTGTGGTAGCAAAACTGTGTGCTGTCTGAGTGCCTTTCATTGCACCCCCAGCCCAGCCCAAATGCCCATAGATTTCCAGGAAGCCTTGAGCACCATTTTTATTTTACACTCTTCTTAAATGAATATTTGGGGATCAAAGACACATTCAGTAGAACCTTACATCTTCTTGAAATATTAATTCCAAATGAATTACTATGAAATCTGTGAGACCACTTATGCATTTATTTATTTATTTTTGCTAAAGAGCACATAGTTGGTGTAAATCTCCCCTTAAGCGGCAGTAGTAGCTATCCTTATCATAATGGAGAGGAGAAGAAGCCTCAGCATTAGAACTTGAGCAGAGAAGGGGGCAGCTAAAGAAAAAAGAAAAAAAGTTTTGTTCCCCCCAAAACTGACACTTCACAATCTCCATGCCCAAACACTGCGCTCCTTCCCAGAGCCCAGCCCAGCAGAGCACATTACAATAAAGTTGAAAAAACCGCTGGAGCTGAATTTCCAATTTCCCCCCAAATGGAGTCAGTCTTGTTGGAAGGAGGGACCAATTAAATGCACGAAGGGGCACTAATAGCAAAAGCTGGCTGAGCGTGACAGCTGAGAAGCGGGTGACATGGCTAGAGAATCCCCCTTTCCATTTCTGCCTCCCTCCTCCCAACCAAATCCAACAATAAATATCCTAGAATGCAGCGGAAAAAAGCTAAAATAATATTGGTATTTACACAGTAGCCAGAGGTGAGGGTGATACCTCACAGACAGGTTTAAGAAGACCAGGTTCCTATTCCAAAGATCTGGCAACTTGAAGAAGCCAAAAAAGTATCGCATTGAAATCTAAACTGAAAAGTAAACAATGGTAAATAGGGTTTTGTTCTCCAGGTAGCATGTGCAACATGAAAATAACCAGAATCTGCCGGCTCCTGCTTCTGCTTATTGGAGAATGAAAAGGGTTCCCTTTCTTTTTCAAAATACAGGTGGGGAAAATGCCACACTCAGGACCCTCTAAGGGCAGAATTTCAAGATCAAATGTTCCTTTCTTCCATAGTTCTGGGGCGGAAGCTGTCTTCAGTTCTGGAATGAATAAAAGCAATTCATCCCAAACATGGGATTATATTCTCTAATTTGCTAGAAACACCCTTTTGAAGATGTGATAACCATAGGCTGCACCAAACGAGGCAAATGTATCTATGCAATAGCATATAGTGAACATGTCAACAGATTTCCAAGTTACTTCCCTGCACACAGACTCAATCAAAGGCCAAGTCCTATCAATTGTACAAGCTGCAGAACCTTTCAAGGACTGAGCTGCAAGAACACTTGAGGGCCTTGTAAGTCAGATGAATGAAATATTTACTTTAGTACCACAGAAGTAGAAATCCTGGAACCCACAAAAAAAGAGGAACAAAAATTTAAACCTCCTAGAAACCTGGGCCATAGAAAGAATGAGGGCTCTCCTAACATTCACGATGTGACATTCTTTCCACCCTAAATGAAGGGGATTTAGAAAGAAGGCAAGACGATCTCCTCAAACCTATTAAATTAAATGCCCCATTTCTGTTTGCACAAATCTACAGAGAATTTCTCTAACATTTGCTGTTTATTGAATAGTCATTCTGATGTATCTGCAGGAAGGTTCTATGATGTCACACCAAGCACATTTTCCAGTGCATTTTCCCACCCAACACTTTCGAAGCTCCCATTGATGAAAGTGGAAGTTTCCCTGTTCTGGTTTCATGGAGCCATGGGGCCGATTTAAACCTACATTATAACACATGGCTATTTATGACTCGTTGGATGAACAACATCTGGCTACTCTAAACAAATGGCTCTTTTCTATCTTTATGCTTAATGATCAACAGTTGGCCACTTACGGTCAGAGTTGCTATACCAGGCCTCTGCTGTATATGCACTTCAAAATAAATCAAGTAAAAAATCAGGTTTGTATTTCTTAAACATCACATGCAAGAATCTTTTACATCTGGTAGGATTCATGCTCCATCACCCCACTCACAAATTATTTACATAAACCATGAAAAACTAGAATTTTGTACTGGCCTTATTTCTGCCGTAATTCTTCAGCCTGCTTGCTTTTTTCTTTATTTACTTATTTTAACAAATTAATATCCCACTCTTCCTCCCAAAGGAGCACAGTGTGGCAAACAACAAGTGATAAAATAACAAAACTTCTTAAAGACGATTCCAGCATAGGTGCAGATTAGGAAAGATCTCAGCTCAAAAGTCTAGTCTAGATGGAAGAGGAAGGTTTTCAGTAGGCACCAGAAAGACAACAGAAAAGGCACTTGTATAATATTCAAGGGGAAGGAATTCCAAAGGGTAGATACCACAAGGCTATGGGCCTGACACCTGCGTTATGAGGAATGGACTTCCCAACAACAGGCAAGATCTTTCAGATATTCTGGTTCCAAGTTGTACAGAACTTTATACAGCAAAACCAGCACAGTGAATTTAGCCCAGTACCTAATCAGCAGCTTTCAACCATGGGGTGTTGGTGATGTTCTGCCCCGGGCTCAAACTAAGCTGCATTTTGCACCAACTGCAGCTTCTGGAGCCCCACAAACACCATATTGCAGTAGTCTAACTTGGAGATTGCCAGCATATAGACAACAGTGGTTCCCGTCTAGAAATGGCTAAAGCTGCCTTACCAGCTAAAGTCACTTGAGCCTCTAGTAACGAAGATGGATCCAGGAGCGCTTCCAGACTATGAAGCTGCTCTTTTGGGGGAGTGTGACCCCACTCAAAGCAGGCAAAGCTTATGACCCATGCAAATTGGCAAACCAGTAAACCTGTTAAGATGAGTGTTCCACCCCTGAAAAGGTCACCTGGAAAATATCCTTTGGAAGCATGTCACAGCAAAATCTCCATCCATGTGCAATTGTTACGTATGCCATCAAAATAACCGCCTAATCTGAAGAAGCTCCTGGCAAAGGAGGACAGTAACCTTATGCAGCTGATGCTGAAGGAGGCCTCAAGGACTTGGAGGACTTGAGTGTCCCATGTGACCTGCCCCACATCTCCTAAGCTAGTCTGTGGACCTCAGGTGTGAGGATGAAATAAGATTCTACTGCCAGTTGACTTCTGCACATGGAATGGGAGATGGTCGCAATGCTGTCCTTTGCCTCAGGCAGCAAAATGTCTTGGGCAGCCCTGAAAAACAGTGTTGGCCGGTGCTTGCTTTCTGGAGGTACAACTGCACTGATTCACCAGATAGGTAAGCTGGGTAAAATAAAGGCAGGCAGGACTGGAGAAAGCAGACATGTGCATGCTTGGCAAGGAAGTAGGTACAGACAGGTACAGGCAGGTTGATAGGACTTTGGTATTTACTTAAGAGACAAATTGCTCAACATGGGAAGCCGGACTGGAGCCTGAGGCTTTATAAGGCACGGCAAAGCCTCACTGCCTCATTATGTCCTCTGACAATTGCTGAGTAGGCAATTTGCAGTACTTTCTTCTAAACAGCTGCACTGATGGAGAAGGGCAGAAGCTCCCTCTTCTGGGAAGCTGCCATGGTGGCACAAAGGGCTATACGAAACTAGCACCTTACAGACCCGGCAGGGATTTGTCTGTGTGTCTATTGCAGTTATTAGAGTCCAAGTAATATGTAACTTTTGCATAAGGTGTTGTCACAGGCTCAGCTACAGAAATAAGGTGAGAAAGCCACAGAAATGTCTTCACCACTCTTTAGCTGGGATGGATCTCTCATGTTCCATCATTGCTCTGGGAGCAGGTGCCTTTCATCACGGTAAGCTGCTGTCGATTTTCTTGGACCCCAAGAGGATAATTTTTTTGTTGGGGTGGGGGGAAGGAGGCGTGATAATGTTGAACATCAAAAGAAGCCCCCAGCATGTGCGGAAAGGAGCAGGGTTATTTAATTCCCTTCCAGCTGGGAAAACAGATCAGCCTGTTGATATTTGCCATCCCTAATTACTAACTACTTCAGTGCCTCAGCTTCCCCATGTGAAGTCTTGAGAAGTGGAATTCATCTGCCCGTTGGGAAAAGTGCTGTATTTTTCTCTGTTATTTATTTCATCTTTTTTTATTGTTGATTCTCTCCCATGCTGCTTTCTTTGCTCCTAGTTTACCGAAGCCTTTGAACCCCCTGCAGATGGCTGAGAGCAAATCTGAATATTCAAATTGTTATCAGCTGCCCACCAGAAGGGACTGGCTTAGCCTGGATCACAACTATCTCCCCCTGTCACACACTGGCCTACAGGAAAAGGTGGGGAGATTCTGGAAGATTTTCCATATTGTTTTATAACGAAAGGACTGGCCACCCCACAGAGACAGACGGGACACACACACACACACACACACATCCTGGTTCTACCTGGGAAATTATTTGAGGCATACGAAATGAAGAGCAAGAGAAAATAAAAAGGCAGAATCAGTATAAAACATGTAAAAAACACTTGAAGGGGGATATAGAAAACCTCCCTGTTTCCCCCCACTGTGATTCCTACATATTCCCAGACTGGCATTGCTACACTGGGACACTTACCCTCTCTCTCTCTCTTTTTTTTTTTGTAAAGCAAAACCAAACAATTGCTATGCACAGTTGCAGGTATAACAGCATCTACACATCACGTTCCCCACTCGATAGCAAATGCAACACTATAAAGTGTTGGGAGATTTGAATCATTGCTGTGCATCACATGCATAATTAGTTTAATTGTGCAGCAACTTGGGCAATTAAACTGCCACTTTTAAAACGAATCCGACAGTGAAGATGCAGTTTCTGCTTCCGCAGTGGAAATCAGAGATGCAAGGCATCCCTCCACTTGCAAACAGAATAGTTTTGTTAACAACAACAACAACTTTATTATTTGTACCGCGCCCATCTGACTGGGCCACTCTGGGCAACTTCCAGAATGTACAAAAACAGATCTCATTCAGATAGATAGATAGATAGATAGATAGATAGATAGATAGATAGATAGATATCGATTCCATTTAATCTAGGCTTCATCCATATCTGGCTTATAAACTAAGCATGTGAGGCTGTGATTTTACATGCCTTTCTTTCCTATTCTTCTCCTTCAACCAGGCTGAAATGCATCTGTCATTCTACAGGACTTCACTTTCCCTCTGTGAAAAGCACAAATGCTTCACTGCTCTTTCTTGTGAGGAAAACAAAGCCAAGGCCAGCAGCAGCCTAATGCCCAGGAACAACCATAAAAATAATAAGCCAAACTTCACAGATCAACACTTCACAGGAAACCCTACAATAATATATGAACCTGACATACCTGCCCAGGAAGGAACAGTTCTCTTTAAAAGCCAGAAACTCGTCTTGGATTGAAAGCTGCCATTTCAAAACATTTATATTATGGATTTATATTAAGGACTCCAACACAAGTTTCATCTGTGACGGTGAACTTATAAAAAAAGTGGGTGTTGCTATAGCTTCAACTGTCTTGTAAGTCACACTCTGTACAGTCACAGCCAGCACCAGCTGCTTCAGGTGGCCATCTCACTCTGCCTAATGGTAGAGCTGGAAGATCACAATTCAGTGCACCATCATATATGTTCATTTACATGTGTGTGGAAGCACAAAGCTCCTCACTTCTCTCCTTGATGAGCGTGTGCCATTCTATTTTGGGGAACAGTATGCTCCTCCATAACTGCTTTACCCCCATTTAATCCTATCTTCTTTGCATCCAGCCCCACCTGCATGGGAATAGATGTGTGTTGAGTTACAAGCCCAAATGACTTGCACATGCGAGAAGTAGCGATTGATATGGGAGGTGGACAGCGGCCTCCCACTCAAGGGAACGGTCCAGCTTGCTGCAGCGTATGCACACTTGTGCATCATTCAGAGGCAAGTGGGAAGAGGTAAGAATGCTTTGCACATGGGCAGCTGTACCCAGTGCTGGTGCCAAGCTATTCTGTGCCTTAGGCAAAGCTAACTACTTGCACACACCCACACCCCTGCCCCAAATGGCTAACTTTAATTTTCAAAAACGAATCTCTTGTAGAAACGATAAAAAATATTCAAAATAAAAAATAAAAGCAAAATATTATCAGAAATTTATAAGCTATAACAAAAGCTCATCTATAAAATGGTGCTCCTCAAAGGTAATCACAGCACGTCTCTGAGGACTGCGCCTAGTTGCCCTAATGATAGCACCGGCCCCAGATGTTCCCATGAAGAGACTGATCACGCCCATTTTTTCTGCAGCCCCATGAGGCATAATGCCCAGCGTGAGTATGCAGATAGTGATTAATAAATTGAAATTAACCCCAGTAAAAACGAGGTGATAATAAATTCACAAATACCTGCAATAAAGGTTATGATATAAGGTTAAGGATCATGGGCATAGCCAAGGGGGGGGGGGACTGCCCCCCAAATCAAGTAAATCAATAAAAATACTTAGTAGCTGAGGTTCAGTGCCTACTAAAGAAGGCAAGGCCTGTCTCCAGGAGAAGGAGAACTCAGCACAGACAGCTAGATGGTGCCCTGGGGTTGTCTGTTGCCAAAGCAAAATTTGAGTCTGGTTACATGGAGCTATCCAAGGTGCTACCTGGAGCTTAAGTTTGTGTTGCCAGAACCAGAATTTAGCCCTACGTTATTCTGACTTGAATAGAAATTGAACTCTGCTTGCTTTGCTTCTCTGGCTGGCCTTGCCGGAACCGGAACTCTTGCCTGGAACACCCTCTCCTTGATCTGGAACCCCACCTGCCTGAGACCACCTGGGACAGAACACTGTCTAATTTTCCATGTGTGGTGTCAGAAAATCTTAAGTGTATAGACTTCCTGTGATTTAACACTCTGTTCTTTGATTCATTTAATTGAAGCACAATCAAGTGACCACATACAGAGCTGGGGAAAATAAAAGAAACCATCTTTCTCTCTAAAAAAGGTATGGAGAGGTGGGTTGTAAGCTAACAAAGAACAGATTAGAAGACCATTTTTGTACACTTTTTTACAGAAGCAGCATTTTAGACTTTGAGATGATTGACTAGTGATTTTCCCACCATTTGTTCAATAACAAAGAAGCTGTGATTAGCTTAAGGACGGTCCCTGTTGTTCAAGAGGAAGACAAGGAAGTTTTTCAAAGAGCAAGTACTCAGCCTTTGTCACAAATCTATGCAAGTGACTTTGTTGGCAAAGTGAACCACTTTGTTAATATAAGGGTTTCCACTATGAATTATAGAGGAAATGCTACCTGTTTCCCTGGCAATGCATTATGCACCATCAGCACATGAATCTTCTCAGGATGACCGTACGAACCTTGCTCAGGTGGGTCTGCAGCCAGCCAGTTGTGTTCCAGTTCAACTGAATGCAAAACTGTAAGTTTGGCCACAGCTTTTTCTTTTACAAAACTGTCTTGGGTATACTTGATGACCACAAGGCTCTTGTGACTATTCTGGTTTTGACATTTTGTAGCTGAAATGATTATGTGGCTCAAACTGCTATCTAATATACCAGATTCTTCACTTCAAGGGCATGTTGGCTTAGCCTGTATGGAGATAACTTTCTCTTGGGTCAAAGGATGACCACGTTTTCCAAGCTGAATATCAAAGATTCAAATGCAGCAAATTTTGGGACCCTAATCAAAGCAGAATTCTCTTTGTTGCTGTTACCACAAAGGTGAGCAGCCACTGCCAGTGATACATGGCTGGGAATCAGCATTAGAGCTGAGCCAAAATATGAAGACAACAAACGTATTTGCCCCACATGGCATATATCTCACACAAAGCATTCCCCCCCACTCAGTTGCAAAAGGATATGTAATTCTTTGCCATTTGGCAGCTGGGTGGGGTGCAATGGGAACATGGGGACATTGCTGAGGGAAATAGGGCAGTGCCCCCTCATCCAAACCAAACCAAATCACACTTAATTGACTATGTGGGGCAGAACACAGACGGCAATGGGCATTCAAGTGATTGTCCAAACCTGCATGTACCATTCAGCATGGGATGATTGGAAACTGAGGCTGACACAGAGTCAAAGGATCATCTGAATAGGCTCAATCGCCTTTCACACATCAAATGCATCTAGAGTCCAAGCAAGTTCTATCTTCATTGTTTATCCCTCCTTTTTCTTGTGTTGAGATTTTCTCTTGTGCTCAGCTATTCCCTCTCTCCTTTCTGCTTTCCTGAGGCTATCTGCTGAATTCCACACACGCATGCACAGACAGGGATCAATCCGAGGCTGACTCGCCTTCAGCTT
Source organism: Podarcis liolepis (assembly GCF_965112155.1). Lineage (NCBI taxonomy): Eukaryota > Metazoa > Chordata > Lepidosauria > Squamata > Lacertidae > Podarcis > Podarcis liolepis. The sequence goes on from NC_139556.1 coordinate 33,268,193, forward strand.
ATCTCTGCTCCAAATGATTGATTTTCCCTCTTTAAGGGTAATTTGCTGGTGAATTCCATGTATTGCAAAAACCCCTGTGAAATCTAATTCATTCCGATTGGCAGCTAGCACTTTTGGGAAAGAATACTACAGAGTTGTCCATTATTCTTTACGGTTATGATCCATGTAATGCATTTATATTGCATATGTGTGAATTTTAATGCTTGTGCGCGCACACACACAGAGATATGCACTCATATATATAAAATAATCTTCATGTCAAGACAGTAATTAAACTGATTATATGATGGAGAGCTCAAAGGCTTGCCACTATTTTGTGAAACTTTGTTTGCTCCTAATAAAGATATTGTCCAACTGTGAATTTTGGAGTGGCTGGTTGTGATGTAACTTAAATCTTAATACTAACAAACACAGTTTGCATAAATACAATTCTGACTCACCACAGAAATATTTTTCCCCAGTCTGAGGAATGTAAAAAATGGGAGCAGGATAAAGGAGGAGAACTCCCTTGGCCCCTCCAGTCTTCCAGAGATGTGCCCTGCCTTGAAATGTACTGGAAACTGGTATGACCATTTATCATTCTGGTTGGGCCTGATAAGAGTAGGAATCCAACAACATATGTGGGTGCCACAGGCTCTTCTCCCCTATATTTAGGCTGTGAAATTTTGGACAAGGGGCCTGATTTCTGGCTTTTCAGTTTGGGACATGATCTTGTTTCTGTAAAGGAAGTATCTGTAATGGGAATTGGGGTTGCTTGTGCGTAAACTGCAAACTGCTCCAAGCTAGTCGTATAGCTAAAACTTTCCCTGGTTTGACAGCCCTTGAAACGCGGCTGTCTTAGTCACTGGCAGAATCCGTCAGTGGGCGTGACCTAAATTTCTTCCAACATAAAAGTTGCTTGACTCCAAGTCTCCTCCTAGAATCCCTGCGTGGAAGCCTTCTGCGCAGCGTGGGCGTGCCAAGCGGAGGTCCTGTGCTCTCTCCGCTGATTTCACTGGAAGAGTCTTGGAGCCTCCCCTCCGCCATACTCTCAGCTTCCCCTTTCTCCCTGGTGTCCCCTGAATTTCCTTCCCCCTTGGAATCTCTCTCTCTCTCCTTGCTAGTTCCCTCCCCTGCATCACTGGAGCGTCTTACCTCTCCTCTTCCCTCTGATGGCAGTTCCCTGACAGTATCATAGCAAATAATGCAACTATTTGCATTATAGCAGTCTCATTAAAGTTTCTAATGTATAGAATGATTGGATATGGAATCAAGCCATTGTGGTGCAATGAATGGAGCTCAAATCCCTGTCAAGCTATGATGAAAACTCTGCGGGTGCCCTTAAGCGACCACTGTTTCTTAGCCTAATCTACCTCATGGAGGTTTTGCCAGAATAAAATAAAATGACCCCATTTATGCTGCCCTGTGCTCCACAGTGAAAGGAGAGATATGCATGTCAGCATATTCCTTCCTCTAAGGTATTCAGGCCAGTCATTCTCTCCCAGTTTAATCTACCTCACAGGGTTAGTGTAATGCTAAAAAGTAAAGCAAGTGTTTGCCACAACCCTTACCGCCTTGGAGCAAGGAGATTATAATAAACAAATGAACACCTCAACATCTCATCACTTGATGGAATGTCAATATGGCCATTTACTTATTACATTTTTTTAAAAAGCCTACCCTTTCCCTGAGGAGTTAAGCGTTGTGGCAAATGCTTGATTCTACTTACTCTTGCAATAACTCTGTGAGACAGGTTAGCTTTGAATGTGTGTGACTGGCCCAAGATCACCGAGCAAGTTTCAAGACTGAGCAGAAAGTTGAGACCAGATCTCCCTGGTCATTTCCTACAACTTATGTAAAATGCTTCACATTTAAAATACATATAACATTTAAGTGTCATCAGCACCAACAGCAAAAAAAAGCCAAACTTTTCAACATCACATTGCCCAGTTTTTCTAGCAAATCAACTGGGGACAGGAATGTAATTCTGAACTGCCCACACTTTAATGTGGCAGAGGCAAAATAATTATCCCACTATATGGCTTTGTGACAGGAGACAATAGCTGAACTCTTGTGTTCAGTTATTGGCCATTTCTCTGCCATAAATGTGTCAACACAAGTCATGGGATTCAGAGAATGACAACAGTCTATAAGAGACTGCAGTAGTGAGGAAGGATCAAAACAACTTATATGCATGTATATCATGACTAAACTTCAGTATTAATTCATTTCAAAGTTAAAAAATTGTACCTCCATTTTACAGAAGGAAAAAACATTTCTAAAAGAGCATATTTTGTTTTCCCTAAAGCTGTTGCTAAAAACAACTAAAACTTGTCTTGATCTCAATTGCCTCTCCATATATTTATTTAGTTGCTTTCCCTGGTGAACTGAACAATTCCCTTTCTGCCCTGAACTAGGCCAGCTCCTGCATGAATGCTGAAATACTATGATAGGTTCTGTCAGATATGTCCCTGTAAATCTGTGTGTCTTAAATTTTTCTCCCTTTCTCTGTCTTACTTATTGGGTTGTTCTTCTAAAAAACCACTCCTCTAGCTGTCCACTGAAGGAAACACAACTGCCCACTGAAAAATACAATGCTCTGTGGAAATGACAATGTGAAATGTTCGTTCCTTTCAGAAGCCATCATATTGGTCTCATCATGGGATCGTTGTTCTCTCCATCTTCTCACTGTCAAAGTTCTGTTGTTGTCTCCCCATAAGTCATGTGGGCCCAAATATGGCACCAACATGTTTCACAACATGATTTTTGTACTCTGTAGCAGCTTTCTTTATACTCATGGAAAGGAGGTTTGTCGCACTCAGGGCTGCTAAAGCACTGCTTTTCCACAATTAGCAAGAAGCTGAATTAAAGCAGAGGTTCCACACAAGAACTCAGTACTATATTACCTACCGACATGCTTTCCAGTAGTCAAGATCCTCCTTTGATCTTTACTCACAATAATAATAATAATAATAATAATTTATTATTTATACCCCGCCCATCTGGCTGGGCCTCCCCAGCCACTCTGGGCGGCTTCCATAAAAACCAAAAATACAATAAAATATCACATGTTAAAAACTTCCCTGAACAGGGCTGCCTTAAGATGTCTCCTGAATGTCAGGTAGTTGTTTATCGCCTTGACATCTGCTGGAAGGGTGTTCCACAGGGCGGGCGCCACTACCGAGAAGGCCCTCTGCCTGGTTCCCTGTAGCTTTGCTTCTCGCAATGAGGGAACCGCCAGAAGGCCCTCGGCGCTGGACCTCAGCGTCCGGGCAGAATGATGGGGGTGGAGACGCTCCTTCAGGTATACTGGACCGAGGCCGTTTAGGGCTTTAAAGGTCAGCACCAACACTTTGAATTGTGCTCGGAAACGTACTGGGAGCCAATGCAGGTCTTTCAAGACCGGTGTTATATGGTCTCGGCGGCCGCTCCCAGTCACCAGTCTAGCTGCCGCATTCTGGATTAGTTGTAGTTTCCGAGTCACCTTCAAAGGTAGCCCCACGTAGAGTGCATTGCAGTAGTCCAAGCGGGAGATAACCAGAGCATGCACCACTCTGGCGAGACAGTCCGCAGGCAGATAGGGTCTCAGCCTACGTACCAGATGGAGCTGGTAAACAGCTGCCCTGGACACAGATTTGACCTGTGCCTCCATGGACAGCTGTGAGTCCAAAATGACTCCCAGGCTGCGCACCTGGTCCTTCAGGGGCACAGTTACCCCATTCAGGACCAGTGAATCCTCCACACCTGCCCGCCTTCTGTCCCCCAAGAACAGTACTTCTGTCTTGTCAGGATTCAACCTCAATCTGTTAGCCGCCATCCATCCTCCAACCGCCTCCAGACACTCACACAGGACCTTCACCGCCTTCACTGGTTCTGATTTAAAAGAGAGGTAGAGCTGGGTATCATCCGCATACTGATGAACACCCAGCCCAAACCTCCTGATGATCTCTCCCAGCGGCCGCATGTAGATGTTGAAAAGCATGGGGGAGAGGACAGAACCCTGAGGCACCCCACAAGTGAGAGCCCAGGGGTCTGAACACTCATCCCCCACCACCACTTTCTGAACACGGCCCAGGAGGAAGGAGCGGAACCACTGTATAACAGTGCCCCCAGCTCCCAGCCCCTCAAGACGGTCCAGAAGGATGCTATGGTCGATGGTATCGAACGCCGCTGAGAGATCCAGCAGAACTAGGAAACAGCTCTCACCTTTGTCCCTAGCCCGCCGGAGATCATCAACCAGTGCGACCAAGGCAGTTTCAGTCCCATGATGAGGCCTGAATCCCGACTGGAAGGGATCCAAATGGTCCGCTTCTTCCAGGCGTGCCTGGAGTTGTTCGGCAACCGCTCGCTCAATCACCTTGCCCAGGAATGGAAGATTTGAGACTGGGCGATAGTTGGCCATCGTGGCCGCATCTAAAGATGGTTTTTTAAGAAGCGGTTTAATAACCGCCTCTTTCAGCGGGTGTGGGAAGGCTCCCTCACGGAGGGAAGCATTCACCACCCCACGAAGCCCATCGCCCAGCCCTTCCCGGCTTGCTTTTATTAGCCAGGATGGGCAAGGATCCAGGAGACAGGTGGTTGGTTTCACTCGTCCAAGCAGCCTGTCCACATCCTCAGAGGTAACAAGCAAGTCTGATTCTGTGAGGTTCCCAGCAATGTTAACTAACATGTTCCTTCTTGTAGGAACTGTTTAAATAATGGCACTCGAGTCCTTAAATGCCTTGACAGAACTTTGCCTATCCACATTAGGCAGGACTGTGTGTGAAAATGACATTTTGTTTTATTTTTAATCACCACAATCAGTTCTGGAAGGGTGGGGAAGACAACAGAGAAAACACTGAATGCATCAGGCTGCATGCCACAGCACCCTCAAATCCAGAGAAAGAGGAGACCCTCTAGACTACAGAACAGCATGGAAAGTGCCAAAGGGGCGGCAGCAAAATATGATCTTTTCTTTGACAAGGGAATTGTATAATTTTACATTTCAGTTGTACCTCTGTTTATATATCCCTCTGGTTACGTAAAATTCGGAATATGTAAGCGGAAACCCGGAAGTATGTTTCCGGGTTTTTGCCGCACGTGCATGCGCAGAAGTGGTAGATCACTTCTGTGTATGCGCAGAAGCGCTTCACCACCACATGCGTGTGTGCAGAAGTGGTCCCCCTGGTTGCAGAAACCTCGGGATCTGACTGGAGCTCCCGAACAGATGCTGTCCGCAACTGGAGGTACCACTGTATATCACATGAAAAGCAAATGGAGGGAAAACAATGTACTCTCTCTCTCTCTCTCTCTCTCTCTCTCTCTCTCTCTCTCTCACACACACACACACACACACACACACACACACAGTGTAAATTATCAACTTGACCAGTGGCAGCAATCCATTAATGGGATAATGGAAGACGTTTGGTGCACATTTTAATGACAGTTGACCTAATTCATAGTTCTTCAAACAACATACCAACCAAAATGTAGCTATCCTTCGAAACTCACATATGTGATGCAGCTCCCCAACCAAAAACTGTGTACAAAACATTATTGAGTTGATCAACATGGTTTTAATTGATTACTCTAATTCTTTGACTCTCCCTCTCTCTCTCTCTCTCTCTCTCTCTCTCTCTCTCTCTGTGTGTGTGTGTTTTGTCTTAATCCTAAACAAACAAGGAATGGTGGTACTGTAGTTCTGGGTCTCACTTGCAAGACAATTGCCTCCGTTTTACATTTCGAGTGTCTTAGAAATTATTGCTGTTTATATATTTATTTATTTATCATTGCTGGGGGGAAATTGCTGGTGGGCTTTAACAGCCAAACATTTCCATTCCTGAATGGCCAAAAGACCATTTTCCCCACAGTACATTCAGGGACCATTGAGTCGATAGTACCAACGTGTAGTGAAAATACAGTTGCAAACATTGGGTTGGATCTAGACTTCAGTTCCTCCAGCAGGAGCATCTGAAGATGAAGCTCTGCTTAGGGCTCAAGGTCCTCCCCTCCCATTACACCCCATAGCATCACCTCTAACCCTTTCAGAACAGTATGAGGAGGTGATGATGTGGGTTGCAGAGGGAGTGAAAAACTGGCCAAAAGAAAAGAAAGTAGCCTCCTTGAAATCTCCGTTAGCAAGTTGGATTAACAGCCTTTCATGAGCAGAAGTCAAAGTCTGTGGTGGAAGTCCAAATTCAGCCTGCTGACTCCCTCCCAACCCTATCTAACGAACAGGACAAGTACTCTCTGCTAGAGCCCTCAATCATTTTCTAAAACAACACAGGAGAAATAAGCACTATCAAAATCAGTTCAAAAAAACTGAATTTTTTTTTAAAGTACACAAAAGCAAATGGGAAATGTGAGAAAAACAGGAAAAAGTAAATCAAACTATTCAGCCTAAATGGGTTTCCGATATGTTAAACATGTTTTCTTGAGATGTAGCACCAACAATAAAGCGGCAGGTAAAATGATCCTGCACCTTCCGTAAAGGAAAGGTTCATTAGTATTCACTATACCGATATAGTTTCTGTTTTGGTGTGGCGGCTGGGGAGGCTTTTCAGCAGGGTAAATAAATTATTTCAGCAAGATTCTAAAAATGATTCTCATTTTCCCCAAGAGGCCTTTTCAGATGAGTAATCCTGCCATTCTATATGCATGCCCATTGTGAGCGCCTGCGTCATTCCCCCTTGCCAGCATCACAGCTTCACAAGTACTAATATCTATTTATGCCCCTGCTAGGAAGCAGCATCTATATGCTGACTGCAGCGCTTCTTTCAAATTCTTCCTTTCCAAAGCAATTGTCTCAGTTTTACATGTGCGTGGGGTTTGGGGATTTTTGCAACTCTTGAAAACTACATCTCCCAGATGCTTTGGGGAGGTTCTAAAGCAGCATTTGGTTCACCAGTAGCATATACTTTGATAAAAGATTCACCATCTAGCCAAAAGAAAGATTATCGTAAGTGCTAAGAAGCATAAGGTGGTGATGCCTTAATGTTTTAATTCCTAAGTGATCCTTTAAAAAGGTAAAGGTACGACTCGGGGGTTGCGGTGCTCATCTTGCTCTATAGGCTGAGGGAGGCGTTGTTTGTCCGCAGACAGCTTCCAGGTCATGTGGCTAGCATGACTAAGCCACTTCTGGAGAACCAGAGCAGAACACGGAAACGCCGTTTACCTTCCCACTGGAGCGGTACCTATTTATCTACTTGCACTTTGATGTGCTTTCGAACTGCTAGGTGGGCAGGAGCAGGGACCGAGCAACAGGAGCTCACCCCGTCGCAGGGATTCGAACTGCTGGCCTTCTGATTGGCAAGTCCTAGGCTCTGTGGTTTAGACCACAGCACCACACACCCCATCATTTTGATTGTGGGAGGCCATGAGCACCCAATGCTGTGAAAATAATGACTTTGAATATTTTAATATATGAAAATGATTCTTCCCCACCATAAAATATGCAAAGAATGTGAACTTTCTTAAGAGAAAGTGTGCAGCACTGCCACAGAATAAATGCTGATCTGCCATTCTTTTGTAACAAATGAGCGCTCACCATTTTCCTTGCAGCAAAATGTACGTTATTAAAAAACAAAACAAAAATTTCACGATGTTTTATCTAGCTATAGTTAAATAAGTAAAACCACAGGGTAAATTAAATTAACCCTCCAGGAGCAAATACACAGGAAATGTCTGTCATATTTTTTCTAGTAAATACTGGTGGAAGATAGCATATGATAGCAAAGCAGAAAAGGTTCTCCTTTTGAGATATCTCCATGAGATTTCAACAGTCCTTTAAAGCAGATATTGTAGATTGTGTCATGGTCATAGGGTTGAATGTAGCACAGGAAATGAGACATGAATTGCATGAGCCAAATATGTGGAGTAATTGAAGAGCATAACTCCAGGGTTTTGGGAGGGGGAGAAGTAATGGAATTCCTAAGTGAAATGGCCCATTGCTGTAATAAATACAAGCTATTTTAATGGCTCCAGAGGAAAAGCCCGTGATATTGCAGGCAAGTTGTACTGGGGGAATCCTCAGGCAGTGAAAGATGTGTGTATGTGATAGGGAGAGCACATATGTGAAGGTCTTAGGTCCAATCACAGAGAAAACAGTGTTTCTGGGAAGTTCCAAGAAGAGAAATTGGCAGTGAGAAGAAACCTAAAGAACGGAGCCATCTGGAGAGACAGAGATAAGACTTTACAACCCAATACCTGGAAACAGATGCTATTAGCTAACTTCCATGTTAATATAAGTGGGACCAAGAAGTGGATCCCACCCATGATGTCATACATTCCATTGTGCCCTTACAGTGTTAACATCTGTACAGAGGAGGACTCTGTGTGTGCAGTTGTACACAGGAAGGCTTCCATGGAAAGAATTAAGGTTCCTGGTTCCATGGAAGACTTTATATATATATATATATATATATATACACACACATATGCAAAGGCTCCCTTCCTACAGACATTCACACTGTAGGTGCAGAATCAGGGGAATATCTGGGCTGCTCAGCATGACTCCAATCCTTGTTAGTGACACAAAAGCTACTTACATCTGAAAGAGGCTACTGTCACCATAAAACCCAGGAGTGTCACAATGCCGAACAAAAACAGTTGGTGCATTTCTATTGGACCCAAATATTGTGGTATGAAAGAGAAAGGCTACTTAAGGAAGAGATGACAAATATCTAGTTATGTGCTAGTATTCTTTTCTGTCTCATTCTCACGTAATTTTCTTGGAAATAGTTAATGCTCTACTTTGACAATTCCAAAGTTCTTAGCTAGAGAATGAGGTGATGTCAGTGTGAGCACCGCAGATGAAATTCTAAGCTCCTTGGTGTCAGCCAGAATTTCTAATTCTTGTAGATACATTTGAATGTAAATAGCCATTTTATGCATTCAAGATAAAAATGAACCCAAGGAAGAATTCTGATGAAACAACCCAAGCTTTCAATTCGATAGACTGGTGATTGTCACCAGGAAAGGGGGGGGGATCTCAATTTATAAACACAACTTGAGAAAGGAAGAAATTCATTTGCACAAAAATGGCAACTGTGCTTGCTAGAACTCATCAGCTACATTGTCCTCATCTTACAGAAGGAAATAATACTCTATGGGCTGAGAAGATGCAAGTTTTGAAAAATACTCAAACTGTTCTCCACATTTCATGGTTATCTTGCACAGTTTGCCCCAGTTAATATTGGCACATTTTGCCATTCGTCTCCTTGCAGTGAAGGATTATTTAGTATTATATAGTTGATTGCAATTAAGATGGCAAATAGTTAAAATGCAGGAATGCAACCTACAGTAGGCAAATAGCATAATAAATTATGGGTTATAACATGGCTGTCCAACTTTAATTAAGGTTTCAGAAAAAATAAATACATAAACACATAAATAACTACCAACAAAACAAAAAATAAATAAATGGGATAGATATAAAACTGGATGGGGCATCCTTTTTCATAAATGTGAAGACTATTTTGTAGATATAAACAACAGAGTTAACACGAATTACATGTGTATTGCTTACCCAAGGTGATGGTACATATACAGTAAAACTGAACATAGCAACAAGAATTTTTCCGAGTCACAATTTCAGTCTAATGTACAATGCATTACAGTGGTACCTCAGGTTAAGTACTTAATTCGTTCCGGAGGTCCGTTCTTAACCTGAAACTGTTCTTAACCTGAAGCACCACTTTAGCTAATGAGGCCTCCCGCTGCTGCCACGCCGCCGGAGCACGATTTCTGTTCTCATCCTGAAGCAAAGTTCTTAACCTGAAGCAATATTTCTGGATTAGCAGAGTCTGTAACCTGAAGCGTATGTAACCTGAAGCATATGTAACCCGAGGTACCACTGTACATGCCTTTGTAAAAATTGACTGACGTTCAGCCTTAAAAAGCAATGCAATATTTCTAATTTTAACTATATGTATGAGCAGTGATGTGAGATGCTGTACATATTCATAGCTAATGAACGATGCCATGGATGTTAGAAAAATATGGACTTTGTGTATTCATCCTTTTAAAAGCTGGTTTTCTACTTATTGTTTCTATGGTCCTTGTAACTTGTTATGTTGATAATACAGATATGGAAGTACTAAGATGGCTAAAGAGTCCTTATCCAATTCTAATGTAAAATAAAAATAAACCAAGAATACCAGGAACAAACTTAAGAAGGCAGATTTTTTTCATATATATATAAAAATCTCAGTAGAAGAGGCATTTAATCTTGTTTTGTTCCCCCATGTCTTACCTCGTCTTTATCCTGCACATGGATGAAAAGAGGAAGAGCAAAGCCCACCTGGGCTAGTTCAGGAATAGCCACACTATACTCTGAACTGTTGAACTCAGGGGCATTGTCATTTATGTCAATGACAAGAATATTGAAGGTAGTCACCACTGAGGCATTGGAAGGTGTGCGGTCATCATTTAGTTCTGTCCCCTGTAGGAAGGGAAATTGGAAAAGGGAAACACTGTTATTTTGGGATTTTTGCATGTTGTTTATCCAGCATGTGACTATGTTGAGAACCACACCTTGAAGGATTAAAATAAATAAATACAATCTTATAAACACACAGAGAAAGAAAATCCATTTTTCTTCAAACAAGGGAAAAGGAATGGGAATTTACCCTGAGCGGTAGGAAAGCAACTGATATTAGTGCGCAAAGAAGCACAAGGTGAAACTAGTTCAGCAGTACCCAGATGCACACCCACCCACCCACATTTTACTCCATGAAGATTTTCCATTTAAAAAAAAAACATGGGATAAAAGCCAGAGAGCTCCATGCCTAATTTAATTTGGCTTGAAAAGTCAAGATTCTGCAAACAATAATTTTTTTGGGGGGGGGATCAATGTAAATGAAAGCACACAGGTCTTTATTTATTTTGTTGTGAACTTTGCTGCTGCTTTAAGATAGCTGCATCAGCTTGCTATTTTGGTCCTAGGAACCACTTCGTATTTTGTAATTTATTTTGTTTATTGTTTTAATTGTGTTTTGTGCACCTCAGTAAAAATGAAAGATTGATAAACCAACAATAATTTTCTGACCTCTAGGCCTATTTTTCCTAGCTCAGTAAGCAGCATGGGAGGGAAGGGGAGAGGCTGGAGGATTGATTTTGGAGATGTATTTGCAGCTATGTATTGAAATATGGGGTGCTGTGAACAGGGCTATGCTCATGCATTGTGTGGAGCAGAACAGAATGCATTATCTGGTGCTAAAAAGGCAGGCAGTGAAGGCACTGAACACAGTGCAGGGAGTGAGACCATAATTGTCTGGGGGACATGAACCCACTTCTACTGCACTGGACTGCACCAATTTAATTGCCTTTCTTCACAGCAAAGTACTGGAAGAGGGGGGAATACAGTATCACATTGCATAGGGCAATTGGGCAACACAACACTATGTAGCCAATATGACTGGCCATAAAGTAGGAATATAGGAAGCTGCCATAGAATGAATCAGATCGTTGATTCATCTGGTTCAGCAGTGTCTACCTTGACTGGCAGCAGCTCCCCAGGATTTTAGAGGGGGGACATTTCCAGCCCTACCTGGATATGTCGGGGACTGGACCTGGGATACAACCTGCATGCAAAGCAGATGCTCTACCAATGAACTATACCATTTCCCCCATGTCCTCTCACTCAACATGATCTCATCTCACTGGATGTAGGGTCCCTGATTGGCTAGGAATATACATTGTGGGTGGAGGAGATAAAAAGGTGCCAAATGAAGAGGAACATGGTCACCATGAACATTTGGTGTTTAAGAGCAGCATTTCACTGATCCAAATTCCCTTTTAACTACCTGTGAGTTTTTGAAGAAGGCCATATTTCTCAGCCATGGTTTCCTAACGTAGAGAAATTTATCTGTAGCATTTGAGCCAAATTATTCAGTGAAGACAATAAGGACCATTATTTATCTTCACCTATGTAGTAGCAGACAACCAGAGCCAGAGGACAAGATGAGACCAACCACAGGAAGCTGCCTTCTACTGAGTCAGACCATCTAACTCAGTACCGTCTACAATGACTGGGAGAGGGTCTCCTGGAGTTGTGGACCAGGAGTTTTCCTCAGCCCTACCTGTAGAGGCTAGGAATGGAAAGCTGGGGCTTTCTGCATGCAGAACACGTGTCCTGCCACTGATCTGCAGCTGCCAGTCCATTTCCTATAGCATTTTGGTGACAGAGAACTAGACTGCAAAGTCACATGAATCTATTTAGTAGGGGTGAAGAAACTACAGCCTTTCCCCTATTTAAAAATAGATTCTGCCTTCACTTAGATTTTTCTTTAACTAAACAAAAACTGAACTAGGAGAAGAAGCAGGATTTCAGGGATAGAGATAATAGCATATTGACCATGTAGAATTCCACTGAAAGACCCTCAGCAGAGGTCAAGTGGAGTAATTGCATGCCAGTTTCCCTCCTTGACAAAGTACTGCCCTTCTAGGGGGAAGGAAGGGGATCAGTACTTCTTGGGAAACTGCCTGCCACCTCCCAATCAATGACCCCTCTAACAAATGGATTTTCTCCCCCATCCCCCACCCCTCCAGCCTAGTGGAATCCATACTACTAAATATGTTTCCAACCAGCTCGTTGGCTTGGTATTGATTTTAATTAAACACCTGTGATTGGTGCAGGGAGGGAGGGAGAAGTTCTCAGGTGCTGAAACATGGTTCTTCATGGCATTTTTTAACCAGGATGTTTTGCCCCTCTTCACTGTAATTTCTGCTCAGCATGGACAAACTTGTGTAAGAAGGGTCTGATGAGCACCATGCCATCTCTACTAGTCATTGATAGCCTTATCCTCCATGAATCTGTCCAATTTCCCTTTTAAAGTCGACCAGTTTTGGTGACCATGCCCACACCTTGTGGTAGGGAATTCCTGAGTTTAACAATGCACTGGGTAAAGAAGTACAGCTTCTTGCCTGTCCTGAATCTCCTATCATTCAGCTTGATCAGGAACTCTTATTATCTAGTTCCAGCAGGCAGTTCCATAAAACGCATTTCTCCAGGAACTTCAACTCCATAGCATTACCCAATTTGCTACCTAGGGACACAGAGATATCTAACAAATGGCCCTAGGTTTATCTAAAATCTAATAGCACTGAGTAAGGAAAAGAATAAACAGAATTGGACAAAAACAGAGCACCTAACTGTTTTGGGAAACTTACTGAAAATGCATGCAACTTCTTTTTCACACGTTTACTCTTGATACCACTCAGTTTTATACACGCTTGAAAACTCTTCATGTGGAATGGCTTATATTATTTTTCTCCTTCACCATGCACGTCCTATTATCTCTGTTGTCTATATGTACCACTCAAGTGTTTTTGAGTTGGAGTTGGGTCTGATTGTCAAAACCAAGCAATTCCAAGTTTGTTCTAAGGAATGTTCCTGGGCAGGAAAAAATATGCTTCATGGTGGATCTTTGGAACCACCTGAATGTTGGAACCACTACATCATGTTGTAGCTACTGATATGGTGCACATTTATTTGGACTGGATGAAGACCCATTGTCAACAGCAGTGGTCAATGGATGATGCAAAATGGGTCCACTTCCTCTCAGTTGGAAATAGCATAATACCGATAGCAAGCATTCAGCTTCCACCAAAAGTATTTCAGTTTTGAAACTCCCCAAAATGTGTTTGTTCTTAACTATACATATCCCCAAGTAGAATGGCAATGATTTAGGTACAATTTCTCTCTCTCTTAGCACTCAATATTCAAAGCTATAAATTGAACAAAATTTTATGTGCCTGAGGAAATCCTAAGATTTGCACATATAAATTGCATTTCAAAACCCAAATTCTCCAAATTTATGCAGTTTCAGGTTAAACTGAAATTCCACTTTAGCTTTTGCTGCCACAACCGATGTTCCCTTCTTCTCCCTTGAAATATTCTGAAACACTTGCTCCAATACAGCCCATCTCTGACTCTCTCACCTTCACTGTAAGAATAAATCCAGCACTGTAGAAAGGATTTTCTCGGTCCAGTGGCCCATTCAGCGTTAAAGCACCACTGATGTAGTCCAGTGCAAATATACTGTTGGTGTTGCCTGACAATAAAATAAATTGAATCAGCACACATAAAACTCCTGTGCAGAAATGCATAAAAAAAGCTCGAGATTTAACATTTAGGTCAGAAACAAAACACAGTTGCAGATCAGAAAAGCAAAATGTTGTGCTGTTTGAAACCCCAGCCAGCAACAGATTTATGCCATTACTTGAAAACATTACAGAATGCATTTTAAAGACCAAACTCTATTTCTCATTGCCTCAATCTAACAAGATACAGGTTTGGAAACTGAGCTGCTGCTGCTCCTCCTCCTGATAGCATCACAAAAACTTCAGGCAGTGAAGGAGTTTCAAAGCGCTCCTGTTTAAATGGAAATGTATTCATGGCTTTTGTATACACATCACTTCTGCTACTGATTATGGATCTTTGGCAGGGCACAGAGACACACATCTGCAGTTCCCTTTAAGTATAAGGCTGGGTGTGGAGGGAGGGTAGTTTGCCGAAAGCGTTCTTGACAGTATGTAGAGATGAGATCGGAAGGATGTGCAGGACACAGAGAGGAAATGGGATCCTTTCTCCTTCTCCTCCTTTGTAATACACAACCCCAACTTCAAAAAATGGGGGACACAAGATAAAGCAGGCTAGCAAACCTGTGGAGCAGGAAATCAAGGAGGTGAGACTGGGATGGGGGAAGAAGAGGTAGAGAAGTAGGAGTCCTGTTCTAATGTTTTACAGAAAACCCACCCAAAAAGGGTGGAATTCTCCAATTTCAAACTTAAACGCTAACCTATTGCTCAGTCACCACAGGGATCAAACCTAGAGCCCTGTAGATCAGGCACTGATTGTCTACTGCTTGTACTGTTGAAAGTCAAAAAAAGAAAAGGGGGAAAAAGAGGATTATGTTATAAAGTTTTCTTTTTTAAAAAAAGGGTTAGAAATAGGGCAGGAAGTTTCTTGGGGATATCATGAGGACAAGTCAATCAGTTCTATGTACGGCTGGCTTCTGCGTGAAACTTGCACAAACGTTTCCTTCAGAACTCAGCCCTGGAGAAGAAAAGACATAGTGAAGAAGCTTTCAGATTTGTTTCATTCCTCAAGACTTATATATGACTTCACATTTTAGAAGAAAAAGGCGCGGGGGAGAGGAAGAGCATGCCACCTCCCCCCATTTTATTCCCAACCCTGCCCCCCCCAAATACACGCACACTTGTTGCTACACATTTCCTTTCATGTCCAAACCCCCACCTTCCTCTCTTTATGAAATACTTTTGTCACCCCTTATTCTATTGTTACCTCTCTTGTCAATTTCTTGACCCACTAAAAAGTCCCAGCCTGGGTTAAGTGCATTTTAGCATGTGGCTGACTGCATACTGCAGAAATGTCTGATGGCTTTCAATTGGTTTGTTTGCTCCATTGATCTAACAGCAATTACACCACCTCCGCTTTCTTTCCTATAAAGAGCAAAAAATATGAACATGGGCAACAAAACAATCCCAGGCCTGTTCCACACCTCTGTTATTCCTCCGCCCACTGGGTTCCACAGCAGAGAAAGTAGTAACATGTTCCTTTGGGCAGCATTCACTAGTAATTATTAGATGTCCACAGGCGGACAGGCCTGTCCTTGTAAATCCTTGTCTGGAGCCTGTAGTTGCCTTACCAGTGTGGCTGTTGCTTTCCATACTGTTCTTATAATGTATGTAGTGAGGAAAGTACATGGGAGGCATTTGGAGATTTCTGTTCTACCCTTCTAATGCCTATCTATGTACTACTCATTAGGCATGGTAACTCCCCAGACCAACACCACCAGCCTTGGGATGGACAGCATTAGCATGGGCAATAACTGTTGTCACATGACCCTCTCCCATACCCACATGATCTCCCTGATACACAGCAGTGGGCAAGCAGCCAGGTGGAAGCTACGAGCCATGCCATTCAGGTAATCCGGTTCTTAAATGTTATAAGCTAGTGATGCTGGATACGTTTGGTTGGAAATAGGACACAGGCACACATAGATTATCAAGACACTTTCCAATTTTAATTTTTTGTTATATTTGTCATATTTTTAGTTTTTAAACTGCAGTATCAGCTCAAAGGAACAAGAATTAAAAGCACGTTCATCACATTCTCTCATTTCAATCCAACTGTGCTTGATTAAGACTGTGCTCCTAAGCACACTTACTAGGAGTAAGCCTCATTGAACTCAGTGGGACTTATTTCTGACTCAGCCAACATGTTCCAAATCAGGATGCAAAGATATGAAATGCTTCTGCTATCTACATTTGCACTCTCTGCCTCTTGCAGTGTCCTGAACCTCAATATGAAGCCTTGTTGTTCTTAGGATGCTTGAGAGTTTAATGATGGCATTGACTGTATTGTACTTGGCCAGCAAAGAACATTCTATTGTCTCTTATTTGGGCAACTTGGCATTGCTAATTATGTGCACTCTAATTCTGACCTGATCCTTTCCCAGTGTTGAGCTACTGGCCCTCTCAGTTGACAAACAAGTACAGTTGAACCTCCGTTTACGTAACCCTCTGGTTACATAAACTTCGGGATGTGCATGCAGAAGTATTTTATCTGGAAGTATTTTACCAGGTTTTGCAGCATGTGCATGCGCAGAAGTGGTATGCGCATGCACAGAAGCGGTCCTCAGGTTGCGGAAACTTCAGGATCCGACTGGAACTCCAGAACGGATCCCGTCCGCAACTGGAGGTACCACTGTATTGTGATTTCACACCAGGCTACAACCTGGATTTTTCAAGCTGAAAAAATGGCAGAACAGATTGCTTTTGCATCAGGGGAAAAAAAGTAGATGTGACTGTTTTGCCTGTGCTTTAGAAGTACAAACCTGCATTGTCCATGGTTCTACTAAACAGTGTTGCAAACCAAGGAAGGTTTTTATGCAGCATGGCTTCTTATACATTATAGTCTTAAATACGCAGCATAAAATGTGCAGTATAAAATTCAAGAGACATTTTATCTCTGTGTTCTGTAAATAAGCAGACTGGCCAAGACAATCCAAATGTCTATAGGCTGTAGAATATATATTTGAGAAGCATATAAATTTGTTTTCAAAATGACTCCCACTCTGTCTCTCTTTTTCTCCCCCCCCCCCAGCACATACACACTCCATACTAAATGGTATTCTGAGGGTGGGGACATGTAATGTGACATCACACTTTGAGTTACCCCTTCCCCAGGGGAGCAGCTCAGAACATTACAACATTGTGCCATACATTTTTACACTGGCAAACATCTAGCTTGAGGCTTGGCATCACTAGTGAAAATGCCCTTGGGCACATAATCCAATAGCCCTCTTCCTTTTGTCGAAGGGACATTTGCTGCCACAACATGCAATCTTTAGACTGGCCTGGACTCATTAAACCACTAAACTTAAAGTGAATGACTTTCATGAGATGTGAAAGGGAACATGGCCTACACCGTGCACACTAGATAATTTATTAATCAAAATGTGCTCTGTCAGGGCTCCTCTGCACTGAAATAGATGCTGTTGGATGTGGTTCATAGAATCAGCAACAGACACAGTTATCATTATATAAATAGTCCATCAGCGGCTTTGACTACCTCGCTGATCTTCACCTTGAATTCTACCCCATACAACATCCAGACAGGCGCTCAGGGCTGCTTCCCTGTAATGTCTCCCACACTGTTTTTATACAGATTATAGACAATAGCAGGGGTGTACGTTTTGGGAGGGGAGGGCTGCCAGAAGCATCCATTGCAGCAAATAATAGTTGCACCCAAGGAAATGGCTGAGAAGTTGTAACCCAGGAGGGTAAATAAATCACTGAGTCAAAAATACAAGGGCAGCAAGCATGTGAGTTAACACGAGGCAGCCAGCAAACTAAGATGATAGTCCATTCAGACTGAAAGGTAGATGTGCAAGGAAGGAGCAGATCCAGTAAAAGGGAGCACAGCTGCATGGCACAACAGAATAGGGATAGGACAGTCTCCATAATGCCAAGGCCATCCAGGTCAACAGTATGAGTTGTACCTGTGTATTCCCAGGCACAACACGGTATTCCCCCATGGAATGAGGTTCAGGCTGAATATTTGCAGCACCATTCATTCATATTTCTGCTTAAAATTATTTATACTTCTTCTTTAATTTGCACAGGGTTGCATCCAAGTAAACAGGGAGCAGAAGGCAAATATATTTCCCACAGAGAGAATGCACATTTGGATTCCTACCTATTTATGGCTCAAATGCAGTTTACAGAATGAATCTTCATAACTATGCTTACGGGGGGGGGGGGAACACCCATAAATCCGCTGTTTCTTTGCTGGAATGACTGGGTTGTAACCAATGGTGGCTTTGTGTCAGTGGAAAGCTCTTCCACTCATGAAAGGATGAACATCTTGTTTTCACTCTCACACACATACACCTGTATCCATTATAGCCCAGAATTTCCTGAGTGTTGGGTGGGTTCTGGGACAGAATGAGATAGGGCCCAGAGGGCTGAAAGAGGAAGGAGGGACCAGCCAAAATTGGATGCCTCACCTTATAAGCATTTCCAGGCTTTGTTTAATTAAATGATTTAAAATAAAAATTCCTACACTTTGGAAACATACAGCCCAACCCACAAGAAAAGCCTGTTCTTAACAATTCCCTCATTTTCTCCAGTGTACGCACAACAGCTTCTATGCTGTTACATATATATGCCACATTTTGCACCATATCAACATTGAGGAGTGGGGCAGAGGTGAAATTCAAATCTGTGTTTCACATCCTATAGATATATAATATCTTGTAAAGACATCAGAGTTAATAACCATGAGTTCAATTCAGATAAAATTAAATGCATTTAAATCATATTTAAATCTATGAGGCTTGTTAAATTTGCATATGTTCCACTGATTTCAATTTCACTGTGACTTCTGAACACTTACATTTCCTTAGGTTATGTGCTATGAGATGCATTTGGTGCTCTGCCGCACAGATTCCCACAGCATCAGATTCCCCGTCTCTAAGGGTAGTTCATTGCTGGCGAAAAATCTTACCATGTGATCTGCCTGTCCCACATGAATCCTGGTCAGGAATGCTAACGCTGTGGCATAAAGACCAAGCAACATGACAACAACAGCCATGCCACAGTAGTATGTATGTATAACTCAGGCCACAGATGTCGTCATTACATGGCAAACTTGCCTTCTTCACATTGACAATTTTGTTTGTATAGAAATATTTTTTTTTTTTTTGGGGGGGGGGAATCTTACCATGATCAAAATTCCAGACTGCTACACTTTATCTTAATACCTGCATTTATTCCTATACAAACTATTATCCACACTGCAAAGCTATGTTTCAAAAGAAATGCCCTTTCTATATTTGGCTATATATCCCTATTAAAGTCATACTTCCGCAAATAGGACATTGTTTGGATCCAATCCTACTAAAACACACACACCACACACCCAGGGCAATATTCCAGAGACAGCTGTCAGCTCCTCAACCCCTTGTGAAACCAGTTGCTTCCTCTGCCCCCCCATACTCTCATAGTCTTTCCAGCTGTTTCAAAAGCTGATGTTGAGTTACTGTTTTAATTACTGAAGGCCATTTGTTGGTGAAGCTTTCTGAAATAAAAGGAGCCATTATAAAAGCAATATTTGCAAAGACTGTTCCCGGACTGACACTGGGCCAAAGCAATGTAACACAGTGACACTGCTAATTCTCTGCAACACTGAAATGTTTGAGGCACTTTGGTTGTAGCAACACCCAACATTTTAGCTTTTAGTCTAGTTCTATCTCATGGACATGGTAGAAATCAGATTTCTGGGATGGATCACACCACCATCATAGAATGGACCATACCACTTCAGACTGGGGATTCCCTACCCCTAATCTAGGAGGAGGGTATCAAAAGGTCTGCCTGCTCTTGTGTTAATGCAACCTCATCAATTAATTTTTGTCTGAGACTCTTCAAGAAGAAGAGTTTGGATTTGATATCCCGCTTTATCACTACCCTAAGGAGTCTCAAAGTGGCTAACATTCTCCTCTCCCTTCCTCCCCCACAACAAACACTCTGTGAGGTGAGTGGGGCTGAGAGACTTCAGAGAAGTGTGACTAGCCCAAGGTCACCCAGCAGCTGCATGTGGAGGAGCAGGGAAACGAACCCGGTTCACCAGATTACGAGTCCACCGCTCTTAACCACTATACCACGCTGGCTCTCAATATCTGTCTTGGGATGTTGGTTGGTGGCTACCAGAGAGAAACAGAATTTCCCTGGCTGTGGAAATTCCCTCCAAATATATATTCACCTGACGTCTTTACTGTCTTTTAGACACTAAGCTATAGCCATCCTATCTGACTATTTTTTACAGCCGAAAGATATATATATATATATCTTTCACAATATAATAAATAACTAATTCTTGTTTATATTTATAATGCTTTTTTACAGCTGTTGTTCATTTTAGTTTATTTTTATTTTAATGATGGTGATATCTTAGATTATTTTATCGATTTGTGAGCTGCCTTAAAGACCGCTGTAGTGGAAAGGCAAGACACAAGATTTAACAAACAAAAAAACAAACAAATGGGTATTTTCAAAACTGGAGTAATTTAATTTCACAGGCTACAGAACCAATGCGTATATAATGCGTATACACCATTGTATACCAGGTTAGCTATACACCATTGCAATACTGCTGCCTCATTCTGCTTCAAGTCTAACTCACACATTTTATTTTCAGGTCCGCATCTAAGTTGGGTGATTTTTTTTAAACACACTCTTAACAGTGTGGACAAGAATCTCAGGAACTGGATGTGACTATCATTGTGTCTTTCTAGTCCTTCTGACAAGAAAAGCTACTGTGGTACTTTTGGAGTTTATGCTCTCTGCAGCGCCCACACCCCTTAGACTTTATGCAGTCATGTAAATTCACCTCCATTCCCACTACAGCATTGTGCAACATTATTGGAAATGTCCTGCCAGGGTTCACCAGTATGATGTTCCACAGTGTTTTATGCTGCATTTTTTAACTGTGTTTGCATGTGGTAGATAGGCAAGAAAAACTGACTCTTCCATTTTATATGATCATTCACCCGGCTTCTCACTTTTTTTCTTGCCTTTGCTGTAAGATTCTAAAGTCAACTCTGTTACAAGTTAGTAGACAGGGACAATAGTTGTAACACACACCTTAAGTTTTATGACTCCCACACTCCACTGGCATGGCAACGGCCATCTAAATTTAACTCCTCCCTTCGTGGTTATTAATAATAGCCTGACTGCCCAACCCCATTTCTGATGTCTTTCCATCACTTGTTGCACCTTGGAAGCTGCCAGGACATCAATCTCTCTTAGCCTGAAGAGCTCCTTAAATGAAAAATCTTATCTAGAACAGGTCATGTTATATAACAAGTCACTAGCTTTGCCTGGGAAATGAAAGATGATGAGGTAGAGTCCCCGGGACAGAGGCTATCTTCATAAATCTGCCAAAAAAGGAGCTGTGGATTACATTACTGGATTAATTATCTGTCCTTCAAAACACAGCCCTGACCTCAGTGTCTGAACATCACCAGCCTAACCCAGCTTGTGAACACAAACAAGGGATTGCTTCCTATATGGTGATATTAGAGGGGGCCATTTGCTGGTTGCACTCGAGTATACCAAAAGGTATTCTGGGAAATTTACAAATGACCCTCAGATCTCTAGCGTTTTCCAATGCCATGTGGCTTTTCTCAGTTCTGTTGTCCTTTGTGACATTTACCTTTGCTTTCATTTTAGTTGCTAGTCTCTGTATGTTTAGATGAAATAAATTTTTTTTTCTAGTAGCACCTTAAAGACCAACTAAGTTAGTTTTTGGTATGAGCTTTCGTGTGCATGCACACTTCTTCAGATATGTTTAGATGGGTTTTGAGTTGGATGCTGGCATTATGCTAAATTTAGTGAAAGCAAAGGAATCACTTGAATCCACGTTAAGAACAGCAATTTCTAGCTCAGTGTAGATTGCATTGGGGCACATACAGTAACTCATCTTACTGATTTGAAGCAAACATCAAAACTAAAGAAACAGTTAACCTTAAAATTAATTGCTCCTTGTGGCACCCACCCACATAGAATTTGAGAATTTTTTACCATGCCCCTTTGGGATTCTGTCAAGATTTCTCCAAAAATTTCATCTGAAAAAGAACCTCCCAATTATTTTCAAGTTTTGCTTGAATCCGATGGTAACCTAGGAAAGTGCAAAAATCTTGCTAATAGGGAAGTGGGATGAATTAAATTCAGTTCACATTTAAATCATGTATGAACCTACATAATTTTCACTTTCTGAAACAATATGCAAAGCAAAACACAGGGAACCTTTGAAACTTGCACTTCTCTGACTTTAGCAATGCAGTTCTCTAGCAAAGTAATTGTGCAAAATGTGCATACAAGACTAAGGTGTGCATAAAAATGCATATAGTAGTGGAAATTACATTAGAATGCATTGTATTAGGAAACATGAGTGTATTAGGCAAAATTGCATATAAACATGTATCTTAGAAGAAATATGCTGATGAATTTGTGGAAATGTGGAGATTGAATTTAAGACTGGAAAAAAATGAACAAGTGAGTGAAACTGAAACTGATTCATCTATCCCTACTTGCCAATGAATTTCACTAGTTTTATTACTTTACTATTACTACAGTTAAGATTCTGCATCTGTTTCACCTGAGTAGAAGCTCAAGCCTTCATTTTTAATTTCTCTTTAGGTGAAATTTCAGAGACAATTCTATTCCTCAGCCAAGTTGAGCCTTTTCTAGAAAAGAGGACCTTCAGCCATGTCAACCCATGAAAGGAAAATATATGGGAGTTGATAAGACAATGTGATTGCACACTTGATATCTTTGTAACTGAATCACTTGAGCTTGACCTTACTCTTTTTTTTGAAGTGGTTATGCTTCATCTTCTAGCTTTAATGTTCTTCTGTCAAGTGAAAACCTTGTATTTGTAGAAGGGCTGTATATAAAAAAGTTTCTGCAGTATGTTCTGAAGCAAACAATATAAAACACAATTTGAAAATGTTGGCCTAGAATTATTATATATTTCTTCACCACCATGCCTGTAGTTTAACAGAGAGATAATTAATTAAATTGGGGAAATAAATTCAGTATTTTTACTTTTCATTGAACATTTCATTTGCTTTTGCTACCCTAAATTTAGCTTCAACAATTGGGGGTGGGGGAAAGCCTACAACAATCATTTTTAATATTGCTGAGTTAATTCCTAATCAAATTCATCAGCTATCTTCTGACATTAGACAGCTTTTTGCACATTTTGCAAATGTTTCCAGCCCAAGCAGAAAATATACTCACTGACCTTTACCATAATAATAGGGGATAATGACAAACTAATTATATATTTCTGGATTGACAAAAACCAAAAATGAAACTTGCCTTTGGTGCATGGATTACTGGAGCCTTCACTAACTTAAATAATTGCCTTTTAGAAACATACACACACTGGTGTTACGTATCATCTATACCAATAGCGAACTCAACTTTCTGAGTGCTGGTCCTTATGCAGCCAAAACAGTACCATCCAAAGGCAAGAGGGAAATATGAGTAGACTTAGGTGAGCAACAGAGTTTGGAGAAATACAAAAAAAATACCTTCCCCCAGCAAAACCTTTAAGGTGGTGGGGAAACAAAGGAGAGGGGGAATGACACCCTGAAAACTGCTCCATGAAGATGAGCGTGCTCAGAGGCTATGGAACACTGCCTTACTGTAGGCAGGGATGGGTGTTGGTAGGATGCAGTGCTGTATCCTGAACAGGAGCACTCCTGACTGAAATATTTTGTTGCGGGTCCAAGTTGTCCACACACTATGTGCTTACTTTCTTCATCCACATAACTAAAACCAGCAAATTATTATTCATGCTAGGTAGGAGCTGTCAGCACAAAAACTGAAAACCTGCAGATCTGTGTGCTACTGCCCTATGCAGTGAGCTTACCAGGGCTGCAAGACAGGAGTAACACCTAAGGGTCAGACATTCCCACTACCATTCTTGTCACACCACTAGGTTTCTGGAACCCCAGTTGTGGCTTAAGTTCCAGTGTTGCAAAAGGACTTCTCTTTATGAATTACAAGTCCACGTATGGGCACATCGACAATAAGCTTGTCACGTGCTCACCTTACTATCTGAATTTGTGTATTTATATAAGGCTGTTCTGCAATCATGCAGCACTCAGGAGAGCCCAGGGCTCTGTGAATGTTCACTGACATCTGGGATACCCAACTGTACTGCCTGCTGGAGTAAGGAGGCACAGACACTTCCTTCCTTCCTTCCTTCCTTCCTTCCTTCCTTCCTTCCTAGCTACCTACCCTGCATTTTTCCCTGACGGGACTCAAGGCGGCTTACAGATAAACATTTATTACAGAGGTAATTTTCTGGCTTTTCTGACTGCACAAAACCAGAATGCATAATAGACCCACTGGCAGAAGCAAAATACACCACAGTGGTGGGTAACTAAATTCACCACATACCAAAATCAGATGCTCAAACTGCATGTGGCAAAATATGCCAGTAGAAATTCCCCTTTTCCTACAATAATGCTTTCTGCTGAAAACTGTTGAGTTAGTATCAGTTAGTTCCAAGCAGATTTCAAAACTGCAGTTTCAGCTTGCAGACACAAGCCAAAAAGAAAATGCAAAACAGCTTAATCACTTGTGGCTTTGATGTATTCTGCATGATTTTCTATGATGATAGGTGGCCTCCCCAATGTGATAGACCCAGGGGTAATGATTAAGTTATTGATGTATGTCAACAGATGCAATCATGTTTATTATGGCTGTGAGACTGACTCTTACTCTGCAGGCACACAGATTCCCCAGAAGAACGTTCAGGTTATTTTGGCAATAACTCTGTTGGATAAGGGTGGTGTGAGAGAATATGGACCATTCTATTGGCCAGATCAAAGACGGTGCTGATAAACAAAACTTTTATAACCAATTCAGAAAATAAGTAATGTTTAAGGAGATGATGCATGGAGAAGTATTGGCTCATGCAAGGGGCTTTACCTGCACATATAGCAGAACTTCCCCACAAGATGTTGACATGTTTTTCTAGCCTTAGGAATGGTCTCACATAACCCCACAACAAAACTTACTATAGTAAATTGTAGTCTGGATTTATTTCATTCGAAATATCAGCTCACCAAAATTTGGTTATGGTTCATAAGCCAAACTATGGCTCCGTATGAGCAAGCAAGTGTGTGGGTACGGGGAGCAAAAATTGTGTTTGCTTTGCTTCTTTCTGGTCCTGCGGCTGCCACACCATCAGAGGTAAACTATGGTTTGACTTAGCATTATGTGTAAACCCAGGGTTGCTGTTTGTCTCTCTCAAATTAACCCTATGCACTAATCCAAGAACAAACCTTAATTTCAGCTCATGGTTTGTTTGGAATGACACAAAGTATAAGTTCAAGTTCACATGTAATGCTAAGCAAAATCATGGCTCAGCTCCCAGTAGCAAAGCAGCAAACAGGAGGAAAAGCCAAGTGGCCATATTTTTTTGCTTTGTGTACCTACATGTTTGAGCGTATGTTGCTTATGTGTGGTTTAGCTTAGCATTATGTGTGAACAGGGCCTTTGACTTCACTATGTAAATATGATCAAGTGAATTTGTCCTTGGATTTGGAGCATACCAAAGCAGGTTATGCAAGTGACTTATTTATTAAACTTGACAAATATTTGCGAACAACAGTGCAAAGTTAAAAAAACAACTTCAAACTCTGAAGGGGAAAAGTTACTAGTTTTATAGTGGCGGGCAGGAGAAAGACTCAGACCACTCCATAGATGTGTTTTTTCTGTCTGATCAGCTAGCAAATGTTGGCTGTCAACTGAGCTATATCATTTTGCTAGGCTGAGATCAAATGCATAATAGCGGGTGTCAAGAAAGAAGCAACACACCTGTGCCCATCCTATAATTTTTTTCTCAGCAGTAAAACATTTTTTCAAGATCAAATATAATTAATGATACTGATTTTTTTTAAGCTTTAAAAACAGAAACTGACCTCTGTAGAGAAAGGGAAACACTGAAAATATTGCTTGAAGCACACTTGAGTGTTCTGAAAATAACACATGATGCTACAGGAGGAGGAGGAGAGAGAATAAGGAGAACCTATGGATTTCTAGTAATGTTGCCCAGTTCCAGTTTTACCAGTGCAGCTTCTACCATGGGATATTTGGATTAAAGGTTGTGATTACTGGTCTTTTGGAAGGGCCAGGAGGTTTATCACCAAGCTGCCTGCCTGGGACAGTTTCAGTGCATAAAATGGACACAGAAATTCACAAATCCTGCAGTTTTGTCTGCATCAAGATTTCCATTATTGACAGTTCTCTCCCAAAACATGCTAAAAGGAGGGTGTGGAGAAACAAACAACAAGAATAAAATCTACACAAAACTTTACACCACACTTACAAACCTCAAGCCAACTGTAACTAAAAAAAGGGAGGGGTGGTAAAATGGAAATATCCTATTTGGAACCAAGAGCAGTAATGGCAGTAGCAAAGCGGTCTCAAATCCAGTTTCTTATAAACAGGTGATAAACTTGAGTGGCTTATCACTAGACAAATCAAATAGAAATATGGAGTTCAAATATGAATTTGAAAATTCACATACTTCAAAACTGAAATTATGAAGATGGCATATTTTTTGAGACAACATGATGAATACTTTATTTTATTTTATTTATTCCAACCCCCTATTTCTTCTTCAGACACAATTTTATTACATTTCTGTGTATGTTCTAGGAGATTTCCAAATTCAGTTCAGATACTTTGAATATTCTTTGTTTGTTACAGAACAGTGAAAAGAAAGTTGCAAATACATAAATGTTGAGAGTCATTAATGGCAAAACAACAGCTTAACAGCTCTAGCCAGGGATAACAGACAGACATCTGAAAACAACATCCCAATTCCTGAAGCTCAGTTCAGGCACAGATAAAAATTAAAATATTCCACTTCTTCACAGATTGATCTCTAGTCTAACATTATGTTTGTCAAAACATAATACAGACACAATTACTGATATCATACGCTTAATTCATTCACACCGTAAGAGTAAAGAATTTGGTGGAAAACAGGCAAAAATGGGATTGTTTTATCAGTAATTGGTCTCCTTACATTAATTTTTGTAAATATAATCCTTTATTTTCAAATTCAGAACTTTTCAAGATACTGTGAGTCTTAGGGTTCTTTTGCTGTTTGATTATATGTCAATATCTGTTTAGATGTTGTTTTTATTGACTTGTGTGTGTTCTACAAATATATAAACTTTTTTTTAAGAATAGACTCACAGAACATCTTAAAATGGGATTGTAGAAGAGGTTGCATGCAAAAATGATATGGTTTATCAGTAGATGTTATGAAGAGAGGAATTGTCTTTAATGTTCTACTGTGAAAGTCTAATACTTTATAGCTTGGACTGAGTGCCAGGAAGATTGTCACCTGGCCAATTCCTCTAACTTTGCAATCATGCTTGTTCTACAAGAACTCCTTATGGACTCACCTGACACAATTGTGTAGCCAATACCTCTGGGACGTCCCTTGTCCTGGTCGATTGCTGTTATCATACGCACAGTTGTACCCTGTGGACCACAAAGGAAAGAGGAAAAAAAGAGGATTCCAGTTTTGCAGCCACTGTGGAATTTGTTTCCATATCATTTATCATCCTCACTGGGCAGTTCCCCACTGCATACCCTTGCAATTTGTTTCATAATTCCTAACTTCAAACATGCTAAATAGTCCTTCTGAACAGCTCCAATGGCAAGCCCAGCTTGTCTAAAGAGAGCATGGGCAAGTCAGCAGTAGATGCTGAAATTGCTTATCTTACTTAATTTAATCATGAACTATTTGTGAGGTGCTCAAGGACTACAAAAAGCATCTTGCTGGATATCCAGAGCAAACTCCCGCAGCTAATGGTAGCCTTTTAATATCCAAGTCTTCCACTCCTACACACCTATTGTACTAAACCTCAGTCTTGACCTGCAACCCTCAAAATGACACTAACCGAACATGACCCATGGGGCATCCATGTTCTTGTGGGCAGGCATGAGAGGAATTGAATGGTGTCTTTTGTTTTTAAAAGTGTACGTGGATGCTCCAACACCATTTCCTTTGTCACTTATCATGAGCCCAAGGTGCTGGAGCTGAAGTTAGGTCACCAAGGTGAATGTGGCTATTAGTGACAGAGCTTTGCTTCTGATTTGGGTCACTTACTCCTGGGAGCTGAAACAAAGAAATCCCAAACAGAGGCCATGGGAGGCAGGTACAGATCTAAAATGCATAAGCAACTTATGGACTCTACCTCATTTTTTGCTGCTTCTGAAAAGAACAGTGAGTTGTTTATTTTACTATGATGAGTTGCTCAATAATAACTGTCTAAGCTTGTAGTTCCACACATCAAATTTTGCACGGTAATCATTTTCTCCTATTGCCAATGATGTACAACTTGGAGAGATACTCCTATACCCTCTTCCCCAAACTAAAATTAGTTTCTCCATTATTCTTTGAATGAAGCAGCTCTGTCAAGTAAGTAACCAATACTTCCTGGTCCTTTTTTTTTTCTGCTGCCACCTCCTGTCTCCATTGAAAAGTTACGCTCCTTCAATAAAATGGACAACAAAAGTCAACTGCAAGTACATCTGAAATTCCTCACTTTGAACAGCCAGTCTCCATTTCTTCCTAAGGAGTAGGATATTGGTTAGAGCTGCCTTGAACAACCTGGTGCCTTCCATATGTTTTGGACTACAACTCTCTTCAGCCCCAGATTGGTACCAGGTTGGCAAAGTCTGGGTGAAAAGGTCAGTCAAAGGGTGCACAGAGAAGGAGAATTATGATTCAAACCCAGAACCCCTGGTTTTAAGCCTTCAGCTATGGTGTGTTGCATACTACTCAAGATAGTCTTAATTCATGTGGCTAGGATCAGAATGAAACTTCATACAGGGCTCTGTAATGGTTATGGAGCTCCAACCAACCACCTGCATCAAAGGGCAGCTCCCGATGTGTAATAGGGAAACTATCCACAATGGGTAAGGGAACAGGGAAGGCCGCACTTACATGGAGGCATGTGTAGGCAAGAATACCCTCCATCTACAGATCAGAGTTACTGAGCTAGAGCCTTCTTTTCCCCTTAGCCTCTACATCTTTCAGCATAAAAGCTATGAATTTTCTCCTAAGGTCATGGTTACTCAACAAATGCCCATATTTACACACATAATAATAATTAATGTAGTGTGAACATATTTTATGGCTTTAGGCTGTTCTGCTTTCCTTTGTTTATTGAGACCCAGGGAAAAGAGGTGTCCATTTTGCCCTCAGGAAAAAAAAATGCCAACAGTGGCATTTGCAGTCTAATGAGACAGCAAGAACACACATCTGCCTTGGCAGCAGCAAACTAACATTGTAATTCATCAGATGAAGGCCGAAGGTCAGACAGAGTTGCTTCACTTCTATCTCTTATCCAAATACCTTATTAGCCCCATTTTTCTTCATAAGTACTTTTAGACAGCCAGTTATTTGTTTTTTTAATCTTGGCATTGTGTAAATTGGTGCAATCGACAGAAATAGGTACTTCTAATAGACAACTATAAATACACCTGAAGTATAACAATTTTCCTGACAAATGAGAAAGATACAGCTCAGTTATCTCAGTTATAGGCAGAAAATCTGCATTCAAACGCAGGCATTTTCAAACACATTTTCTCACAAAATATGCATTTCTAAAGGTATTTTATCCTTAAAATGAAATTCCATATACATTTTGGTATGTTTTTTGAGGCAGATATGCAAGATCTGAAGAATAACCATATTTTGGTCAGCGCATTAGTAGCATCTCTAACACACACAACACACACTTTGTATTTTATACATGTATATACGCAGGCTTGCATATGAAAAAATAAATGTGTTAAAAAGGTATTTTTTAAAAATCTATATGAGCACTTTTGACAGTCCTTAACCATGCATTGCCATGAATAAATCTAACACAAACAGAGAGGTGACGGTTACTCACTAGCAGCAACAAAACAAATCCATTTTGTAAGTGCTATTGAAACCTACAGTTTCATATTGGGCTCCTTCAATACTATAGATACAGAAAACTATTTTTCAAAATGTTGTGCTGAAAGTTCTTTGAAGCCATAAGACTGTATTCCAGGCATTTCAAAAGACACTTTACGAATGTGTTCACATTAATCTGAAGACATTAACTATAAATCCTTGGTAACTGACCTTTGAATAAAATACCGTGCTACAGCCATGCTACTAACGGAAGGGAGAGTGTCTAAATCATCAACAATGATTATGTTTTCCAAACCAGTAAATACAGCTAAAGAGGCTACAGGTCACTTACATTTACCATCACTCCTTAGTCTGGCAAGCTAGTTTAGTCAAAATTTAACGTAGATCAACAGCAGAGTACATTCCTTTAAATGCATGAATTCCTCTATTCAGTTCCTGCCATCTCCAGCTACAGCACCTCAGGTAGCAAGTCTGAGAAACCATTTTCCTAGGATCTTTGACATCCATTGCCAAGTACAGTCTACTTGAGCAGTTGGACCAATCATCAGCTATTTCTGTATAAGGCAGCTCCTCATATTTGCATCCACAAACCATTTCCACCATCTTCCTCAGTTTTTAAAAGCTATTTTTAAGCAAAATGTTTAGTGCCGTCATATACAGCACTCGGTTCTGGATAGCCCCTCTATAGCTAACTACTCAGTTTAGCCACAATAGCCTTCAGAACACTGTCATGAACTACCGTATTTTTCGCCCTATAAGACACACTTTTTCCCCTCCAAAAATGAAGGGGAAATGTGTGTGCGTCTTATGGGGCGAAAGCAGGCTCCTTGGCTTCAGCGATAGCAACACGAAGCCTCCGAAGCCTGCGCTCCAGAGGCTTGGCGTTGCTTCTGCTGAAGCCAGGAGAGTCTGCTCTTTGAGGCTGGTGGTGGGGGAAAGCAGCGCTTCCCCCATCGCCAGCCCCAGAGGATGGGGGGCAGCGGGAAGGTGCGCGACACCTTCCCGCTACTCTCCAACCCGGCTTGGAGGCTGGCGGTGGGGGAAAGCAGCGCTTCCCCCATCGCCAGCCCCAGAGGATGGGGGGCAGCGGGAAGGCGCGCGATGCCTTCCCGCTACTCTCCAACCCAGCTTGGAGGCTGGCGGTGGGAGAAAGCAAGCTTTTCCCCAAGGAGGAAGAAGGGACTGACTGGCAGAGTCCATCCCTTCTCCCTCCTGTGGGCTTTTGCGGGAGATGGGGGAATTCCCCCACCTCCCGCAAAAGCAGGCAAAAGCCATGCGCTCTTTAAAGGGGCTGCGCGGCTTTGCTGGCTTTTCTAGGAGGTGGGGGAATTCCCCCACCTCGTAGAAAAGCCCGTAGGAGCCTCACAGCCTTTAAAGAGTGTGCAGCTCTTGGGAGCTTTTCCCCAAGGAGGGAGAAGGGACTGACTGGCCGTTTCAGTCCCTTCTCCCTCCTGTGGGCTTTTGCGGGAGGTGGGGGAATTCCCCCGCCTCCGACAAAAGCAGGAAGAAGGTCTTGGAGTAGTGCACAGGCTGCGTGCAGCCTGTCCGCTGCTCCCAGAGCTGCGGGGGGGAAATCATATTTTTTTCCTTGATTCCCCCCCCCCCGAAAACTAGGTGCGTCCTATGGGCCAGTGCGTCCTATAGGGTGAAAAATACGGTAAGTTTATATACTGACATTCAAAGGCATTGGAATCCCCCAGTCCAAGGCTTGGCTGTTTTGCAAAAGCAATTAGTTCTCTGTGGAATCATTTGCCACTTTGTAAGCAAACAGCAAATGTTCCAAAAGATCACAATTACTCAATCCTCGTGCTTACTTTTGATGCGAGATACTCACCGTAAGATTATTTCATTTTAATGTACTGGTTTCATGACAAATTCTTATAAATGCACCCTGAATAGTAGCAGCTGCTACATGTCATGTAAGATGAAAGACTTGAGAAAGCACTAGACCTCTGACATGATCATGGATATATTCTGCTAAATGAAAAGCGAACATGGTACTCATGACTTAGGATAGATTCAGGCAGTTGCATTTCTTTATAGCAAGAGTAGGGAACTTCTAGCACGTAGGACTTCAGTTAGCCTCTTCCAGCGCCCTGTTTCCAAACGCCTCCCCTTCTACAGTCTTGTTTTTCCTGCTGCTGAGTTGACCTCTCCTTGGGTGACCTCTTCTCTTCATGATCTCCCCTCTGCTGCTCAGCAGACTGGCAGGCAACACCTGAGTAGCAGGGTAGCAGGGGTGGGGCTGGCTGCAGAGTCCTGCTGTCAATTACTCTCTTCCTGGAAGCCAACCAATCTGCCAGTTAAGACACAGCTCTCTACGTTTGATGGGAATGGTATGTGTCTGCACATGAATGGATTTCAATGTGTACACTGTATCCTGTTTTTTTAAGTAACCAATAATTTATAGGAACAAACGTTTGATTTCTCCTGCATTTATCATTATTTGATTATGTATACGTCTTTTAAACTTTGATTTGATCTATTTTTGATAAATATTATACACCATCTTATGTATATTGCTTAGATATTCTTAAATTTTGATTAAATGGTCCATATCTTATTTTTAAAAAAATCAAATAAGAAAACCGTTAGAAGATTCACACAATCAAGATCAGATGTTATACTATGAAATTATACAAACAATAATTATCTATTTGTATTACCTATCTGTTATCATATCAGCAGCTTTATATCTCAAAATATTGAAAATCCAAGTTTTGTTGGTGGGGCAGTAAGTTCCTTAGTAACAAAAGGATTCCATTTACCATAAAAAGCAAATATTATATTTCTACAGCAAATGGTCTTTAGTCTTTGAATATAAGGGCTTTCCCCCAAAATGAGTTTATTCTCTTAAGTTGTGGTTACCTTTATGATATTTTCAAATATCTTGTTTGGAGATATTCAAGCATGAGGATGATTTAGACCCTCATTTATCTTTGAATACACCTGAAGAACCTTCTTGCTTTCAATAGTTTAATGCTTCTACGCACTCCCAGTTCTATATAATCTACGACTGATTTCAATGGGGAGCGATTTGGGCTTAAGGACATCTTGCAATGACCCCAAATTTTCAACCAACTGGAAAGAATTTGAGTCTACATAAAGATTTGAAAATGGCAGTGAAGAAACTAATACGCAGGAAAAGAAATAATTCTGCATAACACAAGTTTTAGTGATCCCATCCCCAACGTGCTACCCTTTAATTTGTAATTCCCACGGGAGAGACATGAAGTTCTGGCATCTCATTTGTAAACTGAAGTGCTCCTACATTCCAAAAGTGCTGGGTGAAACCATGGCCTATCTGACAGTTCACTCATCACTTGTCAAAAGAGAGAGCGTAGCTTAGAATGGTAAGTGTCACAAACCGTGCGGCACATTTCAAAAGGAAGGCAGCTGCTGAGCAGGGTGGGTTTAGTGATGGCGGAGGAATAGCAAATGGTTTGTAAATATTTATGGGGCAGCTTTACCCTAACAAGCCAAACCTTTTGTGGCCTCCATGTGTTATGATCACAGGCAGAAATAGCTTAGTACTCTTGGTTCGCATTGTAAAGGAGGAAGGGCTTTCCTCTCTGAATGACCTTTGTGTTGAATCCAAGGTCATCGACACAGGGTACATATACTGTACTCATATATCAAGGAAGAGTGTGATCCTGTGCATGACTCCTCAGAAGCAAATCCCATTGAGTTCAAAGGGGCTTCCTTCTAAATAAGGGAATGCCGCACTGGGATCTTATTTGTGCTCCCAAAGAGGGAATAATAAGTTCATGCATACCGTTCTCATTTACACCTGGACACCTGGAAGTGTCAAAAGTAGATTGGTAGGCAACTCGCACAATGTCCATCAGGACTTCATCTTAATATGAAGCAACCCTTGGTTTCTCCAGGTCTTATCTGTATTCAGGTTTGCTTTTGAAAACAAAAGGGAACCCCGGTCATTACAATTATTTTTCTGAGGATATTCTGTATATCATCATCTGCCGCTTACCTGCTGCTCAGCAGAGCAAGTGGCTATGCAGAAGAGCTGCAGATAACAATAGTTTTGAACAGGAACACAGGAAAACCCTTCCCTCACAAGGCATAAATGAAAGGGAGACATTGTGGAACCTACCAAACTCTTCTGCTAAAATAATACACACCTGCTTTTAAAAAGAATATGAATATTCTTCACCATCTTCCTTTTCCAGTGAAAGGGGAGGATGTATTATAGATCCCCTTTAATAAAATGTTGAGCTTCTAATAAAACACTCACAGGTAGACTTAAATATTATAAGGAGGAATTAACCAAGACACACTGAGTCTCTGGGGCAGTGACAGCACAAATCAACTCTGTTTCTTTAACATGATGTTCTTTCTTAAATGAGGACCTGGAGGAAGATGTTATCTATTTGTTATAGGGGTAGCTACTAGGCCAGAATTAAAACACATCACCCACTGTGATCACAAAATCTTTAAGGGTGTATATATAAACCGGGCCCCCAGCTTTTCCCCATGCAGATTAAAGTCCTGGGACAGCAAACTGAGGGCGCTTTCAGTTGTGGACTCAAAATTTTGCAAGGGAACAATTGCTTAACTGGTTGGTTTTTCATTGAAACAGGAACCACCGAGTTGTAAAAGGAAACCAGTGCCTTCCTAATGGAATTGATGCTGTCCATTGATTGTCAACACTCCTGTGCTACAATGCAGAGTTGTGCCGCTGTCACTAAGGATAACCTACAGGGCAATGTTGGTTTAAGGTGTTACTAAGAAGGTGTTACTACTCTAAACCACCTTAACAGCTTGTGACCAGTTTTCTTACGGGGTTGCCTTACCCTAAATAGGATCACTCAATCTGCAGAATAGGAACTGTTACAGGTGCCACATAATAACTCATTCTACACTCGTAATGAATCGATCTTTTTGTGTAGCAGCACCTACACTCCTGCCTATTAGCATTGTGCAGGCACCTTCGCTGTACACTTTCTGGCACCTGCTTAAAACATTTTGTTTAGGCATGTCTACCCAGACATGCAGAAGCTACATGTACTTTATTAGTTTTTAGCTACCGTTGCTTTTAACTTTCCTTTTAATATTTTAAAATAGCTGTTTTTAACTTTTTTAAAAATTAGTAACTTTAATGTTTTATTTTATTCTTTTATAAACTGCTCAAGGGGCTTTCTTACAACTGAGCAGTATATAAATTCTGTTAATCAATCAATCAATTTCCCCTTTATTTGCTTGGACACTGTGTACGTGCACATGCATGCATTGGGTTTACACAAGCAGAATCGGAGTTGTATAGCCCTCAGAATATCTCACATTTTAAGAAAGAAGGCACAGGCAGATAAATCGCTTGCAATGTCTCCCCCCACTTTCCTGTCTGTTATATCATGTTTAGGGGGGGAAGGGGTCACCAAGGGCACATGAAAAGTGTTTTTGTGTTACACCACAATATACTTGTTCTATAAAAATGAAACTATAGCATTCCTTCCTTCCTTTCTTCTATTATAGGATTAAGGACTTAAAAGGCAAACTGGAACCCCATATCGCAGGAGGAGGAGCTGGGGGTGGGGAGGGGAAGAGAAGGGTGCTGAAGAAAGCCGCCACAGCAGATTCCAGAGGCAAGAAATCCTATTTCGCACTCCTTAATTCCAGTCAAAGGGCTGATAGGAATCTGCTTGCAGTAATTTGCTGCAGTTTATCCAGTTCTTTTCCTTCTGTCGGCTCTTCAGTGACAGGCTGGGTGACATGCTGTTACTCGAGTGAGGAAATTAAAATTTGATGCAATAATCCCAAAAAGGAGGATTTTATTAGGTAATGTATAAAGTTTTAGATTAGGCGCTCCTGCTTGATACAGAGATAGAAAAAAAATCAGGCACGCTGCGCACCACTGATAAACAGAGAGAGAAATGTAAGTAGACAGACCAAGAACAATTGCTGGAGTCCTTTCCTGACCTTTGTTCAGCTTATTAAATCAGCATAAGAAGTATGAGAGGCCTGCATGTGCAACAAGAGCAGATAACCATATTAACACAGAAAAAGGGACACAGACCTTCAGATTTTAGCATCAGAAACCAGAAGCAACCAATGTGTCAGTAAAGAGCCATGGAACCACCCTGCTTACACCACCAGCAGCAGTAGGCATGGTGGTGGCAAGATTGGGGCTATATGAATACACCTGCTGGAGCATCAGATTGGTACAGTGGTACCTCCAGTTGCGAACGGGATCTGTTCTGGAGGTCCGGCCGGATCCTGAGGTTTTCGCAACTGGAGGACCGCTTCTGCGGGTTTGCCACTTTCACAACCTGAAGTTTATGTTACCCGAGGGTAATGTAAGGCGAGGTGCTACTATACTTAACAAGCTGCCTTCTATCAGACCATTGGTCCACATAGCTCAGTAGTGTCTACACTGATTGCCAGCACCTCCCCAGGTTTTCAGGCAGGTATCTCTCCCAGCCCCACCTGAAGATGCCAGAGACCGGACATGGGACCTTCTGAAGGCAAAACAGATGGTCTCCCACCAACCTATGGCCCTTCCCTGATTCACTACCACCCAGGTAAACTGTGGTGATGATGGAGTCAGGAGTGTGGCTCTGCCCAAGCATACTAGGAAAATCCATTTATGACAACGTGCATCATCCAAATTCAATGTTGGTATATACGTACACTGCATACACTTCACCATGGCAAGTTCTCTATACAACACACATAATGTAGTAGGTCAGGATAGTGATTTTAGACATTTCTATTGCACTCGTAAGCTTAAAATACTTATGCTCATGTAGTATGTATTGAGACTACAATGTGAAAAGCGGTCTGGATAAAAATTCTCTGCAAGCTATTTCATTGCTGCTTAAAAAAGAAAGAAAGCACCCTCCCACTGATTATTTTAGATGAAGGGAACCAATAAAGCCTCATAATTTGAGTGAAAATTATTCATTAGTGTTTCTGGATATGTTTTACATCTGTCCACTGTTCTCAGAAGCACTGAGCCAATTAGGTTGCAGAAAGTATTGGCCGGAGATACAAGCAAATCCCTTGGAGATATGAAAGCATTCAAAGAATATTGAGAGGGAAGATAGATAAGAATAATAATTCAATGCTGTTGTTTTGACGTGAGGTTTTTTTTTTGTCAGGCGGAGAACAACAGAGGCAAATGTCAGCATGCACAAGCAATTTTATGTTCCTCTGTGCTCTCTCTATTGACTTCCCAAGCAGTTCCCTAGAGGAAAAATACATGTCATTGTACATCCTCGATCCATCAGTCATATAGAGGACCTTCTCTGAACATTTACCTGTTTAACAGACTCCAAATGACAACAGAGAACATGATGTGGAAATCAGACAGTATAAACTCAGTATACCCTAAGAAGAAATGCACTGGGTCAGAATTCTTATTTTCACATTAATTCCTTTAGACTAGGGCTAGCAAAGTGACCCCCCACTTGATGTCGTTGGAGTATAACTCCCCTGACCCCTGATTCTGGCTGCAATTGATGGGAGTTGGCTTTCCCTGCTTTAGACTGCTATTTGAGTCAAATTAGATAGGCGGAAAGGCAAATTAAGGTCTCTTATAAACGAAGACTGTATTCTTAAGAAATATTTGTATTTCACATTAGACACAAATCCTCTCCAGGGCTCCCCCTGCCCCACTACAATGTCCTGTGTAAAAAAGTCTGCTACTTGACATTAATTGTTATGTATGTTACCGAAAGTGTCAATAGAAAAGGACCATTTAGTTCCAGACACTGCTATATTGTCATTTAATTTGAGAGATATTCCTTCTACAGGCACAAGGTCATGCAGTGAAGGTGATCCAGTACATAATCTTAGATGCTAGTGGGGATTTCCATTTCTGTAATACCATATCATTCTTCTTTCCTTCTTGTTATTAATGTACTAGGCAGGATTTCTTTCCGCCTCCTCTGCTGCTTATATTGTCTCATGTGAAGGAAAGCTTTAATATAAAATCTGGAACGATGTGTGTGCAGTTCCTACAACCATCTGTATTAATCAGTGACTTCCCTCTTCTCCAGCTACTTATCAGCCTTTTAAGTTAAGATCAAGTGCTTTATTGGTCAAATATTTAACACACCCTTTCTTAAGGAAGGAAAGTAATAATTTTCTGTAAGAGGTCCGGGATTGCTTATATTGACAACATCAGCAGCTGTGGTACCTTCTTCTAGCTTTCACAGTTCTGAGTTGGTACATGTTTGGATAGTGAACAAATGTTTCTGCATTATTCAGAAGTGAATACTAACAAAAATAATTACTTTGCACATATCAACAACTGAGCCACTTGTCTCACAGTGGTTTCTCCCTAACAGAGTCCCATCCGGAATGGAGAAATCACTCTCTCTCCTGTATTCCCCCTTTAACAATTTTGTAGTCCTGTACTGTATTCCAGTACCCTGCAAATCTATGTTCAAATCAGACGTAAAAAAATAACAAAAGATGTCCCCTCCCATCTTTGAAAGTATTGCACCTAGTTTGCCTTGTTCTGATATCTGCTTCCTCTCCTCTCTGTTCCAGTTCCCACTTCCACTTCTTAATACAACAAAACTGCAGACAAAAGAAGATTCAATTGGGATTATGTGGGAGACATTCTCAATAGCTCTCTTAATCCTTAACAAGATGCCGATCTAAAGCTCTTACCGGAGGAGAGTTCTCATAGATGTTCGTACTGTATGGCAGGTTGATGAAGATTGGGTCCATATCTTGCACATCTGTGATGGTGATCGCTAGATTGGCCAAAGTAGAAAGTGGTTTGGTTTTATCTTGGTCCTTAAAAATGAAGAGAGGGAAAATATTGAAAGAGAATTAAATAGAAAACAATGGAAACCATTTCCTTTTAACATCTTTTCATTGCTGTCTCCTACAGCAAAGTTCTAACTGTAGAAATGAACCTAAAAGCTGCCATATTTATTACAATTACGATTTACCCACCCTTCACCCTATGGCCCCAGGGCAGGTTACAACAATTAAAACACAATGTTAAAAATCATTTAAAACAATTTACAAACTCAAAAACAAAGTGGGTCTATACGGTATCAAAAGACAGGCCACAGACATGTGTATTCAGCATTTGCTGGAGGTGATATAACATTTCAGTAGGGAGAGAGTTCCACAATTTCGGGGCTGCCACAGAGAAGACCCTCTCACGCCCCTGAGCTTCTGATGGTGGTAGAACAACCAAGAGGCCCCTTTTGCCAATCTTAACACCAGAGGGGGTCTGTAGGCAAGGAAGTGGTCTTTCAGGTTTTGGGGACCTGAGTCATTCAGGGCTTTATACATGAACATGAGCATCTTGAATTGGGCCCGGAAAGAAACTGGCAATCAGTGCTACAGTTTTAAGATTGGGGTTCAGACTGCTGCAATTTTGGGCCAACTGAAGTTTGCAAGTCATCTTCAACAGCAGCCATATGTGGAACACACTGCACTAATTTAGTCTGGGAGTTACTAGAGCATGGAGTGCAGTGGCCAAGCCATTTCTGTTCAAAAGGGCTGGAGATGGGGAAAATCACTCAAAGCCACTGCAGTGGCCTACGTCTCCAGTGACAGGGTAAAATCCAGGAGCACCCCAAGCTGCGAACTTGCTCCTTCCAGGGGGAGTGCAACCTGCAGCCCCGCCTCTCAAACCTCAGAACTTGGGACACATAACACCTCTGTCTTTTCAGGATTCAGCTTCAATTCATCCAGCCCATCAGATAATGGTAGTGTGAATGGAAGATCTATTCTCCTAGCTGCAGATGCTTAAGATATGTCTAGACTCTAGAACAAAAGAAGCAAGATGCCTCCTACTCACTGTAGCGTTGACCTGAAGTTGGTAGGCCTGCGTAACTTCATAATCCAGGGCCCGGATGACTGACACAATGCCACGCCCACTGTCAATGGCAAAGAAGTTGGACGGAGGCTGGAAAGAATACAGCACACTTCCACCTGCTCCCTGGTCTGGATCTGTGGCATTCACTATGAAAATCGGAGTTCCCACTGGTGTGTTCTAGAAAGAACAACAGTTTAAAAAATAACATTATTATTTTTTAAAAAAAATACACGTGCTAAGTAAGCAGAAGTGCCTCTCTAGAACCACATTTTTCATTAAAAGGAGAAAAGAAAAATAAGGATCGCATTCCTGCATGAGAAACATTACCCAAAGATTCCAGGCAAACATTTTATTTCTGCAGTGTCTGTATGTAATATAACTGCCAGTTCTGAGAACGATTAACCGTGGAATTTTTCACTACACCATTGAAGGAAATTCCGGAGTGCCAGTTACTCTTCCTGGCAATCTCCGTAGCCACCCCCCAAAAAAAACTATATACCCTTTCTCAGACTATAACATGCTAATGGAATTTTAACCCTTACCCATGTACTCTAATGTAACTGGCCTCTTCTTCTGCTTAGCTTATTTGGTGGGTTTCTCTCTGAGAAAATGTCATTTATTTGGCATGCAGAAGATTGGCAAATAGTTACTCTGGAGATGGTATCACTGTGTTTGCTGTGCTTCAGTCCTGCTCCACTACACCACTGAACTTCTCTTCACAAACATAAAAAAACAAAACACAAACTGTATAATCTGTGAAACTTTGCTATGCACAGGTTGTCATCCTAGTGTAAAAAACAAAACCCTTCTTCAGTGCATAAGGAAAGATAATGCAATTGAAGGATGTTTTGGCAAGAATCTTCGGTTCAAGAAAACCCTAAACATTAGAAAAGAAAAGCTAAGAATCTGTAAGGAGCACAACCTTATTATATCTGGTAAATGTCCAAAGGTCCATGATTCTGTTCTGCTGCTGAAGTTAAGTAGGCTTGGCCCCCCCCCCATAAACTGCATAAGTGCATTGCTCTGATGTCTTTGGAGAATGGGATATTCAATATAAAACAAATATGTAAAATAAACACAGAGCATTCTGGGACCTCTTAAATAGGCAAAACTATGTCAACATCAGCTAGAATGGCTCCCTTCCATCATTGCCTGAGTTGGGGCTTTGATGTTTTTCTTGAAATGGCAAGCAGGGCAGCCGTGCAGCCGTCAATCATGGTGCTCCTGTTGCATTTTGATCCTTGTAGCTGTTGTGCATGCCCGTGTGCTGGAGAGGGATGGGGAAATGGATGCCAGCAGAGAAGTGAGTGAGCAGTGCTTTGGCACATGAGTTGATGAAACAAGCTCAGCATCCGAGGTACTGCTTAATACACCTCCACTGAAGGGCTGCAGGGTCATCTTGCTGGTAGCACCAGCTTTGTGAAAAACTCAGAAGACCCATGGAGGCCCACGAAGCTGCAGAACTACCTTCAGGCACCAGGCTATAACCAAAACCTTTGGGTCTTAACTCAACTCAGCTTAAATATGCATTTATTGGGTGTTGTTTTATTATTCTATTTGTTGAGCAGCTGCTCTTAATCCCCCCCCCCTCCGGGTATGTTATCTTTTTGCTATGTTACTGGTCTGTTAGTTTTTTAAAAAAAAACACACACCCAATATCTATTCTGATGCATTGATGTTTTACCATTATCTGCTATTAGAAGCTTTGAGGTATTTATAAGTTAAAGCAGGGTGTAAGTCTTTAAAACAAGCCAGTCAAAATGAAATAGTGCTGTATGGGTGGTTCATAAAGTTTGTTTTCTGTCTCATTCTTGCCAGCATCGGTTCCCTTACAAATCTAGAACTTTCTGCCAGTTTAATATCTGTACCAATCCAAACATACTCTAGCATCATTTTAAAGCTAGTTTGTTTCTAACAAAATGTATGAACTCTACTCATTCTCTGAGAAGAGCTTAATTACTTTTGTCATGCTTTACCCTATCTGAGTGTTAAGACTCAAACCATTACAAATTAACTATTAACATGGAGGAAGGAAGGCATTACAAATAGTAGCAGACTCAGATGAGGTCTTGAGTGCATTGTTCACCATAAGAATAGAAATAATATTCAGAAGGATAAAGCTGCTCTTGGTTAATACACATAGTCTTCTTTTTGACATGCAAATCTGCTCTGGTCACCAGTGATTATCAGCCTGGCTGGCTGCAAAAGTGAAGAGTTGGATTTCAGAGTCATTGTGCTTCATACAAAAGGCCTTAATGTCAGGCTTTGAAGAGAATTTGTTCTCTAACCCCCAGGCAGTTCAGACTAAGCACTGGGGTCACAAATGTCATACGGGTTTGGTCCTTATTTTGTCATACCAGTAGATGAGAGAACATCTTACGGCAAAGATTTTTCTCACTTTTAAACTGTAAGGTCAATGGATCATCTCCTATTTGGCCAGATTTCCCTTTTGGTTTTGGCCTTAGAGGGGAAAATATATAAGAACAAGGCTTGAAA
This sequence comes from Podarcis liolepis, assembly GCF_965112155.1. Classification (NCBI taxonomy): domain Eukaryota; kingdom Metazoa; phylum Chordata; class Lepidosauria; order Squamata; family Lacertidae; genus Podarcis; species Podarcis liolepis. Next base: position 33,310,495 of record NC_139556.1, read on the forward strand.
CATAAACTTTTTTTATTTAAGCTGTACAGGAGAGAGTCTTTTGCATTTGTACAGTGTTTATTAAAAATGATATGCTACTTAAAACAAACAAACCAACAAACCTCTAAGAGGTGTGCATAAAACAATACAAAACATTCTACTGTGTATTTTGGAAAGTGACTTGTCCGTTTGGACGCCTCTAGAGATATTGCCATCAAACTTGGCATGAAGGTTCCTGAGGTGGGGGTGGCAGTCTTTGTCAATGCTTTGCACACTGGCCACCATTCTGAATCAAGATGGCAGACCAAAACATGACTTTTGCGCAACTTCACTCATTTTTTGGCATAGGTTTGCATGTATAGGGTCCCAGGGTCAATCCCCAGCATCGCCAGAGCTGAGTTAGACATATCTATGTGAGAGTACTCAGAGTTGCAGTTTTATAGCTTCTTGCAGGGTGTGTGTGTGTGTGTGCTTTCGGGGGGATATAATGAGCCACAGCACCCACAAACACTTCCTCATTGACGTTACTGTCAGGATCAAATCCTTAGGCATATTCACCACTGAAGCTGCCCTGACCACAGTCAATGAAAAAGACTGCTTACGTAAAAACTCTGGATCACAACCTGCCTGATTAGTTACAACTGTTAACTTGACAAAAGATAGTGATGCCAATGGAAAACATGTCAATAACAAGTGCCTACATCTGTAATATTTGCTTTCTGAATAACAAGAAAATTGCTTTCCCCTACAATGAAAACATACCGTAAATTTCGCTCTATAACACGCAGATTTTTTCTCCTAAAAAGTAAGGTGAAATGTCTGTGCGTGTTATTGAGCGAATGTGTGGTCCCTGGAGCTGACTTGCCGGAGTGCAGGGGCAAAATAGGCAAAAATCAGCCAAAAATAAGATCGGGCGGGCGGGCGGAGGGAAGAGGGAAGGCGGAAGCTTTCCTGCATTCTGCCTCAGGGTCTTACTGCCCACCCGCTTCTGTTGCTGCGTTTGCTCAAACTAAACAAAGAGCAGGGAATCCCCTGCCCTCCTGGCAAGCAGAGGGTTAAGGAAAGGATCCCGTCCTTCCTTCTATTTCTTTCCTAGTCACACTCCCACGACTTCCTCCTCTCCGTGCTCTAGGGACTCGCAGGCAGCCGAAAAACACGCAAGTGGGAGAGAGAGAGAGAGAGAGAGAGAGAGGGCTGGCTTGGGTGGGGAGGGGGGAACTTTTGCTTTACAATGGTAGGTTTCTCATTTCTTTTCCAAAAGCAGAGAGCCCTGCCCCCAGCCCCCCTCCAAATTACAGCTTCTCCAAGCAATGTACTGCTGGAGGGAGACAGTATGCTTGTTTGGAAGAGAAACCCTGCTTCCCTGCTCGTAAGTAACAGCAGGCTGGATTGGAAATCATGGAAATCTCTGGATTTATATGCTGTATATCAAATATCTTAATCTGTACTTTCTACACGCGGCTGGTAAATCAGAATCTCCTGAGCCAGGAGGATTACAGCATCTCTCCTCTCCCCTTCATTAAAAGCCTAATACTCTTCTTTGAAGAAGTATAACGTGAGAATGTTTTTTATATATATTTTTAAAAGTTCTTTTCCTCATTGTGAGCTATACACTGATAATTGCTGCCACAATAACAATTGATTGAAAATGGAATTTAGTCTCCCCCCCCCCCATAGAGAGCTGTTCTTCAAACGTTTAGCCTTAATACAGTGGCTGATGTAATACCCTTCTGCTTCACTAGGCATTTTATATAGGGACATTAAAATTGATTTTCTACATCTTGGCAGATGAAAAAAAGTGTGTTACATGCCCTATTGCCCAAAAGTGTGCAAGCACAGAGCAAAGGTTGCAGTGACAGAGGTGGCCAAAAAAGAAATACAGTAAATAAAAAAGAAATCATACTTCGTATATCCTGCCTGGCTTGGGTGGGTGGGTGGGACTTTTGCTTTCCTTCCCTCCCCATTTAAAACGTGGTTACAAAGCATGGATCCACATGGATCCTCAGGATTTTTGCATTGGGCTACTCCAAACTCACTGTCAGATCACATGTCTGTGGCCACAGCATGAACCACAAAAATCATACATCCACTGTTTCATTTAGAATATTTTTTTTCTTGTTTTCCTCCTCTAAAAACTACGTGCGTGTTATGGTCTGGTGCGTGTTATAGAGCGAAAAATACGGTACTTAACTCTTTCACAGGCATTCACTTCTTAGTGCCTCTTTACATACCCTACTGCAGCTCAACACCTATGTCAGACACCATGAAACTGAGACAAAATCTGTACTGGCATTTACATTTTTTTTGCACAGTATTTACCACTGCAAATGTCTTTAGACTGACAATGTTTGCACTTAACAGTGGAAAATTCAATGTAGTCTTGCCAGAATGACTTGAGTCAACACTAGAAACATGCAAATGTACACAACGCCTCGCTGAAAAATTAAACGTCCAAATATACTTTAAATGTTGTAGATAACCAGAGGGATAATTAAGTACCTTATAATCCTCACAGTATTTATTTTCTAAGTGATGATCTGCAATGTTTAAAGTATCTTATAAAGCCCCACTCTTAGTGAGGAACCTCCTAATCTTCCCTTCCAATATGGAACTTAGGTAACTTCATGCTGATCATTTTAGAAACAGAACAAAGCCACATTCAAACTAAGGAGAACTGCAGGATACTCAGGGAACCCCAATGCATTTATTCTGAACCTCCCTCACCTCACAACAAAAAGGGGTACATTTTCCCCAAAACGTGTTTTTCATCCTCCTCTGTGACTATCTTCATATGTTCTGGTTAGAGCTCATGTGAGATGGATTCTTTTTTTAAACAGTTATTCTGAGACAGACACTGGCATGGAGATGTCAGCAGCTACTGCGACACTAACCTAAAACAACACCCTGGGCCGCTCTCTCAGTCCATCTCCTATCAGCCCCACAAAATGTAACTGAGGGAAACAGGATAAGAGGTTGCTCTGAGACATCATTCCCTCTAATAAGACACACACACCAGGGACACAGTGAAACATTTAGTTGCATGTCCCATTTTTATCTGCCTGCAGCCAATAATCAAGTCCATTAACTCTGCAAACATGTTAATGGCAAGAATGCAGTTCCAAGAAGCATCTGAGACTTGGTGGGGCAATCCCATGTGTTAAGTTATTGCAACCTTGTTCACCCCTGAAGTGGGAGGGTGGAAACAGATGTTCAAATGCTTAATTTTTGCATCATCATCATCATCATCAATACATAATGCACCTTACCTTGCTGCATTGCATCAAAGAACTTCTCTTCCTAGGCTATGTTCCTAGACCAGGCTAAGGAGGAAAGTGTTTCACTTGTGGGACACGTGAGGGAGCTCAGCTCCCCTCATCCAAGGGTACAGATCATAAATAGTGGAAACCTCCTCAACTTTTGATAAGAATGTAGTACATGAAGCCATATTTCAGAAAAGTGAAAATCCGGAAACAAACGTCGCTGAGCTTTTTTTTGGCCAAAGTTGTAAAGCTATTTTTAAGGAAATGCGCCAAAATCTAGACTTCCGACATAGGTTGACATACATATCTAGATTTTCCAAGACATTTCAGCAGTTTCCGCCACCCAGACATTGCTTCCGACTGCAGTATTCCAGTTATGTCTGGAAAATGCTGGATGTATGGCAACCCTAACTTGGAGGTACTTAATCCACAGAGACTCTTCTCCAAGTGTCACCTCAGTAAATACAGTGGTACCTCAGGTACAAACGCCTCAGGTTACAAATGCTTCAGGTTACACACTCCACTAACCTGAAAGAGTTACCTTGAATTGAAAACTTTGCCTCAGGATGAGAACCAAAATCGTGTGCTGGCGGTGCAGCGGAAGCAAGAGGCCCCATTAGCAAAAGCATGCCTCTAGTTAAGAACAGTTTCAGGTTAAGAACGGACCTCCGGAACGAATTAAGTTCATAACTAGAGGTACCACTGTAGATGGAGTGTCATGTGTTGCCATCTTTTAGCAAACTTCTCAGAGCCTCAGCACAAGAAAGGGGGCTTGGGGCTCCCAGGGACAGAGAGAGCTCCGAGTGGCTGTCTGCTCCTGCCTTCCCTTCCCTGCTGCTGGTCCCATCCCATAACTGGAAGTCATTTTGGCTCCTATAGGAAGCACTGGGAGGTTATTAATTATGTGGTCAGAGTGGAGACTCTCCCATCTGCTTTCTTTCATACAGCTCTGAAGAACTATGAATTGGACAGATTGAGTGCCAGGGACCCAAGTCCTTCCTGGGTATACTGAATAACCTGGCATAGGAAGACTACTGCCTTGGTATTCTGGAGCAGGAAACCCTGCTCTAACTGATGTGAAATATATCAGGGCTTTACAAGAGAGGATTGAATCCAGCAAACCTCTACCACGAATAAATTGGATTTCAAGAGCACAACAAGACAGCTACTATACAGAAGCTATGTCAGTGTATAGAAACATTAGGCAGGCAGGCACAATAAAGATGCCGCTCAAAGAATAAACCTCTGAGCAGAACAGATCTGCACTGTGCCTTTAAGAGCTCTCCACCGTATCAAAATCATTTCACGGGCCACGAGCTGCAGAACACCTAGAACGTGACTCATTCCAACAGTCTCATCCAACTGGCCTAATGCCAAATGCCCATCTGTGTGAAGGAGAGATAGCCTATATCACACAAGTTGACTCTTCTGTAATGGGATAAGCACTGGATGATAGTAAAGTTGAGGGCATAAGGAGGTGGATTTTTTTTTTATTTTTTAAAAAAGAATTTCCCAGCTGCCCATTTCATTAAAACAATCAGAAAATCATTTTGTTTTTAATTTTCAATTAAATTCTTTCCAGGCACTTAAAATCAGTCAGGGTGCTCTGCTGTAGGTATGAAATTTTAGAACTATAACCCCCCCCAAGATAATTGGTTTTCAAAGATACCTAGCATCAATATTTTACAAGAACAACGGAAAGCATTCCTATATGCTTTCTTTGAAAGGAGTTTCATGCTGAGATGAACAAAGGGAATCCAGGAGCAGGTCTTGCCTAATAATTGTGTTTGTTTTGGGGCATCCACTGTGACACCACATCTGATGGTGTGGCAGTTAAAGAGAAATAATCCTTGTTAGCATATGAAAACACAGTACAGATTTGGTAGGAATGCTTTAGGTGAAAGTAAAGGGACCCCTGACCATTAAGTCCAGTCGCGGACAACTTTGGGATTGCGGCGCTTATCTCGCTTTACCGGCTGAGGGAGCCGCCGTTTGTCCACAGACAGCTTCCAGGTCATGTGGCCAGCATGACTAAGCTGCTTCTGGCGCACCAGAGCAGAACACGGAAATGCTGTTTACTTTCCTGCCGGAGCGGTACCTATTTATCTACTTGCACTTTGACGTGCTTTCGAACTGCTAGGTTGGCAGGAGCAGGGACCGAGCAACAGGAGCTCACCCCGTCGCGGGGATTCGAACCACTGACTTTCTGATCGGCAAGCCCTAGGCTCTGTGGTTTAGACCACAATGCTTTACAGCCATATACGTAAATGCACTCTGGGTTTTAAAGGCAGCAAAAATGGATTAAAAACGGGGGAAAACACAAAGGCTGCATACTGACATTACATTTGCTTCCCACAAATCCAAAGAGCTACTTAGGACTGAGGTCCAAACAATAACTCTTCAGCTTTCTTCTTGGAACTATACAGACCTTAACTGCTTTATTTTTTGCATATTTTTTGCATAAAATATGCACACCTTCCAAATAGCCACACCTCAAATATGCACACCACACTGTGTGTGTGTGTGTGTGTGAACACCCTGACTTTGGAATACTCTCTGCAGGATTGCTGATACTACAATATTTTCAGCAGCCTAGGGTTAATATGTGTTTGTTTGCTTAGGCATTTTAAATTAGTTTTATGGCCTCTGTTTGCTTAACACTTCTGCAGTTGCCTTGTTGCCTTTGAATTTAATTGCCTGTATGAAGGATACTATGTTGTTTTATTTTATCAGGGTGGGTTTTGTTTTGTTTTGTTTCTAATAGCACACTGCTCTGGAATCTTTCTAAATTAAGAATGGTTAAGGGGGGGGATGTAGAAAACAAAAGAACAAGTTCCTCTGGGTGGTTTCCTTGTAACTATGGATAGGAGTTTAGCACTAGCCTGTTGCTCCTGTAGCTACAAACAAGTAAAGGTAAAGGGACCCCTGACCATTAGGTCCAGTTGTGGACGACTCTGGGGTTGCAGTGCTCATCTCGCTTTACTGGCTGAGGGAGCCGGCATACAGCTTCCGGGTCATGTGGCCAGCATGACTAAGCTGCTTCTGGCGAACCAGAGCAGCACACGGAAATGCCGTTGACCTTCTCACTGGAGTGGTACCTATTTATCTACTTGCAATTTGATGTGCTTTCAAACTGCTAGGTTGGCAGGAGCTGGGACCGAACAATGGGAGCTCACCCCATTGCGGGGATTCGAACCACCAACCTTCTGATCGGCAAGACCTAGGCTCTGTGGTTTAGACCACAGCCCCTTCCGCGTCCCTCAGCTACAGACAAACTAAGTGTTAATTTTATGTCCTGCCTTGAAAAGGTTTCAGGACCTCTTTCAATGGAGAGCTCCTGTGAATTCACAGAGTGCTTCCATATCCAGAAATGCCATGTGGCAATGCTAGTAATGTGAATCTAGCTTGAAAACGAAGGACGTAACTGGGCAACAACCAATGCCCAAACATCCCAGCATGATAGAGCACGGCTATATTAACATTTCCAAAAACAGGAGGAGCACACAAGCTTAGACACTGTCTTATGAAGAAGCAGTGGCTTCCATTCCACCAAAGCAAGTTCTATAATAATCACACTGGAAGAATGGAATAGGAACTGCCATTTTAGCTCCTGCTTTTTTTACATGAATAAGGAGCAGGCAGCATTCCCAAAGCACTCACTGCCCAGCCACAATCTCCCCAGTCTTGGTCCAAGACAACCATAAAAAGAAACTTTTACCACACCTGTGACAGATTGCGGGAAGGCCCAAATTTCGTTGGTGCCATTTCGTTTTATGACCCTAATAAACCTCAGGGCCTCAGCTCATCCTGCTAACAAGCCTGCTGGCCTTTAACTATACACTCACAAACAGGACCTCCATATGGCCCTTCCAGGGCAAAGTCACCCCACAATGGACAATGAGAAGCTGGTAAAAATGATTAGGATGCAAAGGCACACACATTGTACCAAATGCAAATAATGTGTAAACGGCAGGCAATCTGGCTGAACAGCTGTCTGAAGGTCGATGAAATGAGAGGAGGTAATGGAAATGGACTGACAAGCGTATATTGACGGGCTAAGGTAGAACAACATGCAGGTCAAGCCAAAGTCCTTTCTGCAATTCTTTCTAGAACTGGATTCCAACTCCTTTCAGACTATAGGCCCAAAATTTCAACCCGCCTCTGCCATCCATAGGCCAAATTCAAGGAGAGCGCAAAACAGCACATTCAAGTGTTCATTTTTTCATCCCTCCATAACAGAATCAACTAAACTTTCCATAACTACATCTAGTACCACAGAAAAGAATGCTACTGTGGTTATATCTCTTCTCATAAATACCTGTTGGCACATCGTTCAGGGAAAAAAAATCCATAGCTGAGTATTCCGTACCTCAGCTTCCCCTTCAAGCAGGCAAACACACTCCTTTCTTCCACTGATGTTTGAATTCATTAAACAGTAATGAATTTGGGTTCTCTGGAGTGGGCTGCAAATCAATTTAAAATCAATACCTCAGGAGCCTCAGTCACACACCTTCTGTTTGCTACCCATGATGCACCAACTAAGCAAACTTGGTTGCTCCACTTGGTTGGTCCACTCCTTTCATTAGAAAATTAAGAATAAATCTGAAATGGTAACAAAAGGTGCTGCTGGTGCCATCTGTATTAGAGTACAATCCACTTGTGAGTTTCAGTACATCAGCTGAAGACCAATTAAAAGCAAGTTCTCCAGCTGTACATCCAGACATTGAGAACTGTGATTCCTTCCCCCATGCCCCATCATTGAAATCTATCAAACAATGAAATAACCCAAGGCACCAGCAAAATAGATTCCAAAGAAAACTTGAGGGAGAAAGGCTTTCTTTTACTTTCTAGGTCGGATTTTAGAATAGTGTTGCACCATGGCACTCCAATCCCCAAGTGGTATGAGATTCCAGGGGTTTCCAGGCGCTTACCCAGAGATTGGTTTCCTCAGAATGAAGGACAGCAGAAACTGTAGTGTTGTCATGATATATGGTTTATTTGCATATATGTACAAGCTGAGCCTAGGGACGTGGGTGGTGCTGTGGGTTAAACCACTGTCTCGACTGGGCTTGCCAATCGAATGGTTGGCAGTTCGAATCCCTGCAACGGGGTGAGCTCCTGTTGTTCGGTCCCAGCTCCTGTCAACCAAGCAGTTCGAAAGCACGCAGTGCAAGTAGATAAATAGGTACTGCTCCAGCGGGGAGGTAAACGGTGTTTCCGTGCACTGCTCTGGTTTCGCCAGAAGCGGCTTAGTCATGCTGGCCACATGACCTGGAAAAACTGTCTGCAGAAACGGGCTCCCTCAGCCTTTAAAGTGAGATGAGTGGACTTCCGGGTTAGCGCCATCGACAATGGCGGAGTTCCTCTGACCGAGAGGAACCCGCTCCATGAAAATTGGGTCTTGCCGCTGCGGCGAAGGCAGAGACCCTTTAAAAATCCCAGGCAGAGGAAGCCTGGGAACGTGGGATTCGGCTGACACCAGGAGCGCCTCCCCTACTCGCAGGGAAATCCTTTTTCGGGGATCCGAAGCGACGCAGGGTGAGTGGCGTGGTGTTTTGAATCAACCGCTACTTTTACGGAGTGAAGCCGCACAGCCGTTGCCGGAGAGCGCTGACTTTTTCCTGTGGACAATTGGACTCTAAACAAGTACCCGTGAGTAGAACGGAAAATTGGATTAAGAAACATTTTAATTTGGCACTGAAGCGGGAAAGTTCTAAACAGGAAGTCCGCCTCCCGTTTTTGTAAATAGATTGAAGCAAAAACTTTGCAAGCTAAAGTCTGGAAAGTCGTATATAAAGGTCTAAATTTCCTTCAGTTATTACCACAAAACCCCTCTTGGAAGCAGGAGAAAAGGGGGGGGGGATTTTTGACTGTTCAAGCCTGCAGGAGAGAGAGTAAAGAAAGATAAATTTCCACCGTCTCAAACCTGGGAACGGGGTGTCAGAGACAGAAATTTATGGGGAAGTTCATTGACTGTGAATGGAAGGTCTTTTGACAGAGAGTTAAAAAAGAGAAACAAATTGATTCCAATGTTGCCTTTTGCATTCAAAAGAAACAAAATATTTGAAAAATGAAAGTAATTTTCCTTTGTTGGTCCTGCTTTCAAAAGATGGATACAAATAGAAATTGTCTCCTCTAGAGGGAGCTTGTTAAATTGTTGCTGGAGTCGATCTGGGGATTTCACAGCTGTGAAGATTAGGATCGTGAGACCAGACTCTGACCTTGAATAAAAATGTGTTTAGAAGAGGTTTTGGTGCTTGCTTTTTGCAAGACAAGCGCTTTGCTGGAGCAGATGCATGAGAAGATGGATTTGATGATTGTTGCAGTTAAAAACTTTGGACAAACGGCGAATACCCATATAGAAACCATTCAGGAACCAACCCAGGAACCTGTTTTGACAGGGCAAGTGCAAGTGCAGAAGATAATGGAGGAGGTTGCTGTTGAACCTCAAGTAACACAAATTGAGAGACTCGAGGCCCCGTAGGAGCATAAGCCGCTGTTCTTGAAGTTTGAATCTGGAGTGGACCGGGGGGGGGTCTGGAGTTGTGAGGGCCCTTAATTTTGGAAGGACTTTGAAACATGCTTTTAAATACTTTCTGGATTACAGTGTTAACTGTGGGGAATGGGACTGTGGGGAATGGGCTGATCTGCTGAGGGGAGATGGAGATATTTTTGGATTGGAGTCCTCCTGAGACCTACCCCCCAATGAGAAAGGAAAGAAATTAAGAAAAAGATCAACAAAAGACAAAGTAAAGTGCAGGTATAAACAAGAAGATCTGCAGAAGGGACATGGAAAAGACTTAAGAGCCTCGGACATAAGATCACCAGGTTGATGGACTAGATGGAATGGACAAGAAGGACTGACAAAACCCGAGACCAGGAAGAAGAGACGTTGGATGAAGATTGGAAGAAAGTTTTAAAAAAAATTATTTTGAGAATTAGTGTAAAATTAACGAGTATTAGGAAAAATGTTGGAATGAAACTATTTGGCTTTAGTAGAAATGATATAAGGAGTCATGTACAAATAAGTATTAAGTTTTAAGTTTTAAGGTTTTTTTATGGTAAGATAAGGTTAAATAAATTAAGGTAAATTGAATGACAGAATATAGTGAAAGATGGAAAGGATTTGTTGAGTTAATTAATAGGTTAGATCGTTAAGATAAATTATATAACAAAAATTGAGAAAGATGGAAAGAATTTGCTGAAACAATTATTTAAATTAGAATACAAAAAGGGAGGTGTGAGGAGGTCAATGAAACAAGTAAATGAAAGATAAAGATATGGAACATTGGATGTGTGTTTTAATGTGTTGGGTTTTTTTGCTGTATTGTTGTATTGTTTTTTATGCTTTTCCTTTTATGTATTGTAATGTATGTCTTGTCAAATTTTTTGTTGTTTTCTTTTCTTCTTTTTTCTGTAATTCTTAAACTTCCAATAAATATCATTTAAAATAAATAAATAAAGTGAGATGAGTGCTGCAACCCCAGAGTCATTCACGACTGGACTTAATTGTCAGGGGTCCCTTTACCTTTACAACCTGAGCCTACACTGGAGGGGCTCACAGCAATACCACCCCTACCAGGTCTTGGATTCAAGCAGAAATCAAGCATGGCTCTCATTTTCTGTCTTCTAGGTGCTTCTATCCCAGTTCATAGCTTACACAACTCTATTTCTTTCTCACTTCCAGCCATTTGATCTCTGGCACAAAGCTACTTCCTTTGTTATACTAATGACCATGCTTAGGCTGCCATTAACTCACCAAGAAGCTGGTCAGGCTACTTCAACAACTGAATTCTGCATTAAATTTTAACCCTTGCTGTATCCAGGACCCCAGGAATTACAAGGGACTCAGACATCATACAGAGTAACCCTCCAAACTCACAACAATATGTTTGAGAGAGAAAATATTGAAACCTGAAAAGTAACATAAAACGGGCAAGAGGAGAAAGGTTCTGTTCAGAAGTGGATCTTTTTTAATAGGTTCAACAGCTCATATTTAACGGTGCCATTCCCATGGATGCTGATGAGGTAAATGCTCTGAATTGCAAATGACTTTCATTAAATATGTGTTAATGCAATGAATTACAAGTGAAATTCTAATGATAGGACAATGGCCATATCACCTCCGCTCAATATTAATTGGGTGACACTTTATTTTAATGGTACATTAATTAACATGGAATTTCAATGGAAGTCTACATGGCACACACATTAATACAAATGAATTCATTACCGATGGTGTTATTACAAGTAATGACAAATAAGTCTGTAACAGTAGGACCCTTCAAATAATAATCACGAATCATTAGGTACCACATTAATTTATACAACATATTACAAATATATACATAGATTCTATGTATGCATTTGTCTGCTAATACCATTTTGTTTGCTCAGTGGTTTATTATTATAATCATCTGCATTTATGGCAGTAGAGCTGCTGTCAGGCACTGAGGACTCATTGGGCTCAAAAATATAAAGAAAGCCAAAAACACACAACAAACGCATTTATTTTAGATTCATCACACCCTGTCCCAGACAGTGCACAGTAGACAACAATATATGCAAAACCCCAAAGCCAGCCACACACACACACACACACACACACACACACACACACACACACACATCAAAACAATGTCCTAGCTTAGGAGTTTCAACAAGTGTAGTTAATTCTCTATGGTGTTTTCAAATAGATTGGATAGATACTGTATAATTTGTGCAAGTGTTTTCAGCTGCTGTTGTGATAGGGCAAACGGTACTGAACAAGTCTGTGAATAGCCATGGGTTGGGGGAAAATTCCAATAAATTAAGGTAAACTTTTACTGTTGTCTTCTTCAGCACATAAAATGTACTCTGTGTACTTTGCTGAAGTTACTTACAGCACAATCCTGTGCCCGTTCCCATTCAATGTTCACTTTTTGGGGGGGACAGGACCTTTATTTAAAAATGCAATTGTTATCCAGGAAGATACTGAAGGTTCAATACTCGATTTGTAACCAGTTTAGATCCTCATGTTTGCTTAGATAATTGCACTCATTTGACTTCATTTCCTTGTGCAGCAGGGACCATGCTTCAAAGTGTTTCCCAGGGGATTGAAGCCATACACTAAATTGATTTGTGCTTATTGAGTATATGTATAAATGCAGCAGCACTGGCAGGAGTGGTGATGGGGGCACTCATGATTCCTTTCAGACAACAAAATCCCTATTAAATCTGTTTGATTGGCAACAGGTACATTTTCACACAGCCTCTTCTGCAACTCTCCTGGGAAAATAATAGGTCAAATAGCCCTTTTCATCATGATTTTCAAACCTTAAATATAACAATTTTATTCAAACTGTGGTTTGCTTGTTTTGAAAGAAGCAAATATCAGATAATATTTGTCAGAGCTGCTTGAAGATCCTAGCTCACAGAGGATCACGCTAGCCAGCGATCATTAAGTAAAAGTCTTTATTGAATTACAGTTTCCATTCTCACGCTGCTGCGCGCAACTCTACGTCTAGTAGCTAGATCGGCGAAGCTCCGTCTGAGTCTCCGCCCCGTGTGCACCAACTTAATATCCTAGCCTTGCTCCACCTTTTCCGCCTGACTGTCCTCCTCTGGGTCCCTCTACCCCCCGGGGTTTCTTCCTTCCGGGATTCTTCTGACGCTGACCCGGACCCTCCTGCCTCCTTGCGCCGGGCTTTAGGACCTGGTTCCCTTTCGGGGCTGCTTACTGCGCCGCCTTCCTCTGCATTTGAACTTGGCGCGCGCGCCCAACCTTCCACTTTCCTCTTAACCGTTTCTTCGCTCCCCGATGGAGGTGTGGCCACTCCTGACTCATGCCCTCCCTCCTGTGGTGAGCTGCCAGCGCTTCCCCCCTGGCTCCTTTCCTCTTCCCTGCTTCCTGGCGGTGACGCTGGTCCCGATTTCCAGCTGCTCCCTCCTGAGTCCCCTCTGGCTCTATCTTCCTGGGGTGCCCCCCTAGACTCCCCCCTTGCCCTGGCCACTGGTGCTCCTTTCTGTGAATCCTCTGATTCACTGGAAAGACTAGGAGATCTCGGGTCGTCGTCATCACTCATCTTTTCTTCTGCCTCCTCCCCTTCACTCTCTGTTTCCTCCCTTGCCCGTGCCTCTGCTCCTAAACCCCTGACATCCATCCCCCCCTCGAAGCCCCCCATTCCCCCCTCCCCTCCTTCCGGTGCTGGAGCTGGGGGCTGCTGTTGCAAAGGGACGAACGTCGGATATCGGTCGCTTCCCGTGGCGGGTCTCCATCTGAAGTCTCGCGGGTCTTCCTCCCTGCTCTCGTCGACAACGGTCACCTCCGCTTCCATCTCTGTGCCGCCGTGCTCGAAACCAGGGTCGTCCCCGAAAACGTCCATGTCCGTCTCTCCCTCACTTCCTCCTGGCGGTGTTGCTCGTCCTGGGCCTTCCAGCCACCGTCTGCGGAACTGCTCCTCTGGTCTATCGTCCCACCAATACGAGGGTTCTGATGCAGATCCCGAGGGTGACCCCTCCGGGGAACGGACGTCTTGTGTCGGGTCCTCGTCCGAGTCGAACCCCCGGAAAGTGCTGGCCGAAAGCGTGGGCGTGAAAAGCCAGTCGTCGAAAAAGTCTGCTGGCATAGGTCTATGGGGGAAGAGGGCATGAAACTCGTCTTTGAGGAGAGGTTCGTCCAAGGCGTAGCCCGGCACCCAGCTGTTCGCACTGGCCGGGGTGCCCTCCTTGGCGAGAAAGTATTCTACCCCCTCTTCCCCCCATCTGGAGTCCAAAATCTCAGTGACTTCGTTGATGCGCTCCTTCTGTGCCACTCCCGCGTGCCCTGTTCTGTCTCTGACCGGACTCGGCGCCGTTCCGGGTTCCTGGAACCTGTGCGGTGCCTTGTAGGGAGTGAGCACCGATCTGTGGAATACCGGATGCATTCTGGAACCCTCCGGAAGTGCCAGTCTGAAAGCTACCGGGTTGACCTGCTCTTCGACTTGGTAGGGCCCCAGTTGTTTATGCCCTAGTTTCTTCTTGGCCAACGACCTGGCCGGCACTGCGTGGGCTGCTAACCAAACCCAGTCTCCCACGTGGAGCTCTTCGCCAACCCTTCTGTGCTTGTCCGCTTGTACCTTGTATGCGTGCTTGGCCAGCTCCAGGTGGCGCCTCAGCTGATCGTGGACTTCCTGCAGCTCCGACGCGAACGCATCTGCTGTCTGCGGCTCCCCCTCCCCCATTCTTTCCAGTCCCGGGAAGGTTCTGGGGTGCCTCCCGTTGTTGGCGAAGAACGGCGTGACCCCCCGTGGACACGTGCTTCGTGTTGTTGTAGGCGAACTCGGCAAGCGGCAGGTAATCCACCCACGTCGCAGGCTGTTGATTTGCATAACATCTCAGGTACTGCTGCATGATGGCATTGACCCGCTCCGCTTGCCCGTTGGTCTGCGGGTGTCTCGCCGACGCCAGGTTGATCTTGACATTCAGGAAGCCCATCAGCTTCTGCCAGAAATTCGAGATGAACTGCCGCCCCCGGTCGGACAGAATAGACCGTGGCAGACCGTGAACCTTGAACACGTGGTCTATGAACAGTTTGGCGGTTTGCTCCGCCGTGGCCACCTTAGCACACGGAATGAAATGCGCCATCTTGGAAAACAGGTCTACCACCACCAGCACTGCCGTCTTGCCCCTCGAGCTGGGCAGATCCGTGACAAAGTCCAGGGCCACCCTTTCCCAAGGTTCGACCGGAGTTTGCAGCGGTTCCAACAGTCCGGCCGGCGGTTTGTGCACTGGTTTGGCCCTCTGGCAGGTGTCACACCTCGCCACGTAGTCTGCGACCTCCCCTCTCATTCCAGGCCACCAGAAATCCCTGGCTACTAATTCCACCGTCTTCTCCTTGCCAAAGTGCCCGGCCGTGGGCGCGTCGTGCAGCTGCTGCAGCACCTTGGCGCGAAGGTCGTCTCCCGGCACGTAGATGGCCCCTTTACGGATGAGCAATCCATCTCGTAGCTGGAAACCGTCGGCCGCAGCCGTGCCCCTTTGCACCTCTGCCATCTTTGCTTGCGCGAAGGAGTCATCCTGCAACGCTCGTCGCACCGCCTCCAGGTCCACTGTGGCCGCGGCGCACGCCCATACTGTTGGTGCGAAGATGTGCATGGCGGCCGCTGGCGTTGCGTCCTCCAGATACTGTGGCTTACGGGAGAGGGCGTCCGCCATGATGTTAGTGTCCCCCGGGACATACTCTATGCGGAAGTCGAAGTTCGCAAAAAACTCAGCCCAACGTATCTGCCTCTGGTTTAGGAACTGTGCCGTGCGCCAGTGCTCCAGATTCTTGTGGTCCGTGCAAACCTGCACCGTGTGCTTGGCGCCGATCAGGAAGTGCCTCCACGCTTTGAACGCTGCATGAATGGCCAGCAACTCCCTGTCCCAGATGGTGTAGTTCTGCTCGGACTTGCTGAGCTTCCTGGAGTAAAACGCTGCCGGTCGCCACACCCCCTGCTGGTCCTTTTGCAGCAGGACCGCCCCCACGGCTCTGTCCGAGGCGTCTGTCTCCACCCTCAACGGCCTGCTGGGGTTGACGTGAAGCAGCTGCTCTTCCGACGCGAAGAGACGCTTGAGTGCCTGAAAGGACTGCTCCGCCTCCTCTGTCCAAACGAACTTCTTTTTCTTGGAGCTAAGCGTGTCTGTGACGGCCGCTGTCTGCATAGCGAAGCCCTTGATAAACTTGCGATAGAAGTTCGCAAAGCCGACAAACCTCTGGACCTCCTTCCGGTTGCGTGGACTCTTCCAATCCAATACCGCGCGAACCTTGGCGCTGTCCATGGCGAGCCCCTTGTCAGACAACTTGTAGCCCAGAAAATCCACCTCCGTCACGTCAAATTGGCACTTCTCCAGCTTGGCGTAGAGCCTATGTTGCTTTAGTCTGGTCAGCACTTCCTTGACGTGTCTGTCATGCTCCTGCTGCGATTCCGAAAAGATCAGGATGTCATCTAAGAAACAGACGCACGTCTTGTAGAGAAGTCCCGCCAACACGTGATGCATGAAAGCTTGAAAAACGTGGGAGCCATTTTGCAATCCAAAGGGCATAACTCTGTATTCGTAGGTACCCAGTGGCGTGAACATGGCCGTCTTCCACTCATCTCCCTCCCGTATACGAATGAGGTTGTACGCCCCTCGCAGGTCTAACTTGGTGAACACTTTCCCCTTCCGCACCTTCACCAGGAGGTCGTCGATTCGGGGCATGGGGAAGTCCGACGGCTTGGTCCCATTGTTTAAAATGCGATAGTCCACGACCAGTCTTTTTTGGGGCGTGTCTCGCTTTTTAACAAAGAATACTGGACTGCCCCCCGCTGCCTTGGACTCTCGGATGAAACCGCGCTCCAAATTATGATCTATGAACTGTTTGAGTTCCTGCAGCTCGTCCTCTGACATGGAATACAGTTTCCCCTTAGGCAGCGCCACCCCCGGCAGCAGGTCAATCTTGCAGTCATATGGTCTGTGAGGGGGTAGCCTGTCTGCCTCCTTCTCGCAGAAAACTTCCAAAAATTCTGCGTACTTGTGGGGAATCGCTTGCAGCGTGCCTAGCAGCAGCTGTGACTCCTCTTCCTCTCCTTCCTGCCGGGGCACGATGCAGTGTTCAGCACAAAAGGAAGAGCCGAAGATCAGCTGCCTCTGGTACCAAGCCAGCGTTGGGCTGTGCTTGTCCAGCCAACTCATTCCCAATACAATGGGCGTATCCGATAGTTGAGTGACATTGAAGCTGATGATTTCTTTGTGATTTCCAAGTCGCATCGCCATGGGCGGCGTCTGCTTCACCACTTGCCCCCCTAGCAACTCCCTGCCATCCACCGTGACAACCTGCAGGGGCAGTGTGGCCGGCAGCAACTGTATAGCGTGCTTGTCGACAAAGTCCTGCCCTATAAAGTCCGCGTTGCTGCCCGAGTCAACTGTGATGGGCACGTCAGTGGTGATTCCATTGGGCAGCTGGAGAGATGCGGTGAGCCTCACCACTGGTTTGGGCGGGAGGGGGTTCACGGGCTGTAAAACCTCTGGGGACTGCGTCACTAACACGTCTGGCTGGGCCCCAGGGCCTCTTCCTCCAGCCAGACTGCGTCGTTTCCCTGCTGTGGTCCCCCTTGCTGCGTTGCTGCAGTCACCATTGCCGAGGCTGCAGTAAGCTTGTGGAGCCTCTGGGGACACTCTTTTGCCATATGCCCTGGCTCCTCACAGACGTAACACTTCCTGTTCCCTCTAGGAGGCTTCGCTTTCACTGCTGCCGGTGCTAGGGCTCTGGTTGCTGACTGAGCCCTTGCACCTCCAACCTCCATAGGTTCGGCTCCTCCTCCTGGCGGAGGCGTGGATTGCGCCCGCGCTGCTTCTCTGGGAAGGAAGGAGGGGCCCCTGGCTGGTTCGCGCCCTCCACGCCCTTCGTCCCTGCTCCACGGACGTTCTTCCAGCCTCACCCCCACTGCCAGTGCCCTCTGAACGACCTCCTGGGTGGTTCGGGGTCTCTCCCCCCTCGCGATCTCATCTTTAATCGAGTTGTGCAGCCCCTCCCAAAAGAGGTCTCTTACAGGAGCCGAATCTCTGTCCCATTCCAGGGCACTGACCAAGGCGAAAAAGCGGGCATGATACTGCCTGACGCTGGCCCTCCCTTGTCTCAGCCCATGCACCTCCTTCCGTGCAAGATCCACGTCAATACTTGATAAAAAACACCCATCCATCGCTTTAATAAAGGCATCTGCATTCTGGAGCGCCGGATCCTTATCTCTCCATAAATTGCGTAGCCATGCTTTAGCATCCCCATGCAAATGGGACATGATGAATCCCACTCTCTCTTGCTCATCTCTAAAGTCTTTATGCAGCAGTTGCAGTGCGCACAGTACGTCGGCTCTAAAGTTGGGATACTGTTGCAGGTTCCCATCGAAGTGAGAGACCAGCCCGCCTGTCCGTCTCGCCAACCCAATTCCCTCCTGCCGGGGTGTCTGCTTTGTCAGCACGTCTAACCTGACCTGGAGATCCCTGCAGGCGGCAGCTGCCTCCTCCTCTCTCTTCCTGGATGCGAGAGCCTCGGCATTCAGTTGTGCCACTGCTTTTCTGAGTTCCTCTATCTGCTGCTCAGCCGTCATGTCGTCTGCCGTTCGTGAGCTCGCTAGTAGGCACCTGTTTCTCTCCCCTCCTCGAGGCTGTAGATGCCCACAATCGTGAGACGGAGCTTACTGTCAGAGCTGCTTGAAGATCCTAGCTCACAGAGGATCACGCTAGCCAGCGATCATTAAGTAAAAGTCTTTATTGAATTACAGTTTCCATTCTCACGCTGCTGCGCGCAACTCTACGTCTAGTAGCTAGATCGGCGAAGCTCCGTCTGAGTCTCCGCCCCGTGTGCACCAACTTAATATCCTAGCCTTGCTCCACCTTTTCCGCCTGACTGTCCTCCTCTGGGTCCCTCTACCCCCCGGGGTTTCTTCCTTCCGGGATTCTTCTGACGCTGACCCGGACCCTCCTGCCTCCTTGCGCCGGGCTTTAGGACCTGGTTCCCTTTCGGGGCTGCTTACTGCGCCGCCTTCCTCTGCATTTGAACTTGGCGCGCGCGCCCAACCTTCCACTTTCCTCTTAACCGTTTCTTCGCTCCCCGATGGAGGTGTGGCCACTCCTGACTCATGCCCTCCCTCCTGTGGTGAGCTGCCAGCGCTTCCCCCCTGGCTCCTTTCCTCTTCCCTGCTTCCTGGCGGTGACGCTGGTCCCGATTTCCAGCTGCTCCCCCCTGAGTCCCCTCTGGCTCTATCTTCCTGGGGTGCCCCCCTAGACTCCCCCCTTGCCCTGGCCACTGGTGCTCCTTTCTGTGAATCCTCTGATTCACTGGAAAGACTAGGAGATCTCGGGTCGTCGTCATCACTCATCTTTTCTTCTGCCTCCTCCCCTTCGCTCTCTGTTTCCTCCCTTGCCCGTGCCTCTGCTCCTAAACCCCTGACAATATTAAACAAGGGTGTGTGTGTGTGTGTGTGTGTGTGTGCAGTCATCCCTGAACTTTTGTTGGGTGCAAGAAAATTTATAGAGGTATCTCCAAAGCTGACATTTTATTTCTTTATTTCAAATATACCACTTAACCCCAAACAGTTTACAAAAGGAAATACAATTTATCAGACAATGAAACTGAAACGCTTCAATGCCAAATAAAACAATTAAGATCCCAAACAAAATGAAGTACAGCAACAGAGTCGGAAAACATAAAAAGAGCTGGAGATACCTTCCCTCTTCAGCCCGCCCTGGCACATCCTGACTCACGCTATGCAGCAGCCACTCCACTAACATACACATATCATACCCAGATTCTGTTTTACATCTACTCCCCAAAGGCTTCCCTATTACATAAACACAAGTCATATAGTATCCACTACTCAACCAACATCACTTATCCCATTCTATCTCATCCCCTCAGACACCTCTGTACATGTGTGAAGGGAACACATCAGATCATAGTTTGATATCCTGATTAATTAACAAACTATGGTTCATTTGAAACAATGTCCTATGTTCAAACAAAACAGGAATATGTTGTTTGCTACAAGTACGGTATTTGTTACAAGCATTGTTATGGAAGCTTTGAACTTCATCCCTTCATGAATAAAGGAAACTGGAGTGCATGAACCCAAGGCTTGATGCAATGTGTTCCTATAACATATATATTACTAAATTTGGCCTGAGACTTGCACCTGGATAAAGCTGGTGGCATGCATGCGCGCGCACACACACACACACACACACACACCACTTTGTGTGCTTTCATTGTCCAGGCATCACTTCCAGGCGTTGCTTGTCTTATCTGAAATCAGGCAGATTCTATTAATGAAAATCTGGGCCTGCGATAACTTTTCTATTCTTTCCATGCTAAATGTACAATCGTATATAATGAAATGGTTCCTTTATGTTCCAGCACATATCTACATTGAGTTGGACTAAAATGAGATCCACCCCCAAATATACCAAAATTTGAATGAATTTGAAATAGTTTAAGAGGCACTGGCACCTTATTCCAGAATTTGCGTGTGAGGACGTCCCAAGAGTGCTTCCCAAGCATCACTTCCACACTGAACAGTGTCTTTTACTTCATGGATACTCGAACCAGTGTGATTTGATAGGAGCAGCTGGTTTGGAATTTTCAAGGGAACACCAATAAGACATGCCATCCTTTTAACTGATTTTTTCAACCTCTCCCTGCTCATTGTTGGCTCTTTGCCCATGTTAGCCAACAATCAACCCATCTTTTATCACAACTCTGCTGCTCCCCAACCCCCACCCCAAACTATGATAGGCAGCTTACTTTATATAGGTGGGCCCTTGGTTTCTAGTTTTCAAAACTAACCACAAGCCCTTCTCTTTTGGAATGTTCTGCAAGCATTCCTCATGCATTCATTCTCCCTTCTCTTTGTCCATTCCGTTTTCCTCTGCCTATTGCTTCATTCAGCCTGTCAGGAAGGAAGCACTTAGCACCTACTGCTAAGAACAAATCTGTTATATAGGCAAGACACCTTTGATGACAAGCAGAAAGAAGTGGCTGACATGCCAGCTGCCAGTTTTACTTCATGTTATTCTCTTCCAGGTGAAGAACAGGGGGCATGAGATCTTGACCTGACAGCTGAGCTTGGGCTGCTCATTTTTCTCTTTGCTGTAGCCAGAGGGCTGTTGACAGAGACTCATCCTTGACGGAGGATGTGGACAGCTGCATAGTTCAGTTTCCTTAAAATGATACTTCACTGTTCTCTGTTTAAAAAGCACCATCGTTCTGAATATTGTAACGTTTAATTCATTCAATTCCTTTCACATCCAGTTTTCACATTAAGTGTGACTGAGAAATTTTTTACTTTTACCACATCTATTTTGAACAAGTATTTTTTTCAGGATTCTGAAGGCACGCTGACCCATAGCGAGAGATTGCACTTGCCACATTATCTAACAAATATTTATATACCACTTGATGGTAACAAAACCTCAAAGTGGTTAGAGTAATTGAAAACATTTAAAAAAATTAAAATCAGGAGTAAACTAAATAGAGGTTAAAATGTGTAATCTTATCTGATAATCTGATTAATAGTCTTTTACTTGGACTTAGTACAACTATACTCATTCTTTGTGCCTATTTCCTGGTTTAGTTTTTATCTTTAAATTTTTGTCCATTGTTACAATTGTTCTCTCTGTTTTATATACATTATAAAACAAAATTTAAAAAAACCAAAAACTTTACAAAAGAAATTTACAACAGTGCCTTCACAGGCTTGCCTAAACAAAACTGTCTTCAGCAAGCGGCAAGGTTCTGAAGGGAGTCAAACTAGTCTTTCCCCACTTTAACAAATCCCATTAACCCCTCGGCTCTGCATGTACAAATGCTCTATTAAAGTCTCCGAAAACTACAGCTAACATTGTTTTAATCTTTCACTCTGAAAACATTCCCTTACTCCACAACTCAGATTTAGGAGGGAGGGCTGTTTAGAGGGTGTGGTTTTTTCTTTGTGGTGTCCGGCACAGAAAAAATAGCTTTAGCTGCTATTTTGATGTCCCAAAGCACTCTCAATCCGTTGAACACGGCCAAAATGGTCTGATCATCTCAATCACATCAATAGAGAAGACCAATAAAATGGAGGCTTTCGCTTCTGTGAAAAAACAACAACTTGCCTAACAGCTGTGACACCGTCTCCCCTTCAAGTCCATTTTGTCCTCTCCCTTTGCAAGCCCTCATTTCCCACACGATAGTGATTGCAGCCCCTCTTGATTCTGCTGATTAGAAGTGATGATGCAGCCTTGTTCCTTCTACTTTAGCCCCTGCCTTCTGTTATTAAATGCACCTTTACCTTGTTTTGAAGCACCCTTTTAGTCAGTTGGCGCAGTTATTTTTTCATTTTGGCTCTTTTCTGTCTGGATTTTTTACTTCGCCACCTGCCAGAATCCAGCGCAGCTAGGCTTGCAAGCATGGCATTAACGCCTAACCTCTCCCCCCTCTTTAAAATAGCTGTAATAATGCAGAGTGAATAATATAAGCTCCATCTAATGTAACGTTGATTAAAAAGTGCTGCCTGCCCTCATCATTTCTCTGTGGTAACTCCACAGGAGCAATGGGAGATTGTTCTTTGAAAACCAGGAGAGACTGTAACTGTGGGGATTTGCAGGCAAAAGCAACATCTCCAGTTAAGAGTTGCTCTTTGAGATTATATTTGTGAATTTTCAGGAAAGTAGGGGAGCATTAGTAGTATATACATGCATGCTTGCATATATGACAGACAAGACACTGCCTTCTTGCACCTTTTGTCTACATAATCTCACAATCAAACTGAAAAGAAGGAGAAGAGCAACAGGGAAAAATACAAAACCAGAGACGGGGGTGAATTAAAACAAGGCATTGGAAAAAAATGCATGCATGTTGTAGAAGGAAAAGTTGAAGATTCACCTATTACATTACATACTAGAAATGGGTCAAGAACATCACAAGAATATAATGGGATGTGATCCATACAGTTGCCCTCATAATACTTTTGACAGTGAAATGCAATACCCAAAACTAGTCAACTCTCTCAAGCCCCAATAAGTCACATTACCCACTTTCAAGGTGCAAACTCACATTCTAATTACCTCAATTCTGTGGTTGACAGGAGAGTGATTTCAATTTGTGTAAAAATATTTATGTCTTGATTCTCCATATGCTAAAGTCAGCTCACAACTTTTTAACATACAAAGCAGTACAAAAACCAGTGCCTATCAGCACAGAGAGAACAGCAGCAAATTAATCCCTCATCAAGTCCCATAACATGCGTTTCCTTCTCAGAGTGTTACAGGTATAGTAGTTATAGCACTGCCTGCAGATAAGGTAACTTTATTTTTTAAAGCTTTGTAGTAATGTCCACCTGCACTGACAGCACTTTGGATTTCCCAATTGCAGCTCTTTGAAGGACTAACTACCATCATTAGGGCTGCATCTGTCTCCCTAAATACTTCACTCAAAAGTTTTGAGTCACAGCACTATCCTGCTTTCTTCCTTCTGTGATTTCAAATTCAAACAGTTTTTAAAAAACTAATTTTCCAACCTATGTGGAAAAAACCTGCTTTATGCAAGACGAGTCAGAATATCAAACAATAGCTGCTCGGAAGAGTACATCCTTACTGCTGTTTTGTTGCAAGATTATTATTTTTTTGATACGGAAAACAAACCTCTCTCAAATGTTTCTGCAACATTTCTTGGCTAAAGGTGCTTGCTTCGTGGCCTGTAGTGAGTGACGTATATACTCTACTAAAACTTGTGGAGGGAGACCTTTGTTTAGAAGGCTGCCAACAGAAGAAAAACAAAAGTGTATTTTTCAATCAGCTGTCAAAGTTACAAGACTATCCAGTCAGCTTTTGGGAAAACCCGGTGCTTTAAGAGCTAGCACTATCTGTCGAACTCATTCTTGTCTGTCTGCTTCTTTCAGTTCAGCCTATACTGGAAATCAAGCAATATTCCCAAATCACTGCAAGTCCTGAACTACTCTCTTCCCATAAGGAAAATTAACTTCTAAAAGTCTTCTTCTGAACTTCTCTGTGTTTGGTTTAGGGTCAAACAAGGGCATGTATGAGGGTTACTTCTTGCCAGACTTTTTATACATGTACAGATGCCCGTTTTTGTACAGATGTTTGAGTACAAAATACATACACATTATGAAGATGCATAAATTAAGTATTCCATTTAAAGTACACACAAGCATGTGGTGGTCAAGAGCTGCTATATTATTAAGAGAAAGCTGCAACTGACACATTCATGCAGCCTTTGTCACTGATATGAGGAAAGGGTGTGTGTTTCTATGATCTGCCTTTTGTGACTTTTCAAATTTTTGAAGCTATACCTTCTCACAAATGAGCAAACTATATTTTTTTCCTTTTCCTTTTTAACACAACAATACATGTACCCATGCCCAAAGTGTTCCAAGGCACAATGTAAAAGCAAAAAGAAGAAAAGTCATCTGGATAAGCCAACTTCGAAATGTAAAATAAAGCCCTGTTCAGTTGTTCTCTTTTTCTTCCAAGAAGTTGCAGGGGACCATTTCACTCCGGAATGTACAGGTGGGGGTGGGGGGTGGGAGAAGGTAATGAGAAAGCAGGAAAGGTTTTAATTTCACGGCCTGCATCAGGCAGCACAATTCTGGACACTTTTGTTATCTGAATTGTGAGCCTATCTCTGCTCCTGGTACTCCTTGAAGCAGCATTGGACAGCAGACTTTATAAATTTTATTCTTTGCTAGGATGAGGATTCTGTTCAGGTGAGAGATCTCTCCGGCCAGGCGTACACATTTAATAACAAAATGCTTTCAAGTTTGAAAACAGAACTTTGTGCTTGTGTTGCTTGAGGTTGAGGGGCTATAATTTACATGGTATGGTGTACAAGATATAAAAAATTTCTCAGAAGCTTGGTACAATCATACCGATTCTTACTGGTTCCTCCATCACACTTAACCCCCACCCTACCCCCAGTGTTTTTCCTACAGTCCTTTCCAAGATGTTATGACTGCAGATTTATGTGGTGCTTTTTAAGTGTCCAACACGTTTCATACACATTCTCTCAGTAACCTTATAAGGCAGGGCAGTACTGATAACACAGCTGGTTAATATTCAGCAAACAAATGAGCATATACTACTAAGGGGTGCCACTGAGGACAGGCAACAGGGCAGTTAGGCCCTGCCCTCCTCTGATTCAGAGTATGTGTGTTTATTCTTCAGTATCACCAATTCATTTGGATGTTACGAGGCATAAAAAGGCAGCCATACCAAATGCATATAGAATTCATTGCTTTTCATCCATTTAATCTTGTACATATCCAAAGAAAGACTTTGAACCTTGTTGTGAATCATTACCCTCCTCCCACAGAAGGGGGCCTGAAATGGCCCCCCTGCTACTATTGAGTTGTGAGCAATAACCCAATGTCATTGTGAAAGAAGTACCAAATTCCTCCAAGCCTCAGTCTATAATATTTTGTTACTCGGAAAGTGCCATTGTTCTCCCAGGCAGCTCATATATTCTTATTTGGGATGCACACCAGTATTAAAGACTGCGTACAGTTATACAGGTGATATCTTTTTAGAAGTAGCCTTTTCACTTTTGATATGGGGGTGAGGAACCTGTGGCTCTCTAGATGATGTTGGACTACAGCTCCCATAATCCTTGTTTGCTGGTTATGCTGGCTGGGGCTGATGGGAGGTGGAGTACAACAACACCTGAAAAGCCACAGGTTCTCCACCCTTGTTTTATATTAAAGAGAAGGGAATTCTTCCCCTTAAAAAGTAAACTCCTCTGTACCTTGTTGCTGCCAAAGATAAAAAAATATTGGTAAGTCATGTGTTGAATAGGTGAGAAATGGGTCATAAAGAGAAGAAACCTTCAGCAGCTGGGTTTCAAACTCTCCCTTTGGAGCTGATATAGGGCATGAAGCCACTTCACACAAACAAATTCTTTTTTAATGCTTTAGTTTTGATTAAATAACTTTTGTGCAAGTGAACCATCATTGCTTTTTGCAGAGAATCCTGGGAATTGTGGTTTGTTAAGGTTGCTGCTGGATATCTCATGCTCACAGAACCACACCACTCAGGGGGAGAGGAAAGTACTAGTATACATATAGCCAAGGTGCCATTTGCAACTTCCTAATGGCAATAGATAAATCAACCACAGGACATGGGACTTCTGTGCACATCTGACTGACAGAAAGTTTTCTTCTTGAGTAAACTGTCTTCAAAGTTTTATTTGTCAAACTTCTACTAAGTCCAGCCTCTCCCCCCCCCCCAAACTTCTGTTTCTATTGTGTTTTGTCAATATAAAGTTTAGCTTTCTGGCAAAGAACTCGGGATGAAAGAAATCAGAGCAGGTAATTGCTGCGTGAAAATGACAGCACAGCGATTTACACAGACAAAAATGGGCTGCAGAATACCAAGAGGCAGCCAACGGCGGAGAATCAATACCTCCCAAGAGGTAGGATTATTAGGGAGGGAAAGGGGCTTGAGAGATCCATAAGTGCCTGATGGCTGACTATTTCCAAAAGGCCATCAGCTGAATGAGAAATGCCTTCACAGACCTTCTTTGGATAAAAGAGGCAGGACAGGGCCTCAGTATTTTGACACTTGCACCTTTAGGAGTAAGAATAAGAAAGGTGCTGCCATGCAACCTTCCACTCATCCCAACCCCAACATTGGTTTCTTCTTCAGGAGATTCAACCCTCACCACATTGTCTTGCATCACTCTGTCAGATCATCATGAGAGCAGCCATACCAGATCTATTTGTTTTATGGATTCTAAATATTGGCATATCTCACACCATTATTTCTAGGCTCTCTGTCCAGTTGCTTTGGGATCCAGAGTGCTTGTTCCTGGAGTTGGGACAGATTACTGTCCACCTCGCTGCCCAGCAGTCTTCCTGCCTGAGATGACAGAGCTGGTCTCGGACTGTTGGTGCTGGGGAACTTCCAACATCCGTGCCAAAGCGATTAGCCCTGGGATGGCTCAGAACTTCATGGCTGCCATGATGACCATAGTCCTATGTCCCAAAATGTCATTGGCCCAACACATGTGGCATATCACACTCTGGACCTTGTTTTCTTGGCTGGGCAGGAAGAGGGTGATCTGAAAGTGGGGACTATTGATATCAGTCCCTTGTCATGGTCATATCACTTCCTGTTGAAATTCAGGCTCTAAGCAACTTCCCATCTCTGCAGAGGTTGGTCTGTCCTCAAAGGCTGATGGATCCAATGGGTTTCCAGGTGGCTGTGAGGGATTTCCCTGCTGACAGGACTGGAGCTCCTGTTGAAGCCCTTGCCGACCTGTGGAATGTCTGGATGGCTCAGGCCATTAACATGATCCCAAGGGCTTTCTGACGGTAAGAGCTGTTTGACAGTGGAACGGACTCCCAGTGGAACGAGAGCCAGTGTGGTGTAGTGGTTAAGAGCGGTGGACTCGTAATCCGGTGAACTGGGTTCATGTCACCGCTCCTCCACATGCAGCTGCTGGGTGACCTTGGGCTAGTCACACTTCTCTGAAGTCTCTCAGCCCCACTCACCTCACAGAGTGTTTGTTGTGGGGGAGGAAGGGAGAGGAGAATGTTAGCCGCTTTGAGACTCCTTAGGGTAGTGATAAAGCAGGATATCAAATCCAAACTACTCCTCTTCTTCTTCTTCTTCTTCTTCTTCTTCTTCTTCCCTTGGGAGCTGGTGGACTCTCCTTCATTGGAGAGCTTTTAAGCAGAGATTGGGTGGCCATCTGTCATGGATGCTTTAACTGAGATTCCTGCACTGCCAGGGGTTGGGTACCAGATGGTCCTCAGGGTGCCTCACAACTCTACAAGTCTATGATTCTATGAAAGCATACAAATAAGGCTAATATGCTTTTGAAATATACATATGAAAATATAAATATAAATACAACCAGCATACATTTGCATACACGTTTATCATACAGGCACACCAACGAGAAAGCCAGGACTGGCTTTAAATCTTTATCAAATTTACACTTTCAGCAAAAGTGGGCTTGCTGTCAAGGAATGGATTCAATAGTCCTAAAAAGTCAGCTCATGGGTAAATAATTCTATCTTTAATTTGAAGAGTATCCATCTATCTTACTCCCTCCCACCCTAAAACCAAGCTCTTCCTAGAAAACTAAACAATAGCTTATTTAACTTAGCAGTAGCAGTTTAACTTAACGCAATGTCCTGTCTACATATAATGCCATCCATATAAATCTTGATATATATATTTTTAATAGTGAACCTCAGCTGTGAGCTCATCTGTTTAGGAAATGATGGGTTAAAAAGCCCCAAATGGTTTATAAATGTGTTCTCGTGATCACACCAGAAGTTCAACTGCAGGAACAGCTGCTCTTCCTCTACTTAACATGAGTCCAAACAAAAATAAAACCTTTCCCTTGGCAGAAAGTTGAGAAGGGGGAGGGGGACAAAGGAGAAAGAGCAACATATTTCAAATGCCAAAAGGAAAGTGTTTGCACTGAATTCCATCAGAGTTAACAAGGACTTTCCCCTTGAAGTCAGATGGAGAGCTGTCTCTGAGATTTTTGCATCTTTTAATTCATTTGAACTGACAGTCTACCGACCACAAACTCCTTTTTCCATCCACAGCGCCCCCCACATTTTGCCCATTATACACTGGGCATAAAGAGAGGAAACAAAGAAATTAGAATTAAATGGAAATGGAATACAAAAAGTACAAGATGTGAGGATTCAACTGGCACTTAAATATATTTAAAAGTTCAAACTGATCCTCCCCAACATTAGTAATTGGTGGCAACACAATCTTAGTATGGCAGTAGTGGGACAAGAAACCAACATCTCTATTCAGACCCAAATGAATAAAATTGAATTTCAGCTTTAAGCTGGAATTTCCCTTCAATGTTCTTTTGTTCAAAGATGGTCACTTTAAGTTCAGTAACAGAGCAATGAAATGCTCTTCTGCTGGTTTCTGGATATTGCTATTTTGGATGTCAGAAATGTGCTCACCATCAGAGGTGAGCTGCTATAGCCATTAAAAACAACTCCTTGCATGGCCAATCTTGTGGCTAACTGTTACCAAATCTGCCACCAGGATTAGTTAATAGATAAGGACAGGATGATCTGAAGTTTACTTAGTTGAAATAAAATATGGTACCTTTTCTTATGTATCAATAATGATCTGAGACTATGTTTGACAACCGTCAAACCCTGTGTTGACCTGCCCACTGGCAAAATGCAAGCTCACTGATATTTGCCAAAATAGACCTTAACAGAGCTATGA
Source organism: Podarcis liolepis (assembly GCF_965112155.1). Taxonomy (NCBI): domain Eukaryota; kingdom Metazoa; phylum Chordata; class Lepidosauria; order Squamata; family Lacertidae; genus Podarcis; species Podarcis liolepis. Next base: position 33,339,474 of record NC_139556.1, read on the forward strand.
AACTGATCCTGTATTCTGTTATTTTATGCTGCTTCTATCTGCTTGTTCAAGAGTTCTGTGAAACAGGTATTAAGACTGTATTGCACTGATGTTTTATGATAGAGCTTGGCTAGAGTGTTTGGTTATGTGCCTTTGTGGTGGCAGTTCCAAAGCAACTCTCCTCACCAGTGAGATAAGAGATTGCATAGGCTAAGAATGAGATTTTTATTTCTCTATGCAAATACCCTAGGACAATTACAGTCAGTAGAAGAGAAGAGAGCAGGGAGGGCTTTACGGAGAGGAAATGATCCTTCCCAAAGGATTCTGTTTGAATTTTTTAGCTCTTTCACCAGAATGGGGAAAACCATGAATTCTCTATATATTTTGCCATGGCCAGTGTTGCTTGATTTACCTACTGCACCTTATCTGGTAAAAGACAGCAAGAAGCCACACTTAAAATCAATGAATGATGTGTTCCAATATCAGCTTTAACCCAGGGCTGTGACTTCATGGTAACTAATTCTGAAAACAACTTTCCATAAAAACACTTTGCAGGATGAATCATTCTACATTAGGCCACTTCTTCAGAATTATAATACCTTTACTTTGATTGACTTCAGAGAGAAACTGAACATAACTGAGCTCGTTACTGGGTTATTTCAGTGGGGCAGAATTTATGGCATTTTTCTGAGAAGACAAAGAGAGAGAGAGATCCAGTCAGTAAAATGGCAAAACCCTAACAAATTCCCCTTAGACAAGAGAATATGAAATATTAAGATTCTGATTTAGGCAGGATTCCTACGGATGTCAAAGAAGAAGAAAAAGCAAAAGTCAACAGAGAGTTGGGTGCAAAATATTAATTGCAATAGAGCAAATGAGACTGGAAGGAAGTTATTAGGCAAGTTCTACTATTGTGCACAAGTAGGTGAGCTGCCTAGGAAAGGTGAGGGGGAAGTCAAAGCAGCTTTGATGGAGAGATCTGATTTGATGTCTGTTGTCGCCCCTTTCTTACCTTACCGCTCACCTCCTTAACAATTTTTAAATGAAGCCAATCTTGGGAGGGTGAGTTTCAACTAACTATAAATGTCCATTCTGGTTTTGGCATGGAGCAGTCTTTTACTTTGTCACCATTACGGTTTATCTTGCCTTTCTTCCACCATGGAACCCAAAGCAGTATATGTGTGCCCATGTAGGCACAGACAAAACATGGAACTGCTTAGTTTCTTCTGCCATTTGCTGCATAATCAGTACATAGACTGCTACTTTGGAGAGATCCACCTTTTGTTTAAGCTGCTGAGAAGGGCAGAAAGGAGAGGGGAGGCACATTTTAAACTCTTGCTGGGAGGTCAAAATCTAAGATTGGTCTGGGGCTTATATTTTCAGAGTTCATTTCCTTGTTCTACAAAACCTCACCTGTCACTAACTACAACTCTAGGTATGCAAACAAAATTATGCCAAGCAGGAAATCTTTAAAAAAAATATTAAGAAATGAATGTCCATTTTTATATAACAGCCAATGCAAAAAAGAAAAGAAAAGAAAGGAATTTGATGGTATTGTATGAGCAAAGCAGTATTCTACCCCCAAAAAGAAAGAAAAAACATTGCATTTGGCAAAGCCTCATTGTCTATCTCCGAAACACAATTTTATGCCTTAAAAATCATTTCTGAATAAATATTTCACATTTGCTAAAAACAAACACACACCACTGAAAACATTACACCAGCTAATTAGGATTCAAATGCTATTTCTCTTCTGCCCCTATATCAGAGTCAGTGAAGGATTAACTTGTGCGGCTTTTGTTTTGTTTATTACTTCTAATGACTTTCTCATTATCATTTTGCTTTGAAACATAAACGATGGTTATAGGAGAAAATCATATTATTTGGATGACTTTATTAAATTAGAGAGCAAATCTGTGTATATTTCTGGCTCAGGATAAATGTCTGAAACTCCTGGAAGCCAAAAAATCATTTTCAAGTGCAGCAGCTTTAGGCAGTTCTGGAATATGCAGTTAAATTAGGCTTCAGGCACAAATGGAAGGAAAACAATGGATGTCAGTTTGGTCCCTATATGCATTAAACAACCACAGCTCAGCAAACAAAATGCCAACCAGATCTACCCAGAGTTCCCCTGTCACGAAATAGAAACACAGCATTTTATATTTAAACAACTTCAGAAGATGTCACACCTGTAATGGTATTTTTTACAACATGCTTGTGTGCGCACATGTTGCTTAAAGTTCCACCATCTCCTTTTCCCCACCTATGTAATAATAGAAGAGTTGGAGGGACCACAAGGATCATCTAGTCCAACCACCTGCAAAGCAGGAATATTTCACCCCCATGTGGGAGCTTGAACCCATGAGATTAAGAGTCTCGTGTTCTCCTGATTGAGCTGTCCCTCACAACTGACCACAATTAACACAGCTCACTTGTTTGCCAGTTTAAAAGAAAAAAACACTCAGCAATACGCACAGATGCAACTTCATCTGCCATCTCCTCAGTGGAGAGAAGCTCCTTCTGAAGGGACATGTCTTGGAGCATCTTTCAGCCTGGATAATCATCATCATCATAATTTATTTATACCCCACCCATCTGGATGGCTTTCCCTAGCCACTCTGGGCGGCTTCCAACAAAGTATTAAATTACAGTGGTCTGTTAAACATTAAAAGCTTCCCTAAACAGGGCTGCCTTCAGATGTCTTCTAAAAGTCTGGTAGTTGTTCTTCTCTCTGACATCTGGTGGGATGGTGTTCCACAAGGCGGGTGCCACTACCGAAAAGGCCCTCTGCCTCTGGATGTTCATGTGTAAAAGAAACTCCCTTGTTGATTTCATGAGGAAAGTATTCCCATTGGGGAAACGCACTCCAGAATTGAATGCCACAGGGAGAAGAGAGAATCCTGTGAAATTAACGTACTGGAAAATTCGAGTTAGTTTAGATTAGGGATGGGGAACCTATGGCTCTTCAGATGTTGTTAAGATTACAACTTCCATCTGCCCCTGCCAGCATGGCCCATGGTAACAGGTCCCTCAGCCCTGCTTTAGGTGGGCTGTGTTGGTGTATGTTTTTAACCCTCCTCTAAAATGGGGAGATGTTGTCCAATCTGCCTGAAATTTGGAAAGTCTGATGACTGGGAAAGGAAATGGTAGTATAAATTGATGAAAAAGCTTCTGCCTTTTGTATTGAAAACTCCATTACAAAATTACAGGTTGCGGAAGATGGGCTAGTTTTTCAGCAGAAACCAACAGGAAAAGGGGGAAAAATGAATAAAAAATCTAAACAAGTGCATTTAAAACAAATGGAGACAAAATGAATGAAACATTAAAAATGGATGGAAAGCAAAACAAAGCCATTTTCCTTTCAAAGCCCTATTTCCATTCATTTATCTAACTCTTAAGAATTATATTACCGATCTATACAATATTCAGAGCCATGATGTAGGGAAAGGTAAAGAAAGCTGGGGGGAATATTCTAACAAAGAGGTGAAAAGCATAGCCTTAAAACAGAGTGTCAAACTATTAAGACCTGACTAAGGTCTTTACACTAAACTACTATAATAAATTGAAGTATCACAGCCCAATTCTCCAAACTCAAGGTCCTGATGGCTGAGGAGTATCTTTCAAAAGGCCATAACAGTTTTGACATCAACCATTCTTGTAACAATACTCAAACACTTAATAACCAGACTCACTTTAGGCTCACGACTGCTGCATAACCAAACAGGGAAAAGAATGAATTTCTTACATTGCAAATCAAGCTGTCCAGACTAATTCAGGCAATAGCTTTAAAATGAATACCTGACAAAAAAATAAACCCATTAAAATAATAAATTACCCCAGGTACCCAAAGAGAAAATGCAACAAGAGTTGCCTTGACAAACTATCCGTAAAAGGCAAAACATGTCTGTGCTACAAACTAAAATCACATCATATGCAACAGCTTTACAAATTAGAAGGGAAAATCCATGCTATGTTTTTTTCATGAAGTGGAAAGAAACAACATTTTGGTGTGACAAAGATTATCTATTTCACAATATATAAGACACTGTTTGCCACACCACAGCCTGTGACTTCACAAAGTGATTAGCAAATAGAGTAATTTACAGAGCGTCTCTGTCCCATTGAGAAGCCAATAAAACACCTCTTGCCCTTCTCTCCTCACTGCCAGCAAAGTCTTTCTTCTGCCTCATAAACTCAGAGGTTCATTGCTGTAAAATTTGTAAGTAGCAGTTAAAGCGTATTTGGGCAGGCAAGGTGTGTGTCTGCTTCCAACAAGACATTGGGGTGTGTGTGTGTGTCTGTACACAGTCGGCTGACTAAAATAAATAAATAAATAAATAAATAATATTTTTTCCTCACTATTCCTCCATTTCATGACATTGCTTAAAGTATGACCAAGTGCTGAGAAGCAGTTGAGTTATTTTTTTAACTGTACTAGTTATACCAAAATAAACTCTTCTTTACCATATGTTCTTATCCTTTCATGAGAACCTATATAATTCCTAAATTCTCTGTACAACTACAGAGAATTTAGGAATTATGCAAGAGTCCTGGAGCACTATATTCCTTTATTCTACTTCCCCCATGTAGTGAGCCGTAGTGTGGCATTACAGTACTTGTGAAATGAGTCATCGGCTTTATTTGGATGATCTTCCAAAACAAGATGTGGAGGATCAAGAATATGCCACAGGCTTACACACTCCTGTCTCCCATGCGCGTTCCTACCTCCATGTTTGTGTTTTGATAACTATTGTTTGTTGAATTGTGTTCTGAACCATGGTACAAAGTCTGCTTGCAAACCTATGTTTATAGCAGCCTTTTTTCAACCATGGGTTTCCAAAGATCTTTGGACTCAGCTAGCATGGCTAAAGGTCAGGGATGATGGGAGTCTCAGTCCAACTACACCTGAGGACCCAAGGTTTAGGAAGCCTAGTTTAGAGGCTACTGTAAAACGAGAGTTGTCTTACTGGGATGTCATAGAACAATGTAACTATTGCAACCTGGAAATGGAGCAGGGAATATATATAGAGAGAAAGAGGGAATGTGAAAGCCCATAACATGGCATGTATGATCATCTGAACTGGACTACATGAATTAACAGTTTGATTCTGTATAATATGCATTGTAAAAACAATAATCATTATTGCAGTCAGTTTATTATTGTGATCATCTGAACAAGCTTTTATAAATATTTATCATATTTCTGTAAATGAATAAAACATTCAAGTAGCACATTTTCCATTAAAAATTGTTTTAAATAAACTGTAACCTTCTCATTCATCTTTTGGAAGGACACTTTCCGCTTTATACACATATCCTCAAAATTTAGAAGAAATGATAAATATTAATTAGGATTCATGTGTGAGAAAACACCAATGAAAGTAAAAAAAACCCACCCCAATTAAGATTAATGTTTTGAGAAAGTAGCAGGAAAGGGAAAAATCTCTACCGACTTACTTCCAAGAAATCCTGTTTAGGTTCAAGTTCCTTATAAGCAAAAATTTCTCTACACATAACAATAAGCCATTCTATGTCAAAACATAAAAACGGTTTCCAAAGTATTGGATGTACAGTAAATTATTGCAGTCAGCTGAAAGGATTATTGTCATTGTATATAAAATACATTTAAGACAAAGGAGCAACGCCATGTCAAAAAAGGGGGTGTGCTCAGCAGGTTACCATCCGATGCATCCCTACAGCAGGTTTGCCATCTTTGTTTTCCCAAAATGCAGTGAACTTCCAGAAAATAACAAAAACAAAATATAGTAGCCCCCATGTTTTCATGGCAGATCCCATTTTAAAAAACCCCCACAATATTCCAGACAGAGGGAATTTCTGAGCCACTGCTTTTGTGGGGAGATTAGATGGCACTGGAACCACAGCCACTGTCCAGGCCCTGACAGGCATCCGCATTGGAAGCTAGCCCTAGCAGTGGGTCCCTCTGGCAGCAGTGGTCTTCGTCTGGCCAGGGGACAAGGGTGGGCCTGCTGAGAGACAGCAGCAGCATCCCATCCAACAGCCAGAGTGAAGCTTTATAAAAGGTTAAAGTTTAAGAGACAACAGTTGTCATATTGAAGAGGTTTTATGCCAATTCAATACTAACATTTTCAACAACAGGTCTGAGGCACATTCATTCACACATATATTAAATTTTCTCAGGATAGCAAAAGAATACTGAGCTCTGCCATATGCCCTTACTTTTCAAAGATCATTTGATTGTTCAACACCTAAAGAAAAACTAGATGATCCATGTTCTCTAAGCAGCAAAACTACTATCGAAGGGATACTTGAACTCTCACTTGCCCCTCCTGAGATTTATTTGTATGTTCTTTTACGGGTAAGATATGCATGTATTTATTGTTATTTAAACATTTATAAGGGGACGTGGGTGGCGCTGTGGGTTAAACCACAGAGCCTAGGACTTGCCGATCAGATCAAATCCCCACGGCGGGGTGAGCTCCCGTTGCTCGGTCCCTGCTCCTGCCAACCTAGAAGTTTGAAAGCACGCCAAAGTGCAAGTAGATAAATAGGTACCGCTCCGGCGGGAAGTTAAACAGCATTTCCGTGCGCTGTTCTGGTTCGTCAAAAGCAGCTTAGTCATGCTGGGCACATGACCCGGAAGCTGTACACCGGCTCCCTCGACCACTAAAAAGAGAGGAGCGCCGCAATCCCAGAGTCGGGAGTCCCTTTACCTTTACCTTTTTAAACATTTATAGGGCACCTTTCTGCCTGAAACTACACATGCTGGAATTCCTTTTTCTTTATGAATGGTTAAGCTGAAAACCAGAACACATTAACCTGGGAGTAAGTATTTTCGCTTCTGAGTGCTGGATTGAGCTCTTACAAATCCAGGGCCTTAGACTAATAATTTTAGCCCTAATGTTAAGAAAAGGCTTGAGTCTCCAACAGAAAGTTGTCATTGGGATGGATCTTAAAACATTGCCCACAGAAGCCTGGACAGATGTTTGTGAAGCGCCCTGTAACTTGCCCCAGTTTAATTGAGAGTAAACCAAGAGGAAAATTATTTTTTGTAGGATGCAGAAGCAGGCATGCCAACAAACCTGCCATACATCTGCAAAATCCAGCCTATTTCTCAAAGTAAATGAAAAACCTAAGATCAGGCAGAGAAATATTGATTTAATAATCAACTACACCAATCCATATCTCACAGTACATGAATTTCTTTCAACGTGTATTTAGAACAAAGTTAATTCCATGTGCAAATTGTCTCTTCTGATAGATTTACAAACCTAATTGAGCAAAGAAACCAATATTCCATCTGCACAAATGAAGGACAATCTTTTCTTCTTCTTCTTTTTTAAAATTTAGCCTTAACTGCTTTCTGCTGAATTCCTATGATTTCTGTGTCAGCGCTGAGCTCATCTTTCCTTCAGTAATCAGGAAAGTAGCCCAGTTGCTACAAAAACCAGGTTTGTCATGAGCAAGTGGAATCCTCTAGAAAGAAAGCCTGTGGAGGAGAGATAAGACACATCCTCTCCACACACCAGAGTTTAGAGAAAGAATCAACACAAATATTAATGAGACACATTTAACACTGTCTATATAGCAATCAGCGACACCAGGCAACGTGCACTGCCATACAAGATGCTTGCAAGCCCTTGAAGAGCTTCAGGACCAGAACTGATTGATCTCCTGCTCACCCCCCCCCCTCCTCAGGCAAATGGTGTGGGTCTTAACTGTACAACTTCATTTGCTGTAATGTATTATTTCATTCCATTGAAGCCAAGAGAGCTGGCTGCCATGCACATTCTCAAGCAGTGATAATTCTTATGGCTTGAGACAAGTCTTTCTAATCAAACTGCTGGCTTTTCCTCAGCTTTGTTGGCTGTTTATCCCCAAATCAGGTTAAAATCGGTCCACATGCACGCGATTATTGAGAGAGAAAAAACAGAAAGTAAATTATGTATGCCAAACCACAAAAAGAATATAAAAAAGGGAAGGATATGGAGGTGTCATGGCATATGTTATGCTATCCCAATCTCCAGGAGGTGAGAGACTTTAGAGGTGCCAGCACACGCTTAATCTGTGGATTGCATGGAACAAAGATCATCTGAGATGTATCATTTTATTTGCACATACGTACAAGGCAGATCATAAGGTGGAAGGACTTGTTCACAGCCCAAGAAATCTTGCCTCTCCACTAAGTTTTCAGGAGGGCTCCCAAACTCATTACTTTGGTTTCAGTACAAAGAGCAAGTAAAACTTCAGTGTCTTCCCAGCTACTAGATCTCAGGCAAGATTGACCACAGGTCATGGGCATAGCCAGGATTTTTGTTGGGGGTGGGCAGCCAAAGTTGTTGAGCATACTTCCCCTTTCACACACCTGTACTTGGCCAACACCTGCACTTAGTCCTATGAAAAGATGGTTAACAGACTTGATTGGGGTCATTAACTGAACAGGCTGTTTTGAGAACTTCGTCAGTTGCTTCTGCTACAGGATCCCAAAGCTAAAAGTCCAAACTGTGACCCCTCAATCCTATAGCAAGAAGTCGTCCTATGTACGATGAGGCTGAGGGGTTTGACACCTGGCATAACATGACATCAGCAACAAAGAGGGAATGAAAATAAAACTTCCACTGGAAGAACTACTGCAAAATGTGACATGCCTGCAGATACAAAGATTGCAGCTCAAAGAATCCAGCATCCTTAATGTGGCATTTATGAGTATGGGAGAACCTAACACAGGAACGCAAGATGAACCTGTTGGATCAGGCCAATGGCGCATTTAGTCCAGCATCCTGTTCACAATGGTGGCCAACCAGATGTCTGTGGAAAACCCACAAGCAGGACCTGAGCCCAAGAGAACTCTCCATTCCTGTGACTCCCAGCAACCACCATTCAGAAGCGTTACTGCCTGACCATGGAGGGAGAACACGGCCATCAGAGCTAACAGTTTATCACCAGTCAACTTCTCCTGATGCTCTGTTCTGCTTCCTTAAGCACTGACCTCTTACTAAAGCACCATTTTATACTACTGAGCACTGTACAATTTCTAAAATAGAAATTAAAACGTCACAACAAGCAGTTACAATCAATTACAAACCAAAACACCAATCTTATCAGGGACAATTATCTTGGTTGGCAGGAACCCCCCCCCAAACAATGAGTGGGCATTCTGCAAACTATACACTGAAGGTGTTTCTCCCCCTCTTCCTTCCTTCATTTCCCTTTCCTCCCTCTTGTCCAGCTGCCACACGGACTTTCATCAGGATTCCCAAGCTGTGTTTGAGGGAGCTTCAATCACTCCTATCGCACCGACTGCAGGAAGAGAATGGCTTTCAGCTCAATTACCCTTCACATTCCAATTCCATAACGCTCCGATGAGGCTTTTTAACCAAAAAAAAAGGAAGGGAAAAAAAAAGCATGTCTGCCGTAGCCCTGCTTGAAGCGCAAACGTGCAGAATGGACGTGACTAATAGACCTTACCGATGTCTCTGGCTTGGAGATTTATGCCCCCTTCTTTACACAACTTGCCTCAGTTTCTCTCCCTTACCCTTCCTTTCTCCTCCTTTCCCATTATCATCTAGCTGCTTTCTGCAAAAAAAGGGAGGCAAAAGAAATGATATGTCGTTCCATTTGCATTATAACTTTTTGCCTCTTAATGTGATCTTTTCTTAAGCAGCAATAACAGAGAGACGTAGGTACCCAAGAACTCAAGAAGCTGCAATCCTAAACACACTTATTTCACAGTAAAATCCCCATGAAACCAACTGGACATCGCTCCAAGTAAACATGGTTATTCTAAGACTGTTAGCACTGACGCAAAGAAACCTCATTAATCCATTCAAATGGTGTACACAAATTACAAGCTTTTCTCCTTTTAATGCATATGCTGGGGGGGGGGGGAACGACTGTTGGAACAGCCAATACACTTCAGCTGACCAGGCATTATGGACAGAATTATCATCATGTGACACTATAATTGCTTTCTGTGCATCACTGAAATACAGTCTTCAATATTACCTCTCTGGTGACTTATTGTCTGTAGTCTTCACCCCCAAATTATCTAGAGTGGTAGGTCACAACTGTGGTCTGCAAGCGTCAATCAGATGGTACAACACGTAGAAACGTTATTGAACAGTCAATAATATCTGTATTTAGCCCCACAATTAGTTTATTTTATTTTTTTCTGGTGGAGGATCAAGCCCATTTTAACTGGGGCTGGATTGTCAAATAAGGCCCCTGGCCCAGGCTCATCATTTAAATAACATGGCACTGGTGCAGCTTACTAACTTTTCCCTTAAAAACCACAACACAGTTTAAAGGATCTCTTATTGGTGGCCTGGCCTAAAACATGTGGCTTTCATACTATGGCACAAGTTTTGCAGATTATGGCAGTTCTGAATGAAATAATGTTATTTTATTTTTTATTGTACCAGTGGAAGAGGCAGGATTTTCATCACTTCATCAGGTCCAATACAGAAGCAGGATATATTCTGAACCTGAGCCTAAATCTGGTAAATATTACACCTGGGTTCACATAAAAAGGGGATAAGCACAGCTATAACATTAAAAAGGTAAGACTACAGGTATTAAAATATTACTTATGCAGATGCTTTGATGATACAAAAAAGTTCATTAAGTGGTCTGCAGAGACCTCCAATTTACAAGTGGTCAATGAAAACAAAAGTCTGAGATTAACTGATCCATATTCAGTATCTTCCCATTGATAGCAAGGACTTCATCAGGGTCACAAAGTGTGTGCTATTCCTTAGCTACTTATTCATACATAAAACACATACGAACCACAACATGCTCAGGTTGGTTAGAGATCGTTTATTTGTCCATCTGTCCTTCTCAAGGTTCTTTCCCTTGATATCATCCCCTCTGTTTCAGGCTATGAGTGTTGTTATTGATAAGAGCACCATCAATGCACAAGAGGGAGATATCAGAAGGCTGCAAGGGACCCATAAGGTTTGCAGAAATACAAAAAAAAAAATCTTTAGAAGATGCCCCAAGGGGAAGCACCCCAAATACATCCCAATGAGGGCTACAAAGTGCTCAGGAGCCACAGAAAGCTGACTGTTAAGGCAGGAAGAAGGATGGAAAACATGGGGTGTGTGGAATTATGTGACTAAAAATCCTATGCAGGAAGCAAGCAGGTCCTGTTTCTGTTTGTCTAATGATCTACCAACAGACTTTGTTCTCTAAATTTGTTTCTTCAGTACAAGGTCTCAGTGGTGAAATGGGTTGGTTCGCCTAGCTGTTAACCAGAAGGTTGGTGGTTCAAGGCCACTCAGAGATGGCTGTGGGCAGGATTCCTGCATTGTGGAACAGATGACCCACAGGGTCCCTTCCAACTCTATAATTCTATGATTTTAAGGGTTACCACAAAGTGAGAAACATATGCAATGTAACTGTTAAGCTAACTTTAACCTTATCTGGTCAGAGATAAGAAGATGCGTGATACAAACCACACCACACTGGCTAAGAGGAGCCGCATTCAGCATTCCAGGACTGCTGAGCTTATTCACACATTGCAAGGTAAAAATCCTACATTTTCCCCTGAGCATATAGAACAAAGAGAAACATCCAATCCTGGTTCTCCAAGAATATATAGAAATGTCACACTTCAAAAGATCTTAGATGTCCACATATAAATGAATGTGCGAAGCACCTCTACATTACTGCCAAGCATCAAATAGATAGAACTTGAACTGCTAGAACTGATAAAACACAGCAGGAACAAAATGAGAAAGACAATCAAGACAACAGGAAAAGGGTATTTATAAAGATCATTTGCTGCACATTTTCACGATTGTATGCATGCTCAGAAGGGAATGAGTTTGGTATCAATAATATTGTGTCAGGACAGAGTACTGGGATAGGAATGTTTCATATTAATGCATGTTGCTGACATTTCTTGGAACTGTAAGTTATTATTACGTACTGGACAGACTCCATTCCTGCAGAAAGATATGAATTCTTACTCAAACTAGTTTAGATAAAAGCTTGAACATCTCAGGATGTTGTTTTTCTAAGCTATCACATAAGCAGGGCTGTATTGAAGTCTGAGGGATGTGACTTAATCATGATCACCCTGCCTGTAGCCAAGAGTCTTCAAGTGCAAAAATACCACAGACGCCCATTCATCATGTAGCAGTTGCTTTAGCCCATAACCAAGAGACAAGAACATTAAAGGCTGAAAGAGGAAGCAGTAGCATATGGGCCATACAATGCTTTCAGATGCCTAAGAGAGAAAGCTCAAAGGAGCTTAACTCTGCTGATATAAATGCTGTGCATTAGTAAACCACAATGACCACAGCTGGAATATTGAGACCCGTTTTAATCTGGATTCAGGCTGAGGCTGGGACTGTGGTGTCCTTAGGTGCACTGGTGGGTGACCTCTGCTGGGAAAGAGACAGGGGAGTGCAACCAGGAGTGGTTCCTCCTATCTTTCAATAGCTTTTGGCAGCATCAACAATGGTATCCTGCTAGAACAAATCTGTGGAATGGGAGTAGGGGGTACGGTGATATGGTAGGTTCATTGCTTGGAGCCAGTACATGGGCCCAACCATCTATTCCTCTGTACAATAATCCAGGAAGTGGTGCCACATCATGATTTACTGTCACTTTCAGGAGCTTTATATTCAAAACCAGTGCTTTTTTCCTTAAAAAAAATGTTTAGGGGTACTCTCATTTTCCTACTCATATTGAAATACTGCCCCTAAATGAGGTCAAACTTAGATTCGAAAATGTTTAGGGGTATGCATACCTCTGTGTCCCGTCCCTCCAGAAAAAAGCACTGGTTAAAGCTACTCAACAAGCATGACAAGCACCATGCTTTTCATCTGCTTGGACTACCTCATAAAAAAAGCTCCAAGTAGGAGCAGACCATGCTTGGAAAGGTTTAATGTGATCTAATTTGCAAGTCTATGTTTGAATCCAACCACAATCCACTGGAAGCGGAACAGGAAGGTTCACACACATTCTGGAGTGAATCTGGATCCTCCCTCATTCCTAATCTTCACCTAGGGTGTGCTTGCATTACTGTTTACTGTGGCTCCAGGACTCCCCCACCACTGTTTTTCCAAGCCAGGTGCACTTGACATTAGTCACAATCCATCTGCATCTTGTTGCTTTGAGAGAAACAGCAGCGTAGCTAGCCACTCAGGTGCTGGGTACAGTGTGCGCATCCTGCAGCCGGGGGTGGGGCGAGCAGGGAGCACTGCATGGAGCCTCTTTGCCACTTCCCCCTCAGCTGTAGGGTGGCTGAGGGAGAGGCGGAGGGCAGACGCAAGTCCCACACTACCATTTCAGGGAGCATGGAGCTTGCAGGCACCCAAGCCACCACATCACTCCCAGGAGAGACACTTGGCTCGGGCACGCTGCAGGCCCGTGGTAAGTGCCGGCCCCTGTGGTGTGGCGCCCAGTGCCAGCCATGTTTCCTTACATTTGTTGGCTGAGCTAAAAGGTTCTGTGAGCTCAATTTTTTGAAAATTATTTTTTTAACTCATATTTTTCTCATTTTTGTCACCCTGATGACACCTGGGGCAGCCCGCAACCCCCCTTCCTCCGCCACTGGAGAGAAATACTCCTCTTTGGAGTGCTTTTTCCACAAACCAACTTCCATCTGAAAACAGAAGCCGCAATTCTGCTGCTTCTGAGCACACACAATTGACAAAGCATGTGCAGATTAAATCTTTGCTGAATTGAAGTTTAGCATGGGGAAAGAAACCATTGCGTGAAGACATCCCCGCCCCTGTTCTCGTGCAAAGAGCAGTGACTTGGAAACATGGTGGTGAGGAGGGGAATGACCTTGCAGTGTTTCAACCTGTACCCTTACCAACAAACTAGGAAGAGTTGTGGCTCAGTGATGTTCAAGCGCATTCTTTGCAGGCAACATGCCCAAGGTTCAATCCCTAGCAATTCTCTTTCGGGCTGTGAACATTCTCTGCCTAAAACTCTGCTTAGCCGCTGCCAGGTGAGCTAGCTGAGCCGATAGTCTGACCAATGGAATGTGGCTGGAATGTGGAAATGAAACCCATTATACAAGTATGGATGTCTTCAGATAATAATTGTGGAACAGGTATCCCTATGCTTTATGGACATTCTAACTGATCTTGTCCTGAAAGGATTATGCTCACATTCACAGTTTAAAGTGTAATATGAAAGTTTGTTAGTGATTTGATAGGAAGCACCTGCTTTAGGGAAAAGAAGATTTTCAAGGCAAGCAGCTTCTCCTCTCTTCCTTCTGTTGTCATAGACATAACCACTTTTATGGATTCACTCATCGTATTTCCCCTTTCCACTCATGGGGTACCTTGCTTGAGGAATTCTGCTTCTTCTAATGCTGCCATGTGGTTATTTATTTGGCTTGGGGATCTTACATTCCCAGAATGGCAGGACAGCTAGATCAGCACTGTAGTGAGGCTGTCCCCTATATTATTCCCATTTGGGGCAATATGTTGCTCTGTCCTCCCTATTCATGCACCTAAGAACCACGCCAGGTGGAATAATTATTTTTTAATTTATACTTTGTTTCCCCCTTTCTCCCGCTTCCCTTTTGCTGCAGTATCCCTCCCTTCCCTGTTGCAAGCGTTGCTTCATGGAAATGACTGTAATCTCCAGCGCACTTTAGGCATTACTTCCACACCATTTGAAGTTTTCCGCCCCAGTAGTTTTTGTTGTGTTTCTCATTTCACAACTTGGGCATACGTTTTTAAAGAAGCTCGGGTCTTGGATTTGCAGCTGGATCCTGGGAGAATGGCAGGATTCCCTGCTCAAGGGAACCATTTTTAAATGGAGGTTCTGAGAAAAATGAAATCATCCAGGATGTTTACATTTCCCATAAAGTTAAGGATACTTGGGGACGGTGGGGTGGGCTCATTTTCAAAATAACTGAAAATCCCAAGGTCTGGAATATGAAGTATTTTTGCCATATCTGCCCATAGCTGTCAACTTACAGATTTGAAAATAAGGAACCAGCAGCCTTGAAAATAAGGGACCAGCAGCCAAAATAAGGGACCTGCAGCCTCACCTGTTCCAGACACTCCAGTCTTCCTGTCCTCCTGCAGTCTGGTCAAATTCATGCTGGTAGCTTCGAGAACACTGTCCAACCAACTATGTAACCAGAGGTTCAACTGAATAGAATCTGAATCACATGCACCACAAGGCCTATGCAGCCTCAAATTAAGATGGCTCCCCGGCCTGGCTTTGCACTGCAAAGTTTGCAGCAGCATGTGCAACAAAATGGCGTCCAGCATTCAAAAACCCCCTTGGCTTGCATTAACTAGCCACACACAAGGCATGCAGGCTCCACCCCCCAGTCATTCTTAGACTTCTTATTGGGTGAGCAACACAGCCAAGCAACACAGTTGGAGCCTCCCTCCTCCCTGGCCGGCAGGGAGGGAGGGAGAGGAGCTGCTTCCTTTGAAATTTAAGGGACATCCATCAATAAGGGACAGCAGCGAGACATGGCACTGGAATAAGGGACTGTCCCTTCAAATAAGGGACACTTGACAGCTATGTATCTGCCTTGTAGGCTTACTTGCTTCTCTTTGGAACTGCACTGCTTATCCTGCACCCGTGTCTTGCAGCGTCTTCCTTACAATGGTTTTAGTTTGTTGTTTGGCACCTAGGAACACACATGCGTTGCTTGGTTTCTGGCATCCTCTCTTAGCTAGCAACTTGTGACATTTCCCCCTTATATTCTGCTTGATAAAGACAGAGGGTGCAGGCAAAAAGGAGGAAAGGAGAAAATAGGAAAAGGATATGCGGGCATGGCTGATATGTTAGTATGAGGAAGGAGGAGGCAGCGAGAATGAGATAGCTTCATCTTCCTACCTTCTTTCTTTCTCACTTCTGCATGCATTTCTTTCACCTACCCTCTGCTGGCAATACTCTTTTGGGCTTCAGACCCACATAATTTTGCATATATCCACTTGTTTCTGAAGAGGTCTGCTATAACCAGGCATGTTTTATATCCTCCCTGCCCGCTTTGCCCTTTTTAATTTTTTTTAAAAAGTTACCTACCCAAGAGATCAGGCAAACTAATACAGTGGTACCTCAGGTTAAGAACTTAAATCGTTCTGGAGGTCTGTTCTTAACCTGAAACTGTTCTTAACCTGAAGCACCCACTTTAGCTAATGGGGCCTCCTGCTGCCGCTGCACTGCCGCTGCAAGATTTCTGTTCTTATCCTGAAGCAAAATTCTTAACCCAAGGTACTATTTCTGGGGTTAGCAGAGTCTGTAACCTGAAGTGTATGTAACCCGAGGTACCACTATAATCTAAAACTCACAAATAATGGCTACAGTAAGGAGATGCCTATGTTTCTAATTGGGATGTGGGTGGCGCTGTGGTCTAAACCACTGAGCCTCTTGGGCTTGCCGATCAGAAGGTCAGCGGTCCGAATCCCCGTGGCGGGGTGAGCTCCTGTTGCTTGGTCCCAGCTCCTGCCAACCTAAGCAGTTCGAGAGCACGCTAAAAGTGCAAGTAGACAAATAGGTACTGCTCCAGCTGGAATGTAAAATGGCGTTTCCGTGCGCTGCTCTGGTTCACCAGAAGCGGCTTAGTCATGCTGGCCACATGACCCGGGAAAACTGTCTGCAGAGCTGACAAATGCCGGCTCCCTTGCCCTGTACTGTAAAGTGAAATGAGCGCCGCAACCCCAGAGTCGTCTGCGACTGGACTTAACTGTCATGGGTCCTTTACCTTTACATTTATGTTTCTAATAGAAACAATTGAAGAAATTCAACTTTAAAGCCATGGATTCATACACTGCTATGCTTTCTATCTTTCACTTACTGAATTTCACTGTGTGTTGCCAACGCATTCTTTCTCCTTAGTACCTGAACACCATCCACGTTAAAAAAACAACAAAAACAACAAGATAGTATGGAAATTGTCTGATATTAAAGGATCGCAGGCAAGGTAGGACTGAAAGAGGGTGAGGGAGCAGCGGTAAGTTGCTTTCTCAGGGATATTGTACCCAGCGATTACCGATGAAATAACATCCTCTCAAACACATTATCTTAAATGGGGGAAAAAAGAGATGGCTTTTTAAATAGGTAGACACAATGCTTCCATTTAAGGTTATTAAAAGGAAAGAACAACCTCTTCTCACCACTTGCCTTCTGTTTTCACTACCTCGTATTGCAAAGTAATTAAAGGTTGCTAAAGAAGCAGGGAAATGTTTATCATGCCATCAAGGCTTGGAAGGCACTGATCTTCCACAAAAGTTTTCAAAACATTCTATTGTGTCCAGTGTCAGAAGTATGCACTGCTATCCTTTTATTTATAATAACACA
Source organism: Podarcis liolepis (assembly GCF_965112155.1). Classification (NCBI taxonomy): domain Eukaryota; kingdom Metazoa; phylum Chordata; class Lepidosauria; order Squamata; family Lacertidae; genus Podarcis; species Podarcis liolepis. The sequence goes on from NC_139556.1 coordinate 33,356,724, forward strand.
TGAATCTGTCAGCATGCTAACTGAAGTGGGAAATAAAATGAATGACTACATTTCGGCAACAATATTATGTGGCAGCCATGAATGATACAAGATAAAATTCCCAAATGTATTGATGGGTCTCCTACAAGGGGTGTGGGGTGTGGGTGGGAAACAGCTTTTAAGAACAAGTTGCCATTTTTCTTCTACTTTATCCATATCAGGAACTTTGAAAGTCCCACTCCGCCACATGCATCATCAATGCTGAGGACAACAATACGTATATTTTACATATAACCAAACATTCCTGTTTAAGCTGAAAACTCAAAACATAAACCTTTGTGGGGGCCCTCCCCAATTTCCTGATTGGAGAGCTACAGTTCAAAACAGTAATCACTAACTTCGCTTTGCAAGACCCAGGCGTCTGCTGCCGGTTATGATATGACCCTCAGTGTCCCCCTTTTGCTACTAGCCATCGTCACCTGACCCAACTACATCCATTCATAATCCAGTCACTGGGCAGCAGCCATCCCACCAGGCAAAGTGAGAGTGTGCATGTAAAATAAATCACTTTGAGGGTGTCCACCCCCTTCCAGTCAAGCAGTATATAAATTTTATGAAACAAACATTTTATGAAATAGATAGATAGATAAGAGCTTAAAGGTAAAGGTAAAGGGACCCCTGACCATTAGGTCCAATCGCGGACGACTCTGGGGTTGTGGTGCTCATCTTGCTTTACTGGACGAGGGAGACGGCGTACAGCTTCCGGGTCATGTGGCCAGCATGACTAAGCCGCTGCTGGTGAACCAGAGCAGCGCACGGAAACGCCATTTACCTTCCTGCTGGAGCAGTACCTATTTATCTACTTGCTCTTTGACGTGCTTTCAAACTGCTAGGTTGGCAGGAGCAGGGACCGAGCAACGGGAGCTCACCCCGTTGCAGGGATTCAAACCGCCGACCTTCTGATTGGCAAGTCCTAGGCTCTGTGGTTTAACCCACAGCACCACCCGCATCCCAATAGATAAGAGCTTACCCTAAGGCAATGTGGCCCTGCTCATAAAAAGGTTCCCCACCAGAGATATTTGTCGTGGAACCAAGCAGGAGACAGATGTGGAGGGCAACCATCATCAGGCAGGTAGAAGAGTAGTCAGGTAACTACTCAGAGAAGAGTGGCAGGGACTGAGATTATACAACTGAACTAGCTGTTATATAGCAGGGAGTAGAATAGGTTTGGTTCCCCCAAGTCACCTGGATGCTAAACTCAGGAGGATTCTACCAGCAGTCTCTTGTTGCATGCCTTTAAATGCCCATAGTTCCGTTCCTTGAACTATCAGCCCTTCTTCCAGCTACGTGCCCTAGTGATAAGTGGATCAGGAAAGTGGTGTCTAGTCTTCAGGATTTGCTTTTCAAGTCCAATGGGGAAATAGTTGAGGACTACTCACAAGGCACCTCAGAAGGAATACTAAATTATTGGCCTAAGCTCAAGAGACCTGATATAGGGATTCATTTGATGGCATTGCGTCCCAACACCATGCCAGTTCCAGGTTGGCACAGCTTTTGCCTGCCCCATGCCTTCTGCTCAGGCTGGCATAAGCAACAGGGATGTAGGTGTGTCAGTGACTATGCCACTTCGTCATGTTTAACGGCTGCCCAGCCAGGGTTTAGAGATTGTTCTCTTGGAGAACTTAAACTTACCTTGAGCTTTTGAAATACAGCAAGAATGATTTGTTTATGTATTTTGTTAAAAACGGAATTTATAATAAGTGGTTTACTAGAAATATTAAAATACCAATAAAAACAGTTAAAACAGTTGAAGGTCTTTAAAATTAACAGTAAAAAAATAATGATTAAATCATGACAACATAATCATGTCTGGGTAGGCTGGCCTAAAGAAAAATGTTTTAAGCAGGCACCGAAAAGAGTACAGTAAGTCACCTGCTTGATGTAAATAGGGAGAGAGTTCCAAAGTGTAGGTGCTGCCACACACAAAAAAATCAATTTCTTACAACTATGGAATAGGTATTTGTGTGACACCTGTTATGCAGTGCCAGTTCTGCAGGTAGAAGCAGCCTACTGGGTACATATGGGGAACGACGATTTCACAACCTCCCCCCCTTTCCTCTCTCTATAATGATAGAATTTACCATGTATCGGTATGGGTAATGGAGAATCAGCTCCTTCACCTCTGAAGCACAGAATTATCACCTCCCCTCACTTCCTGAGTAACCTGCGTGCAAAATTAATGATACCTAATTGCGCCCTCTGTTAGTGTCCACTTCTCATGAATGACTGTGGTGTGATGGGAGTTTTATCTGCATAAACATTTGCAGCAAGCAAATGACAATTTTTCAGGCATGAATGATTGCATGCAAAATAAAACATTTTACATTTTTAACTCCAGGCATATGCACTGTCTTTGCGGCTTTGCTTTTAGAATACAAAGCGTAGTATGAGGAGTCAGCTGTTGCAAAGAATCTGAACATGAATATTCACAGCTGATGGTATGAATATGAGAGAATTTCTTTAAAAGTTTAACAAGTACTTTTTGCATGCCAGATACGTAAGAGAAAATAATGATCCCGTTGTGAATATTCTATCAGCTGGTTCACTGTTTACTTTTTTTTTTTACATGTTTACCAATATTTTAAGAATGGATGCCAGAAGCACGCGTTTTCAAATGTGTGTGCCACACAGGTACACTCGTCAAGAACAGTGACTAGTTGCTCAATGACAAACCACTGCATAATAGAAGAGGTGGCCTCCTGTGCCAGAAATAGGTTTCTGAAATCAACGGATTATTGTAAACTGTTTGTGAAGATCTAACACGTAAAACAATATACATAAGCACTCTTGAAGAAATACAAAGAGAAAGAAGAGCAGGCAGCATTCAGACTGACAGCACCACATTAGGAAGAAATCTTTCCTGCCAAAGCTATTATCAGCTTTTTCAATCTACAAGATCTTTATTTAAAAGTGAAGGAGTGGAGGAGGAAAGGAAGAAGTAGCCTACAGTATGTTGCTGAATCTCTAATACGCAGGACAAAGTGTTGTCACTTGTTCCAACTGCTTCATATTCATTACATCAGGCCCCTGCGATAGAATTATATTGGCCTCCAAAGACTCCCAGGGCTTGATCAGCTGAGAAACTGATGTAATTAGGAACATTATCACCATTAAAACAAAATAATAATTTTAATTACAATATGGTCTCTTTAACACTTTCTCAGCCAGCCTATTCCCATATCAAGAGCAATGTAATCTGCAACCACTGTGATGGAAAGGGGGGGGGGGCTGGGGGAGAGGGAGGTGATATGGAACAAGGCAAAATAAATAAGGGCTTGCAGTTGGGGAGGGTGGTGTAGGGAGAAATGCTACTTCAGTAGCCTAAGGCTATTAACAAGGGAAATTTACGACCACAAGCTTGTGAAATTTCACTGCGAATAGGTATTGTGGTGTTACAGAAGTGAATAGCTGTAATGGTGAGATACCAAATCATTTCCGTGTTCCTGATAACTAACACATGCAGGTAATCTAGGAAGAGTTGGGGGTACAACAGAGCATTGAAAAAAATAGACTGCTGCCTGGCCAAAGACCTTGACCTTTCCATGTGTTATGTGACTATACTTCTATTTCCCTTAGCAAGTAGAAGCTCCTCCTGTCTTCCAGCTCTGACATAGATTAGGACCAGCATTTAAGCCAGAGCTTTCCAAACTATGTGTCATGATCCTTTAGTGTGTTGGCAGCAGTGTGTGTGTGTCACATGAATGCTCCCAGTGCTCCTCCTAGGGCTGGAAAAGGGGTTTGTTTAACCTTCCAGCTTGCTAGTAAAACTGAATTACTGCGTCACGAAATGATGCATATCTAAAAAGTGTGTCACCAACAAGAAAAGTTTGGAAAGTTCTGATTTAGGCTGGGAAGTAGGCTACAGAAAAAGAGATGATATGCAGATAATTAACTCAATTTGGAGACAGATCTCTGTTTCAGAAAGTTGAAGGTAGATAGGTGCATCCAAGTAGATCCTAGAAGGTAGAAGCAATGCATTTTAGAGTGTGGTATGGATTCGGTACTTGTCCCATGACTGCCTCTACTCACAGTTCTGAATTCTTTTAACCATGATATAAAGTGCACACACAATTAAAACCTGCAACACTGAGGGCTCGCCCACACTTCCACTCATCCCGTGCCTAGAAAGCACAGGTCCGAGCAGTTTTCCATTTGCTCCACCACTTTCTTCCCCAGGAAAACCCACTCTTTGGAGCTGAAGAACAGCAAATGTCAATCCGCAAAAAACTCAATTGACATTTGCTCCAATTCAGCAATAAAGATCTGTTTTCCCCAGGGCAAAGGTGCAGGTCAAGTGAAAGTCTGGATGAGCCGTGTGACAAAAAACAACAACACAAAAACAGTTTCCATACCACAACGAACAATGGCTGCAATATGACCTTTGATTCCCTCAAGAACTCCTCCCTCTCTCACTTCTCTTAGGAAGACCCCCTCCCCGAAACTTAAAAGAGTCCTGTCCAATTCTCTTCTAGGTCCTCTCATCTTTATCCTGGGGTCTTCAGGAGACTTGGGGAAGCTAGATTAATTCCCACATTGCTAGTCCAAGAACTCCCTCTTTGGGGAGGTACTGCAGCTCAGTGCTAGAGCATCTGCCTTGCATCCAGAAGAGCTCCAGGTTCAATCCCAAGTATATCCTGCCTAGGAAAGACTCCTGCCTGAAACACTGGACAGCCCCTGCCAGTCAGTGTTCACACAACTGAGCCAGATGGACAATGGTCTGACCTGGTATATGGCAGCTTCCTTTGCTACTGTGTTCCTGAAGAACCATTTGCTTGGAAAGCAAAGAGATTCATCTATTGCTGGGCCTTTCCATCCGAGCAGCCCTCTTAAGGATTCACCGTTTGAGAAGTCCATCTTTTTTGAAGATGCTATCACAGATACAACGCACAAAACCTTTATCCCAGTTTTGGTCTAACACTTATTTTAAGATGCTAAAACAGACAAGAGTTGCTGGACAATGCTGCTAGTTCTTTAATAAATACTGAAACTAGAAATGAATGGCTGGAAAGAGAGTTCTCCATTAACAACACTTGAAATCGTTGCTAAATCATTTTTATCTGACCCATGATAGAGAAAAGATGCAGTGCCAGACAGACCACTGTTCTGACCTAATAAAACTGGCCTAAGAACCTTAAGACATTATTATTATTATTATTATTATTATTATTATTATTATTATTATTATTAACCACTAGGAAGTTAATGCAGCCTCTTTTGAAGATGACTGGGTCAAGAAATCATAACTTCCAAAAGCATTTCATGAGGATGAGAAAATCCACGCCCCCAGAAAATCTAGAGTTGCTAGCAGTTCATCCAACTAAACCCACAAACCAGGAGAGCTTAGTGATGATTTATTAGCCTGTTCTCGGGAAATCAATATGGGAATGGTTATAGATGAAGTGGAAGCCTCTTGAAAACAGAATCCTGGTATAAATTAATATATCCTGTCAAGCTACAGGTACTTTTTGGGGGGTGGGGAGGAGGTTGCTATTTCAGAAGTGTCTGTGGTGGTATTCTTGATTCAAAAGCCTGATAAAAAGACACTAATGAAGATGTCACCATATGTAACATTTATTAATGAAAATGAACACACACACTCATATAAAGGTAGCTATAACAAAAGAACAAAGGATACAGAACCTACAGCTACTAAAAGAAGATGAAAAACATCTAAAAACAAGAGTGGAGCTGCCTATAAAAGGTAAAAGGACCCCTGACCGTTAGGTCCAGTCGCGGACGACTCTGGGGTTGCAGCACTCATCTCGCTTAATTGGCCGAGGGAGCCGGCGTACCAGCCGATCATGTCGCCAGCAAACCAGAGCAGCACACGGAAACACCATTTTACCTTACCGCCGGAGCGGTACCTATTTATCTATTTGCACTTCATGCTTTCAAACTGCTAGGTTGGCAGGAGCTGCCTATAGCATCACTTAAAAGAAAGCACTCTTCATGTGTTCTTCACCTAGTCAGCCAGTGTGAATGGCTAAAGCACCATAGAGACAGGCCAACCAAATGGAAGATGTTTTGGCTTTGGCAAGATTACTTCGTGCTGCACTATAGCGCACCATTTCAAAGTTAAATAAAATGAAAGGGGGCAAAGAAGGACAACTGGCTTAATGGATACCAGAACTAATAGTACCTAGTAATACAATCATGAATGAAAAACAAGCATGCTGGAACACGCATGCATGCTCACGCACATGCGTAAAGAAGGGCTTTGGGGATTATTATTTTTTTAAAAAATTACTCATCCATTTCAAAAGGCATGTAGGAACAGAGGAAGATCGCTGGATTATGTCCCTTGCAATTTGAAAACCGCCGGATGGGGAATACTAAAGTGAGAAAGTGCTGAGAGAGGGGATTATACGAAGAAGAAAGGCTACAGAGGAAAAGCAACAGCAGAAGGATAAACCCTCAAGGTCAGGATGGCTAGTGCACAGGTGCCTGACTAACACACTGGAGCTGCCCTGTGGGGCACAGACACAGGCAAACACGTTGTAGCAAATTGGAAAGCCATAAAAGTCCATTACAGAAAATCAAACAGCAGCCAGCATGACAGCCATTAGCCTGAAATGAATACACGGGAACTTAATGAGGTCTGTCGAGGCCAGCTTGGTGAATTAAGTTGCCAATTCTAGTAGGATTCCCCCTTTCTTTACAGACTTGAAAGGATCGGCGCTGCCTCGTTAAGAGTTCGACAAGTGAGCTGCACGGGAGGGAAAACGCATAATTATTTGTAGAGCAGGATTATGTGAAGGACAGAGATCCTCTTACTACAAATACACGTGCATGCACACACACACACTCTTCCGCTTTGCTATTTCACACTAGTAGCCAATGTGCAATTAAGACAAGGCAGGTCTTAATTTGTCATGGAACTCACAGCAGAGCACAAAAACAAATAAAGGCAAAAGACTCCAGTGCAATGATTCAATAGGACTCATGACTAGGGAAGTGATTCAGCACAATATATGGTTTAATGTGATTTTATGCACATAAGTATTACTAAACAACCCCTCCTTTGCCCAGTATATTTTGTCAGGATTGCTAACCAATTTTAAAAAATAAAAAAACTGAGCATCATCTGCCTGCTAATCAATTAATTGCTACTATTTGAATATACTTAATAAAAGCATATAAGCATCAAGAGCACAAATCATCCTGAATACACATTAAAAGACCAGTTTGGCAAGAGCCCTTAGTCTTTATGGTGCCATAAAACTCTTTGTTGTCTTTGCTGAAAGAAAGTAGCATAGTTATCCCTCTGTAAATCTCAATATAGATGCTAAAAGGACACTTAACATCATTTTTATTCATTACTAGGCACAGCCACCATTGCTCTCTCCACTCACCAACCCCTCCTGGCTGATCCCCTCTTTGCCAAGCCCCCTCCCCACACACCTGGCCAACCCCTCCTTCCTTTACACCCCACCCCTCGCTTTATACCTCTCTCATCCCACCCACTTACCTCACCACTCACCCCAAACCAACCCATTTCCCTCACAGTTTGCCTCACTCCACTGGCGTTTCAGAGAGCTGTCCAAAGTGCCCCTCACCCTCCTTTAAGCAGCTTGCTTGGGCTGCCTAATCGGCCACACTTCTTGCTTGCTCACCTGCATGCTACTAAGAAACTGAAATAATTCCAAACATGGATATGGATATGGAAACACCGTTTGCATAGACCTTAAGGAATTCTTTATCAAATTAATGTTTAGGCGGTACTTAACAGCAGGGAGATTAAGTTGAATTTATGCTAACACAAGGGATAAATGTTGGGAGATGTGATGCACATTTCATTGTGCATTTCTATATTGGGGCCTCCCCAAAATCAGAAATAGGGTGGGGTGGGGCTGATAATGAATGAAATTAAAACAATTTCTCGTTATGAGCTACCAACAGATCTTTTAATAATTCTGTTAGAATGCATGGATGATGTAATACTTCAGGATGACAGGCAAATGGTTACTGAAAATTTTGATAAGGTTCATGATAGGTTATCAGCTCTAACCTATTAGGGTTAACATACTTCCTTGGTGACCTGGCTGGTTTCTCTTTAGCTTCCACTATTGCTTGGGTGTTGGGTGTTCATATATGGAATCAGGGTGAATTCCTAATGGATATATATGTCCTTTAGGTCCCAAGTTCAAACTCATTTGGGGTCTGAGTCCCAACACCTGGCCCACCAGTTGTTATTTGCACCTGGCTTCTGACTACATGCGATTGTTCTCTCAGATCTGCTTGGACTGTTTTTCTAGTCTACCACAATTCCATCTTGTCTGGCTTGTCTGACTCTGTTCATCTGACTTGTGTTTCTCAGGATGAATGCCTGACATTGCCATACACTATTGCTCCGACTATGCCAAACACACAATCTGTGTTTCCAGTTCCTCCATCATGCAACTGTCCAAGTACCGGTCATAAAATCTCCCTTCCTTCTCTCACAAAGTGCAGTGCCTCTCCCATTCCTAAACAATTTGTATTCCCCAAACAAGCTCACTTGATAAAGCAGTGTTATGCATATTCTAAATCAGTATTTTAGGAGGCAAGTTTATTTTGCATTCCACTTATTCACGCTGATCTTTTTCCCCAATGTTCCAGCTGCCAAACAACAGCACTAAATTTGAATAGCCTTCCCCTACCGCTCTACCCCTTTGCTTGAAGTGCTGCAACAGAGAGGATTATTCATGTCAAAGCAAAACAAAGAAAAAACTGCTTTCAGTGCCTACAAATATTACTAATTAGTAGTCTGTGCAAAGGCATCTTTGCGATACAGCTGTCTGTTCCCACCTCAGCCTGTCTACTGCTTATCCATGTTGTCTGGTATTATAAAGGCAAGCAGGAGAGGGCTGGGGGGCGGAGGAAAAAGGCAGCACTATTGGATAGTGGCTTTTCTCCCGTATTAGAAAAAGCTCCACCAGATATAGGTTTGCTAAACTCTTTCACTCTAAGAAGTTGTTTTCATTCTTTTCATACACACAATCTAATGTGACCAGCAACCTGAAAAGGGGACCCACTTTTCATTTTTTACCATAAATGAATGTGCATTTCTGATTCTCTCTCTCCCGCCCCACCCCGTTCCCTATGAACCCCAGTTTCTCATTTACTGGTATTTATTTTTTGCTTTCCCTTCCTTTCCCCTTCTGTCTGTCTGTTTCTGTTTCTCTCTCTCTCGTCATTAAAGGGACAAGGGAAACTGACTTGCCTTAGACTGGCCATGACCCATGTTTGGGTTGTATAAACTGCCTGTTGGAAGACCATTTTCTTTTGAGTATGGAGTATTGTCCCCTGGGACAATGAGGCACAGTTGGGGGTGGGGCCTTTGGGTGTGTGTTTCCCTCCCTTCGTCCTTTCATGCTGGCAAGATGCTTTGCAGTCCTAGTTCACAGACAAATGTAAACCATCTGTTTGGATTAGTTTGCTTGGCTGAAACCATTCAGGATTGGAAGTTAGAAATCACCATGCAAGAGCCAAAAAAGGCACAAGCCCACAGCTTATTCTTACCATGACGAATTACAGTGGCTCAACATTTCCTTTTCCCAAAAATGCCCCTCAAAGGAAGCTATGTTATGACACATAATCCTTCCACAGAGATAGAAGGGGAAATGGCTTCAGATTTTGTATCTACTGGTTTCTGTATTTTTACTGTTGCTACGATAATTGCTTTTGTTTCTGATGTTTTTGAACTGTTTTATATTTGTTTCATGGTTCTCTTTTGCAGACTATCTTGAAAATCTAGATTAATAAAATTATGCAAAAACAAACAAACAAACAAACAAACAAACAAACAAACTGGTCGGGAGTACCACTGCTGCTTGCTGGAAGAGCAAAAAGCTTAAAAATAAAAGCAGGGAGGAAAGGTGAAGGCGTCTGTTCTGCCTGGCATTTGAAAGGGAAGCCCGTGCACCCAAATATTTGTCCAACTTTTACCATATCACTCTGGACCCTCAAGCACCTCTTTGAGTTCATGGCCATAAAACAGGGCCTCAAAAGCTTGAAGGCACTTTTGGTTCCCATTGTATGTGGAAACGTAGTCTGACATTATGTCTGAATAGCTCCATAGTTTGAACAGCGTAATGTTTTAAGCCTGGTGATGAAATGCGGGTGAAGCATTATGTTGGCATATTGCTCTAGACAACTGCCACCATGAATATGGGGTTTACAATGGGGAGGGGGGATATGGTGGTCCCATTCCAAATATCCCCTCATCTACTCAGTATTAAGCAAGGAGCTTATTATGATCTGAGTGTCAGCAAACCACTGTTCTCTCAGCCTCTGTTATCTACCCCCATCCTAGTTTGTCCAAGAAAGGGATACTAGTGTACAGGAACTTACTGACTTGCATTCATTACTCACATGTGAGATATTTGAAACTACACTGTGATATGCAGGATCCGGGGTTGGCATTGTTGATCATCTTGCTGGGGTCCACACCCAAGCAGAGGGATCACCAGCAACCTCTGAGCATCCCTAACCCTGCTGTTTCTTCCCTTGGTGTCTCTGCCTATTCACCTGCCCAGACCTGAGCAAGTGAGCAGCGGCAAGAGAGGGGAGATGGAGCAACCCTCTCCACTTGCCTTGCCCTCTCCCTCTGCACAGGGCACAAGGAGATAGGTACAAGCAAATGGGCAATGGTGGCAGCAATGAGGAGATGTACCCACTCAGCATGGAGAAGGTGGGAGCCTTTCCCAACGGCCCCCTCCTTAAAGCTTCAAGATGTCAAGTTCTGCCCTATTTTCTACACAATTTTCCCCAAGTTGCATAATTTAAAGGATGCTAGCATTGGAAAGTTAGCAAAGAGGAAAGGTCACACCTAAATAGAAACAAATTACTTGGCAGCAAGTCATTTTAGACCTAGGTAAATGTTTTTTAGGAGGACAGATCTATACTTCAGATAATTTTGGGGTTTTTTTCCACTTTCAAGATCCCAAATTCTGAGCTCATACAAAAATACAGCGTTTTTAAAAACTGAGGTTTGGCAAGAAAACCTGTTTTGAATCAGTGCATAAGGGTTACACGCCTTTCTCTGTGTCCAAACCACATACTTCAAAAGCAAGGCTGCTATAAAACCTAGCTGTTAGGAGAAGATATGTGCTGCTTCTGACTCAAAGGCAGCCTAAAATGAACGATTCAGATAATTTATGTCATTCTAAAACAGATGAACCTAGCTTCCTGGCCAATTTTAGCACACACAGACTAATGAAGGATCCTTACACATCTGGCAAAGGTAGGGCAAAGGATCAAAGTCTAATCTCAGCAGGATACCAAGTAGCGAGCTTATTAATGAACCATTGATAATGCAATAATTTGTACTTCTAAATTACCTCAGCGCTCCCTCTTGCTCCCTCTCGCTCAACAGATACATACGCTTAGCCCAGCAGAAACGGATTCTGCCCAAATCAGACTGCAAGATGGTTTACAACCCAGAAAAACTAAACTAGGGGGATCTAGCGAGAAAGTGGAAAGTATCCCTATCTCTGATTAATGGGCTTAGAATTCGGGGAAAGAAAATAATTAAAATGATTTTTATATACAGTATATATTAAAAAGTTGATTCAAGGCCATACCAGACTTGATCTATAACCAGACCTCTTCTCTTTAGTTCAAAGTGGTAAACTGCAGTCAAGGGGAGCAATTCATCTTGGGGCTACAGCACATGCCAAATTTTCTCATGTGGGACACTTAACAGGTGGGGTGCGTGGAGGCAGTTTAGTTCACGAAAGAAGCAGGGGGAGCATTAAAACCTGCCTCTCGAGGTGTTCCAGCCATAATCTAAGTGCCCCATGATTGTATTTACCATAAAAACCTTGAGAGATCCAGTCACAAAGATCTCCTGATGTCACACCTTGTTTGGCCCTTAATGTCTCTACATTCTAATGTGTTTGTAAAGTTTATGTGAAAGCTCAGTTACATTTAAAAGATCCAAAATGCACCAGCAAGGTGTCTTTTAGAATTCTTCTCAACTGTATCAGTACAGCAGACATAGCTGTCAACTTACAGATTTGAAAATAAGGGACCAGCAGCCAAAATAAGGGATTTTGCTTAGCTTATACAGAAATCCACCACTGATGGAGCCATGCTGCTTTGGCTGTGACTGACTGTGTTTTGCAGGGGGTTGGACTAGATGATCCTAAGGGTCTACAAAGAAGAGTGGCAGACAAAACTGATGAATGATGTCAAGATGGCGAAGCTTACAGGCAGAATTAGAAACCAGGAAGAGCACCTCTTTAATAAAGAATGGAGAAAGTTTATAATTTAGTTGAAAAGCTATTGTATAGAGTTACATACATTGATAGGATTGACAGAAAACTTGTAGTAAAAATTTGAAGTATGGATAGACAAATGATTTATAAAAATAGAGTTATGAAAGGGATGCAGAGGGGGAAATCACTACATTAAGATGCTGCACTGGTTGGAGGGTATGCTAAGCAGCACGTCGGGGCTGCTGTCGTCCTGGCGTGAGGAGTTCCATCGGCCCTTCCCTGCCCGAGGGGGGGGGGGAGGAAGAGAGACTCTCGCCCACACTGTCCACGAGCCCGGCATGAGGCGGTTGCTGTGCCGTGGCAGCCGCCTCAGGCTGCCTCCTCAGCCGCTGCCGCCTCTGGCTTCCCCTTTCAGCGAGGCGGAAGTCTCACAAGAGAGGGGCTGCCTACCCGCCCGCCGCCACCTGTCTCCTCATGACGCACCCCTGAGGGGGAAAAGGGAGAGATGGAGACGTGGCAGCTCATGCGCGCGCTCTCTCTCGCGGTGGAGGACCCCGAGCCGCTGCTTCCCTCCCAAGCTGGGCGAGCATTAAACCCAGGAAAATCAAGGGACATCATCAAGAAGCGACAGCAGCGAGACACGGCACTGGGATAAGGGAGTTTCCCGCCAAATAAGGGACGGTTGACAGCTATGACAGCCGAAAGTTAGTGCTGGATAAGCTTTTGTAAGTCTTGAAGAATTTCTCAAAGATAAGCTGAGATAAAGTACTCTAACCTTTGTAATTCTTCTATTACAAATATTTGATTGCATCATTGACTTTTTGAACTGCCTGGTGAGAATCAGTGTGACAAGCAACAGTTTCAAATTGAATCTATTCATTTGGGCATTTTGCTAAAATTGCTCAATTAAGTTTAGTTGGGTTCAAGAATACTGCTTCTTTTAATCTAGTTTACCCCATGGTCGACAGAAAAAAACACCTCATTTAAATTTAGTGTAGTTTCAGAAATCACAGAGAAGGGTGGCTGGGGAAGGAAAGAGGATGCACAAGTAACTTGCAATTTGCTGTCAATGTTTGATAAGAGTTCTCATCTCTCTGCCACTTCATGCATTACATAATGATTTGATCTTTTCCCACCCCCACCTCCTGTCCAAATGTTTCCATGAAATATCCAAAGCTTCCCGAAGGAACAAACTCAGGCGAGGAAGCTCTGTACACAGAAAACAGTAACAAAAACAAGAGTACTATGGTGATGAGTAAACGTAATCCATCAGAAATGGTGATTAGCTTGTAAACTGATGAATCTCATAGTAACAGGAAATAGCATAGAAAGTTTTCAATTATTTCAAGTTCTCATAAGTATATTTAACTTTCCTTTTTTGTGGATTAAAAATGCATATTGGGGAAGTAATCCATGTCACAATGTCATGTTTCAACACCTACATCTAAACTTTTACATACCACATAAAAAGCTTTTTTCAGTTTGATACTCAAAGAGAAAATAGCCAAGCCATCTGGATGGATCAAAAATGAACACCAAGCCACAAATGAAAAAGATACGTTGAATGAAGGTGGATACTAATTGGTATGACTGTTTATTCAAATGTGATTGGTTGCTGAAGAATTTCAAATCAAAACTTACTGGCCAGGCAAAGACTAACTAAAGGGCACGGCAAGCAGAATGCTCAGAATGCCTCAAGCAAGGAAAGGGTTGCAGAAATCAACATCAGAGGACTGTGCAAAGATGCTTAATTGTGCAGAATATGCATGCACAGAAACGAGAAACTAAGGGCTCATCCATATGGGAGTTTAATATGTATTTGAAGCTAGAGGTATCTCAATATTTACGGTGTTGGCCACTTTATATACTTCCCGTTCAACTTGCAACCTGCACTTTTTCCACTTAGATTTTTCTGATCTAGCGAAAAATCTGAAAAGGGAAGTGAATCCAATATAAAATTGCCTGCTACCTGACTGCAGATGCACTGAAGAACATTGTGTGGTCAGGTTCTGGTGACGTTCCTGTGGTACCATGTTTTTCCTCACTCCCTAACAAACCTGCCTATGGCTATATTTTTTTACTTCTATTTCCTCTGGGAAATGCCTCCCTCCCAACTTTCTTTCTCAAAATGGGATGTTTCTCAGGTATATACATAGCCCCTGAAATAAGGGAGAAGCATATAGAACTGGCTTGGTACATATTCAGGCATTTACAAAAGAACAGATTCAGCCTATTTGGCAGCAGCACTTTTTAGGACTGCAAAGGTAGCCTTGGACAACTGTCTCTCACACAGCAACATGTTCTAGGAGAACTCTGTGGGGAATACGTCTACTAGTTTTCATCTTCACCAACACAAACAGCAACCTGTCAGAAATCTTCTTCCAGCCAAGTGCCACATGACTGACACACACACCATCTTGCTTCCATCCTTTCATAAACAGTGTTGAGACTAAGATCTGCCCCCTCTGAATTTCAAGTATGTTTTCCCTATACACTTTGGTTTGACAATTATCCCCATGTTTTATGGAATCATGTGAACTATAGTTATTGGGTTGTGGTAGGGGAATATCTAGCACAAAAGTTTCAGAATACTCATCAAACTATATTTCTCAGAAGCAAGTTATCATTCCCTCTATCTCTGCAGATACTTATGTAACCAAAATAGCAGCACCCACACACGAAGGGTGGTCTCCAGACCACCAGGTTTGCAGAACTGCTCAATGGCCATAAATACGTACTAACTATTGCAGCGGATAGCATTGAAAGGAACATGGAGTAATGACAGAGAAGCAATACAAGGTTTTTATGTACGAATAGTCCCCACAACACTGAACATACTTTTCTCTACCCACATGAAGAGAAGAAACCACCCTTACTTCAGAGCAACTGGAGAAACAACCCAATTCCAATCAACAATTGCCCCCCCCCCCTTAGGAATGGAAGCTCTTCCAAGCAAAAGAGAAAATAAAGTTCCTACCTCAGGGATACGGACACTATATGGCTGATTGTGAAACCTTGGTGCATTGTCATTCACATCTCCCACTTGGATATTCACAGACCCCTTGATCACCTGCAAGCCAAATGATTATAACAGATTTTAGTTATTCATAATGGTGGCATTTTTCCCTATTGTCATATGATACGCAGAACTGTAAGGCATTTCAGATATTGCTGTTATTAGCAAGTTAGAACCCATAAAGTAAACCCTATAGCCCTTCACTGCAGAGAAGGAGGATTTGGGTTTCAATGGGAAAATGGATGTTCGTTCTAAGCCCATATCTTCTTCAATTCAAGATCCTTTCAGTGGTCAATTTGAGATGGGCCATATTTTATGGCTGAAATAATTTTTGTGGAGAGGGCTATGATTTGAGCTCAGAGGGCAGGAACTCAGGATTGGGGTTGTAAATTTGGGGTGGGGAATTGGACAATCTATGCAACCTTCCACTATTTGTATCCCTCTTTGCTCCTGAGCTTGCTGCACACATGTATCCCTTTTTGAAGGAGGCAGTTTTGTTTCTACCCCATTTAATTTGAATAACTCAAGTAAAACAACAACAGAATAACAAAAGTATCATATACAATTAAATACAGTAAGATAAATGCATGATCAATGAGTCCAATCTAAATTATGAACAGCCAATAATGCTTTTAAAAACAAAAACAAAGATTAGACTAAGCACCGTGAAAACCCAAAATGCTTGCTTTGTAAGGTGTTCCTTATTTCATTAATTGAAAATATCCCTGATGGAAGGGAAATACTTTATCCACTTTTCCTGTAGCTATGCTATCAGAAAACAGCTCTCTCTTTAACAAGTGAACAGTCAAAATTGCGAGTCAGAACAGCACGAATGAAGGAATATAATATAATAATAATAATAATAATAATAATAATAATAATAATAATAATAATAATAAAAAATTTTATTTATATCCCGCCCTCCCCAGCCGAAGCCGGGCTCAGGGCGGCTAACAACACTAAAATAGTGCAACATTATAAAAACATCATAAGAATTAATTAAAATCAAAATTGATGGCAACCATAAACTAAAGTATTGTAAAGATTGCCAAAGGAGGGAGTCAGGCTGCGCCCTGACCAAAGGCCTGGTGGAACAGCTCTGTCTTGCAGGCCCTGCGGAAAGATGTCAAGTCCTGCAGGGCCCTTGTCTCTTGTGACAGAGTGTTCCACTAGGTTGGAGCCGCAGCCGAAAAAGCCCTGGCTCTAGTTGAGGCCAGCCTAACCTCTCTGTGGCCTGGGACCTTCAAGATGTTTTTATTTGAGGACCGTAAGTTCCTCTGTGGGGCATACCAGGAGAGGCGGTCCCGTAGATACGAGGGTCCTAGGCCGTATAGGGCTTTGAAGGTTAAAACCAGCACCTTAAACCTGATCCTGTACTCCACCGGGAGCCAGTGCAGCTGGTATAGCACTGGGTGAATGTGATCCCGCAGCGAAGACCCCGTAAGGAGTCTCGCTGTGGCATTCTGCACCCGCTGGAGTTTCTGGGTCAGTCTCAGGGGCAGCCCCACGTAGAGCGAGTTACAATAATCCAGTCTGGAGGTGACCGTCGCGTGGATCACAGTGGCTAGGTCAGGGCGAAAAAGGTAAGGAGCCAACTGCTTAGCTTGGCGGAGATGAAAAAATGCCGCCTTTGTTATAGCTGCAATCTGCGCCTCCATGGAGAGGTAGGTATCGAAGATTACACCCAAACTCTTAACGGACGGTGCTGACACTAATTGCACACCCGCAAGAGATGGGAGTTGCCCCCTCAATCCCATATCGTCCCGTCCCAGCCAGAGGACCTCTGTCTTCGAAGGATTTAACTTCAACCGGCTCCCACGTAACCATCCAGCCACAGCTTCCAAGCATCTGATCAGTGTGTCTGGGGCCAAGTCAGGATGGCCATCCATCAACAGATAGAGTTGGGTGTCATCAGCATACTGATGGCAGCCCAGCCCAAAACTCCGGGCAAGCTGGGCGAGGGGGCGCATAAATATGTTAAAAAGCATCGGGGAGAGTATCGCACCCTGGGGCACTCCACACACCAAGGAGTGGCGGGATGACAGTTCCCCCCCCCAAGCGCCACCCTCTGTCCCCGACCAGAGAGAAACGAGCGCAGCCATTGAAGGACTGTGCCCTGGATCCCCACGTCGGCAAGGCGGTGTTCCAGGAGTTCGTGATCGACCATGTCGAAGGCTGCTGACAGGTCTAGAAGAATCAGCAGTCCCGACCCGCCTCGATCCAGCTGCCTGCGGAGATCATCTGTTAGGGTGACCAGAGCTGTCTCGGTCCCATGACCAGCGCGGAAGCCGGACTGGAATGGATCCAGAGCCGATGTTTCATCCAGAAACCTACCAAGCTGTTCAGCAACCGCTCTCTCAATCACCTTACCCAGGAATAGAAGATTCGAAACTGGGCGGTAATTGGATAGATCTAAGGGATCTAATGATGTTTTCTTTAAGAGCGGATGCACCACTGCCTCCTTCAGTTCCCCTGGGAATGTCCCGGTGCCAAGGGACAAATTGATGATATCCCCCAGGGGGGCCCGCAGCTTGTCTGGACACGCTCTAATCAGCCAAGATGGGCACGGGTCGAGAGGACAAGTGGTGGGCTTTCCAGCTCGGAGGAGTCTGTCCACATCGGCTGGGGATATCCGGTCAAAGTGGTCCAATACTGGACCCGAGGACAGTCGAGGGGCCTCCAGTTCCTTTATTGTATCCAAATTGGCAGGGAGGTCATGGTGGAGCGACAGGACCTTCTCCGCAAAAAAGCTCGCAAATGCCTCACAGCTGTGTGTCGAATTGTTATTTAAATTTGGCTGTCCTTCGAGGGACGTTAAAGACCGAATTATACTAAATAATTGTGCCGGGCGAGAGCTAGCGGATGCAATGGAGGCCGAGAAGTAGGACTTCTTAGCGGCCTTCACTGCCATCTCGTAGGTTTTCATAAAAACCCTATAAGATATTCTTGAGGCTCCGTCACGGGCACCCCGCCATACTCGCTCTAGCCGTCTGAGGTCCCGCTTCATTTTCCGGAGCTCCTCAGTAAACCAGGGAGCCCGGTTTCTGCGGGGTCGCAGAGGGCGCTTAGGTGCGATCTCATTGAAGGCCTCCTTGGAGCCTTATATGCTGAGGTGGAGTATGGGGCCCGCCCCCAGGCCCAAGGTGGAGAATGGGCTTGCAGGGCGAGTGGTCCTCCCCAAGACTCACCGGCAAAGCGGCAGCAGCAATGTCCCGAGGCCTCATTGGAGCCTTATATGCTGAGGTGGAGTATGGGGGCCGCTCCCAGGCCCAAGGTGGAGAATGGGCTTGCAGGGCGAGTGGTCCTATATAAGTCCTATATAAGTCTCACATCTGACTATTTACATATTACCAGAACGCTGAACATTTACAATTTTCTGTAGCATAATGAGACGCTTCTGTTTCAACCATTTTTCTAGCTGCTTCTCTACAAGCATTGTGGGTGGGTTATTGTTTTGTTTTGTTCTTTTTTTTTATTATGTATTTTGTGTTTTTATTTTGTGTTTTTATGCTGTGAACAGCTCTGAGATCTTCGGATGAAGGGAAGTATACAAATGTAATAAATAAAATAAAATAAAAATAAGCCTTTTCAGAACTGGCCACAAAAATGGTCTCCCTGAGGTCTTCAAATCTGTCAGTTCTTCCTTCACACTTACACATTTGGGGAAAAACATTCCTGTGGAGAGAAAAAAAATGCACTCCTACGTAGCAAAAAATAAACAAACCCAAAAGTTTAGTCAGATACCGGTGTTATTCTGTTCTCTGAAGTTTACACACTTTTATGTAAAAAGATGAGGGAACAGATGGGTATTTTTCCACACCATTTCATACATTGCCGTGTACTTCCCTTGCTACAAGCATACAGTGCTCCTATATCCCTAAGGAGGGCTCCTTCAGGAACAGGGAGGGACTGCGGCAGCTTTAATCTCCTCCCTACAGAGCACACTATCAAAATCAGCTCTATGCTTCTCTCCATTTTATATCATGGAACAAATGTCACACTTACCCCTTGGCTGTCGCTGACAGAAAATTCAACTGTGAATTCTGACTTAGTCTGGAACGAGAAGAAAAAGATGTAATTAGAGATGCCACAATGGTAATCTGTTGATAGAAGGCTTTGGATTTGAGCCGAATATAATTACATGCTTTTGCGACCTGGAAAAAGTTGAAGAAACACCCCGGGAATAACTGTAAAAAAAATCATCACAAAACTGCAATACTCATATATAGTCTTCCAAGGATATGGAGGGGGTTGGAGAGAGTGACCTAATGGCAGGCAAGTCTTGATGGAACTTGACTTGCAGACTTCACTGGTAGCAAAGCATTCTAATCCAAGGGTTGGACAAGATATCAATGAAAACCAGAGAGTGCACAGATGAGAGCGACTCAACTTCCTTAACTGCAGACTCCTCCCACCATCTTTTATATAACAGTTCATATTAGTACTAGTGTTTGCACTGAAAGCTGTGGAAAAAGAAATAGAAGAACATGCATGTTTCATCCAGGAATGTTCCAGCATGCAATAATAAGAATAAGAATTATTCTTATTATACCCTATCCACCTGACTGGGTTTCCCTAGCCACTCTGGAAGAGAAAGAGAAAGGACTATCAACATTTATCTTAACATTCGTTCAAATTACATACAAATTTCCTGAGCTTGAATATTATTAATAGGAAAATACGGTGGCAAAATCAGTGTGCCCCATTTACTCAAAGTTGTATCAAAAGGATGACATGACCCAGAAAATTTGCTAGCATTTCTCCGATTTCACCCAGTGGTTCAGTATACCTCAGTTTAACCAATGGCTGAATTCAGAGGTAATGACAAACGCTCGCTTGTAAGAACAAAATATGTGGCCCTTAGGCTCATATTCCACCTCCTCTTGCCCCTCCTTTGCTAGAAGGAGAGCAAAGCTTCCACTTTGTGAACTCGTGGCTCATGCCCCACGTGCAGGCTTCCTTGGGATCCGTTTGGTCATTGTGAGAAAATGTTGGACTTGATGGAGCTTTGGTCTGATTCAGCAGGACTCTTCTTATGTTCATGTTTCATATGTGACAAACCATGGTTTACCACATTCTAACAAAACAGCAAACCAGAGTTTCCCACAAATAAGAAAAAGCTTCTAATTCCCTCTGCTCACACAAAGATGAGGGAGATGTATATGAGCCTGCAAGCTCATTCTTGTAACAACAGTCAGTGGCTTGACTCAACTTAGTCCTATACAGTATGTAGAACTACTGCCTATGATCTACTGCCTATTTTGTTTAAGAGGTGCCATCTGTCTTTTGTGCCCTTTTCTGATTCTCTCAATGACTGGTGTTTCCTCAAAATTTGACTGACAAATACATGAATGTGGGAGAAGGAATTGAAAGGAATTAATTTAATGAGAGTCTGGAATTGCTGTATGTGAACTACTAGATTTCTAACTCAGGCTTTGTGTCAGTCGGTAACTTGAATCTACACTGCCAAGACCTGCACCTCCCCTTTTTTGCCACAATAACTGTTTGTTTTTTGGGGGGAGGGGTGTTAGGACAGTTTACCAAAACACGTGCTCTCCTCCCATGAACACTCGGCTAATGCAATCTGAGAAGGGCCTACATGGAATTTAGCTTCTGCCTCAAGGCAATGCCTGCAGCCAGCCTGTGAAAGCCAAATGCCAAGGATAAAGAAGACGTCATCCATTTGTCTCAGGGAAGAGACACTGTCATTCCTTCCATTATTTCTCTCACACACAAACCCTTCTTTCCCCACCCCTCTGCACAGTGTAACAAAGAAGGGGTGAAAGTGGTGAAAGATACCTAAAGGGAGAATGTTGTGGAACATGAAAATGACAGGCAAGGATAGAGATTAGTCAAGCGGACAGAGTAGACTTCAGGCAAAACTCTATCCTACAGCATACACCTTGCTTTTCTAGCTAGCACATCCCCCCCCCCAATTTATGTTGTATTGGGGATCCCATTCATTTGTGCAATCTATTCTGCCCCTCTCAAATTATTCAACTATTTTCTATACACTGCATAATTCTCTCCCAGAAAAAGGTATGTGAAGTGTGTTAGACACTTGGAATGCACTATTCCAATGTGGGAAGTATTTTTTTTCCTCCTCCTAGCTATTTCAGCTATTTCTTAATATGCATGATTTGTTAATTCCACCTACCTGAACCCTTCATTGAAAAAAGGACTGCCATTTTCCCCTGAAGGTGCTTTTGACTACATGGTGGGTAATTTTAAAATATTAAGAATGAGCAGCAATGGCATTCCTTCCTAGAAGTGGCTTGACTTCCTCTTTCAAATACTGCACAGAAATTATGTAGCTTCTGCTCTGTTGGCAACCATGAGGCATGGCGATTAAGTAAGGAGAGAAACAGCAAAGAGGCAATTGAGTAATAATCCTCTAAGGACTGAGCAAATATTTAAAGCCAGGTTGCTCAAATATGCAGGTACCCCAGCTCAAATGACAGCATGCAGAACGGAGGCACCCTGAACATACACCCACCTCAATTATGTTCTCCCTGGCCAATTCTCCCCTCCTTGACTCAGTATAAGACCGCCATATCTGTGCCTCTGATTCTCATGGCTTTGCTGTGCTGGTTGTCTTTGCAACCTGAGGCCATGACCTCCAGCAATGGTTGTACGGAGCAGAAAAACAGCCAACAGAAGCAACATATAAGGCCTGGGATGTCGACACGTCCTAGTATTGCTACTTCAATACCATCAGGTCTTTTTTCCCCAGCCAGAACACACAGGAGCGCAGTTCCAGCATCTCTCAGGTGGATGCCATTGCAGCCCGGCGCTCCTGCCCACCTGCCAGGATCCAACAGGGAATAGCTTCCTGCCTTGAAAATGGATCCACCCGCTTGGCCAATTGCAAGTGGGCAAGGAGGCAGTTTGTGCATATCCGATTTCTGAATTTCCCTCCTTTCTCTTAGGTTCTTTCCCTAACTCATTCCTGCATCCTTCTCAGGAAGATTGGTTATAAATTTGAGGGGGAACCCACCCAAACCCTAGGAATTAACAAATGGTAGGATTATAATACCATATAACATATAAAGCATCTACATGGGCTCCCAGTATGTTTCTGAGCACAATTCAAATTGTTGGTGCTGACTTTTAAAGCCCTAAATGGCCTCAGTCCAGTATACCTGAAGGAGCAGGTCCACCCCCATCATTCAGTCCAGACACTGAGATCCACCTCTGAGGATCTTCTGGTGGTTCCCTCACTGTGACATGTGAGGTTACAGGGAACCAGGCAGATGGCCTCCTCGGCAGTGGCGACCGCCCTGTGGAATGCCCTCCCATCAGATATCAAGGAAATAAAAAACTATCTGATGTTTAGAAGACCTCTGAAGACATGTTTGTTTGTGTGTGTATGTGTGTATCACATATATTCTCCCTTTACATCACTGAATACAAACATGCTGCAGTCTTGATACACAGTAATATTTAGTGCTAAACAGCACTTGTTACCTCTCTATCTAATGGTTGCCTAAGCCACACAACTCCAGTCATGCTTTCCACAGCAAAGAATCGACTTGCTTCCTCTCCAACAACTCCAAACACAAGAGGGTCATTGTCTAGATCACGGGCAAGCAGCTGTGTCACCGATGAACCTACAAGGACACAAGAGAAACAAAAGCTGGTGAGAAAAGTGTGGTGAGAGAATCTGGAGTCAGAGAGCCTGCTCAAGGTGGGCTGTGCCTGCCTTAGATTCTGTTCATGGGAATTTTGAGCAGGGTACTAGCATCATTGAGCATCCCTCGATTCAATTTTTCACCCTATCCCTAGTAATTAGCCATTTTCCTGTGTGCTGTTTTTGCACAGTCCTCCCCCCCACTGCTTTTCTATCAGTGATCAACTTTATAACCACCCCCACCTGGAGTTTGCATTTTCCTTGAAAAAAATTGTGACCACAAGACTTTTGGTAGTCTTCAGCCATGGTCTCTGAGCTGGGGGAATACTTCATTTTACAAGGGTGCCATGGGACACCGTTTCTCATCTCAGCTTATTTCCACCCAACGACAGCCTTAAGGCACCAATCAAGAGATTCCGGTACTGTTAAGCTCCCCTTCTGAAGCCCTGTGCTACAAAACCACCTGAAGAGGAGGTGAGTCTTGTAAGCAAAGCAATCTCTAGTGGGACAGCTTCACAAGCATCATTTCACAAATTCTGTCCTTATGTGTACACGTGAATGCAATCAACATGTGCTTGCAAATGTAGTATTTAGGCGCACTCATGAAAGCACAAGGATTTGCTATAAGTCTCTTTCAAACAGAAAATCCAGGTTTACTGCCAATGTAATATATGAAGCAGCCTTTAATCCTGAACTATAAAACTGATTCCCCCCCCCTCTTCTACTGTACCTTGCTGTCACTCTTTTACCTCCAGTATCTATGAAAATAAACTCTTGTCATCATAAATTTGCTAGACTTGAAAACGCCGCTGGGCATCTTTTTTCTTGCCCTTGGCTAATCATCTAGTTCGCCCCACCCCAGTAAAGCAATTGCTGGATTTTGAAAACTCGCTATCCAGCTTCTAACATTGTTGTTTCCTACTCTATGAAAGATTTTTCAAGCAATTTGGGCTTTCTCCGTGGCAAACTCCTAAAATTTTTAAAAAACTGTTTCCTTTTGTGAAGTTAACCTTGCTCTGCTGAGTCGGCACTATGTGAAGAAACTGCACTTTTTTGACAGAAAGGAATTGCTACACATGGGAAAGCTAAATTAGCTCAGAACTGAGGCAGACCCTCCAGCTGAGTCAATCTCAGGAAAGTTGAAAGGCATACATGCATCTTCTTGAGTAAAAAATATATATGGGCATGCAAGACTTTCGGCAACAGAACACAGAGATAACATCGGCCTCAGACCAAACCCCTCCTCCAATTCAGTAGCATTTGCACACTCCACTCACTGGGACCTGTATTTTCATAAAAAATGAAGTTTGGGGTGGAAATTATGTTCAGGCATCTTTTGGGAGGGGCTGTATCACAACCAAGAATGCATATATGCATATGGTTTTCAGGACCACGCTTAAAAACAAATATTGGAAAGCAGCATGAGGTTGCAAGAGTAGGATGCTACAAAAATGGGGGAAAGGTCTGGGATTCCACACTCATGGCATATTAGCTACACATTAAAATGACAGTTTTAGTGCTACATGAGTGAGTCTGAAATTTGGGGACTCCCCTCTCTCTTCTCCTTCCCTTAGTGTCACCATGAGGCAATGGGAAGCATTTGCTTCTGTTTTCAACTAACCTCAAATGAACACTATGCCGAAGCAGGGACAAAAGTGTGAATTGTTTTAACTACGGTTTTCCAAAGAAGCCAACTTCAAACTGCAGTTTTCGATCCTGGTTTGTTCAGACAAACCATAGTGAAAACTAACTGCAGTTCATCCCAGTTCTAGCGTAATATAAAAAGGCAGGAAACTGATGTTTCCAGTCCCCTCCTTGTGACCACAGAGGTGAAGGTAGGCATGGTGGGGAAGGGCAAGTTTGTGCACACTGTTTAAACTATGGCTTGGCACTGCTTCCAAACACAGTCAATGTGGACTGTCATCCAAATTTATTCCATTCCATCTTAACAACAGAAGCTTTTAAATGTGTGTTCTTAAGTCTGCTGCACACTTCATGCCTAGACTGCACATATTAGGTTTTTCTCACCCATGCTTGGATTTTTGGTGGGCCTAGAGCACTCACACTGGGCAAGGTGGGTGGCTGCAGTTCCACTCTTTTACCAAGTATAGCTGTACCAAGTATCAGAAGCAGCCCACTGTTTTCAGCATTAAATCACCAGACTCAATTATACTGTGCTTAATTATAACTTGAATCCAGGAGGAAGAATTATGCAGTGCAGCTCAAGTCACAGAAAGGTATTGTATTATTGACACTTTGTTCAGACATTGGATTCCTCCCTCCCCGGGAATTAGAGAACTACCAAGCAGCGAAATGCTGTGGCTATTTGAATTTTCTGGCTTTGATACTGTAGGACCAGGGAAGAGCTGTGTTGTATCAATGCAAGATCTCAGGGGCTCACTTCTCCTTCCAATGAGGGGATGGAGAAATGATTGTGCAAAACCAAGATAGTCTGCCCCCAATCTTTGCCGAAGGGCGATCCCTGACAAAACCATCAACTTGCAGGATCACACTGGAGGACCATAGGTTAGCTACCCTTTCCCTAACAGCAGCAATAAGGCGCTATAGGAAACATGGGTGTTGCTATCTAATACATATCTCAAGTTCTGGAAGAGTCCTCTATTGTGGAATCTGTGCACAATGGAGATGGGGTTAAGTGTAGACAGTCTTTTGGAACAATTATAGTAAAAACAGAGCATCCTAAGGATCAGAAACAGAACACCTGTGGATAATAAAAGGATGCCAAGTCTACGCCACCATCAGCTGTCACCAAACCTGTAATTCTATCACTTTTTATCCATTCATCAACAATTACCCACTGCCACAAATCATCATTTTTTTTAGCATTAAAAAGAAACCAGCACAGCACTCAAACATAATTGCAAGTGACTTCTCCTGAAATAATTCATTTGAAAGTGTACTTTTTGTAACTTTAAGATGAGAATGTTGTCTATTTCTTATTTGCGTCAGAAACCACAGGCTTTCGTTTTTTGTTCCTTCTCTTCCCCCAAAGGCAGAAACATATTCTTCACGGCAATAAAAAGGTGTTTGCATCTGATTTCCAATATCCCAGTTGCCGAGATCTTAAAATTCAGGACCAGACACAAGATACAATTATGCCATGAGCTTTTGATGAGTCAACTCATTAAAATTTGTCCAATTTCAGTATCTTCTAAACAGTTATAGGAATAAGGCCAACAAAACATTCAGATAAGTGTGGATGGATATAATCAGATTTGGAATGAAGCGTCACCAAAAGGCTGTATTTGCCTACAATTTGTCTAATAAATATGCTCCTGTGTGATTTAATTACTGAGAATTAATGTTCCATTTCCCCCAGGTGTTCTCAGTTTCACTAAAAAGAGTGCATTTATGAGATCACACAACTATGGAAGAACTACGAGGGAACTTTGCCACAATGAGACCACTGTGATAGGACATTGGTTTTGTGAATCAAGGTAGCTGCTTCCATCCACTAGTGCAGTGTTTCCCAACCTTTTTTGGGCAAAGGCACACTTGTTTCATGAAAAAAATCTCGAGGCACACCACCATTACAGCCCCGTGACGTCAGCGCGCAGCGTCACGCCGGGAGGGACATGAATTGCCAGCAAATTACATAATCACCTCCTTGAGGGCTGGCTCATCTTCTCCGAAGGCAGAACCCCATTAATTAACAGCACAGACTCACACCATAGCCAAGACAGGGGGGAAAACCTCGGTCATGCACAGTCATGCACATGTGGGGGCTAAATGAGGACGAAGACCGGGCAGAGAGCAGGGTTCAAATCACCCCACCTGGCCAGGACAATCCCTGGGTGCTCCCTTGGGCCACTCGCCTGACCCACCTCGCAGGGCTGTTGTTGCGAGGATAACACGGGGAGAACCACGCGCGCCCCCAGGAGCTCCTTGGAGGAGAAAGCGGGCGATGAATGCAATGCACGAAATATATGAGAGGCGACCAGGTTTTGCAGGTGAGGGGCCCCCGCCAGTCTCCGCTTCCAACACCCGGCGCAACGACGCCGAAGTTTCCCCCCGGGCTCGGCTCAGGGAGCAGCACTGCTCCCCCCCGGCTCCCCTTCGCCCTCCCCGCTCTCTCTGCCGCCCACTGGGGACCCCCCTCACCTGCCAAGTCCGGAGTGCCGGTGGAAGTTGCATGCATGCATGCAGGGCGCCGCGTTGCCATTGCATTGCACTGCACTCCATGCAACGCCTGCATGCATGCATTGCCTTGCACGCCCGCCAAGGGGTCTCCCTGCGGTCCGATGCGTCCCCTCCGGCGCGGATGCAGCATTGCAAAAATAAACCCCCCCGACGCAGCCCTACCTGGGGGGCAGCCTCCGCCTCCGCCGCTCCGCCTCCGCGGGGATCCCCGGGCTCCATCCTGCCGCCCGATCTCTGCGGGGGCGCAGGCAGGCTGCGCGGGGTCTGCGCGGAAGAGCCCCTGCCCGCCCGGCCGCCGCCGCCGCGCTCATTCCATGGCCGGGAGAAGAGCGCTTCAAACAAAACGCCCGGCCCGCCAGGCCACGCTGGGAAACGTAGTTCGCGCACCCCGCGCGGGCGCGGAGCCCAAGGGCGAGGGGACTACGGATCCCGGCAGCCCCCGCGCCAGGGACGGAGGGGGAGAGGCCGGGTGCAGGGATGGAGGGACGGGTGGGCGAGCGAGTGAGTGAGTGGCAGCCGCCAAGCCTTAGCCGAGAGCCAGGAAGGGCCTCCCCGGAGGAGGAGGAGGAGGAGGGAGGCGCAGAGCGGGAGGGAGGGAGGGAACCCCAAGGGTCATCTAGTGACGGCGCCCCAATCGAAAATTTGACTTTTTTTAAAAAAAAATATTTCGAATTTTTTAATTTTTCCCGCGGCACACCAGGCAACATCTCGCGGCACACTAGTGTGCCGCGGAACAGTGGTTGGGAAACACTGCACTAGTGTCCTGGGGCTATGAAGGCAGAGGTGTATCAAACACAGTTCACATCCTGATCGCATGGAAACTTTGAGCAGTATGACAAAAAACCTAGTGCAGTACCTAACTATATAGGCTGTAAGCCTCGGGCAAGACTTTTGCTGTCTCTCTTCCATCATCACTTTGTGTGATTCTTCTGCTCAGAAACAGAAGAGAGCAAAAATAAAAAAGGGCCAGATACCAAGCAAGACAACAAAGCATCTGTGGAAAGGAGCAGCAGCACCACAATAGGCCCATAGCTAGGAGCTCAGGATAGGTGGATAAACAATAGAGGCCCCTGAAGACAGGATTTATGGGGTGCGGGGAGGGTTACTTAAAGAAACCACCCAGGGAGAGTTCTTTGTTTACAATGCTGGGAAAGGACAAGAATGAAGCCAGCACTGGATAGTGTAGAGCAGGATTGAGCAGAACATAAACCATGACCAAATTGTAGACCTCTGTAGTGGATAAGTTTTCAATTATGGTGCTGGAGGAGACTCTTGCGAGTCCCAGGGACTGCAAGAAGATCAAACCTATCCATTCTGAAGGAAATCAGCCCTGAGTGCTCACTGGAAGGACAGATCCTGAAGCTGAGGCTCCAAAACTTTGGCCACCTCATGAGAAGAGAAGACTCCCTGGAAAAGACCCTGATGTTGGGAAAGATGGAGGGCACAAGGACAAGGCTACCAGCATGAGTTTGACCAAACTGCGGGAGGCAGTGGAAGACAGAAGTGCCTGGTGTGCTCTGGTCCGTGGGGTCACGAAGAGTCGGACACAACTAAGCGACTAAACAACATCATAGTGGATAAGCAAGGATTCTGACTCCCAATTGTAAAACAGTAGCAGCAACAAAAAAGCTTTGTTTTTCATTCTAAATTAGGCTGCCCAGATGAAGAAAGCATGGAATGGCAGAACAAGTTAAAGGGAGAAATGTCTGCTGTTTACACCTTCACTTGTACCACAGTATTCCAAAAGTGAGTTGCAATATAGATTTCCAGGAAAGCATTATTGCCAAGCATTATTGCATTATGCTTTTGACAGTTCTATTTTCAAATTTATTTTCAATATGTTGCGTGTACTACGAGCTGTAGCCACGAGCATACATGCCTAGGGGAGCTGCAGCCAATCCTAAACTAGATATACTTGTATTGTATAATACGTGTTACCAAAATATATTGCACTGATGTATTTTTGCCATGAAAACACGGCAAAAGTACACATTAAAAGCATATTTTGTGAGACAGCTACCCAAAACAAACCCCTGTAATGGAAATGTGGCTATTGCGATTGCGTAGGACTGAAGAATCACAAAGTTTTGCATATGCTTTTCAAACAAATGAGCTTTCAATAAAGAGATTTACAAAAAAAGAGAAGCAGCAAAAGGCAAACAAAAGACAGCAGGTACTTTGATTTCATTGCTGTCAAAGAGAAAACCTCTTTCTCTCTCTCTCTCTCTCTCTCCCCTGCAGGCACTCAAAAAGGTGGAGGCGGAATCATGAAGTGCAAAGATGAAATGGCTAAAAATGCATAGCGTGGTTTGCTTATCAAAGCTAGGGAAACCCTGTGGAATTCCAGCCCAAGGTCAAACCATGTGACACACATAAAGCCCCTCCATTGCCAGAGGCCATTTCTCAGCCCAGGGAAAGGCATAAGTGGAGCTGGGTGTGAAAAATGGAAGCTACCCCCACCACCATACCTATATCCGTGGGATAGAAAGATCAGGGAAGGTTACAACTCATTGGAGACAAATGCTCCAAACATTGCTTGCATCTAACGTGTTGAATTTGATGATTTTCCTATGTGCAGAAATCTTATATACAAAGAGTTGTTGTGATGTTTTTTTTGTTCTCGGTATTCTTGACTTCAGAAAGGCGCTGAACTACACTTTCAAGACTGGGGGGGGGAGCCATTAACACCCCCCCCCCAATTTAGCTGAGTAAATAAAATAGAGTAAAACAATCTACATCTGAAAAGCTTTCTCAAACAGGAAGGTTTTCACAAATTTATGGAAGGCCATTAAAGAAGGGACAAGACATAGGCACTTTTGGAACACAACTGACTTTCTCAGTGGATTGAGGAAAGATCGTGAAATATGGAGAAGGAAGCCTTGCAACAATGTTGGGGGAAATGTTTTCTGCATGGTTCACAGCCAGGTACAAAGCAATGCCATAAAGATGAGCAAGAGCAAAATGGCAATGACGGCAGAAGATCAGGGCAGCAAATGGAGATCGCCCCAACTTTCAACACTTTAAAAAGATGGTGATGTAACTCTAGTAACTGTACATTACTAGAGGGCATCCTGACCTAAAAAGGAGAAAACTTCACTGGGATGCAGCAATGAAGTTCCCTTAGGAATGTTGGAAGCTGCCTGGCTTTGACATTCAACCAGCTTTAGCATTCAAGTTGCCACATTAAATAATAATACATACATTTTTTAAAAAAGAATCTTATCGGATAATTTCTATTTAAAGAAGGAAAAGAATGGGAATTGAGGGCAGTGACTTAGGGCATATCCACACTACAGGTTAAAATTGTTTTAATAGCTATTCCCTCTTCCCAAGGAATCCTGCAAACAAAATTCTCGGCGCTTGACTACATTAAAGTTCCCATGATTCTTTAAGGCAAACCATGGCAGTCAAAACTGAGTGTAAAAGCAAGACCTATTTGCAATGCAGATTAAGGCCTCAGAATAATTACTTAATACTGTTCCTAAGTGTGCCAAAGCCTTCACATGACTCTGTGATTTCCTTGTGGTTGCATCTCTATTTTCTCATCTGAAACATAATGCTATTAATATTGTCCTCCCTCCATGAGGTATTGTGAAGTTCAATTCATTAATATTTGTCGAGCACATGAGATTGCTGAATGTAAGTTGCTGATTTAGTGATTATTTGGTGATTCATTAAAAGGAGATGAATAACCTCTTGCACGAGCCACACAAAGACTGAATGCTGTATTAAAGCCTTTTGCTTTGCTAAATTAGGGACAGGAAGTGTAGGCTATTTCCTTAACTAGGGTTGCATGAATAAATAGAAAAACAACTAAACATTAATAATGAAATTAAGGGGTCCTTATTCTTCCCTTCATCAAAACCTTGTTACAAAACAAATTCAGAATCATTACCATGCCAGAGCTGTATTCTGGAGCTGGCTGCCTCCAGTAATGTGTGAAAAGGGGTGTGTGGCTGAAACAAGGCACAGTCTGATATCAACAGTGCCAGGCTGAGGAAACAAGCAGCCTCAGGTGTGTCTTCCTTGTCAGGGTCTCTGAGGTCAGTAGCTTCAACTCCAGCCTGCCCTTACAACAAGCAGAATGTACTGTGCTGTTCTATACAGTAACGAGGAAAAGGCAGAAAGCCAGGCTTCTACGAGGTGTGACCGGAAAGTTTGGTGAATGGTCACAGAAATCGGACAGCGAGAAATATTTGAACATAAAATCGGCATCAGAAACCCATGAAATGCTCACAAATGTGTATGGCGACGAAGCTGTAACTTGAAAGACAGTGTATGAGTGGTTTAAGCATTTCAGTGAAGGGCGGCAAACCTTCGAAGATGACCCTCAGTCTGGCAGACTGACGATGAGCAGAACAGCTGCAAATGTTGACAGAGTTTGTGAGTTATTGATGCGGGGTCAGTGTTTGTCCATCCAAATGATGGCAGAAGAATTGCATATTCCGTGTGAAATCGTTACTGAGTTGTCCCACGCTCCATATTCTCCCAATCTGGCCCCAACGGATTTCTTTCTTTTTCCAAAACTGAAATCTGCACTGAAAGGACACAGATTTTCCAACATTTCACACATCCAAGCTTCTGAAAGCAGTACAAAAAGAGGACTTCTCCTGAAGTTTCCAACAGTTCAATGAATGTTGTTAACAGTAAATTGTATCAGAGGAGGCCTACTTTGAATGCTTGTATGTCTGAATATTTCTTGCTGTTCAATTTCTGTGACCATTCACTGAACTTTCTGGTCACACCTTGTAGCAATGCTGGGCCCAGACAAACCTGGGGGGTTCATACTGCCTGCCAAGCATGAAGTTTGGCCATGTACACTCCTATTTCCTTCCATACAGGAAGGCTTTGAGGACTGATCATATAGGCTTGAGTTGCTCTTGAAATTAGTTAGTCCTCAGCAGTTCTGCTAGTACTGACCTGTTCTGACAGTAATGTTCAAGGCAGAGCCCCATGTAGAAACACAAACCCCTGTCATGATTGGTTAATGCTTGTTTGATTCATTAAAATGAGAGAGAGAGGCAGATACACAAAGCTCTTAGACCAGGATCCCCTGCTTTTAACTGTGGATGTGCCTTGGTGGATGGGGGAGTCATGAATACTCAGAAGAGAGTGTGACATTTTGCATATATTTCTCACATACCCCAAGTTATTTTTCACATGTTCCAAGTCCTGGTTCCTTTGAGAACCTGTACAAATTATAGCTGAGACCAAATACTTAGTGCCATCTAATCAAAATAAGTATAGCTACACGGTGAGTAGCATGGCCACATGGATAAAGTGGGAGGGAGAAACAAGCATCCTTTCTCTCCTGTGCTTGACACTATTGGGAACAAATCGCAAAATGTCAACAGAGTCAGTAGAAAGACTGTAAAACATGGACAAATGATCTTCTCACACTGTAAAGTTATAGGCTCCATTTGTTTCCTCTCAGGAGTCAGACAGGGCAGTTAAGGGTCCTGATTTCTTTAGATAATCTCAATTTATCTTGTCTCCTTTTGCTCACTCTGTTTCGATCACAGTTTCTCTCTCTCACACACACATGCATTCTTACATTCTCTGGTACTTGAACTTAGTATGACCTTAGTATATTTGTATGTCACTTCTCCTTCCTAGTCCATTATACATACCTCCTGTCTGATGGCCTTGTTTTCATCCCAAAAGCTGAAATTTCTAACATAGCAAATACCAATTATTACACTGAACTGGGCATATCAGCCTATAAAAGTTGACAAGTTTCTCTCAGCATTCCTCCTGGAAACCTAGTCCTTTCAGAGACCTTTAAAGAAGACATTGATGGATAATGTCTCCATAATCCTTTTCTTCTTTCACACAAATCAGAGAGCAGATAAGAAATCCTTCATCTTACTTGGGGAGGAGGAGGGGGAAATCAAAGAGCCACTGGGGTACTGTTATATTTCCATTTAAAACTGAGAAACTGAGACCCAGAAATATTGATAAAACCAATATTTATTTGTAGAAGATAATTATATCCATCATTTCTCTATAAAATAGCATTTGTGGCATCTAATATTTAAAACTCCCAATTAAAACAGTTTAAAAGTGTGGGGGGTGGGGAGAGAGAGAGAGAGAGAGAGAGAGAGAGAGAGAGCGCAGCAAGGAATCTTTGGTAACTGGTTTTGGTGTGCTTAAATGGGTATAATTTGCTCATGGACACCTTTGCTGTTTTTTAAAAAAATGGTAAAGGTAAAAGATCCCTGATAGTTAAGTCCAGTCATGAACAACTCTGGGGTTGCGGCATTCATCTTGCTTTACTGGCCGAGGGAGCCAACGTTTGTCCACAGACAGTTTTTCCGGGTCATGTGGCTAGCATGACTAAGCCACTACTGGCGAAACCAGAGCACTGCACGGAAATGCCGTTTACCTTCCCGCTGGAGCGGTAGCTATTTATCTACTTGCACTTTGACATGCTTTTGAACTGCTAGGTTGGCAGGAGCTGGGACTGAGCAACGGGAGCTCACCCCATCGTGGGGATTCGAACCGCCAACCTTCCAATCAGCAAGCCCTAGGCTCAGTAGTTTAGACCACAGCGCCACCCGTGTCCCTGCTGTTTTACTCTGGACCAAATGAAGCTTTCAGAGACTCTTCAGAGGCAGCCCCATGCTCAACACATTACATTAGTCCAGCCTTGATTTAACTAAGTTATATATCATTGTGGATAGAACTCAAGCCTCACAGAGCTGAATCTAGAAACTCAGACAAACTACAAAGGCTCTTGGGTAGAGTATGCCAATCTGATCTTTGGTTTATTCCTATAGATCATGGCATCAGTACAGTTGGCAAAACTTGAGGCCCCCCATTATGAGCTATCTTTGACCCTGTCACTAACCCTCATTAGAAATGTTGCCTGCAAGCTATGCTTAAATATACTGACTTCCTAATACTTGATGTAAAAGATCAGCACACAATGCCTGTGTTAATAGAAAACTTTAGTGACACCTGCTGTAAGAAAGAACTGGGTTCTCCACAGGCAAAGGAATCTTCCTCCGAAGCTAAACTAATGATTCAGGAAGCATACAGATAACCAGTTCGTCATTTCTCACTAAGGTCATGTATTTTCAAATACTTTTCTGTTTAGTGAAATAAACAGAATAATAAACAGGCAATGGTACAAAGTAATACTCACTCATCTAAGAAGTTGTCTCCCCTCTCTGTAGAGAACAGTTGGCCACTGTCATGAACTGGCAAGGCAATGGGGAGGAAGAAGAGGGGTTTAAGCCAGGACTGGGACACACTGGGGCAAGGAAGGAAGTATTCACAGGGTGACAAGGGGATGGAGGTCAATCCACAGGAAGCAGGGCCCATCACCAGAGCCAAAGACGCCTCTGTCTCCACATGGTGGGCTCTGAGATGTAGGGAGCAGTGGGAGTCGTGCTCTAGGAGGCTGAGGGCTTGCTAGCTCTGGGCGGAAGGTTGTGATTCCTCAGCTGAAGTAGGCTTGGAGCAGGTGAGGGTCACCTGCCTCGTCAAGCCCAGATGCTGCAATCAGCAGGCAAAGTACAAAAGGGAAGCAGAGTTGAGGTGCTGTGTCTGCTCAACTATCCATGTTGATGGACCTCTATGAGACTGTGCTTCAGGGTTGACTGCTGGACTTCAGACTTGGCTACTTGGATTGACCCTGGGCTGATTTTCCTGACCTTTGGACTTTGTTTGTATGAATTGACCCTTGGACTTTGAACTTTGGGCTTGACCTACTGATTTGCTGCCAGGGGTTCAGGATAGCAAAAAAACTCTTTTAAACCCCAGATTTTCAATGGTCCAGTATCTCAAAAAACTTATTTGCTCCTCAACAATCTCAAAGGCTAACCCTATGTTTTGCTGGACCACAGACCAAAGAATGAGCGACAAATTTCTGCGGCCTGTTTGGTAAAGAATTTTATGATGAGAGCTTACCTCTCACAGAAAACACAGGCCTCTGACCCCTAACTTTGTGTCCCAATATGCTTCAAAATCAGGTATACCCACGCTCTGGCATTTTTCTCTTTTTTTAGTGTGAGTTTATGGCACATTGCTGTGCTTACTCTCTAGGCTTTTTGGTAGTTAGGGATTCTTCTACTCTTAAATCTAAAGAGTAAAGGTATGGGAATGAAATAAAAAAATTCCTTCCAGTAGCACCTTAAAGACCAACTAAGTTAGTTCTTGGTATGAGCTTTCATGTGCATGCACACTTCTTCAGAAGTGTTTCGCATGCACACGAAAGCTCATACCAAGAACTAACTTAGTTGGTCTTTAAGGTGCTACTGGAAGGAATTTTTTTATTTTGACTATGGCAGACCAACACGGCTACCTATCTGTAACTGGTATGGGAATGCTTAATGATCATATTGCTGCCTGAATATTTGTAACCTTGCTATCTGAAGCAACATCCATATACTCTATCTCTCTTCACTTCTATGTAATAAATCATTTGTTCTTTATTTCTTGGTGTGTGTAACTTCTTTAGTGGGCACAAGGTTAAGGGTAAACACTTATTCATAATGGGCGCATGTACTGACACCAGCAAAAGATTCCTCTCAGGGCTGTGCCCTGAGTACACACGAGTACTGGACTCGCATGCAGGGTTCAGACACGCAGCTAATAACACTTGTTTCATGAATTATGACTCACTTTAGCAAAACATCTTATATCAGAGATGTTTTGGCAGGCTTCAGCAGGTAGTATATTTGCTTTCGTCCACAGCAACAGGCAATTTCAAATGCGGCACATAAAAACTGTGATGGATTAATTTTGCACCCAGTTATGAATTTGAATTTACTTCTCTGTTGTCTCAATACAATGTAAATTGTACCCGCAGACTTCCTACTTACGGCATTCAAAATGCCAGCGTGTCACATCTGGAACAAGTTCACCTACATAAAGACAGGGGACAGCAGGAAACGCAACTTGCCACAATAGCAGCCAGAAAAGAAAGCAGGTGCTATAATGAAGAGAAAGTTATTTCTCCACTTTCTGCATAAGAACTCATAGTAATAAAAGTGTGTGGGGGGGAGTAAGGAAACACAAGTTTATAATTGGTGCAGCTATCATCTCTTACATTCCCCAAAAGCAGGAAGGCTCTCCAGCACCCGGTATGGGGTGTCAAGGGGCAGGGCGAACCGCCCGACGGCACATGCGCAGCGATGCTACGTATGGGGCATGCGCAGTGGTGCCAATACTGATGGCGCCGCTTGAGTGCTGTATGGGCGGCGGCGTGGTCCACCGCTTATGGGGGAATCCTCTGCTTGCGAGTGCAGCAGCAGCAGAGGGATCCTCCAGTTGTGGCTGCAGCAGTGGAATCCTCCACACATGGTGGTGGCGGCATGTGGCATGTGGCAGTGGCAGTACACGCCGCTGTGCCCGGGGAGCCCCCCATGGGGTGCCTTCTTGTCACCCCCCTGAGAGATGGCACCTGTGGCTAGCCGCCCCCTTCCCCCTTCCACTGCCCAAGAGTTGTTTAATACTAATATCTATGCTGCTTTTGACTTACAGTTGATTCTCTTATTTTTATATAGCGTTTCCGATTTTCTTTCCAATTCCTTTAACCCAACCTTTGAATTCATTGGATTTGATCCATTCCTCCTTTATTATGTCTCTACAAGTAAAGCCCAGAATTAATTTTCCCATGGTGTTCTGTTCAGTTCCATGTTTTAGTGAAATGTGTATGTTCCATAGTTGGAGATCACCACACCAGATAAGACTCATTGGAAAAATAATTTTCTTGACAAACAAATGGACTGTGCATGTTTTGGAATACACAGATTACACTTTAGCATTTCTGCATCCAGTCTTGACCCTTCCTTTGATTTCATTCCATTGATTTCATCACTTGGCATTAATGGCACCCAACATATATGCTTATTGCTTTTTGGTTACTTCCCATTTTAAACAGTTGACCTTTGCTAACATTTAACTAATATTCAGCAAGCTCATTATTAAAGTGTTGTCTGGGATAGTTTCTTTCAAAGCAATTATTTCTTGTTCTTGAATGTTTTTTGCAAGGTTTTCACAGCTGAGGTACAAGCATGTTATGGACAAAATGTGGGGCATTTCACTGGTACAAAAGTGTAAGCTGGTCCTTCTTTGTCCTGGATCTTAGACAAGTCTCTCAAAAAAAGCTCAAAACCTTTCAGGGTGTCCTGGTTTTTACTTTTTGAAATATGGCAACACTATATTTATACCCCATCCCATCTGGGTGGCTTCCAACACACATAAAAACATAATAAAACATCACACATTAAAAACTTCCTGATACAGGACTGCCTTCAGATGCCTTCTAAAAGTTGTATATTTATCTCCTTGGCATCCGATGAGAGGGTGTTCCACAGGGTGGGCACCACTGCTGAAAAGACCCTCTGCCTGGTTCCCTGTAACTTCACTTCTTGAAGTGAGGGAACCACCAGGTGGCCTTCAGAACTGGACCTCAGTGTCCGGGCAGAACGATGGGGGGTGGAGATGCTCCTTCAGGTATACTGGGCCAAGGTTAAATGAACCTTGCATTCTGCAAGCGAAGATATAGGGTCCTTGCTACAGTGGAAGTGTTTCCCACCACCTAAGTAGGAAGAAGTGATAACAGAACACCCATGTTCTGTCAGAACTCCTGTTATCCCCTGAAAACAATGTTATCTGGGTGTTTTGTGTGACTGCAGTGTTCTAATACACTCACTCTTGCAGACTAACACACTCATGCAGAGATCATCAGTAATGTACCAGTGAGGACATAAGCAGCAGGAAAGCATTGCTGATTACAACTCTAGTAGAAATATTGTGACAGCTCACTGGGGTTTGCAGAGAATATTAACTTTTGCCAAATTTAAGGGAGTGGAGGCAAAAGAAACAGAAAAACAAGGAAAGCAAAAAATGCATCCTAGACTCTGGCTTTAAGACTGAAATGATGATAAACAGGATAAACATTACGAAACCACAGCAAATAGTAAAAATTGAATGAAAGACAACAAGAATGGGGCATGCAACTCCTCAGTTTCTTCTTCCTAACCCATCTACTCTAGTCCAAGAGCAATGACTTTCCATACTGAAAGCCTTTTAAAAATAATTTCCTCTCTACATTACCTAGAAGCCTCCTAATTACCTACAATGATCACAGAGCCATTCATTTTACCCTAAAATTAATGCATCACTTTTCGAATGATATCACACTAATTTATCACAAGATTTATGAAACTTGCACTTTTTCTAATGAGTTTTATGCAAATGCTGTTCCATCCATTGTTTGTGCCATGAAAAGCTGCTATGTCAAACAATCTTGCTGCCTTTTTTTTTTTTTTTTTTTTTGGATGCCTTTTCTTAGACCTTTTGCTCTTCACAAAAGACGGCAGGTCAAAGTGTGCCCTTAATGTTACCAACTCTAGTTGCTTGGCCAGGACCAATGGGGCATGAAGATTGATGCTTCACTGAATTCTAAAAGGAGGAATTGTTTGATGACATGGTAACATCTCATTTAACATGGAAGTGCAAGTCCTTAGTGGAAGTCAAAGTAAAAACGCTGAATCAAAAACACTTGTCTGGCTTGCAATAGGCAACCACGAGTGACTGTCTGGGCTTATTTATCATCTCAGGGCTTGAAACAGGAAACAGATTGCTTTTTTGTCCAGCAAGGATGTGGAGGATGGGGTGGGAAAGAATCACATAATTTAAATGCTGTTTAAAATAACAAAAATTCATACTGATAGTGAACTCATTCTACAAATATGAATCCTTGGCTCCATTCATGGACAGGAGAAAGTTATCAGCCACTGGCCTGGGTAAACTCAAGTTTGAAAATGTACAAATGCTCTTTAGAGAAAGGACAAGAGCAAACACAGGCAAAAATGTGGGCTGGGATGCTGAGTGACTCAGGGTGGAATGGGATGGCGTATCCTAGAGAAAGGCATGGCTGGTTGTAACCAGGACTCCAAACTGAAACATTTTGTTGGAGAGCCCACTTGTTTATAGACTGAATAGCAAACTCAAGTGGTTTAGAAGCTCGAGAGGGGGGAGAGGCAGAATAAAAGAGTGGTTTGTACACATTTAGGTGACACTGTAGGGACACAGAAGTATATATGTTTGTAAATTAAGAGACCCACCAAAACAGACCCCAAGTTTGTAAATTAAAAGACTCTAGTGAAGAATGAGCATGCTAGAGTGGTCTTCAGCAGCCACAAAATGTTGAGTGCTAGGAGGAAAACAACCACTAGAAACCAGAGAAGGGGATTTGCCTGATTTAAGTCCCTTTAAGAACAGGCACATCCAGTTCCCAAGAGACTGGCAGTATAAAATAACTGGCAGTGATCGTCATTTGAATGGGGGAGACGCCAGAGTTGTTGAGCTTTTGTTGAGTTGTTAAGCCCATTAGACGCAACAGAGGGGCAGAGCGAGGGCGGGGGTGTGTGTCCCGATGTTTTTTTCCCATCTGGGTATCTACCTGTCAATCATGATCAACCGGTTGGACATCCCTGTACAAGAAGAAAGGAACCCCTGCTAGGAAGAAAGGGTGTATGGCAACGTTTTGTTGCAGGTCCAGTTGTTGTTATTCTGCTATGATAATATGTTAACCAGAGAGAGAAGCTGAAATATATGAATGTCTTCACTCAAGAACCTAAGAGTGCACTTTATCATTCAAAATGGGTTTGGGAGTTTACCTCAGATGGGTGCTGGCTCAGATGAAGCCCTGCATCACTTCCCATTTCAAGCATCTTAATGAATTTGAGGAAGAGGATTCCGATTACCAACCATTCTCACAAGAAGATAAAGTTAATAATCAATGCTGTGCTTCATCAATTAAGCACTGTCCTTATTTGCCAGTTGAAGGAACTGAACTGCTAACTGGTATCCCACTTCTTCTAGGTATCTAAACTAATTGGCAGTTTCACATCTAAATCAATAGCCCATTGTCACAGCTAATGTTTACACAAAGAAGCTTCAAAGACGAAAAAGAAAGAACTGCTTTTTCAAATAAATCCCCCCTCCGGAATCCTATATTAAAGAATGAAGAACAAGTGGAAAATACAGTAATTTTGAGGGAAGCTTGGAGAACATTGCCCTTCTCTTTCTCTAGGACTGGAACAATTTCACTCGCAAGATACTATGAGTATAACACTTTATTCCCTCTGTCTGAACAGTAATGTCTAGAAGAAGAAAAAATAACCAATCTTGCCGAAATTGTTTTGCTTTTCCTCAAATTCCTACAGATGTTTCACCTTAGGAGGAAACTTCTAATTTGCCTTGTCATGTTCACTGGTATCACTAAAGATGCGCAGAACCCATCTGGAAAATGTTGCTAATTTTACTTTTAAAATCCCCTCACAATTCTTATAGTTATCTCACCTTAAAATTTTTGTGATATGAATGGTGGTAACTCTAACATGGCTTACTTGTAAAAACGAGCCTCATTTCTTCAATTAATTCTCCCTGCCCATCTTTTCCAATTTCTAAATACCGTATTTTTCGTCCTATAGGGAGCACCAGCCCATAGGACGCACCTCGTTTTTTTGGAGGGGGGGAATGAATAAAAAAAAATTATTTCCCCCCCCAGCCACGGCTGCTGCCCCAAGCCTTGCGCACACCTGCCCAAAGCACGAGGCTCCGTGGGCTTCGGGCTGCAGGCTGCCGCCCCAAGCCTTGCGCGCCCGGTGGGACCTCCAGCCGGGCGCGCAAGGCTTCTGGACACCCGCCCGAAGCACGGGGCGCCCTCTGGAGGGCTCCCCGTGCTTTGGGCTGCAGGCTGCCGCCCCAAGCCTCGCGCGCCTGGTGGGACCTCCCGCCAGGCTTGCAAGGCTTGCGGATAGCTTCCTGAAGCCTGGAGAGCGAGAGGGGTCGGTGCGCACTGATGCCTCTCGCTCTCCAGCGAAAGCCTGCATTTGCCCCATAGGACGCACACACATTTCCCCTTCATTTTTGGAGGGTAAAAAGTGCGTCCTTTGGGGCGAAAATACGGTAAGTAGTCCTTAAAAAATAATCAGTTTCAAAATGAGAAGTGATAATGTAAACCCAAATCCATCACTTCTCCACAGAGCACAACAGGGCTTCAAGCGAGGATAATGTAGATTCAATTTAGCATCTACCAATGAAGTTAAATTGAGTGTACGACTAACATAACACATGGCTGAAAATCCTCAAGTCTGAAGTTTCCATAAGTGTAGCACACAAAGCACACAAAATTAATTCTTAATCCTAAATTGTGGAGGCAACATGTCCCAACAAAAACAGGGTCTATGGAGCCTCAGCTGAAAACAATGTAAGAGATAAAAAGAAGATAAAATTAAATTTATTAGTCTGAGCTAAACACATTTTTATGACAAGCTTTGACTCAGGAGTCTCTAGGAAAAGAACATTGCAGCCCCAGTGTTTCCACCCACAACAGTAAGGGAATGAAAATTCCCCCATTCACCACATTCCTGTTACTGTGATCAGCTATTACAAAGGCGAGTTTGGTTCTTTGGTAGTAGGTGCATTGCTTGCCTGCCTGCTAACTAACCAATTCACAACAGCAACCCATATTCTCTTACAATAACCAGCATGGCAGCAACTGCAGAAGCAGCAGCAGCGCACACACACACACCAAGAAATGCACTTCTGAAGGAGCCTTAGTCTATAAATCCTATGTTAGCAGTGGCCTTGTTCAGAGAAGCAACACTTTTGGCAGCTGCCATGATACCTAAGTGTTCAGCATGGAAGTCACGTTTCAAGATGAGTCCTGTCCCCTCCCCGCATCAGCTTCTCTCAATCTCTCAACTTCTCCAGCCTTGTAGAGGAGGTGGCGAAGAGAACTTGGCAGGTGGCATGCAGGTACCTCATCCACAACTGCTTATCTGCGTCTCTGCCACCACTCCATGGTAAATTGCTTGTTGATAAATGAGGCTATTTAGGAGCGAGTGATGCCAGCATTACAGTTATTAATGACACCAACGTGTGGAGACATTTAAGAGCATCCTGGTGTTCTATTGTTCTCTCACATGTGAGTAATGGGGCAGTTCAGTTACAGGAGTTTAAACTAGCTCGGGTTGCTTAACAACACACACACACACAAAATAAAATTGAGGAAATGGATGGATTGTGCTGGACCAGTGATTTCACAAGTGAATCAATAAATCCTTCCAGGGGGCTGGACTACGGTTCTGGTTCTCTGACTGAAGCTGAAACCTAAGTATTGTAACTTACAACAACTTCATATCTGAGCTCTTGACCCGTATCACATAATTCTCATTGCCTTCTGATACAAACAGTTTCCACAGCAGAATGAAAACACAAGCCTTTGAATAGAAAAAGAGAACAAGGTCTGCCTTCTCTCTCATGACTGCCACAGACATGAAGACCTTAGCAGAGCAGTCTACATGGTAGGTTGGTATGCCTGAGAGAGAAATGTGCAGTATGATACATATTGAAGTGTTATGAAAATTAGTATATTTGAAGAGGGGGAGGCTATTTAAGATTTCTTTACTGCTTTTGCATCTTTTATGTGTTTTCCATGCTATCAGTTCTTTTGTGTAACAAATGCATAGTTTTCCTCATTTATAGTTCACTCCATGTCTTTTCCTCATGGTCACTGAGATACCACATTTTTCTAGCATTCAAACATATTTATCACTGATGAAATGTAATCCTGCCCCTAAACAGCCCCACCTTCCATTTCTATTGAAAAATTGGTCTTTTTTGGAATGTGACTGAACAAAACCATTTGACTAAAACTTTGACCAGTTATTAGCCAATATTCCTGCAGCTCTCTTCACAATGGGAAAAAATGAAATAGGTTGCAACTCTGTTGACCATTAACACTTCTTAGCTTTCCAGTTTATTTCATCCTCTTCTTCACCTTGTCCAACATTCACAAAGTGCAAGTGAAATATTTTTGCTTAACTCCTTTGGAGTTTGCATACCCACATCTGAAGCACACCACTCAGAAGTCTAGCAATAAGAATTAAAAACAAAACAAAACAAAGGAGCAAACAGAAGCCTGATTATCACCTTGGGAGCAACATTCCTGCAACCATCTGCAATATATCTATATTATTTATAAAATATTCTCGCAAAAAAATCACCAGCATTTTAGTGCAAATTTCTCCTAATAACTGTATTTTTCTGTGCAGTTTTGACTTATGTACATATTTTTGCAAGCAGTTTTCTCTAATATAATGCATTTTAGTATGCGATTCTCGATAACATAATCATTTTTATGTATACTTTCGCCAAATAAGTGCATTTTTAAAAAAATATTGGCTGGAGAGGTGCATTGCAAAATTCAGATAAATTTCAAAGTGGTTGTGTTTTGGTTCTCATATTTGTTGAATTAAACAATTTATTTACTACTTAACTATAATAATCTCTAATATGGTTTCAAGAAGTGTGAATTAGGTAGTTTCTCATTAAATTGCAAACAAAAATTAACCCACCCACCCCAAATTCCTAAATTGGTGAAATGCTTTGCTTAATCTTAGGTAAAAGCCTTGAAGTGAATAAAATTATTTTACTTGAAGTGAAGTAAATTAAAAGCAATCAAGAGAAAGTTAAATGCAAGTAGCTTCCTTTGTAGCTTCCCACTCTAAAATACCAACAACTCATTATGGCATAATCTTTCATAGGCCAGCACTCACTTGATTAGATTCATGAAGTGCTTAGGTACAGAAAGACAGGTGGTTTTTTTAAAATGAAAGGTATTCTGTTTAAAAGTGTTGTAAAATGCCATTTTCATCTCATCTTTGTCATCAAAATATACACACCTACCCATGTAGTTGACCAACCTCTGACTAAAGTGAAACTAAAGTCCACAAGTGTCTGTGTCTCAGTCAGCTTGTTATTCTGTTAAAGTTCTGTAGGACACTTTGTAGGTTTTGCTACAACAGACTCCCACTGCCAAACCCTCTGGAAATTCCTCACAAAAGCATTTAACAATCCCTGGTCCATATGCACAGCAGCACCCCCAACCTAATGGCACAGAGAACAGTTACAGGTTAAATTTTTAAGAAAATAAATCATGCTTACAGGAGGCCTAACACCTCCACCCCCACTCCCCTTATATCTTCTCTACCAGTTCACAGTTACAACTTTTTAAACAATTTTCAAATAGGCCTTGTTCTGACTAGGAACAATGTTACCACATACCCAGATTAGGCTACCAGAAAACCTAACTGAGTGCAAATGAAGCTACTCCAGAATAAGGGCATGCCACTATACTGAATAAGTTTTGTTTGTGCTTCGTAATGTCATCAGGTATCCAAAGGCATGAGAAGGCAAAATTGAAACGGGAATGTTTGCAAAAAGCATCTCTGTTTCAACTCCACTCTGCTTACCACCTGTTGTTGTGAAATTATTACTAACAGGTATGGCAAACAGCTATTACACCTAACTCACAGTTTGCTGTAAACATATTTTGTTCTATGAAGTTAGCTGCTTCTTAAGGGCACACTTCCAATACTGAAAAACTTGGGACTCACAATGAAAATAGGTCACCCAAACTAGCACCTTCCAACTTTTGTAGGCACTGCCTCTTAACAAAAGTGTTTTGGGCAGATGCCACAGAAACTTGATAGGCCTGTGTGGAGAAAATAACCTACAGATTTCAGACTGTTAATTCAGGACCAAATATTTTAATGAAACCTATTAACTTTACCTTACGTAACTTTACCGCGAACGTCTGCCTTGTCTAGTGTCCATTCCGGCAAACATCTGCGGCAAACCTGGAAGTACCAGAATGGGTTACTTCCGGTTTGCCGCTCACACATGTGCAAACTGCTCTGTGTGCGTGCCCTGCGTCCTTTTCGGCTAGCGGCCATGGCTCCGGAACGGATCCTGACTTGAATACAGTCAACTCATTAGCCAACCATTCCCAAAGCCCAACTCACTGGGT
Source organism: Podarcis liolepis (assembly GCF_965112155.1). Lineage (NCBI taxonomy): Eukaryota > Metazoa > Chordata > Lepidosauria > Squamata > Lacertidae > Podarcis > Podarcis liolepis. The sequence goes on from NC_139556.1 coordinate 33,401,606, forward strand.
ATTTTAAAAAAATGCATGAAATGTTTTTTAGCCATACACTAATGACAGCACACACAATATTCTCTCTCTCTCTCTCACACACACACACTTCAATTTTATCCACACAACCATCCTGCAAAAGCAATTTATGAAATAAATAGTGACAGGATCAAATCACCCAGTGAGTTTAAAAGCTGAATCTAGATTTGAATGCAGGCCTCCCCAATTAAATTACAACACCTCATCCACTACATTATACTGACTCCTGATGGACTGAAAAGTGCAATTATCAAGTGATATGCCGCCTGATCAGTGTTGCCATCAAGGTAACGTGATCACTTAAAAGTTCAATCCTTGACAGCTGTCCTGTGGCATCAACTTTATTTGCAAGCAAGTCATCACATTAACAATTACAGCAAATCACAGAAATATACAGAAGCATAAATCAGACATCAAAACGAAGAAAGAAAGTGAAAACTGAGTATTGCAAAAGAAGCATGGAGGCGCGCGCACACACACAGGCTTTCCCCCTACCAAGAACAGATGAAAATTGTGACCAAGTAACCTCCTGGGTTCTCTCAATTTCAACATAGATTATCATCATCATTATTAAAAAGTTATAATAAACCCCATCAGCCAGCAGTGAATGAGAATGGAATAAAGAAAGGATTTCCTTTGCAGCGAGAACTGCAATACAGTCTAACTCCATTTAATGCCTATACAAATAAAGAGGCACCTCTACTGAGCCTGTTTTGCAGTCAGCCTTCCCCTTGCCATTCTCAGTAGAAAATGTCTTCCAATTCATACACGCATGCACACCCATGCTTTCTGACAAATTGCTCAAGGTGCAGCTCTAACAATACATTTTTCTAGTTAAAATGCAATCTTCTGTCAGTGCACAAGTCAGGGAAGTTAACTCTGCTGCTGACTGCCACAAAATGTAACACTGAACTGATGGTGACCCTCACAAAGAGAAAGCCATTTATAGCAACTTATTGCCCAAAAAACGTCATAAGGGAAGAGTCTTAAGAGGACTAAAGTACCGTGTAATGGTCTGTACTCTGAGACAGATTCACACACAATGTGATATAGGGACAAAGAGAGGTGATTTGAAAACAGTACTGACCTCTTAAAGCCCAGGTTCTTAGGATGTGGGCCTGTACCATTGGGCTTGGGGCTCGTGACACACCTACAGGGCAGGAGAGGTCATCAAATTTGCTGAGACTCTGGCCTGGTTTGCAAGAGTCGTGGTGAGCCAAACAATGGCTTTCCTGGACTGTGTGAATATGTTGGCTCCCAAGGAAGAGATCACAGCTGTTTTGCTCTTCCTTGGTCCTTTTAGCTCAATGTGGTAAGCTATGCCAATGTTAGGTTTAGTGTGCCATCCAAACCCAGGAACTTAATCATAATCCTGTGTTTGGGTGACCTGCTTTGGCTTGGCGGCCTGAGTAAGCTAAAAGGACCAGGGAGGGGCAAAGCATCTATAATCTCCTCCTTGGCAGCAAATGATTGAAAAGACAGAATTTTCCCCCAGAGATTTTTTTCCAGGCCTTCATATCTCTAGGCTTATCCACTATTCTTCTTCTTATTTTTTTAAGTATTTGTAGTTTTCCTGAATCGTGTCTAGTTTGGATCCTATAATTTTGCATACTTGTGCAGACTACGGAGTGCGTGCACAGATGCTTGTACACAAATGAGCTCAGTTTCCAGCCTTTCTCAAATCACCTAGTAACAAAAACAGGATCAGATGTGTTTCAGATATGACAGATGACTTAGTACGTTGTTTTCAAGCAACTCGTGTGCTTAGCCGGCATGCAGGATGACAGACCTTGGGAACCTGGGCATTAATACTGGAGATTTATAGTCAAATCTGTCACGGATGGGGGAACTTTTCCCAAGAATGACTATGCTTGAAGGTCGCTTTTCCTGGGTGATAAGTATAGAGAAACTTTCTCATCTCTCTCCCTCCCCCCTCCTAAAAACAAAAGGCATGTTTCTGGAAGAGAATAAGGGGAAATGTGTGTCCTATAATATGCTGTGCGTTCTGTTTGCATGATTTATCTCATTTTCTCTCCTGGATGTTTCCAAGACCAGCAGCAGAAGCTTCTCAACACAGTGGGTCCCCTCCATCAAAAAACCAGAGTTTTTATGTAAGCAAATTTTAACATAGCAATATGCTATTATGCAGAAAAGAACAGAAAATAAAATAACTGTGTATTACTCAGAACATGGTAGCATTGTTTAGAGTTTTCTGCACTCCAGCTATTTTGTGATTAGCGATTGCACCATCGTTTATATGGACTGTTGAAATAACTCTACAGTGTGCTGAGAGAAAGCTAAACCAACCCCTCAGTTCTACTCCCATTTCTATTTAAGTGTTGGACTGCACATCTGGCAAGGGTAGCTGTTATCAGCAGAGAAGCAGTGACCCATGCTGCTCTGCTGGTGCAACATCAAAGTAATGGCACAGGTCATGATGCTATGCTTGGCCTCTTGTAATGAGGGCAGGGAGGAAGGGGTGCAAAACATGCATTTGCTGTCTCCTTTGTAGGCGCCATTTCTGTCTGTTGTGATTGTATAGCCTTAGCTTGTGCCATTGTTGAATCGTCTTGGTCTTCTTGACCAGTCAAATAATTGAAAATGCTCTACACTGGTTTTCCCCCTAAGTATTTTAAAATGTGGCTTTAGACAGTGGTCAACCTTTTTAACATATTCCCCTCTCTTTCTCTCTCCCACACTCTGTATATACACACTGACACAGGCTGACCATACATGCATACTATGTGGCTTGCTTCCAAAACATGGTCAACTATTTCTTGCAGGAGGCTGCAGTCAAAACCATTATAATTGGGAGGCCAACTCACATAGTAAGTAAACACAGGTATTGGATGGATTGAATACCAGTATGAATTGCTGATACTCCTATCTGCCATGGACTGCCATGTATATAAATGTGAAATAAATCTGAAATGAAAAAAGAACCTCTGTGTAAGTTGTAATGTTTCCTGAAGGATAGTTCCATATATTCCTATTATAACGCACAATGCAAATTTAATGTCGTGGACTGATTGGATGGTGGGAGGAACCAGCTGGAGAACCACCAAAGGAAGAATGCTCAGATCTGAGGGAGTGGTGATGGGATAATGTTGAGTGGTCAAAAGAAGGAGAAGACTGGGAAAAGGAGGTGTCATAAGCTGAAGAGGTAACAGGGTGTAATGAGCTGGGAGAGTCTGTGACAGATAGAAGTCCAGAATCAGAGGCAAAAGCTGAAGCAAGAGAGTGGGAGGAAGGGGGCCAAGAAGAAGGGATGAGTCAGGCAGAAGAGGCATGCAAAGAGTAGAGGAGAGGTTGGCTGCATTCAGGCGCAGTCTCCAACTGCTTGGAAAAGTCCCTGAAGAGGCAGCAACACAGCTTTGGAGAGGTGGAGACTTTCAGTCTCAGCAACTGATGCATGGGGTAAGACCTTCTTGAAATGAGCTGCTGTGTTCATTAGGCCTGACACTCAGACAAGTGAAGATTTTGCTTTAGCTAATAAACAGTTAACTCCAACTTTGAACAGTGTGATTTACTGCTGGCTCATTCTTTTGACATTTAATTTGGCATGGAAGTCCTAACATTACAGAGCATCATAGAGAAATTCCCACTCCCTTCCACCCCCCACCCCAATGTCTTCATAATTTTATGTGCCTTGCTTACATAGCCTTTTAGCCAGCTCTTCTTTAAAATGGAATGCCTTTTGTCCATCTTTCCTAGGCAGAAATCTGTTCTCTAACTCTACTAGTACATTTTGTTGCTTTTTGCATTTCTACCAGTTCTACTACATCCTATTAGATAAGGCATAATAAACTAGACAAGGAATAAGGGTGCCAGTAATTTAAAATAAGCCACTTGAATTTTTTTCTTGTTTTCTTTCCATTCCTATTAAGTTTCAACATCTGCACTGAGAAGTTATCCACAAGGTTCTGTGAAGGTGTGAAGTTCTCATTCTCTCACCATGATATGTCATACCATTTTTGTGAGTTACATACATAATGCAAATTAGCTGTGACACTCATTATCATTAGCCATCTTTAGTGAAATGTTAAAATATTAGTTTTCATGAAGGCATTGGCAAAAAGACAAATTTGGTTATGCTGTTCTTCAAATACCACACTCCCCAGATAGCCATGGAGAATTGTTGAAATTTTCAGGAACTGCAGAATCTGACCACTCACACAAGACTAACTTTCTAACCACATGGAGTGTGAGTTTGCTGTGGGCTCCAGCATGTGGCAAACTGTCATCACACTACCATAACAGTTCAGTAATCTGGGAAGGGGTGGAGACTGTATGACCCTCAACTCCTCTTTCTGTCTATAATTGACATGCAAAATGGACCTTCCCCATGAAGACTCCATTGGAGAGGTATTAAAAGTAGGGCGCACACAAAATAGTACCACTGAAAATCTAATTTCCATATATCTGTTCCAAAGACTAGTACTGAATGAATATAACAAGCACATTAATTACAAGCATCCCCCTACTTGCATCCCAATCCTGGTCACAGAACCATTGTTCCAGATGTTACTCCCTGCCCCCATCCCACCACCTTCTTTAAGAAGCATATAAGAAAGTTGCTGAATGAGACACAAGTTCTTCGTAGTCGTAAAAGTGATACAGCAAACACGCTTTGAAGCTAGTATGCAAGTGGTGTGTGCAAAACTTGCATGCAATTATTTCGACAACACAGAATTCATCTTAAAAGTTTTGAGTAGGTAGTTTGTTTTGTTTTGTAACACCTGATAGAAACAATTCAATAAGAGAGAGAAGCCTACAAGCCTCACAGTTCTCTACTCTTTGCCTTTTTTTTATTACAGAAGTGATGGGGAATCTACAGCCCCAACTCCTATCTGCTCCTGCCAACATGGGCATAGAGTTTATAAAAACACAGAGCAATAAGCACGGGGTCAAGGATGATGGGAGTCGTCACCAAACAGCATCAGGAAGGACCACAGGCTCCTCACACTGTATTATAGCCTTCTAGGAGTCCCTTGCACCAAAAAGTGTCTTACCCATCACTGTATCCTGCATCCCACTTGGCCAGAATTTTGATCTTATCACAACTTCTAGCATGACATTATGTTTGGTGAGCATTCTACTCTGGCCTCTCAGCTTGGCTTGCTTAGTTTGGAATCTGTGTGTTTTCATGCATGATCTTCAGCGGTATTGACTCTTGTCATGTATGCTTTGTTTGTTTTCCTTCTAAAATTATTAAAGATGAATGGAATGTAAGTGAAGGGTGGAAAGGGATCAAAATAAGGAACTGGAAAGGAGTTCCTTTGTATCAACACTACCACCCCCACCCCCCATTGTCTAACTCTCTCATCTTGACTTTTCTTGTTACACTAGTTGTCTAAAATCTTGTCCCAAGTCCAACCAGGCTATATTCTAACCATGATCTTGCTTTTATAATCGCCAACATATAATTCATTACAAAGCCAATGTTTTCCTTTCCTCAATCCTGAGAAATACAAGCTAGGTTAGGTAGTGTTCTTTCACAAGGCTGACTGATGTTGGACAATGAAGACTTCTAAGATATACAGAACTCTTCATAGCCAATTCTTCTATTTTTAATAAAAGCAAAAGGGAAAACATTTGTCACTACAGAGTTTATAAAAGCACTGTACAATATGCACATTAATAACAATAAAGATGTCAAGCTGTCAGATAAGGAGCTAATTTCACTCTGAGCACAATTAAAGATGTTATTATCCTACCACCTGGGGCCACGTCTGCTTTTACAGCCCAGCGGGCTCCAAGAGAAAAGAATGGACCAGAACCACAATGGTGCAATGGACTGTTCTGCCAATCCTCATCTAACTGAACTCCAACTCCATTCTCCAGCCATTTCAACATATTATTTATTTTTGCCATTAGACTCATGTGCAGACAGACACATGCACATTACATAGCTGGGATGAGTCCCTGAACCACTCAGGGAATAATAAGGTTGGGAAGCTTTGTGCATTAACAAGTTCCTTGCTACTGCCACTGCACAGCAGAGGAGATCCTGAACAAATGCTCTATGATTCTTTTTTATTTAGGATTAGCAAAATCGCTGGCATAGAAAAGGTTGGCAATGGGGGGGAAGGTAGTGAACGATCTGGGTTCAATTTCATTTCTTCTTCTTCTTCTTCTTCTTCTTCTTCTTCTTCTTCTTCTTCTTCTTCTTCTTCTTCTTCCTCTTCCTCTTCTGTGATTACTTGTAGCTGAGTGTCTTCCATAAACACGGTTTTAACAATGAGTCCGTAAGTGACTGTGGAGGCCAATTCTGGATCCACACATCCTTCCACAGTGGGGACATTGGTTTCCAGGCGGAAGTTGATCACAGTGTGGATTTGCCAAGCGTGCCTTCCTCCTAGCACATTTCTCCCTTGCGTCCTGAGTTCAAGTGTCTTCAAAGCCCATGACATCTTTGGTAAAGGCTGTTCTCCAACTGGAGTGCTCGCAGGCCAGTGTTTCCCAGTTGTCAGTGTTTATACTACTTTTTTTTTAGATTTGCCTTGAGACAGTCTTTAAACCTCTTGTTGACCACCAGCATTACACTTTCCATTTTTAAGTTCAGAATAGAGTAGTTGCTTTAGAAGATGATCATCAGGCATCCGCACAACATGACCAGTCCAACGAAGTTGATGTTGAAGAATCATTGCTTCAACGCTGGTGATCTTTGCTTCTTCCAGTACACTGATATTAGTTCGCCTGTCTTCCCAAGTGATATGTAAAATTTTTCAGAGTTTGTGTGTGTGTACATGTGATATTCTTTCAAACAATGAACCTCCCAACTTGAGAGGCAGATTTGCCCAATACCATGCCATTCAACTTTTCTAACCCTGGGTCTCATCTTTCATCCCAACCATCCACAGGGGATTTAATGTTTTATTCTATTATTTCCACTTGTTTATTTGTTGCTTTTTGGCTCTTCTCTCTGGTTTTCCACTACTTTCATCCTTTTGCAACCAAGACAGGATTTTCACAACACACTAAAATGCGAGAATTCAGCAGCAATAATATGAGCACACACACACCTTAAAAATTGTTCATGGGTGTGTTTATCTTTTGTATCTCCACTTCACCATGGAAATTATGGCTGAAACTTTTAGTTGATTGAGTTAAAAAGATGCCCCCGTTTAATAGGGAAGAAGGGCCTTTTTTCCTTTTTAAATTTGTAAAATTATGTTTAATAAAAGTTCCCCCTTCAAAGAAAGCTAGTAAAATATCATGGATAGCAGATAAGGATGTAAGAAAGAATAATATTCCATTCTGCCATGTTGCTGCTATTGTTGTTGTTACTTTGTTTATATCCCAAGAATAGATAATAACATATTGAAAAAACAATCATTAAGAAATAAATAAGCATTTACAGACATATCTGTAACCGCCTTCTGGCGGTTCCCTCACTGCGAGAAGCCAAGTTACAGGGAACCAGGCAGAGGGCCTTCTCGGTAGTGGCACCCTCCCTGTGGAACGCCCTCCCACCAGATGTCAAAGAGAACAACAACTACCAGACTTTTAGAAGACATCTGAAGGTAGCCCTGTTTAGGGAAGCTTTTAATGTTTGATGTATCACAGTATTTTAATATTCTTTTGGAAGCCGCCCAGAGTGGCTGGGGAAACCCAGCCAGATGGGCGGGGTATAAATATATTATTATTATTATTATTATTATTATTATTATTATTATTATTATGTGTGTGTGTATGTGTATGAGTGAAAATGTGTGTGTGTGTGTGTGTGTGTGCACGCGTGCATATAAATCTATTAAAACCATTCAAATAATTACAATAAAAACAGATTAGCACCAGCCCTTTCAATAAAAGCAGTCAGTTCCCAAAAGCCTGTTGGAACAAGAAAGTTTTCAGCTGGTGGTGGAAGGACAACAAGGAGGGAGCCAGTCTAACTTCTGTAGCGATGGAGTTACAAGTTCTGGGAGCAGCCCATTATGTGACCGCTTGTGGTCTGAAAGCAACAACAGCAAATACTGGATGAATTCACTGGATTGATTTCCATATGAGACAGGGGACAAATAAGTGAACTTTGGCAATTTTCACTCCCGTTTCCAATTTCATCAGAATTCCCTGACATTCCTAGCGGCAGGTGCCTTTTTACAAGAGGCTTCCCTCCCATTTCTCTCTCTCTTTCTCTCTCTTGCACACACATAAATACAAATGCAGATTGCGCCTGCTATGACAGATGTGCATTTTTCTTCAGATAAATTGTTTTATTTGTATGCAAAGTTATGCATAGTCAATACAATAATTGATCTCTTTAAACTCATTTGCACTTGGTGACACTGACACATGGCAGAGAGCAGGCCAACAGCTCTTTCTTCCAGCTAGTTACCACACTTGAACGGAGAGTGTGGTATCAGGAAGAGCCTTTCGCACACAACTTAAAATTCACCCCCTTCTTCCCCTCATCCTCCTATTTTGCCTTTGCAGCATCTTTATTTCAACTCCCATGCAAATGAATGGAATGTATAATAATAATAATAATAATAATAATAATAATAATAATAATAATAATAATAATTTATTATTTATACCCCGCCCATCTGGCTGGGCTTCCCCAGCCACTCTGAGTGGCTTCCAAAAAAAAAAATTAAAATACTGTAATACATCAAACATTAAAAGCTTCCCTAAACAGGGCTGCCTTCAGATGTCTTCTAAAAGTCTGGTAGTTGTTGTTCTCTTTGACATCTGGTAGGAGGGCGTTCCACAGGGAGGGTGCCACTACCGAGAAGGCCCTCTGCCTGGTTCCCTGTAACTTGGCTTCTCGCAGTGAGGGAACCTCCAGAAGGCCCTCGGTGCTGGACCTCAGTGTCCGTGTAGAACGATGGGGGTGGAGACGCTCCTTCAGATATACTGGACCGAGGCCTTAATGGGTAATGGCCTCATTTTCTACCTTCGGATTTGACGCTCGTAACATCTTTTCCCCTGAATGGAGCTCTGTTATTTTGTATGGAACTGGTTGCTCACTGGGACAAAACAGCCTGAGAATATAACACCAATCCTGGCCTGACTGCACAGGCTGCCAATTAGTTTCCACGCCCAAGGCAAAGTGCTGTTTTGAACTATAATGCCTTAAGTGGCTCAGGACTGCAATACCTGAAGGACCGCTTCTCCCCATATGAACTGACCAGGACCCTGCGATTGTCATCTGAGGCCCTTCTTCATGTGCCTCTTCCACAAGAGGTCTTCTGTTGTGTCTCATCGTTTGTGGAATGTTCTCCCAGGGAGGCTTCCCTGGCACCTTCACTGCATATCTTTAGGCACTAGGCAAAAACTTTTATCTCAGCCCTTTGGCTAATTAAACAATCTATGGCCTTTTAAACTGGGGGGCAGGGGCGGGGAGGCATTGTTTTGTTATCTTATGTATTTTTGTGCTTTTATAATGTAAACCGCCCTCTGATTCTTGGATGAAATTTAAAAAACAAGCAGACGAACAGGAAATAGAGGCTAGAGGTCAGGGCAAAAATCGATGAAGGGGAAGCCATGCCTTCATCCATCCATCCATTTATTTATTTAGCTCCTCCAGAAGGCAAGTCTTCCCCTGTTGAATATTATGGAGGCATATTCGTTCTGTCAATAACAGGTGCTTAAAAGACACACACACACACACACACACACACACACACACACACACACACACACCATAGCTGTCAACGTTTCCCTTTTTTAAAGGGAAATTCCCTTATTCCAAATAGGATTCCTCACAAGAAAAGGGAAAAGTTGACAGCTATGACACACACACACCCCTCCCTATTATTTTTCAGTTCAAATTTAATTTGAAATGGAGACAGGGGGGTGAAATGTGGAACTTAGAAGCTTATCTCTTTTTTGAGGTGGGTTTTTATCTCTCTCTCTCTCACACGCACACAAAGTTCTTTTCTGAGTCTGGCTCAGGAGAACTTCATCAGTTTCTGTAATGTATAAATTTCCCCTTTCTTCCATCAGCTGTAAAACAAGCAGTGTGTGAATTATGATGTGGGAGAGTGGTCTGCTTTTTCAGACCTGAATATTTTTAAAGGTGAAGCAGCAACTCCTCCTGTTGTACCAAGGAGGGAGGGATGCGGAAAAACCGAACCCTTATAAGTTGTTGTTCTTGAGGATATTACTACAAAGTCTATGATATCCTGGCTTCCCTGGCTTCTTTCCAAACAAGATTTCAATTCAACGGGGTGTGTAAATATCAGAGCTTTTTAGAAAACAGCAACACTATTACAGTATTCAATTATTTTGCACATCCTCTTAAAACACACACACACACACACACACACACACACACTCATGCACAATTATGGCCTGATGTGTTTGGGAATACACGTAGGGAATTTTCCTTCAAGTCAGCACAGAACATTAATTTATGACTATTTTTCAAACTCTGCTGAAGTAAGAGGGTAATAGCTTTCGGTTGATTTGCTTTCTATAACCTGTCACTCATTGGTGTGTACCTGACAAGACTGCAGACAATATTCCAATCATAAGGCCAATTTATCCAGGACAGTGAAGAATATCAGCCAGAGATAAAAGGACTTCCCTCCCCCATCTTTTCAGGGCCTGGCAGAACGTTAAGACAACATCTGCTTTTTATTTTTTTAAACCCCTCATAGCCAGATGTTCTTTACCCATGGTGGGGGGGGGAGCTATTGCATTGTTGGCTCCTGCTTCAGTTCTTCAGTAGAACAAGAGGTGTTATGATCATCAACACCTAAAAATCCAGGTTGTTCAATCACATCTGCAATTTAAAATCCTGACAGAGTTACATATGAGCCTAGAGGTCTTTTTTTACTATGCTTAGATGAGCTTCTGCCTTTCTGCAAAGTTTGTAGCACATTATATGATAGGCATCAGTGACATAACTTGTCACACAGGAAGGCTAAGATTTTTCTGTTGCCCAAATTTAGACCTTAACGGTAAAGGAAAAGGATCCCTGACTGTTAAGTCCAATCGCGAATGACTCTGGGGTTGCGGCGCTCATCTCGCTTTACTGGCTGAGGAAGCCGGTGTTTGTCCACTTCCACAGACAGTTTTTCTGGGTCATGTGGCCAGCATGACTAAGCCGCTTCTGGCAAAACCAGAGCAGTGCGCGGAAACGCTGTTTACCTTCCCACCAGAGCGGTAGCTATTTATCTACTTGCACTTTGACGTGCTTTTGAACTGCTTGGTTGGCAGGAGCTGGGACCGAGCAAGAGGAGCTCACTCCGTCGTGGGGATTCGAACCGCCGACCTTCCGATCAGCAAGCCCTAGGCTCAGTAGTTTAGACCACAGCGCCACCTGCATACCCATTTAGACTTTAGGACTACAGAAATATGTATTGCTCTGTTCTAAGTGATGGGAAAAGTTAAAAAGTAAACTACAAAAGTCAGCTTTAGTAGGTGCCAGCAGTGGTTTGGAATTCTGCCGTTTCTTATTCCTTTGTGTAAGCTCTTCCAGATAATTATTCAGAGTCAATTCATCCCTACTTTTGCACACCAAGAGTGATTTTCTCCTAATAGTGCAAACCATGTGTTACCTATCTACTCTCTTTTCACATTTTCCTCTGCAGCTCTTAAAGAAACATCTGAATAGAACTGACTGCAAAATGCAAGAGGAATATGACACCACTTTGTATATACTTAAAAGTTCTGTCCAGCACTGCTAAATAATATTCTGTTTTATTCTTCGTGACAATATGCCATTTCCTTGAGCAGTTTTATTGAGCCAAAATAAATTCCTCCGTCCCTGGTTGCTAAAGAGTCATCTGTTTGCTCTACACCAGAAGTTAGACTGGCCTTTTGCCTGGCGCTTGGCTTTCTCCAAAATCTACTGTTCAGGGCCCACCATCTGGAAGCAAATCCTGCAGTGCCCATGTTTGACAGAAACTCATTTAAGCTTAAGCTCACACTTAACATAGAAAATCTATTCAAGGTGGCTGCCTATGTTCTCTCTGGCAGTTAACCCAAAGTTTATTCTGCCATTGTTCTCAGTGAAAGACCAGTTAATGTGGCATGAGGGGGGGGGGGCAGAAACACACATTTATTAGTGTGTTTATCAGTCGGAAAGTTCTTCCTGAGGTTTAGTCGGAAGTGCGAGCGAGCAAATTATTAAAACAAATCTTATAATTTCTAGCCAGTATATATTTTAACAGCTAGCAAAGAAGTTCGCTATTCCTCCTACACACACTTAAAACTGTCGTTTTAATTGTGATCAGTGGGTACTACATAAAGGCCTGAGCATAAGGGGGGGTCCCCTTCTCTTCTGCAAAGGGAAATGGTGATTGCTTATGGCTCACACATGGTGATTTTTCACTGTGCACACCAAGAAGTCTCCTTCTCGTGAAAAAGCATCTGCTAGCACCTAAGTTCTACATACGCATACAAAACAGTGGATCACTGCCAATGAATAATAACTTTGCTATACATCTCATCACAAATGCTTCCCTAGGGATGCCTGGCTGCCCCAGCCATAGCAGGGAAAAACTTTCCTGTTTGGAAAATTGCCTCTGCCTAGTGGGATATTCCAACCAAGTGTCTTTTAGGGGTTAAAGTAAGTATGGGCATTTGCCATATGCATTCAATAAATATCTCTTTATCATATTCCCACACTTGCACTCCATTCATTCTATTAGCTAACAAAATATTGACTTAGTTAGCAATAAACACAAGATGTTATATGGTTCTTTTAAACTGCCTTGTGGTGGGAACTTCCCCAAAGGTAGTATATAAATGCTGTAATATATTTATAAAAAAAATAATCTAACAAGCCATAATCCCACCATAGTCACGTTAAAATTATGTTCACAACCCCCTGCAAGCTTCAAATGTAAGATTTCTCATGCAGTGAAGAGGGAAGGGAACTCCCTAACCTAAGCCGTAAATAAAGGCAAGCTACAAACTGAAAGCAGAACATATCACCGAACTGCAGAAAATGAGCTTGTAATAAAACCCCAAACATATGTTTATCTGTAAGCACAGTTTCAAGTCACAAAAGAAAGTTATTAAAACATATGCTTAAGCGCACTACTGAAATGGGGCTTTAAAACAGCATAATTGCTGGCAGTAATTTAATTCTTCAAACTCCCGACCTCATTCTGAAGAAATATAAACAAACTGCACAGGTGCTTAATGTAACAGTTCAAGCAGTGAAAATTAGTATTCAGTATAGTTTACACTAAAATTGCTAATCTGAACAAAGGTTTGAGCCAATTCTCTTTCACACAGCAGAAAAGAGAGCAGAGTTTCACATCTGGAGTGAATTTCTCACATACAGCAACACACTGTGATCTTCATATGATAACATAAAGACATGTTGCTATAAACAGGGAGAGCCTTTGTCCCAGTACAAGCCATGATGCCTCCACTATTCATACAAGGTGTTGTATAGCAGAAACTCTGTATGGGATTTCATGCAGCTATGCAATGGAACTGACACTCCTCAAGGGAGCTACATTATATAAGACTTTTTCCATCCTAGACGGAGCAAGTTACAGCAGCTCAACCCCACTTCCCTGCCTCTGAAGATTTTAGTAGAACTTACTACCTGGTAGAAGTTGGCCAAAGGGGAGATCAAGGGCATGAAAAGCCCTAGCACTTTATGGGTAGAATGCAATTTCTGTTCCTTTATTAGACATTTTGTGTTTGTTTCTTTCTTTGTTTTTATTGCAACAATATTTTGTATGCTGCTTTGCAAGTCTCTTAGGGCTATAGAACATGGGTCAGCAAACTAAGGTCCGTCGGCCGTATCAGGCCCAATTGCCTTCTGGATCCGGCCTGTGGACGGTCCAGGAATTGCTGCGTGGATTGCCAGCCTGCGTGTTCTTTCCCTCTCCCTCCCTCTCCGTCACACGACAGTGGCGGTGGCTCCTCCCTCCCTCCTCCTGGCTTCTCCCTGCCCTGTCTAGAGGAGGAAGGGGGCTGGGCTTTATTGGTGCCAGCCCCTCTCCGGAGTCCTTTTGCGCACCACTCATCGTCTCTCCACCGGCACCGCCGCCAGCCAGACACAGGAGTAGCGGTTGGCTGAGTGCCCCTCTCAAGCGACTGCCATTTAAAGCACCCATCTCCGGAACACTTTTGCATGCCGCTCATTGTCCCTCCACCGCCAGCCCCTGCTGCTCGCAAGACACAGGTAAGCAGCCACCGGGGCTCGTGGTGCTCTTGCATCATTATTTTCTTTTCAAAATATAGTCCGGCCCCCCACAAGGGGAAGTTTCATTGCACAAGTGGAAATCCTTGTGCTAGCGAACATTGGATACCACACTGGTATTCGAAATAAACAAACTGCAACAATAAGAGGCACATATTTTATTAACTACTTATCATGTAATTCACTCTTTTTGTTTTTGTTTTCGTCCAAGGCGTTCTTTTCATGGGAACAAATAAGGCCATATAGATCCTGACCCTGAGGAAGAGGCATCAGCTTGAAAACACAAAGGGAACCCAATTTTCTAATAAATAGTTAGCAACAGCAATGGCTCATATATTTCTGTGTTTTCTTGCAGAATCAGACCTTCTGATTTGCGCCCTCATTGCCATGCTTTGGCCGCACACAAAGCTGTCTTGTGAATGCAAAAGGAGCAGACCACTCATATACTGGATATCATAGCATTCTGGCATACAGCCTGTTCAAAGGGTTGTCATTTATTACTAGCAACCAAATGCCTCGAGGCTGAGATAAGCGAGGAAAGGTGTGGCAAGGCAATTCCACCTGGGGGGAAACTTAGGCAAAGTAGCCTAAGACATGTTTTTGTCATCATTTATTACAGAATGATGATGATGATGATAAAAATATAGCAGTGATTTTTCTCCAACACTGTCATTTCCTTGTAACTGAAATCTTGAAAATATACTCCCACGTGGACAGACATACATTTGATCACAGTGTAAAATGGTGAGCCTATGTGTTTGTGTGTGTGTGTTTGTGTGTGTGTGTGTGTGTGTGTGTGTGTGTGTAGTTCCTCTTCTAGGCCAGTATCAGCTCTTGGCATTCTTGAGTAGTAGCCAGGGGCCTAGACTCTCAGCAAAGACCACTGTTGATTCCTGTTGTCAGCCTCCCGCATTATATATATTTCTGTCCTAGTATTATAAGCAGATGACCGGACCTGGCCGCCATTTTAATTTCCCACAGTGCCTGGAGCAACATTAGGGGAAACAAAAATGGTGACTAAATCCAGCCACCTGGTACTGCTTGGCATGCTGCTGCCTCCTTTCAAATAAGCCCACCAAAGGAGGAGGGGGTATACCAGAGAACATTTTGTCCAGGGCCCCCTCAACCATGCAGTCAGCCTTTTTCTTTGTGACATGGTGACACAGACATCCAGTTGCAAAGAAGTTGAATTAGATTGAAGAAAACTTCACCATGATCCAATGGATCATAAGTTAATCGAACTTTTCTAAGGCAATAAAGAATTCCACGAGAAGCAGAAACATAATCTCACTCTATCTCTATCATAAAATGAAGCTTGTTCTCAGAAATTAATTTTCTCCCAACACCTTTTAAGCACTCTCTCACTGAGAGTGCTTCATTGATACTTGCACAGAAATTTCGAGCTGTGTACACACTTCTGGTTAGTCTCCATCCAGTGTGCTGCCACTATTTGGGAAGCAATATACACACAACACTAGCCACAATCCATATCTATGCAGTATCTGCCCTGTTATTTCTTATGAAATACTGAGTTTTGGCGTGCTTTTCCCCAAACCATAAGGCATGAATATGGATGAAGGAGATATCTGAGAAACTGGCACAATGCTAAATAAATTATTTCCTTGATGACACCAACATTGCATGCAAAGACCGGCAGGACTCTTGTGCTTTAAAACAACAATAACAAATATCTTAAGGGGGGTGGGGAAGTCACTTCAGTACGACACTTCAGAAATGGCTCTATCCCTTTCTGGCAAGTCTACATCACACAGAACAAAATCCACAGAACACAATCCAGAATGCACAGTTGAGCATCCCTTGTTCAATCTGCTGAAATCAATGGCCTTTAAATGCATTTAACTGTGTATCAAACTGTGTCCAATGTAAACAAATGTAGTTCAGTAGTGAGCCAACTGTTGACTTTGCTATAGCTTTCCAGTCTTCCGCTGGGCTTCATTTAATTTGCACATGGTTGATGCCCAATTAGTACCTCATTATCAAGTCGCCTGCAGTATTTCTTTAGCCTTACACACTTCTAGCTTTAAATATCTTCTGTGCACATGCAGACATTAGGTTTCATTAGTACGTAGCAGGGGAAGATGCATGGAGATTTGCAATCTGTACAGGGTTTTGTGAAAACCTTACATAGCTTATGGAGTCTTCAGACTTTGTCTGCAAGATAAGATGCCAATGTTTTTTAGGTAGCTCTGTCAATGTGCACGATGCTTTTCAGATTAAAAGCCCCTGCCTTGAGGAGCTTACAATCTCTAAGTGAATGCAGGGGGGACAAAGTACAGTGAGGGGGGTGGAGGCTGGATGACATTGTAGCATCAAACTCACTATGAGCATCCTTGTCGTTAAGCAACAGGACTGGTGCTGATATCAGATCTATGTACATCTTCCCTATCTTTGCAGCCCTCTTATGCATAACTAAACCTGAGATCCGGTCTTGAAGGGACATGCTTCAGTGATCAACAATAATTACATACACCGCGGGACAGACATAACCTTCTCCAAGGCTGTCTGTCTAAATGAGTAACTCTTAATTTGTGTGCCTCTCTGCAGGTTGATTCTCCCTCAGCTCCCTCCCTTTTAGCTAGTGTGTCATAAGAGGCAAAAGCTAAGCTCATTATCGCCTCAGTTCTCCCCACCCACTATCAGTGGTTTTCCTCTCCCCCTCCCCAAAAAATTCTACATACGGTATTTCTGGCAAGCCTCACCCCTTGCAATGTTTAAGAGGGCCTTAAAGGCTTACCTGTTTTCTATGGCTAATCTACAAAATGTAGATCCTTGGATTTTAATTATGTTTTGCAGTTCTGTTCATTAGATTGATTTATCTAATTTTTACCTTTTTAATCATTTTTTTAATAGGGTAATGTTTGTAAAAATAACTTAAGATACTTGCCATTTTTGTCACATTTGGAAGTTTCATATAGTAACTCTGTGTTGGGGCGACGGCGCGTGTGCCCACAGAGATGGCTCTGAGTGCCCCTCTGGCACGCATGCCATAGGTTTGCCACCACTGTCCTGGGGAAAAAGGGGGTCTGTCCCACCAACCTCAGTCTGCCTGTCTTCTTACTTACATCTTGTCCTGGAAGTGACCCTGGCTGCCAGCCTCCTCCTTGCCCTTGAAGAACTCAGCAGGGAGGATGATGGGGAACAAAACCAGAATTAGTTGGCCCCACGAGTTTGTTCAGCACAGGAGAGGGCAGCAGGTCAAGGGCAGCAGGAGAAACTAGGAAAGGAGAAGGAGTGGTTTCTAGATTCTAGAGGAAGTGAGGTTGGACAACAATGGGAGAAAGGCTAGCCGAGATTCACATGCTGAGGAACTGCAGGGGAGCAGGAAACACTTAACTTTCCCTTAATCAATTTTAAACCATCAGCCAAATTTTGGCTGCAGGTCTTGAACAAGTGTGAATGAATATTTCACTTTTATGCAGAAACACAGAGAGTTTCCTCTTCACACTGCAGTAGGCTGTGCGTGTGTCAGTCATTACTTCTGGGTGAAATAACTGACGAGGGGGTCAGTCCACCTGAAAATTGCTCTCCAAAGATCTAAATGAAACAGATGGGCATTGATAGTGTTTTCAAGGAAATTAATCAGCCTGGACTAGCAGCGATGCCAGAAGCTCCATAGGCCCAATCTAGCCTAATGAATTCCGAGCTCTCTGTCTTAATAGCTCCTGACAAGACTAATTTACTCATGTAAGTGATTAGAGAGGGAATTATCTATTTAATTGTTGCTTAACACTCCTTTAGGCACCACGTGAGGGAAAGGGGAGGCAGTTAAATTCAAGCCAGGTAGAGAGAAGGAGGAGGGATTTTGAGCAGCGACCAGGGAGGGGGGAAAATGGTTTTATTAATGCAAGTGAGTTGTAGAAGACAGCAGCAGGCTAAATGGGGGAGCGAATGAAGTCACTAGTGGGGTTTGTTTCCTAGCAAACATTAATAAAAGCAAAATTGTTCAAGGGCATTGAAAATCCCCCCCCCCCCAGCATGCTGCTCTTTGCAGGCCTAATTGGCTTCCAAGTCATTTTGGGTTTGAAAACTTCCCCTTGTCCCTAGTAAAAGTGACATCATCTCACAACCAATTTTAATAATAAGAACACCATTAAGAGCATATGAAGCAAATTCAGAGTGAGGGCAGAGTTTCTTGACAAGCAAAGCCTTTACTCTGAACTTACTCGCCGTCCCCCCCCCAAAACAACAACAACAACAACATCCTTATATAGCCTCACATAGCTAATGAGACCAGTTGTAGATAGGTAGCCGTGTTGGTCTGCCATAGTCAAAATAAAAAAAATTCCTTCCAGTAGCACCTTAAAGACCAACTAAGTTAGTTCTTGGTATGAGCTTTCGTGTGCATGCATACTTCTTCAGATGTGTGTATCTGAAGAAGTGTGCATGCACACGAAAGCTCATACCAAGAACTAACTTAGTTGGTCTTTAAGGTGCTACTGGAAGGAATTTTTTTTATTATAGCTAATGAGATTTAGCTATGATGCTTAATGGAACGAAGAGAGTTCCCTTCCCCCCACACCAAATAAAAATTATGCCTAAATTGTAGCTGATTGGGACTGCAAAGAGATACACAATAAAGTATCACTGCCACCATCTTTATCCAGTAGCCCAGCAAAGATTTTAAGTATACAATATCAAGGGAAGGCAATTTGTGGAGCACTAAGTTCTACACTAGGACTATATACTGTACAATGATTCACAAGGGCCATAAGCAGCTTCCGTATTTAGTTGAATGCAATCAGCCTCATTTATAAAGCTCTTAGCTGAGAACAACAGGCTCCAAACTACAATCAGGGACATCTTGTGCTTGTTGTTTTTACTCTAAAACTAGTTGGCCTCATGTGCGAAAACCTGCCAGCTCTGAAAGCTACTCCACATGGACGTGTGTGTGTGTGTGTGTGTGTGTGTGTGTGTGTGTTTGGATGTTCTCCCTGTTGCATAGAACTACTTATCCACAAGCAGATCCTCTGAAGCTTGGAGAACGGTTAAAATGTAATAATCAAATCATGTAACTGGGGCCTGAGTGCACAGGTTTTCCTTTGGAATTGCTGGTTCCCAGTGTTGTGCCCTCCTGTTAATTTCAAGTAGCACCTCTCTCTCTCTCTACGTATATTTACAAAATCTTCAACCTCTAGATTGCGCCAAATATTTCTGGTATTATTAGTGTAGATGGGAAATCAAATTAAATTAAACCAAAGCACACCCTGTGACCTTGCAGGGAAGATGGCAGTGGCAATTGGTGGTTAGGCCCCTCAGTTAAGGAGGAGAGAGCTTAACTATGAGGCTCAGACAACACCCTAAGCCAAACCCTGGGGCTTAGCTGCCACCCTGGGAGTCCAGGTTCATGCTACAATACCTTATTCCTCCCCCCTAAAGGATGTCTTAAGCATCACATGTTTTTTGTTTTCTTGTTTTTAATTCAGAATCAAATTTACCTTTCACTAAGAATACATGGATTAATGGTGTTGTGTTGCAAGCGTGAACTGCAAACGGGGGGTGGGGTGGGGGAGCACATGCAAGAAAATAGAGGGCTCTGCTATTCAGGCCCTGATAAAATCTCAGCTATTAGCTTGAACAGGGAGAGCAGCCCATCATGCTCAGACTGTGCTTGTGCACACACAGGGCTTACAATCAATTCGAACAGCATTACTAGCCATCCACAGGCCCTGATTGAAGAGCACAAGTTTAATGGACTGAGAGCTTGGAAAGAGGCCAAGAAAGGGCCCAATCGATTTTTACATTTACTAAAACTGATCACTGACAAAATAAATAAATAAAGGCTAAATCTGTCAATCAAACGCCGAAATATTTTGCCAAGGGCACAATTAAAACCACACACACACACACACCCATTCCCTGTTCTCAGTCGGCTCACTAGGCATCTATCTGGATGTGGAAGACATGTTCACGTATGCCATATTTTCAAGTGGCATGAAATAAAAGTTCAATTAAATGCTTTTGTTTCATGTTTTAAAAATGTTACTATAGCTTCACAGCAACATCCTTCATTTCCACCCCTGGAATTTCTCACCCGTTAAAAGGATTTTGGGGCATGACAACATTGTTTTTGCGAATTTCATAAAACCTATCTTTACACTCAGGATAATTTGGGGGAACTGATAACTGCACAGTGAGTAGAGCTTAGCTGAGTATTTGGACAACCCTGGTTTTTGTTTTCAAACTCCGAGTACTTCAGGATGCAATCCCACTACCCAGTTTCCCTAAGGTAAGCACCAAGACCAACTTTTGGATAGACATGTAAAGGAGTTGGTGAGGGTCATTTGACAACAACAAGAAATCGAGCTTTTAGGGTCATCTTCCCAGTCCGGTGGAACACCCTGCCAAAAGATTCAGCGGACCAACTTCTTCTGCGCCAACATTTAAACACTTGCTAAAAGCTTTTCTATTCCGCCAGTACTATGCAGGCAATTAAGAGTACACTCCCAACGATGGCCTGTTGATGTTTGTTATTAATTTGCTTTTAACTTGTTTTATTTTTAACTTTTTATGATGTTCTTGTTCGTTTTATGTTTCTGTGTTGGTGTAAACCGCTGTGATATATTTTTATGATATAGCAGTATATAAATATTTTTTAAAATAAATAAATAAAACTGTGTAAGCTACTTAGTTGCCAGTTCTGACCACACGAAGCAGAAGATTCGAGACCAAGGTGGCTATTTACACATCATACAATCATAGCATTGTAAAGTTGGAAGGGACCCTGACAGTCATCTGGTCCAATTTCCCAGCAATGTGGGGTTTGAACCCTTGGCCCTAATTTTAAGAGTCTCATGCTGTACTGACTGAGCTATCCCAACTCATACATTTTATTTTAAAGAAACTTATTGGACTGAACCAAGAAACACAGTAGTAAGGTACAGTCAGAATAATTAATTTCAACTCTGGTGTTCTCTACTGCCAGATACAACAATATATTGCATTGCAGACGGAATAGATAAGAAGAGAAAATGCTTCACCATACACAAAAATAAATTTTAAAAAGTGAATAGTGGAGGGCACATAAACCTGCAACAACAAAACCGTTAGCAAAATATGGACGTCTAGGTTCATGGAACAGAACTACCGTCTTTCCCTGAAAGTAAGACATCCCCCGAAAATAAGACCTATTTCCAGTTTTGCCTCTCGCTGTAATATAAGGCATCCCCTGAAAATAAGACCTCCCCAATAATAAGGCCTCCCCCAAACATAAGGCCTCCCCGGAATATAAGGCCCCTGAAGCTACCGTAAGGCGTCTGACTCCTCTGGACCGTAGCAGCGGGTGACGCCACGCAGCTCACGGATTGGCCACAGCGCAGCCGGAGCTGTTCAGGCAGTGTGAGGTCTCTTTAAATCAGCGAGCCGCCTGTTGCTCGCTCTGCCCTGACGGAGTCTGGCTGACTCACAATTAGGCAATAAATGTGTACCATATTCTTCTTCATGGAAAAATAAAACATCCCCTGAAAATAAGACCTAGCGCATCTTTGGGAGCAAAAATTAATATAAGACACTATCTTATTTTGGGGAAAACAGGGTAAGTAAATCCACACTAGCGTTTGGGATTCTTCACAGTGCATCCAGTTTAATTTCCCTTTAATCAGACTGAAACCAACAGCCTCATCAACAGAATCTTTATCAGCCTTCTGAAAGCAACCAAAGACAGTGCACATTTTAACGCTCTAGAGGGGGAATCTATTTGCCTTTTATAGGCAGCTCCTTTAAAATCAACATGCTGAGTCGCCGTTCTTGACTTTCTTCATCCCCCACTCCACCCCCGCCAAAGAGAATTTGATGTGAACCATGCCATTTAACTCATTAGACATAAAAGCTCAATGCACTTACCCACTGGCGTATCTTCATTGATCAACAGGTATGTGTCGAAGAAATAATTTACGAAGTACGGCAAGCGATTGCTTAGGCCTGGAAAAATAGGGACAGATAAAAAGGGGTTGTTTATATCTGTGAGGTCATGTTTTAACTGATGCTACAGACAAAGCCCTGAACAAGAAGGCTAGATTGCAATGGGTAAAAAGGGAGCTTTTTGCATGACCCAAAGTAAATAGCTAGTGCCAGCTGAGCTACTGAAAAGCACTTATTCCTCCTTTTAAGTCAGACACAGCAAATTGGTCCGCTCCTAAAATGAAAGTAGAAAGAATCGTGGATCCCAGTGGGTGGAAGCAGAGAGGCACCAATAAAGATGAAAGGATGTACAGTGGTACCTTGGGTTATAGACGTTTCAGGTTACAGACGCTTCAGGTTACAGACTCCACTAACCCAGAAATAGTACCTTGGGTTAAGAACTTTGCTTCAGGATGAGAACAGAAATCGTGTGGTGGTGGCGCAGCGGCAGCTGGAGGCCCCATTAGCTAAAGTGGTGCTTCAGGTTAAGAACAGTTTCAGGTTAAGTACGGACCTCCGGAATGAATTAAGTACTTAACCCGAGGTACCACTGTACTGTGTGGCATTCCTGTCCAGGATGCATGAATGTGTCGTGACTTTCCAAGGGAGCTGGCTTTTAAAAATTGATAAATGTGCATGTGTTTCTCATTTGTTGCACACAGTTGACACATCTGTTGCAGGCATACTGCTTTCTGCAAACTCAGGTTGTGTCCACACTCCTGTCTACTGTGCACTCAGCCCTGGGTTTTTATTCTTTGTTCACACAACTTTATCCAAAAACCCTTACGTATCCTGTAGTTTGTCCTAAGATACAACTATTTGAGGTGCTATTTCTCAAACCGACTTCACGAATGACTGGAATTAGGAGCTGTTCCTAATTAGTGCAGGTGGCAGCATCATTTGCTGGGCATGCTTTAAGAACAGGAAAGGTTGTTTTCTGAAAGAAGTCTTTGTAATTACTGAACTGATTCCAAATCAAACTCCGGAGGAATTAACCCACCCCATTGCTATTTAGGACATGACTAGAAACAATAAACAAAACTTTGTATATGCATACATAAACACACACACCTCACTGTATGGCCCTTTCTTTGTCCTATGTAAGTTTCATTTTGTGTTTTAAATGGAGTTATTAAAATGCAGCTGATGTGCATGCCCCTTGCTATATGACTTCTGCACATGATTGCACACTTTAATTTAAAGGATAGGCTAAGACTGGCTATATCCATGCAGCTAGGCTATCATCAATGCACCCATCATATAGGAGGCTCCCAGAAAGGACCTCGAGCCCAGCTCTTCCACAAGCCACTTTGTGTTTGCTGCTGTGAATGTAGGAGGAACCAGATTCCTAGATCTTCCCGAAGACAAATGGTTGTTTCTTTTATAATTATTATTTTCCTTCTGTTGCATGGGGGTGGCAAGACCATGCAAAGGGAACAGGAGATGGCAATTACTGTTTTAGCACATGATTAATACCTCACATTGTTCCCATGGCTGTCAGCCTTTTGCCTCGTCAGCCTTAATTGCACCAGAGCATCCTTTCCTTTCACCTTAAATAATGAGGCTCACTTATTTCAGCTGCCCGCTTATTTTTGCTCAAGTAAAAGCACACACGCTTGCAAGACCCTTGCACCCGGAAGCATTTAGAATCATAGAATCTTAGGGTTGGAAGGGACCCCAAGGGCCATCTAGTCCAGCCCCCTGCAATGCAGGAATCCCTGCTAAATAATCCCTGACAGGTGGCCATTCAATCTCTGCTTAAAAACCTCCAAGGAAGGAGAGTACACCACCTCTCGTGGGAGTCTGTTCCACTGCCGAACAGCTCTTACTGTCAAAAAGGTTTTTAAAAAATAAAAAATGTTTAGTACGAATCTCCTTCATTGTTGTTGTTGTTACTGGCATTTTAGCATAATTGTGGGGATTCGGAGCAGGTAGCTGTTCCCTATCGCAGTCACACCAGTAACAATCTTAGGGTCGCTTCAGGCTGGTATTTTTCTGCTTATGGACTCTGCATCATTTCTATTTATTTATGTATTTCAACAATCTGTGGTTATACCACTTAATCACTCCAAACGGTGTACAGGAGACCCTCATACAATACGACTAAACATGAGTTGAAACAAGTCATGGATGCAATAATAGTGCATCAGAGATGGATTTACACAGGACCATAGACACATTTATTCCACTTTCTTAGCTGTTCTGCAATACGTCCCCAAAGTAGCCACATTATTGCCATCGGGAGGGAGCATTTTTGAACCACGGCATAAACAAAAGCAGAGCATTTGTACTATTGACAAATTACAGGATTTTAGCAGGAAACTACTGAACATATATACCTACTGCAAAATAAACAATTTAGCTGCCCAGAAACTTCTGCAGGCACAAATGGTATTGAAAGTGTGATAGCATATAACTGCCCCAGTAACATCAAGATCACATACAGTGGCACCTCGGGTTACGTACTTAATTCGTTCCGGAGGTCCGTACTTAACCTGAAACTGTTCTTAACCTGAAGCACCACTTTAGCCAATGGGGCCTCCTGCTGCTGCTGCGCCACCGGAGCACGATTTCTGTTCTCATCCTGAAGCAAAGTTCTTAACCTGAAGCACTATTTCTGGGTTAGCAGAGTCTGTAACCTGAAGCGTATGTAACCTGTAGCGTATGTAACCCGAGGTACCACTGTATAAGGTTGAACGCTCAATTAAAAAAATATCTGAAGGGGCCCTTACAATGAAGCAAGTAACTCTTTTTTACCACTTCAGAAATGGAGATCTGAGGCTCAGAGGTGTTACTTAGCCAAAGGCCACATTAATTGATGCATGACTGATCTGGGGAAATCAGAACCAGGACAACAAAGCAGAGTGGCCCGCACTGGTTTGGAAGCAGAGTGAAAAATGGAGAAATTGTGTTAGCAGAAGACAGATCTACCAAGTTTCTGAAAGGGCATAGATGCAAAGCGTAATACATTTGACAGATGGGCTTTCTTTGGTTCCCAGCCAGCGTTAGAACAGCCAGCACTGTCTTTTATTAAGAGATCTACTTTCACTGCCAGACATTATTGAACAAGGGAAATAGGGGATTTAATTGGCCTGTCAGAAATATTTTGCATCTTGTCTCTGCAGGATCATGTTGCTGGCTCACCTACAAAACAGGTGCCCAGTTCTGAATGCACCAAAACACCTGAAAGCTTACTGGACACTAGCACAATGAAGAGTAGTTTTGACAGTATAGTGTGAAATATACTCCTCAAACACTCATAATCAGTTTGGCAGATTTATACAAAGCTGTTCCCAATCAATGTTAGCCTAGACTTCTTGGCTTATTCCAAGACAATAAAGAAGTTATAGCAAAACATAGTTCCTCTGTTTTGTTTAAAATATTTATAACAACCCATCCTTCACCTTAGTGATTTCAGGGAAGAGGACAGTAAAATTTTAACACACAGCAATTCCAAGACAATAAACGGAGAATACCTAAATCAGCATTCATCAACCTGGTGTTCTCCAGCTGTCTTGGGCTACAACTCCTATCAGGCCCAGCCAGCATGTGACCTGGAACAACATTAGATCTGGAGAAACTGTGGAAGATGCAAAATGGTGGTGGTGGCCCAGCTGCCAAGACAGCTGCTGCCAGTTGCAGTGGAGAAAAATAAAGAAAGTTGTACTATTGATACTAATGGGTAATGGTGGGCTCCACTGGCCCAAGAAGCTATTGGAGAATTTCTCCTACCCCCACATCCTTCCAATTTCCCTGCTCACAAAAGGAATTTCTCCAAAAGGGTGGAGAATTTTGAGAGGCCGTTTGCACACAGATCGAGTGTAACCTGCATGTCTGGATTCCCAGATGTCAGCATGTGACAGGAGTGTCACATGGAAAGGTGTACTTGTCTTTTTTCTCGATTCTGGGTTCACTCACTTCTAGCAATGTGCCAAATCACTGGACAATAAATAGGGGGATATATTTTGTAGGTTCAGTGCAAAATGACACCAACCAACCCTACTTTTCACCTTTGAAAATTTACCTTTGATGAGTTGTAAAAGCATTAGGAGATGCATTTCCTTCTTTCAGCTGAAGGCCAGGTAACCTGACGGGGTGGGTGTCTGCAGCAGAGGAATTCTCTCTCTCTCTGTGCCATCCAGTGTATCTCTGTACTTTCCCCCCTCCCTTCCTCCATCTCTACATTCGTTTCAGGTACCCCCACCCAATTTGTCTGAACTGATCGCTTAGAGAGAGAGCCCCTGCCCTCAATCACAATTAGGCTGAGTGTTCCTCATTCTTCTTGCCATCATATGCCAAATTGGTGTGAAACAACAGGATATGAGGTGTGTCACCATGTATGTTTGTGACACATATTCTTAGCTGAAATAGAGTTTTAAGGGTTGCTACATTCAGTTATAACAATTAAGCACTAATTGCCCCCCCCCACCTGCTTCCTTTTTGTTTCTAATATGTAAACTGACGGTGTTGTCACTTTATAGTCCTCTTTATCTTTTGCAAAATTAATTTCAGGAATAGTGCCTGTGCTGGTCACCCAGATTCTAATCCCATTCCTATGTATATAACATCCCAATGGATGATTCTCTGAAGTGCTTTTTACATCAGCTTCATTCTAAAGCATAAGGTAGCAGACAAAAGGCAGAGAGACAAGCCAGCCACAAAGCATGTCAATAAACAAAGCCAATTGAAGCTCATCGGGAAATAATATGTCCTGGAACTTGTGCTAACCCTCTAAAAAAGAGATGCCTATGTACAACAAAGGAAATCAGGCAGATGGAGGCGTCTCTCAGGGGCAGTGTAGAATCACCACCGTTGTGTTCTTCTTAGCAATAAAATGTGTTTCTTTCCCACAGCCTGAATATTACTTTCAATATTCAGAATTCTCACTATCTTTTAAAAACAGAAAATCTGCATTTAAAAAAAGCATGTTTTTCAGATGTGATAGAAACAAGTGAAACTTAAGAGGGGGCTTGAACATCTTCTCAGTTTAAGAGCCGATAGCTCTAATTTGGAGAGTGGTGCTCCATATAATCTTCTTGGCAGCAACTTCAACACCTGACTATTTGCCTTCGCAGCTGTTCCTTGCCTCTTCATTTGTTATCCTGTACACATGATAGCTTGGTATGGAAGCAATATTTTAAAAGGGGTAGGGGTGGGGAGGAGCTTGGCACTGTGACATAAGATACCCCAAGACCCTCTGGTGGCATACTGCTAGAGGGCAGTTTGCCAAAAACTTGCACTAGCTCAGACTCCCTACAAACAAATCAAGTTTAAGATTGCCACCTAACATCTGCTATGCCTTCAGGTGCTGAGATTTTGAAATTAGCAAAGAACTAATTTACAATTAGTAAATTTTACAATATTTTTTTTACTCTGCCCAAAGAGGCTTCTGCCTCGTTCTTAGGATGCTTGAGAATTTCGTTAGAATTTTGATCAGTTTGGGGTTTTGAGGTGACCAAGCATGGTGTATTCCCCCTCCCCAGTCAAGTTTTCTCTAGCATTCTGTAACCTCCTGTTTGCCTGATCTGAAAAACCCCATGGGGAGAATTACCTCATGAGGTCTTCCCCTGGGCTTTAATTGAAGTGTGTGGGCATTCAGAAGGCTGCAGAGTACAGATGATTTGAGCACAAAAGAAAGGGCACCCATAACCTGCCGCCATCACCTCAAAAATAAGGTAATCACATACAAATAAAAAAATAAAACCCTACAAACCTTACCAAGGATAAATTAATTGATTTCTCCCCCTCCCCTGTGATAATGTTCAAATGCAATTTCTTTTCTCATTCATCAATGCATAATGTTTTGAGGAGGGGAACACAGGAGAAATTTTTGGCACAGCACTTGTTGAAATAGCAGCAGGAGGAGGGGGGAAACCCCCTATAGAGAAAGGTGCATCACCAGGCTCCTACAGAAGTTATGTGGTAAGAGATAGAGGGAGAATAAAGGACATATTATTATTATTATTAATCAGCAGCATTAGGATTGGAAAAAGATGGGGAGCAGGGGGTGAAAACAAATCCTGCCACTGGAACCCCGCCTTCCTTCAAGATATACTGTGGGCTTAACAGGTGGTGAAAGGCATTAGAAAAAAGTGGCTGTCAGTAAAATAGTATCTTTATGGCAATGATCAACAATATTCACAACTTAAAATGCATAGGCATTTGAGCTGTGAGGAAGTTTTCATCCTCTTCCATGTTACTCAAGAAGTGAATTGAATTCTGTGAAACTTTACCATTTGGATTTAAGGCTTGGGAGTGGTCATTTTCCCTTTTTTATATAATTTTGTTTCTGAGTTTCAAAAGTTTACAAATGAATGCATACGTCGCTCAGCCCGGACACTGAGATCAAGCACTGAGGGCCTTCTGGTGGTTCCCTCACTGAGAGAAGTGAAGTTATAGGAACCAGGTAGAGGCGCCCACCCTTTGGAACACCCTCCCATAAAATGGCAAGGAGATAAGTAACTATACAACCTTTAGAAGTCATCTGAAGGCAGCCCTGCTTAGGGAAGTTTTTAATGTCTGATGTTTTATCATGTTTTTAATATTCTGTTGGGAGCCACTCAGAGTGGTTGGGGAAACCCAGTCAGATGGGTAGCAACCAATAATCAATTTTTATTTTTATTTTCCAAATACACATTCATTTCACATTCACCTTCCCCTTCATGGTTTTCCCCATCATTTCTAAACGTACTGTATTCTATACTTTATCTTTTCCACGCCGTAATGGAAAAGTGTGGAAAAGGACATTTTCACCCTTCTCCCCTCTCCGCTAAACCTTCATATAAAACACCACTGATTTATGAAAGTATTACTTAAAAAAATAATTCATTTTTTAAAAAGAATAACATTTATTATATATTAATTTTCATATGGTCAACCAGCTTGGAGGTCAGTTATGAGGCAAAAAAGTGGGATAAAATAATAGTAATACATAACAGTGGCTCATCCTAATACGTTTTTCCCCACCCCGGCTTTTTTCTAATGGAGCAACATGGCCAAACTGATTTTGTGAACAAAAGTGTGGTTCGTACAGATACCAGATGGGAAGTCTCTGCAGAACTTGCAGTGTTTGTTGCAATGATTATGCTACAGAAGAGCCTTTCAGTTTCTTGAACAGCAGCATTCTGGGAGAGGCGGGTTGATGATTGTACTCCTGCCTCCTGAGTGGACAGTACCTGTACCCATCTTTGAACAAATTCACCTTCATTTTATTCACTCTGCTCTTCATTCTCAGATTTCTATGGTGGCTCTTTTTTCCTAGAGAGCACACAGAGCTCATGGCAAAACGACCTGTCTGGAGACAGCCAGCAGCACAGATATCTATTATTGATGCTCCTGCAAGGCTAGGAGAGTGTTGCCAAACACATGTGTTCATCACAAGTTGCATTGTTTACTGCAGAGTGGTATTCAGCCACCTAATGCTATAAACTTCTCCAGCACCTAGGGTTGCAATCCTACCAAAACTTTCTTGTTAATAAGGTTCGCCAAGTACATTGGGATTTTCTCCCAGTTAAGCATGCATAGTTTGGGACTCCATAGTGCAGCACTGATTGCTGTGTGGGTTGAACTAACAGTACAGATGCAGATGTACCTTGGATGAACTGTAATGGTCACCTTAAATTTGCCTCTTTTGGTTTGTTTTAGTAACAGGTCTAGATTTTTTTCTTTTTCTTTTTTTGTTGATCTAAATTCAAACTGAATTATGCAGTTGCTTGAATCAGACACTAGAGGGAAACAACACAATATGTTCAGTGGAACCTCGGAGCTGTAATTTCAGAAGAGGACTTGTTTAAGCTAGTTGATTATTATTATTTTTTGCTTCCTTACTACACAACTCAATGCTTCCCAGCACTTTTCAAAAAGTCCCTCCCCAGTTGGAGGGTGGGGGTGGGGGTATGGGATCAGAGCTCTGTGCAACATGAAAATTCGCTCGTTGAGAATGCCACGCTTAACGGGGGGGGGGGGGAATGCATTTAATTCTGGGACCTGTTTCATGTTCTTCTCTCGTTCAGCATCTAGAATGACAGCAGCAGCACAACCAATGCTGCAAAAAGTTGTGGGTATTTGTAACTCACAGCTGGAAAAAACTCAATTCCTCCAGTTTTGGATTCCCCCCCCCCTCTCAACAGTCTGTTTGTACCCACCAAGCATGCTCAGTACTAATTGATCTGTTTTATATCTATTCCTACCCACCCCTTAATTTTTTGCACTTCTGCAAACCCTCTGGTTCCTTTGATCCTTCCGGTACCATTTTGGCTACGTAAGGATCTACTAAAAAGGATGGAAACCAAACTAGTCCTGACCTATTTTCTGAATGTTTATTATTTTTACACCAACTACTCTTTTTTTTAAAAAAAGCATAGGCCACATTTTATTCATTTATCCCCATTAGAAACATCATTAACATTTTCCTTTTATAAATGTTGGCACAAGCAGATAGACTACTAGGAAGTTGATTAGCAATTAGTCCATTGCTGCATCTACAAATACTAGCCAATGCTCCCCACTTTGGTACACATTATGGTGTCATTCTGAAGGCGAGATGTACAATTGCCCAATCTCCAGGCTTTTAAAAATAATAATAGTGTCTGGCTAGGCCTTTACCAAGTTTTAGTTTGCTCCTGAATGTGGAAACAACCACCACTTAAGGCTTGTTTTCAAAATGGGTGCCATTTTTTCCAGATGTTTCCAGCAATCTGGGTGTCTTGAACTGAGTATATTAAACTTAAGTCATAGGAATGAATCTCAGTTTTGATGCTCAGCCAGTTAGTAAGCTCCTGTGCTGGCTCCTGGCACTTCTGAATTATGCTGGCTTGCTCCCTTCTTGGATGATATTCATTTATCCCAGTTTTGAACTTTGAACTGTTGTTGTTGTTGTTGTTGTTGTTGTTGTTGTTGTTGTTCCACCAGTTTACCATCTCACTGCACCCCAAAGATAATGTCTTGTTGGGCCTCTAGCTGGTTCTATAATAAACTCAAGCTGATGAACATAACCAGACATGGGAACAGAAATCTCAAGCCTAAACTCTTTCATAAAACAACACCACATATAATTCTGCTGTCCTCAACATACTAGCTTTCCCCAGACAGGGAGCTGTTGAGTACATGCCATTATTAAATCTCTGCTTCCTGAAGTAACATGCTTATAGGAAAACTCCTATTAAAAGCACTTGGCAGCAGCTGTCAATCTCCAACTACTTCTCATGCATACCAAAAAAATGCACCTGTAGCAGTGACTATAGGTGTGTGTTTGCATATGTGTTCTACTGCATACTGCCCTCAACTCATCTAGTTCTGTGTCACCCCCTTGGCACAGTCCCTGCCTTGGCTCAGCTGAGCTCAAATGAGGGATGGGTTTGAGCCAGTTCTCTAGGCTGAGATAGTGCAGGGCTTCACTTTGATTACTGCCCGTCCAACAACCACAGATCAAAGCCTAATGCAGGTGTGTTGCCTAGCAAATCTGCACATGTTGAACCCTAAGGCTGTATTTTGCGTGAACTTTTCCTAACCCCCTCCCTTTCAAGGCAGCAAAATGTTCCAAGAATACCATAGCTGAGTAAGCCTGAAAGGGTTTGGTGTTTTTTTTCCTTCCCTTTGCGAAGCCAGCCGTCATGACTATCACCATAAATTGGTCTGCGTTCAAATATTCTCTTATATACACCATATTGAAATCTAAGCACCTTAGCATTCAGGAGCTGGCAGAACAGTAACAATAATTCAAAGCATAATCTCATGGCTGGTTTTTTTTTTTTTAAAGTAATGCCAGTTCACTTTTCCAGAGGGTTAGACCATCACACAAAACTGGTTTATTTCCTTCAGCTTGGAAGCAAATGATGTTAAGATGCAGATTAGAGAGATGGAAAGGCATGAGACCGTGGGGGCAATATATTTACAAGACCAAAGAATAACACATTTCTGTGGCATGCTAAGTTTTGAAATCTTAGTTTAGAGCACCTGCCGATTACGATTACTGGATGCCCAAAGCGCTATGAAACCTGCTGGGCAGCAGCTTTACTGAAAACCGCCAGCCATATACAAAGCAGACTTTCGAATAACAAGGATTTTGTTGCAATACTTGATGTGCAGCCAGTTTTCCATGGGACAAATGACCTTCATTCTTGACAGCCACACTTTTCTCGCTTAGCACAAAAGCTGTGATATGTTAATGGCAGGATCTTCTTAAGCAGCCATATTACAGTATTTGGTACAGCCCAGTTGCCAGGCTACCAAAAGCACACATGCTCCAGCTATGGGGTGTAGATTTCATTCCTATCTAGATCCCTTAGATTGGAAAAGCCTGGAGGCAAGGCGAGGGCCCTAGCTCAGTGATACAGCACATGTAGAAGATTCCATGCTCACTCCCTGAGCTGGGGGGAAACCTGTCTGAAGCCTTGGAAATCAACTTCCAGGCAATGTGCTTCATGGGCTGACTATATAAGGCAGTGAGGTAGGCTGAGTGATATATAGTTTTCAACATTACTGTACGTTATATCACCAGCTAGACACTTCAATGTACTGATACATCACAATGGCTGAAATCAGGCATTCTAGAGGCATTGGCTGGTTTCATGGTTTTCCCCACATTGTAATTTTTGCATAGCACATGCGCACGTGCACACACACACACACACACACACGTCATGTGAGAAACTCAGATATATAAACTAGGTGCCAAATGGCTTCTTAAACCAGCGTTATAGTCACCAACGCGAAATGCCTAGTTGCCATTAGGGGGGCCAGATGGCTCGCAAGCCGTATTTTCCAACTTTTGGGTTCCTGAAATTTGTTCTGATTGTGCAGATAACATATCACAAATACAGTGGTGCCCCGCAAGACGAATGCCTCGCAAGACGGAAAACTCGCTAGACGAAAGGGTTTTCCGTTTTTGCGTTGCTTCGCTAGACGAATTTCCCTATGGGCTTGCTTCGCAAGACGAAAAAGTCTTGTGAGTCTTGCCATTTTTTCCCGCTCCCCCCCTTTTTCTAAGCCGCTAAGCCGCTAATAGCCTTTTAGCCGCTAAGCCGCTAAGCCTTTAATAGCCGCTAAACTGCTAAACCGCTAATAGCGTTAATCCACTAAGCCGCTAATAGGGTTGCTTCACAAGACGAAAAAACCGCTAGACGAAGAGACTCGCGGAACGGATTATTTTCGTCTTGCGAGGCACCACTGTAGAATTGTACAGGATGTGTTGCTAGTGTGTGAAAACAGGCAAGATCCAAGGATGCCCAAGCATGCATCTCCAGATGGTGGAGACATCAGACTCTATCCTGGCGTCTGGGCATCTTTACTTGATTGCAAGTGGCCAATATCTAAGGGCAAAATGCAGCTGGCAAATTTTGAATGCTGTTTGCAATATATTGCAGGTCAAAAATTATGAAACCAATATCATGATAGGGACTTCAAACTGGTTTTAGACGATATATGGATATATTGCCCAGCCCTACTCCTAAGCCACATTTCTATTCTTTGTCTCAATGAGCCCTTTGACATCTGAAGACAGCAGAGTTTGAAAGTCTTCCTACAAGGAACATATTTTTAAAAGCTACCTACTGGGGTGCTGTAATTTGGGAGGTGGGCTCTCTCTCACACAGGCAAACATACACACCTGGGAGTTCACTAGTGCTAGGCTGTTAATGCCACCACATGGAAGTCTCTTGCCAGGTGGTGTTTTAGGCAGCTGCTGCTGATCTTTTCAACACATTGTCGCTAACTTTAATGACTTGTTTTCTCCCCCTGCTCAGCAAATTACTATTTCAGGGGGATCAACAGCAGAGCAATAGAAGGAGAAAAAATGAGAAGCAGCCTCCTTTATCTGGCTGCCAGAATGCCATGAATTTTTAAGCATCCCAGTTGAAGACAGACACTTTATAGCTGAGACAGGGGTGTTATTTATTACAGGGCATATATTAAGAACTATTTGGGCTGGTAACATGAAGTCTGTTTGAAGCACATGGGAAAGGGGTGCTGCTCTTTACCATTTCTCCTCTCTCCTGATATGTTTCTCTGCTCTTATACAAGGCATTATCAGAGAAACTGTGACACTGGATAAATGGAGGCAACTTCTGATACTGCAAATGGAGTGTTTGGCTGCACTCCTTAGTTCATAGCTCACTTTGCAGCACCAAAAGTTGCCCTCACCTTTATTCTGTGCTGCTAAGAAGCCAAAGCAGCTACAGATTCCTTCTCCAGTCAAGCACTAAGATAGTAAATAGTACAACTGGATAGGGTTCCCCCCAACTCATGACTTGCATAGATTAAAAGGCATATACCTGGCTATGGCCAAGCTACTCCTGTGAAGATGAAAAAGAAGAGGAGGAGGAAGAAGAAGAAGAAGAAGAAGAAGGGAACCTAAAGCCTAGCATAAGATATATGCCACTTCACTGGAGACTCAACTCTTGAGGTACTGAACTGAATCAGTGTGCATGCACAGCTTGGAAGAAAAGAAAAGATCTGTTTTTCTGCAGTTTATAGTGGGAAGGAAAATACAATAAGCTACACCAAACTGAAAACAGTCATCATTCATTCCTCCACTCCCCTCTCTCTCCCTCTCCCCCGCCCCCCCACAGCTAGTGGTCTGTGTCCCTGCATTTCCAATATAGCAAGATTGCTATATAGCAAGAGTGCTATCATTGGAGTCCTGTCATGATGTTGTGTACCCAACCAAGCTACTCGTTCTGAGTTTCAGAAGAGCATTCAGCATGGCAAGAACATCCCAAGAGAAGCCCTGCTCAATCATAGCAATGGCCCATCTATTTCAGCAACTCGTTTCTCAGAGCGGCCAACTAGATGCCCCAAGAAAGTATACAAGAAGGGCATGCAAACAATAGCGCTCTCCTATTTATTGCTCCCCAACAACTGGTTTTCAGTGGCATACTGCCTCTGAACCAAGAGGTTGCATCTGACCACCGTGGCAAATAGTTGCTGACAGACAAAATTCATGCACCTTCTTGTCTACTTATAGTCAGCTGCTCAGTGCAAGATTTCCAGGTCACCATCGCTATATAAAAGCAGTGAAGAAGCAGCTGCAGCCATTAAAAATAAATAAATCCAAAGGCACAGTACCACGGACAGCGACAAAGAAATATTTGCCTGGCACTAAAAGGACCTCAAAGTTGGTGCCAGATGAGTTTCTCTGGGGAGTGCGTTCCAAGCGCGAGAGGCGGCAAGCAAGGCCCTCTCTCTCAGTCTCCACACCAAGTAGCAGAGGGTGGGGTAGAGTGGCAGTGCTTACCTGACCTCCTGATAGTGGAGTCACTGCTGATTACCAGGAAATAGAGTGGGAACAGCAGAGACCTCCAGCAGGTCTCAATGAACACGTCTCATTCTCCCAGGGTCAGATTCTACCAAATTCCCCATCTCTTTCCACTCCTCCCCACCAGACCTCTCTCTCCAAGATGTATCCACAAGGCTGATGAGTGACAGTCAGGAGGTCAGGTAAGCAGCCCCACCCCAAGCCACCATTCCCAACCATCCCACACCAGTCTGATCCCAAATGGCAAGAGGATCCAAGGGATTCTTCCTGAGCAAATGGTTTAGACAGGGTTACGTGAAGCCTTTTCTAGCTCTACAATATCCATTTTGAGACAGGGTGAACCATAGACCTGAAACATAGACAGTATGGCAGATGTGGCTGAATTGTACATTTCCATAAAGTCATTACAATTCTGGCAGCTTTATTTCCAATCTCTTTCCTAAGTACCCCTGGCATGGAATAGGCCATTTTCAAAAGCTACCATGCGCTGGATTGACGTTTTCATTGGGCTATCCACCATCTTCCCAAGATCTCTTTCCTGGTTAGCCAGTGCCAGCTCAGTTACTATTAGACAAGAAATGGTAAATGAGAAAATCAGAACATTTCTGATTCACACTGTTCATTTTTCATACAGATAAGCCACCATAAGGCACTTTATGTGCAAAAAAAAGAGAATAGATTTTATTGTATAATGGAAAATGCATGTTTCCCAGAATATGGTAAATAAATATAAATCTTCACACAAATGGATGATTTCGCAAGACACTTTCACTATGTGGAAAGCTCTCTTATTGGGGCTCTACTTCTCTAGCAGTGGCAATACCAACTAGCCTTTACTTCATTGTTGACAACTGCTAATTGGGTGACAGAGTTGTTCCGAATTTACTTACACCTTATAGTGAGCCAGATCACGCCACCTTCATATCCAAGCAAAGAGTTTTCCCAGTTCCTACATTTGAAGTTAGGAATCTGAAGTCAACAACAATTGCCATCCTGGGACAATTATCACATTGCTCCCATTGCAGCTGGGAAAACCAGGAATCTTCTAGTTGTTACTAGATACAACAACTTCTGACCATTAATGCAATTGTATTGAAGTAACTAACACAAATAGCAGCTAAATCATCTCCCGAGAATCAAACTTTGAATTTCTTCCCTTAGTGTAAAGTTTGTTCTTAACTACAGAATTTTCCCACATGGGTGAGAAAGGATGATTAACTGAAGGGCATTAACTAGAGTTGTGCTCTTGTTGCTGTTGCTGTTTTTTTAATCCTAAAAAAGTGGTACCTCAGGTTCCATACGCTTCAGTTTACAGACTCCGCTAACCCAGAAATAGTATCTCAGGTTAAGAACTTTGCCTCAGGCTGAGAACAGAAATCGCGTGGTGGCGGTGCGGCGGCAGTGGGCAGCCCCATTAGCTAAAGTGGTACCTCAGGTTAAGAACAGTTTCAGGTTAAGAATGGACCTCCAGAATGAATTAAGTTCTTAACCTGAGGTACCACTGTATGTTGGTATGAACAAAATGAAAACCTTCTGAAAAATCCTGACAGGAGAGAATATCCATAAAATATTCAGGAGCAGTTGTTACCAACTTTACTTACCTCACGAAGTGGCCAAAGACCCTTCCCCCCTTGCTTTTTCTATTTTATTTTATTTTATTCTTTTTAAGATGCAGGCTGCTTACAGCTGCTTACAAGGCTCCCCCTGCCTCTTTATGCCATT
Organism: Podarcis liolepis; assembly: GCF_965112155.1. NCBI lineage: Eukaryota > Metazoa > Chordata > Lepidosauria > Squamata > Lacertidae > Podarcis > Podarcis liolepis. Next base: position 33,438,634 of record NC_139556.1, read on the forward strand.
GCACTTCCCAGAATGCCTCGGGAGCAACAGTCTGCTGCATCACATTGCTCTTAGGGCATTTAGGCAGGTGTGGCTTGTCGGAAGTGGCATGGGGCTTCTCACAGGAGGGAGGGGAAAGCGCCAAGATCAGTAGAACAAAGAAGAGGCAGTCTCAGGTGCTTCCTAGAGTAAGATGCTTATTTAGCTCAGGACGCTTATTTAGCTCAGCTTGTTTTGTCAGGAGGTATGGACGCTTGTAAACTTGCTGAAACTCAATAAAAACTTATTCTGTACAACTGATCTTTGAAAGCTTCAAAAAGGCTGTTATCTCTGCAACGAATAATGCTCCCACCACTTCCTGCACTTTCTGGTGAGAGCCAGTAAGGCAACCAACAAACCTCATCCATTAATTTCTCTCTCTCTCTCTCTCTCTCTCTCTCTCTCTCTCTCTGTGTGTGTGTGTGTGTGTTTAATTCAAAATTCCAGTAGTTCCACTGAAGGATGAATTCATACGGAGCCTTTTCTCACACATTAACCATATTAATCACTCAGCTGCCTGAATGTGGCAAAATGTTTCTCCTAGATCATCAGCCAGGCACCATGCATGACCACAGAGTTCTAGAGCTGAAAGGGACCCAAGGGCCATCTAGTCCAACCCCTTGCAATGCAGGAATCTTTTGCCCAACGTGGGGCTTGAACCCATGACCCTGAAAAAAAGAGTCTCATGCTATACCAATTTTGCTACTGCTGAACAGATTGAGTGAATTCTAGCATTATGGAAAGGAGAACTGAAAGTGAGACAACCTATTAAAGATTTTAAGATATAATAACCATCAGTGGAAAAACTTGTCCATGGTATCACAGGCAGAAAAAAAAGGCCTCAGATTCGGGCTAGTGATGAAGTTAGCCAGGGATTACATCAACCCTTCTCTGGGAACCCACTGGTACTCAAGTAAGCAAAAAAGAAAGGGGAGAAGAAATAATAGTTGAGCAATGACCGAAAGACTTACCCAAGCAGACCCACTCCGAGAACAGAAGGGCAAGGAAAATGATCTTGGCAGAAAAGTGACACTCCATGGTTCCTAAAATAGGAGAACAGAGATCATTATCATTTCAGCCCTGCTTTATTTAATTAAATCAAAGTGCACTCATGCCATCAAGTGAAACTTAGGATCACACCTCGGAATGTATTGAGGCAGAAGAAAAATTGGACTCAAAAGTAGAGCACAAAATGCACATTAGTTATGTGGGGCAAGAGAAAGGCAAAACAGGACCCCCCCACACACAACTTTTCAGTAAGATTTAGAATGAACTATTGAAGTGCAAAGCCAGGCACTGATCCCAGTAGGTATGTTTACATGTGTGTGCGCATCCTGCTTCCTTACCTGCCTCATGTTGCTGCATAAAAGGCATTGCAGCCATTACTCTTAAAACACACACACACACACATTCTGCTGTGTCAGCAAGAGATATGTTTGCTGCTGAAAGGGGAATAAAAGCTTCTCACCCAACAACCAAATTTAGGGGATGTCCACCAACCCACAGGGCAGTTCTCAAGAATCCATTAGAACACAGGGTAGAAATTGTTTGATTGAGGACCACTCTGTTATACACTGGAGTTTCATGATGGACTGTGGATGATAGCAAAATGTGCAAGGCATAGAACGCTGGCTGCTTTGGTAGCAAATATTGAAAAGTCTGAACTGATGCAGCTGTGAATAATGAATATTATAATTAAAATTGCATTTGCAGAAGAGTACAGCTAGCCTGGCTCAAAGCCTAGGCACAGACAGCACTGAAATTGTGCTTCCAGACTGTGTCAGTGATCTCCACCTAGAGATTGATAGGAGCAATCACACTTTATTAATCCTGTTAAATTGTTCCGAGGTCTTGAATACACAGATTATGAGGTGTAGGCAATGCAACCTTGCAGGATTACTCAAGTAGCTTTGCTTGTTCTCAGTAGAAGTGGATAAATTGGGGGGTGTCTTCCAGGGATCTTCCCTGCCTTTCTCTATTCATCCAATTCAAGGTGTGTGTGAGGCCAGATAACAAAAGCACAAGCCTTACTAAATTCAATGAGCATTGAATAAACAGGAAGAAAAACCCATTCATTTCAATGGGGTTTGTGCAAAAGAAATCCTAGTGCACTGCACTCAGTAGAGGGTACATCATTAGTGCTAGCTGCTTCACAACCTGAGCACAGCTGTGATGTGCCGGGAAGAACATTAGCATGCAAAACAACACAAGCGTCCCACTATGGCTCCAGGAAAATCACAGGCATAGATTATTTGAGCACACATTTCCTTACACTGCTGGTGGTACAGGAGACAGAATGAATTATGGCAGCTCAATGTTTAGAAGCATCAAGTTGCCGTGGGTCTATGTTGTTTCCCCAACAATAAAAATCAGTCAAAAGCATCACACTTCCAATAAAGAAAGAAAAGCAAGACTCCAAATCACAAGGAATTACTAGGTTTTTTGTTTTTTGTTTTTTTATTTAAAAAAATAGACTGAAATTATAATACAAGATCCATTTGGTAGACGTTGTGCCTATTATACACATACACTTATTCACTTACATAATATAGTTTTATTGAAACTATATGGTTTTATTGAATGGTCTGAGTCCCTCTTCCTGGTGTGGCCTTGACATAGTTTTGTCATGAATCTGCACTCTCCATTTATACGTCCATATTACTGAATGGATGGGAAAGCATGACAAACTGGATGGGAAGGCATGACGAACAACTACTCATGCTTCACAAACTTCACATAATTCCCACCACTACCCCACATTCATTGATCTATTCTCCCCCTCCCCAGTTCTCTATATCCAATTGATACAATATTGGCATCCACAATGCTTTCAGATAGCATGGAATTCTGTGTTGAACTCCTGTGGTTTAGGTCATTTTTATCTTACGGACCAGAAATTCCAGGCTCAAGCAGTTACCCAACAAATCGATTATTCACCCCAAATTCTAGTGTAACAGAGCTGCTCGTGAGTAAATGGGCTTCTGGGGAGCAGGGGTAATTAGTTGTCAGAACACTGGTCCTTGACAGAATCTGGGGCACCAGGCGACGTAAGCCCTCAGTTTAGGTCTCGTGGATGCTGGAACAACACAAGACTTTCTACTCCCAAGCTCTTATGAACAATCTTACATATTATGCTGTGCATTTTCACTGGCTCATCATCCTACCCTGATTCTTGGGCCATGCTTGCTTAGGCTTTATTGTGCTTTGACCCCAGCTACACCTAGACCAATGCCATTGTGTTTCTGACCACAGGCTGCTGTTGAGAGTCCTGACACTGTCAGAGTACGAAAGGCAGACTCAACTTTGGATGCAAGAAACCATTTGGATGATAGAACTCTTCACCAAGGAGGTGCATTTGGTGCTCCAAAAAAAGCCAACTGTGTCTCCAGCACAGGAAGATGCTGAAAGCCCAGTCCTCAGTTACAGCTTGAAGGATTTGGAGAGAAAGAAAATTCCACTCTCCACCCTCACCCCTTGGAGCATCCTTTAAAAGCAGTAAAAGCAGAAAAGCAATTTACATTATTTACAAAGACAGAACCAACAGCATCCCTTTTAGCCCTGTGTTGTCTATTCTAAACAAATTACTTACATTATGCAAGCAGTTCTTTAGAGTTGCTTGTGAATTCTGCGCTCATCAATGTTTCAGGTTTCCACCCAGGTGATGCTTCAATCTATAAAGCATCGCTCCTTTTTCTCTTTTTAATGGCATGGTGTTAGGAATGGGGATTGTTGGATGACATTTGTTATTACTGTGATTTCCCAAAACTATGGCAACAAGTCCTAAGAAACCTGAAATTAGGTACATGATGCCACAATAGCTTTAAGACTTTGTTCCCCACCCCGCAAGAAAGCACACCACAGCCACGGCACATGCACAAATGCCTTTGAATTGGGGGGTGTTGTCAAAAGTAGGTTATGATATGGCACACAGGGTGGGCAGGTCAGCTCTCTGAAGAAGCAAGAAAAATCAGAAATTCAGCTTAAGCAAATGCAAGCCATTTATGTGAACTCAAGCAGCTTCATAGACCCCACTCCGCAAGTGGTATCTTTAGTCTGAATCTGAGATATTTACTAAATTCCGGAATAATATATTGAATTCCAAGGTTTCATAGTCCCTGCTCAGTCTTGGATATAAAGACACACTTGCCACCCATAAGATAGGTTTCCAATCCATATATATTTTTATTTATCATTTACAATTGCAATATTTTGACATAAAAATTGTATACTGCTCATGTTACTACTGCGTCCTCCACCAGACGATGCCAATTACCAATTCAAAGGCCCGCTTGCCATGATGAAGTATTAAATCAGGCTAATCTGTCTTCTTTCTGACACCAAAAGGAAATAGTCTTCTTGTGGAACATTGTCAAATTATTTTTTTACAATATGAGGGAGAAAGCGCAACATATGGTTAGGAAGCTATTATGGGATGATTCTAGCTTCAGGTTTTGCAATGACAGCCATCCGGGACAGTGTTTACAGAGGGTCTGACCAGAGAAGTTTAAAAGGCTTTAAAAGTAATTAAGCTGCCTCTCTTATTTTAAATGCTATTATTACTGAACCACCCATTTTTGAGATGGGTACAAGACTTTTAGTTCATGCTGGATAATTCAGATAAAGATAGATAGATAGATAGATAGATAGATAGATAGATAGATAGATAGATATAGATAGATATAGATAGATAGATGATAGATAGATAGATATAGATATATGAATTTTGATCCCTGTACAAGGTGTGCTGTTACTACTAAGAAGCCCAGTAGAAGCCAAATAAACCTGGTATGTGAAATTTAAGTAATTCAACCAGTCACCTATGCAGGGCCAGCTTTTGTAATTTCCACCCCCATCCCTTATTACAGGGACACACTAGAATCAAAGGAGCCTTAACAAATGAGTATGCCTTTAAATTTGCTGCCCCTCCAGTTAAAATAGACCCTTGCCAGTTAAAATGGGCTCAGACTGAGTAATAAAGTAAAGCTATGGTAGATTAACCTATTTATTAAAGACTGCATGGAAATGATATGTGGACAGCCGTTCAAGGTCTCTCCTATGTATGGACTTCCCCTGACCTCTCCACTGTTGAGCATTGAGTTTACCATATACAGGATATAAAATTAGGGGAGAACATAATTTCCTGCCCATGTTATTATGAGGGGGGGGGGACATGGTGGTGCAAGTTCACATCTGATGCACCACTAGTCTGAACCCATGCCTACTAATTGCCAGAGAGCATTCTGTTAGAGATTGTTTTACTTCTCGGTTGAATAGTGTAGCAAGGCCAGGATCAAGTATCAGTGTGACAAACTTTCTTCTGCAGAGATCAGTTTACCAATGTGTCCAATTACATCTAAGCCTCTGTTCTCTGCTTTCAGGTCTCTGCTACCAGATGTCAGCTCTCCTCTCAGGAAAATTCTGTCTCTTCAAGTAATAGAAACATGGCCATATAGAACACCCCTGGGGTTTTTTTTAATACAGTCTTGGGTCAGCACATCTACCTGAGTCTGTGTAGGTCTGAGGATTGACCAACTGACTGTATTATTATGTTCCTTGCATGAGAACGATCAAGGTGATTGTAGATTACTAGTCTTAAATCTTTTATTACCACCTAAGGTTATATTAGCCACAATGGAAATCAGCAGTAATTCCAAAAGCCAAGGAATGGCTGATTTAAATTTACTCCATGCTTTGTAACATTTTAGTTAATGCTAATAAAGGTATTACAGTACTCTATGGTTACTTGGACCAACACAGCTACCTGTAATTTAAGGCAATACAGATTTTTTGGTAACTTGACCCATAACTGAATATGGAGTAGGAAAATTATAGGGAATTTTGGAATGTTGTTATTATCTTACTTTTCCTTTATTGTAAATCCTGTTTTATGGTTCTTGCACATTTTGCACATTTATGCTAGATGCAGTATTTTACGCTAAAATGTTATGAATTGAGATTTAGGCTACAATCCTATGCATGTTTACTTGGAAGGAAGCTTCATTTAACTCAGACTTTCTTTTGACTAAGCATAGATGGGATTGGGTTATTATAAGCATTTACTTATGTCTTTAACCCTTTTTTAAAAAGAGATAGCTGAAATTGGAGAAAAATTGACACTTGTTTTATATTTATTATACATGGATAGAAACAAAATATTTTTGCAGTGTCAAGATTTTGAAAAAGTATCTCAAGACAAGAAATTTGGGGTGTAATTGGTTGTGTTGCTAAGATTTTGTGTCTTTTGTTGACATGTTACCTAGTTACCAACCATGATTTTCTACCTACCTTAAAACTAAGTAAATTTCAAAAGAAATTGAAACTAAGAGTCAGGAAAGACACTTTCATTTGGGTCTGAATGATACCCAAATCATAATTCTTGGTAGTAACAAATTGCCATGCAGGGTAATCAGAAACAAAATTGATATTGATAAATAAGCTTTTCTTCCTCGCAGTAGGTGGTTTATTTTAATCTAATGAGTTTTGTATTTTCCGAGCCTTCATATTCCATGATGAAGAGCCGCCTGTACTGGAATTACGAAGTACTTTGAAATATTGTAATTTTATGGCTCATTTTGTAAGGACTCTTGGAAATGAGATTTGTTCCCAGTGAAGAATCTCACCTCCTACCCCCACCGCCCATAGTGATTAAAAACGGTCCCTTAATAAATATAGTTCACTGGCACTTCATATAGAGGATAAATATGATATTACAGAAGTATGACTACTATTCTGCAGCCATGGTGCCAAAAGCTATTACAGACTTGGAATAGTCGCTCAGTAACTTTAAGGTGTTATTTGTGTGGCAGAACTCTGCATTTAAGAAGCTTGGCACCTCCACTTCAAATGGATATCAGACATTTCTGTGTTGCAAAACGCCTGTCAGATACGCTGCCAGGTGAAATAGATAGTAGCTTTGGGCCAGATGAAACAATGGACCAGGTGGACTCAGTGTAAGGCAGCTTCATGTTTGGCACAATGATCCTACAACTCCACAGGTGGTGTTACTTTTCTTGGGGAGTGTGCAGAATCCCACAAAGTTCCCAGCACCACCTTTTGGATTGCATATGCACACTGCCACTCTGGCTTCACTGAGTTGTGCATCTGCCTTATTGTCTACACTCTGAATGCAGTGATTCTCTCTCTCTCCCCTCTCTCTTTTCACCCCTAGGGCCCACTTGAGAGTACCGACAATGACTGAGGCCCTCCAATCACAAAATGGCCACACAGGAGATGACACTAATAACAAAATGGCAGCATACGGAGCCAGAGTTTACCATAACCAGATGGCAATTACTTGTACAATTTTATATTGTAATTTAACCCCTCTTTGGGAATTCTTTGCCACAGCAATTTCCATGGGTCAAGGAAATGGAGTTCCATAGTCCATTTTCCTCAAAGCTAAATGACTGACATAGTCTCTGGAGACATTGTGACTCAGCCTCCCCATTCTCAACAGGATTTGCTGCACCAGAGGCTCTAAAGCAGGCTTTTTAAATTTTTCATTCCCCCTCCCCTGCGCATGCTGCTCAAAATATTTTTGCTCATCTCCTGCCGTTTCCTCTCTCCTCCTTTCATACTTGTACAGTGGTACCTTGGGTTACATACGCTTCAGGTTACAGACTCCGTTAACCCAGAAATATTACCTCGGGTTAAGAACTTTGCTTCAGGATGAGAACAGAAATCACACAGCAGTGACACGGCGGCAGCAGGAGGCCCCATTAGCTAAAGTGGTGCTTCAGGTTAAGAACAGTTTCAGGTTAAGAACGAACCTCTGGAACGAATTAAGTACTTAACCCGAGGTACCACTGTATTCTGTTCCCCTCCGAACTGCCTCCTTCTCTCCTCCCTGCTTTTACATTCACTTCTTCCTCCTGTAACAGCTTTCTATTCCCATTTTCCCTCTATTCTAGCCCCAGCTGTTTTTTGTATTATTATTATTATTATTATTATTATTATTATTATTATTATTATACCTGACATTCAAAAGTTTCTCTGGCCCTTTCCCTTTAGAAAAGGGGGATCTCATTTTCTCTCCCCCCAACCCAAACTTCTGTTGTCTTCCGGATCATTTTATTTAGCATGTTGGGAGTTGCTGGTGCTACCAAGTTGGGGAAGCGAGGAAGCCCTGGATGATTCCTTGCCCACTGTTTGAGAAACACTCCTTTATTACAAAAGGAAGCCACCTTCCTAACACACAAAAAGTCCACTCTTCTTTTCACTTTATGGAACATTTTTAGGTTATAAGCAAAAATTCAGAGCGAAAAAGAAAATCCTATGAAACGGCATGTAATGGGGAAAAATGAGCAACGATGCATACTGCCTTACAAGTGCACTAATTTAGGGGGAAATGTTCTGGTTTTGCTCTTGTAGTACTTTCCATGAATAAAGCCTCATTCAGTTGAAGTCAATGCTAACACTCCCATTGACTTCAAAGTGATAAGGCTTTCCCTGCCACAATAGATTTGAGAGACTTCTGGTCAAAAAAGAAACCCCAAATCTATATAGGTTTTCAGGCAATGCAAGGAACATCAGCTTTTGTGTTGGGCTTATGAAAACAGATTTTGTAAGCCTCTGTGGGAACCCATCTTTTTAGGTCTGAAAGTCCTTAGTCCAATTCAATATATACATGATGGAATAGTGGCTGCCATGTTCCCTTTTAGCTATATATTCTTTGCTCAGACTCACAAAGGGAAACTAACTTCATAATGGTTTTGGAATAGCACAGGGTGCTTAAACAACCCAAGAGTGATATCTGTCCCACAAGAGGCTTCTGTGACCCTGCAAGACCCTTCCATAATTTGTCATTTAAAAAATATATAATTATAATAATAAACAATAATAATAATAATAATAATTAAAATGGCTGAGCCTATGGGTCCCCAGCTGTGATACCGTGGTGCCAAAGGGGTTTTCCACCTCATCTCCTAGGCAAATAAAATAAAATAAAAATCCATTTCTTTTACTTTACTTTTTTTCTTACTAACTACATTCCCATACATCTCCAGCTGTGGTACTGTGATTCCAAAAGTTTTCCATGTTCCTCCGAACCCCCCCACATTTGCCCACTTAACAAATACTAATTTTGGTTGGGTTTTGGTTGGTTAGGGGAGAGAGACCTCCTGTTGGCCATCAGGCAATGATGGCTCTTTCCACCTGCCTTGCCCCACCCTCCAGCTTCAGCAGTCTTCATAGAAGATGGAGCCAGCTTGTTTCCTCCTGCTCCAGAGGGGAGGACCCGAAGGGCAAGAGCTATTCAACAGTGGAACAGACTCCCTTGGAAGGTTGAGGACTCCCCTTCAATGGAGGATTTTAAGCTGAAATTGGGTGGCCAGCTTTCACAGATGCTTTTATTGTGATTCCTGCATTGCAGCTCTACTGCTCTATGACTCTATGAAATCCGAATTCTATGTTGCAGTCTATACAGACACCAAGTATTAGCTGCATAGACAGGAAATACTTAATTCTTTCTCAGTGTCTAAATATTTTTAAATCAGGTTGATATTTGCATACCTTTTTGAAAAGAATGTGGCACAGCTTTTTTTTTTACAGGAGCTTCTTCAAGGAGGAAAGACCACACGTTGACTTTAAAGGCGTGGGTGGGGGAGAGATACGCAACAGCTTACCCTGGACAGCCTGAGCGATGAAAGCTCCACGTAAAATGTAATCTAAATCAAGAGGTTCCTTGCTGCTTTCGCACAAAGCTCACTTAACTCTTAGGGAGAGGCTCTTTGCTGCTGGAGGCTCTTCAAGGCTAATCAGGGTGATGGTCTGTCTGAAACAGGAACACCATGGGCATTCCATGGCTAATCAGCCACAGTCAAAACGAAATTGGGGGTTAGTGAAAAGGGACAACTGAGAAACCATCAAAACCTTAAAGTACCAAAGTCAGCATGGCTGGGATTCTTTGCAGCATATAGAGAGGCGTTTTAGCAAATAGAACAAATAGGTTCTGCAATTGCAATCAGGTAAATTTACATACAATGTGTGTGTCCTCTTTCCCACCCCAAACTCAGGAGGGAGAGTGTTGAGTCACAAAGAATATGGCAAGGACAAAGATGCTGAAGGTATTGTGACCAGTGGAAGCAAAAAAAAAAAGGGGGGGTGGTGGTTGGAAGTGGTGAAAAGCATATCAAATTAAGTGACCACTACAATGCCCCCCCCCGTCCCAAAGTGAAAGTTAAAAATATAATCTGGAAAGGCAGCACTTCTGCAGGATTCTGCAGTAACATCCAGATTTTACTTTACAGGCTCAGTTTTCAAAACATAAAGGTGTGTGAATTCTTAGTGCGGCAGGCACGGTCGTCAACAAGGCTGATGCCAACACTTTTTTCACTCCTTCACCACCTCATTCTTCAAAACCAGCCTGCCTCAGGCCCTGGCATGTCAGCTGCCTCTGTGCCAATGCATTGTCCTTCACCACCCTTGCAATCAAAAGTCGTGAGAAAAGTTGAAAACACTGGGGAGTTAGGTGCTGCTACGGCACAAGTATCAGCAAGGAGCCTCAGTGCATTTTGTCCCCAGAAGCAAAGGAGGTTAAGGGAAGAGATGGTTGCCATCCTTTAAGCATCAAGCACATTGTGTACCACAAGGTTGCTGTAGTAACATAAAAGGAGTGATGGACTGGAAAGGAGGCTGAACTCCAGACCATAGCATGGGAACTCTAAACTAGAAGGTAGGGTGGGTGAGAGATGTTACTTTGTGCCCCTTGTGAGACTCTGCTGCCCATTCAAAAACAATATGAAGTGTGTGTAGGGTTATTGTTTTTGTTTTGGAGGGCAGTAATAGAAAAAAGAACTGAAAGTGTTTTGAGAAGTTGGAAGGAAACTGGAGAAAAATAATATAAAAGCAAAGAGTTAAAAACAGCAACAATCCAGAAGACAGAGAAAAGATGAAACAAAAAGGCAGGGGGAGCCAAAGCAATATGGAAGGAGGAAGTCTGAAAGCAGAACACATGCGGAAGAGACGGGTGTAAAAAAGATTTTAAGATGGGAAGGGGAAAACTAATTTACTCATTAAATTGCATAGTTAGAGATGTGAGCAAAAAAATGGTTCTGAAGTTTTTTTTGGTCCAATGTCCATCGGGGAAGCTCACTGTGAAAAATCTCAATAATTATTTATTGTCCATATTCCATGGCATACCTGCAGTCCCTTCCAGTCAATTGATCATCACACTTATTTCCAGTTACTTGATTAGTGCTCAGTAATAACCAGAATTTTAATGGCAGGTCATATTTTTGAGGCTGTTTGATGCCCCCAAACACCCCACAGCAACAAGCCACACATTAGAGCAAGTTGTGTCTCAAGGCAATTGGCTCTGTGGCTTGCAGCAATGAATTCAGCACTTCCAGTGGGGACAGCTCCTGTTGCAGTCCACTTTTTAAATCCGAGATGGGCAACGTTCACAACTTAATATTAATAGTTGCAAAACCTTCACACACAAGCAGACACATTTATAATTAGTCTTATAATAAGAGTGCCTGCTTTACTCAATTAATGTGTCAGATCCACAGAGGTCATCCAAATACTCCCCACAGCTGATAAAGTATTGCATTATTTCTGTCAGTCCACCTGAAAATTCTCGTTTTCTCTACAGTTCTATGTCTTTCCTCTTTTCTAATAGCCTTCTTCAGCCCTCAGTTCTTTCATTCATGAATCATTCAATTTTGACCAACCCTTTTGCGGTAAAAGTAATTTCTGCTGTTGCATTTCCATAGCGTAACAGAATCCTGACTCACAGCTGGCATTTTTAACAACCAACTTCAACAATAAGGAGCCCAGCTAGACCACAGCCCTGTTCCTTAAGCTTACTTGTGACAGCCAGATATGCCATCTGAAACAGCTCAACTTTTCCCCTAGTAAGTGACAAATCAAAGAATACAAACTCTGAAAGGCTACCTCCCTTAAGCTTTTAAATTTCGTGTTATTCATTCTTCAGATCACTCTGACATTTAGTTCCAAATTATAATGTGATTCAGATACCATCTGTGAAAAATATGAACCTCTTTTCTCAGGAAGGGAGTTTTCTTCTGACCAAATCACAGTGGTGTGTGCGTATTTGTGGCAACTGGGGCAATGCCTCCTCAAGTTCAAACTCCTGGTGTATAGGGTTATATTCAACATAATAAATGGCTGGAGGACCACTGGGAGAAGATTTGGGGGCATGTGGGAGCTGAAGGGGGAAGGAGAGGAAGATGAGGTCTTTCTGCACTTGCAGAAGCCTACTCAAAAAATTCTGAATTCTGACCATAGATTTTAAACAGTGAGTAGAAAGCCATCTGAGGCAGAGAGTTGGGCTGTGACTGGAGAGGTCCAAGTTCAAATCTCCATTCAGCCATGAGGGTCAGTGAATGACCTTTGGCTAGCCACCCCCTCACCCTAAGTCCTCTCATAGGACTATTGTGAAGCTAGAATAGGAAAACTCCCATTGGCAATATCCTAAGCTCCTTAGAAAAAGGGCAGGATAGAACCATAAGTCGGGGAAACACTCAATGTTTGTTGAGGGTGAGAAAAAGGCAAATTGCAAACAGGACATGGCTTTTACTACTTTTATTACTTTCTCCTTGGGTATAATCACAAACTTTTCCAGGATTCCCTTTGCAGCCCATGTGACTAACAAATTGCTTGAGAAGTATTACAAATAAGAATGGGTGCTCATGATTTCAGCAGTGTGGGGATCCTAAACTCTGAAAACTTGTTACACTGATTGCCCAAATTAGTAATAAAAAAAGTGACAAAAAGGTTATTTTTATAATGACGAGTTTTGCGGCTCCCAGGTTTTTTTCTTCAGAAACGGGTCCAAGTGGCTCTTTTTGTCTTAAAGGTTGCAGACCCCTGCCCTAGAGCTACTGAATTCTTGAGGATGAAATTGCTCTGGATCAATCAATTAAGAAAATATACAGGATGTGACTTTGTATCTGTAGCCCTGTTAACGCAGGCTTTAGAACCTCTCTTACTTTTATTCTGTAGCAGTTACAATGCAATGTAAACAATTGTATCAGCTTGGTTTGAATTCTGCTCCTCAGCAGGTTCTGCACACACAGAGAGAGAGAGAGAGAGAGAGAGAGAGAGAGAGAGAGAGAGAGAGAGAGACTAGCTGCATATACCACTAGCAGTCCCACTTTGGGCTCCATTCGAATCTGCGGTGTTGTTTTTATTCTGCTCTTGTCCTCTCCTTAAATGTTCAGGAAACTTTAAGCAGGGCTTTTTCTTCCAGTACCACAGCAGTTAATCTAATATAGCCAGTAAATCACTCTGTTACTCTTAATCTTTTTATTCTGGTAAGTCACACTACCTCAGCTTGGCTGCTCTCTCTTATTTTTAACCTGTCAGTCTCTAGCTACAATTAAGTTTTCTACTATGAATAGAAGCCAGAGCAGCTGAGGTCTAAATCACATCTCTATTCCAGTGACAACACATGCTCTTTTTTTCCCCTTTAAGGAGCAACTCTTTCTTTTTCTTTCTTTCTCCTTTTCTTTCTTCTTGCCTTGGGGAAGATCCACATGACAGGATCTACCTAATGCAACTATCTGCAAAAGCAAAAGTTGAGATCCCTGGTTCTCAGGCTCTCACGCTCAATAGCCTCCAGCTCAGCAAATGTGAAAGGAGAAGGATTGTTGCCACATTCAGTAATGCTTAGAATCATTGAGCTCACTGGAGGTTGCAGGTGATGAGCCTGTGGATCTGTAACCAGGCCTGTAAGCTTTTGTGATCCTTTGGTTGAGCCAATGACCACAAGGCAGATTTAGGCAGCTGCAATCCAGGGCACTAAACACAGTTCCAGTCCCTGGTGACATCATCTGCTTGGACCTATGCCCTGCACCTGGATAGAAATGAAGAGCCAATTACTTTCCATGTATCTCTCTGCTACTTCTGGAGTTTTATAATAGCACAATGTACCACAACAGGTACTGCATGGTCGGAAGCAACTCAACTTTTGAGACCATGGTTGTTGTGACCCCATGATAGGAACTTTCCCACATTTGCTGGATATGGGGGCCTCTACAATGCTATTTTCGCATATACTGCCAACCTAGCAGTTCGAAAGCATGCCAGTGCAGGAAGATAAATAGGTACTACTGTGGCAGGAAGGTAAACGGCATTTCCGTGCGCTCTGGCTTCTGTCACAGTGTTCCGTTGCACCAGAAGTGGTTAAGTCATGCTGGCCACATGACCCAGAAAACTGTCTGTGAACAAACGCTGGCTCCCTCGGCCTGAAAGCGAGATGAGCGCTGCAACCCCATAGTCACCTTTGACTGGACTTAACTGTCCAGGGGTCCTTTACTTCCTTTATCTTTTTACCTATTTTCACATATAATGTGAAACTAGGTTTTGAACATTTTAGTAATTAGAACCCACGTGATGAATTAATGAAAACAGGGAAGGTATTCTGTTACACATGCAGAGATGTGTTGAGTAGCGACAGATGTACTTTTCAGCAAAAGAATGCCACAGTCTGTCTAGGGGCTATGATGAATCCTTCACACAGAAACCTGAAAAAAACTTACCCAACCTATTCACTAGCAGAAGTTTACGCCATAAAGCATAAACCAAGCTATGTGTGCCATGAATAGCAGTGCAGTACCTACACTTCTGGAAGAGCCTCACAATTCAAGTGAATCAAACACATTAGTCAGAGGCGGCTTTTTCTACACTGTTTGTTCAACTGGTCAACTATACAGCTTCACTAACTATTTTGCATCTTTCAGTCTAACACCAAAGGGTATGAGCTTCTTTCTTAATCCAATACTCTGTCTAAGACCCTGAACAGAATGAGAGCCAAGGTGTAAGTTACCTTTCACCTGCTGAAAATGGCATGCCTGGGGTGACCTTACCACTGCACTGTAATGTTTACAATCTCATGCTGAGTAGATAGATCTGTTCCCATCACAAATAAAGCACTGTGTTCCATAATATGGGGAGATAAGTATATATAGCATAATTAGAACTCCTGACCTGTATGGCACATGTGTAAGACTAGCCATTTGTGCTATTTTTAGCCACCAGGCCCATTTTACTCTGTGTAGGCCCATTGAAATAAATCAGGGTTTCCCAAACTTGGGTCTCCAGGTGTTTTTTAGACTACAATTCCCATCATCCCTGACCACTGGTCCTGTTAGCTAGGGATAATAGGAGTTGTAGTCCAAAGACAGCTGGAAACCCTGAAATAAATGAGCATGACTAAGTTAGGCCCATTAATTTCAGAGGGTCTACTCTGAGTAAAACCTAGTTGACTACCACCTCATTTTTAAGAGCAATTATGTGGGCTTTCGTGCTTCATATCATACCAAAATCAGAAATCACTTTCTTTAAAATGTTAATTATAATAATAATGCTATAGCCATTTTTGTCATGTTAACATTGCTATAGCAATAATGATAGGGAAGAAGAAGAAAATGCCACACATTCTTTGTATAAACTTTTGCAATATTATCTTGAACATATTCAAGACCAGACCTTTAAACTTTACTAGAACTCCCTTACCGACCTCTCCAAATGAAATCAGAAATGGTGTCTCTTCCTTAAGTGTAGTGGGGTCAGAAGCACTAAAGATGATCGCCAAATCTCTTCAGTTTTTGGCATTTTAACATGATCTAAATGTACATCTTAACTCTACCTTTTGTGAGCTTTTTGGCATTATTCTATGAATAGAATTTTTTTTAAGGAAGATGTTTGCTAGCTGCGTCATGCATTGCAGCATCTGCTACCTATGCCTCTCATTGCAGGAGTTTATCTAAGAGGCTTGCTGGAAAACTAGGCACGAGAGAGAGAGAGAGAGAGAGAATGCAGGTTATTACACATTCACTGCCCACCAGTCTCTGTTAAGCTTGGATTCTAGTTATCTAGGCCAACCCGGCTGCTGCTTTGCAATGCTATGTAGTTATAGGCAATTTGGCCAACTGGCATATAGGCTCCCCCCTTGTGACAACAGAAACGTCCAAAAAAATCCCAGCTGTCTATATTATATGCAGGTGTGTGCCATTGCTTGAAGGGATGGCTAAGCAAGGGACTTATCACACTTGAAGCTGTAGGGATTAAGTAGCAAAATATACTGCATTTGAGTGAAATGTGACCAAAAGAGAGCCTATTGACCATTCAATTGGATTTGAATGTGCCACAGTCCAAAAACTATGTTCACTGCTTATGCGCATTACCTTGCATGCTACAGATTTTCCAAACTGCTCCCTGGTATCCCTGCTGTCTACAAGTCATAAACCTGTGTGATGCGGGTACATCTTGTCGCAAAATCCTAATACAACTGTCATGCTGGAGTGATTTTACAAAACAACTCACATTCAAAGAAGGAAAGGATAAGATTGCTGTCTAATCATCTCCTTGAGCTAATCTTTACTTCATTTTTCTCTCCAGGAAGATCTCATAGAATGAGCTTATGACACTCAGTGAGAGATCCTGAGAGCCAGGGGAGCAGGCTAGGCATGACCAGACCTCATCTTGTTCCACTGAGTCAACATTCCAAGTACCTTTGAGGGGAGAAAAATGGCCTCATGCAATAGTAATAGCAGATTGATTATTCCATTACTGTCAGTGCCTAGGGGAAGAATTCCTCTACATTTTCTACTCTGCACCAGGAAGACTTGAAACATTCAGAGGAAGGGTTTCCTCATAAGGTCTTGGCAATCTCAGAACAGGCAAGGGGGGGGACCCCTTAAATTGCCTTCTTCCTGAAGGGAGAGAGGTATATGTGTGTTTTATGTCAAAACCAGCCTTGCAAGTATGTATGCAAGAGTTACTAGTCCACAAGAATTTACAATATCCTGTCTATACATTTGTATGTTAGTAATTTGTGCCACACTGAAAACACTAAAGAAAGAAAAATAGTACACTTCCATTTGCATAGAAAATTCCTTGCCTGGTTACCTAGAGGAAATTTTTGCTCATCCCCTCCCCTTTCACTTGATGAAACCAAGCTATTTGTCTGATCAGCTATGTCCACCAGCACAGCTTATCACAAGTCTGGAGCGCTGGGATCTGACATGGTGTTTCAATGTCCACAGCTGGTCCCCACTTAGAAGTTCCTTAGAAGTCTCACCCACCCAGTTCAAAGCCACAAGGTGGTTCTCAGTTCCTTATTCAAATGAGTGGTTGAAATGCAGCTCGAACAAGGAATTCAACAGAAAACAGGGTTTCAATCTGGGCATCAGCATTTATCAATTGTCAAGGTAGCATGGGCAAATGATCTAGGGTGGTCTAAAGATTATGTTAGAATGCAGAGATGTTCTAATCCAAATTCCTAATTCATGCTCCATTCAAGTCTCTGAACTGAATGAGAAACTGAAACCAGTAAACCAACTCTAGGATTTGAAATTATATGAAGAAATGATAACCATATCTGTCTTCTCCCTCTTACCTAGATATGCTGCACCTTCCTAGTGACAGACGTAGCATCCATACTCAAGACTGAATTTTTGCACTATCACACAGACTTGAATCAGGGCCTTTCCCCAACTTTGATGGTCTTAATCCAGTGGACTGGCCCTGCAGGTTTTCCCCACGGCAAATAACAAAATGGGAAAGTGTAAGAGATAGACCCATGTATTGCCTAGTGAAATGGTGCAACCAGGTAATTTTACACTTAGGACTATGGAAACACCATACGATTTTTTAAAAACCAGCTCAGGTTTGCAACTATTTGCAGAATCAAGACCCATGGAAGAGGATGCATGCTGCCTTGAGAATGTTTATGCGCTAAGAACCATGAAAATTAGACAAAGGTACAACCAAACAGCAAGTATAGCATATAATAAATTCAGACAGGTAAATTAGAAAAGCCAACCAAAATGGAATTCCAATTCCATATAATAATTTGTACTACTGAGTGAGGGTCAAAGTGCACTGCTTTGCAGAAATGCTACACAAGCTACACACAACCTCTCCCCTACCCCCAGTAACCAATAATACATCACACATTAAAGGGGGGGGGAATGTTTTCCTACACCATTTAGGGGGTACATCAGAAATGTACATATCCAGGAAGCTTGCTATTTTCAGCAAAAAGTATCACCCAAGCCATTATGGAACCCATGCCTCTTAACATCAAAATGCACTAACAGCCTCATACTCAACATATTCATTCAGAAGTACACCCTAATCTTATTTGGCTTGCTTCTTGGAAAGTGTGTTTAGGATTACAATCTCGAGAAAGCAACAACATTATTATTTAAGTGCCTGCTATGAGACTGGAAGGGTCAAAGCAGATTTGCAGGCAAGTGAAAACATCACCATTAGCACTATACCTTGCCAGGCAACAACCACAGCCCAACCTGGTTGCATATCAAGCTCTTAACTAAAGAAGGTTAAACACAACAGCAAGCAGAGAGATAGAGAACTCCCTCAAAGAAGAGGCTCTCTCTCTCGCATTGCCACCTCACCAATCCAACTGATCTTAAGATATCATGCAGCAGAACGGTTCCAAAAGTTTTTCATGAGCACCACTTCAGGTCCACTTTCCACCTCTATTTTCTCACCCCCTCCCCCAAAACATAATGAGAACGTGAGAGGGAAACCCTCTTTATTACCCATTCCCAAGGACTATATAACACCCAGGAAAGGTGGCAGGCAAGAAAACATCCTTCCACTTTGTGAAAATCAGGACTTTGTTATCTATGCCACAAAACCTGCTTAAGAACTTGTTAAAATATTAAAAGGCTAGTTCACTTCCAGTTCAAACCACCACTTTGCCTGCCATTTGTGGCATCTCTTCAACCATGCAAAGTAAGGCTGCTGACAGATGTTCTCCTTGAGGGAGATTAAGCTGAAAATCGAGCCTTCAGAGAGATCAAAGCAATGCTTACCTGCTTCTAACCCAAGTCCTCCTTCCCTTCACCGAACCCACTGCAGTTTTCAAGTGAGCAGGTGGAAGAGGCTGGGTAGATACTGTAACTGGGAATGCTCTTTAAACAGGCTCTTCCCTGCCCCCTCCACCAGTGTGAAGCTGATTCCTAGTTCTATATTTGCAGTTCCTGGGACCCTATTTGATTCAAAGGTGCAGATGCTGAATGAATAAGTACTTCAGATCTGAATACCACATTCACCAGCCCTTTCATATCCTCCAAGCTTCCTTCATCACAAAGGATATAAGAGGGAGCACTTTGGGGAGCAGAGAGCATCAGCTGGTTGTGGCATGGCCTCCTTTGCTGGGCAGGTTCGTTTGCCTGTAATGCACAACTGAAGCTGGTCCTTCTGCATTTTTTTTTCCTTTGTAAAGAAAAGGGGGAAAAAACATAGGAGATTTCTTCTGAGGAGAAAGCGTGCCAGTGGTCCCATTTGCCTAACCTATACAACCAAATCCCAGTTGTTCTTTGGGGCTATGTATGCAGCTCAGGATCAAATAAGGATCTAGCAAGAAGCAACATCAGGCTCAGGTGGGTCAAACTCTCTTTCTCTATGAGCTGAGGAAATGGAGCGTGCACACAGGTAGGCATCCTTCTGCCACCTGTCAAGAAGATGCCCTTTTCTTTGCGTTTTATCTCTTTGCTTTGATAACTGCTTGGCTCAATCACTTAGGTTTCAATAAGTAGATGAAGGCGGGTGGGCAAAAGGATGTTGCTGGACATTGTTGGTGTCAGTGTGCAAAGCTACTAGCCGTCAGAAATACAATGGTTTTTAATCTAGAGGTATGTTGTGGAATATATAATGTATACTAATTCTGAGTCTAGGTCACCACTGCTGGCTGTGATCCTCTGAAGAAAGATTAAAACACCTACCACACTTGTTCTCCATGCCTTATTATTTTTATTATCTCTCTAACTTTTTTTGGTTCTCTTTTATGTTCTCTCTAACTCCCCCCCCCCCCCAATTTCATCCTTGCCTGAATAAAGTCTGTCTTTGGACACCACTAAAACAATAGCATGTGATCAAGAAAGAAATGTATTTGCCCTTCACCTAATCTATTAACATTTAAATCAGATTCTGCAAAAGTGGGCATCTTTAAGTGGGGTATGAGCCATAACTCACATGAACAAGTTACTAAGTTCGTGGTTATGGCTGGTACAAAAAGCAGAAGAGCAACATAAATTAGTAAATTGTTCCTGCAGACAGTGCTTTTCTTTATAGAATATTAAGATAAGACAATTCTTGAACTATGCCCATCTACAACTCATCCACCTCATTGTGAAAAATACTCAAGCACTGAATACTTGCTGGCTCTCTCTTCTTCTTCCCATCCCTTGGCCAAGATGCCAATAAGTAGCCGGTCAGCTAAAAATAGTACAGGTTGCCTCCAGATCCCATCCCTTCCTGCTTTTAACACCTTTAACCCTGAATATATGCAGTTAAAGATGCCAAGAGGGGGAAAGGGAGAAGCTATGAATAAAAAAAAGTACTTCATGTAGAGTGGAAAGAGAAACAAGAATAGGAGATCCCTGGAACAATTGCAGCAGTATACATTAATGTGCTAAAACACAGGGCAACAGTTTTGTGGCGGTGCATTGTTGCTTTTTTGGGTAAGGGTGGGGGCAGATCCACCCAGGGGATTCCCCAGATGACATTTGAAAATAGACAGTGCCGGAGGGAGAAGGGTCAGAAGGAAACCTCTCCAGGAATAGGATGCCAATACATACTGCAGCTTGTGCCACTTCCCTGCCCACCCCCTCAATTGCTGGATCCCTGTAGTTACTTGAAGGAAAGACACTTTCCACACAGAGATTATAAGTGAATCAAATTGCAAATCAAATTAAGGCTGCAATCCTTGTGTACTCAAAGTTTCATTGGCGTCAATAGGACTTGCTTGGGAGAAAACACATTTAGAATGTGATCATTCATACGAAGCACTGTATAGCATCGTTTCTCTTTCATGTAATTTTTTCTAACATATGGGGGAAGGTATGTTACTCCCCAGCCCCAGCCCCCCCCCCATGAACTATGCTCTTCTTTGGTCATCACCCATGCAGAAAGTTCCTGGTGCACCTCAGACAAGATTACTTCACAAAATTTCACTGAAACAATGGGAGGTGTGCTTCCAGTAAACTATGACTCATTCAGAACACAGGGTTTTTAGATGGGACCCATTCAACCAACCCCACCACAGAGGGAGAGCTTGCTCAATCATCTGCCCACCCTTGAGGACACTTGCTGAGTCTTACGCAGACCCTTCAAAAGGCAACACACGGGGTTTTAAGTACAGGGTATTCCAAGTGATCCCCATTGCTTGCAAAGTAACCCTAAGCACAGCTGCATAGGACATCTCTGGAGATATGGGGCTTTATAGGTGAAGGAATTTGATAAGCCAGGAGGTGCTTGCTGGAAGTAAGTTAACATTTAGCTTCACATTCAAGGGATGGATGTCCCTGCTTAGTCTGTCACACAGCTTTGGGCAGCCTGAATGCGCTGCTTTCTAGGACTAGGCTCAACAGCCTCCTTTGTGTTAAGGTTTTCATGCCTTAGCACACTTATCTGGGACTTTGGGGTATGACAAGAAAGTGGTTAGAAGAGCTGACTAACACTACTGTACAAAAGCTGCCTTGAACTATGTGATGAAAGGCAGGGTATAGATATTCTAAACAGAGAAGCATTTCAGGTGTTGCAGCCCCCATCCCACTCTGATGCATCTGCCGAGTCAAGCTCCATGCTTTTAAAGAAGCTCTACATGTATGTAACAGTCACTGAAATTAATAGAACTTAATGCCAAATAGGAGCAGTGCAACGTTAGATGCTGTTTGGGGAGTACGACTGCCAAACAGACGAGGCACTTTAAAAAGGACTGCAGGCGACCTGATCACATTTAGTAAGGAATAAATCCCGCAGAATTCAGTCCGAGTAGTTTCCAAAAATGGGATTGCACTGCCCAGATGCAGTAATATGGGCAGCCCCCAGACAGTGATTACTGGGTAAAACAACTTGTCAGCAAAATTGCATTCCCATCCAACAAGTGCGTCCAAAGTAGCGATCAGTGCATGTTTGTGTGTCTTCATTACCATGCAACCTGGTCATTCCAAAGGACTAAGGAAGCTTTGCTGGTTTGGAATATCTCTATGATTAGGCAGCAGACACCGAGAGCTGCCCCACCTTCCTGCTTGGTGCCCTAGGTGGGCGTCAGGTGTCAGACTTCTATTAATTTGCCAGAGAAGCTCTGGGGGTTGCCAGCTCTTAATTGTCCTCCTGCCTGGTGTCTTTAACAGCTTAAACTTTCCCCAGCACTGAGCTGGAGTGGTAGGGAAAGCTTTGTTTTTATGTACTTATTTAGCCTTTTGCAAGGTACACGTAATTTCAAAAGCTCTGCAATAAAGGGAGGGGAGAGAACAGAAGTTGCCAGCCCTATACGCTCTCTATTATACACTTGGAGTCTAACTGATCTTCAAATTTCATGCTCCTTTTCACCGTATTTCCAAGCTCTCAGTGCAATTATACACACACTTACTGGGAGAAAGTCCTGTTTAATTCTAAGTAAATATGCACAAGGTAATGCTGTAAGTTGCCTTCATTGCAGAAACTACATCAGAACAGGTGGTCAAAGAGAAAAAAGCAACCGCGTCTGGGGAACCCAATCTTATGGATGTTTACTCAGAAGTAAGTCCTGGCGAGTTTAGTGGGGCTTTCTCCTAAGCAAGTATGCATAGGGTTGCAGCACTATCTATCATCTATCTATCTAATCTATCATCTATAGCTGCTTGGATTGTCATTATTTTATGTTATGGCTTCTTTCACTGTTCATTTTTGCACGATTGGATTCAACAGTCTTAGAGGCTGCATTTAAAAAGACACTTGAACATGCTCTTAGTATTAAAATTGCTCTTTTTTAAAAAAGCAAAACCCTATTTTACTTTATTATTAAGGCTGATCCTATATTCCAATTTGTTTTAGTTCACTACACAGTTGTCATAGGGTTTTCCTACTGCATTTTGCTTGGCTGGGGTGGTTAGAAAAGTCAACTCAGAAGTATCATCAATAAAGAAGACCCTGGGAGCACAATCCCATGCATGTTGACTCAGAAACAAGTCCCACTGTTTTCAATGGTGCTTATTCCCTTGCAAGAGTGTTCAAGATGAAAACCCAAAGAGGAGGATGCTTCTCTCCCCCCCCCCCCATTTTCTACCTGTCATCTGGTGGATAAAAGCGTAGCTAGCAAGCCTAGCCAGACCCTATGCATGTTTACTCAGAAGTAAGTCCTCGTGTTCTAAGGGGCTTATGTGCAACTGCAAGAATCTTAGCAGCATTACAGTGGTTCTGCACCCTCCTACTCAAGTCAGAAGAAAGACCCATTCATTCAGCTTGCTTCCCAGGTCCGTGGATACAGAATCGCAGCCTCAGAATATTTAAGGCTGAAATCCTTAGCACTCGTATCTTGAGGTGAGAACTTTCTGACAAGAAACACGCAGCGGTAGCAGCGCACCTTCTCAGCCCCCCTTCCGCCTTATCGACGCCTTCAGGGAAACACACAAACCCGGAGCGCGTGCGGGAACTGCTTTTTACAAAACGATTTTTCTCCTTCACAAAAAAACAAAAGAAAACCCTGCTTAAAATCGCAACCTCTCTCTGTTCACCTGAGTTGCCGGCTTCTCTCGCTCAGCTGCCACCCGCCATAAACCTCTGGAACCAGGCAGGCTATTAAAAAAAAAAACCCCGACTAAAACCATTAAGGCGCTCCGAGTTCCGACGTGGCCAAGTTAACTGAAACCGGGAGCTGGGGCGGCGAAGGACTTTGCCAGCTCGGTCTTCGCTTCGACTCGAGGCGCGCGGAGCGTCCAAGAATCCAAGGAAGAAGAAGAAGCGCCCCTCAAAGTTCCGGCGGAGAGAAAACGCGGGAAAGGGGCGGAGTGGGGGGGGGGGCTCGAAACTTCGCCTTACCTGTGGGCGGCTGAGGGGGAGCGAGCGGTGCGCTTGCCCAGGCTGGCGTCGGCGAGGGGTGCTCGGCTCTTGGCCAAGGAAGAGCCTGCGAAGGAATTCCTTTGGCCAGCCACAGCTCGCGGAGGGGAAGAGGGGGAGAGCGCGCGTCGTCGCCAAGTCCCGCGAAGCCAAGTCACCTCCTGCCGTCCCTTGCTCGCCGACCTTCCCAGCCCAGCGCCGGCTCTGCCATGGCCCGCCGACCGTAATCCAGTCGCTTTCCTCGGCCGGGAGCCTCCTCCTGTGCCGCAGAGCGCCGCCTTCCCAACCTCGCGCTCCTCGCAGGAGTCCAGCAAAGGAGCGCGGGCGCCGCCTCTTTCTCCGGCTGCTTCTCCTACTGCTGCTGTTGCTGCCCGGCGGCGCTTCGCTCGCCTGAGGAGCCGAGCAACTTTGGGCGCCTCCCCCTCCTGAGGGATGCGCGTGGTAGTTGGGGGGGGGGGAGGGGCGCGGCAGCAGCAGCTCCCTCGAGGTTGGTGGCGGCGGGAGAGAAGAGGAGGAGATATATACCCCAGCGCAAGCGCGCGCTCTCTCTTTCTCTCCTCCGCCCGCGGAAGCAGCCAGGAGTCGTCGGAGAAGCAGCAGCAGCAGCAGCGCAGCTGGCGCGCGCGCGCGGACGGAGGAAGGAGCAGCACGAGCGGCAGCTGGCGAGCGGTGAATATTTCAGCTGATGTCACGGGACCCGCTGCTTTGGCGACTCCGACAATCCTTCCCTCCGGGAGAAGCCGGAGCGCACGAAAGCCACCGCGCGCTCCTCTGTGGCTGCGAAACGTCGCCGAGCACAGCTCAGCACAGTCGGCTCGCTTTCGCGCGTCTGGTTTCAGTTGGGGCGGTTTTTTTACCTCAGAAAGGACGGGAGAAATTGGAAGGCATCCGCGTGCTTGAACTTCTTTGTAGGCGCGGGCTTTAAGCGCCCTCTTCCTGCTCTGGGGATCAGGGGCGGGACACAAATCCCCACAAAGGTGGAACCAAGGAATGCAGTGCGACCTTGCAGTTAGCGAAATCGGCCTCCCTCTTTTTTTCCTGACAAAGGTTGTGCACTAGAGTTGCCGACTTTTCTTTATACTGGCCCTGATGAGCCTTCCTTAGCAAAATCATGCCCTGCAGAAATTCACCAGGTGAAGCTCTCTCCGGCATGGAAATAAAGTGATATGGTGGGGAGGCTCTATGTTCAGTCGGGTCCATGTTAAAAGCATGAGAACAGGGCCAGTAAGAGAGACAGACTGAATGCATCCAAACGGACAGCTTTCCCTATTGCTGCTTTCTTGGCATGGGGATGCAGCACCTGTTGAATTTCAGCCTGCCAAGCACCCCTGATTAAGAAGTACAGCGCCTCCATCGTGAAAAAATATAGCATGTACTCAAAAAACATAGCATGCACTCAAGCCTTCACCTTAGGCAGGTCTTGGACCAAGGATGTGTGAGGTAAAGGGGATAGGATCTCTGACCATGTGCAGAGTCCTTCTTTGCTACCAGTGAGTAACCACAGCTTTAATACACACATCTGGAATGCGGGGGACAAGGCCTGCAAACAAATTTGCAGTTCTCATTTTATAAATTAAACACAGCTTGATTCTTTTCCTGTGATAATGACTACACTGTGACTACTTGGTTTCTGTTCTTTCCTAATGTAAGAGTCCATTGACCTTTGAAAAACTATTTCTATTTTACCCCCTTTGCCTAAATTGCGCTGCGGAAAGAATCTCGGGTTATCTCCTCTGCTCTCCATTTGAATCTGTTTGAAAAGGATGCTCTGCTTAACTATTTGTCACTTGGGAGAACAGCCATAGCTGTTCAGAATCATGGAACTTTCCCATACCATTACTTAAACAGGCTTTCCCCCTGGGATGCTCAGAAGATGAACTTATTTATTTTGTATGCGGTCTTGAAAAAGCCCTCAGGGTGGCTTACAAAATGTAAAGATTTAACACAAAGCAGCCATCAACAGCACTTTGAAAATTCATTAAATTGCAACCATTAAAACTATAGTAAACAATACAAGTCCGAAGAGCAGAAAATAAAACCTGTTTCACCTTCTGAATGTCCGGGGGGGGGGGAGATGGGTCCAAATTTCCAAAAAGCAAGGACAGAGCTAACCTGGTGGGCTTCTCTAGGACAAGAAGAGAGGGTGCTGCAGTTGAGAAAGACTTGCTCATGGCCAGCATCCTGAATTCAGTTAAGGCAGCTTCTTAGTAGCTTTGTGACCTCCTTTAGTGGGTTCTGTGCGTGTTAGTGCTTGTTTTGACCTATAAAGCCTTTGACTTATTGGCTCAGGACTGCAATATGTCAAGGACATAGGCGCCGACTCCATGGGGCCTGAGGGGGCTCGAGCCCCCTCAAAAAAATTTGGGGGGGGCTCAGCCCCCCCAATAATTTCGGGCGCCCTTCCAGCAGAGCGCCGCCGCCGTCCCTCGCCAGCCAGCCAGCCAGCCAGCCGCGCGCCCTAGTCTGAGAGCCCCGGCCGTCCCCCGCGAGATTAGGGAATCCCCGGGGGCGGGGGCTCCTGCCTCGCTGCTTCGTTTCAGCTCCCGCGAGAACAGGGGAATCCCGACTGGCCACACCTCCCAGCCAGCCAATCGGCTGGCTGGGGGGCGTGGCTTGCCCTATTTGGGGCCGGAGCCACTTTATTTGCATATTCATGAGCTTATTTATTATTCATGAGCTTTCCCGGGCCCCCCCAATATTTTTTCTAAGTCCGCGTCCCTGGTCAAGGACCACCCTCTCTCTGAGCCAGACCCTGACCCAGACTGACCCAGACCCTGCAATCATCATCTGAGACTCTTCTTCATGTGCCTCCTCTGTGAGAGGCCTTTTTTGTGGTGGCTCCCCATTTGTAGAATGCTCTCCACAGGGAGGTTTGCCTGTTGCCTTCATTTTGTATCTTAAGGCACCAGGGAAAAACATTCCTCTTCTCCCAGGCACTTCGGCTTATTAAATAATCTATGGCCTTTTAAACTTGGTGTGTGTGTTGTTTTTAATTGTTACAATGGTATGTGTTTTTATGTTGTAAACTGTCCTGTGATCCTTTCTAGTTTTAATTTTGTTTTGGTTTTTGTATTTACATTGTAAGTTGCTCTGAGTTTACTTTTCATTTGTTTAAAAAAAGTGACCAATGAGTGCAATAAATAATAACATACGGGGATCCTGATAAGGAAACAAAGACCTTCCTTTAAGTTATGTTTTTGCAAGGACTGGAGGCTGGTCCATTAGGGCATATGGGGCAAGGACAAGTCTTTCCTCAGCCAGACCCTACCTGTCTCTTCTCCCATTTACAACTAGCCCAGGGGATGGTCCTGCCTGTCAGGTTCCTTAGTCTCTCAGCATTGCCCTTGTAGGACTCAACAGGAAGTAGGGTGGAGACAAAACAATAATTCATTGGCTCTGCCTATCATTGGCTCTGGCTGTTGTTGTCTCACTAAGTTCCACCCTACCGGTCCTAATGGATAACAGCCACCACTGGCTTCAAGGATATGAAAGGCTAGACTTGGTTTTTAACACCAGTGCCTTATGCTCTCTTCTGAAAATTAGATGGGTGGTGGCTACATGATGAACCAACTGAAGGTTCAGGACAACCTTCAAAGGTAACTCCACTGAATAGCCCAGCCTGAAGGTTGCCAAACCATGAAACTCAGTGGCATGCAACAACACAGTCACTTTAAATGGCTGTAGATGGAGAACCAACCTGCTTGAAGCCACTGCTGGCCACAGCTGCTGTCTGGGAATTCAAGAGCAATACTAAGTCCCACAGCAACTCCAGACTACATACCTGCCTTCAGGGATGGTCTAAGGGTAGCCAATGTGGTACCTTTCAGATATAGTTGAATTACAATTCCCATTATCCCTGGCATGTGGTCATGCTGATTAGCGTTGATGGGAACTGCAGTACTTTCGGAGAGTACTGCATTGGCTGCCCCTGGTTTAACACCACCCAAAACAGGGAGACCAGTGACTCCTTGATGAAGCATAGCCCCTGCCATGGAAGGTGTGGAGGACACACCAGTCAGGCAGTGAGGCAAGAATGTTATTGTCTCTTTCAGAGAACAAGACAGGCACCCAGGTACAACCAAGCCTGGTGCCGTGTCGTAACTACACAATCCACACCTGTTTGTATGTATCAGCTTATTCACCTTCATCTAGTACAGCGGTTCTCAACCTGTGGGTCTCCAGATGTTATTGGACCACAACTCCCATCATCCCTGCTCAGCTGGGTTCCGAGACCTCCCTGGAGGAAGGTGCCATCTCAGAGCTGTCCAAGGTGCTGCAACCCCAGCTTCACCTACTACAGACTATGTTTAGGTCAGCTCTGGCCTTGCTAGTTAGGGATGATGGGAGTTGTAGTCAACAACATCTGGGGACCCACAGGTTGAGAACCGCTGATCTAGTCCATCACTGCCTCCTGTCAAGGTTCAGAATTCCTACCGCTTCACCTGCTTCTGCATTGACAAGGGTGGAAGGTGGGGGGAGCACCAATCAACACACCAACAACGCTTCACCACAAATCTCTAGCCATCATCTTCCAGGGTGCTGGTGTTGAAGAAGCAGAGGGGGACAAGATAGAATCTTGCAAAACTTCATAAGACAAGTCCTAACAGGCAGAGCAGCATCTCCAGCGCTATCTTCTGGGACCTACCTTGCAAGTAGGTGTAGAACTGCTGCGATGCAGTGCCTCCTTTACTCAAACTAGCAAGGTGTCCCAGGAGGATACCCTGGCTGATAGTAATGTAAGCCACCAAGAGGTCCATGAGAACCAAGAAGATATGACTTCATGAGAGCGACCAAGTTTCCATTCAGAAGCCCAGAAGGAGCAGCACTGGTGCCTCCTGGGATGGTGCAGGGGCAAGGCAGGGCAGTGTTGAGACTGGGGTGGCATGAAGATGTTGCTGCCAAGAGATCTCAGTTGGATTGTTACAAGCATATTATATGTATACACAAGTTTCAGCAATGCACTTCTGTTGACAGACAGTCTCTCAGTGGTTCTTTTCTTTGCAACACACGCATTTGCAGAAGTTCTACAGCCTTTCTGTTTTGTTTTGTTTTAAAAATGGAGTTATTCACATGTCAAAATATAGTCAAAACCCACCTCCCATTCTCCTGACTCCCCCCTTCCTCGGTTGTGTCTGTCTCCATAAAATTAGCATGTATGTTTAAAAGCTGGTTTTCTCTCTGGTGGAACCTGGCATCCAAAATATTCTTTTAAAACTAATCAGGGCTGCTCGTTCTTTGGCTGATAGCTCCACACATAAAAGCCTTTAGAAAAGAAACAAATTTTCTTATTTTGGCAGCAGCATCAGCTGCTGTGGAAAACAATTGCCTGTTAGCGGAGAATTACCCCCACAATACTTAAACTACCAATTGTGCCTGGGCATAAAGTTCTCTTGGTTTTTATAGCACCGTCCTTTTATAGAACCACTATGATATTAAAAACAAATGAAAATGTTGGCTGAGCAATGTGGACTACATGAATCATACATGAATGTGGAACGGCTGCAACCGGCCAAGGCAGGCAGAGCGCTTGGCCCACCAGCTATGCTGTTAGAGGCACATGATGCGGCGACACGGGTGCCATCCACTTCTTCCTTGCTCCCATTTGGGCACCTAGTGGCGCAGTTTCCATGGACAACAATTCCCCCCTCCCCTGAAACAGGCCTTTGTTTTGTCCTGCTTATTGCTAGCTGTTAAGAACTTGGCACCTGGCTTCCACTAAGGAAGACAACTATTAAATGTTAGCTGCACCTGTTTTGCTCCATGAATGCCACACACAGTAAAAGTTATTTCCTTCCAGGGGCATGAAAACAGTCGCTTCAGCTGATGCAGGGATCCAAATTTTCCTGTTCCTCATTTAGTGGCCAGTTTGCATCTTGCTGTAACTCAGAACAGCATCCTCTAAATTTTAGGTGTCTAAAACAAAGGCTTATGGACGTAACCATTTATTGATGGGTATCTTATTACCTGTGCTTCCAGACAGACTTGCATGTTAGTTGCACCTTTCAAGACAAGTGTGGCTTGACTGCCATTATGCAGAAGAAGAAGAAGAGTTTGGATTTGATATCCTGCTTTATCACTACCCTAAGGAGTCTCAAAGCGGCTAACATTCTCCTTTCCCTTCCTCCCCCACAACAAACACTCTGTGAGGTGAGTGGGGCTGAGAGACTTCAGAGAAGTGTGACTAGCCCAAGGTCACCCAGCAGCTGCATGTGGAGGAGCGGGGACGCGAACCCGGTTCACCAGATTACGAGTCCACCGCTCAACCACTACACCACACTGGCTCTCCAGTTTAGACTCCCTTGTACCCCTGGTAAGGAGCTGTATTGCCCCTGCCTCTGGTCCCTTCCACTCCTCCACAGATGCACCCAGAGGAGGCTATGTGCCTTGCCTGGTTGCCTAGAGTAATGGAGGAGCAGCCCGGGGAGCAGGCAGGCAGACAGGTTCCTAGCCATTCTGCGACACAGGTTTTTTGGCATCCCCTGGGCCTTGGCGGGGGGGGGCAACCTATCCAACCCCCAGGTACACCCCTGCCATTATTGGTGGTTGCTACTGCCCCTTCTCCCCTTCCACAAGTCTCCTGATCTAGGAGTCACCAGGAGCCAGTCTACACAGTCATACTAGGCTTCTGAGACTCCATTAAGCGGTGATAGACCAATCCCCTCCCTGCACGCCAAGTTCTCTGTATAACATGGAGGAAGGGCAGGGTTTGTGACTCCTAACCAGGATAAAGTGAGAGTCCCTTGTCAGCTCTTGAGTTCTCTGCCAAGCACAGAGTACCTGGGGGAAGCAGGTGAGGTCTCTCATGTTGTGCCGGGCAATGTGGGAGAGGTGATTGCCATAAAGAGACTGGTGGCAATCTGACAGCTTCTGTGGATTCCCACTTACTCACCCATGTTTATACCATGCAAGCAAGAGCTGCTGTTGTCAGCAAGCCTCTGCTTGCCAGCATTTAAACTGCTAAATACAATTGCTGGGAAATAGTGGTTTCTACCCCATTGAAAGTGCAGCTACCCATCACATGTTTGTGTATCAGGACCAGTGCACTAACTGAATGGGGTCTGTGATGTCACAACCAGGCACATCATAAGATTCTTCCACACTTAGCTATGCCAGTTTACTATTGCACACTCTCCCCCTCTTTCCCATCTACTTATTACCAGAATCTGTGCGACACAGTCTCCAGTTCTAGAGTGCACATGCCCAGCTATTACTAGCTGTTCCTCCTTCCAGGCTTGCCCAACAAATTGTGCGGAGCAGTGGATATTGCTTTTGGTTGAGTCTGGTGAGAATAAGGCACTGAGGGAGATAAATGCTTCACACAGTCTGGAAAGGTATATATGCATGCATGCTCTTTGCACGTAAACCAGACATACAAAATGACAGAAAGGTCTGTAGTCCTATTCTTATGTTCATGTACTGAGCCACGACAAGTCTCCCAAAGCCTTTCGTCAGCACACGGGAAGTTGGCCATATTGAGTAAGCAATTATACAAAATAAATTTTTTGGAAAATGTACAATTTTCCCCATTTGTAGCTGTGGGCATATATGAACAGCAGCTTTGTAAGTTCTGTTCAGTTGGGTATTGGAGTACCCAAGCAGAGGAATGCAAAAATGCCCCAGGGAGAGGCAGGCAGGCACTTTTCCCCTGGCAGCATGGCCATACAGGAAGCCAGCATGTGGACTCCACTGCGTTGCTAGTCCTTGGCCGCCACATGGACGAAAAAGGGGTCAGACTTTGCCAAAGCACGAACGACATAGTTCAAAAGCAGTCAAGGGTTGCAGGAGGCCATATAACAGGGGCAGAGTATCTGCTTTCATGCAGAATGTCCCAGGCATCTCCAAAGGAGGCTGGGAGAGACTCCTGCCTGAAATCCTTGGAGAGCCGTTGCCTGTTTGGTGTAGACAATACAGAGCTAGACAGATCAATAATGGTCTGACTCTCTATAATGTAACTTCCTATGTCCCTGCAAGGAGGAGTGCAAGAAACATATACAACCTCCACAGGTAGTGAGTGGGAGCAACAAGGAAGTCAGTTAATAATTTCCTACCTCTAAGTCCTATAAAGTTATACATTTGTATTTTATGCATGCCACTGACAGAGGGGCACACACTTCCCATGTGAACTATAGCATTCAGGGCACTTTGGGTACCCCTGAAGTCTGTTTTTACCTGCTAGAAATCTTAGCTACCTTTCCATCTAATTTCAGATTTCTGGTCAAAATTAGAACCAGGGAGAAAAGAAAAAAACCCCAAACCTGCTTCCTCCATTTTGACACAAATCCCAGGGATTTAGAGTAGCCACCAGCTCTGATTAAAGTCATTAATAAGGACGATATTGCCCATTAACAAGTACAGAAAAGTGAGAGATTCTTCATAATGAAGGAACATGCTAACAAAACCTTTATCAGGGATGCAGTCAGTAGTTGCCGGCTACTTGTTGCAGAAAAAAAGGGAAGGTGATAAGACTTGCATGCATCATTGGTGTTAAGCAGAGGTGCAAAATCCACCCTCCTTCCTAGGCTCTCAGTAGCAGGAGAACCTTATCACTGGTGCAATTAATGCTGCCTTTGGCTCATTTCTCTCCCTTGATAAAGTTGCTAGGTCCTTCTACACATTTATATTTAAAACAGGCATTGCTGGCTGACAGATCCTCAATTCCCACCCATTAAACTTGAGTGAATTTCAATATTTATGCAATGAGAGTCTAATATGCCCAGCCTAAGGCAAATATAATGAGGGTAGGAAGTGGCCAAGTTCCCTGGTGTGGTCTTAGCAATGTACTTCCATACTAATCCACTATAGCTCTGCTATTTAAGAGACATGTCCCTTTCCATAACTCTGGGCATTTTCTCATGTATGGCTTAAATTGCTTCTGAGCCTCTCTTGCACTATTTATGGGAACATGTGATTGG
Source organism: Podarcis liolepis (assembly GCF_965112155.1). Classification (NCBI taxonomy): domain Eukaryota; kingdom Metazoa; phylum Chordata; class Lepidosauria; order Squamata; family Lacertidae; genus Podarcis; species Podarcis liolepis. The sequence continues at coordinate 33,471,381 of NC_139556.1, forward strand.
TAATGCAAAGCGGAATTGAGAAGGGAGGGAGGGGCCATAATAGAGCACATGCTTTGGATACCAAATCTCCAAAGTTCAAATCAATCCCTGGCCTCTCTGGCAAGCAGCCATAGACCCGGGAAATGCCCTAGCTCAAGATGTTGCATAGCTGCCATCAGTCAGCATGGGCAACACTCGGCCAGATACCTCAATGGCAGGGCCGGTCCACCCTTGAGGCAAGTTGAAGTGACTGCCTCAGGCAGCAGGCTCCAAAGGGGCAGAAGATCCTGGTGTTGATCTTCCTCCTCTCGTCCCTGATGCAAATCTTCCCTCACCACATCTTCCCTGGTGGGCGGGGGGGGGGCACAATTTTGTTGTCTGCCTTGGGTGTCAAAATGTCTTTGGCCGGCCCTGATCAATAGTATAAATCAGTATTAAATTATTCACTTGATAAAACACTCCCCCCACAAAAAAGACCCCAAATGTTCATTTGTTGAGGTATATTCTTGCTTAGAGGAGATTTTATATCAACCATGCAAAGTGCTTTATTCCTTTGTTGTTATTTTTAAATGCTACCCTTCCTCCTTTTTTATGCTACCCTTCTTCCAAAGAATTCAGGGTGGTGTGCAGTTTATCCCTTCCATTTTATCATGAGAGCAACCCTGCTAGGTAGGAGTGACGGAGAGAGAGAAATAGATAATAGCCAAAGGTTACTCATGGATGGATAAGGATTACAACACGAGTGGGGATCCTGAACTGCATGCTGCCCTTGGTCTAATTTCATGAAAGCGGGGGGAACCCAAAGGGGGGAAAGAAGGGAAATACTTGCACGGGGCGGGGGAGGCAAAGTGATGGATAGGGTTGCCAAACGTCTGGAATTTCGTGGACATAGCTGGAATACGGCAGTTGGAAGCAGTGTCCAAGTGGAAATCGCTGAAATGACCGGACGTATGTCAGCCTATGTTGGAATTCGAGATTTTGTTGAATTTCCTTAAAAATAGCTCAACAATTTTTGGTCCAGATATTCACCTTATGGCAACCCTAGTGATGGAAGGAAGGGGGTGGGAACCCTCTGCAAGTGGGCAGCAATGAAGGAGGGAGGGAGAGAGAGAGGGAGAGATGTTCCTCATCTCTGGATTACAAATTCCACATGTGAAATGCCTTCTGTGTCACACATGCTATTCCATGCCTGAATGCCCACGTGGCTTATCTGGAACAATTCAAGGCTTTACATGATGCTAAATTCACAAAAGATGGCAAGTGCATGTTTAGGTCCCCTACTCCCCAGAACATCTCCCAGAACATAACCACGTTAACCATGTTAATGTCACTATATTCCCTCCCTCTTCCCCCACCACACACAATGGACTGACACTAGTGGAATGAGAGGCAGGAAAACACAGAATATTGTTATATGTTGGGACACCGGTTCTGCTGGTTGAGGAAAGGAATGAAATGCATGGTTGCTATTTTCAGTAACAGTGGCATATTTAGTATAACTCCAGTTCCCACCAGCCCCAGGCAGCATGGCTAATTGTTGAGAATGACGGGCATGGCAGTACAACAGCTATGGGTTACTCATCTGTGCAGCATAACGTCTTGTTTGGCCTGTACTTAAGCCATGGGTGCCAATGGTCAGTGCGACACGTTAATGAACTGAAATTATTGCATGTTACCACTATGCCAATGCTGACACTATACCAATCTTCTAAAACCAGAGTTTTGATGCTATGATTGACTTCAGATAGGGATTTTTTGCTGCAATTCCACCCCTCCACTCTCCAGACACTATAATCTAGATTACAAAGTCACCTGCATTTTTAACAATATGGCAGTTTAAAATCTCTCCAGTAAATGCAGTGAAGTGAACAAAACAGAGCTGAAAGAATCGATACATCAATTTATCAATTCATCAAGGAATTAATTTATGAGCCAAGATTGATTAGTTACAGTAGCCTATTTATCTCAATAGAAGATAACAGAATCCATTGATCTCAAAACTGCATAAGACAAACTAATTAGAAGCACCTCTGCCTAATCAGGATGCTTCAAGATAGAGGGCTTCCCAAGAGTCAGGTGTGCCAATTCAGTTTGCCTGACACCCACAAGTCACACACTGACAATACCAAATACTCCAAATGAAGAGGTCACTTTAGTTACTGTGTGTGTGTGTGTGTGTGTGTCTCAAATTGACAAAATAAAATATAAACAGAAATGTGTGTGTCTCAAATTGACAAAATAAAATATAAACAGATAAAATCAATTCAAAGCAAATTTAAAACCATATAAAACACAAAATCCCTAAAACGCTCAACCAACAGTACAATAGGACAGACAAGTGCTATCCCACTCCATGGTAGAGCATAACTTCTTAAATCTTGGGTAGATAAAAATGCCTTAGCCTGGTGCTTAAAACGCAACAGTGATGGAGACAGGCATTTCACAGATGAGGAGCCATCACTGAAAAAAAGCCTGTTCTTATGCAGTCACTCTCTGCACTTCCCTTCAGTGAGGCACACGGAAAATGGTTTCTGATGAAGAAAGACCACAGCATTTGGACTACTAGTAGGATCAGAGCAGGTCGTGACGCTGTCCAGAAGGAGTGACTCACACAAAAGTTCTGTTCTGCTTAGTGGCTCTTTCTTGAAGCTCCTTCCAACGATGAATTGCTGTTAATGTGTTTCCACAAGGAAGGCAGTGTCTGCAGACACAGCTGCCCTCCAGGTGAGCTGCAACCTCCAGATCCCCTGCTTTCACTTTTTTTTTTAAAGTACCTTTAGCACTCAAGATATGAAGCACATTTGTTTTGTGAAAAAAACGAGCCTGTTCCTGCCTCTCAGTGATTTTAGCCAATGAATGAAGTCATAGCAATGGCAGGCATTAAGAAAGCAGAGCTAGCCAATTCAACAAAAAGGTGCCTAGAGTGAAAAATCTCTCTACACAAGGAATTGCTTGGTTCGTTTTAAGCCCCCCCCCATCTACCTTAGCAGATAAGTGACTGCTGCCCTGTAGTGTAGCTGTGGATTTTAGCATAGCTGTGATTGGGAAGCAATGTACCAGCTCAAAAGCAAAAGGTAGCAATGAAGACAGGAGTTTGTGATAGCTCTAACTCAGGTCTTATTTCACATAAGAAAATAAAACAAAAGTTCCCTGAATTACTCTACTAATGAAAGTAGAGCCCACCAGTATTATGCCCATATTGCAGGAGGCAGGTCTCAGAATGAGCAAGACTAGGTTTATACCATTCCTGTAAAGTAACACAGGGTATCCAAACTGTTCACATTTTACTGGAGAGAGTGGGGAGTTGGAGTAATGTATGGCATCTCTGAGGTACAGTCCAATGCTATTATCCTGGCATGTTGTTCTTTTTAGGGGAAAGCGGGGTGGCGGGGGGGGGGGAAGCTGACTGTGAAGCTGATTATAGCAGTGGTGCAAGCAATTATGGACTGCAGAGGATGACAGGAGCTAAGGAAAGAATCAAAGATTTCAGCAGCGAGTGGGAAGATGTCAGGATGCCAGGCCTACTCACAAATGAACAGCAGGTCTACCCACTGAGAACAACTGAGGGGCAGACCCAGAATACAAGTTTCTCAGAGGCAAAGCTCAGTCACCAGACCTACTAGAAATCTACCTGTCCTCTCCTGCTGTTTATATATTTGGAGAGTCTCCCCTATCCCAGAAAAATTCCACAAAGAATGAAGTTCCTACCACTAAAAGCCCTCAAACTTTAAAATTTCATGACCGCTGGACAGGTTGGGTTGACTTGCTGGCACTATCAGTAGTTTGCAGCACCACATGGACTTGGCGATAGTAAATGTCCCACTTGCCATTACAATGCTCATTCTACTAAAGAAAAATAGTGCAGACTCGCTACTGATCACAGTTCCAGGGCCACTGGATAGCAAGTGATAATTTTACTTACACAGCTGCGCTGTGCCAGGGCAGGGCAGAACAATTGTCACTACAACAGCAGCAGACACACCCCACTGGTGTCTAAATCCCCCCCCCCATCTGGTGTGGTACATCAGATCATTGGTACAGCCAGTGTACATGTAAGGTCTTAGTTTCAGTCCCTTGTATCTTCAAGGATTCTCTGGAGAGCCATTGCCGGACAGGGCATACAATACTGAGCTAGACAGACAATGGTCTACCTCTCTCTAAGCAGCTCCCTGTGGTCCCCATCAGCTCTGAAGATTCAGACCCTAACTTCCTGGTATCACTAAGAAGGGAGACACTTAAGCGGTGGAAGTTCATGAATTAGGCAAGGATATAGCCGATTGCACAAATCAAGCAAAGTACCGCTGGTCTCATGAACTGGGCAGGAAATAGACTTCGCACATTACTTAGGCAGCAGTATCTGCAATTTCATGAATCAAGCCATGTTTTAATGAATGAAGCAGTTTCACAAGTTCGTTGTTAACATGCACACAGTTCAAAACACAACCCTCTGACAGATCTGAAGGAGTAAGTTGTGTTTGCAGTCGGTTTCCAATTTCTCAGGGCCAAATGATAATTGTAGGGATGCAGTTAAGTGCATTTTTATTTTTATTATTAGGCAAGTAGCCAGGGGGAAGCCTGAACAACCTCTGAACAATGAGGGCGGGGAAATATTTGTCTACCAGAAGCAGATGAGGAATTTCTCTCTCTTCTCACTTTATTTTCACATACCTGGGTTGTTGAAAGGTATCAGAGCCCTACCTCTCCCTCTGTGTAGTGTTGAACAAGACATGTTACCAAGTGCCAGAACTCTGAAGTGTGTCCAAGCCCATGTGGCTATAAAGGTAAAGGGACCTTTGGCCATCAGGTCCAGTTGTGACCGACTCTGGGGTTGCGGTGCTCATCTCGCTTTATTGGCCAAGGGAGCCGCCGTTTGTCCGCAGACAGCTTCCAGGTCATGTGGCCAGCATGACTAAGCTGCTTCTGGCGATCCAGAGCAGCACATGGAAATGCCATTTACCTTCCTGCTGGAGTGGTACCTATTTATCTACTTGCACTTTGATGTGCTTTCGAACTGCTAGGTTGGCAGGATCAGGGACCGAGCAATGGGAGCTCACCCCGTCACGGGGATTTGAACCGCCGACCTTCTGATTGGCAAGTCCTAGGCTCTGTGGTTTAACCCACAGCACCACCCGTGTCCCTACCCAGTGTTCTTTTTTCAGTAAAAAAAGAAAAGAAAAAAGTGCTGCATTCATATTGGTAAAAGTGCCATGGGAGCAAGCAGAAAATGTCCGCTACACCTGCGGATATCAGGCTAGCTTAGGAGGCAGAGTATAGGCTGCATGACCCACCCACCTCTGTCCTCCAACACCTTGCCACTGCTCTCCGACTCCCTACAACATCTGCTGCCTGAGGCACTGGCCTTGCTTTGTCTAATGGTAGGGCTGGTCCTATGTACAGGCTAATATATCAGGATAAATGTGTCAGCTTGGAGTCAAGCAGTTTGACAAGTATCATGCTAGCTATGTTTGCCTGTGAGTAAACTGATTTCAGCGGGACTTAGTTCCAAATAGGTACGCTTAGGAGAATTATAGCCTCTATCAATTGACAGTTCTACAATTTTTCTTTTTAGGGGGAAAAACCACTTTTGAAAATGTAGGCCTATTTATTTATTTTTGATTGCTGTGGAATTCCTCCTGGTGGGTTTTTGAAAACTATTTACTCTCCTTCCTCCTTTAAATGAAAAAGAATAGGATCGCTTTGCACTGAGTATTGAAATGAGAGGTCTGGAGCTATGACTAATTATAGTAGGGTTCTCATAAACAGCACCTGTCAGCTCCAACTGTATTATCAAACTGTGATATCCCTATTGATTTTCACGAGCCAAATATTTGCCATGGCTCATTCCGAGAGGAGATTTGGGACTGAAGTAAATGGCTAGAGCACAGGTTCATTCCTTAAACAAGGGACTATTACTATCTTGTCCATAAGAATGGCCACATTGAACCCATAACCTAGGTCAGATACTTTAACCCTCCATATTGCCCTTGATTCAAGAAAGAAGATCTAACCCAGCATTACCAAAATGATGGGTGCTGCTTCCCAGTGATGACGCCTCGTGTGAGCACAGCATCCGTCCTTTTATCCCATCTGATCTATCTCAATCAGATCAGAGCATACAAATCATTTCCTGAAAGATGTAGATGCTCAGAGGAGAGCACCAACATCAAAACAAACCAGATGGACATGCAAGATGTATGGGTGTATTTAATGCATCTGATTTTTATTTTTGGTTTTCCTCTTGCTGTGTCTGTGTGAAAAGGCCAAGGGGCCTCAGCAAAGAGGCCTAACACTTCTCTCTGCACCATGATCCTTTCAAAAAAATCCCCTCCCTCCCAAGCTGCTGTTTGCTGGGGGTGGAGGAGTTGCCACTGGCACCACACCCTCCATTCTCACTCTTGCATTCAAGCACATATCTGGAATGTTAAGCCCATGCAGGGAGAAATGAAGACACAAAGCATCTTTGCCTGATGGGTGATTAGTGGAAGGTGCCATTTTGCTAGCAATGGAAGCATAAGCAATAAGACAGGCTCCAATAAAGGAGTGGTACCTAGACAATTAGATGTGATGTGGATGTTGCCTGTATTGGCTTTAAAGGTTTTGCTGGCTTTATCTGTGTTTTAATTACATATTTATAATTTTTGTGGGCTTCAGCTGTTTTATCATGCACACCACTTAGAGAGAGCTCTTTGATTAAGCAGTTTAAATATGTAGGAGTCTGTGTGGTTGTGGTTTTAGGTTAAGGGTATCTATCCTGGATTTGAGATGTCTATTTTTGTGTATCCTATCATAAAATATTAACAAGAATATAACATTTTTTAGTGTTCAAAGCACTTTCCATACATTATCTCAGTACGCCTTATGGCAAGTCTGCTGTTCAGTATTATTATTCTCATATTCTGTGTGTATGTGTGAGTAAGAGGCAGGGAGGGAGATGATTTCTAGTATATTCATAGCTGAAATGTGAACCAGCGACTTCATGGCTCACACACTTACTCAGAACATTATACCAGCTCTAAGATGTAACTACTTTAATAAACCTTAAATATAAAGACCATGGTTTTTAAAGAGAGTTGCAGGTGATTAGGACAGAGACATCATCCCCTGTGTGGTGCATATTCATTTGGTTAAGTCCTCCTAGCACCACCTCTGGTCCAACAGGCTGTGCAGATTTTCAAAAGAGAAAAAAAGCTGAAAATTTCTGAACAGAGATTGTAGTGGGGCGAATGTTTATATAACCCAGGCAACAGTGCTTCTGTCACAGCATCTTAAACTTGCTAAACTTGTCTCCATGTCAATGTTTTCCTTTTTTTAAAGGAAATTCCCTTATTCCGAATAGGATTCCTCACAAGAAAAAGGAAAAGTTGACAGCTATGCTTGTCTCTAGTCTACGTGAGTAATCCTCACAAGTAACAGATAAAAAAATGAACTTTCATAGAGAGACAAAAACACAAACTTTCACAGAGTTTTTTGTGAAAGGTTCAGACACCAGGTTTGTGGGCCTAGGTGTGTGTTTGGCAGGGGGAGGGCAACTTTCAGTACTGAAGAGGTGGTTTCACTTTTTTTTGCCAAGTCCTCTCTCCAACTGTGTCTGTTTACTAAACCTTGAGCTGTATTACCTGTACACACTTACCTGGGGAAAAGATCCAACAGAAACAACGGGAGCTGCTTCTAAGGAAACAGGCATGGGATAGGAAATATTATAATAGCCAAAGCCCCCACCCCCACCCCCTGTAGAATAAAAACAACCCAAACCACCTACTTTATAAACACCAGTTTGGCTGTAGAAGAATGAAAATGATGGTGATATGTTTGCACGTGGTTTACTTTTGGGTACCAAGCCTTTTGCTTTGTTCGGTGCTCCAGAGCTAATTCTAGTCACCCTTCCTATAAGTCTTGCCTAAGCTTCTCCGTTACAAGGCTTATTAGACCTTGAATTATGGAAGTGATGCCATAAAGCATCCCCTCAAGAGCAGCTGTCTGCAACAAGAGAGCTCTTCATTACACACAAGAGAAAGAATGATAAGGTTTGAAATTACTCTCTGGCTCATTCAGCCCACCCCTCACCCACCTCTGACTCTTTCCCTCCATTAATCCTGATGAAGCTATTTGGTGTGTGTGTTTAGCGGTCTCCTTTAAGGAGATGAAAAGCAAGGATGGGGAACAGAAATCTGGCATGGAAGCATCCCTTAAAAACACTGACAAGAACCATTGGCTCACCAAACTTCTCCAGATTCATCAAATGGGATGCCAAAGTTAAAACACATTAAGTTAATATCAGACTTCAGTATTTCACCAACACTAGTTTCAGTTTTACTTGGAAGGGCATGGAAAGCTATATATCCCCAGACTTTTCAGTGGAGGAAATAGACAGAAACTAGATCAGCTCAAATTGTCCTTTGCTGTCAGTTGCCTGTGATGGTGACAGACTCAGCAGCAAAGGGGAAGAGGTTACCCCACCTGCTTCATTCCCAGCAAAAAATAATGCAAGCAAGCAGAAGAGCATTCAGCCACAACTGAAAAGGCCCTGAAAGAAATTAATTTGGAGCAGGATTTTGAGGGAAATTAACTGCGGGCAAATGAATGGAAAAGGAACTGATTTGAGGGGTCTTTCGAGGTGGGGTGCAAAATCAGTTGAAGAATATATCTGGGGGCTTGGTTAGGAAATATGTTGGCTTGCCTTCTAGGTCATTTAAAATCTTTTCCCCCCATCTATACATATAAATTAGGAATTGCAGTTTTAATGTAAAGTTGTGCCCATTAGCCTGTTCCCTGTACCCTGCAACACCCTCAGGTCACAATCTTAAGTATATGCGTAAACAACTGTCCAGCTGACAGTAATGGCACTTTATAAGTAATTAGCTGGGATTGGGAGCTATCAAAAAAGCATGCAGCAAGCATTCTAAACTGGTCTAGAGTCCAAGGTTTGGGGCAAAGCATGGCTGGTATGCATTCTGTTTACACTAAGGGGAATAAAAATGTTCCGTTTTATAGATGTTTTCTTTTGGCGATGTAAAAACTTAAGGGGAATATCTTTCTCTGCATGCACAGAGGGACTTTATTCTTGCTCTCAACCTTCTGACAGCCTCAGAATTCCAGTAATTGCCAGAGCTAACATCATTCTTCATGCAGTAGTGCTCCAGAGGAGATGTCTAATGTTTCAACCATGAACGTCCTTCTCCTGCCCCAATTCCAGTTTCTCACACCTGGGATAACAGCACCTTTTGCTATCACTGAGGCCAATTTCGATAAATTAATTTGCACTGGACTGGATTGATTGGCTCATGCATGCAAAAATATCCGAATGTTATGGTTGACAGTGATCCTTTCACCCAATGTGAAATTAATTTCTAGGTCTATTACACACAACATTTGGGAGACCAATACTGGGTTTGTGCTCTGTATATGGGAAATTAGAACTGGCTGTGACCAAGACTGAAACATTCCACTTCAGTCATGGAGGGGCATGCTTTTCCTCAATAGTTATGCTATTTGCCTGTGCTGGAAAGCAGTGTGCTTATTTGCTGGTAACAGTGTTAAAAAGCATTAACACTAAATCAACTATTATGGAACGGCAACAGCCTTTTCTATTTTTCCGCCCGAGATTAAGATATAGCATGCAGAGAGTCAAAATGCATTTGGTATCTTGCTATTCCAATCGCTGGGGATATTAACCAATTATCATGTCATACAGTACTGTGACTTAAGACACTTGCACCAAGTCACCTTCAATTCCTTCACTTTGCAAGAGACGTTTACATGTATTGGCTGCTCAGCATCAGCAGCTGTTAAAAAATTACAGTGGTACCTCAGGTTAAGTACTTAATTTGTTCTGGAGGTCTGTTCTTAACCTGAAACTGTTCTTAACCTGAAGTACCACTTTAGCTAATGGGGCCTCCTGCTGCTGCCGCGCCGCCGGAGCACAATTTCTGTTCTCATCCTGAAGCAAAGTTCTTAACTCGAGGTAATATTTCTGGGTTAACGGAGTCTGTAACCTGAAGCGTATGTAACCTGAAGCGTATGTAACCCAAGGTACCACTGTACTAGGATTGAAAATTGCATGGAAGCCTTTCCCCTAAGCAGGAAGCTGTCTTATACCAGGGCATACTATTTGGTCATCTAACTCAATATTGCATATGTCTGTCAGCCGATCTTCACAGTCTCAGGCAGAGAGGTCTTTCCCTTTGTCTGGAACCTGATCTTTTTACCTGCAGATGCTAGGAATTGAATCTGGGGTGTCAAGAAGATACTCTGCCCCCGAGTCACAGGCACTGGCTACAGTTCTGCACTGATGAATGGTTCTCCTCTTTGAGGAGAGTCATTCAGAACTCCAAACATGAAGATCTGGACAGGACCAGCCTTACTACGAATCAAGGTGCAGCAGATTTTGGCAGCAGATTTCAAAAGGCCACCATGTCCCAGTCTCCAGTTTCTCTTGCAGGAATCTCAGCTAAAGCATCCACGAAAGATGGCCATCCAACCTCTGCTTAAAAATCTCCATGGAAGGAGAGTCCATCACCCTCCATGGGAGTCCGTTCCACTGTCGAACCGCTCTTCCTGTCAGAAAGTTCTTCCTGATTCCATGAACCCATCCCTGTACTTCTTTGCAACATATGCAGTTCAGCAGCTCAGAAGCTTTGGGAGAACTAGGACTAAATCAAGAAGATTGGAGACTGGATTTGCAGACCTGCCTCCTAAAAGTTTGCACTCTCAGTTTCTGAAAAGGTATTTGTCTTATCTGCATGGCAGGACGTTTTGATTTTTGAGAAATGGAGAAACAGCCTGCTCACCTGGAAATAACCCTCAGCCCAGAATATCTTTTCTCACCCTAGCAGTGAAAAACCCAGCAGGCTTGCTGGGTTCACGCACACCTTTTCAACCACTAAATAGCAAAAACGGCAAAAGCAGGTAGAATTGTGGGAAACACTTCCATGCCCTTTAGTTCTTGCACCGTATCTTGTAGTCCTGTTGTTTAGCGTAGCTTGGGAAGGTTTGCATCAAGGCAAGCAATTGCTGCAAAGATGATTTCCATTTGGCGACAGCAGTTTGACAGCTAGTGACTCTTCTCATTATACATTGTGTGTGTGTGTGTGTGTGTGTGTGTGTGTGTGTGTGTGTGTTGTTTAAGGAGAATTGTTTGTGCACTTGCCTAAAACAATTCCTGGGGTGGTGGAGAATCTGAATGGAGGTAGGTTGTTTTTTTCAGCAACTTTGCAGACACAAATTATGATGTGAAAGTGGTTTCCTCCCAACAGGTGCTAGACCAGTCATGTGAGCACAAACTTACATGTATAGTTTATAGTCTTTTTGAATTATGGTATACAGCCTTGAGACTGATGCTGGAGGAAGACTGATGCATAGAAACATTTTAATAAATGACACATGAGGACACTTCACCAAATTTTTGGGCAAGGGCTTCAAATACTTAATTTACCTTGCTTATCTGGACAGAATGGTCTGTAAATATTTCTGGGTTTTGCCACCTAGTTTTTGTGTTGTTGTGAAAGATGCACAGAAATATTTCATCTACCTATGCAACCAGAATAGTGGTTATTACGACACTTGCAGAACAATCCTTTTCATGCTTACTCAGAAGTAATTCCCATGGCATTCAATGGCGTTTACTCCCAGGCGAATGGCACCTAGACTTGCTCTTGATGCATTACACCCAAAGGCCACAACCTGCATAGAGTTAGGAACCCTTAACGTATCTGATTTCAGCAGGCTTCAACATGCCACACTCTGCTTTGGACCATGATCCAGCACAAAACTGCCTCCACCAGCTCCTCTAGAGTAAGTGTAACCTGGAAGTGTGTTGGGAAATTATGTGGTCCCTTATTTTTCAGGATCAGTTAGTTCAGCCTTGGGAAAACAGGCACACATCCATCTACTGAGCAAACTATAATGTTCCATGTGAATGTACTCTTGGTCTGTGTTGTTAGCTCTCCCTAAAACGTAAAACTAAAATAAAATGTCACTTTCAGCCACTGTATTAGAGCACGAGGAAGAAAAGATGGAAGAGGCTCAGTACAAAGCGCCACCTGGAGGCTTAATTCAAATTCCACACCTGACAAAGTGGAGTTGTGAAAACTTGTTCCATAATTGGTTTGTGGGTCTTTTAAGATGCCATAGGACTCACTGTCATTATCCCCCCCCCACCCCCAACCACAGAACCTTTAGCACCCCAACACAGCACAGTTTAATTTCATTCAGACCTTTGTAATCTCGTTGCTGCCCTCTTGATTTACACAGGAATGCTGGGCTAAGTCCACAACAAAACATCACAGTATTCATTATAGGAAGTGATATCTATCACACATTATCTGTACAATAATAATTACTTTTCAGTGGATCACTAAGAAATTTTACTTTTCTTTTCTTATAACAAATTGTATGGAGGGAGACAATCTCTCTTATAGCGTACAGTGGTACCTCGGGTTAAGAACTTAATTTGTTCCGGAGGTCTGCTCTTAACCTGAAATTCGTTCTGGAGGTCTGTTCTTAACCTGCATTGCTGCATTGTGTAAATACAATTGTGTTCTTAACCTGAATTGTGTTCTTAACCTGAAACTGTTCTTAACCTGAGGTACCACATTAGCTAATGGGGTCTCCTGCCGCCGCCGCCGCGCAATTTCTGTTCTCATCCTGAAGCAAAGTTCTTAACCCGAAGTACTATTTCTGGGTTAGCGGAGTCTGTAACCTGAAGCGTATGTAACCTGAGGTACTACTGTATTATATTTTCTGAAAGATTTCTCCCTCGATGAAGAGCCACAGTTAGAATCATAGAATTGTAGAGTTGGAAGGGTCCCCAATGGTAATCTAGTCCAACCCCCTGCAATGCAGGAATCTCAGCTGAAGCCTCCGTGACAGATGGCCATCCAATCTCTGATTAAAATCCTCTAGTGGAGGAAGAGTCCGCACCCTGCCAAACAACTCTTGAATTGGAATCTCCTTTCTTGTAACTTGAAGCCATTAGTTTGGGTCCTGCCCTCTGTGGCAGCCTTAAGATATCTGAAGATGGCTGTCATATCTCTTCTCAGCCTCCTCTTCTCCAGACCAAACATACTCAAGTCCCTCAGCCGCTCCAGACCCAGAACCCTTGATCATCTTGGTTGTACTCTGGGCACTCCAAGTGTGGTCTGACCAAGGCAGAATTTAGTACCACTATTACTTCTTTTGATCAGGATACTAGACTTCTATTGATGCAGCCTAGAATTACATTGGCTTTTTGTATTGCTGCTGCATCACACTGTTGACATGTTAAGCCTGTGGTCTGCTAAGACCCCTAGATCCTTTTCACATGTAATACTGGCAACCCATTGTATATATTTTTGTAGCTGGTTATTCTTGCCTTAGTGTAGAACCTGGCATTTGTCCCTATTGAAATTCATCTTACTAGCTTTGGCCCAGTTCTCCAGTCTGTTAAGCTCATCTTGAGCCCTGATTCTGCCTTCTCCCAGTTTGGTGCCATCTGCAGATTGGATGAGCATTCCCTCAACTCCCCACATCCACACACCCATAGATGTTCAAAAAGCTCATGAGGGGGCTGTAGAGCCTTTAAGGCTAACTCTGGCCTCTGAAGGACATGTGCACCTTCACCAGCAACTTCCTTTGTTAACCTCAACCTACCAAGTTCCACAGATTTCATACATGAATAACCACCGGTTTCCTTGCATGCATCACATTCCCGCACATATACCTTGACCAAATCCCATTCACACACAAGAGCTAACATCATCACAACCACCTCAAGGCCTTGTAATTGTGGGTTCACCTCAGCAGTAATTTGTGTGCTTGTTTAGTGATAAAAGCACTTACAGAGCATCCTTCATGTGTACCAATACCAGGGAGGAGCACACGATAGCACTGCTTTAGGAGGCCACATTCCCTTGTAGAGGTTCCTCCAGGAGCTGCTTACCAGTGGTGGACAGGAGTCAAGAGACACAGGCTCTGCTGAGTTTCTCCTTTGCACTCATGGTTTTTGTTTATGGCTGCCAAATTCAATCAGTTTGTCTCAGAGGAGCCATCTTCTCAAGATGACTGAGGGGGCCCGACCCGACATCCTGACGTTGCAAGATGTTTTGACGTCACATGTGCAATGTTGGGAGGAGCCAGGGGCGGAGCCAAACGCCCTCTGAACATTGAGGGGGCCTGGCTGAAAGTGCTTTGGCCCCTAGGAGCTGGCGCCTATGGTTTGTTTTTTGATAGGTAGCAAAAAACCCAACTTATACGGGTTGGGTGTTAGCCATCTTGGGGAGCTTTTTTAAAAAATAAATAAAATAAAAAAGACTGGCTGCAAAATCTGAAAATGCATCAGGAAATAAAGAGTTTATACCCGTCTTGGGAGCATTAGCAAATATGCTTGCCCACCTGCAGACTGAGATGGTACAGTCCCCAGGGGAAAGTACCACACACAGAGAGAGACCTCTCCTTGAGTTAATTAATTGGTTTAGATTTTTATCCCACTCTCTCCCAGAGGCACAGGGTGTCTTTCAATTTGAAAGCCAATTCTAGAGAGGGAGATAGAAAGAAACAAGCACAGTGTTTTCAATTCTTAAAACTTTTTTCCCCCTTAGGAAAAATAAATACAAAACCTAACCACAGAAACAACCCATTGAGAACGTTGAAAAGAGACTGCTGGATCAGGCCAGTGGCCCTTTCATTGTCCAGCAAGCAGGGCCTGAGAGCCACAGCACTCTCCTCCTATGCAGTTCCTAGAAACTGAAACTCAGAGGCATGCTACCTCCAGCAGAGGAAGGAGCACATCCCCACCACAAACAGCAGCCATTCTGCAGGCATCCATCTAATCCTCTTTCAAAGCCATCTGAGTTGGCGGCACCACTGCATCTGGCGAGAATGGCCCCCATCGTTGTGACTTATGGGCCACATGAAGGAGTACTTTCTTTGGTCTGTGCCGAATATCCCAACATCCATCTTCATCGAATGCCTATGGGTTCTAGCATTGAGAGGGGGAAAAAGGAAACCTTTCTCTAGCCACTTTCTCCATATTGCGCATATTATGTATACCTCTATCATTCCCCCTTTGCTCGTCTTTTCTCTAAAGTCCCCAATAGCTCAGTTGGTTAGAGCGCAGTGCTGATAATGCTAAGGTTGCATGTTCAACCCCCGTATGGGGCAGCTGCATATTCCTGCATTGGAGGGGGTTGGACGAGACGATCCTCAGGGCCCCTTTGAATGCTTATGGTTTTATGAAATGTTGTACGCTCTCCTCAAAGGGGAGCTGCTCCGGCTGCTTGGTCATTTTGGCTGCCTTTTCCCAAAACTTTTCCAGCTCCGAAACACCCTTTCTGCTCACTCCCATTCCTTTCCCAACAGCTTTTGGTCCCTCTCTCCAATCATCTGCTTCAACCCGCTCAGGGAAGGAGATCGACACCTCCTCATCTGTCCCTTCCACAGGAGTGACACGTGTCCCTTCCCTCCGAGCTCAAGAACTTGATTGACGAGAGCAGCACAGGAGCAGGTGAGAGCACAACAATTAAGCCATCAATCAGCCTGTGACAAGCAGGGAAGGCAACGGCTGCAAACAGTCTGAACACCAGTGTTTTTATTCTATGTCGCCTGGGGCACGAACGCACCGCAGATAGATAGATCATCATTTGTAAGGACAACATCTGGGGTGCCTCCCAGACTGGCAGTGTTTTGCAGGAGGGATTCAAACGCATGTTGCAGCTTAATGGTTTGAGTATTTCCAAGTGGATTAAAGCACTCTGTCGCCTTCGTGAGGCAAATTCGCTTTTAAAAACCTGCTTTTTGAAAACTGGACTTTTTGCGGTTTGGAAAGTGGTGGAGAAATGCTTTGACGGGCAAATGTGTGACCACTCTTCAAGTCAGACAGGATGGGTGTTCATTATTATGTAGCCTCTCTATAAACAAATCAGAATAAACGGTCGGTGAAGACTAGCCGTAGTCTCATGGTAAAGGGTAAAGGGTAAAGGGACCCCTGACCGTTAGGTCCAGTCGTGGCCGACTCTGGGGTTGCGGCGCTCATCTCGCTTTACTGACTGAGGGAGCCAGCGTACAGCTTCCGGGTCATGTGGCTAAGCCGCTTCTGGCGAACCAGCGCAGCACACGGAAACGCCGTTTACCTTCCCGCCAGAGTGGTACCTATTTATCTACTTGCACTTTGATGTGCTTTTGAACTGCTAGGTTGGCAGGAGCAGGGACCGAGCAACGGGAGCTCACCCCGTTGCGGGGATTTGAACCGCTGACCTTCTGATCAGCAAGTCCTAGGCTCTGTGGTTTAACCCACAGTGCCACCCGCGTCCCAAGTAGTCTCACGGTACCACTGCAAAAGCTTAGTGCAAGCAAATCAAGAGGGATGCTGATCTGGTCCCCCGCAAGAATCCTTGGCCTTTGCACCATTAAAAGGGAGACATTAATGTTTGTCAGTTGCTTAAGCATTATGCAGATTACTTAACACGCCCTGGCATGCCGGCTTGGCCCACTCTTGCAAAAACACAGTTATATCCTCCTTCGCATAACTGTGTGATAAATTAGGCAACTTCCGAAGAGCTTTGTTCCTTTTTCCAATGTAGTCCAGCAGAGCAAAAGCTTGCCTAATCGGGTGCTACACTCCTTCACCATCTGTTTGGGAGCTAATTACGGATGCAAAAAAGAAACGTGCTTTACAATTGCACCCATAAAAAAGCTGTAAATGATTTAGGCGCATGCATATGCTCCCTGCAGAATTCAGCATGCATCTGCGGCTCCTTCTCCTCACGTTACAGACACAAATCAAGGGGAAAGTACCCAATGCTGACTAGCAGAATGTCCCTTGGATAGTGATTCCCTCCCCCCCCCCCAAATCCGCTCCGACTTTCGTCTTCTTGGGAATGGTAAACAGGGCTGCCTTGAAATGATCCACTTGACTGCATTTTCTTCGCTTTGCTTTTCAAAACCGTTCACCAGCATCGTGTAAGCATTGCCCAAATCATTCCATGGAGCAGACAAAAGGAAACCAGAACCTGGAAGGCTGAAGGTGACTCTGCAGCTGGGCCAGTGAGATTTCAAAGCAGTTCCCTTCACACATCCTTATTCCCAAGGCTGGAGAAGATAAGCAACAACATACCAAGTGCCTGCTGCCCAGGGACACCCCCCACCTGCCTCTTCATGCTCATGGAAGCAGTTGCAGTATCTGTTTTCTGCTAAAACAGGTGGGAATAACTCACCCTACAGTTCCCAGAGTTAATAGCTATAAGGCTTATTGTTTAGGTTGGTCCTGCAAAGCTTCTGAATGCCCAGCTGAAGGGAACCCATCAGAAACAGACAACGACCACTAAGGGCTCAAAATCTTTGGTTCTCCTTGGTTGTCTGGGGTTGCTAAGAAAGGACACACCACCAACCACTGTCCCTACCATACTACAGGACAGGACGGTTTAGGCTTGGCTTGGTGGATCTCAAGATGCATGTTTGTGGATCACGTAGACACAATGTGATTCCCAACTCCTGGCTAAAGTGTGAGCAACTTTAGCCACAGAAGGACCCTTCCAAGAATCACGTTCATTTCATCTCCTGCAAATGAGTGGATTTGATAATGGTTGAATGGTACACAAATGCTGGCAGGCTCTGCCAAGTAATCGAGCAACTGAGAATGCTCCTGGATGATGTTGCAGGACTCCAACTCCCAACAGACCCAGCCAGCATGGCTAATCATCAGAGACAATGGGAACTGTAGTCCAGCCTTGCCCAAGATGGGAGGGGCTTCCCCTTTCCCTTTATTGTCAGGCATGTTCATTAAGCCAGCACAACAGCAACATCATGCCAATCCCAGGCCAAAAACGTTTAGAAGGCAGGTGGAGAAAGAAAGATAGGGTTAAGCATGATACTCTAGACAAGCACTTCTAAATTCCATTGGTTTCAGTGGGGCTGTTAAACACATGCTTAAAACTCCTTCCACGGAAATTAGTGGGAACTGAAAAGTGATGGACTTTCATAGATGGATCATATTTGGGATAGCTCAGTCGGTAGAGCTCAAGACTCTCAATATCAGGGTCGTAGGAGGAAAAGTTGGGCAAAAGATTCCTGCATTGCAGGGGGCTGGGCTCAAGGACCCTTGTGGTCCCTTCTAACTTTATGATTCTATGACATTCTAAGATATCCAAAGTGCTTTGAAATGTTGTGATTTTGAGGTCAGGGTCACCAGCTATTATCT
Source organism: Podarcis liolepis (assembly GCF_965112155.1). NCBI lineage: Eukaryota > Metazoa > Chordata > Lepidosauria > Squamata > Lacertidae > Podarcis > Podarcis liolepis. Next base: position 33,489,529 of record NC_139556.1, read on the forward strand.
ACTGGTTTGAAAGTGGCCACCAATATTCTTCCTTCCACCTTGAAACTGCAGATAGACCTTGGAAGGGGATACAAGCCTGTCGGTCTCACTAAAAACCAGCTTGTTGTGAGCGATATCAATAGTAGGTAAAGTTTAGTTCAAAGTCACTATTCTTAAAGAGAATAATGTGAGTTAGATATTGCATCATTAAGCAGCATGAAAAGGAGGGAAGAGGGAGCACTGACAAGGAAATTTATGCTGCCGTTTCAGGATTCTAGCATCACGGATGTGGTCTGAAAGACTGATGTGAAAATAAAATCAGAATATTTAATTTTCTCTCACATCTCAGTGCAGGAAGGAATGAGACTTGAATGTTTTCTTTAAAAAGGTTAGCAGGCTTGAAGCCATCTTGAACTTTTTACCTTGCTCTTCTGAAGGCTAGAAATAAGTACATATTTCAAGCAAATCAAATGTTTGTGTACATTGCCACTCAGTAATTCATTTCCTCTAACAGCCTGTGGAGTCTCAGAGGCAAGTGTTAACTTCTCCACCCAGTCACCCCGTCTCAGACATTTAGCCTTAAGACCTTTTCACTCTTGCGCAACACTTTTTCTAAGATGTTCAGTTGGGAAAGGATGGCAGAGCTCCGATACCTTCGACAGAGAGGCAGAAGAGTTTTGGCAGCTGCTGTTTTGACCTGAAGAGATGGGAAAAGCTGTGCCAAGATGACTTCCTCATCTCTGCAAAAGATGCAGGAGCCTTGCCTGTCTTTGCACCAGGTTGTCTTAACTTGCTTTGTTTCTCTTTCCATTACCTGCCACTTGCATTTTGTATGCAGAAGAATATTTCTGTGGACACTGCCATCAACTTCCAATTTTCTAATTATCTGATCTTATTTACAATATAAGATTCTACCCCAAAAAGGCCACTTACACACTCAAGTCTACCTCTCAATTTCATATTAAGAGCAGTTCTCTATGAGTGAGATTAGACCAGCTGCTAAGGTTAGTTTGGGAAGCAAATTCAATGCCTCGCTACAAGCACTTTCTACGAAAGTACCTTATTACTGTAAGACCTTCATCTAAGGGGAGATGAACTATCCAACCTTTTGGAGATCCAGGCTTGCTGTAAAAGACCTCTTTCTTTCACGTATAGTTGTAAAAACTGAATTTGTGACCCAGAAACAGTGACAGGCTGGAAGTGCTCAAAAGAAATCCAGAAGGTTGCTGCTGTGTTGGGAACCCCAACATCTAGAAAGCCACGGGTTCATCGCCCCTGGGCAAAGCCTCTTGACAGAATTAGGCCAATGGACCTTCTTTAGGAGTTCCATGGTTAAGTCTCTACTACAGAAAAGGTCCTGTTCTTAGTAGAGACTGCAGGCAGTGGGGTACAGAAATGGCTCTTGTGGTGGGGTGGAGTTGCCCTCCCAACACTGGTATTGGCACAGATTACCTTGTAGGTGTGGCAGAAGATTGGAGGCAAGGGTGGGGCTTCCTAGGTACATCAGTGGGAGTGCGAGATCAGGGTTGCACAGCAAACCAATCTCACTGCTGCCCTGCCCTGGTATGTTGCAGGAAGGATGGCTCGACCTCACCACTTGGGCTGTCACTGGGAATTCCCCTCAGCTGATGCCACCTGCAGTATTCTCACCATCTAAGTTTAATGCAGACCAGACACCAAAATACACCAGCACTTAAAAAAATAATAATTCTCTTTTATTAGTATTACTAAAATGACAAGGTTGTGTTTTGAAAAAATGCTCTTCATTTAGGTTTGACTAGTTCACAAAGAGTGGCTTGCAGTAGATCCCAAAAGACATGATTTACAAGCATATAGTGTTAAGGAAAACCTGGGTGTTTCAAGACAGGAAGTACAAGAGGAAGAGCTAGTGGATTTGGCCTGTGTTGGGATGGGAGTGCCCATCACCTGCCAGGGATTGGGGGCAGGAGCTAAAAAACCCACCAAACACTTTCAAACACACAGAGCTGTATTGGGCTATCTGTTCCAATTAAACATTGCAAAATGTTTCCAGGGTTGAGAGAAGGCTCTGTGGTGTGCAGGTGCCAATGCTGTCAGCATTGGACATAGCTGCCTTCTGTGGCAAACTCACAGGACCAGTTTGTTAAATCCAGGAGAGAAAATGATATACACTCACAGAACACGGTCAACACATTTCCAGGGTAAGCCAACAGCTTAAATGATGGTTACTTTGCACGCAGTCAAACAGAACTGTAGGTCAACCAACCATTCATCTAGTCTTCACCATCTGGAAAGGAAATATTTCTAGTGTTTCAATTTCCTGAAAGTAGTGCAGTCAAGAAGGAGAGTCAAAGCAGCTCTATTTTCAAGGAGACCGGGCAACCACAAATGCTTGTTGCTGGCACTGTCCTCATACACAGGTCTCAATGCAACAGGTTGTAGAGGAAAGTGGTTTTGGCCACTGCTTGAGGGCTCAATAAGAACACTGAACAGGTTTGCAGACAGTCACATACTTGACAACCAGTGATAAACAAAACTGTCTCCAAACAGTTAAGGTTGGTGGCTTTTTTGCCTCTTTCAGACCACAAATAACTAGCAGAGTTACACATGGACTGGTGGACTACTAAGAAGAATAAAAGGCTTATGGGCTTGTGACTTGTGAACATCTGTAAATATTTGCTAGGCTGATGTTAAGAGTAACATCCTTACTGACGGTTGATGTTAAGTGTAAGTACTAGAGAGAGTATCTGCTACTTTATGCCACTGCTGCAGGGATCGGGTGATTCACTGAGCATTCATCCCCATCTGTTTGCAGGGAGATCAGACTGACACAGGCTATGTAATGTGCATTCGCCCTAGTTTGTTTGCAGGGAGGTTACACAGCATCATGTCATATCCCAAACTTTCCATTGCTTTTTCCTGTCACTTTCCCTACTGCAAAGGGAAGTGGGTCTGTAGGCAAGACCTCCCAAACAACAACAAATATTGCAACCTCGGCTTGCTGGTATGTTACCGAACCCCACCTGAAAACAGTGACAGTGTGGAAGTGCTCATAAGTTCTTTAGCACTGGCTGAATCTGCCAAGGTGCCACCTTCAATGGTCCAATTAGATCTGAGCTATGCTCTCCAGGAATGAATGGATGGTCTAGCATTCTCCTGTAGCCACACCAGAAATTTGGGGGAGCTGGGAAGGGCAGAGAGAAACTAATGGAGAAAACACAGCTTTGGTCTTGTTTATATATTTCTCCACACACACAAACACACAGCTCATTCCAAAACGGATGAATGTAAGGATGCCTCCGAACCTTTTATCTGTGCTATTTTCCAAGTGGAAAAGCGAACGGGAAGTGCGAGACTAATCAAAGCCAGTCAGCCTGTGTCATAAATCCATGCAGCAAAGACCCAAGGATTTCCTAATGGAACAAGTATTCACTTACGATTTCCAGAGTTTACACAATGGCATATCACAAACCATAAAAGCTGCAGCCCCTCCATCACATGCCTAGTAAATTTTCTGCTCACATCTGGTTTCATATTTATTTCTAAATCACCTATAAAGCTATACTCTGTGTGCATTACTAGTGATCCCAAGCTAAACACTGAATGCACACTTAGGGTGCTCCATCCTCAGTTACTGCTGTCAATCATGTCAGTTTACTATCTACTAGCTCTGTTCTTTCTTAGATCCAGTAATAAAAACAAGCAGGAGGGTGTGTGTTTTTGGATTTTTTGTTTTAAATCACAGCTATCAGATCTCTTGAAACAACAACAAGAACAACTTTCCTGCTTGTAACAGATGCCATCAAGCCCACATTCCCACACATGATGCGCGATATGGTCTTTGGTGACGAGGTCAGATTATTTTCCAATTAGCATTCTGTCAAGTGTTAAATAACGGAGCCACAGAGAGCTGCGCTTTTAAGTCCTTCTCTAATTCATCCCCCAGACAGACCTAGCATTTGACAAATCTGCCACATCTTAAGCTGTGCCAGTGGTTCAGTTAGTTGTACAAACCTTGGAATCACACCCCCTGGGAATCTCTCTGGCGTGACTGACACCCTGTTGTTCTTGTGCAAGCTGAAAGTAATTCTATGGACCTTGCACAGGGGAGGGTCTCGGGGGTGGGGGTGGGACTCACAGTGCTTTAACTACACATACCCACCAGAAAGAGGATGTCCTAACCAATGTCCTAACATTTAAAAGTTATGCCTGGCACCCTCCTCAGCCCTCTATTTGCTTCCCAGCTCCCTATATGGAAATCGCTTGAAGGCATCACAACATCTTTTGAGCAGACACATCTTTGCCCCACCCCCATTGCACGTGAAATGAAACAGATGTGTGTGGATTCCTCACGAGGACCAGTACACACACACACACACACACACACACACACACACAGGGTTTGGGGGGGCATGTAAATGTCATGCATGCAAGAAATACTAAGATGTGAAGAAGCGCGAGACAGTGAAACCCAAAAGCAAGTATTTTCCCTGCTTAACGCTTTCATCGGGTGCTTACGAGTTGCATCTTTGCCTGAAAAAATAACCCTCTACAACGGCACACTGCCCGAGTTCAAATGAGTACATACTTCATGATGTTGAGATATTAGACACAATTTTGAAGCCTGCTGAATTGTGCAAAGTCTCCTTCTAGTCTTCCCTTTTGGCTTATACATAGATTGGTAACTGTAGTTTTGCTTTGTCCCTCTCAAAGCTCAATCCTATACATGTCTACTCAAAAGTAAATCCAGATATTTTCAGCAGAGCTTACTCCCAGCAGGCCTGTGCATTCTAGAGGACCACAGCCTGAAGCTAAACCAACCAATGATGACTGTGATTAAGATAAACTTCAAGACATTGAGCCATATCTGTTCTATTCTATAATGCCTTTCTTTTTGCCCAAACATTTCCAAAGCCATACTCTTCAAAAGCATCCAGTCCTTTTAGCTAAGGAAACAGCGTTCACCAGCATGGGAACATTATTGTGGTATTTAACCACTGGCACCCTGTTGTGTGCTTTGAAGAAAACTTAATAACCATTTGCATTACTACTTTATACAAGTAAAAGTTAGCACTGAATTCAGTTCCAAAAGGTGTAGATCAGGCTTCCTCAAACTCCAGATGTTTTTGACCTACAACTCCCATGATCCCTAGCTAGAATGCCCAGTGGTCAGGGATGATGGGAAATGTAGTCTCAAAACATTTGGAGGGCTGAGTTTGAGGAAACCTGGTTTAGATCAAAGATGGGAAAAGCTCCGGATGTTGGACTACAACTCCCATCATCCCTCACCACTGGGCATGCTAGCTGTGGCTGATGGTATTTGGAGTCCAATGACATCTGGAGCGCTACAGGCTCCCTCCCCATCCCTGGTTTAGATGGAGCAGGATTAATCTATCAGTTACTGAGAGATCCTACAGAATTACTCAGAGTTCAATGGGACTTACTCCCAGGTAAGAGGGTACAGGATTGCTCTCTCAAGTCAAAGTAAAGGGATGCTGTCAATAAAAAATAAAAAGCATGGGCTGTAGCGGCACGTCACTTTTGTCAGCTGCCATGCCATCCTCTGTCAAATTTTGTTTGGAACAATAAACCTGGCAAGCTGCATCTCAAAGGAAAAGGTGCAATGCAAGTGCTAGGATGCCTTTTCTTGTTGAAAGCATTTACTGGGAAACTCTGGTTAGGCTTTTCTTCCTTATTAACCATATGCCACGAACACCTTTCTGAGAGCCAGCGTTTGCCGAGATAATGTAAAGGAAGAATTGGAGAGTGGGAAAGAAGCTGAAACAATCTCCTGCTTGCTAAATTCTTCCTCTACAAATGCCTACAGAGGCCATTCGCCTGTTGCCTTTCGAGCTGTCTTCCAGTTTCAAAACCTTTCATGTGGGGAAAATGGGTTAAACATGGCAGTGGGTTTTGATAGGTGGGGACATTAGGAATTGTCATCCTAAACACCTGTAGGTCACCAGGATTTTTAATTATTTTTTTTTACAAAAGCCAACCAGTCTGGGTAACAAAGGATTATTATTATTATTATTTTCCATAAGTCAAGCAGTCTGGGTGGGTAGAACTGTTAAAACACCTCTCCCCTACCAGTTTCCTTCCCTTGCATTTACTTTGCAAAGTATGCCTCTTCCATTTCCATCAAAACGGCTGGTTCTGCCCTCAACAAAGCAAGCTCAATGATGCAGTGTCATCCCCCATCCTCATGACACAAGGAACAATGGCATCCTGGACTAATTCTGCATGCTTCAAAGCTTTTGCCAGTGCTCAGAATGTAAGAAGAGCCTGCTGGATCAAGCCAATAGCCCATCTAGTCTAGCACCCTGTTCTCACTGTGGACAAACAGAAAAACCCATGGCATGCCCACAGACAGGAGCCAAGCACAAGAGCAGCACTCTCCCTTCTCACAGCTTGCAACAACTGTCGTTCAGAAGCCTCCTGCCTTCAGCAATGCAGCTAGAACATAACCATCGTGGCTATTAGCTGCTGATGGCCTTACCCCATGAATTTTAAGCTTGATTTCCCTGCTTTAAATGGGGATTTCAATAGCAGCCATGATTTGGGTGCATTTTGAGAAGCTGGGATTGAGAGTGCATAATGGCTCTAAGGCTCCAGGCAATTAATAACCACACCTCTACAAGTACACTCGGTGACATGAGCAATTCTTACCCTGCTCCTCATTTCGGCTCTCCTGTGCTTTTTAAAGTTCTGGTCCCAGGATGAGGAGTCCTTGCACTCTCGGTTTCTGGATAATCAAGGTTCCTTGGCATTTGCCCTTCACTCTAGGGACTTGGCTAGAAGCACATGTTGAATGTTGCTTAATGACACCCTCTTTTCACCTGGCATCATTCCATGATTTCCCCTTATTAAAAGCAGCTGCTGAGAATTCTTCCCACCTGGTATGTATATTTGCTACTTGCTCCCATAGCATGAATACAACAGAACCTGCTCAAAAGGCATATCCCCCCCCCCCCCGCGGGTTTGCATAAGATGCCTCTCAAGAAACATGCAGCAAGTTAACTGCTCCTTCGGAGAGTTTTCCCATAACAATTGCTATTATCATTATTTTTAACAATTTGTAGATTTTCTGCAATAAAAGAAGTCAAGAGTCCAGCATTTAATTTCCCAGTATCCTTGGCAAAATGTAAGCGGTTCCTTTTCCCATTGATCCTCTAAGGCAAAATATGTACAAGTACCAAAAACATTACGAACAAACACACTGTTAAACATGACACAGGAAATGGGGAAAGTCTCAGCGACGCATGGTAAGCGTGTGAATTTGGCCCCTGTATTTTGTGATATGTTTCTAAGCATCTTCCCCGCTGCTACTGTCAAGAGAGTTCTGATCACCTCCTGAAAAACAAGGAAATGGTTGCTTTCTGAACATGATTGAAAAATAAAAATAAATAAAATCCTTCTACAGTTGTACCTTGGAAGTCGAACAGAAACTGTTCCGGAAGCCCATTCGACTTCCAAAATGTTCGAAAATCAAAGAGCGGCTTCTGATTGGTTGCAGGAAGCTTCTGCAGCCAATTGGAAGCCGTGAAAGCCCCATCGGACATTCAGCTTCCAAAAATCATTTGAAAACCAGAACACTCACTTCCGGGTTTGCGGCATTCGGGAGCCAACATGTTCGAGAACTGAGCTGTTTGAAAACCAAGGTACAACTGCACCCCAAAGCTCAGGGGATGGACTTGAATCTTCCCCTTGCTTGCTTCTACATGAGGTGGACAGCAAGAACCGAGAAGACGGATCCCAAAGCCAGCCCCAACTGCAAGAACATCATCATCAATACTCCGGCTGCCTCTGACAGCTCTTTTGGTGTGACTTTGGGGCCATACATCATGGCTAATGTATTCAGGTAGCCGTTGCTGAATCCGAGCAACACCGTGAAGACCACCGGATAGGCATCCTGGGTGAAGAAGACCTTCGCGATGTGTTTCCGAGGTTGGAAGTTGCACAGCATGAAGATCGGCACGAAGAAAGTTCTCAGCAGAACCAGAGCCGGCAGCAACTTGCTCTTTGGTCCAGGGGCCTGGATCCAGACGGTGATCTGCCGTCCGCACCAGTCGGCAAAATTGTACAGAAGGAAACTAGTGAGGGGCGTGAAGTACTTGTCCGTCCACAAGCTCCCTGGGACCTTGTCGACAGACTCTATGCTGGATGAGATTGCAGGGAAGATGATGATAGAGATGAAGTAGACGTAGAAGACGCAGAAGCCCAGCACGCCCATCTCCTTTAGGATGGATCCCAAGGGAGGGATTCTTCCTCTCTGGTTTCTGTCTGGGGGAAGCAGGCTGGTGTTGCCTGTGGCTGCATCGCCATCCTCCAAATAGTCACTAGGCAAGACACATGGTGGCTGCGTGCCGCCCTGTCGCCTTTCCATATAGTACCTGAAATAAGAGAGGCACAGAAAAAAGGCTAGCGTCAGGAAGCCCAACAAAGATGGCAAAACTAGGGACTGAAACGGAAAGGAGATAATCATCAAAGATGACAACAGTGCCAGAAGCCACGGTTTGCATATGGTGCGATTCTTTGGCAGCAGCTGAAGGATCTCAGGTGGCACAACAAATCTCTGGGTTGCCACTGCTAGTCAGAGAAGACTAATACTTTGTTTGTGTTGTGAGTCATTTATTCAAGCTCCTGTAGCTTGGGGAGTGTATGAATGAGTCAGGAGTGTCTGAGCAGAGGCGACAAAAGAGGAGGCTGGTGGACCCTATTCCAACGATCCCTGTTATGGAGCAGCATGGAGACGGGAGGGCTGGATGTATGGGAGATCTAGACAGCCACAGACCATCTCTTCTACATCAGCCCCCTGCCAGCATGGTCAACGGTAAGGGATGGTGGGACCCATAGCAGAGCAACATCTGGAGAGCACATCTTTGGCTGCCCCTGCTTTAAAGGCACATTTGCATTCCTATCCCTACCTTGCAAATCTGTGGTGAGGACTCAAGAGATAGTGGCCTGCCAAGCAAGACCAGAAATCTGACAACTTGTCCCCTAAGCCACTATAGCACCAGCTGACAGTGAGTCTCTGGGTGGCAACAGCACTACCTCCCTAGCTGTCAGGCGGCTGCCAGCAACTCCCATGTGGCTGGTTGCCCAGGAATATACAAAGACAAGGAAATGATTCTTACCATCCGCTTTTTATTCAGTATTCACAGAGAGGCTTTGGAACCCAGCCTCTTGGATAATGGTGTTGTCCCGAGTAAATCTCCACCCTGCCCCCATCTCTCCCACTTCCTCATTTGTCATCCCTACGGGTGCTGACAAGTGCCCTCTACCTTTGAGCTCTTTGCTCTCCTACATTCAAGGCTCGCCGGGTTCTGGGAGAGGGGAGTCTGGAATGCTTTCTAAAGACAGTGTGTCTGCCATCTGTTGCTCCCCCCGGTGTTTCCTCTATCTCTTCCCCCTCTCCCATTATTTCCCAACTTTCCCCCTCATCTGCCTGAGCTGTGACCTCCCTTAAACCCCTCTTCCTCTTCTCTGGAAGAGTCAGGCTGGGGAGGTGGTCTCCACCATTCCTTCTCTGCCCAGTCCCTGATAAAAGCAGAGGAAGGGAGGCGATATAGACAGGAGCAATTCTGCAGAGGTCCGATAAGAATCCACATAAAGCTCCTCACTAAGTATCCTGCATCATAGGAGACTACCTCTAAGGCAACAGCGGCCTTAATTGGTACCAGGAAATTAGCAGGCAATGGCTCACAAGCTTGTTATTTTCAACCTACAGCTAGAAAACACACTGGGACTGGCCGGCGTCACTTAAGCGAGAGCTACGAACCACAGTGATTTCAAGAAGTCTCGTAGCAACAGCGTGAATGCTAGATTCAGAAGCAGCTCTTCCACAAGGCTGATACAGCTTGCTGGCCCCGGGGCGTTAGGGTTAGAAGCCACAGTCACCAGCACTATCTAAGTGGTTCATAGCTTCTCAAGCAACCATGTTTGTTTGTGTGTGTGTGTGTGTATCTGTGTGCACAGTGGTAAATCCCACAGTTCCTGTCTGCTTTTCTTTTCAATCAAATCAGGAAGTTCAGCTGGAGAGAGCAAACAGGGGGAAAGAGTCAGCACATTTCCCACTTAGGGCAGAAGGGGACCTCCACAAAAAGGCTGGAAGCATCGAGAGGAAGCTGTTTTGGAACTCAGCCATTAAGGCACACGCTGCGTGGCAACCTGATGGTCCAAGGGGATTTACCTGGAATACTCCAGCTTGGGAAGGATCAAGTACATCCCAATACACAGAATAACGAAGAGGTCTGCTGTCAGGAAGTAGGCCAAAGCACTGTCTGTAACATCAGGTGCCGCTGCCAGATCCACCACCAATGCCACGGCGCTCACTGTTCCTCCCATGGCCTGACCTACATGGCGAGGAAAGAGGGCGAGGATAGAGAACAAAAGTCAACGAACTGTGAAATAAGCCCTGGCCTATACTGCGTCTGCCAGAGCCAGACACTTGCAGTGGGGAGTGGCTCTGAATCAGACAAGCTGGAAGTGGGGAAAGCGACAAAAGCAGTAATTAGGGAAGTTCGCAGTTCAGCTGCATTTGCTCTGCAGTGTTATCTAGCCAGAAATCCTGCGATTTTGGTTTGTTCTGCTCACAACGGATTTACCTTTGGCCACTTGTGTCCTTGCTCTTGTTAACTTGTGGGGTTTTTTCCCATCCCAAGACCCTCTTCTCACATGCATGTCTTGGATTAACAATGGTAACATCCCATTGTGAGGTTTGGGAAGGGTTAGCTTTTGTTTCGCAGCAAAACCACACAGAGAGACACACAAGTGTTGAAGGATTTCTGCATTAGAGCAATGACACTCTTGCAAGAATCGTCAGATTCCCTTCCCCCCACCAAAAAAAAACACCATTTATGTAAAGATGGCTTCACGTAATTGTTTTTTTCACACACAAAAAAGCAAGTAAACCAACAGGGAAATGTCACCAAGAGACTCTCATCTGGCATGCTTAAAAACCACCCCAGTTTCCAGAAGGGCTAAGCTTAAATTGTTTTGACTGAGACTGGATGAAAAATGTATGGGCACAATTCCACCCCGACTTGCAATTCTGCGAAATAGCATTTCTGTGGTCTGGTGGGTAAAGCCTTTTGGCCTCCTGGTTTTGTTGCCAAATTGTTTCTTTTATGCAGGCATAGTGTGGCTTTCTTGATCTGCACTAAAAATAAAGATATGCTCCAGTACTCTGCAAATACTGGGAGGTTTCCAACAGGAGGTCTGGTGAAAGTCTGCACAGTGGGTCAACCCCCCTAATAACATTCTTTGCTGCGGCCTAGAAAAAAAAAAACCTGAAACCTCTGTATTGATTTTAGCATCTCTCTTCCCACCTCGTCTCTCTCAAAGCACATTTCCAGTGTTATCAACGTCTGCTAAACCTCGAGGGGCCTCATCATTCATAGCTGCAAACTTGGAACTCATCAGTTATGGAAATGAATGTTAATGCTGAATATGAAATGAGACAATGCAAAGTTTCATATTTTTTTCCCTGAGATATAAACAAACACAGAGCTGAATGCAGATGTTTTCTTTTCGTACGAAAAGTTAACTCCGTTTTCCCAAACTGAAATACTGCAAGGCTGGACCTCTGAGGAAGAAATAAGAACCAAGGAAAGCGGGCAGAGGGGGAAAATCCACATAAACCAGAGAGTCAGCTTGCTTAATCTGCTGAGCTTCCTTCGGAACTTCCGTCCGACAACACTGTGCGGTTCTTTATTTTCAAAAAGTCATCTTCTGTTAACTTCGTTCAGAGTGAATGCATCGTCATGGGATTTGGCGCTGCCAAAACCTCAAGCCTAAGAGACAGCACATGCATCCTGCCCACGAAGAAAATTAAAAGCAATTGGAGAAGCCCTGTCTCACAAACTACAGTTTCCAGCCGGGGGGATCACAGGGAGGAGACTGAACCTGAAATCAGAGCTTGGGAATTCCGCATGGGAAAGCTTCCCGTCAGGCCGAAGACGCTGCTGCTGAAGATGGTGGCAGCGCTGCTGGAGACAACCACGCAGATGATGGTGATGACGAAGAAACCCGAAGTCCAGGCGGAGGTGTCCACTTTCACCAGCACCGTGATCACCACCAAGGCAGCCAGCATGGTGACCAAGGAGGAGAGAATGCGCACGCGGACGGAGACCCTGGAGGAGAAAGGCAAGCGGGGTTATAGCATGTGGCTTCTGTGCAAGAAGAGCCCCCTGCTCTTTTCCTTCTCTCCTCCTGACTGGGTGTTGCACAGCAGCACCAAACAGAAGGACACACGAGGTACAGGAGACGTCCCAAGAAATGAGGAGGTGGGGAAAGGCAGAGGGAAGGGGAGGCACGTTGCACAAATCGAGACAGAATACCAGTGGCAGAGGCAGGAACCGAGGAGCCCTGTTCTGGCTTCTCACAGCTGGGTGTGCAATGCGCCGTCTCCCCTAAGAGCCAAGTGCTCAGCCTAAACACGTCAATTTGTGCAGAAACCTACATTAAGAGGCAAATTTGCCAGTTAGCATTGAGATGTTACAATGAAAGGGCACGTTGAGCAGGTTCACCAAGGGAAAACAGGGCTTTTGAGATCTTTCCTACATCCAAAATCAAAACAAGGCCAAGTGCATACCTGAATAAGACTGCTAATCTGTCCCCCCACATCTATCTGCTATAAACAAATGGGCCCTGTGTTTAACACTAAGCCTTCCAGCTCTTTTCCGGCTGAAAGTGCCACAAGAGGTGACTTGCCTTTACACCCAAGCCAAGAGAAGCAGCAGGCATGACACTACCCTTCTCACATGAGTGTTGCTGCCGCTGGATGGGGGCAGTCACAGCAGAAGCACAGGACTGGCTCCTCTGTGCACCCACACAGCCCCAACCTCACCCCGCCCCATTGCCACACCATCCAGGTACGCAGCAAGAACTCTGGTGGCTGGGACCCTCACCTTAAAAGGGCCATTTTATAGATCAGCCCAGGTTTGCTAGTAATTGCACACTCATTGGGGGGCTTCAGCCAACCACAATTCCATGAGGAGCATACCTAGACAATGCACATGTTCACATTTCAAAGAGTACTCTTCAGCATCACCCTTAAAAAGATAATGTGTGATATGCTTCACTCCACCTGTTGCCTATCAGTTTGCATTTTCCCCATGTGAATCTGAAGAGGCTTCTTCGTAGAATTGAGATTCTTCATAGAATTCTTTATAGAACTGTAGTTGGAAGGGACCCCATGGGTCATCTAGTCCAACCCCCTGCAATGCAGGAGCTTGCAGCTGTCCCATACAGGGATTGAACCGGCAACCCTGGCGTTATCAGCACCACACTCTAACCAAGGTGTGGTGTAAAGTTAGAGTGTAAAGTATTTTTTTAAAAAAAATAGGCAGGGCCTGCCTCTTAAACAGGGCTGCAGCACAGGGTGAAATGGACCAGTAGCTTTGTTTCTGGGATAGACTTTGGCTTTTATTTACCTTAATTATGGAGCATCTTATTATTACAGCGCCTGAATGCAGTCTTTTTGTGCAGGAAATTCAACAGTCTGTCTCACGACAAATGGAAACTTCCTTATTTTCCACACTGCTTTGTCGAGTTGAAAAGAGGTGCCTGTACTTCTCTCTGGCTGACTCCAAATCTGATACTCTCTTTAATTGGCGTTTAGTTGCAAAAGGGGGAAAACATGGCATTTCCTCCAAACCTCCCACAATGCTTTGCTACAAGCACTGTCCACCAGCCGCCTAGTTATGCCTCCTGTTCGTAAGGAAGGCTGCTGATACGAGAGCCCTGGGGAGTTCTCCAATGACTTAAAGGAAGCCAGGTACAGTGGTGCCTCGCAAGACGAAAAGAATCCGTTCTGTGATTCTCTTCGTCTAGCGGTTTTTTCATCTTGCGAAGCAAGCCCATTGACGGATTAGCGGATTAGCGCTATTAGCGGCTTATCTGCTGATCGGATCAGCTGATAAGCAGCTTAGCGGCTTAGAAAAAGGGGGGGAGGGGAAAAAACCCGCAGGAACTCGCAAGGCATTGTCGTCTTGCGAAGCAAGCCCATAGGGAAATCGTCTTGCGAAGCACCTCCAAAACGGAAAACTCTTTCGTCTAGCGAGTTTTCCGTCTTGCGAGGCATTCGTCTTGCGGGGCACCACTGTAACTAGAGAGATGAACCAGAGTATGTGCTGCTGCTCTCATTTAAAGTTGCAGAGATGGCTGAACCACTTACAAAGAATTTAAGGCAAAAATGGGTGGGTGAGGAGGGGCTTGGAACAATAAGCATCCCCCCCACCATTTATATCAAATGTACAGATTCTACTTTTCTCGCATCAGTCTTTTCTTGATCTACTGTCTCTATAAACCCTGCCAAGTTGGAAATGCCCAACAGAGATCACAACAGCAACAGGCAGCAATAACAGGAATGAAGCCTGCCTGGGGAATACTGCAGCCTGGGGAATAGCAATCGCATGCTTATCACTACAAGATAATTAGCTGCCTGAACAGGGAGGTTACTTATTATAGACACTGAAGACTTGACTGGCTCCCTTTCAGCAGAGAGGGCAGGGAAGGAGAAAAAAAAAGGCAGAAAATGACCATGATTCTAGCAGCGGATGGGCATTCTATTTCTCTTTTAGGGATAAGAGACCGCAGTTCAAGCATCCTCTTGTGATATACATCCTCCTTTTAAGAGGCTCCAGATGGGATACGCTTCATGCCACGTCACTGAACAAGTTAGAGATGTTGTCTGCCTGGCTCAGGGACTCCCTGAGAAATGCAACCTGTTTGCATGCAACAGTTCCAGAAAGACACAATAAGGAAGCAGAATAGATTGGGCAAACAGAAGCACCACTTCTTGCACACTGAACATGCCAGTTTCTTCCTCGCTCTCTTCTCCCCCCCCCAAAAAAAAATGTCACCTTCACCCACACAGTCAGGAAATCCATTTCAAAAGCATCACCATATTTTAGCCACGAGAGCAGATGCCCTTAACAAGGGTGGAGCACAGAGTAGTCATAAGTTACTCTCTGGAGGCAACTGAACTACAGGGAACCGATTTGCTCAGGAGTTTCCATAAATGCAAGCCAGCCTCATGTGTATTTATGACGCCGAAAACTTAGCATAATAAAACACTTATTGATTATGGATGTGCCACTCAGCAGAATCAACAATGTGCCAAAGATAAATGAATGCTACATTTAAAATGTAATGCATTAAGCACATAATGGCTTTTGCGAAATGGTTTTCCAACCTGGAGAATATTTAAGAGGAGGAGGAGGAGCAGGCATTCCTATCTCTGGGTGCCCTTCCTTTTTTGCCTTCTGCTTCTTTCCACTTCCAAGGCATAATTTGGAAAACAACTACCATCGCCACCCGTGTTTTCTGTATTCTGCAATAAAACAGCAGTAGCAATGCAGAACATTTGGGCATTAACATTCAGAGAGCTCCGTTTAAGCAAACGAGGGCTTTCTCCACTGGAAGATTCTGGAGAACAAGTCTCAGACGTACAGCAGGTGCATTGCGCGGCCACCCCTGGGATTTTCAGGTGGCTTTCCACAGTTTCATTGCTGGAGTGCGCAAAGAATAAGGAAGATGAAAAAGCATCGGCATCCCTAGAACATCACAGGCACAGAAACTACAACTCCTGCCCGGCAGGGAGCTGAGGAGCTCCAGCACTGGAGTCCTAGTGCAAAGATTTTGACCCAGGAGGTGGGAAGAACTACACAGTGTTGTTTCTCCAATTCTCTTGGCAGGGGGTGGTGGATATGAAAGAGGAATATCCCTCTGTGCCAGACCAAACCCTGGCCTCTGTTTACTAGACACAAGAAAGTCCGCATGCAAGAGAAATAGGCCTGATGTAGAAAAAAGGAATCACAGGAAGTGGTCCCTCGAGGGAATGCAATGAGCGAGATGCAAGCTTCTAGGCTATGTGAGAATTTGAGGTTTTAAGTTTGAATAGAAGGGCAAAAGCCTTGAAACTTTATGCGCAAACCTCTGTCTGTCTGTCTGTCTGTGTGTCTGTCGCTCTAGCTCTCTTCCACACCCACACCTGTGAACAGATGCTGAATAGACTGTACTGCATTGGTGTCCAAACATTTTTCAAAGAGGGCCAGATGTGTGATGAAGTGAAGGGCTGTGAGGGCAGACCAAGGGGCCAACCAAGGTTGTTAACCTTTTCTTAGGACTGAAGTTGTTGTTGAGCTTTTTTTAGGATTTTACCCCAGGAAAAAAGCTGCCACAGGGGCCGGATTAGGTCCCCAAAATGGACGTTGGACATGCCTGCTGTACTGCGATTGTCTCATCCTGGGATAGCTTGGCTGTCTGCAATATCCTGATTTAGTGGCAGGGGGAGCTTTTAATTGCTGTATTTTTTGCTCTATAAGACTCACTTTTTCCCTCCTAAAAAGTAAGGGGAAATGTGTGTGCGTCTTATGGAGCGAATGCAGGCTGCGCAGCTATCACAGAAGCCAGAACAGCAAGAGGGATTGCTGCTTTCACTGTGCAGCGATCCCTCTTGCTGTTCTGGCTTCTGAGATTCAGAATATTTTTTTTCTTGTTTTCCTCCTCCAAAAACTAGGTGCGCCTTGTGGTCTGGTGCATCTTATAGAGCGAAAAATACGGTACCTATCAGTGTGTAGTTAAAGTGTAATACGTGGCAATGGTCAGCTGTACGAGCTCATTCCTTGGATGCTGATCTGACCATTGAATACAATCTCAAGCTGCTAAACGTTTATCTTCCCTTACCCTTGAATGCCGCTACCCTGGCTCTTCTTCTCTTCCTACATTAGGCTACAGGCACATCTGTTCAGGATGAAGTGGCAAACTTGGAAGTCTGCTAGCCTCCCGCAACTGGCATCGCCTGAACAATTTCGGATACTGCCTGCCATCGTCATGGGACTAAATTACAAGATGTGACTGCTCTGAGAAGCTTCTCTGCTTCTCAGGGTTTTCTGCCTAAACCGATTTGCCCATCAAGCGTTTCTTAGCTTGACTTGTAGTCCACTGCTGTGCTAACGCTACAGCCTCGGGGGTGGGGGGTGGAGGGAGAGGTGGCGTGGCCAGGATTGCACAGAGGGGAGAAAATGGTCATGCCTAATGCAGTTGCACTTACTTGTTGACTAGCAGGAAGTTCCCAATCAAGCACAGCACAGAAGGCACAGTGGAAGCCATGGAAATGTAGCTTTCAAAGAAGTCCTAAGGAAGGGAGGAAAAGTGTGTCAAAGAGGGTTGCAAAAACTATGCTTCAGAAAGAACAAAAAGACATGACACGGCTTGTCCCCGAGTCTCCCTGTCACAAGTCGCAGGCACAGCAGCCCAAGGTCACGGCTTCGCAGCGCCCTGAAGCTTGCAGGGCTGCAGACTTTGCAAAGCGATTAACCCCACACCACTCAAGGAGCATGTCTGCTATTGGGAACCTCAAGACACCCCTTGCTGCATTACTGGCCACTTCACAGTGTGAATCACATTGTGACCTTTTTCTTAGTTCTCATTAAGGAAGGTTAAAAACACAAGAGGGGGGAAAAGGGCTCCTCCTCCTTTTTCTTCTATGAATTGTGCCAGCAGTCAAGATACACAATGTGAACCCTTTAATCTCCACATGGGGGGAAATTCTCCGCCACAGAAGGCCTGTAATTTAAGACGATGCCTTTTGCCTGCGATAAGAAATGGCTGTCCCATGTGAGGGCAAATGTGGCATTTTTTTATGCAAGAGATTTCATGGGAGAACAAGAAATGAAATGAGGCAGTGGGGACAGGAGTCAATGTTACTTGGAATCTCTGTGTTCATTCAGAAGACGCAAAGTTTTAGCACTTAGGAAGGTAGGTTTTAAACCATGTGGGCAAATGCCTACAGAAATCCCATAGTATCTTGCCTGCCTGTCCTGCATCCACACTTGTGCCTCTGTTAGTAATTTGTGGCATGCTAAATTGCTGTTTAGGGGATGCGGGTGGCGCTGTGGGTTAAACCACAGAGCCTAGGGCTTGCCGATCAGAAGGTTGGCAGTTCGAATCCCCGCGACGGGGTGATCTCCCGTTGTTCGGTCCCAGCTCCTGCCAACCTAGCAGTTCGAAAGCACATCAAAGTGCAAGTAGATAAATAGGTACCACTCCAGTGGGAAGGTAAACGGCGTTTCCATGCGCTGCTCTGGTTCGCCAGATGCGGCTTAGTCATGCTGGCCACATGACCCAGAAGCTGTACGCCGGCTCCCTCGGCCAATAAAGCGAGATGAGCGCCGCAACCCCAGTCGGTCACGACTGGACCTAACGGTCAGGGGTCCCTTTACCTTTGAACTGCTGTTTACAAAGACTACCCTGTCTACTCATTTGGAAGTGACCAGGCAAGGAAGCTTTTACAGCCTGGGAAAAAGTTACCTCTCCTCACTTTCTCAGTCTTCCAGTCTCCCACAAATTACTAATGTGGGAATGTGTGGATACAGGCAGGTTGGCAAACACTTTTATTGGCTAGTAACTTGTGTGGACTTATTTATAGGAAGTGATTCAGCTGCCCTGCAAATCAAGACGGTCTTCTATTTTACTGCTGCTTAATTCTCCCAAACTTCTCTTCTCTCCCCGCATACGAGAGAACAGAGAATCCCGACCAGAGCTCATCACCTCGATGTGAGCTTGTGTGCACAGAATAGGCTCTGGAAAATTCCAGACAAGCTGGGTGCATTGATCTCAATTGCATTTTCAAGATGTATTTTCTTTGATCTCCTGTATCAGCCCAATAAGCCTTCTAAATCAATGAAACTGAGGTTCATAATGAGACGGTGGTTGGAGAGAGAATGGCCCAGTATTAGCCACAGCTTCTCCAGCACAATGCAATAATTTCAGGCAAAAATACTGGATACTTAAATATATACATATCTGTCTTTTTTCTAAAGGGGGAAAAATTGCCCAGTGGTGTTAGCAAAAAGTCTGCCCCGTACTGCCAAGATGCTTTTGCAAAGTGGCTTTTTATTCAGCTTAAACTCGGCAGCAGAAGCAGCTGGGTTCCTGCTGGGCTAAAAAAGCAGTTCAAGCCCTGGGTGACGGAGCAAGGCACTAGAGCGTTACCTGGATCACAGGGCATGAAATTAGCAGCAGCCAGCAGGTTGGAGCCAAGAATAGCTTGCAGTTGTGAGCTCATCTTCAGATAGCCGAGACCTGCTTCTAACGAGTCTGTGCGGGGCCAACGAACTCTCCCCCCGCTTTGCTGCTCACTCATCACACCCCAACACCGAACGCCCGGACAGAAGCTGACTCCCAAAGAAAGCTGCTCTGCTGGAAATTTCAATAGCTGTGAAAGGGCAACCGCACCCATCAGTTGCCCAGAT
Source organism: Podarcis liolepis (assembly GCF_965112155.1). Taxonomy (NCBI): domain Eukaryota; kingdom Metazoa; phylum Chordata; class Lepidosauria; order Squamata; family Lacertidae; genus Podarcis; species Podarcis liolepis. Next base: position 33,508,749 of record NC_139556.1, read on the forward strand.
TCACAGTTCTGTCGGCTGGATTTTGAATGATGGAACATCCCTATTTTGTTTCATTAGCGCTTTTTAGGAGGTGATTATAGTCAAAGAGGCAGAGCTATGCATGCCAAGGTTTGTTATTGGCTACAGATTGTGGTTAGCAAGGAAAGAGCTAAACCATGAGTCTGGGTTCAGGCAGCACGTGAAGTCAAACCTTGGCTTAGCTCAATCTGGCATGGGAGTAGAAAAGGCCGGGGAGGAGCAAAATGTCTGCGAGCTTCTCTCCAGGAGACCACCCACTCATGTGGTCCTGGTTTAAGTCACAGTTTGGCTAACTGTGTCTTGAGACCCTGCTCTCTGGCTGCCAGTTTGTTTCCAGGCAGAATTCAAACAGTAGGTCTGGGTCTCTAGAGCACTGAATGACCTGGGATCAGAGTAACCAAAGGTCTGTCTGCTTCCATACTATGAACCTCCCTAACTGATGAGATCTCCGTTCTTCTGTGTGGACCTTGTGGTGGAAAGGTGGGGTATAAAATATTTGTGTATATATATTAAAAAGTGGGAATCTTATTCTCCAAGGCTTCCAATGTTTTATACGGACACAACCCACATATTTCCTAGCTAATCTTTGCATCCTTGAAAACTAAAAAGCTTAAGATACAGTCAAGACTCCCAGACGGGTGATTTCTGCACACCATGTTCTATATATTTCTGTTCTGGCATGGAATCGGGAAAGACACACAGCCCTGATCACAAGGCAGGCTTAGATAAAGCAGGCCTTGTGCAGGAGAAGTTTCATGGCTCAGTGAAAAGGACACATGCACTGAGTGCAGATGGCCCCAGGTTCAAAACACAGTAACTCCAAGGCTGGAAACGTCCCCTATCGGAAACCCTAAAAAGCCACTAGCAGACAGTGCAGGCAATACTGATGGGCCACTGACCTGATTTAGCAAAACAGCATCTTCCTATGAGACCCTGCTCCTATCAGATGCACCATGATATACAGATACCCACAGAACATCCAGCTTGCTATGTGCACCTGCCGGCATCACCTTTGCATTTCCTGATTCCAAGGTGTATCCAGCATTAGCCTAAGATGCACCTGTTAAGAACCTGAAGTGTACAACCATTGGCAGTGAAAAGAAGGGAGGGTACAAAGAACTGACTCCATCACCCATGGTGACCAATTTAGCTTACTGTACAGGCTGAAGGAAGTTAAGGAAACACTATGCAAGGATGCCATATAGCTTGTTTGGATGCACTCCAACACCCAAGTCACGACACTCTCCGCAAAAGGCCAATGGTGATGTGGTCTAAAGCTCACCTTGTCTGACACCAGGTTAGGTTGGATGTCCCACCTTGTTTCCTAATCAAACCTTTAATCTCCCTGTGCCTTGATTTCTTCCTCTTTGTAGAACTGCGGCATTCGCACCAGTTCCCCACAGTCATTTGTTATTAGGAGAAATTACTGACTGTGCTGCACCCTGAGAAACCACCAGATGGAAGGAACTATAATTAAACAGCAGACTGCAGGAGATTGCTCTGCTTTGCAGGGCCTGGTTCCAACTGGTGCTTAATTTTTAGAAGAGGAGGCAGAGATGCCAGGGCTCCAGCCTCTCCAGAAGCATTGGACTTTTCGATCTGGAAGCCCTCCTTCCTAGCAATGCGCAGCCTGAGGGGGCTCTCTGCACTTTCTGTAGTGCTGAGGTTACTCCATGCCTGCTCAGAGATCGTTTCAATTATTCTTTTGCCACGCGTTTCAGGGCCAAGCGGTTCAGAGGATGGTTAGAGGCATGGGAAAGCAAGTCCTCTGAGGAAAAGGTGAAGAAACTGAGGTCGCTTCCACATCATACACCTGGGAGGTGTAGTTTGTTATGGGTGCTGACCTCACAGAGCTACAATTCCCAGTACTAGTAACGAACTACAGACCCCAGGATACTCCATGAACGTGGTAGAAGAATGCTTTAAATATATGGCATAGATGTGACCCAGGTATATTTAGCTGGGTCAAGAGAAGACTAAGGGGGATGGGGATGTGATAGCCCTCTTAAAATCCCCGAAGGACTGCCAAACAGAGGGGAAAGCCTTGTCCACTAGGTACCTCAGAGGATAGAACTAGATTTAACCTGATCAAGTAGGGTAATGTTCAACTTGGGTTGAATATTAGGAAAAACCTCTTGAGAGTAAGAGGAGTTGGGCAAGGGAACCAATTACCTAGAGAGGTGCTGGGCTCCTCCTCACTGCAGGCCTTCTGGCAGAGGCCCAACAGTCATTTCTTGGGCATGTTCTAGCTCTGTATTTCCTGCACCCAGCGGAGGATTGAACCAGATACCTACAAGGCCCTCTCCAACTCTATGATCCCATAAGTGAGAGTGGAATGGCTGGTGAGCCATTAAGATCAGGCTCTAGTCTTGGACTCCTGAAAACGGGTTATCCGTGGCACCAAATCTGGGCTGCTATGTCAATACATTAAAAGGCAACAACAAAATCTTCTGTGACTTTACTAGGCCATTAGTGCAAACCAGTGCTTTCTCAAATAATAGGTCAGGCCTCCCCAGCAGGCTGCCAAGGCTTCTTGCTGTGCAATCAACTTGGCATGTTGGACATATATGCACATTAGGCCCCTTTTGCTGGCGTTTCATTTTGCTTGCGCATATCTGGTAATAACACCGGTGTTATTAAAATTCTTGTGCAATGGCAATTCAGCTACAACCATTCTTCAAAGTGTAAGTGCCGAGAAATATTTAAAGCCTCCATTTTCCATTGTTCTTTAGGAAGAGCAGACTCCTTTGGCTTGATCATTCATCCACTTCGAGGCAAATCATGCAAAGCAGAGCAGAGAACAAAGCTATGGGCTCTGGTGCAGGGAGTTACTGAAAGGGCAGGCTTCCAGACCAGAAAAAAATGCATGACGTTAAATGTTCTTAGTGCATTCCACTCAAGAAAGCATAAGAAAATGCAAAGACTCAAATGACGTGCAGGTGAGAAAGTGACCCATCCCTAGTACAAAATAGAAGTTCATGGCATAACCCAAATTCTGCATAAAGAAAAGCCACATTGTGCACTATTGCATTTATTTTATTGCTTGTTGCATGCAGTGCATTCTGCTTCTCCTTAGACCAGGGATGCTGTCCAAATGTCTGCCGGCTCCAAACAGCATGGACCCCAATGCTGAGACTTGGAAGGTGCCATGTCAGTCATATTTGTAGGGCACTGAATCCCTCATCCCCAGTGTAGCAGAAAACTTATTCAGGAATAAATTCAGCTTCTGTGATTTACTAGACACCACACCCTTCATTTTCAAGTCTATCTTTATACCTATAAGGTTTAGAAACTTATTTTTGTCACACACACACCCCCCTCAAAGGTTTTGGAGATGCTTAACTCTACCTCCAATGACACAACCTGCACTCAAAAGAGTGTTACCAGCAGCGGCATACATATACATGCGACACCTCCAACAAGTCCCACCAAAGTGCACAGTACACTTCTCTAGGGGGAAACGAGGCAACATGCCTCTTCCTGACTCTGCAAAGTGACCCTGTCTCTTGCATCAGCTAAAAACCTGTTCCTTCCAAATGTCAAAGGGCAGGAGAGGAGAATAAGGGGTTGTGTCACTGCTGACTTAGCTGTTTATGTCGCATGGATAAAACATTTTGTTTTTCAGGGTTAGCAAGCCAGCACTTTCCATAAGCAATAAAATTCACTTAGTGGTTTCCTTAGCTCATACTTTTCCCATTCCAGCCCCCTCAATGCCCTTGTTTAAAGTAGGCCATGTTGCAAGACTGGCTGTATTATGTAAACCTGAGGCCGGGGTTCCATATGTAACTTTCAGCAACAGCATTTCAGATACATGACCACATTTACTTCTTCCTGCGTATAGCCATAAAAGCTCCCACACAGAAATAAGTCAATTTTACAAAGATGCCACTTGGGAACATTAAAAACAACCAACCAAGTCCACTTGTGCTACTTTAGCTCATTCTCCAAGGCAAGCTTTATATATTCAAGATTGCACTAAAACCTAAAGACCTTTTCTGCACTGGTAAGAGTTGCCCTAAATGCAATAATAAACTAACAAACCTGACGCCAGCCGTGCTGATTCACGCTAGCCTGCTGATTTCAATGGGACTTTCTAAGCAAGAATAGTTAACATTGCAACCTGGGTTGCCTTTCAAAGCAAAACAACTTTCCAAACTTAACACCTCAAATTCTAGGGGAATCATTAACCACCTGACTCACTCATTATTTGCATATCTTAGCATTCTGAGACGGAAAGCATTTAGACACATCTCTGCTTGCAAGACAGTCACGGGTATATGTCATGCAACTCCCAAGCGAAACATATTCCCATCTCTTTCTTCTCAGGCAGCATGCTAAATCCTCCTCACGGTGCCACTTCAGACACTGCGCTCTCCTGACCTGAGAACAATGAAGTGGGTTTCTTAGAACTGGAAGACAAAAGAGGACCATTCTGCGATGTGAGGAATCTGCACAGAGTAATTGTCAGTTTGTGCTGGGAAATTTTTCTGATGTCCCAGCAAGTGATCTAAATCAACAAGCTTATTTTGCTTGCATTTAATAAACAAAGATACAGTGGTACCTCTGGTTACGTACGTAATTCGTTCCGGAGGTCCGTTCTTAACCTGAAACTGTTCTTAACCTGAAGCACCACTTTAGCTAATGGGGCCTCCTGCTGCCGCCGCACCACTGCTGCATGATTTCTGTTCTCATCCTGAAGCAAAGTTCTTAACCCGAGGTACTATTTCTGGGTTAGTGGAGTCTGTAACCTGAAGCGTATGTAACCTGAAGTGTATGTAACCTGAAGTACCACTGTACAAACTTTGAAACTGTCTGATCTTGCTCAATAGCTATTTGCAGCCAGCATCCATTCATTTTTACTAATGAACTTGTGAAATAGATCCCACCCCCTAGTGGGAAAAAAAATTAAGAATGTTTTCCAGAAACTGTTCAGTCGCATGTCACTGCTTGAGAAAGTATTGTGGAAAATGATACCACTTAAGTTTCTAATTTTCTCTCTCCCCAAGGCCCCCCCCCCCCCGGCCCCATTTGCTGTTTTGTAGAAATGGAGCCTTATCTACTATGAGCCAATCAGTGTTTTCTCAATCTTGTTCCATGCAGCAAACATGGATTAGACTGAATTAGAAACCTCTCATCTTGGATATAATTTAGTTGGGGACTCAGATATGTGGTCCTCACATACAAACAACATTACGTAAGAAGAATTCTGCTACATCAGGCTAAAAGCCCATGAGTCCAGAATTCTGTTCTCAGTGGCTACCTTATCTTTCTCCTAAACAGCTCGGTCATTCCTCAGCTTATCTTAATGGCCCATTTGAAGAACTAGCCAAGAGATCCTTTTAGGGCACCCAAATCAGAATCTAATCTTGTTTGTGGGGAGTTCTGCTGGAAATTAGGTATGGGGCAATGAGCTAAACGTTACATATTAATTGAGCCGAGCGCCAGATAAAAATAAGTTTATCATCCATCTGAACCTGGGAATCAGGTCAGTTTGCCACAGGAAACCACGAGTGGTGAGGTCACCTGTCTTTTGGAAGACATATAAACATGAAAAATGTTGGGTTTATTTTGATGTGGTGGGAACAGTCTTCTCTCTTTGCTGATGAAAGACTGTCTTCTTGCTGTGAGGTCACAGAATGGGAGAGTCAGAAGGGACCCTGAGGTCTAGGTCCAACCTCCTAAAATTCAGGAATCTCAACTAGATAATACATGACAGGTGGCCATCCAACCTCTCCTTAAAAACCTCAAATGGTGGCAAGTCCACCACCTTCTGACAGTCCATTTCACTGTCAGACAGCTCTTACAGTCTGAAAGTTTCCCCTGTTTAGTCGGAATCTCCTTTCCTGTAACCTGAAGCCATTGGTTCGGGTTCTGCACTCCGGAGCAGGAGAAAAGAAGCTTGCTCCAACTTCCATGTGATAGGTCTTTAGATATTTGAAGATGGCTATCATGTCTCCTCTCAGTCTCTCCTATTTTCCAGGCTAAGCATACCCAATTCCCTCAACCATTCCTCATAAGGCTTAGCTTCCAGACCTGTTATCATTTGTGTTGCCCTCCTCTGCACAAGGTTCAGCGTGTCGATATCCTTCTTAAATTGTGGTGCCCAGAACTGGACACAGTACTCCAGGTGGGGTCTGACCAAGGCAGAATAGAGCTTGATCAGCACACCACACTTCTGCTGATGCAACCTAGAATAGCATTAGCCTTTTTTCTTTTTTCTTTGGCTGTTGTTCCAGACTGTTGACTCATGTGAAGCTTGTGGCGTACTAAGACCAGGGGTCAGCAAACTTTTTCAGCAGGGGGCCAGTCCACTGTCCCTCAGACCTTGTGGTGGGGCCGGACTATTTTTTTTTGGGGGGGGGGAATGAACAGATTCCTATGCCCCACAAATAACCCAGAGATGCATTTTAAATAAAAGGACACATTCTACTCATGTAAAAACATGCTGATTCCTGGACTGTCCATGGGCCGGATTTAGAAGGTGATTGGGCCAGATCCGGCCCCCAGGCCTTAGTTTGCCTACCCATGACTAAGACCACCAGAGGAGGTCAGGCAGCTGGTGGGGTGGGTCTCTGAAAGACAGCATTGCTAGGGGAGCATTTTACCTCAGAGAAGAGGTGTCCAGGGTTTCCAAACATGAAGCGGCTGTGGAAAATAAATGTTCAGTCTCACTATTAAAATAAGTAAAGAAAAACAGGTTCAGAAAAGTGAAACCAGGTCAAAATTCACAGCGCCAAACCCTTCAGTGTCAGATCTTTCCTTGAGGGCACCAGGAGACAGCCTGCTAGTGATCAAATACTTCTCACCTAAAGTGTTACGCGATATCACAGGAGTGGCTATATTTGATGGCTCAGTACATCAATCCCTGCATATACCCCCACATCAGCTTGTTAAATCTGCATGGTGCTTTGTGACCCTTCACAACGAAGAACAAATATCCCCAAGTTGCTGTTATGTCATGGAGAGATTGATGCAGTGTCTAGAGTGGGTAAACAGCAGCGTTTCTAGGCTGAATGAGCTGACGTTAGACCACCATTTCTGCACTTTGTTGGACTAATGGCAATATAGCATCACTGCAGGGTTTCCCCACCCCCCTTTTCTGAGCAAAAGGTGTTTCCCAATTAGGGAAACACTTCCCAATACTGTGATGCATTTATAACTGTGGCCAAGTATATGTCAGGGTTCTATCCCAAACAACATTACAATGACAGATAGGTAGCCGTGTTGGTCTGCCATAGTCAAAATAAAAAAATTCCTTCCAGTAGCACCTTAAAGACCAACTAAGTTAGTTCTTGGTATGAGCTTTCGTGTGCATGCACACTTCTTCAGATACAATTCAGATACACTTCTGTTTCAGTGTATCTGAAGAAGTGTGCATGCACACGAAAGCTCATACCAAGAACTAACTTAGTTGGTCTTTAAGGTGCTACTGGAAGGAATTTTTTTATTTGAACATTACAATGAATACTTTCTCCTCACGCCTAATGGTATGGAGCTTCCAGAAGAGTCACTCTCTGCATCACTTCCACTATTATTGGTAAAGGCGGCAGAGTGGCGTGCTGACATCTTCCTACATGTCCAAGTCAACAGGGTGGCAATGGTGAGAGGTGGTTTTATAGGTGGGCAGCTCAATGGGGCAAGTTGTCTTCGGACATCTATGTCACTACTAGCACCAGGATGACATGTCATAGTTGTTGCTCTGAAGTCAGTTAAGGTTGCAAGCTTTTTAGCTAGGCAATTAGAATAAGATCCACTATTTGACTATTGATTCAAAACCCTAAAATGTATTTTATATAATTGACTTTTTAATTTTTATTCTTTGTATATCGTATTGTTGTTTTATTGCTATGGCCGATGGCTGACGCAAATAAAGATTCATTGATTCATTCATTCCCTCACTCCTGTTTTTGCCTCATATGCTACACCAGCTTTCGTAAATAAGCTCACAAAAGTTACTAGCCTGCAACTGTTTTAACTAGCTTGCTGGTGGTTGGGCAGAAGAAAGGTGGAGAATTCTGTTCCTCCTCTGGCAACCTGTTTGGGTTTCCATGCTGGGCCCACCGCTACCAGCCGCCCTCTCACTCACGTACTCCATGCACTTGCCTGAACTCAGGTCCTGGTCACCCGTAGCTAAGAGGCTAGTTCTTAAAATCATGGCTGGGCTCCAGCAATTTACATGGGTGAAGCAAGAGTTGCAAAGCGAGAGCTGCTTGCATTTCTGCAAGTCCTACATCAAATGTAATAATCAAAATTGGTCGTTAGAGTATACCTCTTTAGTTCTTCTGTCTGTGTAAACCACTCCATGCCAGAAGCAGCCATGAAACAGAAGTGGTAGCATTTCTAAAGAGATGAACTGAAATTATTTCCTAATTTTGCTGGTGGAAATGGTTGAGTTTGTAGGAATAATTGTATCTTTGTTTGTTTTTGTGACTGCATCGGTTGCAATAATTCAAGCCTATGTTCTCCGGGAAGGGGAATCACCAGCAAGAAAAGAAAGTACAACTCAAACTGATCACGCATGAAGTTTGCTGGATTGCCTTAGGCAAATCAAATCAGTCTCAGCTCCCTATTTGAAATACGGAGATAGCAACACCGGCCTTACAGGGCTGTTGCAAAGATTGCAGATAAAAGTACTTAATATTTATATTTCAAACCCTTCTTATTATGGTTTTATAACTGCTTTTAAAGGTGGTTTCACTGCTGCTGATTTTTAGGGTTTAATGTCTCCACTGAGTTATCTTAAATGTTTTGAAGATACAAACTAACAGAGCATTGGTACTCAAGTCTCACTGGTCCAATCTCAGAGCAAAATCTACTAGCTACAGATGCCACATAAGCAGAGGTCCACTGGCCACTTCATACTGGAAACTCCAGTGAATCATTTTGTTCTGCAATCCACTTACAGTGGTGCCCCGCAAGACGAATGCCTCGCAAGACGGAAAACTCGCTAGACGAAAGAGTTTTCCGTTTTGGAGGTGCTTCGCAAAACGAATTTCCTATGGGCTTGCTTCGCAAGACGACAATGCCTTGTGAGTTCCTGCGGGTTTTTCCCCTCCCCCCCCTTTTCTAAGCTGCTAATCCGCTTATCAGCTGACCCGATCAGCAGATAAGACGCTAAAAGCCGCTAATCCGTCAATGGGCTTGCTTTGCAAGACGAAAAAACCGCTAGACGAAGAGAATCACAGAACGGATTCTTTTCGTCTTGCGAGGCACCACTGTATATGTAAACTTGGCCAGTGAAGCACTAGGCTTTGTCGAGAAAGTGAGGATTTTCAGCGGAGCAGCAAAATCAAGCATGTTAATTTTATTCGTGCCAGAATTTCAGAAACTTAACACTTCAAAACAGAACCTTGCATTAAAAACAAACAAACAAACATGGGAAGCCCAGTAAAATTTGAAGTTGCCCATCATATGAGATGTGCCAATGTTCTCTTGGGAGAAGTTACCTACTTTGCTAAAGAGAAATAAAAAATCCAAGGGAAGGAAAGCAACTAGCAATTAAGGAGGAAAACAACAGTGCGGGACCAAGATGCCTAGGTGGCTTCCTCCACTGGAGCGTTTGCATCAAAACGCCAATCCCGTGAATCAAGAAGCAACAAACTTCTAAGCTTGCACGCCAAGACAAGAGGCTCCCTGCTGCAGCCGGCAGCCTGTTCACACCTGCCAGTGTTTTGGAAAAAGCCATAAAGTACAGCAGGCAGCTTGCAGAATTCCAAACAGGTGCTAAGAGGGTTTTCACTTTGGAAAAACTGGATTATAATGGGCACCTGTAGACTTCTACTGCCATGCCTGCGTCTACACTTTTCAAACACCTGCGTCATTGGGGTTGTGGCAGCACGGAATCCCAAAGTAGGCAGACCTAGGAGGGCCATACATTTCAAATTACTTGTCAGTAATTACTGTTGATTGCCACTGTGCTCTCCCCTTTCCTGAGCCCTCTAAGCACACAACAGCAAAACAGCAAAACTAATCTTTCGGATAACATAGGCATGTTAAGTTACAGGTAGGTAGCCGTGTTGGTCTGCCATAGTCAAAATAAAAAAATTCCTTCCAGTAGCACCTTAAAGATCAACTTAGTTAGTTCTTGGTATGAGCTTTCGTGTGCATGCACACTTCTTCAGATACCATGTTAGGCATGTTAAGTCTCTCACTCTCAGATAGGCATGTTAAGTCTCTCACTTCATGCTGGGCTATGAAGAGGAAATGCAAGCACTGTAGTTCCTACTTTCTCCAAAACCCAAGCCAAACTGAGACAACACACACACTGTCTTCTCCTGAGTTCTCTGCCATGGCAGAGGCACTAGGGACAAGCAGGGCTTCCCCTCCCATTATGCAAAGTGTTGACAAAGGCAAGAAGAAGCAAGAGTGTTTTACACTGCTTCTTCTAACAATCTCCAGTGTCTGGAATTAAGCAAGGCAGGCCCAGTGTTGGGAGGGTGGTGCTAGGCTTTGAGAACAAAACAGAAGTTTGTCTATATTTTGTATGGCTCATTCAGTTCATAGGATCGTAGAGTTGGAAAGGACCCATGGGTCATCTAGTCCAACCCCCTGCAATGCAGGAATCTTTTGCCCAACGTGAGACTCGAACCCACAACCCCGAGATTAAAGAGTCTCAGGCTCTACCGACTGAGCTATCCCAGCAGTCACCGTTACCACATTCATAACAAAATTAATGCAACTGCTGCATGACAGAATGGGGTTGTCATTGTTTTGCATGATGGGCAAAATTCACAAAGAATTAGAACCGATTCTCAAAGCACTAGGCAAAAACCTCTGGCGCTGAAAGAGCATGTATTAGGTTTGCTGCTCACCGTACTTCATTGAACATACCCCTGGGATGTCCTATCGATGAACAGTCCCTCCTTCCCCTTTCTCACACTGATCCCTCGTGCAGAAACACCTGCACACAGACTATAAATAGCTAATATTTTCAAGTGACATTTCGATCAGAAAGCGGAGTAGGCCTTCCTGCTTTTGCAATTTAAGGCCCTATGTTTACTCTGTTCCCTCTGGGGTCCCCTTTGCGAGATCAAGGTTTATTTATTTATTTTACACTTTTCTCAATGTAGTGTTTCCAACAGCCAGCCATCATCGCTCAGCCTGCCCTATCAGAACTCTGTTTTAATCCTCACTATAGTACTTTGCAATCTGACAGATAGGCTGGTAAGCCTCTGTTAGAGCTTGATAGCACTTGCGAAAATTGGTTTTCCCAGACAGCTGTTGCAGCCCATTCTGCAGGACCTGGGCCTGTAGCAAATGCTGGAATCATCGTGACATTCAGAAAGGACTGGGGGAGAAGCTGCTGCTATGCAGTGGCAAGGCAACTTTTTCAACTTTGAAGGTTACAAGGGAAACAAGTGATAAGCCCAAAACACACAGCTAATTTGCAGATGCCTTTTCCCCTTTGCATGCAAAAGATCCATAGTGTGTTGAGAGGCCTGTGATATCTTGTTCTATTTTGCTAATTTTGTCTCTTAAGGTGTGCTTTCTCTTTTATGCAGGCTCCTTTGGTGCAAAAGATCTGTAGATCCACCTCCAGGATCTCCATTTAGGGCTGGGAAGGACTCCTGCCTGAAACCCTGGAGAGCTTCTACCGCTCAGTGCATATGACAAGAAGCTAGATGGATCAAGTGGCCTCACACTGAATAAGGAAGCTTCCTATTTTTATGTTACTTACCCTAAAGTGAGAAATGAGACAAGCGTCAGGCAAAGTGGGGAAGACACGTGTGATTTTGGATGGAAACTGGCATTAAAGCCGAAACTTGCCAGGCAGTTCTAAAGTTAAGGCAAGCATCTTGGAGGCTATCCCTGTAGCAAAAATAATTATATGGGGAACAGTTCTTGACATTCACTGGAGCTGCAGGAAGCATCTTAGCCTGCAACACCCTAGCAAATGCTCATTGGGTCCCGTGAGAGGTTACGGTGCTAAAACCATTAAAAAAATATATATTTTCAAAGACAATGCCTAGAGGTGGGCTGCTACTGTTCGCACTTCACAGACAAGTGTAAACGCCATCCATTCATCCATTTCTCATGTAGTACCAGAGTGATCCAGTTCTGGTTTTCCCTGATAGGAGACAAGTAAATACTGAGTCCATGCTAGCCCTTTTTACTTGATAGTTAATCAAACCTCCAGAATGTCATTCCTTCATCCTACTATTTCTGAGTTACAGTTTATACAACATGGCAAAAGTCTTGGGAGTAGTATGCACTGGGCTGCCAAGAGATGCAACCACAATCCCATCTGTACCTTTTCAAAAAGGTGAAAAATTCCTAACTTGAGCTGCAATACTGTGATGTGTGTGGATCTTTCATTGGACACTAAACAGCAGCAACAATTATGCAGCTAGACAATTGTCATGCTATGCGCATTACAGTGAAAGTCCCTATACACCTGTGAGATTAATGCCATGAGATGCTGGCAAGTTTCGAAAGCAGCGTATTCTGTGTTATCACACACAGCCAAGCCTCTTATTTAGAGGTTCTGCAATTCATCCCCTTCCTTATTCCTCACATACCTTTACAAGTATATGAATTAGAATTCCCTATGCAATGATGGAAAAGTTTATCAAATTTCCAACAAAACTATTTAAAACTTTTAGGAGGCTGGCTAATTTATTTAAGGAATAAATTAAGCTGCCTAATTTATTTTAAGCACTGAATTGAACTGATTGACTCATAAGTTCCAGTGCTACCTTTTTAGGAGCCCGGACAAGTACACTCTCAGGGTTTCCAACCTGCCCCCAGTTATGAAACCAGACTTTGAGTCCATAAGAGCACCTGGATAACAAAGGCCTTGACAGAAATTGTGAAAAAACATTTGCTGCTCCCCTTGTGAGAGAAGTGTGAAATAGTCTCATCTCCCTCCAGTCCCAGCCTAGCCTGAGTGGGGGTGGGGAGGGGGGGAGAGGGAAAACCACACATAAAAGATCAGAGTGGCAGCGAAATCCAAAAATTACTTATGCACTGTGTGATGAAGTACTTTCTTTTGTCTCTCATGAGTCCTGCAACTCATCAGTTTCACTTATCAAACCAACAGACGGTTGGAAGTACTGGGATCCAATGAAAATAAGGTTATCAAAAAACAAATTTAGAAGCTTAAAAGTTAAATGGTTTTCAGCAGTAATGTTTAAGTTAAAAGAAAAGAAAGGGCAAAAATTAAATTAAATTAAGGGAGAGGACTTGCTGAATAAATAACTGGAAACTGGAATACAGAAAGGGGAGGTAGGAGGAGGTCAGCGAACTAAGGTATAAGAAAATAAGGGATTGAAATTATACTTGTTTTTTGTCTGTGTTTTGTTTGTTTGTATATATAATTTTTGAAAATCTCAATAAATATCTATTTTAAAAAAAAGGAAGTACTGGGATCCAACTCAGCTTGCACTGAAGGCTGACATGTGCATGCAAAAGAGGAGAGTGAGGAAAAACCCTTAAAGTTTCCTAGACTGCCCTTTCTGACCTAACCTGTGCTGACCTTCCCTCCGGTACTAGATTGATACCCTTAGGGTTGCTGACCTCATTTCCTACTTCCTTCTCCTTCATCCTCACCTTGGAAAAGGAGACATCTACTTTCGGATCTCTCTGCAGGCAAGATGCAAACATAGCTTGAGACGCAACAGCAAGCACAGCTCACTGCATCTCCCAGGTTAGGCAGAACTAGGATCTTTCCTGGTAATAAACGGAGCTTTCTTATTTTCCTAAACTCAGAATCTTAGTGTGACTATATCCAGGGTAAAGTGTGCTCTTCCAATTCAGTATTAAGTTTGACTTCTGCTGAGTTTTTTAACTCCAAATGCCAAAATACTTAGAAACCTGATTCCCACACTGGACAACCACATGCCTCTGAGAAGCCCACAAACAGGACCAATATAATGCAAGAGGGATGAAAAGAAGATGTCCGTATCTCTTTTCTTCACTGTCATATTTTCTAAACTAAAAAAGCCCCAAATGCTGGATTATGGACACCACGTGCACAACGTATTTGCAAAAACAAACCAGACCTCTCTTCCATAAGTGAAAGTCTTGTCCTCCATAAGGTTTAAGACATAAAATTCATGCACTAAGCTCACAGATAAAGAGAAGGGTTAACACAGCCGAGTTAAAACCTGAATTCCCAACACTTACGCGAACATCCGAAGTTCCCTGCTCTGCTGGAGAGATTTCTTCTGAGCAGTTCTGAAGTTTGTACATCCAGTAATTCTTTGCAGTGATGATGAAGTTCAAAGGCAAGAGAGAGCTAGTCCCCAGAAGGAAGAAAATAATGTAGGTGCCATTGAAGTGATCTTTAGGCTTGTGAAAACCGTGTCTGTTTCCCTCTGGCTCCTCGAACAGGGGTGTCTCTTCTTGGGTAGTGACATCCACTGGTTTGTACAAAGAGTTCGCACTGTGGTGGTAGTCATCTTGCTCCTCCAAATCAACAGCCACTTTTAGGATAAATTGAAGATGTGCGAAAGTTATGGTCACATAGCATGACATTGTCACTAGCCCTTTGACCCCTATAATAATACCAGTCTCTCTTACAGGGATATGGTACACTGAGAGAATGTGCACCTCAACACTTCAAGCGAGCTATATAAATGCTTATTAATATTAAGAAATACAACCCATCGGGTTGCCACAGAAAGCTGCAGCAACAGTTGCAAGCATCCCAAATAAATCTGTGTTAAAAGGACAAGAGTTCCTGAATTCAAAGAAACTCCTTCGGTGTTCCAGAACAGAAGTAGTTAGTGTAGTTAATGCATAATGGAACACTGAGGCCCACTGCAGCCTAAACAAGTCTTTAGAAGGGCCTGTGCAAAATGTTCTTATTTAAAACAATGTTAAATATATTCTGAAATATTCACATGGTTTTCAAACAGTATTCACGGAGTTTGCTTTTGCTTTACTGTATGAAATAGTTGAACTGCTAGCTGCCGTGAGTCTTCAGGGAAGGCAGGGTGGAAGTTTGTTTAAAAGTTTGTAAGAGAGAGAACAAAGTGAAGGGACAGCATCATGTGGAAGTAGTTACCTTAGAATTAAATTTTTGATCAAATGACTCTTGTTAAGTTTTTAAGCAATCTCCATTCTTCTAAGCCCTCCTGTCCAGGTCATCAAAACAAGAATTAATGGACTAGGGAGAGAGTAGAAGAGGTTCCCTTTTGAAATATGTGGCTGAAGCACGTTATTCCTGGGAGAGCTGGGGAATATTTTGAGGCCAACCCACAGTGAAGAGAAATGGCAAAATGACATCTTTCATTGAGCCAATCAGTCGCTCAATAAGATGTGGAAGCTTTTTAGTTACACAAAAGCGCTTTGCCGGAAAGCAATCGATGCTTAATGTATGCTCGGTATGATTAAAAGAAAAAAGATATGCCACATGGGCAAATAAACTCTGGGAGCCAATCCAGGAATTTCCTTTCCTTTCAAGAAAGATGGGCTCTCACGGAAAGTCCCACCTACAATACAAACCTAGCTTCACTGCCTAAAAAAATGAATTATGGAAGACATCTGTAGGTCATCTCAGGACTTGGGATTTGCAAAACACAGCATTCTTCACACTTTTGGCCTTTTGACACTTGAGAAACTTATTTTTTTTAGGCCCCACTCTATTCTTGCGACTGCAATTTGCTTTAAAACGTTTTAAATACTGTATTTTTAAATTGCTGTCACCTGCCTTGGGACCTTATGGTAAAGGGTGGATAAGAAATGGAATTAGTATCATTAATACGCTGCCCAAACCCTTTGGGTACCCAGCACCCTTGACCAACCTAGGATACTGGGCAGCTGAGAAGAGGCTATTTGCTGTTCTCTCAGAAAACATGTTTTGGCCTGGCTTTGAGGGGGACCCACAAAATGCATGTTGGGTCCCCCTCAAGCCTTACAAACCCTGATAGGCAACACTAAGAAAGCCAAAAGTAAAAAAAAAAAGTCTTGGTGAAGCCTCTCCGTAGGAAAAATCCTGGTCCCCCCCCCCAAGTGGCAAGAGAGAGCGCCTTGGTCTCGACTGAAAAGGTGCATCTTGCGAACGGGAAGCTGCCTGGGCCCCCAACTCCAGGAGTGCGTGGCAGGAAATGCACTCTGCACATGCTCCGTGCTGCCGCCGGCAAACACCCCAACCTCGGATTTCACGGCGAGTTTCCGAGACCGAAACAAAGTGCGGCGGGAGGAGGAGCAAAGGCCGGAGGAAGAGGAGGAGAAGCAGCAGGCGGAAAAGGAGTCGCAGGTAGAGAGCAAAGGCGAAGAGAGGCGCAGCCGCAAAACCCCCGGCGGAAAGGTCCCCGTGGCCTGAGAGCCCCGCGGAAGAAGGCGCCACTTACTGTCGCCGGCCCTGCGCGCCTCCCCATCTGCTCTGAGCCGGGCCTTCCCCAAGCACAGGCTCCGCCGGCCCTCGCGCCAAAGCCACGCCCGCCGCCGCGCAGCGCCGCCTCCTCCGCTGCTCCCTCCTCCTCCTCCTGCGCGGGGGCTTCTGCGAGGGTCGAGCAAGGGCTGCTCCCTTCATCCCCCTTTCATCTCACCCGGAAGGTGTTCCTTAGCCCTTCTTGGAAATAGGCTAATTTTTTTTTTATAATACTACTAATAATAAGCATTCCTTTTGTGCGCAATGGGCACAGGTCACGACTGCTGCCCTGATTCAGGAATCTCTATCTGGATCTAAGTATATCAGATCAGTTCCCCCTAAAATATTTCAGGGCACCCAAAAATTGGTGGGCATGATATTGCCATTCAAATAGGGTGCGCGCGTGTGTGCACTGTGTCATGTGATCATACCTACCCCTCCCCGAATATTTTATTCAAGTTGGCACCCCTGATTCATTTCCAAAGCTCCTTCCCCACTTGCCCTCACTGCACCTAACACTCAGTTCAGGAATCCCATGTATTTACAGTGAGACTTCCGGATATACGACGATAATAATAATAATAATAATAATAATAATAATAATAATAATGATGAAGAAACAGGGGTCCTGCAGATGCCTGGTGCCAGACTCCGCCTATAGATTCTTGGGTGCTGGGGACCGACTGGCAGGCTGGGCTTGTTTTTCTGCCAGGCAAAAGGGCAGAGGGAGGTGATGGCCCTGCCATTAAGTGACCTACAAGACAAAATGTGATTTGAAACGCAGCAGGGGAAAATAAGCTCCCTGCGCTTTGGGCCACTACTGTGTAGATAGCCTTAGTGTCACCATTTACTGCAATCAGTGGACTCTTCCAATACAGGTAATACATGTCCTGCTTTCCCCAACTGCTTCCTCTTTAATCTTTAAGGATCTTAATAATTTCTAGACAACCTGCTGTGTAGAGTAATTTTTTACACATACTCTTACATTGAGCCAAAATGGGGTTATAGATGTTAAGAAGAAATGTTTGTTATGTTATGTTTTAAACCTATTTCTCCAGTCTAGTCCCCTTGGAGGTGGTAAAACTACATCTAGGCCATTATCACTTCAGATTGATTTTTTTCTTTTAATCACTGCACATAGAAAATTAGCATCTCAAGGGAAAGGTTGGACTAGAACCTTTCTTCCTGAAATCCAATTTTCTGTCTAGAGAGGATTTCTTAAAAATGCTGTGCCTGCAGTCTGATATGGTACAACCCAGACAGGTTTGCTCTGTGAGAATTAGGCCTCAGTCCACACTTTTTTAAAAAAATAGCTGTTTCTCTTCCTCTTTAGGATAATTTCCCCTCTGCTGGTCAAATGATCTGAATCAGCACTGTCAGGAGGTATTAATATTTGTTCTAGATGGGTTGCCCAGCTGTGGGTTGATGAGGCTCTCTAATGGTACAAAAAGAGGTTTTGTTCAAATCATTGGGTGTTGATGGTGTTGGCCGCAGCCAATAAGAGGAAGATTGTGACTTGCGTCTTGCTTGCAAACACTCCTAGGCAGTTCACTTGGAAATAAGTTGTTCTGATGTAACGAGACTGACTCCAGATTCTTTACAGACAGAAATTAAGGTTACAAACCTGACATATGCTTAAACCTACTGGTTTAAATGGGCTTGGACGCCCCCTAATCTTCCATGAGATAGGACTGAAAATGAATGAAATTTCATGGCATAGAGATGCAATGATGGGGAAAATTTCCCGTTTTAAGTTTCAAATACGAAAGCAGACTTAAGGTCGATAAAGGCACACACAAAGTTTGATTGCGATTGACAGCATATTTTTGTATGAGATGATTATACATACAAAACTGCACAGCTTGGAAACCAATATACTGTATATAAATGCTCTGTATATATTGTATATAAATGCACTGTTCTTTTGGAATTCCCCGAAGCCAAATATATCTAAATAAGTTCAGATATATCTGAGTCATGGTTATTATTGTTTTTCATTGATAATTAGGTAGGGTGTCACAGTGTCCTTCTAACATCTGGAGCGTACATGTTGGGTAGCCAACATGGTGCCCCTCCACATGTTGTGGACCACAACTCCCATCATGTCTGGCCATTCTACATGCTGGCTGGAGCTAACAGGAGTTGTAGCCCAAAGCAAGGAGTGAGAGCCATAGCTCAGTGGTGGAGCATCTTCTGTGTGCCAAAGGTTCCATGTTCATTCCCTAGCCCTGACAGTGAGTACCGATTAGATGGACTCAGTATAAGGTAGCTTCTTATCTTCTTTTTCCTATCTGGAAGACACCAGGGTAAGAGACTGGGAGAAAAAAGGAATACTCCCAGGTGAGAGCTGCGAGGGCCCACCACTTTCTGTGTGAGACCAGGGTTACCTTTAAGAGAGGACTCTGCATTTTCTCTTTCTGTGTTTTGTTTTTATTTAGATTAGTTTCCTTTAACGTGCTGCATTTTGAAATAGCTTTAATTAAATCTTATTTTTTAAAAGTCTGTGTGTGTTGGTAGATTCTAACACTGAAAGCATCTGTGAACGACAAATACCAACATCCTCTGCACTGTACGCAAATGCATAGTGGATCAATACCTGTGTAGAAAGGGTATAACTTGCCCTTAGACGCCTCCTTCTTTGTTGAAGAGATATCAGAATGATTGCCCTCCAGAGCTAACAAAAATAACTCAGCAAGGCTGCAAATGGTTTTTGTTTTCCATCAAACAGACAAAAGAGAAACTTCTGCATGCCCCTAAAGCAGGTTACCAAATGGAGACATGCGTAAAATTAGAAGAAATCCATAAGAGCACAGTGGCTTTCTTCAACGGCATGGCCAACCCAGGCCACGAGAGCACCCCAGGAAGAGATTGCTCAGCCTGTCTTGGCCTGTAAGCCATCAGCTCAGAAGGGACAAGCTTGATATTTCCAAGCTGCTGTGGTCGATCATGTCAGAAAAGGCACTGTTGAAAAAGCGCCTCAGATCAGATTAGCACAAGAGACTGTGACAGCCTGCCAGGGTAAACAATACAATTAGGGTGGGTAGCCGGGAAAACCTGCATTTAGCCCAAGCTGTTCTGGTCCATCAAGTAAATATTACCCATTAAAAACTGCTTAGAAAGCCAAAAGCTGGATGTATTCAATCAGTAATACAGATTTGTCTGGTGGCCTGTAACAGCTTTTGCAGGCTTTCATACACTTGTAATATGTATTTTCCCGCTGATAATTTGCTTTGGTTTACCTCACATTCTTTTCCTTAGCCAGCTATGGCCACTGTTCACAAAGTGTCAGTGTCTTTTCAGTCTTACTACTGATTTTAATTCATTTTGGGCTACTTTGAAAAAACCCCAAAACTTCCTGGTTTCCCTCTCAGCAGATCACACACATTATAAGGCTGAAAGCCCATACAGAGGTTCGATAATCTGTGCTAAGGTTCTGCACACAGAGTAATGTTTGCCTAAGCAAACCCTATTTAGATGAGTGGGACTTACTCCAAATCAGGTAACTTGTGTTTCTCCTGAGAGCTGCATTCCCTTGTGGTGAACAAGGCCAGAGACACTGCAAATTCTGCATTTCTACAGTACATTTCTACACCCTGCCCATTCCTGCCTTTCATTCAGACAAGCAAGAGGTGTTATCAGGTCTTAAAGACACATTCCAGCCAGGCAAAAATTCTTGAGATACATAGCAGGGCCAGCGAGGGGCGTGGCCTAGAGAGAAGGGGTGTGGCCTGGGGAAGAGTGCTGAGGGCCAGGTGGAGGTCTGCATTTGTCTCCCAGGGCCTGACGTTTGCCACCTGGTATACAGTGGTACCTTGCTTTACAACCATAATCTGTTCTGGAGGTCCGTTTGTAAACCAAAACAGGTTGTAACCCAAGGCGCGTTTTCACCAATGGGGCCTCCAAAAAATATTTGTTCGTAATCCCAAAGAAATGGGTTGTAATCCAAAAAAGGGTTGCAAACCGGGACACGCACTTCCAGGTTTGACGTGTTTGTAATCCAAAACGTACGCAAACCAA
Organism: Podarcis liolepis; assembly: GCF_965112155.1. Classification (NCBI taxonomy): domain Eukaryota; kingdom Metazoa; phylum Chordata; class Lepidosauria; order Squamata; family Lacertidae; genus Podarcis; species Podarcis liolepis. The sequence continues at coordinate 33,529,099 of NC_139556.1, forward strand.
GGTACCACTGTATACTATAGGCAGGTTAATAGGATTGCAGCCAAAATGGACAGATGCAGTGGGGGTCTGCACACCAGTAGTACAAAACTGGCTGCTTCACTTAAATAACAGAAACAGGACATGTCATGTGTGAATGACCTTGCTGTACCTGTTAGGAGGCATACAAAGGAAATCACTCATGGTTACTGTTGAATGAATCAATGTAGAGGTGTTTGAACCCCTTCCCTGAAATCTAAAATGGCACCCCAGCATGCATCAGAGACTTGTTTCCTTCCCTTTTGCCCAAGGACGTTAGTTTACTGCCAAAGCCCCCTATTGCAAACCCAGTTCTCTGCCAGAAGAAGAAAACAGGCAAATGCCGTCCATTATTGCAAATGGAATTTGGCTATTTGGTCTAATAGCTCAATCAAGCTTAATTCATTAGGTACCATTCATCAAAAGTGGACAATCTTCTCTCTTCCTGCTTAGGCCTACATAAGATGTTGTGTTCTCACCATATAGTTCATAGTAAAGGGAAGGAAAAACAAAGATCATGAGGTATTTGAATTAATAGGGCTGATCTTGAGGGCCATAAGGAATGTGAAGTTGTGAAAGAGTCTCTCATCTTTGCATTCTGCTGCAGCCCTTTTCCTAATTTTCCTCACTTTTCTCTTCTGTCCTCCAGACTTGTATTCGTACTCCACAAATTTCACCCTGAAACATTGCTGAAGCACCTGTATACGTGTTCAAGCATTGCCTAGCCACAGACCAAACAAGAAGAGGTGGCACAAACTTAGCTTTCCCTTTGTCTATAGTCACTGATTTATCCTTCACTGAAGATAAATATGTAGGTAATACTTGCTGAGCAAATGTGCACTGGGGCCTAGTAGTTGTGCAAATTGAACTGCGGCCTAGTAGTTCTGGTCTCAAGGTATCTGTCACACTTTGCCATGTTTGCATCGTATCATTAAGTATTGGTGCTTAAGGGACATTTGGGTATTGCTGAAGATTCAGCCATTGACATTTTTAGCCACACTGTGGTCCACTGAGAAACCAACATTTATTTGGCAATTTATTGTTCGTGGTCCAGACCCCCCCCCCCAAGGCTCAGGGTCTGGGCCTCAGCAGTTTTGTAGTCACCTACATGCAGAAGGCCTCAGGTTCAGTCTCTGGTGTTATGTACTGAAGTTCTCACCCTTGGCCAGCAGGGGGATACTGTAGATAGTTTTCACTTAGGTCCACATATGCAAATAAGGGATTGAAAGTGACGTTCAGTGATTGGATAGTTACAGAAAATGGTTACTGTTGCGTTCTAGTGGAGCACTATATAAGCAGGCTGGCCGAACCCTTCAGTTCAGTTCTCTTCTGGCCTGTGAATAAACAAGAGCTGTTTGAAGAATCGCTGTGTCGTCTGATATGTTCACCCACAACCTAACATCTAGCATCTCCAAAAAGGACTGGAGGAGACTCCTAACCTGCAGTCAGTCCGTATGGAAAGTACCAGTCTGAATGGACCAGTGGTATACTGATGGACTTGATATGCTGCAGCTTGATGCTGCTCTCTGCCTCCTCAGTATCTGCCGCCTGAGGCAGCTGCCCCCCTCTACTGAATGGCAAGGCAGGTGCTGGGTAATGGTTCAGATATTCCCCAGGATCCTGCCCTCAGTGCTAGTAGTTAAAAGCAGTGCCTATAGCAACTTGTGGCTCAGAGGTTGTGAACCTGTAGCCCCGGCTCCAAATGCAGACTCCGTAATGGAGGCTGCCCCTAAGCTGCCGGTGCAGTGGAAAAAAAGAGGCTTACATTGTTCTGTAAAACAAAACAGGGTTGCTCAAGAAGACAATAACCTTCTTGAACCACCATTCCCTGGGAGCTAATTTGAGCTTTCCCCAAGAGCTTGCTGTGATATCTTTAACACAAGATCATTGCACTTAATATTGCAATAGTTGTGGCCATCTCTGATACATTAAGGAAGCAAATATGCTTCTCAGCCTCTGTTAAGAAATGTCAGACCGCACCTAATGTTAGCCAAAGTATTAAGCAGCCGGGTAATATAATAAATATTTAATAGATCTATGGCTGTGACTTCTGATCAAGCAGGAGCGATGGAGTTAGCCCCCTTCACCCTATCCCAGCATAATAAACTCACTGCAACGGATCAGTGGCGGAAGAGCAATGCTGCCACCGTATGGACCACTTGCATAATGGCAAACTGCAAAGTGTTTCAACTGGATCCTCCCTGTTTTATGAATTAGAAGGGGAACACCATAGGAGCTGAAGATGATATAGTCCAGTATTCGTGTCCAACAATACTTATGAGAAAACAGTAAAGGAAATTTTAAATTGCCTTGATTGAAGCATAAGTAAGAATGCCAAAGGAGAGAAAAGAAGGAAAGTTAGTTGGATTTCAATAGTTAAGCCGGTTTTATTTATTTAGAGCTAAGCTGAAATTGCTCAGTTTTTTTAAGCAAACAATTTCACCAGTGCTGAAAAACAATGTGTACAAGCAGAGTTTATTAGGAAGTTCCCTATATGCAAAGTCTAGCTGATTTCAGGAGAGGGAGAGGACTTGCACACTATCAGAATTCATAGTTTGTCTTTCCCTGCCTCCCGGAAAATCAAAATGGAAAAGTACTCCGAACAGTTCTAATAATGCTATTAAAAAACTGCAGCCTTGAGGAAGTACCACTGCAATCCTGAGGTGACTTCATTGGAAACTACCTGTGAGAACGTTGGCTTCTGGGTAACTATGGCTTAGCTGATAATTATATTGAACACCAACAATATGATAGATGACCACTGAGGCTGTTTAGGTGCTAATATTGCCCTCTACCTAAACATATGGCTCCTGGGCTGGATCCCTCAGCCTACCTGTCAGCACTAAAAGTGCCACCCAAGTCCCAATCTTACCTGTGTAGCAGAGAGCTTTCTTTTTTCTTTTATTTTGACAAAGTATTAAAAATAAATAAATAAGAATAAAAATGTGCACCCCACCCCCGAGACCATTCCATTGTAACTATCCAACCTCCCAAAATTTCAACACCTTTTGCGATGGTTTTGACCCCTTTCCATTTTAGCAGAACAAATTCTACAGACACCTTCCATATCTCCTCAAAATCATTTCTCCTGCATATTCCCCATCTTACCTTAATCGCACATGTTAATTTATCAGGGAGCTTTCTGTCCACTGGGAGCTAAACTAACGAGTCACACACAGTTGGTTTTAATTTTAAACTTTTTATTAGACTAGGAAATATAATTTATTGCATAAAAATTAATTTGTTACAATAGGAATGCTAAACCTTATTTACAGTTCTTAGTTTACAGAATAAACAGACACGTGTTTTGAGGATGCTTCCGGACCCCTCCCCCCACCAAAAAAACCCCCACCTGGACGTATAAATATGAAAACAGAATGGAGAGCAAGAGAATGAAGGACACTCTTAAGGGGAGAAAGGAAACCGTGGTTTGCTTTCACCCAAACGATGGCATAGGCTGCCCATGTCACAAAGCTCAGTGTGACCACAGAGAGCACCTTAAGAGACAGTGGGGGAGGGAGAAAGACAGGCACAACCCTTCTTTGTGTGAGCAGAGGGTGTTTTCCAGGCAAAAGGGCTCCCTGCTTGGTCAACATACACTCTTCTGAACAAGAAGCAAAGAGAAAAAGGGTGAACTCTGCACACTTCCTGACGCTGCTCCCTATTGCACACCCATGGATCCCTAATCTGTTATATAGTACTGATCTCTCTCTGTCACCCACCCACCCACCCCAGATTTCTACTTCTGAATTCTCTCTCTCTTACACACCTGCATGCACATATCTGTACATCCAGTATCCAATTCACACAAAAGCAGTGAGTAAAGACTAGAGCAGGTTGGCCTCTTAACAGATCACTCTCTCACCACCAGCTCCCTCAATTTATATGGCAGGCCCACCCATGAGACCATGTGAGGTGACTGCCTCAGGCGGTAAGACCCACAGGGGCAGCAGATCCTGATGTAGATCTTTATTCCTCCCCCTGTTCCTGATGTAGATCTTCATTCACTCCTTCTTCCCTGGCAAAGAGGGGGATATCTATTTGTGGTTTGTCTCAGGTGCCAAAATGTCTTAAGCCAATATGAATTTACATCACTATGTGTACAACTGAGTTTCATATATCTCCAACTTCTCCACCCACCCATCCCCCAGCCACACGATCGCATTGGCTTGCGGAAGATACACAGTAAACAGGAGCTAAGCACATTCACCCCAGATATGCGTTAAAGGTCTTAAGGTACATTCAGACATATAGAGGAAGTGGCCTGCTTGCATGAACTGGTCTCTGGATTAATGCAGGGATATGCTCAGGCGACTGAGAAAATTGTGAATGGGCGGAAACCTTCACAGATTCCATGTGGCCACGTGACCAAAGCAAAACAGGGACAACAACAGAACATGAGAAGCAATATTGGGTGGGGGGTGGAGATGCAGAGAGAGAGATGCATGCACTTTTAACACGCTCTGCTCCTGGAATCTAAAGGCAGGTAATTTTAAAACTTATCAGCCTATTTCTACAGAAAGTAGTAACGTTCACTTACTTAGCTAAACAATTCAAAGCCTAAGTGTCTAATTGTGTTTCCAGCCTGAACCTTTAACTTAATTGACTAAATGCAATTCTTAAACAAATCACTCTGATGTACACCAAGAGATCAGGTTAAAGACTGGAGCCTTCTTTTTAAATTTCTCACAAATTCCTAATGCAATCTCCCTTACGGCCTCACCTTTATAAGTGGAATGTGTAGATGAATTTATTCTATTCAATTTATCAGCAAGCAGTTCAGTCATATAATATATAATATTCCAGCTAGCTGAAAATGTTACAAAAAAATCTATGGTGCTCTCATCTGATGCCGTGTTGAAGGAAAGCAATGCCTGCAGCTCTCCCCAAATACCTTGTGGTTAAATGATTACAGTATCTATTTTTGATTGAGGATTGATTTTCTTTTCTTTTACTGCCACACAGGAAACAAGCACTAATAACTTCGCTCTAAAAACAAACAAACACACAAAACAAAAAAAGCCCAGATGCAATTCTCAGAAAGTTCATCATTTGGTTCCAAAAATCTGGATATTTTTCCAGATTTGTATATTGCATATGAGATCCCTGACAACTACGATGTGAGAAAGAAGAAAGTATGCCCTACCAATGGGTATATAAACTATATGAGAGAGTTACGGACCCTGCATCAAGCAGGTCTAGTCCTTTAAAAATATTTGTCAGGTACAGATAAAGATACCCAAGGTCTCCAAATCCATGGTCACTAGAAGCGCCATCAAAACCCGCAAATACTGACGTGTTCTATCTTGTATAGATTGCACCATACTCTTGAGAGACCTGAGCTGCAACAGGCACGTTGCTTTGGTGTAAAAGAATTTGAAGAAGCGTATAGTTTGGACTAGGAGGTTCTGTGCACCAGAACCCTACAAATGACACAAATTCACAAAACATCCGAAAAGGTTAGAGAACAGGGCTGCAGAGCTAGCAAAAGTGACTTCTTGCCTGAGGAAGAGAATGAGTGAAGAAAACTTCACACCTTGAAAACAGGCCCTGCGTTTGCAGCGCTTCACAAAACACACACACACACACACACACACACACACACACACACACACACCACCCTCCTCCATGGATTTGCCTTCTGTGTAAATGTCCAGGCTCCAAGCAACAAAAATGTCTTTTTGAATTAAGAGTCCACGTTTAGCATTCTATTTGTTTTCTCACTGTAAGTGACCTCTAAACAATGGGGCTATATATTCTGGTTAAGCAGGCATTGCCTGCAAACTATCTGCAGTCTCTGGGTTCCTGTATGAAATGTTTACTGTCATTACAGGAACACGAGGCAGCAACTAGCTTTCAGCGCCTTCCTTGGGCACGTAGATAAAAAAATTGAATCCTGAGAAACGACTGCAGCGATGGGGAAGCTGCTGTTTTCATATGTTGTTTGGCCCTCTGTGCCAGGATAGGCAAAGGTCAGGGACCATGAGAGTCCAGCCACATCTGGAGGGTCAAAGCTCCCCCTTCCTTGAACTACTGGTTGTCAAGCTGCCACATAAAGACATAACGTTCCAATCACGTTCCCGCTCCCTGAGTAGGTGTGCCATTCAATTTTTTTGTTTGTCTTCAGCACTTGTCTTTCCCCAAGAGCATGCTACCGTTTAAGGAGAATGAGGTAATTGCGAGGGTCTTCTGGTGCAAGGCTTGCTATGTCGTGCCATGTCTTTAAAGTTATTGCCTACGAACGTGTCCTCGTGGGAAGGAAGAAGAGTTAGGAATGAAAGGATCAGCATGATGAGGCAGTACTGCTCTTGGTGCCATGCTATGCTTTATGGAAGAAGACAATCTTTTTAAGAGGTAGTGACTATAAGAAAAATACCCTGCAACTACACAGTGCTTGCAACAACCTGAAGAATAACGGATAACCAAAGGCCAATGCAAATAGAAATATATACATATATAAATATATACGAAAGTAAGGTAATACGGGTGCATTTGCATTAGAATTTTACTGCTGGAACTACCCTTATACTGCAAGGTTTGTATCCCTTAATCTTGGTTCTGTACCAAATCTAATTTTCTCATGGTGGAAAGATCTGGCAAAATAGAATAGGCAGCAATGGCAAAACTGAGACCTACATTCCTACTGCCAGCTCAAAAAGCTGCTCCCTATTAGTTGTAATTCATATCCGAGTACACTGCAGACGTCTAGCAAACACTGCCAGCTGCTTTCTCCTGGGATAATGAGGGCTAGAAACCTCATTGAAAGGAAAGTATGAAGAACTACCTGAACTGGGCACTGTGTGCTCAGCAGCTGCAAATCTTTAAAAATATTTCCTGCTAAGAGGAAATGAACTTCTGCTGCATTTCCACCTAAGATCTTGTTGCCATACATTTAACAAGTTTTTTTTTTAAATCATTACGCCTGGTGGCTGAGTTTATTAATAACTTATTTCAATCTGGGGCTATTCAGACAATATCCTTCCCTCTTTTCAGTAAGCTATCACATACAAGGGAGCCATTTGCATTGCTCACGAATACTCATTTAACGTTTTTGTTGTTGTGTAATTTACTTCTCTTCTAATAGAACGCCTGCGATATAGAGAAAAAGGTAAGGCACTGCAAAGCATTACCGAAAGAAACAAAAATTATCACAACGCCACCCATTATTAGCTTTGAGTCCTTGTGGAATTCTGTAGCTAAACTGTCTGGAATGAGAGTCACCTATAACAAGCTCAGAGATTCCAAATCTCTCTCCCTCCCTCCCCCCCCCCTCTCACACAAACACACATGGGTGGGCTAACCACATACATTATTCCAACATGATAATATGACACTGTGGCTTCTAATCTTCAAGCAAATGTTCCCTCCTTTGATCATGAGGTCTAGGAACAAAAGAGAAAAGTGTGAAGAATTTAAAACTCAAGTGGCCTGGTGTGCACGTCACATCAAACTATAGTTAAAATAAACTATGGTTTAATGTAAATGAGTCAAAGTGTTCTCATGCTGCTGAAATTGCTGGCACTTTGCTCTTCTTCTCTGCCAGCAAGCCAACCACTGTCTGGCTTGTCATATCATCCAAACCTGGGACCACGGTTTGTTTTCCTCCTAGCAAATCACAGGCAGAAACCAAGATTTGTTCTTGGTGTACCTCTTGTGGCTTGTTTGGGAGCAAGCAAACCATTATCCTGGGTTCCTATGTCAAAATTCAGACTGTGGCTTGTTTCTTGGCTGTGTGGTGGTAGAAGCAGCAGTGGTAGAACCAAGTGCCCACAATTTTAGTAGTGTAGGCTTGTTCACATTTAACTACGGCTGAATGTGGCATGCAAACCAGGTCTTTGAGATACTCCTGTGTAGCGGCTGAAACATTTTTCTCAGATTTATTTTTAATGTCACTCGAAACACAGCTCAAAACAACACTGGTGGGAAGTTTCTGCTCCTCCAGTTTGAACCGTCACCATTAACATTTCTTATTCCTCTCAAAGAACTACACATTAGGGGTATCTTTATTCAGTCCTGGATCCTGTCCTGGTCCTATCACTCAAAAACAGTGGGACTTTTGCTCATGCTTTCAAAAATTCAAAATGGATGTGATGCAGACACTTGAGGATAACTTTACCCACAAGTAGAAGCGGTAGCACACATTCATCTCACTTAGCAGGTGTCATCTGCTTGATGCCTATTCAGACACTGCAGGGAAGTTAGTACTACCTTAAACAGATACTATCTTTCCTACGAGGAAACCTGGAAATAAAGTGTCTCCTATTAGGAACAGGTCTCAGGATGAGGCTCAGAGTGCACAAGTTGTCTGCGGCATGTTCTGGGGCATATGAGAACAATGGCTGACATTCCCCAAGGAAGTGCCCGTGCGCACTAAGAGCTGTTTTGACAGTGGAGCGGACTCCCTTGAAAGATGGTGGACTCTCCTTTCTTGGAGGTTATTAAGCAGAGATTGGATGGATATCCATCACGAATGCTTTAGTTGAGATTCCTGCACTGCAGGCTAGATAACCTTGGGGTCCCAACTCTACGATTCTATAATTTCATGACCTGGATATGGCATTATGTGGTGGAATCCCACCCAAAATTAGTGACAGATTGGACACACCCTTGATTGCTAAGCCTTCACCATCTCAATTGGGATTTTTGAACTCCAGCTTCCTGGGCTGCATAGCATAGCAAGAGTCCTTGTCTCAACCCAACCCCACCCCCACCCCCCTTGGCCAAAAGTCATTCTGAGCACAAGAAAACCTTTTACACATTCCTCAATGGAGCTATCTTGATTCTGGCCTGAGACTTGTTCCTGTACTAACTGGACTTCGTTCTACTGGAATAGCCCACACACGAGGGCAAGTAGGTTATGCAAAGCAAGAGTGGCTCCAAACACAATTGAGACAAGACCAGGAGCAAATACAAGTAGATATTTGGTCAGGCATATCTGGGCACTTCACCAGATTCTGAGGTGGGCCAGAAAGAGTGTGAGGGGTTTGTATTGGTCTGTCAAGAAAGCTCCCCAAGAAATTTCTCTCAGCTTCTTTTCCAGAAACAGGTTAGTTCTCCTGTGAGTGAATTTTCAGACTTATTCCCATTCATTCTGCTATAGTCAGAGAAAGAGATGCAAGCAAAATGTTAAAGAGAAGAAAAAGTTTTCCCTTTAAGACACATATGAGGCTCAGGTCAAATCATCAATCCTACCTGATCAAATTTCATAGGTTACCACTTTAATTGATATTGTGTAATTTTCACTAAAACATCATTGCGTTTTCTCTCTCCCTCTCCCTTTCTCTGAGTGTCATGATACTCTTGCTCTCACATACATGAAAGATTCTTATTGAATTTTTAAAAAGGATGCATCCAAAGATCTGGATAATAAATTACTTGCGTTTCCTAAGAAACTGTTTTCCTTTTTTTCCCTTTTCCATTTTTTAAATGTGTCTTAAAGCTGTTTGAAGCTTTTGACAGGAGTAAGCAGTCTTTTCTAGATTGTACTCGACTCTTCAAAGCATAAATTGCCAGCAAAGAAGAAATAAAGGGAGAACAAGGCAGGGAATGGGAAGAGGACAGGAAAAGAAAAACAAAACAAAACAACCCCAAACCCAGATTCTTAGCAGCCCTCAGAAGCCACACGAGGCAGCAGAAGCTGAGGAGACCACAACTGCCACAGGCTGCGGTCACGGAGAGCAATGATACATTGCTTTTGTGCCCCGGTTCAAAGGCTTTGAGGAGGAGGAGGAAAGGAGTCTTTAACACTTGGATTGCTTGTAAACTGCGCAATATGGATCTCTAAGGCTGATTGTGATTTGAGGAGGGAGGAGTGCGAGAAGGGAGAAGGAACCCCATTCCAATCTCTTCAGAGTTACGCTACGGCTCTGCTTCTTCCTTGCGGCCCTTTCCCCATCAGTTCCCAAAAGGGCTGCTCCCGCCATTTTCTCTCCCTCTCTCACTCCACCTTCCGCTCGGCCATTGCCAGAAGTCTTCTCGAGAGCTGCATCAGCAGTCCCCCTCTGTTGCCATGACAACCAGCATCTCGCTCTTGCCCATCTCTTCCAAGGCACTGGCCAGAGTATTAAGATCCCCATCATCTTGGTGCTGGGCTTCCCATAAGTCCAGGATGACTCCTGTTGGGCTGGCTTTGGTGGCAAAGAAATTCAGATACCTGCGCAGGAAAGAAAACAAATGAGAGAGGGAAAGAGATGGTTGGCGTCAGTGTTTTCCCATTAGATCTCTGTGATATCACGGGGCTCATAATAAAACTTCTTGATGTATTCCCACACGTGAGTTTACAGATCCCATGAAAGCACATAAGGCAGGGATGTTGGGATTCCCATTAGCTCCAGCCAGCAGTCCATCAGCATCTAGAGAGCCACAGGTCCCCATCCCTGAACTAAGGGCTAGGCCTTTAGTGATGACTGCGTGTGACCAGTGGAGGGACGACGACAATTCAGAACAGGACTTGAGGGGGAAACAGAGACGAAGTGCTTGATTTTGGTGAAGCAGCTCCTACCAAGTCTAAAGCATAACACGTAAACTCACACTTTTAAAAAGCTCTTTGGAGCAAGGTAGAGCACGGCATGATTGTCATTCACCTAAGGACACTGGCCAGAACACTGCTGAAGGAGGGATATTATGTACTTCTTTCTGAGTGGACAGCTCAGTTGGTAGAGGATGAGACTCTTAGTCTCAGGGTTGTGGATTCAAGCCTCATGTTGGAGGGGGAAAAAATCCTGCAGGTCGTGGTTCCCTTCCAACTCTATGATTCTGTGATTCTAAAATTAGGCACAACACTTTTTTAAATAAAAAGAAAAGACAAACTTTTAGAGGAGCCTGGAATATACACGAGGAAACCAGGGGTCAGCAGGGTGGGGAAAAATTGATCTGCTACAAATTTTTACTGACATAGAGGAGCCCAGGGTTTCTGCTGACCTAGTTTCTTTGACCTTTTCTGTGATGGTACCCCAAGGGCCCCCGATATCTTTAAACCAAGGCCAATGACACTGACAAAGGCTCCACAGGAAAGCCACTCAGCAAATGAAGGCTGCTGCTTTAACAGAAAATGGATTCTCTAAGCTGCAGCAGTATGGAACTTACTGCTCACAGTGACCAGGGTGAAGCCAAGTGCCTTGCCTGGGCTACATGGTATAGAAGCCCTTGGCTTGGCAGCGGCTTCCCAACTCCTACATCTTATTCTGGGAAACCTCCAACTGGCACCCTTTTCGCTGTTTTAATGAAATATACATCCATGACTATGTTTCAGCAACTGCTTAGAACACCAGCAGACACCAGTCATTCGGGAACTGGCAAGGCACCCAACTGTTTGGGCACATAGCAAGTTCTATTTTATTTTATTTCTGCTCTGAGCACCTGGGCCTGAAGACAAATGAGTGAATCAACATAAGTGGCTTTCCTAAGAGAGTGGCTAGGCTCTGCCTTCCCAGCTAGAGACAGCAATGTTTCTGAATACCAGTTGCTGGTACCTATTTATCTACTTGCACTTTGACGTGCTTTCGAACTGCTAGGTGGGCAGGAGCTCACCCCGTCGCGGGGATTCGAACCGCCAACCTTCTGATCGGCAAGCCCTAGGCTCTGTGTTTTAGACCACAGAGCCACCCGCATCCCCTATATTTTTAGTAGGGCAGTAAAAATGTTCCCTTTCTTACAGATATTCGATACAGGGAGTGTTTGGCTGATAGTTAATGTTCAGTGTTGTTTATGCTTGCTGTTTTATGAGGTTCCCCCCTCTCTTCTAGTGTATTGCACTATTCATTGTCTTCAGCAAGGATTTTGATCCAAGAGGCAGCCCACAGATATCAGAATAAAGAATTAAATAAGTGCAAGCAAGCAGCTCCTTTGGCTCTTGTGTTTCCTGCAAGGATGGCTGCCGGCAAAGCGCTGAAACAAAACCTACCGGTCCATGGAAAGTTTCTGAGCAAGGAGCCGCCAGTCATTTCCTCTGGAGTTGGGGGCATCAAGGCTGTTGCAGATTTTCTGTCGTATCGACAGAGGGATCTTGAAGGCATACGGCCCCAGCTGAGTCGTCAGGGCACTGCCAGGATAGGAACGCAAGGCATCAAAGGAGTTGGAGTTCTGGAAAACAAAAAAGGGCGTAGGCTCACTGGCATCTGTCAGATTTAGAGGCAATTTTTTTTTTTAACTAATTAAGCAAATAAGTTATAAGCTGCCTTTTAGGGCCCAATTCCCCTCCCCAATGTGTTGTAACAAAATGGCAAATATACAACATACAGATAATTAGGCAACCCGGCATGCATGGATGGTCAGAAATAGAAACAATGGGAAAGAGAAGGGTAAATATCATGCCTTTAAAATATGTATCATTGACTTGCATAGTGGCATCACATTCTCCTGCTTCACTGAACCCAGAGAAAAATCACCCTTCGGATATCAACATGCATGCTTGAACAATAGCGGGTCTGGGAGAGTCAGAGCATGTAACCAGGACAGAAGAATTAGGTTGTTTGCAGATTGTTGTTATTTTGCGGCTGGGATTCAGTGGCAAAATCACACTGTGCAATTAAAATGGTCTTGGCAGTCTTGTGCTCTTGTACAAAACTGAACTTTCTGTAGTAAGGGAAGTGATGGGAAAATGCACTGGAAAATGGAATAATGACTGCTTGATGCAACACTATAACCTCCCTGCAAACAAATAAAAATGAATGTTCAATAAGCAGCCGATGCCATATGGCTTCCTCACAAGTGGAAGGAAGGTTGCATTTTCCTGGGTAGGGAACTTAAATGTGTGAGATAATAGGTTCTGCTCTACATATTCCTGCAGGCTACAGTGCCACATCCATGTCAGGGAAAGGCACTAGCAGGCAAGAAGGAATGTGGCCTTCTTTAGCAAGTTCTAGGAGTGAGCAATGGCTCACAATGTGTGTCAGGGAAGATTTTGCCAGATAATTCTAGCCAATAGCTCAGAGAGGCCACTGGGATTCCTGTTAAATTTTATTCTGCTCCACTTGTCTTCTACCAACCAACCACACAGCCTGCTTGCTTCTGCAGCCTGGATCCCCTTGGCTCACCTCTCCAAGGGTAATGTGCAGCTGAAATATCTGCCCTTCTCCTTCCACTTGCCGGACACAAATCTTGCAGGTAAGTTCTGTGGAAGCTGGGCTGTGTCTCTCCAGAGTGAAGGTGCAGTGAAGTGCCCGCTGGCTGCCACTCCAGATATGATAGAAGGGGATTTCCTGCAGCAAATAGTAATAACAATAAATTATTAATAAATAATAATAATAATGACATGTCAGCACACTGGGATGCCATCACACTGGAAATGTGCCAGTTGGTCACTGTGGCAATGGAACAAGTCTACACAACCAGAACAGGTCTGCATGCCTTTTGGTCCTTCAAGTGAAACGCAGCCCACCAGCCAGCTCCTCAACAAAGCACTGATGCATCAACAAACCAGTTCCAGGCTGGTGGGGAGAAAATGGATTAAGGCGCCCCTGGTGGGCTGTATTTGTTTGGCTCGATGGTTCTTAAGTTACAGCCTTCAAGTCCTGCTTGTGGGTTTCATGGACGCATGACTTTTGGTCCGGCACAGCAGGAGTCTTCCTATTCTCTTAAGATGTTCAGGCCTGTTCTGGAAAGCATTGTTGCTTAGTTACAATGATGTGTGCGTGTTTATGCAAAGAGGTCTGGCTGAGATGTTTGTGTTTGTGTGTGTTTGTGTGGAAGGCACTGTGGTCTATAGGTGCTATTCATATCTTTTGTAGGACTCCTAAGCACAGTGCACCCAGGGATGGGCCCATTTAGGGTCTTCCATTCATAGGATAATTTGGGTCTCACACCTGCGTGAGTTGGGTACCACAGGAGACTGGAGAAATGAAAGGACGCCCAACCTTCTAGTGGAAATCATGAAGTAAGGATGTGGGAGAGGACAGAGCAGTCACAAAGTCTTTCTAAGGTATATGAAATGTATCTTCCCCAAAAGCCAGTGACATAATTCTCTTGTGGTACCATTTCACCAAGGATAAATCTGCAGATGAAATATTCTGGAAGAGAACAGTGATGAACAAAAGCAGTTTTGCTGGTGGTCCCATCGAGGCACTCCCTCTGTTGTTGGTATGCTGGCAACCCAGCCACTCACCTGGTACTTGGCCAGGAGTTTGCTCCTCCAAAGTGAATGAGGGATATCATGGATAGAGAGGCGCAAGTTGTGATAACTGTCCTTAAACAGCAGGGGCTTGGGCTCTTCCAACAGGTAGCCACCAAGAGTCCTTTCTAATTCAAGTACTTCCTGTGAGACAAGAGGGGAGGGGAGGAGAGGAAGGACAGATGTGAGGCCCAAGGACAAATGATGGCAATTTAACCAGTGAGCATCTCCTATGCTCCCAGATTGTCATATGCTGCCAGATGGGGCACTGATAAGTCTCTATTTTGCACAGCAGCTCCTGAAGGAGAATTGCTCCTGGTCAGACACTGTATCTCTTCCTTTATCACATTTACCTTTACCACCATCACTGCCACCAGGGCTGCTTGACATGAAGGGGAGAAAATATCACAGGCACTTTAAGCTGCAATAATAAATAGCACAGGCAACTCATTCTGAAAGGAAGCGACTAGGTTCTCTATGTTTCCAGGCTGCTTGCTGGTGGTGGCTCAAGCACTGGATTCCCTGACACTCATAGGTCTAATGCAGTTTACTGGTCATTTGTGGCACAACTCCAGATGTATCTTTCTGGCCATGGGAGCTGGACTTTGCCAGCATCTGGGCTTGGGTGCCTGGAAGCACCTCGTGCTTTCCTTGTGAACATCTCCTCTGCATCCCTCTAGACACTGTCAGTTGGAATTAGATGTAACATTGATTCAACCCAATGTACCGCTATTCCTTTGACTAGTGCCGTAACAGGTTGCGACTGATTGGTGCTATAATTCAAGCCAATCAACCAGAAAAAAAATCCCATCTGGAAACTCATACTCTTTTGACTTAAGTCATATACTCATCTCCGTTTTGGAATTCCAGTATTTTCCCCCTGTATAGTTTTCTGCAGCGATCCAGTATTTCAGCAGACAAACCAGCTCAACAATCCTTTCAGCCCTCACAACGACATCTTGGGGGAAAACAGCAACCCTCTACTTCCTGACAATAAACATGACAATGTGAGAAGCAGAAACGCAGAGCCTTCTTCCCTATGACTCACTGGTCATATCCTAAATCAAAACCTCAAAAAGCTGATTTCTAGAGACCTCTTCTGGCTCTTTCAGGGTATGAAGAGAAGCTAGACACCAACCATGACATCAAGGTTAAAAACACACAATGCGGCAAGATCGGAAACACCAGCTTGATCACTGGAACTAATCACTCTTGTAGGATGAGGGCAGATGGAGATTTATACTTCATTAAGAATGATGGGTCGCTTTCATTAGTCATGCAAAGCAGCGCTACTATTATTGATAGGCTTTGGAAATAACCTGAAAAATAGATATTTTTCAGATTGAGAGCAAGCAGGCAGTTTTCCAGTGGGTCTTTAATCCCTCATATTTTAACTCTGATTGCAAGACAAGCCTTCATATGAAAAATAATGGGTAAGCCTCTAAGGCCTGTAGAATTTCTGACCCACTGTCAGAGCCAGGCAATGCCACGCCTGAACCCAGAGATGCTGTCCTGACGAGCAAGTGAAGGCCAAAGGCCCAGATCCTAGTACCTACAGGCTTTGTACTGCCTGCCAATCATAATGGGGAGCGTGAGCATATTGCACACCCCTGTCTGGTTGTGTGGGTGAGGAGGGCTCTGAATGTGCACAGCATGCTAACATGAAGGCTTCCTTGGAAGTAAGCCCCACTGTGTTCAGTGTCTAAGACTGCAGAGAGATCATTTGCCATAGCAGCAATTGTAGGGGGTGGGGGGAAGCCCTTGTGTTTTATCTTCAAAACAGAGCATAGAACAGTCTCCTTCAGACACCCTTCCTTTCCCTCCGGGGACCTCCATTTAAAGCAAGGAGGCTGGTCTCTGAGGAATGGGTTAAGGGAACCTATTACTGAAACCAAACTGCAGGTCACTTTTCATGGCATTGCATCAGGCAGTTTTGCTCCCCAGAGCAACCCTTTTCCAAGTTGCATCGCACACTCCTTTGACTACCAGCATGGCCATTTTGGGCAGCAGCAGTCCAAAGTAACAACAAATGGGGAAGTCGGACAAGTAGTGCTGAACATGCAACTTCTGTGCAGTTTTTCCTACCCTCTCTGAGGTATGGCCCCAGGCATAGTCCCAGAGCAGGAAAACAAAGAGGCTGACATTTCCGTTAGCTGAAGTTTTATTCCTAGACACTTAAGAGGTGCAGATTCCAAAAAGGTAGGTCATGTTAGGTCTGGTTCCTCAATGCCCTAGTGATGACTTGAATGCAAGGATGATACTATAGTACCAAAGCAAAGAATTTTCACACCACCTCAAACGCAACGCTTCTGAGTGGAGACAGTTCACATGTTCAGTTGCATGTCCCCAAGTGTATAGTCAGCGCAGACTATATTCAAGGCTTTAGTCTGCCGCAGCAAAGAATTCCAACAGAGAATTAAAGATGAGCACACTTTTATTGTGAATTTAGTTTAATGTCTATGACAGCTTTTTTAAAGGTACCGTAGGATGTTCATAGCAAATCTAGGTGTAAAATATAAAATAGGAAACTGCTGTATATGAATCAAACAACTGATTTAATCTAGCTCAGTACTGTATGCCCTGACTAACAGCAAATCTCTAAGGTTTCAGAGAGTTCTCTCTCCAAGCTCTGCCTGGAGACATCTGGGACCTTCTGCACGAAAAGCATGCACCTACCATTGAGCTACGGCTACTACCATCATTCCAGGGAATTTCAAGAAACAAGGGTGGTTCAGACGTGTATGTATATCACTTAATGGGTTGCAGATGGATGCCTTAACAGCCCTCAGTGAAAAATACTGCTCTCAAAGAGCTATGGAAGCCTGGCCTACAATACTTATTTGGTGATGGCTATTTCACACATAGGGACACGGGTGGCGCTATGGGTAAAACCTCAGTGCCTAGGACTTGCTGATCGTATGGTCGGCGGTTCGAATCCCCGCGGCGGGGTGAGCTCCCGTCTTTCGGTCCCAGCTCCTGCCCACCTAGCAGTTCGAAAGCACCCCAAGTGCAAGTAGATAAATAGGTACCACTTTATAGCGGGAAGGTAAACGGCGTTTCCGTGCACAGCGCTGGTGCCTGTTCGCCAGAGCAGCTTTGTCACGCTGGCCACGTGACCTGGAAGTGTCTTCGGACAGCGCTGGCTCCTGGCCTCTTAAGCGAGATGAGCACGCAACCCCAGAGTCGGACACAACTGGCCTGTACGGGCAGGGGTACCTTTACCTTTACTATTTCACTTATGCAAGGCGCCACTTAACTGCATTATTGTCATCAAGTGGTGATTTCGCCCTTAGACGTGCCAAAGGAGAAAAGTGCTTCTAGGAACCCTTTGTTGTTGACAACTCTGGAGCATACTAGAAACATGATGGGTGTAGCCAGGGCAACTGATGCTTAATTGGCCACGGGTCACCTTGTCTTTGCTGAAGCAAAGACTATAAAAAAAAATGGTGCTGATTGCATCGCTGCCTCATGTCTGACCCTCAGTAGCCTATTCCTGTGACTGCAGTTGGTTGTAAATGGTTTTAATTTCTGAAAATTAAATTGTTGTAATCTACCCTGGGACCTGCTGGTGAATGGCAGGTAGTAAATTTAGCAGAGGTAATAAATAATAATAATAATAATAATAATAATAATAATAATACAAAAAAACATGATTTTTTTTTTGAGTAAGTCTATGCCAAAGTCTCAGCTAAAGTGGAGTGATCACTGTGAATGTTAGGATGAGTGAATCAACATTCAGTGTCATGCAGGAAAACGGCTGAGAGATTTTCTTATTGGGGCCGCGGAGTGCAATCTAAAGAGTAGGGCCAGGGGAAAAAGTCAGATGTAGTTTGCATTCAAACCTATCAAATTTGCACCTCCCAAAATAACATGTGAACTGAAATGCAGGCTTTCTTCAAGATTTGCACTTAAACGAGTTCTGTGCTGCACTTATCCAACCAAACGATGTTTACAAAAATGCACATGTTAAGAGAAAGCATGCATAAAAACGAACATACTAATAAAAATTGGCGTACAAAGATGCATTACATATGGGGAAATGGCTTCCCAAAAAAAGTGTATATAAAAATGTGCTTATAAGGAGAAATTCACACTGCTAGAGAAATGCGGAGAACTGAATTTAAGATTGGTAAAATTGATTTATTTATGAAATTTCTATGCTGCTCTTCGTCCGAGGATCACAGGGCAGTTTACCATTCAAATAAATAAAACTGAAATGAGAAACTGAGAGAACTGAAATGGACATATTCCATTTCAACCCTACAAGAATCCCGCCGAATTTTTAAGTTAGCTTCCAAATAGCTACTGGGATCAAGGAGACTGTTCAGAATGGAAAGTTTTCCCATCAGAAAAAAAATAATTCATGCCTGATGAATGGTTTAATTAAGTAGCCAGAAAGGAGGAGGAGTGCAAAGAAATGCAAGAGGGGCAAACTGAGCAATGTTACCTTCAGGGCATCTGGTGTGTCTTCCAGGCAGTATACTTTGACATTGTATTCCAGCGAAGTACAAAGGGTGGGGGCAAAGATGGCGAGCTGGAGTCTCTTGATGGCCGACCGGGAGTAGGACTCTCCCACGAGGACGTATGTCCCAAGCTGGTCTAGCAGAACATGGCAGCACTTAGGTTCCAGCTGGCAGTAGCAGGGCGTGTTTAAAGTCTCTTCATCCAGAGTTACAACTTCCTAAAGGAGAAGAGAGGGGTGGGCAGAGCAAAAAACAGAAGTAAATTTCTTCCTGGTAACTACTTCCATTGGCTGGGGCCAGTTGGTTAGCATGTCAGATTTTTATTGTCTGTATTCAATGCCCATTGCAACGTAACTCAGAAAAACAAAAACTATCCAAGAGTAAGTTAAACAAAAAAAATTTCAGAAATACAAGTTGTCAAAATTTTAAATAGCAAAAGTCCCCAAATCATTTGCATAAAAAAGAAAGAAATCCCATTGGGCAGTCAACACTGTTTTGGATCAAAAGACAGTGACTTTCTTGCTTCTGGTGCACATGAACCAAGCTGAAATTATTATTCAATAGATATGTTTCTCTGTTTACTAGCACCAGGGTTGAGGGTGCTCTGTTTAACAAGAAGTAAAACTACAGTATGGTCACCTAAATTCTGAAATTCAAGAAAACTGAATCCTGCAGCTTGCATAAACTATGCCATGAAGCAAGATTGTTTATGGCTCTTCATTTTTTTGCACAATCTGTTCTGCAACTTTTAACATTGTTTAACATTTTCTGAAATAATTTTGCCCAATTTATTCTGCTATTGTCACTCATGGCAAGGAGGTGAAGAGTTACATAGGGCACTAAAGTCATGCTCTCTTGACGACTGGAAATCTATTGCTCATGTGAGTTCATCAGGCCCTTTCCCCATATTTTCAAGTATATCTTCCCAACCATAAGGGTTAACATTTATTTTTATTTTTTGTGTGAAAGCTGTGATTCTAAGCTAGTTGAATTCTGTGGCTGGTACAACATTCCAGGCTGCAGCTTTTCAGCAGAACTGCCACCACATACGCACAACCCTGATTTATAATACTTCCAGGAGGGCGGCAATGCAATACCTGCAAGGTCTCACCTGCCTTGCATAAATCTGGTGCTGCACTGGCATATATTAGCTTTTTATCGACTTTAAAAATGCTGCTATCCTGACTTTTCACTTCTGCGTTGTAAACTTCCTAGATCTCATGATTCTAGCAATACGTGTTTAAAAGGGGTTTCTCTATCATGCAGTTTTTTAAAGGGAAAGTTCATCATTTTGAGCAATGGGGTTTCTTATCAGCAGAGATTGATTGATTGATAGGAGATGTTACAGAGTTGTGGGGGAGGGAGGGGTGGACGAGAGAAAACAACAACAGAAACCTATCTCCTTACCTTAAAATGCTTTATAACTGATAAATAACCATACATTTTTAAGTAACTGGCTTGACCCACAGATTGCATGCGGTGCCTTCACCAATGGAACAGCTGATTCTGTTCCCAAATCATTATGATGTCTTACCTCCCAGTTTCCTTGGTGGGACTGGGTTTTCAGTTGCAGCATCCAGTCTGGGGAACTGACTTCTGCACAGTGGGGGACGGTGAGGATGACAGGGCGGCATAAGAGCAGCCCGGTGGGGCCACAGGTCACCATGGGGCTCAGCACTGTCTGCGTACCTTCGGATGGAAAGCTAGAGAGGGCAAGGAGAAGAAAGCTAAGTTGTCTCCAGTGACACAAAGGAAGTCAAAGAACTGGGCTGTGGCATCTGTTATCTGCGCCTCAGAGGAAATGGATGGCTTGAATGAAATGGGGAATGGCTTGAATCTAACCTGACGAGAGCAATATTTGCTGAATAAAGCCCCTGAATGCAGTCTGGCTAAATATTAAATTAGTTAGAATTATCCACTTGCCACAATCTCCCCTCCCTTTAACTTCAAGGGGGTTTTAAGCAACTGAATGGTGTCCTGGATTGCTGTATTGACTTAAAGAATAAATACTAGGAATATTTGGTGTTATGTTGGCGGGGATGCCAGAAAACCGGGACTTATGGTTCACATGATCAGTTGAAGCTGATCGAAAGTCCAGTGGTAGCATTATTATCAATTTACGATGTGGTGGAAGGTTCACAGGCTATGAAGGACTTGCTCACAAATTTATTGACAGCTGCGCAAGTTGTTATAGCTAGGAAGTGGAAGGGGCAAGGTGAATATAAAATGGAAGAATGGCATAAAGAGGTGTGGGATACAGCTATTAATGATAAATCAACATGTGCTATTAAGGTAAGATGGGGAATGTGCAGTAGAAATGATGTTGAGGAGATATGGAGGGTATTTGTAGAAATTGTACTGTTAAAATGGAAAGGGGTCAAACCATCGCAAGAGGTGTTGAAATTTTGGGAGGTTGGATAGTTACAATGGAATGGTCTCAGGGGTGGGGTGCACATTTTAATTCCTATTTATTTATTATTATTATTTTGTCAAAATAAAAAATAAAAATAAAAAGAAGAAATACTAATGGTAAGTTGAGTGCAGGCAGAGGAGAAAATTAAAGGCCTTGGCTAAGATCCAAAGTAATACATCCAAGGTGGCTTTGGGTTGGATCCTGACTTACAGCAGAATCCTAACTGTGTCTACGTTGCTCTCTATGAAATCAATGAAATGCTTAAGTTGGTCGTGACTATCATGACACAGTGACTTCAATCAGACGTTAAGTGCAATCAGCGGAGTCTGGATGCAAGTTTGTAGTGTTTCTTGAATGAAACACAGTTTGCTGAAATCAAGCGGACTAACGAAAGCAGATTGTGGAATGAATGGGAGTGGGGTGGGGAGTGGGGAACATCTTACACTGGGCACGCTCAAGCCTTTGACCATGCCTAAAGTAGCTCTCCTGGATAACCTCTGATAATGCTGGCCAGATTGAAAAACTAAGCACATTTTCTGCTTTACTTACAGGGTGTTTTCTGCTTTGTTGATCATCAGGTACATTTCGTAGAATTTCCCTTGAGGAATTGCTCCGTGTGGCACCAAGAGACTCACCCCTATGGACCAGAAAGGGGTGGTGGAGGAGAAGAAAATGAATAGAGGGTTTTACTAGATTTAAAAATGATACAACCCTCAGCTCTGCAGTACATCTTCCCTTCTCTCTGATCTCTCTTTCCCCAAGTCAGTATATTAGGCCGCAGGCACAGAGCTAATGAGAAGATGCAGTGGACTCACACTGCATCACCAGCAACCCTCTGCAAAGCTCCCAAGCAAGCTCATCACCTGGTTTCTCACCCATTACCTTGAAAGCTGTGCCTAATTATTCCAAAAAGAAAAGATGGCATCTCTGGACATTGTTTTAGTAACTGTCAATACAGTGTATCACTTGACCTTCAGTGCCCGTTATCTGCTTCTGCCCAGGCGATCCCTGGGGAAGGTGCCCTTCTCACCCACTCTGGTTTTATTTAGCACCAGAGCTAAACCAAGAAGCTGCTTCTAGCAGTGTTCATTATGTGTTCCTTTTCGCTCCCTCTGCAAGAAAACCCATGGCACAGAAAGAGATGAGCCATCCCACAGCAGATGAGGCCCACAGTCAGGGATCTTCTCCTTGTAAAAATTTAAGATGATTGAAAATTCTCAACCATTGCTCCCTGGAAGAACATCTAAGTGAACAGGAAGCCTCATTCCTGAACGACTGCTTGAGGTCAATAATAGCCTGGACGGGGGTGAATAACTTGAAACTCAATATAGGCAAAGATGGAAATGTTTGTGGTATGTGGACTATTGATTGCAATAAATATCTCTGCTCTACATGGAATGACACAAACACCCCTACAGGAGCAGGTTCAGTGTTTAGAGGATACTAATGGATCTGGGCCTCTTTCTGGAATTCTAGGTGATGGCAATGCTTTTTACCAGTTGTGCCCCTTTCTAAAGTGCCTGGCATGAACAAGTGGAGAGGCAACAGAGCGTGGTGCTCTAGGACAGATTAATATCCCTTTAAGGTTCTCCACTCACCAGTGAGGGGGAGAAACCTGCAAGAGACGGTCACAACTAGCGAGTACATAGGATCTCAGCTGGGTTCCGAGACCTCCCTGGAGCAAGGTGTCAGCTCAGAGCTGTCCAAGGTGCTGCAACCCCAACTTGACCTACTACAGACTATGTTTAGGTCAGCCTGCCCATAACCTCTTGGTTCAATAGACTCTCAGATAAAGTCAGGACAGTAGAAATTTCCCTTCATGCTGACATTTACCTGTGCCAGGGATGGTGAGCCTTCCTCCCAGGCAGCCGAACGTCCCAGTGGCGCTGTTCCCAGGCTCCCGAGGCAGAGTCAAGAGCTGCTGAGAGCCCATGGTCTTGTTCCTTAGGTTCATGAAGTGATTATCCCTGAGGTTCTCCCCTGGGAAGGTGCCTGAGGGCATGACTCCCAGCAGGTCTGTCCCCTCATGCATCCCAGGTGAGGATGATGTTGTGGAGGAATTGTACACTTTGATCTTGAGGTTAGGGAGCGGGTCAAGCAAGGGAGAATTGGTCATGGGGATCTTGTCAGAGGAATCTTGCAAGGCATACATGGGGCCGCGGTACACGCCGGCATTGGCTGTCAGGTCAGGCTGCATTGAAGGGTGCAGCAATTGGGGGGTGTCTGCAAAAGAGAAGGTGAAAAATGCTTAATGGTATGTTTCTCATAGAAGGAAATAGACACAGACAGCACGGCTACTCCTTGAAAGCTTTCCTGAATGGTTAAAAACAAACTTTAACATACACCAGAAAACATGCAGGGAGATTTTATTCCAAAGCGTGGGCCTCCACTTGCAATCTGAACGGCTTACAGATCTACCACCTCCTCCTGTTGGATAATGTGTCAGATTTTGACAAATGTCTGCAGGCTAGCTGATGTAGCTTTCTTCTGAATTTAAGCCACTTTCTTCTATTTATTTATTTGAAACTTCTACAGTTTATTTCACACTTTCCATCTTGTTTAGTCTCACAAATGATTTAGTTAATTGAGAAAAAAGAAAGCACCCAGAGAGTTCCAGGCTAGCCAGGATTTGAACCCAGATTGCCCTGGACCAAGTCCACCCCTTTCTCCACAATGGGTTCTAGCGGCCTTCAGTTCAAATGCTTGGTTGTATCTGTTTTCTCCTTCTGCCTTGTGAGGTTCAAGGACGTACAAAAATGGATGTGAACCTTGTGAGTAAGCTGGGGTCTTACCGTGTCTGGAGGTCTTGAAATTGACTGGGTGGAAGCCTCCTGTCAGAGCAGCGGAAGAGTCTGTTATGTCAGTGTCGAAGTCCCGGCAGCTACGCCTGTACACAACCACCCCGACAGCCATCAGGATAACAATGAACACAAAGATGGCAACCACAACACCAGCGTACAAGGCCACATCACCCGTAGCCTCCAGTACTAGAGGGAAGAGAGAGAAAGATTAAAACAGAAATTGAAAAAAGAATTGCCACTTTCTGCTTGCTTCTTTATTTAAATGATGTTAGGATGCCTTTCAGAAATATTATCATGATGGGTACAACAAAGGCATGACTCTTCCATTTGGAATTCAAAACCAAAACGTTCTACCACATTTCCACCACCTATTCTGATTCCTCCCCCCCTCTGTCTCAGGATTTTTGGAAAGGCAAGGAGGAAACAATAGAAAGTCCAGCTGAAGAGAACTTAGAAACAAAAGACAGAGATTGCCTTAATGTCTGAAGCCCTCTGGCCCTCAGGTTTTCCTTCAGTGAGTCTAGTTAGGAAATGTTTGCTCAGGCAAGTCTTTGCTTTGCGGGACTTTGCATGCGACTGCCACTCAGGAATGTTATCTGTTAGTAGCATGTTCCCTACTGTCATTCTTTACAGCAAGGGTTGGACACACACACAAACCACCAAATGCCTTTCTCTTTAGGTTACGGAGATCAAGCTGGAAGCTTGACTGATTTGTAAATGGAATACAACACTGGGACAAAAGTTATGATGACATCATGGAATTGTAAAGTTGGAAGGGACCCCGAGGGTCATCTAGCCCAACCCCCTGCAATGTGCCCAATGTGGAGCTTGAACTCACGGCACTGAGATTAAGAGTCTCATGCTCTACCAACTGAGCTATACCAGCTACAATAACCACAAGTCCTTTTTTTTCTTTTTGTGTTGCTGCATTGGGCAAGTGGTGGAAGAATTAGGCTCCTTCCCAGACAAAGGCAAGCTTATTTTGGTGGTCTGGAGAGGGGAAGATAGGCAGAAGCCAGAAGGAAGCCAAAAGGAAAGGAAGGTTAACAGCAAAGAGGGAATGGCAGGAAGCCATTATAGCAAAGCTATAATCTGCTGTTCAGGAAAGAAATTTAGAGAAATTTATGGTATCCAGAGCCAGGAGCCAATGAGGAGAATAATTTTTATTGCATTACTCCTTAGACCATACTAGCACAAAGCAAAACAGGAGCTTTGAATTAGGATGGGGCAATTAGGGGGGTGCAATAAGGTCTATAGGGATGCGGGTGGTGCTGTGGGTTAAACCACAGAGCCTAGGACTTGCCGATCAGAAGGTTGGCGGTTCGAATCCCTGTAATGGGGTGAGCTCCCGTTGCTCAGTCCCTGCTCCTGCCAATCTAGCAGTTTGAAAGCACATCAAAGTGCAAGTAGATAAATAGGTACCGCTCTGGCGGGAAGGTAAACAGCGTTTCTGTGCGCTGCTCTGGTTCGCCAGAAGCGGCTTAGTCATGCTGGCCACATGACCAGCTGGCTCCCTCGGCCTTTAAAGCGAGATGAGCGCCACAACCCCAGAGTCGGTCACGACTGGACCTAATGGTCAGGGGTCCCTTTACCTTTACTTTTTAATAAGGTCTATGGATCTTTGACTCAGTGATAAGAGAAATGATCACCAGCCACAAGGCTGCTGTTTCAAGATCAGCAAGCCTGAATGCGATATTCTTAATGTACACCTGCCTATGCTTTAAATGACCTAGTCAGAAAACCTTGGACAACCTTGGCACAGTCACAGACCCCTAATTAACATTGCCTCTGGAGCTATCTATTTATACATGACGCGTGCTGTGACTCCTTGGTCTCCCTTGGTGCGCAGAAAAGAGGACCGTGATAAAAGTCATCTACCTTGAACTTTTATAAATGTGCACACGCCTGAGGAAAAAACAACAACAACAACACTGCTGCTCTGTGAGACTGGATGCACAGAGATGATCAACAGTCCATGAACCGAGTCAATCTCTTCTGTAGGTTCGTTTTGGTAGCAAACAGGTCCTAGATTGCTCTGGACAACAAGGGACCATCAGCTCCAGAGTGGCTGAGCTCGCAAATGATGTTTGCTGCCTAGTGCTTCCCCCCTGCCCCCAACCTCTACTAACTATGTTGAATTTCATCTTTAAGATCTCCTTGGCTTTATAAAGTTTATTTATGTCAAAAATGCTGGGCCTTGGATTCAACACTTCCAAAGTTCTGCAGATCAATTTGTTCAAACATGCCCAGGAAGACCTTTTTTTTGGCAGGGGGGTTGGCCACATAAGACTATAGAAATAACTGAAGCCTCATCCCATCACTGCCTCCAAAAGAAATGCTGTATGGATTTGCTAATAAAAGAGCATGACTTTTTTTCTTTAACATGCAATGTTTAGCTTATTTTTTTTTAAGTTGCTGCTTTGTTAACAGTGTTTTATAGATTGTAATTGTTCCACTAATGCTTTGTTAATTATTCTGTATGATTCATGTTGTATTTGTGATGTTCTATTCTGTTCTGTGATGTTACTGATTATTTGTAAGCCACTTTGGGATTCATTTGAATGGAAAGAGGCATAGAAATATATTCAATCAAATCGAGAATTACTCCAGCTATGCCAAGAGACTGGCATTTACAATGATCTCCTCCCTCCACCCTTGTCTTTGATTTAACTGTTTCCCTCTTCTCCAAGCTCCCCCCATTACCGTGCCCTGTTGTCACAGGTTCCTTCTTTCTGAAGGGGACTATGTGGAACTGAATCAAGGTGTTTCCCCCCCTTCAAATATTCTTTATTGGTTTTTCAATTTCATACTCCACATACACATATTGTATCACATTTTACATTTATACTTGCTCTTAAGGAGTTGTTGATTTTTTAAAAAAAATTGTGATTATATCTGGACTATGGTCAGGGGTCCCTTTACCTTTACTTTTACATGTATGATTGTGTGTGATCCCCTGGGAATTTCTTTCCTGAGGGTACTACCAGAAAAGGCACAAGGAAGAAATAACGGGGAATTTACAGGCTTTGAAGTATCCAATCAGTGCCATTTCCCAATCTATAGGGATTGCTAGAGTAGACAGAGGAATGTTCCATGCCAAGCTTCCATCATTGCTTGCTACAGAAGTAATTTCCCTCCCTCTGACTAGAAGGTGAAATACAACAGCAAGGAATACTGCAAAAATAGTTCAGGGCTTGGGAGGGTTGACTCCCATGCTAATGTTATTTATTAAGGTGTCACCATCAATATGCATGGCACTTCAGAGCAGGAGCAGGAGCAACAGGGAGCCCCAGGGAGCTTGTAGCCTCAAGTTTGACAATGGAAATAAAACAGAAGGGAGGCAACAGGCAAGGGATTTGCGTGACCAAGGCATGGAGGCTAAGGTGTTGAGATGCATAGGCTTTGCAAGAATAGTTTTGAAATAGCTTTAGAATTTAAAGGGGGGTGGCGAGGTAGGATAGGGCATTCTGGGAGGTCATTGTGGGCATAAGGAGAAGCAAGGGAGACTGAGCAAAGGTCCTTTAAAACAGCAAGAGAATTTTTAGGTGGCAGAGAACGGCAGAATTGGAAGAGTAGCAATTACTCTGCCACCTTTATCCTCCCTTTATTTGATTTTCAGTCTGCATTACAGAAGATAAGCTATCACTGATGAAGCTAATAAATATTCTGCACTGGATGCTACTCATGCAGAAACAGCTCTGCCTCCTATGCTTCAGGTTCACAGACGTTATCACGTTTTATTGCCACGCAGTGCAGCAACTGATGGCACACTGCCGCAAGGAAAGGGGAGGGATGTGCAACAAGAACACCCCCATCTCTGGCAAAATGAAAACAAAAACAAAACAAAATAACGTCACCGCTATAGCCCTATGTCAAGGAGTTACAGAAACGTCAACAGGTTACTTGAGGGTGAGAGAGAAAGAAAGCTGGGAGGGGAAGAACAATGCTTGCACTGAGCAAAAAACGAAAGCAAGGCGTTTCTCTTTCTCGCTCTTGCAGATGGATGAACTATAGCTTTAATTTCCATTGAAACTTTACACTGAATTTAGTCAAGGGAATAACAGGTGTTGGTGGAGTATAGTTTTTGATTTTATACAAAGAACTTTTATACAGAGAACTGATATTTTCATCATCTTCATCACCACCATTATTAATTCATTCCCACGACCCAAAATATTGTGTGTGTATGTGATATCCTAAGGTATACTGGGAGAGCTGTAATAATAGGTCAAGGCAAAACTGAGCAAAACAAAAATAAGAATGGCCTAATATTTATTTTCCTACAGTGGCACGTGGCTGTCAGCCATCCCAGTGCGTTTGCCGCTGCTATCCACAACACTAGAAGCAGGTTTGTTTTACTGGGAGCAATTGGGTAGAAAATGGCCAGCACATTTTCCATTATATCTCTGTAAACAAAAAGGCTAGAGAGCTTTCTTTAAAAATAGAAAAAAAGCAAGCAAGCTGATATGTTCAGGGAAGGAGTCCAGAACACATCACATGCATCTCCTTCCTTCTGGAGGCTACAAAGCTTTATTATTTAAATCAGCACTGAACTAAAAACCATCACAGTATCTTTCCTACTGAATTGGAAATAAACCTGGTTTGATTCTAGTTTCTAAAACAAACCCAGTTTGCTTTTCAAGGTCCACCAGGCCTAACAATGTCTACATTCCCCCTCCCACTGGCTTCAGCTCCCTTGAGGCTGCTAGAGTCACACAGAGATGGTCCTCCAGGAATGCTTTAATACTGAGGTAGGGCAAATGTTCATGTACAGCAGACAAACCCGAACCAAACCAAAAGCTTAAATGTACAACAAATGAAAGAAAATGGCTATGAAATGGAGACTTACGGTGACTTTTGGGCTCGCTTACAAATCTTTTATCTGTCGGGGAAAACAAAGTTCAAAAACAAAGGTTGAAAAATGAGAATGGCGACAATGAAGATGGTAACAAAAGAAAACAAAGGGCAGTTTAGCAGCTCTGGCAAACCGAGGACTTAAGGGTATGGCGAAAACGTAAGCACAATGGAACAATTTGTACTGAAGTTACATGCAAGACAAAGCTACGTAAACTGCAGTTGGAAGGGAGGAGGAGGAGGCTGGCATATTCACTCCATAAGCAGCACCTCTCAAATATCTGCACTGCTGTATCTGCCCACAGTATCAGGAGAGTGCCTGTGAAATGTAAAACCAACATCATGGTCTGGGATGCTGTGCTAACAGCAAGAGTCCATCTGGTCCAGCGGTCTGTTTCTTAGGATGGTTAGCCAGCTGCCTCCAGCAAGCCTGTAAGCAGGGCACAATGGCGATAGCCGTCTCCTGTGGTTGCTCCCCCCAACCACTGGTATTCATTGCCATACTTTCCATGACCATGGAAGCCCCCCACAGCTATGTGGCCAGTTGGTGTGAACCACCCAACTGCACTACTATTGGTTCTTCACAATATGTGACCCACCAGTCCTCTCAGGCACAATCCTAGAACCAGTGCTTTTTCTGGGGGGACGCATACCCCTAAACATTTTGTGAATCTTTGTACTTTTGTCCATTTACTGTATTTATTTTACCCAATTTGAACTATAAAATGGTGATTTTCTTGAGTCAAAATGAGAGTACCCCTAAACATTTTTTTAGAAAAAAAAGCACTGCCTACAACTCATCTGGACAGAAGCAATGAGCTGCCATGTTTCTCAACTGTCCTGTCCTCTGTTAGCAGCAGTTAGTTACCCCAGTCACCACCAAAAACATCCCCTACCCTCCCAATCAACATAAGAAAGTGCTAGAAGAAGCAGTGGCATCTAATTTATTTTCCGGTGGGGGAGCCATGCTTGTCTGTTGCAGTGAAACCCAACAGTGTTGTAGGATGTTAAGGACGAGCACATATATTACGGCGTAAGCCTTGAATGGTGCACTCCAGAGGTCAATGGACTCCAACTCCCATCAGCTCCAACTCCTGACATTGCCTACTGCCAGGAATTATGGGAGTTGTAATCCACCAACACCTGAAAAGCACCATGTTGACTGGCAGAAGCTTTCATGGGCCTGTGTCCACATCATCAGATGAATGAAGTACAGTGCTTTTTTCTTTTTTTTAAAAAAAAAAAGTTTAGGGGATACTCTCATTTTCCTACTCCTACTGAAATACTGTCCCTCAATGAGGTCAAACTTAGAGTCACAAAATGTTTAGGGGTATACGTACCCATGCGTCCCCCCAGAAAAAAAGCACTGATGAAGAATATGGTGATCCCAAAGTGGCAGGGACACATATAGGGTTGGGATGGTGGAGGAGGAAGAGAGGAATGAGGGAGGCAAAATGCTAAAGAAGAAGAACAGACTAACTCCAATTCATCTTAAAGTTCTTCAAACTTGCTACATGTTGAAAGTTCCCACACACTGGAAAGGTACTGATCCTTGTTAGGCAATGGGGAGGTACACAGAGCAGTGTTCCTTGCCTCTCGGTGTGTTGCTGCTTGGTTTTCTTCTCAGTACCATTTGCCTGTTTAAGTGTTAACAGCCAGCAGCAGGCTGCCATGGTGCGCAGTTTGACTGTGCCTGCAAACTGCACCCGACCTCGGCTGTCATGATGCCTTAATTTTCCCCAGCAGTGAGCTTCTCCAGAGCCAGCAGCTACTGGAGGGAGGGGGAGATGCTTTTTCCCTTTTTCAAAAAATAAATTGCGTCTCTGTACAGGACACCCCCTCATCTCTGCTATCTGCCAACATGGATCAATCCAGTGATTCCATTTAAGATGACACACATACATTCTCATGCAGCAGCGGCATGAGGCTAGAATTATAGCATTTTTTTTGGGGGGGGGGTGAACAGATTGTGGTGGGAGGACAGAATTCAGGCAGCAATATAAATTCGGGCAAAATAACGAGCCAGGAAGGTATCACAACGGAAATCAACATGACTACAGCAGGTGGCAGCACTGTCACAATTTTTATTTTTATTTTTTTTAAAGCAGGGCTGCTCTTGTAGCAAAGTTTGCTTTTCTGCTCATTAAGGCAATTTATTATGATGCTCTAAAGCAGGCTTCCTCAACCTCAGACCTCCAGATGTTTTGAGACTACAACTCCCAGCATCCCTGACCACTGGTCCTGCTAGCTAGGGATCATGGGAGTTGTGGGCCGAAAACATCTGGAGGGGCGAGTTTGAGGAAGCCTGCTCTAGAGAGATGTAAATACAGCAATTCTCCCCAGCCTTGCCTCAAGTTTAGAGTGAAAGGGTTAAAACCAAACATCTTCTGCCTCCTGCCTTCCTGTGACCACCCAACGAGCTTCAGATACTGGCTGAGCTACTGTGATGTCATGGAATGTTCATGAATGTACAAGCAGACTGGATTGAAGGTGTCGGCAAGAGAATACTGGCAAAGCAACGTGCTTTCCTGAGCTGTCAATTATCCTAAAGGGCCGCAGGACAAGAGCTGTATTCTGTTGGCAAAATGACTCAGGCAAAAGTCATTTGCAGGCTGCAGGACCGTTGAGCTAGAGAGCAGGTCACGTGGGGGTAGGGAAGAGGCTGATTGTTGTCATGTAGAGCCAAGGAAAATTAAATCTGCACTTGTCTAAATATATTTTTCTTCATTATTGCTTCTTGGCTTCTGGGGCTTAGTCCTAGCACTGAAAGTAACTTCTGTAGCCTGAGAGATCTGGATCAAGTTTAAGCCAGGTGTTCATGAAAAGCAAAAATCCCACTGAGATACCATCAGCACCCATTTCTTTGGGGAATCAAATTGTTGAAGAAAATTCACTGGATTGCTTTCCCCAACACTAAGACAACTGATGGATTTCTGAAGGAAATGTCAATGAAATATAGGATTTCTCCCTCATTTCAAAGGGAAATGACACTATCCACAATTGCTTTACCCTGCCCACCGTGTTCTCCTTTTTCATATGAAGAGGAGACCCCATTCCACTTCTCATAGTTTCACTCTTTGAGCTCTACAGGTGGCAGAGGGATCCTGCCATCATGGGTTCTGAATGACAGTTCGTCCACCTTCTTCAGAAGATTCACATTCAAGATTAGGACTCAAACCTCATTAAGGAAAGGCTGGCATTTCACCCACTAACCTTACCATACACTTCTCAAAATAGTTCTTTTGATCTATCTATCTATCTATCTATCTATCTATCTATCTATCTACAAAGGCAGCCAGCAGTTCATACAGATAATCCTTCTACAGTGGTGCCTCGCAAGACGAAATTAATTCGTTCTGCGAGTTTTTTCGTCTTGCGAATTTTTCGTCTTGTGAAGCACGGTTTTAACGGTATTAGCGGTTTTAAGAAAAAGGAAACAAACTCAAGCCCATAGGGAAATAGGAAGCAAGCCCATAGGGAAATTCGTCTTGCAAAGCAACTCAAAAAACAGAAAACTCTTTCGTCTTGCGAGTTTTTCGTCTTGCGAGGTACCACTGTAACTGAAATATTCTGCTCTTCTGAATGACCTACATATCCTTTGAGTAATACAGGTGTCTACGTCAATCAGCAGTCTCAAGTTGACTGTTGGCTGGGCAGCAGCACAACTGGAACCCATTCAGGTGGGCTGCAAGGATCTGTAGCCCATTCCTAAGCAGGTGGGCTCAGAAGTAGCTTGCACCTCAGTTGGGTTTGCTCGCCACTATGCCCTAGCATGCTATCTCCATGTACCTCCAAGACTTGAAACCATTTACCTAGAAGGCTGATACCAACCAGAGGCAGAGGCAATGGGATGATCTACACATTACAGAGTATCAAATGCAGGTTTGCTATGGAGTGTGCACTCAACAGGGAGTGAAAAATAATCACAGTTCTGTGACAAGTGTACCCAGTAATTATGTTTGATCACATCCATACATCTTCGGTACAGAAGAAATATTTAAGAAATAAAGTTTATGGAAGGGAGGTTTTGTGTCTCTTCCTCCTCTCAGCAGCCCCTCTTGGTACTCCCTTCAACATGGTTCAAAAGGGAGCCCCAAGAGAGGCTTTCTGTGGGTCTCAGGTAACCACATTGGGGCAGAGCAGAGAGGAAACTTCCATTCCTTAAATGATCTTAAGTTAACTTAAGTTTCAAACTTCTGAATTTAGGTGGCCAGAGAACTTCATTGGGACTGGTAACAGATTTGGGTAAGGAGCTGAAAGGATGCAGTCAGTGTTCTCCCCCTGCCATATATAAGTTGGCAAAAACAAACCCCTGTGTTGCAATGAGAACCAATCACAGAAACAAAGACACAACAAGTAGGCTAATAACTGTTAGAGCATATGCAATAGAATAATGATATCATTCAAAAAGTAGGAATAAATCTATTAGAGTTCATATATACAATGTAACAGACTAGTGGCACAGAAGGTCTTCTGTTGAAACCTTTGAATAACCATTGTGAGATTGACCTTTGATGCCTATCTTGAATGCATGGTCTTGACATTCTGCACCACTAGTCTGTTACACCTCTAATAGTAATATATCTAATAGTAATAGTAATATATCACCTCTAATAGATTTATTCCTACTTTTTGAATGATATCATTACTCTATTATATATGCTCTAACAGTTATTAGCCTATGTGTTGTGTCTTTATTTCTGTGATAACTTGGCAACAGAAGTTTGTCACTGGGTCTTACATGCCCACCTGCAGAGCTTTTTCAGTACAACTGAAAAACCTGCCTCCCTTCTGTCTTCCCTTTCCCCTCTGCTTCTTATTAGGCACAGCAAATCGACTCACTTTGCATACAGAGCCCATCGGTGCAGTTTTTGGAGTCAAGCAGCACTCCGCTGCAGTCTTTGCCTCCGTTCCTGGGCGAAGGGGCTGTGCATTCTCTGCTCCTCCAGTGCGTGCATTCTGTGCTGCAGGCTGACCACTTGCTCCATTCTGTCCAAGCTCCGTCTACTGCATTTCGGGAGGGAAAAGACAGTCAGGGACTAATCCATCACCAGAATCACCACCATAAAGGAAGGAAACTAATTAGAGACGCACAGGCAGAAGGGGTTGGCGGGGGGGGGGGAGGGCAGGGAGAGAGGAAACAATTTCTTGTAGGACTAGCTTACTAAATCCTGAAAAAAAGCAGAATGCTGGGATGCCCTTGTGAAATCACCTACTGGCACCACCGGCCCCAAACCAAAAAGTAAAGTGATACTGGCTGGAAGGCAAGATCTGACTTAAAACACTGCAACCTTCCAACACAGGAAGCTGTTCCTCATCGAAAACATGCACTATCTCCCACACGTAAGTGTTTTTACACCAAAATTTTGTTGTATTTTAAGTGCGCCTTAATGTGACGCATACTGATACAAGCAACTATTTTCAGGCATGCATCTACAGTTAGAATTTCTATGCTGTGTTTTAGCAGTCCTCTGAACAAGCCTGCAATGTAGATCAGTATCATTACCCCCATAATGCAGCCGGTGAGCTGAGGCAAAAGACTGTGGCTTGTTAAAGGTCACCTACCAAAAAAATCAGGTGACATCTTGAAAGCTGTAGGTTCTAACTATTACAGCAGCTTCCTCTTTTTTAAAGCACCACCTGCTTTCTTGCCACAGCTGTCCGTTGTCATCCCAACCAAGCATAAAATGTAATTAAAAAAAACCTAAACTAAATGGAACAGATTTGACTAGCACATGCATTCCCAAATCTGCCTTTCTTAAGGTTCCAGCCTCCCATCATCACATGTACGATTATTACTTTTCTGCTTTCTTTTGAAGTCTAAAAAGAGCAGCCAGACACAAAAGTACATTGAATTCTCACAAAACAACCCCCTTCTTTATTGTTTATCCTGTTTCGTCCCTCCAGGCCGCAAGTGTTAAGAGCATTGTTATTTTCCTCAATTCCTTGCAATAACACATCTTGCTGCTAGCAGATGCTGTGATGTTAGCAGTTCTTCCTGTAAATTATGAGTCTCACTTCAGTTGTGACTCAACATAAATATCATTGCACTATAATGTACACAGAACTTTCGTACAAAACGGAATATTGGATGCCTTTCCCCAAACCCTTGATATTTAAAGGTAGTTCTAAATAAAGAATGAGCTGTTTTAATAAATGACATTTGGAAACTGGTGGATTGTTTTCTAAAGCAGTTATGGCTCCCAAATGCTCTGCTGCCTGGCTCCTGCTGCTTGAGATACTCTAACGCTCTGTACAGGGTACTGAGTCTAAGTCAAATGGCTACAGCAAGCTTTGCCACCAGATTCTGTGCTATACAAACAGAAACAGCTCACTGTGCAGAGTCCAGGAGTGGCTGTCCGAGATGCCCTTACCTGGGCACATAGTGCTGCAGGAGATCTTCTGCAAGGACTGTCCATCGCAAACAGAGCCACCGTTGAGAGGCGCAGGATTGGTGCAGGTCCGGGTGCGCTTTTGCCATCCACGACCACAGCGGTTGCTGCATGGGGACCATTCTGACCAAGTAGACCAGCCGCCATTCACTATGAGCAGGGAAGAGAAGCAAAGGATGTTAAAAACCACGAAAGAGCAGACAAGTGAGGATATCTCCTCAATACCAACCTAGCTGACTTCTTTCTCCTGTAGCCACTTCTAATGTTACAGCTGCCCACACGAAATATGCTGGGAAACACCCACATTGTGTTGGATTCCTGTGGCAGATGTAACATTCAATAAGTCCTCACCACCATGGCTGTCCCAATCATGCCAGTGTTGCACAGTCTTGGTGGAAGTTGGCACCAGACTGGACACTCTCCATGTGCAGTTACCACAAGAGGGAAGCCCAAATGCTACATCTTCTCCATCACCAATCAATAATAATAAAATATACCTTTGTAAGAACACATCTATTAAGGAATATCTGCAAAATTGTAACACCTGTGCATCAGAGACTGCACTGGTTGTCTATTAACTGCTCAAGGTGTTAACTATTGGTACTTAAAGCCCTGAACAGCTTGGGGCCTTTACAATGAAGCAACCTATAACTTGTAAAAAATCAATCAATCAATTGATGGGGAAACTGCAGAGGCAGGGACTCTTACAACAACAGCAACTTATTATTTATACCCCGCCCATCTGGCTGGGTTTCCCCAGCCACTCTGGGGGGCTTCCAACAAAATATTAATATACAATTGCAAGTGCTATTAAATTCAGTGGGACTTCCTTTTGAACAAACATGGTTAGAGGATCAGGTTGTTATTTGCATTCAATGCGGATGTTTACATACTGCATGAACCAAGTATTTAATTATACATGCACACATATATATGTTGCAGAAAACTGTGTTCCCATCTTCTCCTTATCCACCATGTGAATAAGCCCCCTAACCTTCCGAAAGCAAAAAGTCTGTACCATAGACAATGACGGTGGCTGTGGTGCTCCTCCGTTTGGCGACAATGTTCTTGGCCACACAGGTGTAGTTGGCAGTGTCAGAAAGTCTGGCTTGCTTGATGATGAGGTTATGGTCAATGGTTATCAAGAAGTTGGTATCTTGGGCAGTGTCAACCACATCATCATTCCTCAGCCACTCCACCTAGAGAGAGCCATGAGGGGAGAAAAACGGGGAGGAAAGGAATAGGGAAAGAAGGTGTTGGGACAGGTAAAAAAAAAAAAAATGAAGGAAGGAAGGAAGGAAGGAGGAAGAGGGAGCCACTGTTAACTACTGTAACACACATAATACATGCAACATGTGATCTTCATTCCAAAGCCAGATCTATAACATTTTTTAATAAAAAAGTTATAGGCTTCCCCAGCAAGCCATGGGACTTTGTCATCCAGAGCCTGGAATTCTGTTGGATAACCCTCCAGGGGTGGAGTCAAACTGCAGGAGAATCACAGCGCCTGCTGTGGCCGCAGAGACTGCTAACTCGTAACTGCTGCCTCCTGTGTTGTTTTTGCTGCATTAGCAGCACTGAAGCAACCTCTCCAGGAAGCAAGCCTGGGCAGTATGTATGGAGGTAGCGGGCTGCCAAGATTACAAGACCCCCCCTCCCACTCTAGGCCTCACTGATGTAGTCCAAAAGAAAGCAGAGCAAAATTTGCCACAGGTACCCATGACAGAAAACTCCATTGGGTTCCTGTGGCATGTATACATTTGCCCACTTGCCTTGCACTGGTACATGCAATATCCTACGTAGAAGTAATACTGAGTAAGCATAAACAGGCCTTATTTATGAAGTATCCTGAATCTTGTGACGTTCAACCCATTTTTTTAAATAATAAACAACCCTGCCTGTCACCCCAGGAGGCCCTAGTACCATAATGCACCTGGGCTTTGCTCATTGTTCGAGAAAGGACAGACTTTCTTACAGATAACCTTTCTATTTTTAATTTTGTTCCCATCTGCCACACCAGCTGGATGTGGAATGGCCCAGTTCAACCACCTCACTGTTTTGTTAGCAAAAAACAC
Source organism: Podarcis liolepis (assembly GCF_965112155.1). Taxonomy (NCBI): domain Eukaryota; kingdom Metazoa; phylum Chordata; class Lepidosauria; order Squamata; family Lacertidae; genus Podarcis; species Podarcis liolepis. The sequence continues at coordinate 33,566,219 of NC_139556.1, forward strand.
ACACAAGGCCAGACAAATCGCAGATTAATTTCTTATATTTGTATCCTGCCCCAAGTTGCTGAGACCAACAGTTTTAGCCCAACAACAACTCTGAAAAGTAAGTTACGCTCCGAGACTGTGAGGCTGAAGGCTTCAAGCCTCGTTCACACAGGCAACAAAGTGAAACGGGAACAAGACAGGGGAGTCCTGAAGCGATAGACTAGACTGCAGCATTTCAGGCTAAAAGTGGTCTTTTGCCATTTCAGTGAAAAACACAAAATCTTGCACATAGAAAACTAGCTCTGAAGGGGCTGGACTAGGATATGCTAGCATTCCCCCCCACCCCGTTTCTAAAACTTGCCAAACAGGGTTGTTGTTAAAACATATGTGTGCACTCAAAACTAGTACAGTATTTTGCACTTGCAGCCTGAAGCAGAAATATCCATTCTGCCTCCTCATTCACCTGCATGCATGGACCAGGCCTCTTGGTCTTCTAGAGGCAGAAACCAGGTGCTACCCTACAGGACACTATGGTCTTACCTGCCCTTAGCTTGGATTGACCTGTCTCTCCATCTGCACTCAGTCGCCAGGTATATGCATGTGTGTGCTTAACTGCCTGCACTCCATCCAGACTGAGCATCTTTACACCCCAGGCACCTAACGTTAGCTGCACAGCCATATGATGCTATGTTGGCAGCGGCAGCAGCGTTACCCTGCCACTGCAGTCACTAGTCGCTGGAAGCTTCCTGTGGTAGCAGCAACAGCAGAAAATTTATGTCCCTGGGATGGTGCCACACACCCAAACAACTGCTCTGGTATGCGTGTTCATAAAGTGCCAGCAGGGAGGTGGCACTACCCTCTGTTTGAAAGCATACTGCACAACACTTGCAGAACCAGCAGATTTGGGGGCAGGTGTTTGCTACCACTTCTGTGATGCTCCCCATGGGCTGCCTGAAGATGCTGCCTCACTCTGCCTTGTGACAAGGCTGAGACACCCTGAGAGCCTCACGGAAGGGAGCCGGGGGTTGGAGTTTCCCCAAACGCAAGCTAATGTTCCAGCCGTTACACCAGTTGGGCCGTTTACACGGGAAGCACCGGGTCACGGGGTGTCAAAGGCTAAAGATGACCCCTGTGCGAAGCTCTACCACTATCAGGGGAATTCCAGGAATGCTGATATGTCCTAATTCTAATTGCTCTCCCCCTCACTGGAAAACAATTCGTTCTGTGTTTTCGTTGCTAAATCCTGCGAGGAGTTAATGGCTGATCAGCCCATGCGGGAGGGAGGGAAGGCTGGGCTGAACAGGTGTTGAGGTTAAGTACATTATTAGGTGTCAGAATAACAGATCCGCTGCCTAAAATAAACACTTCTGCTGAATAATGAAAGCAGACGGCCTTGGTGCGAGGCTATCCATCACAGCCCCGATCCGGCTCTGGGAGCCGACTCATTTACCTCATGCACACTTTTTTTCTCCTGGCTGTAAACTGGCAATCTGCTAAGGTGCCAACACTCCCAGCTGGAATTTTATGGCAGTTGCTTGGAAGAAGCAGGCAGATGTGTGTGTGTGTGTTTCTGTGGTGTGCATAGTGGGGAGAGGGTGGCTGGGCAGATATCTGAGAGAAGTAACAGCTCCCTGTGATTTATTAATGGGCTGCAATGGGAAAAATTGCATCCTTGCCTACAATTATTCACATTCACGGTGTGCCTTCAGGGAAGGCGCAGATGTGCCCAGCTGTAGGAGGAAGGCAGGAAGTTTCTGGTTACCAACTGCCAGCAAATTTGGAGAGTGGTTGGTTGGTTGGTGGGTGGGTGGGGGACAGATATCTCAGCAACCAAAATCTATAAAACAAGTCTGCATGTCTGAGTTAGAATAACACCCTAAAATTGAAAAAGGAAAAAAAGCAGGAGACAGATATTTCAGGAGGCTTTTAAACATTTATTCCAGCATCTGTCTTATGGAAAAGTAATACATTTAATGGGAGGGCAGCAATCACCATTGGAGGCAATGCTACAGCCCTAGCTCATGAATCTCAAAGCATTCTGCCAGAACAAGCCTGGTAGGAAAAGATATATATCACAGTCAGGGAAAGTGCTCTAAGTCTCCAGGTGCAATCTCAAACCTGGGTCCTTTTGAGAGCTGGTCTTGCTTAGCAGCCATCTCTTTCCAAGCAGACCTTGGACCTCCTGGGCACAAGTATTTATTTGTGACAGCTCCCTGTCACTCTTCCTGCCCCCAAGTAACTTCCCCTGCTTTCTTGCCTAAAGGTTTTGGGTGATTTCAGTTGGCCATTCACCACGTGATTTTATGCATGTTAAGTTGCACAGCATCTTCACCACCATCTAAGAAAACTTGGCAAGAAGGGGCAGGGTGAATTTTTGCCACTCCCTTGATTGTGTCTGATCAGGTGCAGAAGTGTGGTAAAGTTCTCCTCACCACCTAATAGGAGGATACAGAGGGATGGCTTATTGAGGGGGGCTATGTCAGGTGCGGGGAACCCATTTGACCCTCCAGATGTTGCTGAACTCCAGCCCCCATTAGGCCCAGCAAGCATGGCCAATGATTATGGAAGTTATAGTTCGGCGACACCTGGTGGGCCAAAATTCCCAACACCTGGGTTATGTGTTGATAAATGAACTCACACTTTAGACTCCATTTCAAGATGTACCCACTGTTGTGGCTGCTTCCTCAGTTAGTCTACAGCAACCTTTGTCAACATAGTTCCCCACCCACCCAAATCTTCTGTAGTACAACTCACTGCATCTCTAGATAGCATGGCTGCCCAAACCATCCATGGATCATCAACATCTCTAGATCAGTGTTTCCCAACCACTGTTCCGCGGCACACTAGTGTGCCGCGAGATGTTGCCTGGTGTGCCGCGAGATGTTGCCTGGAGGGAGGCGGGCGAGTCTGGCGGCGAGAGGCGGGGCGGCGGTGGCGAGGAGCCAAGCCGCGCTCTCCTTTCTGCCTCGCTTTGCTGCGTCCTCCCCCCCCACCCCCAAAGCTTGGAGGTTCCAAGGCAGGAAGGAGGGAACTTAATCCTCTCCAAGGGCTGCGGAAAACAGACATGCAAATGGGGGCTTGCCAGCTCTTCAAGTGCCGCCGGCTTTCTTCGGGAATTACCGCCCGCCGAGCCCGGTAACGCTGACAGGCCGAGCCGCGGGGCTTGGCAGCGCAGCCGGCAGAGTGTGGGAAAGGGCGGCCGCCATGCGCCGGGCAAGGCGAGACTCGACGGGGAGGACACCGGCAGCAGTGCCCCCCCCAAACCCGCTCCGGGCAGGTAATTCACAGAGAGTGGACAGAAGGAAGCCTTAAAGGGCTTCAGCCTCCCAGAGTGGCGGGGAATAATAATAATAATAATAATAATAATAATAATAATAATGATGATGATGATGATGATAAAAATGACAGGTCGTGTTTTTCTAGGTGAGGGGGTGGGGACTGTAATAACAAAAAAATCAGCTGTATATCAACCGCTGTTTTGCAATGAGGAATTGCAAATAAGGAAGATCAAAAGGAGAATGTGTTTTTTTTGGGGGGGGGACTCTTCCTCTTCCTCCTCCTCCTCTCGTTCTTGCTCCTCTTCCTGGCAAAAGGGCTGCTGAGACCCCTTCTCTCTTGGGTGCCGGTGGGTGCTGTGACGTTGACGCTGCTGTGGCAAGTGCCTTTACTTAGCAGAGTGCATTCCCCTTTACACAGGAGGGGATGGGAAAAAATTGAAACTTACACTTTCGTGCGTCCCTCCCGCCGTGACGCTGCGCGCTGACGTCACGGGGCTGTAATGGTGGTGTGCCTCGAGATTTTTTTCATCAAACAAGTGTGCCTTTGCCCAAAAAAGGTTGGGAAACACTGCTCTAGATGTTGCCCTTTTGTCTGTTGCGGGAATATTTGTCCCCATCATCGGTTTGCACCTACAGTTTGTTTGTTTATTTATTGCATTCTTTCCTGCCCTTCTTCCAAGGAGCTTGGGTCAGCCTTCATAGTTCTCCCCTATATTTCATCCTCAGAACAACCCTCTGAGATACGTTAGCAGAGAGAGTTGCCGAGGGTCACACATTGAGGTTTGTGGCTGTGTAAGGATGCAGGTCTCACCTGTCCTAGTTTGACTGTTTATACAGACTCTCTCTCTCTCTCTCTCTCTCTCTCTCTCTCTCTCTCTCTCTCTCTCTGCTGTGGGCCTGAACTGTAATTGTGTCAGCCAGCTTTCTGCTCTGCTCAGAGAGGCTTGCAGTGTATCTTCTCTCTGCTTGTTGAGCACTGTGATCCGGTTGCGCATGTTGATGAAGTGGAGGGCCTGATCTGCTGGATGGATGCTTCCACCTTGCAGCGGGAGGTTGGGAACAGGATGATATTTGGGTGCTTTCCAGCTCTGCGTCTATGCCCTAGCCTGATAGCGGTACTGTAAAATAAAATGAGGCTAAGAAGAGTTATCTTCTGTGGCTTTTTGCATGAGCAGCCTTATCCTAATGGGTATTAGCAGCATCACACACTAATCCGTGTACTTCTTGGCAGCTCTGGCTATGTGCCCAGTCCACAGCCAGCACCACCAGTTTTGAGGAGATACATGGTGCCAAGCTGAAGCAACCTCTTCAGAAACGAGATTTGTCTGCCTGCTGCCTCGCCGCAACCCTCACTGAAAAGATCAGAGCTGTCTACAAGGGCAATTCCTGATCAGAAGCCATGATGAGCAGCAGAAATGCCAGGCCATAGTTGTTGTTGCTATTATGTTTTGGTTTATTTTTTACAAAGCGGAATAAACCTCACTCCACCAAGCTTCCTCCCCTTAGGAGAGACAAATATGTCACCAAAGCCTTGAAAACTGTGTGTAGGGAGTGCAAGCGAGAAGAGAATTGCAGCTGCCTGACCTCCATGTGACATGGATAAAACTGTCCAAAGTAACAGGATATAAGAAATAGGGCCAAAGGCGACACTGAGGTTGGTGGTGACGGGGGTGGTGGTGGTGTAAAACAAATAAATCCAAGCTCAATGGCAGGAGTGCATTGGAAGGGTAAGATTCCTTTCTGCAGCTCAAAAAACCGGCTGACTAATGGAAGCTTAGTATTTTCACAACCAGGCAGTTGAAACAGGTTTGAGAAATCAAGCTTAGGCTTCTTCTGGGACCTGCGTGGGCCCAACTAAAGAACTACAGAAAGCAAAGAAAAATTAAAGCACCTGTTTTCCCCCTAAGGGTGTGGGGGTGTCAAAATGGCTAAAGTGTACAGTTCTCTAAATGGGGAACATCCCCCAAAGCCACGTAGCCTGGACAGTGCAACCCTACACAGGCTTACTTGTGTAATGGTACTTTCTTTTGAGTAAACAACGCCCTACGCCTAGGACTGAAGTGTCAGTCTATTTTCTGCTAAGCAGGTACCTACAATGAGCCAAAGTGAAGGGAGACAGTTCACATTTATGGGCAGAGGAAGGAATGAAACAAGTATAGAATGTTCTCTTTCTCAGTGATCTGAGATAAGCCTTGCACATCCCTTGGCACATGGGAAAGTGCCGCATGTGCGCTTTAATAACAGTGATGCTAATCACCACGCAGAAACACAACATGAGCATGCGTCGCCTTGTGGGAATAAGCGCAATTCAGTTCCGCAGGCTCCTCCCAGCTGGCGGCTGCTGCCACCAACGCACCCCCCCCCAGTGGCCTGCCTTGCTTACCTCGGCTGTTGGCACTCCTTCAGGAGGGCGGCACTGCAGAAGCACTTCGTGATCCAGAGGAACCTCCTTCCCCAAGGGCTCCTGGTCAAAATTCTTCCTCAGGTCTACGAATGGGAAACAAAACAAGCACCAGGCATCAGTCCAGGCCTCACTTGCAGAGCTCAGTTGCCTTGTCATACCAGCTGAGAGAGGGCAGCATGTCAAGAGCTCAGAATGAACTTAGGCTGGGTACGCACCAGAGATTTAAAGCACATTTTTCTCCCCTGCCCACAACCCTAGGAACTGCAGTTTACACTTTAACAGAGCTACAACTGCAAGCAGTGGCGTAGCGTGGGTTGTCAGCAACCGGGGCAAGGCAAGTAATTTGCGCCCCCTCTGCCCTAGGGGCAGAGAGCTGTGAGTGCCAGCGCCCCCCCCAGATGTTGCGCCCGGTGCGGCCGGCCCCCCCTGCACCCCCCACGCTATGCCACTGACTGCAAGCGCCCTTAACCAACTACGGTTCTCAGGCTTCTTTGGTGGGAGAAATCTGCTAAATGAGGTTCCTTATTCAGCAAGGATGCCAATTCTTACTGAAATGAAGATGTGGAGATTTGTGGGGAAATGCACTGCTTAAAAGTCCTTGTGGCACCATTCCGTTGGTCTCACGGGTTATCTCAATAAGGGTTTTCGAAGCACTCAGATGATCCCATCGAGGTAGTTAAAGGAGGGATGGACATGCAGAGTTTGTATTTTACACTCACTCAGATATATTTACTTGGTGGTAAGCCACTTCTACTTCCAAAGATGTATGGGCTTGCAATCAAATGGGTGAAACAGTTGAGAGAGGACAAGGTTTCAGAGCCCTGCATAGCTGTTCTCCATAAAATGTAGGACATGATATTTTTGTGTGTCTGCTCAGGGCCTGCCCTACCATTAGGTGGTGATGAGCTGCTTCAAGCGGTAGAATCTGGGTGGGTGGGTAGCAGTGGTGAAGTGCTGGACAACAGAGTTATGTCTGCTGTACATCATGCCTTCCAATATCTAACTAATCTAACCCAAATGCTGAAGTAGGAGACAACTACAAGTCCAGCTGGCTTTAGTATACGGTGTGCAAAGAGGAGATCACTTTGTGCTTGCTTCAGATGGCAAAATTTCTTGATCTGCCTCTGCCTCTACTAACTCTACTCCCAAACAAAATATCTCAATTCCCTACTATTCCTTCCCCGTGCATTAAAACCTTTGCTAAAATGTTCTGAATTCTGTACATCAACATTAGAGAATGATTGTATCGCTTGCAGCCACAGGGAACAGGAATATATTAGCAATATTAAGCGGCTTTTCTTAATACTTGAATATTGCATCAGTTTCAAAGAACTTTGTGTGCTTAACTAAACTGTATCACGAGTAAACAAGCCCCAGTATTAACCAGTAGGTGGCACTAAAACCCACCTAATTTCTCTCAAGCAGTTTTCACAAACTGTTCCAATGAAAATAAATGCTGTCCAAAGTAATTATTTTTGAGGATGATTACAATGATGGCAATGATGATAATTTGCTGTCTTGTTTTATGAACAAGACTTGATCATTGTAGATCTTATCACAGCATGATCTGCTGGAACGAGAAAGTTCACTGGCTAGCATCCCTCAAACAACCACTGCTTCTAGAACTGCATATTGCAAGTTTATAGTGCCCGTTCGCACAAATTTCTAATCCTTGCATTTCTAATCCTTGAGAATACATTTATTTATTTATTTTGTAGCATGGGAAGGGAGCCATGTAGAAAATAAAGCCACATATTTTGAAACTAGTGTGGAGTGCCTGGATATATAAGCACTGCATATTTTTTAGAAATAAAAATAACATTGTGCCATTTGTGAGACTGGATGTGCCACACCAAAAAATGGGTGGAGTCAACCCAAAGTCATGTTTAGTCCACCATCTTGATGCAAAATGACACCTGGCATCTGAACATTAACAAAAAATTGCCACTCCCACCACGGGTGCCATCATGCCAAAATTGGAGATGATGTATTGAAAAGCAGCCAAATCTATTCTGTGCTGAAAAACAGGGGAAGTCATGCCAAAGGGACATTGCGGTCTGCCAGCTTGATTAAAAATGGCAGTGAGTGTCCAAATGTCAATGAAGAGCACTGCTCCCACCTCAAGAACTCTCGCGTCAAGTTTGGCAATATTTTTCCAAGCGGCATCCGAACATAAAGACAACAAACTTCCCCTGACATCAAAATACCTTGCCTCCACCCTCGATTATTAAACACACAGTAAGGCCTAATCTTTGCCATTCTGATCCCACCGTCAAGGGCTCTCATTTTCTTCCATGAGAATGGGGTCATAAATATATGAACATATGTGGAAAGCCCACTGAAATCCTTAAATCAAACAATCCAATAAACTATGATGAAATGAATTCTTTTTTGTCTTGTTCTGCTCATTAAAACAAATAACCCACAACCCTCACAAAGGAAAATGTAACATAAAATTATCCTTTCCAACAAAGGGTATCCCTCCTTCTTTCTCTTACACACACACTCACACCCCAACGTGCCCAGAATGTATAGAACGGCTCACATTTGAGCAAACATGAACTGCTTACAATGTGGCTCTTGGGGGGTATTCTGTCCATCTTTGTCCCTACATACAAATAGACTAAGTACCTGGGAGAAATGCACAGTATGAAAAATACCTGTATGAAGGAAGGTTAAACACACTCAAGACCTACATGCTATCCTGACGTAAGCTCTTCGGCTTTTGGTGGTCCCAGCAGAGCTCCATGCCACACACTGGCACCAGTAGTCTTCTAAGCCAAAGAGTTCTTCCACTTGCTGACGAGAGACTTCAATCTGGACTTCTCTTACAAGGAGCCCTGGAAGAAGAGAAAACAAGGAGGAGGGTTAATGATGAGAGCCAGGGGGGGATGAGAAGCTAGGACAATGGACTCTCCTTCCTTGGAGGTTTCAAAGCAGAGCTTGGATGGCCATGGGCCATGGATGCTTTAGCTGAGATTCTTGCATTGCAGAGGGTTGGACTCGATGACCCTTGGGCCCCTTCCAACTCTATGATTCTATGATATGGGAGGATATAGAAACAAACGGCTGCATGGAAGTGAGAAATGGTGGTCCTACACACCAGAAAGAAGGCATGGTTGAGTATAACATCCATGGTTTCCTCACTACCTACGAAAAGAGCTTCAATTGATTTCATGATAGCACTTGTCAAATATCTGAAGAGCTGTCCTGCAGAAAATGAAGCAGATTTGCCCCCTGTTGCTTTCAAGCTCCCCGCCTTGCATGAGACTTGACTTGTGCAATTGCATATGGTTGGAATTAGGGTTGAATCACCATCACACAAGTCAAACAGGTGAGGGTTTACCGTAATGTAGAAGGCAGCTCCCTGTCTCTCTTTTGGGCTAGGTAGCAGATTTGGCAGGGTTGCCTCATGCGGCACTTCCTTGGGGTTGTAGGGTTGGAAGCAGAAGGTGTTGGAGGAGAGAGTTGTGTGTCCCCTAAGATGGCCTGTTGCCCTCCAGTGGAGGATGCTGACCCACAGCTAGTGTTGAAGAAAGATTCAACTGTCAGTATGGTGGAATGCGAGTTTGGGCGCCATCTTGTCTTTTGCCTCAGGCAACAAAATGTCTTGAGCTGGTCCTGCCTCTTCCAAACAATGACCAAAGATTCAGGAGCCCTTTCTCACTTTTTCATCTTTTACCTCCACCCCAACAGCCCACAGAGTGCTTCTTAAAATTAAGTTTGGAATACCTGCTTTGCTTGAAGATGGCCCAAGGTTTAATTCCCAGAATCTCTGGTTAGGGGGCTGGGGAAGAGACTTCAATCTCAAACCCTGGAGACCAGCTGCCAGGCCATGTAGACGAGAGTGAGCTAGATGAACCAATGGTCTGACTTCAGTGTAAAGCAGATCTCAATGTCCACATATACTTTCTTTAATTGGCTAGGGGGCATGTACAGTCCAGGACAAAAGCCTAATATCTTGATGGGCCGTTGCCCCCCTTTTAAGCTATCTACATTTGGTACACAGGTTTCTTGGTCCTACTAGGCCACATAAGGGGAGGGGGATCTGGTACTTTCATGTTATAGGGAAGATAAACTTCTACCAACCCTAGGGATAAAGTAGGGCAATAATGGTTGCTATGTCTGTCTGTCTGTCTCTCTGTGTGTTTGTGTGTGAAAAGAGGCAGTTGCAAAAAGAAAGAAGTGGAAGGAGGTGAGAATTTTAGACGATTAAGAACTGAGTACCAACAGGCTGAGCAAATGAAATATGTTTTGAAAGAAGCAGCTCCTCAAGTCATAAGGGAGGCTGTTTCTGGTCAAATGAACTTCCCATCGAGGGCAGAACTCTAGAGTCACCCAAGGGTGATAACTCTGATAGAGCCATTATCAACATTCAGCTGTTTTACGAAAGAGCCGCTATTACTACTGGCTAAGATATACCCCATTACTCCTCCTGTTTTAGTGCAACCTTAATCGCTTCACCGTCGCATTAAAAATCACAGCCTCAATTCAGCAAGGCACATAAGCATGTGCTTTAATCTTATTGCCTTAATATAGTAAAACCTCGCTGCCAATTGTCTACAAATGAAGAGCAGAATGGATTCAGCAGCAGTTGAAGCAACTGCTTCTTTTGCCTTTCCCATTATGACAATTGTATTTCATTTGCTTAAAACACACACACACACACACACACACACAAATGGTGGTACTAAAGATATGCAACGTGAACTGAAGATGTTTATGCCCTCAATAAAGATGGCTGCTACTTTAATGAACATGGTAGGTAGAGACAGATAAAGGATTTGAGCCCGTTATGGCTGACATTTCCAACTGCTTTCTGTGGGTCTGGGAAGCTGCCATCTTATTAATAAGAATAGGTCTCAGAAGCCTCTTTCTTTATACTTTAAGGCATCTGCTCAAATTCTAAACTACCAGGACTGACCTGTTCTATAAATAAATGGTATATTTGCACCATGACCTTCAAATCACTTCTGTTTTTCAAACCCAAATTTAATTACCTGTAGTGTTCATAAGCTGAAGGGTGACCATGCTTCAATTGTTATATCCACGGACAAAGTTTGTTTACCACAAACCCTTTCTGGTGCTCTTCCCTGGTTTTCTCACCAAAGAATATTGCAAATTGTAGCCTGCATGCATTAGTCTGTTCAGAGATCACTGAACACTCCTCACTGAATTCCCCGGGAAGAGGGCATGTCTGTTATAGCCTGGTGCTGCTACTGAGAATCAACTTCTGGAGATCTGGACCCTCTTCACCAAACTACAATTCCCAGAATTCTCTTGAAAGACAAGATTGCTTGTTAAACCCATTTAAATCTGCAGGATATATTCATAGTGTTCTCTCATTCTCTTCTTAGACTCAGCAACTAGCCCAAGTCCCAGCTTTTGGAAGAAAGTACTTGGGAAGCCTTTACCTTTACCTTGGGAAGCCTGGGTTCAAATCCCCATTCAGTCATGAAGTTCACTGGGTGATGTGGGACCAGTCACTATAGGGTTGTTGTGAGGATAAAATGGGAGTAGGGAAACCATGTATGTCATCTTGGAGGAACAGCTGGGCACAAATGTAATGAATGATGGAGGGGGGAACAGATTTATGGGCAGGGGTAGAGGCAGGCAGGCAGTGGATAGAAGTGGCAGGCAGTGGATAGGAAGTGGATTTGCAGAGGAAGCAAATAATAGTTAGGTAAGCTGAGAATGTGAGCAGCATGGGAAAGATACAGACAATCGTTACTCATCTAGGCCATCCACTGCCAGTCCTGCAGTTTATATGCCTCCCACATTGTTTTTTGACCTCTCTGGGGTGCAAGCCTGGGCAGTGCATATGGAAGTCCTGGGCTCCCAAACGACAAGACCTTGTTGATGTGGTTCAAAGGAAAGCAGAGTGATATGTCTGGCACCAGCTTGGCTGTAGGAGTTGCCAGAAGGAGGCATACAAAATGCCACCCAACCATCTTAGGGATGCCGCCAGCTCTTCAACTGGAGAGTGGCAAATGGGTCAGTTTCAACTGATCTCTGACAAGAACACACTCTTGTGTGCTATTTGCACTAATAACACATGCGTTTTTATTCATGCTTTGTCCTAATAGATGCATTTCTGTACACATTGCTTGGCTGGAGAACTGTGTTGCAAAATTTTGAGAAGCGTGCATTTTGAAGAAGGGTGGCAGCATTTCAGTCCGAGTAATGTTTAAACCACAGAGGCTAGGACTTGCCGATCAGAAGGTTGGCGGTTCGAATCCCCGTGATGGGGTGAGCTCCTGTTGCTCGGTCCCTGCTCCTGCCAACCTAGCAGTTCGAAAGCACATCAAAGTGCAAGCAGATAAATAGGTACCGCTCCGGCGGGAAGATGAACAGCGTTCCCGTGAGCTGCTCTGGTTCGCCAGAAGAGGCTTAGTCATGCTGGCCACATGACCCAGAAGCTGTACGCCGGCTCCCTCGGCCAATAAAGCGAGATGAGCACCACAACCCCAGAGTTGGCCATGACTGGACCTAATGGTCAGGGGTCCCTTTACCTTTAATGTTTGGAAAACGGCAAGTTATGCAGCTTCACCTATAAATGCGAACAGAATTTAAATTCCCTCCTTCCCTACCTGCAACCTGAGGACAAGACTTACTTATTTTTTTGACAGTTAGGTGCTTCTTGAATTCTGAATGTAAAGTAGAAATGGTATGATTGTGTGTGTGGCTCCCTACACCAAATCCTTTGAGAAGGATGGAATGGTAGTCAGTTAAAATATTTAAGAAATATTAATTCCTCTAACTTTCTCCTTTGCTGTACAGTGCCTGTGGATCACATCCTAACATGTCTCGCTCCTTTCGCTGGTGTGATGGTAGCGCAGGCGGGATGGCAGGAATGTGTGGCAAGTGGTCTCCTGGGACATTAAAGCCTCTTGCCCGCCTGTTGCAAATCCATTTGCTATTCATGCTGGCAACCTCAATCCTAATTAAATAATTTAGCCCTCGAAGGCATTTAATGTGGACTTTTTGCGTGAGTTCAACAGTGCAGCGCGGACTTGTTTAATGGAAGCTTTAATTACAGTTATATATTCATTTAAAATTGTTTTACAAAGAGAGATTGCACTGAGCAAATGGGAGAGCGAGAGAGAGAGAGAAAAAGAGAGAAAGGGGAAGAAAAGAAATATTTTCTGCCTGTTAATAATATACATTGCAACCACTTCTTGCTAATGAAAAAGAAGATGATGGGAGCCCAAGTCATACCATGGCTTTTTCAATACATACATACATACATACATACATACATACATACATACATACATACCCAATATAGACAACCTCTTGCAAGATCCCTATCAGCATGACTAAGAAGGTAGGGAGTTTGGACAAGACACTGGCCCAGTTCATACATAATACTACAGTTTGTTCTTGGCGTACCACTCATGATTTTTTTGGGGTGAGACAAACCATAAACCTGGTTTCATACACTACACTAAGCCAAACCATGGCTTTTTGCTCTGGGTAATATGGGAACAGTAGGACTGAGATGGGGGGGGGAATTCTCATGCTGGGTACCCCATGCTTGTTCATTCATGCAAAACCACTGGTTGTTGGTGGGTTGGGACCCACTACCGTGGCCTGATCTAAGGTGGGTCACAACAGCAGCATCACCACCATGCAAACATATGGCAAAGGAAAATCAACAAATGGGTCTCTCAAATGCATTTTTGGGCCCTGGCTCTGAAAGGATTGGGACTACTATGCTATGACATAGTTTGGCTTGGTGTGGCATGTGAAACAGGCCATTCTCTTGTGGAGAAATTGCATGGATTCATTTGGGGAATCTTGCAAATGCACCAGCTCAAATTGACTATTAGAGTTTTGTTTCTGTGGAATGTAGGGAACTTATCAAATATTAAGTACACAGAAACACGTCTCCATGTGTGTGCATGGACTCTTCTCCTGCGATCATTCTTCATGCATGTGAGTGCATTATACATGCTTATGGTGACCTTTTTTGTCTTTCACACTGCAGGTCTCTAGAACGGTTTCCACAGTTAACAGGGGGGTAGGGTAGGAGTCCTTGCTTGCAGAGAACCAAATCTTTCAAACCTCTGGTCCCACTACCCACTACCCACTGCTATCCCAGAACCTCTTCCCCCCATGTTGGCCACTGCTGCTAATATACCTGCCACCACTGCTCTGCTTTTTTAAAATTTCAGCGTGGGTGTACGTACATGCATTTGCAAGGGCCCACTTCAATACACAAAGAGGGCAGAACTCTAACAATTAAAGTACAGCACGCATAGAAGACCATTTTGTTTGATGCTTGCACAAACTTAGAAATAAAGGTGATGGCAGCTGATGTGTCAACGAAGGAGGATGCCCAATACTGAGTCTGAATGTTGCTACATCTAGCTCAGTGATGTCCACATGGACCGGCAGGATTCTTTCCCAGCCCTGTTTGGTGACGCCGGAGCCTGAACCTGGGACTGTTTGCCTGCAAGGTACGGGCTCCGCTGCTGAGCTACAGCACCTCCCAAACAAAAGGGTTGGGGAGCAGGAGTGAGGAAAAACAAGAAGGCACCACAAGGATGAAAGATCATGTAATGGAATTAGCAACACCCCTCTGAAATTGCCAAGATGGCCACACCTGTTTAATCAAGCCTGTCCCCGTGCACAGTCCTGGCAAGGATGCACACTCAGCAGTATCAGACATATACCAGTAAGTGCAACCAGCCACCCTCTCAGTCTCCTCCGCAAGTTGGCTGTTGGTACTTGTTTGCCATTTCCAAAATGGATCTTATCTAGGGCAACAGGGCAGGTTATATTTGCATCTTCAGCACAGCACCCAAGTTCCATTGCTGAGAAGTAATGGGGGTGGGAAGCAGCTAAATGTGAAGCTGACTGTGTAGGTAGGTGAAGCTTTTTTGATATGTCAAAAGCCATCCTGCATTTCTAAGGGTGCAGGGATTGCTCATTGCTCACAGAAACTATCCTTTGCCCAGAAAACATAGGCTGAGAAATCAGCCCTCAGAGATGATTTCATGAGATTTGAATTATGGTGGTGCAGGTCACACACTTTTCTGAACTGGTCATAAGTTGACTCTGTTTCTGACGTGTGTAAATTCAGTGCTTGGCCACAACGAACTGATCAGGCCTAGGTTGTCAAAGTGTCATCAGTACCCACACTAAGCACCTCAGAAGATTTACCATGTGCTATTACACTGCTGAAGCAATTAGCATACTAAGGAGCTTTCCTTACATTCTAAAGGAGCAGAAAATGCCCTCAGGTGGAAACCATACAATGAGCGACCTTGTAATGAGTTCTTGGAGTGAAACTGACAAGAGTAGTTTTAATGGGCAGAAGTTATAATGCTATTTATAAGTAGTTGGCACTGTATTAAAATCCATCCCAGATTATGCCACCCATTTAGCTACCTCTGTTGTTTAGAATATTTCCTCACTTAACAAAATGACCCAAACCCTAAAAACCTCATCTGGACCATTTTGTTTACAGGTCTGGCTCTTCTACTAGTGACTCCCTTTTCACAATGGATCTCGAAGACTCTTCATCCATGACTGAGGAAAATCTAGAGAAGTGCTCTAAGCAGAACATGACTTAGGATCAAGCTGGGCTGAATATTCCCCTCTTTTGTGGAACCACTTGTCCACAATAATGGGGGGGGGCATATTAAGCAACTTTAAGATGGGGTTGGGGAGAGAGAGGCAGGTGAATGTTAAGATATTTTCAGACCTGTTTTTAAACATGAGATGGCTGAGGGGTTATCAGCTGAAGTGGTGACAAGTGTTTTTTGTTACAAGAGAAAAGGCGGAGATTTTTGAAAGCTAAGATTAAATATTACTTAACATTTGCTCCATCCCCTGAAGTCAGAGAAAAATAGTACTTCAGCCCTGGATCGGTATGGAAGAAGTTCTTAAACTGAGGCCTACCAGAATCTTTCACATCTGCCTAACCATGTCTAGTTTGCCCGTGTGTGTGGAAAGAGAGAGAGAGAGAGAGAGAGAGAGAGAGAGAGAGAGAGAGAGAGAGAGAGAAAGAGATCTCTCTCTCTAGATTTTAGTATGCTAGAATTGATCAGAAAAGTTGGTATGAAGATATAGACAATACAGGATCCCATATTGTATTTCAAAAAGTATAAGAACATAAGACTGGCAATCCTGGATCAGATCAAAGGCCCACCTTGTCACATCATGTTTCTGGCAGTGGAAAGTCAGGTCCCTCTGGGAAGCCCACAAGCAGGTTACAGGGACAGTCAGTGCTAGTTTGGGGGTAAGCCAATTCCATGCACATGTAGCCCATTTCCAGGGTTGTGCTAGGACTTCATGACTTAAATGATGAAGCTTGGTACTGGGACATCGCCTGATGAGCTTGTTTCAAACAAGACTAAGACGCAATTTCTCATGGCACTGATCAGGTGTGGGCACAATACCCTTGAACTGAATTTGAACCAGTGCGAGTTATCTGAGGATCTGTCTGTCACAAAGCCAAGGAGACCCGGTTCTATGAAGTTCAATCGCAGCAAGGCTTCTAACGTCCTGAGGCAACAATCTATAAATCATTCACTTTGGTGGGCTAGCCCCATTCAAGTTCACAACAGAAGGCTGCTGGAGGATGGCTGTAAAATCCTTGAAAATCCCCAGCAGCATCTCTGCATAAAACTGAACTTTCAGTCTGGATTCTTGTGGGGAACCTACTGCTAACCTCTTGCCACGGTAAAAATTGACTACGCTTCCCTACTGCTTGCTTTCTTGTTCTTAGCAAGTTTCTGATCCATGACAGAATTTTACCAACCCTTGCTTTTAAGATTATATGGTTTTCTTAAGAACCTCTTGTGAAACACTTTACTGGAAAATCTAATGAAAATATGCCTAAGCAGTTGTTATTAAATACTAGCATGAATTTGCACGTTAAGAGTGGGACTTTGTTTCTTCCACCACAGACATGTTGATACAATTCACTCTAATAGGATGTTGAAATTAATTACACCGTGATTCAGTGTTATCAAGGGCTTATCTAAACAATCGGGTGTAGTACATTACTACTACTCTGGCTTGCAGACATTTTACCTCCAGGAAAACCTTTCTATATCAGTCTGCTTTCAGAGAACCATGTGAACTGCAGACGATTCTGGGGGTTCCCTTTAGAGAGAGAGAGCTGGCCAGGCCAATTCATGAGCTGAGTGTGTCCCCTAGAACAGTATCTGTCAATCTTTTCAGACCTGGGACCCACCTTTAACCCCAACAAACAATTGCAGATCCATCTGTGTCTATGTCTACATCTATCTCTCACTCCACATATTTCTATGGTGGTAGAGTTGCTCTGTGGTTTAACCCACAACGCCACCTGCCACAGAGCCTAGGGCTTGCTGATCAGAAGGTCGGCGGTTCAAATCCCCGAGATGGGGTGGGCTCCTGTTGCTCGGTCCCAGCTCCTGCCAACCTAGCAGTTTGAAAGCATGTCAAGTGCAAGTAGATAAATAGGTACCGCTGTGGTGGGAAGGTAAACAAGAGTTTCTGTGTGCTGCTCTGGTTCACCAGAAGCGGCTTAATCATGCTGGCCACATGACCTGGAAGCTGTACGCCGGCTCCCTTGGCCAATAAAGTGAGATGAACGCCGCAACCCTAGAGTCGTCCGCGACTGGACCTAATGGTCAGGGGTTCCTTTACCTTTACCTTTAGAGTTGCTCTGCTTTTGTGCTGTTCTACTTTAGATCAGGCTATGACCCAATGGCAGGTCTTGACCCACCAGCTGAAGACCACTACCCTGAAACACACCCAACATTATCAGGTGGCTGCTCATTTCATGGGGCAACACTGGTGCACAAGCTGATTGTCAGAAAGGCTTGGCCACCATGTCTGGTCTCCTCACTGAAGAACCTCTGCTAAGCTTTCATAGAGTTTAAAGAGAGAGAAAAATCACTTGCTTTGGACCAGTGCTCTTCCTCTGACCAAGCATCCCAGAACTGCTCTGAATGAGAGACAGGCTAGGAGAACTTTTGTCAGTTTTAATTCTCAGCTATCAAAAGAAGGCAAGTCAACATATTTTTTAAAAAATATATTATATAACATATGGGGACATGCTCTGCAGCATATGCCTCAATGGAGAAACAAAAATCTAAGATATAAAATATCATGCTTGAAGGGTAGAAAAGAAGAGTAGAGCTGACACATAGAGCCGGCCCAGGATATTTTGGTGTCTGAGGTGAAGGTATCTTTCTTCAGTACTGGCAAAGGAACAGTGCTCTCCTCTGCACCTGAAGGCAGCAGGCTAATCTAGGGGGCTAATTTAGGCTGGCTTATGGTGTAGGCAGGTCCTGTGGCAAATACAGTTCTGTCCTCTAACTTCCGCACTGCCACTCCCTGATCTCCAAAATGTGCTGTCTGAGGCAGCTGCCTAACGCTACCTAGTAGTAGGTCTGGTCCCGGGTGGGCCTGAGAGATGATTCGATCCTCTAAGCCTTCTCACCTGTAATTTCGTCCAAGCTCTCTGTGGTGATGTGATCGTTCTGGTTCACCCACTCGCCGTTGCACTTGAAGTAAATCTGGGTGGCAGGGTTGGCTCTGCAGATCAGTTCCACTGGCTTGTTCTTCACAATGTAGGCATCTTGTGGCTCCAGTAGGAAATGGGGAAGGGACTCTGCAGGGGCTGATGGGAAGGAATCTGGAAGCACCTCTCCATACTCAATCCCTGCAATGAAAGAGGAGAAATTTAGCTCCACGTGCTTCAAGCAGCAATGCAGACCTCATAACCCGACATCAGTTCTTGGCTTTGAAAGAACGGTGTCTGATGGACAACAACCTGAATTTCATAACTTTTTGACTCCTTGTCAGTTGCAGCTTCCTTTATTCTTACCCCCACTTCGTAACTTAATATATTTGCATAGTCATTGGCCCAATTCAGATATATATACCGTGGTTTGAAAGCAAGGACTGTAGTCACTACCGTTTCCTGGTTTAGGATTCTTGCATTAAGGACTCAAGGGATAAGAAAGGGAGGATAGAGAGTGCAAACACAACTATTGTTCTCAGTGCAATGCTGCATGGTTTATTGGGTCAAGAATATCATATTTGAACCAGGTCATTGTCACTTCCTTTCTCTAGGGCAGTGTTTCCCAACCGGTGTTCCGCGGCACACTAGTGTGCCGTGAGACACCGGCTGGTGTGCCGTGGGAGGAAGGCGGGCGAGTCGGGCGGTGAGAGGCGGCGGCGGCGGCGAGGATCCGCGTCGAGCCGGGGGCGGCTCCGCGGTGGTGGTGCCGAGCGGCGGGGCAGCGCGTGCAAAAGGGAGGAGCGCGAGACAGCGGAGGAGGAGGAGGCCGGCATGTCCGGGCAGCAGCAGCAACAACAGCAGCAGCAACTCCCGCCGCCGCCCCCTCCTCCGCCCGCTATCGCCGCCGCCGCCTCAGCTGCCCTCGCTCTGCTGCCTCCTCCCACCCCGGCAAGGGGGAGGGAAAAAACTTTCGCTTTTGTGCGTCCCTCCCGGCGTGACGCTGCGCGCTGACGTCACGGGGCGGGGCTTTAATGGTGGTGTGCCGCGAGATTTTTTTCCGGCTAACAGGTGTGCCGTTGCCCAAAAACGTTTGGGAAACACTGCTCTAGGGACACCAATCCTTAACAGAGATGCAAGCAAGGAAGCATACTTCTTAGTGGGACAATTCCTACAGAACCATCAGAGTGTACTATTTGAAGACCCATTTACATATGCTTGCTCATAACTAAATCCCATGGACTTCAATATAGGTTACTCATGGGCAAGTCATGAAAGCTACTATAACACTGTGGGAAAGAGATAGAATCTGGAAGTCTCTGGTTCTGCCATGGACCATATAGATGGCTTCAGACAAGACACTATTGCTCAGCCACCTTCCTCCTCCAATCAACAGTATGAGGATACCACCTTGCAGGATTAATGAGATATAAAGTATTTGGATGTCCTAAAGCACAGGTGGACAATCCAGAGCTATGGGGGTCAACTTTATTTTAGGTAGCCCCGATGCCCTTCTGTATCTGCCCTGGTAACTAGTTAAAGAACAGAAAACATAAATGATGTAGAGTTATGAGTGAGCAGTGATAGTGCAAAGTTTGCTGATGACACCAATCTGTTTAGGGTGGTAAGAACAAAAACAGGTTGTGAAGTGCTCCAAAACGATCTCTCAGAACTGCATAAACGTGCATTAAAATGGCAACTACTATTCAGCAGAAGCACAGTGTGCACTAGGGCAAAATTAAAATAAAACCCTAATGTCATATATATGTTTATGGGATATGAACTTGTGGTGCCTGACCAGGAAAGGGAGCAGATCGATGGCTTGATTGAAATGTCGACCCATCGCTGGCATGCGGCCCGTGTCAGATTACCCCTGAGAGAACGAGATCTTCAACAAAAGAAAAAGTTGCCTGCCCCTTTCCTAAAGCATCATACAGATGCTAAACATATTACTGCCAAGTGGAGGTAGGATTGCATCCTTCATGTGTTACAGCAACATAGCAGGGATCTTGACTGCACTCCAGTCACTTAGCAATACAGTGAGAGTTGCATGATAAAACTGGAGCCAGACTGGCAAGCCCTGGGAGACAGAGGACACCCAGGTCTGGGCGCTTCGCTCCTGGCTTTGAGCCCTGAGGAGATATATGTACTCAGACTCTTGGGAAAGGGCAGCTGCATACACAGAAGAGAGTATGTAGGGGGAGATACATAACGTGTTTTCTGTTGGGGGAAAGACTCCAGGGGATATTCCTCTGAGATGGGCAGCCCTGAAGGATGAAGAGTGGGGAAAAGCCTCTTAAGTATAGAATATAGGACAGAATATAAGTAATAAGCATTTCATATTCAGAGAACATTCTCCACTAGCCTGTAGCAATTTTGAAAGGGATTACAACACAGATCGACCCTGCCTGCCAACTGCACCATATTTCTCTCTCTCTCTCTCTCTCTCTCTCTCTCTCTCTCTCTCTCTCTCTCACACACACACACACACACACACAGGAGGCACTGTGTGCTGCTATTAAACCCTCTGAGTACTGGCAGAGCTAAGGCAAGCATGGTGTTCCTATGATGTTTCATGATTCAAGCATGAATCATAGAATCATAGAATCATAGAGTTGGAAGAGACCACAAGGGCCATCGAGTCCAACCCCCTGCCAAGCAGGAAACACCATCAGAGCACTCCTGACATATGGTTGTCAAGCCTCTGCTTAAAGACCTCCAAAGTAGGAGACTCCACCACACTCCTTGGCAGCAAATTCCACTGTCGAACAGCTCTTACTGTCAGGAAGTTCTTCCTAATGTTTAGGTGGAATCTTCTTTCTTGTAGTTTGGATCCATTGCTCCGTGTCCGCTTCTCCGGAGCAGCAGAAAACAACCTTTCTCCCTCCTCTATGTGACATCCTTTTATATATTTGAACATGGCTATCATATCACCCCTTAACCTCCTCTTCTCCAGGCTAAACATGCCCAGCTCCCTTAGCCGTTCCTCATAAGGCATCGTTTCCAGGCCTTTGACCATTTTGGTTGCCCTCCTCTGGACACGTTCCAGTTTGTCAGTGTCCTTCTTGAATTGTGGTGCCCAGAACTGGACACAGTACTCCAGGTGTGGTCTGACCAGAGCAGAATACAGTGGCACTATTACTTCCCTTGATCTAGATGCTATACTCCTATTGATGCAGCCCAGAATTGCATTGGCTTTTTTAGCTGCCGCGTCACACTGTTGGCTCATGTCAAGTTTGTGGTCAACCAAGACTCCTAGATCCTTTTCACATGTACTGCTCTCAAGCCAGGTGTCACCCATCTTGTATTTGTGCCTCTCATTTTTTTTGCCCAAGTGCAATACTTTGTGTCCAGCCTGCTTGGCACTCCCATGCTTTGTGTCCAGCCTGCTTGGCACTCCCAAGGGTCTTCCTTTGCAACGAAGCAAAAATATAGGCAGTCTTGGGGATGAGCTTCCAAGTTACAAAGAAGAAATGAGGTCTTGGATAATATATTGCCTTCAGCTGCTGGGTCATGCCACACAATTGAGCTGCACAATCATTCTCTCTCTCTCTCTCTCTCTCTCTCTCTCTCTCTCTCTCTCTCTCTCTCTCCCACACACACCTTTTTAAAAGGGGGGTTTATTATTAAGTAAAGAAAGAATTAAGTAAAGAAAGAAGAGAAAGTCAGAAAGGCAAGAATGGAAGAAAGAGAGCAGGAGAGAAGGAGAAGGAAGATGGGCATATATTGTAATAGCTGAAAAGTGGATCCCATGGTACAGATTGAACTTGTGAGATTGGACTAAAGGGAAATGCATTGTGAGTAGGGTTGCCATATTTTGAAGAGCAAAAAAGAGGACACATTTGCCAATTTCTGCTTTTAACTATGGATCTCTATGACGACTCTTGTTTTACACACCCATGAAAAGGAGGACCTGCCCTGGGAAAGAGGACACATGGCAACC
The DNA here is from genome assembly GCF_965112155.1 of Podarcis liolepis. Classification (NCBI taxonomy): domain Eukaryota; kingdom Metazoa; phylum Chordata; class Lepidosauria; order Squamata; family Lacertidae; genus Podarcis; species Podarcis liolepis. The sequence continues at coordinate 33,588,289 of NC_139556.1, forward strand.
CTACAACCCAAATGAAGTACCAGCCAATCTTGAGATTGCCTACAAGTCACCAGGGCCTGCCATTTTGAGTCCTTTAGAAAACAAACCCCGAAGGGAAATAGGCCCAAGGAAGCCAGATGCCAGAGATGTATCCTGAGGGGGGGGGGGGAATCAGCCTGTGAAAATACACACACACAAACAAACACACACACATGGCTGGCCATTTAAAATCCATTTAGGAAAATTGACTTTCCATTTCCATTTTAACACAGCACTAGGGAAAGCAGTAGGACATTTGTCATAATCCATTAACTGCTCTTTTGGAAACAACGAATTAAACTCCAGGCTAATCTCTCGTTCTCTCTCATGCTCCCTGGTTTCTTTGCTGCTGCTGCTGCCAGGCATCCCCTTCCTAATTTCATTTGCAGGTCTGTAATTTTCTCAGCACCCGACCAATTGCACAGGGATGCAGAGTGTAATTAGGGCACACAATGTCCTCCTGGCGAGCCCTTGTGAGCCTTTGCACAGCTGCAGCCCAAAGCAGTTCGCTGGGTACCCAGGAGCATCCCAGAGCGGAACGGAGGAGGCAGGAAGTTGCAGGGCAGGCAAGATGATGGTTTTGTGATGAATGGGCCTTTCTGGAGCTAAAATTGAAAAAGGCTCAAGTCCAAGATGATCATTTGGAATAAAATGCCCTGCAGTGTAGGTCCCATAGCTTAAAGACAGCAGAGTGGTGATTACAGATTGTTCTCTCTGACCGCCTGTTGTTTGAGCTTTGAATAAAAACCATTCACACACACAAACAAAAACAAAAACCACCCCCAAAACAGAAGAGAATGCCCTTAGCAGAGGAAATAACTAGCATTCAAGTTTGACAAAAGCCAGGATCATCAGAATTCTCTGGTCCAATGATAACAAGCATTTGGAGATGGGGAAGACATGTTAAGTTGTGAAGGTTTTGTTATAAATAAGGTGCCCCCCCAAAAAAAAAATGCTTGTGAATATTCTGGCTCAAAGCAGCCTGTACTGCCATATCTCAAATATTTCCCAAGATATCATTTTGTTTAGTCATTTAGTCATGACCGACTCTTCGTGAGCCCATGGACTAGAGCACGCCAGGCTCTGCAACCACAACTATCTAATAGCTGTATTTGGCAATTCGGCCTCAGACAATAAAATGGAACCAGATGGTGACGCAAATCCCAGGGTCTGGTCTGAAGGCATGGGAGTCTACCACCTTGCTGAAGCTAAGCAGGTCCAGGTCTGGTTAGGTCCTGGATGGGAGCCACATGTACACCACCTTGGGGACCATGGTGGATGAAAGGCAGGATATAACTGTGATAAAATACAATAATAAATAAACGTCCTCTGGCCCAGGGGAAAAGAGGAAAAAGTGGTTGTGGTCATCAAAGCAAGGGAACTCCATAAGTGACTCTTGGCATATGTGGTTTCAGACATGCCACAGGACCTATCAGGAAGTGGTGGTTGTGGGAAAAAGTCTCAGGGCCAACCCCAGAGATTGGTAACATACCTAAGCCTATGCGCCATCTCCCTGACTGCACCACGGAAACACAGATAAGGCCCATAAATATTGATTGCTCTCCACTCTGCCTCTCCTTCATCTGCCTGAGGAAAAAGGCATTTATGCTCTATGCCTGAGCTGCAGGCTGTTTTTATGACTTTGTTTTACAGCTATAATGCCACGATCATTTATAAAGCAGGTTTGTATATAAAGAATGTAAACATTAGAAATCCATTAGTCTCTTAAAGTGCGTCTGGCAAAGTTCTTCTCCCCCAAGTCACTCCTCTCCCTCCGCCCCTTTGGTAATCTCCACGTCCTCTCTCAGGCTGGGCTGAGGGGAATTTCAAAAGATTACAAGTACTTAAAGATATATTATCCCTGGCCAGGGTTGTAACACAGGCCTGAAGCTACCAATTAAGTTTTCTCGTTGCTGTTTGCTTGTGCTGATGTGTTTCTGTTGTTGGAGTTTTTATGTTGTTGCTGGCATGTGTGTGCGCGCGCGTGCACATAGCATCCAATTTAAAGCCCAGGATAGAGGACTAACCACACAGCCCTTTGCAAAGGAAAAATGCCAGCACCTCTGCCATGGAAGAGACATCTGGAAGGAGAGCACAATTCATCTTCCAGCTCCTGACATTCCTTCATTGTCAGCCTCTAACTCAGGGCACCTGAGCTCATGCTGAAAGATGCCCCTCAGCTAAAGGGATGTCCCTTATTCCTGAACATGACAGCTCCATCGGACATAATGGATGCCCCGTATTTCAGAAGCGCCTTGCTCAATACATGGCACTTCGCAGAGCAAACTCTTTGCTGCTTTTCTCAGTGTTAGCTGCTGTATTGGTCCCAGAGAACAAGGCTCACAGAGCCTGGAATGTCAGGATGTCTCAGGATGGTGCTGGGGGCCGCTGTCGAAAACAGCAGCAACACCTTCCCACCCCATGTTAACATCTGGGTTACTCAATGCATGTTGCAACATCGTTGTGCTATAAATTTCCCTGAGTCTGTATCAGACAGTCAATGAAGAGCAGACAACGCTTGCAGCAGTGCAGTGTCATGACCCTAGATGTTATGGGGCTGAGGAGAAGGAACCGCAGGGCTGCACCTCCACAACTTCTGTAATCTCTAGTTCTTGCCTGAGGTGGCACGTTTTACTTACAGGGTTCAAAATGTTTGCACAAAACTTTGGAGTTGCAATGAATTCACACTTTGTGCCCTCCAGATATTGTGGAACTAAGAATCTCAACAGCCCCAGCAAACCAGGACCAGTGGACAGGGATGATGGAAGTGATCGCCTGGGTGAGGTTGACTTAGATGCTCAGATTGTGGGAGGGGAAGAGGGGAAGATGGATACTGCACTGCTAGACAGATGAAGTTTGAAAGAGAAGAATCCTACATTTACTACTATTTATAAAACATATAAGGTTAAGCTTTTATTACAACAGGGTGCTACAGAACTGTAAGAACACAGAGCAAGTCAGACACTCCTCACCTTTGCACTAACTAATGTTTAAAATGCAAGGTCTGGAATCATAAAAAGGAGTGCATTTAATTAATCTGGGTTTCTTGCAGCTTCATAGCACCTCACTATTTTGGGACACTCGATCTGCCAATGCCATTATGAATGTCCACAGGACAACACCTCAGGTTGGTATGCAGCACTCCAAAGCCTACTTTCCCCCAGCAAAATAGTTTAACAATACTGGGTAACTGCCCACACTCTCTGTTTTATAGGTATAATAATGATAGGCTTAATCTGCATTGGCACTGACAAGGTAATTTTTTAAAATGTATACAAACTCAACTACTCTAGAATTCTGGATGTCTGAATTGTTTTTTTATTAGGGAGCAATCACTTCTCCACTAGGCAGAGCAGCATGAAAGGCTTAAAAATTAACCAAGAAGTTCCTTCTATAGACAATGGATGTTTCACTCTAGGCTTCTCTTTGGCTAATCAGCTTTTCTAAATGTCAGTAATTACTATGAATTCTTTCACTGGCTAAGGAAATCAGCCCTGCTCACTGGAAGGACAGATCGTGAAGCTGAGGATCCAGTACTTTGGCCACCTCATGAGAAGAGAAGACTCTCTGGAAAAGACCCTGATGTTGGGAAAGATGGAGGGCACAAGGAGAAGGGGACCAAAGAGAACGAGATGGTTGGACAGTGTTCTCGAAGCTACCAGCATGAGTTTCACCAAACTGTGGGAGGCAGTAGGAGACAGGAGTGCCTGGCGTGCTCTGGTCCATGGGGTCACGAGGAGTCGGACACAACTAAACGACTAAACAACAGCAACACACTGAAAGGAAGGAGCAAGCTGGTGTCTCACAAACAAATGAGCAGAACAGTGCCTCCATATTTTGCCATATATATTGGGTTCTACAAGGGCTAAATGCTTCTGAAAGAAAGAAAGAAAGAAAGAAAGAAAGAAAGAAAGAAAGAAAGAAAGAAAGAAAGAAAACGTAATCTAGAGACTATAGTTTATGGTGTTTGTGTGGGCTGTTCCTTCTTGCACCTATTCCTTGATACTCATGAATACTCTCCTGAGACCTGTGGAAGAGAGGAGGCCCATTTGCAAACAAGAGTTTATTCACATAGCTACCAGGGGGAAAATGTAGAATTTTCCTTAAATACTTTTATCTCCAAGCCCTGACGTCTTCAAAATGTGACAGCTTCCTGCATGTTGATGCTACCCCACAAAAGGACTAAAACTAGCACACACTGCCATGTAATATGGCTGCAGAAAGTCACTTGGAATAGCCTGCTCACTTGTTTCGCCTAGCAGGAAAAGAAAAAAAGAAGTAGGTGACAGACTACTCCACTTTTGCACAAGGCAATAAGAACAGCCTCCTGCGGGGGTATGTCAAACGCTCACTATTAATCTAAAGGAAATCAAGGCCATTTTCTTTAGCCAACTAGACACTTGCTGCCTCTTTGCTGATTATAATTAAGGCTATCTGGTCATCAGAAGTTGGGGTTCTGTGCTCTCTTTCTTTTTCGAATGGAGAAAATCACAGATGAGTCAGAGCTTAATTTGGAGAAAATTGTGGGCTTGTGGGTTCATTCCCAATTATGGTTTTCCTTCCCCCTTGGTGATCTGGATCCTTCTCTTAACATTTCTATCTGTCCAAAACTCCCTTTGGACCACAGGAAGCAGTGGCGTAGCGTGGGGGGTGCCAGGGGTGCCGGCCGCACCGGGCGCAACATCTGGGGGGGCGTGCTCGCTGCCTCCGGAGTCGCCGAAGAGCCTCGGGCGCAGGCTGTAGCGGAGCCGCATGTCTCGCAGAACCGACGAGCTGTGCGCGCGTCCGGGCTGAAGGCGCCCGGCAGGCAGCGGCTCTCAGCGCTCGCCGCGGAGGACGCGCCAGGCAGCCCCTCCTCACAGCCCCGCCTCCGCCGCTGCTGCTGCAGCTGCTGGGCCGTTGCATTTTCCTCGCCTCTCTGCCCCCCCTCCTCCTCCGGGCAAGCGGCGTCGTTTGGGCGGCAGCGCCAGCGGCAACTCACAGGTTAGGGGTTAGGGGGGGCGCAAATTACTTGCCTTGCCCCGGGTTAGGGGGCGCAAATTACTTGCGTTGCCCCGGGTGCTGACAACTCACGCTACGCCGCTGACAGGAAGGGAGAGCAAGCTCCTAAATAGGGATTGATAAGAATCTAGAATGGTTCCCCAGAAAGCATGGCATGGCCTCTTAGGGTAAGGTATCATTTCTGCTCTGGGATGAGCACCAGACTTCTAAAGTGAGAACATAAAAGAGGATCAGACTCACTTATGGAGGACAAGGCTATCAATGTCTACTGAACATGGCATTTAGGTTCCACTCCACTGTTGGAAATCATATGCCTATGTTACACTAGTTGCTGGAACTCACAAGTGTGGAGAGCGGCGTTGCACTGAGGTTGTGCTTTGGGGCTTCCTATAGGTATCTGTGAGAATGGGAGGCTGTACCAAATGGGTCTTTGGGCTCTTCTCATGTGCCAATGCTATTAGCCCTTCACGCCCTTGCTCAGTTCAAAGTAAAGCTATTAAAAATCACTGCCAAACAGGGCAGTCAGCTCCCCAGGCTTTTTCGTTTAAAAAGATGCCCCTGTTAAAACAAAATAATAATTGGCTGCTGCTCAGGACCTTAAGCTGGCCAAAGGTTATCGAGGAGGCAGCAATGGTTGCCTTTTTTCTTCAAACAAACCAAACCAAACAACTAAAACACTAAATACTGCCTGGTCCAATAATGCTGTGTAAAACAGATGAAGCGCTAGATGGATAATAGAGCTGACAACGGGGGCAAGGGGGAAAAATTGCCTCTGCCTTGCAGGTTGTGCAAGCTGGTGTTCAAGTGAATCACGGGCGGGGGGGGGGGGGAGAAAGAGATGTTGGGCTAGAGAACGAAGGATGTTTTTTGGGGGGAGAGGTGGGGGGAAGTTACACGCAGAGCACATTTATCATAAGTAATCAAAACAGTCTTTCAGACCCCTCGTTCCCAACCCTTGCTCATTCCAGCCTGACCACCCACCGCATGGGAAACCTCTAGCATTTTCTCTACTCAGCTGATGCTCTCAGTGGGGGAAAACCCCATTTATTATTTTGGAGTTGGGGGGGAGGGTTGCAACGCACACAAAACAGCCTCTTTCTCTTTCACACAAGTTGCATTGTAGGCAAAGGGATTGATGGCCTTGGCTTTTCTTCATGGGGGTGGGGGGAGGAAAAGCAAGAAGCAATCTCTGTTAAGGGGGCCTTGCATGAAGGAAAAAATAAAACAAAATCCAGTATCAAACAAAAGCTGATGGTGCGGGGTTTTTTTTGGGGGGGGGGGAGCAGTTGTCACAGTGGGCGACCCCTTATGAAGAGATGGAATCCGTCTCTCCCACCAACAGCAGATAGTTTATGGGTCCCATTCAACAACCTGTTATTTTCAGCTGGTTTAGCAGGGAACATACCATTGCCCCATGCCTTTTAAAATAGCATGGAGGAGGAGAAGAGAGATTGTCAGAAGGAGTGGGGGGAAGGATGGCAAAACAGAAACAAAACAAAAAGCAGGGCAGGTGCAGGGCACCCAGACCACACCTGCACAGCTTGCAACCTAACAAGTCAAAGTGAGCCTATTAGTCACGTTTGCCCATAACCCTACAAAGCCCTTGCCTGCTACCTGCTGGGAACTACAAAAGCAGGGATGTGGTCAAGTTCCTAGTCCGGCACAAGGCATAGCTCGGCACAAGGTTGTGAGTTGGGTAGGCCTGTTCTGAAAATACTTCAGAAGCTGCATAGAGCAGAATCCGCAGTGCAGTGTTGGAGGAAGCGCAGTTCTGGGAGAATAAAAACACGTCCTTACCTCTATCAGGGCAATCCTGTGTTCTCAGGCTTAACTTTATGTTTTGTTTATTTAAATTATAAGTCGCTTTGCCTCTAAACATTTTATTTTTTTCCTGTTTCATAAAATGTATACACTACTTGATTGTAAAAAAAAATCCTCAAAGCAGGGGAATCACAGCCATACTTTGAAACACGTGAAAGCTAAAATACTAAAACACATTAAAATTACCTTAACATTCTAAGCATCTGGAGACAGTTGGTAGAGCATGAGACTCTTATTCTTTGGGTCTTGGGTTTGAGTCCCATGTTGGGCAAAAGATTCCTGCATTGCAGGGGGTTGGTCTAGACCAGGCATCCCCAACCTTTGTGCCTCCAGATGTTTTGGACTACAATTCCCATCATCCCTGATCACTGGTCTATTTAGCTAGGGATCATGGGAGTTGTAGGCCAAAACATCTGGAGGGCCGCAGGTTGGGGATGCCTGGTCTAGATCAGTGTTTCCCGAAAGAGGGGGTTTTGCCCTGCCGGACCTAAAATTGTACTATGAGGCAGCAGCTTTTTGCTGGCTGAAAGAATGGATGCTCCTCGAGAACACGGACATCTTGGATCTGGAAGGTTTTAATAATGCTTTTGGTTGGCATGCATATCTTTGGTATGATAAAGTTAACAGTGCCTTTAAAAATCATATTGTTAGAAAAGCATTGTTTAATGTTTGGATAAGATATAAAGATCTATTGGAAAATAAAACCCCTAGATGGGTGTCACCAGTGGAGGCTAAAGCAGTGAAGAAACTCAATATGGAGGTCGGATGGCCGAAGTATTGGGAAATTTTAGAACAGGATGGAGATAAGTTCAAACTACAAAGTCAGGAGAAATTGAAGCATAAAGTAGAAAATTGGTTCCAATATCGTCAAATAATGGAATTTTTTAAACAGGACAGGAAAATCGGTTTCCAGGTGGAAAAATCAAAATTAGAAACCGAACTGTTAGAACCCAATACTAAGAATTTATCTAGAATGTACAACTTGCTGTTGAAATGGAACACACAGGATGAAACAGTTAAATCGGCTATGATTAAGTGGGCTCAGGATGTTGGACATAACATTATGTCAGCTGACTGGGAATGGTTATGGAACACCGGTATTAAATTTACGGCATGTAATGCCTTAAAGGAAAACATCATGAAAATGGTATACAGGTGGTACATGACCCCAGTCAAGCTGGCAAAAATCTATCATTTGCCCGATAATAAATGTTGGAAGTGTAAAGAGACTGAAGGTACCTTTTATCACCTTTGGTGGACATGCCCGAAGATTAAGGCCTTCTGGGAAATGATCTACAATGAAATGAAAAAGGTACTTAAATGTACCTTTCCTAAAAAACCAGAGGCCTTTCTCTTGGGCATTGTCGGCCAATTGGTGACAAAGAAAGATAGAATTTTTTTTATGTATGCCACAACAGCAGCAAGAATACTCATCGCAAAGTATTGGAAGACACAAGATTTACCCACTGTGGAAGAATGGCAGATGAAAGTGATGGACTATATGATACTGGCCGAGATGACAGGCAGAATCCGTGACCAACGAAAAGAGACGGTGGAAGAAGAGTGGAAAAAATTTAAAAGCTATCTTAAGGACTACTATAAACTTAATGAATGCTAAAATGTTGTGGTTTCCAGAAGCAAAAGGGTACAGGGATACAAGGCTAGACTATAAAAGAGGACTAAGATGATAGAGATTGGAAAGTAACAATTGGGAGTTGCTAGTTGAATTATGGACATTGGGGTGCAGAGAGGGGGGGTATGGGGAAGTCCAAGAAAAGAGGTTTATGAAAATATGTTTGAAATTATACGTGTATGTTTGTCATTTTTAGTGTTTGTTTGTTTTTCTTAAAAATGTTGTAAAATCAATAAAAATTTTATAAAAAAAAAAAAATAGATCAGTGTTTCCCAAACTTGGGTCTCCAGCTGTGTTTGGATTAGAACTCCCATCATCCCTAGCTAGCAGGACCAGAGGTCAGAGACGATGGGAACTGTAGTCCAAAAAACCCAGTTTGGGAAACACTGGTCTAGATGGACCTTGGGATATCTTCCAACTCTACAATTCTAAGTTTCTATGGGAAGGCTTGTCTAAACAATAATGTTTTTAGCAGGCACCAAAGAGAGTACTGTGAAGGTGGCCTGCTTGATCTCAATAGGCAGGGGGTTCCAAAGTGTAGGTGCTAGCACACAATGAGACACAGAGCAGGTAGTCTGTGTCACCTGTAGAAGTGCCAATTCCACCAACGTTTATAGTGGACGCATGTGGGTTAAAGCAATCTCATAGGTAAGCTGCTTCCAAGTTGTTGAGGGCTTTATATGCTAATAGTAACACCTTTAATTTGACCCAGTAGCCAGGCGGCAACCAGTGTAGTTCTCTGAGCACAGGTGCTGCATGCTGGCAAGGCTTCACTCCTGTTAGCAATTGTACTGCAGCATTCTTGTGTTCCTACTGGACCTCCTTCCCTCCCCGGGCCACACTACAGTGGTACATCGGGTTGAGTACTTAATTCGTTCTGGAGGTCCGTACTTAACCTGAAACTGTTCTTAACCTGAAGCACCACTTTAGCTAATGGGGCCTCCTCCTCCTGCTGTGCCACCGCCGCGCGATTTCTGTTCTCATCCTGAAGCAAAGTTCTTAACCTGAGGTACTATTTCTGGGTTAGCAAAGTCTGTAACCTGAAGCGTATGTAACCTGAAGCGTCTGTAACCCGAGGTACCACTGTACTCACTTGCCCTGCTTCAAACCTGTAGTATTTCTGCCTGCCTGGAATGTGTCTTTGAATTCTGACAATGCCTCCTGCTTGCCTGGATGAAACTTAGAGAGAAGAGTGCATGAGTCTTTATAGTCACCTTTATAGAGACTAAAGGTGACATTTATATTTGTTGCTCACCCCTTTTAGCCTCTAGCCCCACCCAGCCCTCAGAAAGTTGCCCCCAGGTAGCTCTGCTGGCAGCGCTCATCCATTTGCTGGAGAGATAAATGGACTTCCCTAGCAAGAGAACAACTTATAGGGTTAGCTAATGAACGCTAAATGCCGAATAGCGGGCTAAGCAGAAACGAAAGCACCGTGTTTGAACAACCTCTGACTCGAAGCAAATGCAGAGTTTAGAAGGAAAAACAAGTGGCACCAGGTTCCTACCCTATTTGAACTCGGTGGGATTTCCCTACTTAAATCCCGAGTGCAAAAACACAGCAGATCTATTTCTCAGCAACTGTCAGAAAAAAGACCCCTACACCACAGCCATGGGCCCCCTCTTCTCATTGTGCCGAAATAAAGCAACACCATGTGCTAGGGTTAATAACTTGAGTTTCCAAGATAATAAACCGTTCCGCTGAGTCAAAAGAAATTGTTCCCTCTCCTTGTCTTCCTTCAGGACTAGAACAATGACTGCCTAACATGACTAGGGCTTAATAATGTATGGGACTTAATAATGCACGACTCGGCAGACACCCTGCGATCGCGCTATTGAGCTCGTTTTCAGGCATCACCAGAAAGTGGATTCATGTGGCTTCCTATCTCCCAACTTTGAAAAGCCGCGGAAAAAGGGATAAGTCTTTTTTTTTTTTTAACCTTTGCTTGAATTTTTGGCATCATTTCTTTGCAGATTAATAATGGGGTTAGGAGGGGAGAGGTGATAAAATAAGAATAAAAAAGAACAGAAAGTTATATTCTTCTTCCCCAACTCACCAAATCTTTCCACACTGGCTCGCTCTCATCACACACACAGCTATTGAGCGAAAGCTAAACGATGACAAAGGCCCTCTGTAGCTGTGAAGTGCTGATTGTTTTGCCCTACACTGTGTTTTTGCATGGCTAGCATCCATGGGTCAGGGCCTCCATCCCCCTTTCGCCTGGCCCTATTCAGCACACGGGACAATTCCCTCAGCAAGGGGTGTCATAGAAAAGAAAAGAGAGAGATAGAGAAAGCGGGGCATCTCCTTCAGGGCTGCTCTGAGGGGTGGAGAAAGGAAATGAAAGAGAGAGAGAGAGAGAGAGTGCAACAGATGAGAAGCAGGGAGCCAGTAGTGAGGGAAGGAGAAAGTAGCTCAATACATGACACGTATCAAAAGACAACACAGCTCAGAGCTTTCTTCTACTTCTGGTGATTTGGGAGCTTTCTCTGTGATGACAAGCCCCTTCTTGCCTCACTAACATGTTCAGCGACCAGCTCTAAAGGACAAAAAGTGCAACACTCCCTTCCGCCAGATTACCTCCTCTGCACACTCCCATGCTTTCTCCTCTTTGCAATGGTTTCGACTTCACCATCACCCTGGTGCCATGAGCTTTCCAGGATGGGATGGAGAAACGCAACGCCGCCAGACACAATGCACTGCAAAACCAATACCAGACTGAGATGGAGCAAGAAGCAGGCTTGAGAAATAGTCCTGTCTCCGGTCTTCCCAGAATCAGTTTCTTAAGGTACCTACCCTTTGCGAAAGAAAGAAACTGGGAGTGAAGGAAGGCTAACAAGTGCTTTTGCCCAGAACTGGGCAATGAGCTTTGCGTATTATGCAAACTGGGCACATTCATTGTTGCGCTGCCTACCAGTTGCTTTGTGTCTGCCCTTGGCAACCACCTCAAAAAGTTGGAGAAGGGTTCAGAGGAAGCATCTCATTCACCTGCCTAGTGGCTCCTGCCAGGATCTGCTTAGGCATTCTTCTCTGACAACAGTGAAGTGTTTGGGGGAGAGATGCAGCCAGACGATGTGTCCCATTGTCTCTGATGCGGTTGCTCCTGTATCACATGGGTATATACCCAATTAATGGGCAACTAGCAGTTACATGCCTGTGTGCTCAGAAGCAGGAGCAGGCTTGTTTTGACAGGGCACAACACAGCTTTCACATTTTTGCTCCTATCTCCAAATCTGCAAGAGCTTTTATTTTAAGTGCATACTGAGACTCTGGGCCAGATAGCGTCCCAGATAGGCGGTACAACGCAAGCAAAATGTGGTGATTTGGGTCACATGGCAACCCTAGACATAGACAAGCATGAGCCCCCTTTCAGCAGATAACAAAGCAGTTAGTAATATAGTCACATAACAAGGAAGTTCGACTTAATTTTTTTGTAGCGGTCAAGTCCACTGTAGAGTTTACTTCTCCTTGACTTGGTCCCCTCTAAGCAGCATGTTATGGAGCTAGTCACTTCTGTGCCATCACTCTCTCAGCAGTTTGTGAAAGATGCCCTAGGTTTCCAGTAATACCTAGGGCTCTCAAGACAATATAAATCTCAGAGAAAGATTGCCGCTCAGTGGGAGAGCATCTGCTTTGCTTGCAGAGGGACCCAGCTTTGGTGCTCAGCATCTCTAGGCACAGCTGGAAGACACTCCTGAATAAAATTCTGGGAGGTTGCTGCCAGGTACTGTAGACCAGCCTTTCCGAAACTTGGGTCTCCAGCTGTCTTTGGACTACAACTCCCATCATACCTAGCTGGCGGGACAAGTGGTCATGGATGATGGGAATTGTAGTCCAAAGAAACAGCTGGAGACCCAAGTTTGGGAAACCTTGGTTTAGATTATACTGAGCCAGATGGCCTGACTGCATATAAGGCAAACCCCTTTGTTCCTATGATCAAGCTGTCATAAATGGGAGGCCGTGTCCTACATTCTTTTTCTGTTAGCACTTTTCTTTTTGTTACAGCATCTTGCTAACGAAGGATAGCTACAGAAGACAATGCTGCTAGGTCAGAAGACCATTCCTTAGCAGGATGGGCAGGACAGAAAGGGAACTAAAAGAAGGGAAAGCCACTCTTCCTCCTCCCCACCCCACCCTCTTCCAGAGAGTCGCTTTTTTTTCTCAGACTTGAAGCAGGAAAATGGTTAGTGCACAGCATATTTGATGGGATGCATTATTACACATTTTAATCTGATGTTCTTGATCCGGATTATTCCACAACATCTGTTTCCCAGTGACTTATTTGCAGATGTCTGCAGCTAGCTCTCTCGACTTGTAAAAGACGGAAGACGTAGAATGTAACAATGGGATAGAATGGATTTTTTTTAAAAAAAAGAAGAACCCAACAACAACAACACTGTTTAAAAATAAAGGCACCGACGTAAAGTATTTCTCCTCACTCAAATCCTTGGCCTATCTGTGGTACTATATTTATAGTAACTGTCACCTAGCCACAAGCCATACACGGTATCTGCAGAAGAGGCATTAAAAATCCCCTCTCCTGCAATTGTTTCCCATCAGAATGTCAGAGCATTAGTAACCAAAAGACTGGGAGTATTAGTAAGCATTAGAGACCAAGATGGGTGCTGGGGAGAATAAACAACATTCACTCCTCCATTCCTATGTACACAGCTTACATATACAAAGCACCCACAGGTCACATCCGTACCATACATTTAAACACACATTTAGAGCACTAGGCTTTGCTCAAAGAATCCTGAGAACCACAGCCTATTCCTCACAGAGCTATAGTTCCCAACACCCTTAACAGTTCCCATATTTTCTGGCATGGGGGGCGGAGAGCCAAGTGCTTTAAACATGTGTTTAAATGTGCTGGAAATGTATTGTGTGGATGTGACCACAGAGAGAGCTGGGGTTCTGAGAATGCACCTAGCAGTCAAGGTAGGATGGAATTGCAGATTATAAACACACACACGCCATTTTCACTGGCAAGTGTCCCTGTTCTCTCCATAAAATTCTGTTCAATTTACCCCATGTTCAGGTGCCATTATGATTTGCATTTGCTCACTCCTTTCAGTGGCAGCAGAAACATTCACCAGAATGCTGCTTTTTACAAAGGGGAAGGATTGGCAGAGTAGCTCCTTATTCCATCTAGCAGGCTTCCTGCTAAGGCCTTACATGCACCAAACTCATAAGTTTGGGTTTCTGTGCCATGTTGTGGTCAGGGATGGTGCTACACATCATTCCCTCTATACCAGCAACTCGAAACCTGCTCAGTTATTATAAAGGCACAGGCAACAGGGGAGCCCAACTGAGCTGGTACTCTGGGGTAATATCTAAAGTGACATAATTTCAGGCTTGGGGGATCTCACCATGTTGACGTTACAGGGAAATGGTGTGGAAAGCAGAAGCTGGAGCTGGGCATTCCAACTGGAACTTGAAACCAGCAAGTAGAAACTGCCATTTGGCCCAATAACAGGAGTGTGAGACCTATTGCTCCCTGGGCATGCTATGTGTGAATGCAACTGATGTTTGAAAACATGTGTCCCAAGGAGGTGCATTGCATCCAAGAGCCAGGGTTGGCTGCAGCTTCCTGCCATGCCTGCTGCTGTAAATCTATGTGAATTGGCCCCATAAGCATCATCCTGGGGTTGGCAGGCACCTCAGAAGGCATTTCCCCCCACAGTTCATGCTGAAGGAAAGTCTGCAGCACAACTCTCACCTGTTCCCCTACGCTTCCTCTAGAAGAAACATATAAACAAGCTCATTTGTGGATTATTGCCTGCTGCCATACGTTTCACAGCTCGAGCAAATTATAGTGGGGAAACCACCCATTTCATGTCCCCTGCCTTCTCCGAGCTAAGCCATTGTCTCCGAGGGAGACAGAGACAGATAGAGCCTTCCTTACGACATCGCCTGGTGTTGCCACCACCATCATAACACAAAGAGACACTTTGCTGTGGAAAATAAAGGCACACTGTTCAATGGGACTTGGGTTACAGGTCCAGATTAGCAGCATGGACTCAATACCAAAAGGGAGGCCGCAGGGAGTCAAAGGAAGGAGGAACTGGAGTCTTTTGTATGCATATTTTGGGATGTTGCTCCAGACAACAGAGCCAAGGAATCCCATCAGGACCAGACCACACCCACAGCTCTGCCAGTGTTCTCCAGGCTCCAGTTTTCCCCCATGGAGTCGCACACAACAAAACCGTGTGGTGGGAAGCGCATGTGTATTGCTAAAGCAAACTGTGCCATATCGAAAAATGGAATTTCCAAGAGCATAAAAGCACAGGCTTGTCATGCAAAATTTCCAAGGGCATCCTGCTTCCACACTGGGATAACGTACACCTGTTTCTTCATGCCAGCATGAACTCTGTCTGCTGACTACTCTGTCTGCTATTGCTTTGTGGAGGCTAGGGATTGAGGATAAATTTTATGCATTCAAAGCCAAAGCCAAATCTATCAATCTGCAGGTTTCTGAAGCAATATGTAAACTGAAAATGGCTGTTCTTTGAACTTCACACTGATCTGAATTTAGCAACCGCTTTGGGTTTCTTTTTCTTTCTTTCTTTCTTTTTTATAGGGATGCAGTGTATAACTTTTATGAAATAGATAATAGTTAAAGACACAGTGTTTACCAAAAAGAATATATCAGAGGAAAGTATGCACAAAAACCAAACTGCATGCAAAAATGTGTTTATTAGGCGAAAGTTACGCTAAAATGCTGAGGAATTTTCATGATGATTTTAAAACAAGCAAATAAACGAACGACTGCAAATTGCTGCAAAATGTAGAGAACTGAATTTATGACTACCTTTCCCCATTTTTTCCACTCCATATTACCTGCCATAGCTTTCCTTTCTTTGGGGGGTTTCAAATGTGTGTTTTTTCTCCGACATTTGAAATTGCACAGAGGGAGAAAACCCAAGCGGGTGATTTGGAGCCTGGGAATAGCAGGGCACCTGTTTCCTCACCTCCCTTGCTAGAAGCGGCTTTTTCCTCTTCGACAATGGCCATTTAGCTACCAGTAGATGCATTTGTGCAGTGTGGGATTCAGAAACCGAATACAAACCAAAGTGATCCTAACTATGGTTGCCACACGCCGAAGGGAGAGGAACAGCCTGGTGCCTTTAATAGAAGCTTGACGTGCCGGAATTAGTAAGTGCAGCTTTTTTTTCTTCATGGCACAAACCTGCTGTTTGTTGCAGTTACTAAAGCAGGAAGCTGAGAAGTCCCCTGCTTTGACATATTTGCTTTTGGTGCTGCCCACTCCACCCAGCGCTGGAAATCCAGAGTGCAAGTTCCCAGCCTCCATGCGGAGCAAGGCTGATGTTGCCTACAGGTCTGATTTTAGGACCCCCTCTCTGCATTAAAGCCCCCTGCCTCCCATCATCTTCAGATTGTGTTAGAAACAGTAGCTAATTAATGCAGGCATCCCCATTCATCCCTCACCTTCCTCACAGGGGTGTTTTGAGGCTTAATTAATGTTTGTTCAGTGCTTTGAAATCCTCAGATGAAAGGCCTTATAGAATTGCAAAGTGGTGTTGTTAGACTCTGCTAACCCGCAATGTTCCCTGCCCCGTAGGCAACACCTATTATGATGCCATCCTGCTGAGACATGGCAGCGTGAAGTGGCTCCTGGGAAATTTTCTGAAGCTGAGCCCACAGCTGCTGGGAGATTTTATTTTTCAAACACACACAGAGTGGAGAGAGAGAACGCATGTGTGTATACACATGCCAATAGGCAGCATATATAAAATGTTTATGGACCTTTCCCTTGTTTATTGGTATAAGTTGTTGTTTTTTAATCGTATCCATACTTTGGAAACCCTGAATGCAAAACTGAGCTGTGTGAAGCTGCCTGCACGCCATACAATGGGAGTGTTTGAGAGAGAGAGAATGTGTGCGCGCAAAAGCAAGGAGGCAATGTGTGTGGCATTTGGAAGATAAAGAAATTATTTCTTTAAGAAGAAATTGGAACTTTTAGGATAGGATGGCAGCTCTACAAACATTTTAAGAGACAGGGTGCCTCAAGAATGTTGCACACTTATTCACATCCCCTGCCCCACTAAAGGGGCAACTTGGCTTGGTTGTAAACTAAAGGGTGGAAATCAAAACTCAGCATGATGGCATTCTTTTTTGTGCTTTTTGGCTGGGCACGGCCTCATCCAACTTTGACCACTGCCGGGCTGCGTCTTTCAGCTTCTATCTTTCTCATGCTGTTGCCTTAAGGGTGACTGCGAACTGTATCTATGTAACTCAAACTCAGAAGATACAGGCAGAGATTTATGTGCTTCTCAAAAGCAACTTGCCAGGAGGCCTTGAGCTGCTGTTGTTGAAACTGAAAGAGGAGAATTGGTCAAGGAATTGAGCTTTGAGAGTTGCAAGCAGACCACTACCTTGCATAGACTTGCAAAGCCCCATGCGTCAGTGTTGCCCAAAGTTGCAAAATCTCAACAAAAAATTTTTTTTGACCTCTTTTTAAAGGAATTTCACCAAAATATACACTTCCGACTTGGGTTGCCATACATCCAGATTTTCCTGGACATTTCAGCATTTTCACCCAGACACTGTTTCTGACCAAATCCTAGGAATGTCCGGAAAATTCTGGATGTATGCCAACCCTACCTGCCATCACGTCTGATTCCTGCAACAACTGTGTACTTCACAGTGTCATCTGTAAGGAAACCTCAATGTATAAGCTTTGGGTGACTGGGTCACCCAGTTGTGCGCGCGCCATGATTGCACAGAGCTGCTGCATGCAATCAGGGCCCTTCACATAGCTGCCTTTTTACAGACTACTGCAGAGGAGCAGTTGTGACATTGGGGGGTGAGGCAGTCAGCCCTGCTCCTGTCCTACACATGAGTAACACGTACCTCAGGCTCGAGAGACTTGAAGCCAGAAAGTGTTTGCAGTTATTGGTAGCATAAACGTGAGCTGAGCATGCTTTAACATCAATCTCTATAAGTTGCATCCTGGCAGAATAAAGGAGGCGCTTACAAAAGTTTATTGCATTTGCAACTCTCCTGTGCCTCATTAGATTTCGTATTATTATACATCCATGATAATGCTTTGTTTGTTTGTTTGCTTTTAATTACTTTGCCCTTCGTGATTTGCACCAACGCATACATTTAAATGGACAAGAATAAACGCTTTTGGTCAAATGTTGTAACGCACGCTTATTGACCTACTTTTTCATGCACCTCTGGGCGAGAGTCAACTCAGTTTACTCAGAGTAGACCCATTGAAATTAGTGGACTCAACTTAAGTCATGTCCATTAATTTCACCGTGTCTCTTCTGAATAAAACTTAAGTTGAATACCACCTTCTGTTTCTGCTTCGTGGTTGGGTCACACATAGAATTTTTGCCTGCAAAAGGTATCCTTGCCTGGCTAGGCTCTGAACTATGCTCTCTGTAGCCTTCAGGGTTCTGTCAGCGTTAGGGTGTGGTTTGGCAAGAATCCTTTTGCTACATGGTCTGGCGCCACTGAAGTGTTGCTAGCAGCGGAGCTCATGGAGCTATTCTTAGTTCTCACAGCCAGGGAGTATAAATAATGAGGGGAAGGTTTATTGATCTTCAGAAGAGCTTTGAGTGTCAAGAGGAACTTGAAGTGTAACTAAGAGTTTCAGTCCCTGATTGGAAAGAGAGTAGACAAGGAGGAGGAGGAGGAATGGGAGTGGCAAGCACTGAGATCCCATCAAGATACTATGCAGGTGTCATGAGGCTTGAAATGCAGGAGAGGAAGCGCCATAGCAAAGTTAAACTCCACAGATGTGCCTCTTCATGCAAAGTATAACTGTTTTGCATTGGACTGAATTTCCTTAGATTCTGACCCAACTGACAGGAGATGTGTGAATACAGCCCCTGAATGGTCCCAAATACTTTTGTTGCACTCTGTGGCAACAACAACAAAACCCTCCAGACTTTTCGCAGTTAGGAAAGTGACAGGGAAATGCATTTTTTAAAAAATGGGATAAATGACCGATTAACAGGCAAAAGTACAACCTCTACACAAGCAAACCGAGATGAGCGCTCATTTTCGTATAACCTCCCTGCAAACAAATCAGAACAAATGCTCCCTAAAAACCAGATATCGTACAGCCTCTGCATAAGCAAAACAGGACGAGTGCTCGATAAACATGGCATCTGGAGGAGGTGCCAAGTGGTGTGATGTCATCAGACATTGCCCAGCCCTGCTTCATTGGCTGCCACTTGCAGGTGGATGGAAAATGCTAATGCAGTGACATCATGTAATGTACCTGTTTCAAGCATGCATCAGGAGGGTTCACACAGAGTCATCTATGCACTGAAAAGAGCACAGGGCAGGGCTGCACTATCTAGTATTGCCCACCACGGTTTGCAGTAACTCTGCTCTCTGCTGCATGGCTGCTCCTGGGTTAAACCCTCCTAATGTGAGGAAGTGGGGCTATAACATTAACACAGCGTTAAGGTATTTAAAGGCAAAAATGCACTCTTTTGTTAAAGGTGCCACTGGCCCAGAGGAGGAGCTGCTAACAACCTTGGTGCTGTAGAAGTAATGGCTTACTTCTGGGTAAATTCAGAGAAGCCTCTTCTATTTTCAAAAGCAAATGCAGGCATCAGGGGAAACCTGAAATCAAAGAACTGGCGTTTTACAACTAACTTTAAGAAGATTTTTTTTTATTAAAAAAATGCAAAGTATAATATGCATATTTAGTAGAGCAGGTACAGTGTAGTGGTTAAGATGACTGGGGACTGACATGTACCTGCTTCAGTCTTACCTCAGCCACAAACTGACCAACTGGTAAGCCTCTCAACTCTCTGGGGATAGTACTAGCATACTATAGGATGCAGGTGGTGCTGTGGTCTAAACCACTGAGCCTCTTGGGCTTGCCGATCAGAAGGTCACCAGTTCGAATCCCTGCAATGGGGGTGAGCTCCTGTTGCTCTGTCTTGAAAGCATGCCAGTGCAAGTAGATAAATAGGTACCATTGCAGTGGGAAGGTAAATGGCGTTTCCGTGTCCTCTGGTTTCCATCACCATGTTCCATTGCGCCAGAAGCGGTTTAGTTATGCTACATGACATGGAAAGCTGTCTGTGGACAAATGCCAGCTCCCTTGGCCTGAAAGTGAGATGAGCACCAAAACCCAATAGTCGCCTTTGACTGGTCTTAACCGTCCAGGGGTCTTTTACCTTTTTTATTTTTAACCTTAGCACTAGCATACCATGCAAGGCTTTAGTAAGGACATCTGAGAAAATGGATATAAGTGCTTTGAACACATGACAAGTGCTATAAAAAATAGATTTTTTTAAAAAAGTGCTATAAATATGCTAGTGAACAATGAATCATTTCTTGAAGTAGGATGCTGGAATATTTACTTCCTCGATTCTGCAAGTTCACTTTTTGCAAGAAATGTGCATGACAGCACACCCAGTTGCCAGTTTTAATTTTAACAGCATTTAATATGCACAACCGAGGAGTGAAACAATACCTATTTAAACAATAGGCGCAGAAATGTTATGTTAAGAGACTCGCCGCGGTAGACTGTGAAAATACATAATGAAACAGAGTAAGCCAGAGTTGGCTGTGAAAATACACAAAGTAAACATTCTCAAACCAATGAATCCCACTCACATTTCCTATTCATTCAGTTTTAAACAATGCGGTAATATGTTCCTTGCAGAGGATTAATTACGTTACCTGTCATACATTTCCCTGATTTTCTATAGCCCTTTCCCTTTATGTTTGCCTTTGCAAGCTGATGTAATTGGCGTTTACTGGTAAAAGTAAAAAGTTAGAACTTCTCTTGTTGTTGTTATGGAAGAGGGATATTAGTGTATATATTTTAGTGCTGGCAATTTTCCTCTTCGAAATAAACACCTAGCAGATCTTGGAAATAGAAGGCAGACACGTAAGTACTCTGAAGGTGTGTCCACAACCATCTTATTTGGGGGCGGGGGGCTTTAGAGTTGTAGTGGTGTTTTTAAAACAAACAATGAAAGTGTTTTCATTTACAACACTTTGCACAGAATGAGAGAACCCCCCCCCCCCTCACCAAAGAGCCAAAGAGAGTCCAAGTTACTTCCTCCTAGCATAGCATCACTAGTTATACCAGGGAAAAACAACATGTACCCAATTATGCATGAATGATGGTGAGCCTGTCCTTTTTGGTACACTTCCCAATGCATATATCTGGACAAAAACTAGGCACCCATGAGTGGCCATTCACAAATCACGAGGCATGTCTTATTGTCGTTTTCTCTGAGGGAGAGGGCCGGGAGAGTGTGAAATTGCCATATGACCATCACAATGGAGAGTTTTCCCATTGGCCTGGGAAAGCGTTATCTGTTATGAATCCATGCTCTTATATTGACCATCATTTAATACTTGTTAAGTATTCATAACTGGCCGACATAGAAACACAGTGCAGGTGGTCCTCCCCAGGAAGAGACCACAAGAGTGGAAGAAGGAGCAATGAAGCTCCACTGTGGTTGGTTTCCATCTTGAATGACCCAGAAGCAATCTGGCCAGGGCTGATAGGCCTGCTATAAGAGAGGCACAATGAGATAAACTCCCTGCTTTTTCGTAAGTTGTAGTTGCGAAGAAAAGCTCAAGTGACCTGGCTTACTCTTTCTTTTACTTATGGCATTTCCACACACACACCCCCACTGGGTGGTATTCAACTAGATTTTACTCAGAGTAAACCCGCTGAAATGAATGAACATGGCTAAGTTAGGTCCATTAATTTCAATGGGTCATACCCATTGTTGAATATCTCCCACTGGGGAAAATAGATTCCATCTTCCTCCTCCACTTGCCAAGTCAAAAACATGAAGCTGTGAATATTCCCCCATCAGCAAGTGTTGCAATTTAATACCAACTGGCCTGCTCAGGTAACTCCACCTTTAAACTTTGATCTGGCTGCAAACCTGTTGGCATCTATGGTATGGATTTAAGCAGCCTTAATGCAGGCAGGATTGCTGTCTTTGTTGAATACCCTTTCAAATAGTTCAGGCCGCCCCTGAGAATGTTGACTCCTAAAAGCCCCATAGATTTCAAGAGGAGTTATTAGGGAGTTATTAGCCAGAGTTTATTTCACCAATGCAGCCTATGAAGCCAATGTACCCCGCTTCAGTCCTGGTAGAATTCAGCGATGGTTCTGTGTCTACTTGCACTCCACCCCCTGGGTATGTGTGCCATCTCTCGCACACGAAACAGAAGCCATCCCAGTTCAAGAACGACTTGGCACAACTGTTGTCCTAAGGACTGGGAAGAGAGAACACCTCTCATTAACAAGGCTGAAGTGGTTATAAAGCCGCCTCGCAACAGTAGATCACAAAGCTACAGAGCAACAAACCAGCCAATTCCTTTCTCTGTCCTGTGACTCCAGCTCTGCGGGAAGGTTGGGAAGCGAAAGATGCTAGGGGTTCGCTTTTCTGCCAGACTTGCATTTGGAAAGTCAAGCAGGGTGAGAAGTGGGTGAGGAGGCACGGTAAAGGAAAGGGCAGCAACCGGCAGGCTTGTTGGTGTGCCTTTCTTATCCTCCTGATAAAAATCAAGTTCTGCCAAAGACATGACAGCAATCTCTGAATGGGCAAAAGGGCCCAGGACAGACCTGTGTGTGTGTGTGTGTGTGAGAGAGAGAGAGAGAGAGAGAGAGGGGGGGGGTGGCGCTTGACCCCGTTCATTGATGACAAGGAGCTGCAAAAGGCTGATGCAAGTTGGAAACAGTCGATGAAACCGAGACACAGAGGATATAATGGGGCCCTGTCAGTGGCCTCCTGGGACGGCTGCTGTTACTTGCTAGCTGCTGTTTGCAGCTTGCTGATGTAATCCCTGGTCCTCATTAACTCAGTGCGCGGAGTACATTAACCTCTTTTTCTAAAGTGAGGAGTGGGAGGGCAGAGAAGGGGGGGTGCGCGCGGCAGTGACAACAGTGTCCTACTAGGGTAAACAGACAGGCCTGCATGACAACCGGGGTGGGGGGGTTGGGAACAGGAGAGTCACTGGAAGTTTGGCTGCCAGTCAGAACCACATGTGTACTGCAACTGGTAAGTTCTCAATGGAAGAGAATTAACAGGAGGGAAGGATGTGCGGGGGACAGGGGCAGAAGAGAATTATTGCAAAAATGCTTGCAGAGTCATGGCTGACAGCGCATAAGAAGGTGTGTCTGTGTGTGTTGAAGGAGCTGTGCTTAGATCGCCCTGCATACATATTTATACCACACTTGTCACCATAGCACCTGAAATACCTTGGTGTATATAAATGTGTGCGCACATGTTGCACCAATTCCCAATGCTCATGAGGCCTCCATATTTAACAGGAAGGCAGCAGGGAAGGAGATAAGCTGGAAGCTGGGTTGAGTGTATTTCTGATGGCAGTCATCCCCCCTTTTAAGCTTTCGTAAAAGGAAGGTGGAAAAAAACGTTCCAACGAGACGTTGCCCTGCATGAATGTACTTTCGAGACCGCAGCACAAAGAGAACTGTATCGTTTTCTGTGGCATCAACAAATTGAGTTACGCTGGGGTGAATCAGGGATGAATCAAGGCAGAACCACATGTATTTAAAACTGGCCTTCAAAGTCTGTGGCCAGAGACTGGTGCCACAGAACAGAACTACAGACGTCTAGCAGGCCTAATAAGTAGGCCCTGTATGTCTCTGCATGATCTGACGAATCCAATAAAAAGATGTCACAGCTTCGCTTCACAACTGGCATGGGGGACAAGCAGATGCACCTTTTGTTTTCTGGATGCCCTCATCTTCTCTCAGCCATGAAGGTGAATTCCCATAACCACACGGCAACTTTTCTCAGTCGTCCTACAGTGAGATCCAATGGAAACGGGTTGCCTGCAAAGAGCTCAAATGGCTTTATTTCCACTGCGTAATAAGACTTTTAAACTGGATATCAGAATGCCGTATTAAATTCAAACATGTTGGCCCACAGGCCACAGAGAGCAGGCAAAAATTGCACAGCAAGGGGGTGGAAATGTCATGTGAATCAGCTGCAAAAATATATAAAATAAAATAGCGACTTCACCAGGCAGTTTTGTTGTTGGAATTGCTACTGTGGGCAGAGTCGTGCAGAGAGAGTGGGGGATTTTTAGTGGACTCCTCTTCCTTCTAGCCCAAGAATCAAAAGAACCCCATTGCATCAATTAGTTGCAATGCCTTTGCTTTCAAGGCTTTCCAGAGCTTCAGGGAATATTACTGGAGGTGTTCCATGTCTCAGGAAAGAATGCACAGGCAATCCTTCCCAGTAGACAGGGGTGGGAGCAATGAGAAACTTCAGGTAGTGCTATTTCTTTCTAAAACAGTTGCCGTTGTTTATGTAGCCTGATCAATGCACACATAATTGACACAACACCATTAGGGTTAGAACAGTCTTCCCCCAACCTGGTGCCCTCCAGATGTTTTGACTACAACTCCCATCAGCCCCAGTATTATAAGTTGTAGTCCAAAAACATACGGAGAGCATCAGGTTGAGACGAAGGCTGCTTTAGAGAGTAACATAAAGCTCCAGTTCTAAGAAGCTTACAACCTAAGTTTCCATTTGTAGTGGGAAAAGAGAATCAACCTTGCTCCATACCAACCTGCATAGCTTTTTATAGTGGGTTCATCCAAACAATTTCCCCAAATGGCTTACAAAAATAGGGAGACGCTGAATTAGATCATTGGTCTGTCTAGTTCAGTACAGTCTATACCAAGGGGTGGCCAATACGGAAACCTCCAGAAGTTGGATTGCAACTCCCATAAGCCTCAGCAATTGTGGCCAATGGGCAGGGATGATGGGAGTTGTAGTCCAACAACTCCTGAAGAACCACAGGTTCTCCATCACTGTCATAAGCCTGGCCTTATAAGCTGCCCGATGTAGATTTGCATGAATTGAAGTCTGCAGAGCACCTTAAGGATCCTAGATAAAAGGCATTCTACATCTGTGCAACAATAGCTATTTCTTTATTCAGGTTTCCCCCCTTCCTGCAGGCACTTCTGCATCAACAGTATCTACTCAGAAGCGGTAGTTATGGGAAATACAACTGCCAGGTCACACAGCGAAACTAGCAGGTAGGATCTTGCACAATTCAGCCACTCAAAGTAAAATGTTTCAGCTTCGCTGAGATTAAACATTCTGAAATTTCACTCTCTCAAGCACATGTGTTCGTCATTTTGTAAAAGCTAGATAGAGCCACACAGAAGTGACTTTGTTCATAAATGTGGGTTTGCAGATAAATACATGATATCATAAGCCTCAGATACTATTACATACTCTCCAGAAATATCACATTTCCTTATCTTCAAGGCTAACTCACTCAGTACCCTGAATAATGTCCAAGAGGGTTTTGTGTGTTGTTGTTTTTTAAAGAAAACAACACCATATTTGATTTAAGGATGAAACACTACCCCAGAACACCGTTCCTTACACATTGGCTAGTTTTGTGTCCATCAGTTGCCTTTCTCCTGTGTTGTGTTTCTTTTCTTGTCAATGGCTGATTCTTCTAGCTATCTAACAAGCTCCCATGTATATTAACAACTTGGGTCCAGGGTACCTCAAGGACTGCCTAATCCCTTGTATCCTTACCCAATCACTGAAGTCTTTAGGGAGGGGAGACTCAAATGCATGGCTACTAGAAGAAGAAGAAGAGTTTGGATTTGATATCCAGCTTTATCACTACCCTAAGGAGTCTCAAAGCGGTTAACAGTCTCCTTCCCCCTCCTCCCCCAGAACAAACACTCTGTGAGGTGAGTGAGGCTCTAGCCCAAGGTCACCCAGCAGCTGCATGTGGAGGAGTGGGGAATCAAGCCTGGTTCACCAGATTACGAGTCCACCACTCTTAACCACTACACCACATCTGATCCTTCCATGAGAATCTGCGTGGCACCATCCAGCACGACGGCTCATCCTTGGACACCTTCCCTCCAAAGAACGGAGGGAAGTACCCATCAGGAGCCATGTGTGTGCCCCATTTCATGGCAACCCTTCCAGTTGAGGTTAGACAGGCTCTCTTCCCACCCTCAAAGCAGGAATCTCTCCCCCAACCTCTTAGCCGTGGCTAGAAGATCAGCAGCATTATAACTGCAATGGGCAACTGCTCAATGGTAGAACACCAAAGCTCTGCATGCAGAAGGTCCAAGGGTCTGGTCCCTGGTGGCTAACAAGGCTCCTGCCTGAAGCCCTAGGGGGCCTGATCTGGTGGAAGGCATCTTCCTGTGATCCTACATTTATATTGGGGTGGGACACAGGGTATTTTGCTTCTTCCTACCTCCTATCTTCTTTCAAATACTTTCCCTAAAATATTTGAGGAAACATTTTGTTCTTCTCCTGTACCTTGCTGACATCAAATAATATGACCGTAATAGCAATGAAATAATCCTGAGCAGCTGTTGCTAGGCTTTCCCCTCTTTGCTCTGGGTCATTTGGGGCCCACCACAGCTACAAGTGTGGGGTGATGTGAACCAACACTCCCCTAAGGCAGAGCTTTCCAAACCTTTTGTGTTGGTGACAGACTTTTTGGACATGCATCATTTTGCAACACAGTAATTCAGTTTAACTAGCAAACCGGAGGTTAAGCTAACCCCTTTCCAGCTCCGGGAGGAGCGTGGGGAGCGTTCGCACAACACACCTACACACTGCAGCCAACACACTAACGTGTCGCAACACACAGTTTGGAAAGCTCTGCACTAAGGTTTTCTTGGCAGTCTATTTGGAGCTGATTAGAGCAGCAAAGGGTCCCAAGGACACCTAGTTATTCCATAGCTAAACTGGAATTTGAGTGCACATGAAGGTCAACGCTGGATCTCCATTTCAGGCATTATCCAACTTGTGCAGAAACCTCATTGGGCTGTCTTTGGTTTCTCAATAGTGCAAGAGGCCTTTCGCACCAACTCATTCCACTATGGCACCTTGATAATGCACTAGTGACAATTTGCCCACACTGCAGCTTGAGGAAACTGCAAACGGAGAGCTCCTGTCTGAACCCCATGCTTTTCTTTATTTAGGGCTGCCATATTTCAAATGGTGAAAATCCAGACAGAAAAGTTGTTGGGTGTTGTTTTTTTTTGGGGGGGGGCACTGCCGACATGGGCTGCCATACACCTGGATTTTCATGGATATTTTACTGATTTCCGCCTGGACACCACTGCCAACTGCAGTATTCCAGATATGTCCAGGAGGTTCCAGATGTATGGCAACCCTACTTTTATTCCTTTCCTTTTATGCTGGGCTCTAAGAAAACTATGGTTGCTGTTAGTGGCCTTTCTGTTGATGGAGAACTTACTCTGGGATACATTATTTTCACCAGTGTGGAGAGTCATCTCACAGCTGGAAAGTGTATGTTCTCAATAACATCTGAAAGGCTTTCCCTTTCCTTTAGCCCATGCTCTGGGGACTCTGGGGGCTTTGCTATTTGATACATATTTGCTATTTAACTTCCCATGTTACCGAAGAAGACTCAGGAATAAGAACTCTATGGTATGGTGCTCTGAGAGATCATGGTAAAAGGATCTATTACCATTACAGTATGTTCCAAATTTGCCACATTGCAAGTTCCCTGCTGAAATATGGTCTCAGCAGAAAACATGGGCATGTGTGTAGATAGTTTGCCAGTAATAAATGTGCTCAGGATTTGTTTTTTTCTATGATCCAGTTGGCTGAGAACTGAGGGAATACTCACCTCCTTTTTTTCAGTAGATGATCCTCTGGCTTTTGAGACCCAAGAGCAACAGATCCCTTCCCTTTGCCCTCGCCTGCCTCCCCCCTCGCCGCAGCTCTCCCTCCCTGCAGCAGACAAATGCTGTAATTACACAGCATTCCTTCCAGGCTCCGGTAATGAGGGGGTGCTTTGAGCCAGCAGTAATTATACAGTTTTAAAATAAGCAGATTCTTCTCCAAGCAAAATTAAAAGTCTGCAGACGGACTCCCTTGCTGTGCACCTTTATTAAACAGGGACTGAGATGCAGAGGAGGAAAAAAATAGAAAAGGGAAGTCTATACAAAGAGTGAGGGGGAGAAGCGGGGGTGGGGGTGGGGTGGGGGGAGAAACTTTCATCAACCAAGCAGGGTGGGATTTGGGGCTTAGCAATGCCGGCTTGTGTGGTGGCCTCTGTTATTTTATTGGGTTGAGCTCTCCCCATCTCACTTACTTTTAAGAGTTTAATGCTGAGCTAAGCGAAGTGTAGATAATAAGAATTGCAGTGGAGCTTGGGGGGGGGGTTGTCTTATCCCCTCCTCACTTGCAACAGGCTTTGTGCATGTAAACACTGTGCTAACCGAGGAATGCGGTGGAAATGTCTCCCAAGAAAGAGGCTAACACAACCTAACACATGCTAAGACACACACACACATACAACATGATTCACTCTAAGTACTGTCAAGGACACACTCCCTGCTCAATAGAAAGTAAAGGTAAAGGGTAAAGGGGACCCCTGACCATTAGGTCCAGTCATGGCCGACTCTGGGGTTGCGGCACTCATCTCGCTTTATTGGCCGAGGGAGCCAGCGTACAGCTTCTAGGTCATGTGGCAGCATGACCAAGCCGCTTCTGGCGAACCAGAGCAGCACACGGAAACGCCGTTTACCTTCCCGCCAGAGCGGTACCTATTTATCTACTTGCTCTTTGACGTGCTTTCAAACTGCTAGGTCGGCAGGAGCAGGGACCGAGCAACAGGAGCTCACCCCGTCGCGGGGATTCGAACCGCTGACCTTCTGATCGGCAAGTCCTAGGCTCTGTGGTTTAACCCACAGAGCCACCCGCATCCCAATGGTAAAAAAGTGAGAGGTTTGATTCTGAGGCATTAGCAGTTCTCCTCCTTTCCCAGCCCTGATGCCTACTCATTTCACATCTCTGCATTAATATCTTTGAGTCCCCCTCCTGCTGTGATTTTCTAAAAACAAACACCTCCTTTAGCAATTCAAATGGCACCTTCCAATCTCCAGCTGCTCCATTTTCTAGAAACTCTTTTGTCGTCCCCCCCATCATTCTCCTTTCCCACAAGTGGTGTATTAAGTTTCACTGAAGTATGAACCAGCCCAGTAACCAGCTTTCCTCCCACACCCAGCTTCTATATTATCCATTTCCTCAGCTCTCCTCTTTGTACACTTGCCTCCCTTCCTTCCCTGCACTGCTTTCTGGATTTCTCAGGTGTGCCTTCAGGTAAATTGTAAGTCAAATGCAACACACAGGGGAGGGAATTCTGCTTCCTGCCAAGACTTCTCCCATGATGCCACTCTTACAGAATCAAGGGAGCGAAAGAGAGAGAGAGCAATAATTACAGGCAGCTGAGAGGAGATGGAAACCATGACTTGCAAAAGGAGGTAGTATTCATATTTACATATGCACAGTAACACAGTTAAAAGCTTTTTCTATGTGATGAGCAAAAACAGCCTCTTCTTACATGAACAGCCCAAACAGTAGTTAAATAAAACACGCCATGGCTTAATCCCTTTCACTGCAGCATTGTCCTGCTGAATTGTAGGAACTTGGACTGCTCCAGATTAAACAGCGTGGGGGCCGCAGCCAAATATTTCTCTGTAATAGTAGCCATCGTAAGACAGTAGATCCAAGCATGTTGTAAAACTCTCCAGCTGCCTTGAATGCCCATACGGAACAAGAGTAATAAACATGGCAGAAATACTACTGCTGTTATTAATCAGCACAGAACATTTGTGCAGTTCTCGGTACACAGTAAAGAAGGCAGGCACGAACGCTGCCCAGAGATCTCTCCTCTCTGACTCCCTCTCCTCCTTGACGTTCCAGCTTTTCTAAACAACTCAGTCTAGCAAGCATCTGTGTCCGAGGTTTTAGGAACAAAATAAAAATAGGGAAAGAGGGGAAAAAACAAGGTAGGTTGATGAGATTGATCCTGGCTTTCAAGACCCAGTAGTAACGGGAAATGTGCAAAGGAAGGGAGACAAGTCTTGCAGAGATCATTTATCTAAATTATAAGCTGGGCTGTTCAAGATGGCCCTATGAGTCATCATCCCTGGTCAAGGTGAAATTGGAGTAAGTTGGCACCAGGATTGATTGGTCAAAAACATACAGAAGTTGGGGAGATGATGGAGCTGCAGAGTCTTCTTTTCAGAATTCTACAGAGCTAGTCAAAGGAATACCTACAGCTCCCGAACTCTTACAAAGTGTGGTTTTCGACCCAAAATCTAGATCAGTGTTCTTCAACTTCAATCCCCAGAAGCTGCTGGGACTACAATTCCTATCTTCACTGACAACTAGCTAAGATGGCTGGGGATGATGGGAGTAGTAGCCTAACAACATCTGGATACCCAAGGTTGAAAAACACTGGTCCAGACTACCGTATTTTCCGCTCCATAAGACGCACCTGACCATAGGGCGCACCTAGTTTTTAGAGGAGGAAAATACGGGAAAAAATATTCTGAATCAAATGTTGCACTAAACTATTTAAAGCAGCAAAGCGGGTGGCACCTGTCCGCTTTGCTGCTTTAAATCGAGCCTCAGAGGAGGGTAGGAAGGGGAACCATGGCTTATCTAAGCCCAGTTAATAATGCTAAGCCTGACTTATGGCCATCGAGATTAGCCTGGCCGTCTCAGTGGAAATCTGGGGAGGCTGGGGTGGACTTTCAGTGGTCAAAGTGCGGTTGTGTCTTCCTGCCCGGCATCTATTTCCTGCCCTCTTTCCCCCCTGCACCCCCGCACCCTGCTTCGAGGGAAGGAAGCGGAGCCATGGATCCTCTGCTCGCAACTGCAGTGGATTCCCTCCACTTTGAAGCAGGAAAGTGGGAGAGGAGCTGCTTACAGCGCCCTCCCCTCCTTGCAGTCACAGAGGGAATCCGCTGCAGCCTCGAGCAGCGGAGGATCCATGGTCCCCTTCCTTCCTTCCCTCCTCCGTAGTTGCTTTGAAGCAGGAAAGTGGGAGAGGAGCTGCTTACACGAGTGTAAGCTGCTCCCCTCCCACTTTCCTGTTTCAAAGCAGTCACGGAGGAGGGAATCCTCTGCAGCCGCCAGCAGCGGAGGATCCATGGTCCCCTTCCTTCCCTCCTCCGTAGTTGCTTTGAAGCAGGAAAGTGGGAGGGGAGCCGCTTACATGTAAGCGGCTCCCCTCCCACTTTCCTGCTTCAAAGCAATCACGGAGGAGGGAATCTGCTGCAGCTTCCCCCACCTCCCGCAGAAGCCGCACACACTTTAAAGGGCTGCGCGGCTTCTCCTGGCTTTTCTGGGAGGTGGGGGGATTCCCCCACCTCGTAGAAAAGCCTGCAGGAGCCGCGCCACTCTTGGGGGCTTTTCCCCGAGGAGGGATAAGGGGCTATGCGGCCAGTCAGTCCCTTCTCCCTCCTGGGGAAAAGCCCGCAAGAGCGCACAAAGCTTGTGTGCGGCTCTTGGGGGCTTTCCCCGCCTGCCTCCCCCCTGCATTCACTCCATAGGACGCACTCACATTTTCCCTTGGTTTTTAGGAGGGAAAAACTGCGTCCTATGGTGCGAAAAATACAGTATATAAACCAGGAAAAGGTGGACTTTTCTTACAGGATCTACTTTGCTTTTTGCA
This sequence comes from Podarcis liolepis, assembly GCF_965112155.1. Taxonomy (NCBI): domain Eukaryota; kingdom Metazoa; phylum Chordata; class Lepidosauria; order Squamata; family Lacertidae; genus Podarcis; species Podarcis liolepis. Next base: position 33,619,250 of record NC_139556.1, read on the forward strand.
AAAACAAAACAAAACAAAACAAAACAAAAAAACAAAAAACCCACAGCAAGCAGTTTCTAGTGGAAAAGATGCAAACACAATTAAGGAATTATGAGCCCATAGACTAGGTGTGTGTGTGTGTGTGTGTGTGTGTGTGTGTGTTTTGTTTGCTTAACTTTTTCATTTATTTCCCATGTGATGTGTACAAGTAAATCACTGATATCCAGTGCGGGAAAATTATGCAATGAGCATATAGCTGTAAATGCTTTTATGGAAGCAAACATACACTGTTGATATTTTTTTTTATTAACTCTGTTTTATCTTATGCTCTTCAGCATTTTATCTTATGCTCTTCAGGCTGGTTTTTCCGGCTGGGTTGTTATGGCGGTCTGCTAACATAAAAATAAACTTTCATGTGACGTTGTGGTTTACTTCTCCCACATACAGGGTTTGCCCACAAAGTTTCTCAGCATGGGAAGTTTGAAATGTTGTACATATACCGATAGCTTGGGGCAAAAAAAGAGAGTTTAATATAAGAATAAACAATTCTTGTTGGTGCAAGTAAGACACATGAGCAGGTGTGTCCAGAAAAAAAAGGCAGATGTAAGAAAGTCTGGCTCGGGAACCAAAAGCGAAGGGATTGCAATATCCAGCTCTCAAACGGTGGAAGGTCTTTCTCCTACATGTGACCAATTTAAGCCTAGAGTCTGACCTTGTTTTGATTTCATCCTGGGCAGGAAGAATAAGCAGTGGCTGTCTGAGAGCCTTTTGTGTTAATGAAAGGGGTATATTGATTACGTATCATCCGCTGTGCCCTTTTATCTCACCTTCCCCCTCCCCGGCAAGCCATTAGCTATTAACCTCTCCAGTAGCAAAGAAGTACCTCTGCATTCCCCCCCCCCGCCCACCCACCACAACCCAATTGCTGTAGTTCTAGCCAACTTTCCCATGACGCTCTTCTGCAAACATCAACATGAAGTCATGGGGCTTTAAAGATACCGGGATAGGGGGTTGCTCCCAGAAATAGCATACACCTGTACCTTTCACACTCATAATAAAGAATGCAATGTGGTCATGAATGGCCAAAGAGGGTAAGGGATAGACATTCTGTTTTATAGGGTATACACCTCTTGGTCCTCACCTACAAAGCAATCAAAGTGGACAGAGAGATTGACATTGCAACTCCTAACCATGTCTACTCAGAGGCAAGTCCCCATTGAACTCAAACTGGTTTTACTTCTGAATAGAAAAGCAAAGGATTCCGCTCTGCCAGTACTGAGCAGAGCTATATGATAGCACGCTATATGATAGCACCGCTTCCTTTCATTTGCCTTTGCTTTTGAAGCAGTCCAGGCATAAACATTTACCAATCCGTAGCACTGATTAAACAGGAAGCACTGTCCAACTGATGTGATCAACTAAGCATGAGTTGAATATCTGTGGGCAACCAAAACAGGGATCCTACATCAGGGCATGATTACTGGCGCAATCATCTTATTAGAGTCAGAAAAAACTCTATAACGGTATTGACCAAAACCCCAATTGAAACCCTGTACCATGGCAATTAAAATTCCTCCAAGAAACCTGAATTGCAATGACTTTTATATCATCGTGCAAATCTGAAGCAAACTTGGTTTTATTTACATGGTTTATTTTGCAATTTTTACTATTTACTTGAACTGGCACTAAAGCCCTGCTTCAATCATGGGAAATATTACTCCACTATCCTGCTGGCTTCTGGGGTTTCAGCAGAACTGTAGAGTTGGAAGGGACCATGAGGTTCATCTACTCCAACCATCTGCAGTGCGGTAATCTTTTTGCCCCATGTGGGGCTCGAACACACAACCTTGAGATTAAGAGTCTCAGGATCTATTCACTGAGCTATCATCATCCTGGAAAAGCAGTATGGAGACGTGCAAGTGGCCTCACCCCCATTCTCCCATTCACCCAGTTGCTCTGAATTCCTGAAGATCGTGTCTGTGATTGTACTAAGTGAATGTCCTGCAGCAGTATGGACAATTGCCACAAACCTAGAGTGGGTGCTTTTAGAGAAGGGTTGGCTAATCTGTAGCCCTCCAGTTTCAAACTCCCAGCAGCCCCAGCCAGCATGACCAACGATGAGCAGCAACTGTAGCCTAAGATCTGGTCAGCCATTCCTGATTTACTGCCGGGTAAGGTTACCAGATAGGGATGCGGGTGGCGCTGTGGGTTAAACCACAGAGCCTAGGACTTGCCGATCAGAAGGTTGGTGGTTTGAATCCCTGCGACGGGGTGAGCTCCTGTTGCTCATTCCCTGCTCCTGCCAACCTAGCAGTTTGAAAGCATGTCAAAGTGCAAGCAGATAAATAGGTACCGCGGGAAGGTAAACGGCGTTTCCGTGCACTGCTCTGGTTCGCCAGAAGCGGCTTGGTCATGCTGGCCACATGACCTGGAAGCTGTACGCCGGCTCCCTCGGCCAATAAAGCGAGATGAGCACCGCAACCCCAGAGTCAGTCACGACCGGACCTAATGCTCAGGGGTCCCTTTACCTTTAAGGTTACCAGATATAAATGCTCAACTCTACAATGCTGGAATTATTGTTCTGTTTTTAAGGATGGACTGGGGAAGACAAAGGCAAAATATGCACCAAAATCTGAAGCCTTTGGAGCCTCTTGTTATTTCTGGTGCTCAACTTCTCTCTCTTGGGAATGAACCCAATGACCATCTTGCATTATGCATTCTGTCATTGCAGACGTTTTTGCAGTCCATGCCCACACTACAGCTGCCACATCTGTCAGGGGTGGCCCCAGCTGTTTTGGCACTTGAGGCGAAACACAAAATGGCCCACACGACCCTGCCAGGGAGGAAGGGATGAGTGAAATATACATCATGAACAAGCAAGGGAATGAAATCAACCTTACCTAATGGTTGAAGTGGGAATCAAAGGTTGTTGTGTGTGGAGGAGCCTGTTCTAAATCATGCTAGGTGGGTGCAGAGCCCAGAAGGCAGCCTCCACCATTTCATCCCTAGGGGTGGGAGGAGTCTTGCAATGCCTCCTATTCACCAAGAGAACACTATAGAGGTGGCCGTGCGGCGGTGGCTTCTGAGGAGGCAGCAGATCTCACCTTCAAGGAGCATGCGGCAGCAGGCAATGCATTCCTTGGAAGCTGCATCTGCTGCCTCTATGGATCCTGCCACCCAAGGCAGTTGCTTCACCTTGCCTCATGGGCAAGCTAGCCCTGACAGCTGTGGAACTGGATAAAATATGCTGGTCTTATAAACTCTCCAGCCTTGCTGCCATCCATAGGCACTGAAGTGCCTCCAAGCATAAATTCCCAGTGCCTACTGCTTAACATCCTGAAGTGACATGCTAGGTTCTATGAGACACAAGAATTGGCAAACGGCATCCCTAGCAAGACTCTTGAGAGGAATCTTGGCAGGAATCGGAAGATGACTGCATAGCCGAGAGACCATATAATGGTCTTGCCGCTACTTTTAAAAAAACCTCCCAACTCTTCTTTGGACTGGAATCGACTTCACCTTGCAACTTTGTCCTTCCAAGCTTCTATGTGCCAAGCCAAAATAATATCCAACTGGGGATCTCCCCCCCTCCAACCTCCTCCTACCTACAGCTTTGACCTTCATTGTTCCAGGGCTTCCAAGCTAGACTGAAGGACAATGACAACACAATAAACTGAAGAACTCAAATATATGTTTCCCCAAAGATTTGCGGGGGTGGGGTGGGGAGAACGGAAACCAGAAACTTATTCAGCATGTGATTTCTTTTTACCAAGCAAGTAAGATGCTTTCCTGTGATGAGCAAACAAGATACAGCAGTTTTGGGCAATCCCCAAAGGACCTTTTTCTTGGCTGATCCCAGCTTGTTGGTGCATCCATCTGTATAACACATGTTTAATACCTTGTATTTTCTTGTGCTTTCTTCACGTGTTGAAATTACACAAGCACTTTTTTTTTGCCACATTAGGAACATGAATCAGATCGCAAATCCATGTAGCTCAGTATCAACTACACCAGATGTAGCAAACCTTGTGTCCTCCATATGTTGTGGCCTACAATTCCCATCAGCCCCAGTTCACACGGCCGGTGGCCAGAGAGGTATAGTTAGATGTAGCTAGTGTCCATTAGGACGGCAGGGCAGAAGTCAGGGAGACCAACAGCAGTTGATCAGAGTCAACAAATGGAAGAACCAACTAATTTAATTTTGTCGCTATCTTCTACCCTGCCGAGTTCTACAAAGGTGACATTGAGACTAAGAAGGGGAAGCTGACAGGCAGTGCCACCCTCTGTGGTTGGTGGGGGGGGCATGGTCCCCCATTCACCTGTAAGGATCAGTGTATACCAACCTGGGTGGTTTTAAGGATGAATTCATGGAAGGTGGGGTTATCAGTGGCTACTAGTCACAATGGCTATGTTCTACCTCCACTTTCTGAGGACCAGCTGCTGAGAATCTTAAGTGAGGAGAGAGCTTGTTGCTCTCAGGTCCAGCTTGCAGACTTCCCTCCGGCATCTGTGAGAACAGGACATGGGACTAGATGTGCTGATGTCTGATCCAACAGAGCTCTTCTTATGTCTACAGTTCCCTATAGCACCCAAAATGGGGAACGGTGGCTTCATGTTGGGTTTATAAACCAGGATTAAACTGTGCTTTCGGAGACTGGTTAGTCAACCGACATTAATCTGCAGTTCCCCACTTTGGATAATAATAATAATAATAATTTATTATTTGTACCCCGCCCATCTGGCTGGGTTTCCCCAGCCACTCTGGGCGGCTTCCACAGAAACCAAAAAACACTAAAATATCATACATTAAAAGCTTCCCTGAATAGGGCCGCCTTAAGATGTCTTCTGAATGTCAGGTAGTTGTCCATCACCTTGACATCCGATGGGAGGGCATTCCACAGGGCGGGCGCCACCACCGAAAAGGCCCTCTGCCTGGTTCCCTGTAGCTTCGCTTCTCGCAATGAGGGAACCGCCAGAAGGCCCTCGGCGCTGGACCTCAGTGTCCGGGCAAAACGATGGGGGTGAAGACGCTCCTTCAGGTATACAGGGCCGAAGCCGTTTAGGGCTTTAAAGGTCAACACCAGCACTTTGAATTGTGCTCGGAAACGTACTGGGAGCCAATGTAGGTCTTTCAAGACCGGTGTTATGTGGTCTCGGCGGCCGCCCCCAGTCACCAGTCTAGCTGCCGCATTCTGGATTAGCTGTAGTTTCCGAGTCACCTTCAAAGGTAGCCCCACGTAGAGCGCATTGCAGTAGTCCAAGCGGGAGATAACTAGAGCATGCACCACTCTGGCCAGACAGTCAGCGGGCAGGTAGGGTCTCAGCCTGCGTACCAGGTGGAGTTGGTAGACAGCTGCCCTGGATACAGAATTGACCTGCGCCTCCATGGACAGCTGTGAGTCCAAAATGACTCCCAGGCTACGCACCTGGTTCTTCAGGGGCACAGTTACCCTATTCAGGACCAGGGAGTCCTCCACACCAGCCCGCCCCCTGTCCCCCAAAAACAGTACTTCTGTCTTGTCAGGATTCAACTTCAATCCATTAGCCGCCATCCATCCTCCAACCGCCTCCAGGCACTCACACAGGACCTTCACCGCCTTCACTGGTTCTGATTTGAAAGAAAGGTAGAGCTGGGTATCATCTGCATATTGATGAACACCCAGTCCAAACCCCCTGATGATCTCTCCCAGCGGCTTCATATAGATGTTAAAAAGCATGGGGGAGAGGACGGAACCCTGAGGCACCCCACAAGTGAGGGCCCAAGGGTCTGAACACTCATCCCCCACCACCACTTTCTGAACACGGCCCAGGAGAAAGGAGCGAAACCACTGTATAACAGTGCCCCCAGCTCCCAACCCCTCTAGACGGTCCAGAAGGATGTTATGGTCGATTGTATCAAAGGCCGCTGAGAGATCCAGCAGAACCAGGAAACAACTCTCACCTTTGTCCCTAGCTCGCCGGAGATCATCAACCAGTGCGACCAAGGCAGTTTCAGTCCCATGATGAGGCCTGAACCCTGATTGGAAGGGATCCAAATGGTCCGCATCCTCCAGGCGTGCCTGGAGTTGTTCAGCAACCACACGCTCAATCACCTTGCCCAAGAATGGAAGATTTGAGACTGGGCGATAGTTGGCCATACTATCCGGGTCCAAAGATGGTTTTTTAAGAAGCGGTTTAATGACCGCCTCTTTCAGCGGATCTGGGAATGTTCCCTCACAGAGGGAAGCATTCACCACCCCGCAGAGCCCATCGCCCAGCCCTTCCCGGCTAGCTTTTATAAGCCAGGATGGGCAAGGATCAAGGAGACAGGTGGTTGGTTTCACTCGTCCAAGCAGCCTGTCCACATCCTCGGGGGTAACGGATTGAAATTGATTCCATGCAACTTGACCAGACAGGGCTCTAGCACTCTCCCGCCCCAGCCCTGCTCCCACGGTGGTGTCTAGCTCCTTCCGAATATGAGTGATTTTATCTGCAAAAAACTTTGCAAAATCGTTGCAGGAGATCTTGGGGTCTTTACAAGGCCCCGGTGGTAAAGGTGGTTCCGTTAGATTGCGGACCACCTGAAAGAGTCTCCTGCTACTATTTTCTGCAGATGCAATAGAGGCGGTGAAGAAAGTCTTCTTCGCCGTCGCTATCGCCACTTGGTAGGCTCGACGTTGAGCTCTAACCTGTGTCCGATCAGATTCGGAGTGAGTTTTCTGCCACCGACGCTCTAGCCGTCTCAGCGATTGTTTCATCGCCCTCAGCTCCGAAGAAAACCATGGGGCTGTCCGGGCTCCATGCAATCGGAGAGGGCGCTTCGGAGCCAGACAGTCGATAGCCCTGGTTAACTCCGCATTCCAGCGGGCCACCAGGGAATCAGCTGAAAGGCCATCAACATGGGATAAAGCATCCCCTACCACTCTCTGGAAACCATTTGGATCCATTAAGTGGCGGGGGCGGACCATCCGAATTGGTCCCACCTCCCTGCAGAGGGGAAGGGTCGCGGAGAAGTCCAGTTGCACCAGGAAGTGATCTGACCATGGCACTTCTTTGGTTTCATTTTTACTTAGTGTCAGATCACCCACGTCGCTAGAGGTGAATACCAGGTCTAAGGCATGTCCATGACTATGAGTTGGGCCCAACTTATTCAGGGACAGCCCCATGGAGGCCATGCTTTCCACGAAGTCCCGATGTAATGGGAAGCTGTGGTTTAGACTCCAGAATCACAGGACCAAAGTCAATGTGTGATAGGGAGGAGCAAGAACCCCGGCACCCTCTCTCAGGACTGCGAATGACTCTGTGGGTTAATCTAGTGAAAATATTCCTCTATAGTTCCATATTGACACACTGGGAGCTAATAAATGTGATAAAGGAATGCATTTCATCTCCCATCCTACCTCCAAAGAGCTCACGAAAGTTAACAGATTTTAGCCTAAGTGTTCCACAAACTAGGTTAGATTCAGAATGTTACTTGTCCTTGTTATTAAATTTATATACTGCTTACACCTCAAAATGGTTTTTTTAAAAACACCTGAAGTCAGCCCTGAATAGAGAATTTTTTAGTGTTTGATGTTTTATTGTGCTTAATGTTTTTATCTGTTGGAAGCCACCCAGTCAGATGGACGGAATAATAATAATAATAATAGGAAGTGTATGAACCTGCCATTCAATCCTGACTTTATGGTTTTAGAATAAAGTTGCTGTGTTTGGGGGCAGAAGGGAACTCCAATTTCTTTTCATCTCCTCTTCACTTTCCCAACTATATCCCTCCCTCCCTCCCACTTTTACCTTTCATGTTTTCTGCTGTCATCCAACACGCCTTGATGGGAATTATCTCCTCATGGCTCTGTGCAGCTTGCCCATTATAACATAAATATACATCTGGATGGCACCAGTGGGGAATAAAAGACATCAATAAATCACAGCAATTCTATATTTCCTCCACCACCACTATTGATAACATGAGCAACTGCACTGATAGCAAAAGAAGGTTTATCCCTGTAGGTGCTCTTCTGCAGCCCGGCTCTCTGGTGTGGAATAAATGGAACACGTGACACTGGGCAGCACGACAGTCTGCTAACTCTGCTGATTTTAACAGCTACCTCTAACACAGTGTTTCCTAAACCTCTTTCAGCCAAGCTGTACTTCCCAACCCCTTTCCAAAATTAACAACAGAGGCACACTTCACTCTTGCAGGTTTTACTTTTAGGACACATAGGGGAAAGAAATTATCCTCCATCAGAGAAGCAACCCCTTATGTTTATGTACGCATTGCTGTTCTGGAGCTATCTCCTGAATTGAAGGTGTGCAGTCCAGATCAGCAACTCATGCAGAGATGCAGCTCCCCTAGAGGACAGGCGAGTCTGCTCATCTGAAGCGACTGAGTTATTTCATCCCACCTGATGCTGACATGTAACAGAATAATCTGTTTGCATGCACTGCCATGCACAGGATCTGACTTTCAGCACATTTCACCCAGTGCTTGAAAAAAATAATCAGTGTTTACCTTGCCAGACGAAACATTCTAGCCTTCATATCATTCTGGGTGGATGCACACGACCAGCTCACCACAGGCTCTTCCAGATTTTATCCTGTGGTTACCATGTGCCTAACTGATGTGTGAACAGGCCCCGAAAGGGGCATAAATGTGACAGTGATGATGCAGCATTCTTTCTACATATTATTAAACAGAGAAGATTGTCCAGTACATAACAAATGCTTTTGCAGAGTTTCATGCTGCACCTCTCATCTCTCATGGAAGTCCCCTTGTTTCTCAGTCCTTCATAACTGGTCAATGGGATCAATCAGTTCTGATGGATTTACGTGCCAAGAAAGAAAAGAAAGAAGGAAGGAAGGAAGGAAGGAAGGAAGGAAGGAAGGAAGGAAGGAAGGAAGGAAACTGCTTGGCAGGTGCTAAACCTCCTAAGGTGCTGTTCCTAGTGGACATTTTTTCAGGCCTACCTGTAAACATTTAGTAGCAATCTTTGAGGATGGCTTATGCTGAATGACTTAACCCAGGGGTCGGGGTTTTTCAGCAGGGGCCACCTTGTGGGGGGCTAGACTATATTTTTGGGGGGTGGAATGAACGAGGGACAATGAGCTCCAGAGGGGGACTACTTTAAAAGGGCTCCAGAGAGGGGCTGCTTTAAATGGTGGCCGCATGAGGGGGCTCTCAGCCAACCACGGCTCCTGTGTCTTGAGAGCAGCAGGGGCTAGTGGCGGCGGTAGGGGGACGATGAGCGGCGCGCAAAAGGGCTCCAGAGAGGGGCTGGCACCAACAAAGCCCAGCCCCCTTCCTCCTCTAGGCAGGGTGGGGAGAATTCAGGAGGAGGGAGGGAGGAGGCGCCATTGCGGTGTATGGGGAGGGGGGGAATGGCACAGCCTGAACGATCAGAATCAGATTCACACCGAAGCACCCGACAATTCCTGGACTGTCCGTAAGCCAGATCCAGAAGGCAATTGGGCCGGATCCGGCCCCTGGGCATTAGTTTGCTGACCCATGACTTAACTGGTATTCAGTGCTGGTGAGACTCAAACGAGCTAAGAAGGAAACTCAGCTGAAATTGAAATGCTTCAAATTTCAAGGTTGACTCATGGAGTTTGAATATTAAAAAGACTCAGAATTCAGCACAGTTGGCACAGTTCTAGTTTAAATGACAATACAGGCTTCTGAAAACTGAGCATTTAAAAAGAAAGCCCACAATGTCAAGGTGACCCCGCCCTCATCTTTCCTGATGTAGGTGCAATACTCCCAGGCTATCATTTAGAAATTAAGAACTAGCTGTTACGTTATAATATGCTGACAATGTTAATATTTAGTCTATATCACATGTACTAGCAGAATATTTTCTTTGGCATATATATATATATATATATATATATATATATATATATATATATGTGTGTGTGTGTGTGAAAAAATTTATGGATATTTTAAAAAAACTAAAATGAATCAGGAGGCAGCCACATTAATCCCACAAGTTCCAGGAGACATAATGTAAACCATGGCTAAAATTGGTGCAGATGTAATCTTTAATCACGCTTAAGGCTGCAGGGAAAAGGATGGGGAGGGATTAATATGCGAGAGGGCGAAGAACGTATGACCCCGAGGCCCACCCCCAAGCTGTTGAATCACGGCATGCCCTGGACCACCCTCTGACTGAAACAGGGGTGGTTAATCTGTGGCCTTCTCAATGCTCCTGGTCTCCAACGTCCATCAGCTCCAGCCAGAATACCCAATAGCCAAAAGTGACAGGGGATGGGAGTCCCAAGAACTGTAGAGTTGGAAGGGACCCCGAGGGTCCTCTAGTCCAGGAATCTCAACTACATGACAGATGGCCATTCAACCTCTGCTTACAAGCCTCCAAGGAAAGAGAGTCCACCAGTCCGGGAGCAATACATTGACCGAATTACTGTGCAGTCTATAAACATGTGCATTACTTTTCCTGGAACTACTGTGTTTCCCATGTTATACCACTGTTCCTTAGAAATTTTCTGAACAGCAGAATATTCTAAATAGCAGAATGCTTATCCTGCTTATCACCCACCTGCCCCTCTGGGCACTCAGAGTTACACACACACACACACACACACACACACACACACACACACTCTGACTCTGGGGCTGGCTTCATCCCCTTCTCTTGGCTACCCCATACATTCTGCCGAAAAAGCTGGTTTCTGAGAGAGCCCAGTTGCACCTGCCGCTGGAAATCTCATGCCTTGCTGTTATTGATGTTTTCTGTTTGTTTGCAAGACAGAGGAAGCGGATGAGAAAACCCAAACGTTTCAAAAGGAAAGGAAATCGACATTGAAAACCCGACCCCTTGCCTCCCCTTCCATGCCCATTCACTAGGAGCCAGTCACATCCTCCAATTCTCCCGTGTTTGGTGGGAAACCTTGCAGATCTCTCCCCACCATCCCCTCCGCTCCCACTGCTGTCACACTGCGTTGCCTGGATCCTGCTAAGTTTCCTCTGGGAGTTTCCTCAAATTGTTCAGGTTGCGTTTGCGGTAGACGACTCTCCCCTCCCCTCCTTCTCGCCCTCCCTGGGAGCAGCTGGGCGATACGTGGCGTCTATGCTTTCACCATGTATTATTAACACTTACAAACAGGATCTGACTCCAGGCAGTGCTTGTGCCACTGGATTACTTCCTAATCCAAGCAGTAAAGGGATACCCCTGTCTGCTTGCCCCATTTTATTATTATTTTTGACAGAGGAAGCTGGTGTGTTTTAATTGGTGATTTTCCAAATGACTGCCTCTATTTCTAGCCTGCAAAAGAAACATGCCTCTTTAACCAGTATCAATAACCCTGGGTCCGGCTGCAATCCTAACCCTAATTTACCTCAGGTTGAACCCAACTGAATTAAACAGGATTTACTTCTGAGTAAAACATGGTTAGGATTGCACTGTTATTGCTCTCTTGAGTTTTCCTTCAGGAAAACAACAACAACAACACACACACCTTTCCCCCCAAAAAATACATTACACTTTTCCTCTGTCAATTCTTTTTCAGTATTCCCTAAACTATTTCTGGTATCTATGAAACTATTTATTCTTTTAAAGTAGCTTTTCCCCTGAGCTTTTATGAAACACATTTTCACTTGGACTTTTTGAAAAGAGCTGCAACGGATATTGCCACAATGTGAAATGACAGCAACCACAATGAGGATTGTGATGATGATAATAATAATAATAATAAATAATCTCCACTGTGGATTAGGAAGGGGAGGGAAGACAGTGATATTCCTGGGAGAAATTAGGCAGTGAGAACCAGGAACCTGCAGACAGCATCCCCAGCTGCAAAAGAGAAGCACGTGCCAACAAGACAAGAGTGTACACACACACACCCTATCACTGCACCATGAAAAATGTCATCTCCATTTGTATATTGCAGCACAGGGTGTTTGGGGTGTCATTCAATATGAGGCAGCACCAGAAGCAGATAACACCCCCCAGCTATTCATTTTATGGGGCAAAGCTACTGTGTAGCCTCGATGTGAAACTATAATCCAGTTCACATAAGATTCTCATGCGTGCTTACGGAGGATAAGGCTATCCCACATGGATTTGCACTGCTTGTGAAACACACACACATACCAATCCATTCTTCAAGGAATTTAAGATGCATTATGCCCTGAAAGGTATGGCACCGCCGCCACCACAATGCGCAGGAGTTCTAGCAAGTACAGTGGTACCTCGGGTTACAGACACTTCAGGTTACAGACTCTGCTAACCCAGAAATAGTACCTCGGGTTAAGAACTTTGCTTCAGGATGAGAACAGAAATCGTGTGCTGGCAGCGGGAGGCCCCATTAGCTAAAGTGGTACCTCAGGTTAAGAATAGTTTCCGGTTAAGAACGGACCTCCAGAACAAATTAAGTTCTTAACCCGAGGTACCACTGTATATGGAAGTGCCATGCATCACCACTGCCATGAACTCCTGTGGAATTATTAAACACACCTGCCCTTGAACCATAGCACCAAATAATCTCCACGTGCAAATACAAGAGCAGCAAAGTTCCTGCCGGTACCGATCAGCCATGCAAAATGCATCTTCCACCATCCATCGCCACCACCCCGCCAGGGGCTGTAATAGTGTTCTTTAATAGAGCACTCTGTACATAAAACAGCAGGAGCCCTTTTACTTCCTAGAGGTGCACTGTAGGTAATGAAGCTTTTGGAACCCCATGCCTGCTGGGCTCAAATCTATGCCAGCTCTGTGGAATGACACTCCAGAGAGTGACTGAGGACAGGAAATGCAGGCTCTGGCTTTCATCCATGTCATTGCAAGGAATGAACATGATGGCATGACCATGTTGCACTTGCGCCCAATAATTCTTCTGCACACACACCCACCCACCCTTGTTCTCAATCAGGTTTCTACACTCTGATGCTTAAATGCTTCCAAGCTTATAAAACATGAAGTAGCGCTGGCTATTGTAATATAACATAATGGCAGCAATCACAGCTTGGGAAACGTAAGTTAAGAGGTTTCTGAAGGGCCCATCAAGCTGGCAAGGTTGCTATTTTCACACTACGCACAAGGTTACCAGGAAAAACAAAAGCAGCCCTGCTCTGGCCTTCTCAGGAGCCTAGCATAACATGAAAGTAACCTTCCTCCAACTCCCTTAGGAGTGCACAGAGAACAGGGGAGATGGGGTGAGATTTCTCCCACCCCACTGGGAAACTGGGAGATTGCAGGAGTGTGATGCAAAGGTGAGGAAGGGTGCTGGGACACCTGGAAGGGATAAATAAATGTCCTCTCTCCCTACTATCTTTCACTGGGTAAGAGACTCACTGATGGATCTTACACGATGCCCCCCACCCCCCCAAAAAAGAATCCTGGAACCAGCCTTTCAGTTTCATAAAGGCAGAACAACATACTCCAAAGCCAAGGACTGAGAAGCCAGCAGATTCCTGGACAGTTTGGGCACAATCAAGGTTTTCCTTTTCCTTGGCATTTTGAATGTTATTCGGCTTTCCAACCCATGGTAATAAAGCCAGCATTTGGAAACCTACGTGATCAGGAGATACATAGCCATACCTTCAGCAGAGACTGAAGTAACATAAAATAAAATACACACAGTAAAAGGGGAAGCAAAGCTGCCTGTTTGCTGCAACCGGTCTCACTGGCCAACGCCTGCATTTGGAGCCTTTTACGTTACTGTTGCAGATATTGCCTGCACCAAGGGAAGAAAACCAGGCTGCCAGGCTGGCTTCTGCCCATCGTTACTCCACATTGCATCAGTAGCTACACCTCCCAGAAGGGACCGTTTCATGCTACCAAAACCACACAAGTCTGGTCCAAGGGATTTACTAAAGGGTGCAGATTCCCATTTCAAATATTGCGACTGTATACAAAGTGGAATGGGGGCGGGGAAGGATACAGGTGAGAGGTGGCAGAATTGTGGGGGAATAGAATGGATATCTACCTCATGGCATAAACTGGTGCAGAAACATGCAAACCTTTTATCTAGGGTTCCATCCCAAGAGCTTCTTAGCATCACAGAGCAATTGCAAGGTATATGGCACATGCCCTTCCCACTAAACACACCAACATTTTAATTGTGTTCTGCATGAGTTTACTGCTGCTCCATGAAATCTGCATGCTATATGTTATGTACTGAGTTGAATAGGATCCAAAATGCAGCAGTCTGATTGGTCCTAGAACAATAGGCTTCAGAATGCAGCAGTCTGATTGGTCCTAGAACAATAGGCTTCAGAATGCAGCAGTCTGATTGGTCCTAGAAAAATTGGATCCAGAATGCAGCAGTCTGATTGGTCCACAGGAGCCACCCAATCCAGCTCCAGGTGAAAGTGAATCCGCAACCTGATTGGCCTACAGGAGAATCCCAGAATTAGGGATCACGTGGGGCCCATTGTGTAAATAATGTATATAAAGCAGACATTCTGGGGGGAAATTCCATTCCTCCTCACCACTGTGAGCTGAATAAAGAGCATGAAATCCACTCTCGTATATTTCACTATACTAGCAGAGGGTGCACGGGCATCTTAATTTGACATGGCAAGTTAGCAGCTGTCCATGATGGGTGGGGTTGCATCTATGATGCGACATTAGCCAAGAGCAAGGCCGGACATTTTTTCATCTTGGATACAGATAAGGGGGAATCAGGTATGAACTAATTAGAGAACACTTTGATTAAATGAACACCCCCCATGTTTTGTAATTATTATTTTTAAATGAGAAGGCCAGGCTTCCCATTTGAATCTTGGAGCATTGCTATGCCATCTGTCTGCATTTATCCAAGGCGCTGCTGACTCAGTGCCTGCCACTCTTGATGCTTCCCGTTATCTGCCTGCCTACCCAGCTTCACTTACACGAGTCAAAATTAAAACGGGTAAGTGTCCCAGAATGAAGAGGAGGAAAGACAAGCCTGATGACAGACGCATTCTTACATACAAGCCTTATCTGGTGCTTGCATCCTCTCCCCCAGTACGCATGATGTCCTTCCCATCAGCACTTAATAATAATAATAATAATTCAGAGGTGGAAGTGTGGGGTGGAGGAGGAAGGGGTGGAGAATGGGAAGAACAAAACGTAGAGATGCCAGATGTCCCGTAATGAATTGGGCCAGATAACTTGGCAAAAGCAACAAGAAGAAAACAACAAAAAGGGGAGAATGGTAGATCCTAGTCCAAGAGAGAGAATAGCATCCTTGTATTGCAGTCTGTGGGTACCTAGCAGTTCGAAAGCACATCAAAGTGCAAGTAGATAAATAGGTACCACTCTGGTGGGAAGGTAAACAGCATTTCCGTGCGCTGCTCTGGTTCACAAGAAGCGGCATAGTCATGCTGGTCCCATGACCCGGAAGCTGTACGCCGGCTCCCTCGGCCAATAAAGCGAGATGAGCGCCGCAACCCCAGAGTCGGCCACGACTGGACCTAATGGTCAGGGGTCCCTTTACCTCTTTTAATGCCGTCTGTGGGTACATCTATGCATTACTTGACCATCTGTTCTGATAGGGTGGCACTTGGAATCTGTGCTACTGGACAACAACATGCCGTCATTCCAGACCACTGGTCATTTTGGATGATGAGAGCTGGAGTCCAACAACATCGTGAGGTCCACAGTTTCCCCATCCCTGCAAACTAGATATGAGAAAGTGTTTTTCCAACCTAGCCTTCTCCTTGACATGCTAGTTTTCTGAAAGTGAGGACTGATTTTATTTTAATTTTTGTATGGAGCAGGGATGGCTGGTTCTGGCAATTTCTAGTCCATGTAAAATTTGCATCGTAAGTTCTGTTCCTGCATTAAACTGCATTTTAAAAAATCCAAATAGAAAATAATATTTAAATACTTGTCTATCTCAATTTATTAGTTTCAAACTTAATTTATCCTAAAATATGCGGGTTAGGATGTTAAACACATGCTTGCATATGTTTTTGAATGGAGAACTGTATTGCAGACAAATGCGAAACCCAAAGGATAATTGTGCTTCAGTCTGCAGATTAGGAGGTGGGGATCATGCCAGTTTGCCTTGGAATTCACAGAAAAGTATTTTCTCAAGCACCCCCAATGTAGAGGAGCATGGGGAAGCATGTGAGCTCCCACCCGCCTGAAGTGACTTACATTTCACACTTGGGGCAAAGGTTTTGCAGAATTTTTAATAGCCACTCAAGCATTATTGATTCAATAGTGGGGGTTGTTGTTTTGTTTGTTACTATGGTATGCATTTATGTGTTTTTATATTGTACGCAACCCCGTGATCCTCAGATGAAGGGCAGTATAAAAATTTAATAAATAAGTAAATTTCAAATGCAACAAAATTGCATACATATCTGATTTGTTTTTTTACCACCTTCAGATCAAAGTGATCATGATAAGTTGATCAACGACTTGTTATGATTTTATTTTATTTTCAGAACTATAAACAAACTGGAAAGTGATCACTTTTGCAGTAAAGTATCGGGAAGAGCAGAAATGGGGCTTGTAAGAATAGGTTCAGGTATTTATCATTGAAGAGCTAAAATACCTGGGACACGGTCCAGACAACCTTCCCCCACCTTGATATTTTCCAAATCCTTCAGCCTACAATGTCCAGCAGTTCCAGCCAACATGGGCAGGGATGGTGGAGTGTATGCATTGTCAAACATTTTTGGTAACTGCATCTACGCACATCATTTAGTTGAGAACTGAAAACGGTAATACAGTTGTACCTCGGAAGTCGAATGGAATCTGCTCTGGAAGTCTGTTCTACTTTCAAAATGTTCGGAAGCCAAGGTGCGGCTTCTGATTGGCTGCAGGAAGGTCCTGCAGCCAATCAAAACCCATGGAACCCGTGTCGGACGTTCAGGTTCCAAAGAACATTTGCAAACCAGAACACTCACTTCTGGGTTTGTAGTGTTTGGGAGCCAAAACGTTTGACTCGCAAGGCGTTCGACTTCTGTTGTACGACTGTACACTCATTCTCCTAAAATACAGAATGCTGTGATTTAACTTTCTCAGGCTCATGTCTCTGGATTCAGTTTTAGCTCCCACGTGAATTCAGGCCTTCTCTAACAGGAAACCTAATTTGGACCAGTCTGCCTGCTCAGATTACAGCCTGTGCCTGCGAGTACGACAATAATGAAAAGCCAGCAATGGTTGTCATTTTCTAGTGGACATTAGCCATTAAGAGCTAATAAAAGGTGATTTGCCAAGCTAAATCTGCCTCCATAGAGACAGAAGTCTCTGTAGCAATGAAATAATGGGTGACTGGCAAGTCATGAAATTGGGTGTTAGTCCGTGACAGCGAGGAGCCTGTCAAACTAGGACTTCATCTCACAATCATTCATATAGTGAAGAAGTCAGGTTAGGAACTAGATAACATAGATGATTTTTTTAACACAAGTTAGCAAACTCTCTCCAAAGGAAAAGGAAAATTGACCCTGGCACTGCAGAACTCAGGAGAAGCAACATTTTGATTTGGTTTCATTCACAATGGCTGCAATTTCCAGCAAGCTGACATGTCCGCACAATGCAACAGGATCTAACCGAGGGCAATTTTCTGATGTTCTATTCCATGCCAAACCTCGGTCTAAATCAGTTTTCCAAGCCTGGGCACTTTAAAAAAAGCAGTGGATAAATGGGGACAAATCAGCCAAGATGGATGCAGGGATATACAAAGAACCAAAAGAATCAATCTGCTCAAACAATGTTCTGATCTTTTTCTCTTTTTTTAACTACCTGCTTCCCTAAGAACTAGAAATATATTTTTGGAAGTAAAAATAAAACTGGAGGTTTTTCCAAAGCCCAACTTTGTGCCAGACACATGGGATGGATGTTTGTGGCCCAGTTCGTAACCTGCAAAGTTATCCCTGCTGAGCATCCCAGTGGAAGTGGTCGCAGGGAGGAAGCAATGTCTGACTCAGAATGACCACACTGATGGGTGTTTGGAAGACTCAGTATGGAAAACATTATAGCATCTGAACCAGGCCTATGAGCCAGACAGTTCAACTCCTGCCCCAAGGCAGGATACCCTCTATTTAAAGCAGTCATCTAACATTTACAGCCTCCCCCTGCTAAAGCCCACAATGGCCGATATTTGCTTTTCTTCAGCATGGCACCCTTTGAAGCCTATAACTCTGCCAATCTGTTTTGAGACGGAACGCAAATGGCACCACAGAAACCTCATCCTATTTTAGCAGCCTCTCAAGGAATACACAAGGCCCCATTTCCTCTGCTAATGCTATAATCTGACTGTGGCTGTATGACATCGTATTGATGGCTCTTGATCCAGAATGCTGGGTTTTATTGGAAGCATAAATGCTGATTGGCTGGAGCTGAGGTTTATTTTGTGTGTGTGGCGATGAAACTATTACTGCTGGAGCTGAAAGCAGGGCCAGCACCATGACAAAATGGCCCAAGTCATAGGTTGTATATATACGTATATATTTTTTACAGGCACACAAAGCTTCTATCAAAGGCCAACTCAGTGCCAGTTCTGCCTGCATCATCTAAAACTGTTTGCAGCAAGAATATACCTATATATCAAAACACACATGCATAGCACTCTTTGTCCCCTTTGAAATATCATAGCCACAATTTTCCAGGCACATAATGCCCTATAGAAAGGAAATTCGGGATGACTGTACACACAGACAAATAAGAAGTAGGAATGAGAATGGTCCTCAGTGTGCATGTGTGATCCCATTGTTTGCTTTATTCCCCCCCCCCCCCAGTTACAGTATTAGACACCTTTCTGCTAAATAAGCTTTCAAAGGGACTTACAAAAAACAATACAAAATATACATGCTCCTCCCATGTTAATTAACTTGGGCTCACGCTGCTACTTTTCAGAGGCCTCAGGAGGAGCAACCAGCTGTTCAAGGAGAGCCCTGACTTCCTAGCTCTTTTGGAAGGTGGCAGAACCCAGAGAGTCACTCGCAGTCTCTTCAGCTGCCTGAGGTTGAATGCCTGGCCATTAAACCTCATGGAAGAGAAGCGCACATCGTCCTCAAATAAATAGCTCTCAGCTGCAGATGAGAAGAGACAGACTGGCAACCACTCTGGAATCTAATGAGCACGAACGAAATCACTTCACTGCTGATAACACAAGCAAGCAATTATATTAATGAACAAACCAAAAAGCCAGCCCTGACCTCCTGTGGTTTACACGGCACCGGAATCAGCTGTGTGTCACAAGCTGCATCGAGTAAGTCCCTGTCACACTCACAAAAAACCATTTCTGTTTATGGTTCCGTTTCCCAGTGTGCACTTCTCCTCTCCTCTGCTGACCTGCTTCTGTTCTATTCCATCTCCAGCTTTTCTTCTTCAGCTGGTCCTCCAATTGTCTTCAACAGACCTCTTCTCCCTTTACGTTTTCATAACACACGTCCTACGATCTCCCATGAACATGCATTGTGTACCTCTTCATGTAAGGACATTCTGGATCCCTCCTAGATCAGACCAAAGGCCTATTTAGTTCTGCATCTTGTTCTCACAGTGGCCTATAAGATGCCTACAGGAAGCCCAAAATTGGAGCTTGAGTGCAACAGTGCCCAGCAACTGCCTCTAATAACTTCCTTGACTTTGCTTGTTAACCATGCTGCCTTTTTCTTGGCCCCACAGAGACCTTTCCTGATCAGTGGTATACATTCCAGCTGAGTTTCAATAACTGTGGTTTTGAACAAGCATTCTGGAGATATAATACACATCATCCTGGTAGTCAGTTCTAATGAGACCTTCCCCAATAATTACTTTTGGAGGTGGGACACCTTTACCCCAGTAAAGGTGTTTTCCACATCTCTCACATGGCCAAAGACTCTGTGGATTCGCTTGTTGGCCCCATTAGATGTTACTTCCTAGATGCCTCTTGTTCTATTGGCATTCCATCTTTTTCCTTATTGGCATTCCACCTGAGGTCACCTTCTCCTGCAGGCTTCTCTCGCAATCCCTTTTGCAATTCACCAAGCTCCTCCAATGAACATCCATCAGCCGCCTTGCCCCTTTGTAGGCCATTCTGTACCATCTCCAGCTGCCTCTCTGCACTTTCCTCTCTGGCTCTTCTGCACAACTCAGTTTTAATTGTGTCTTATATTAGTTTGCCTGTTTTATTGACCCGTTAGCTGTCCTGGGAACAGCAGTGCTGAAGGGCAGCATGTACATTTAATGCATAAAAAAACCCCTGGCCTCTCCAAACTCTGACTCACCTCTAGAGCATCCAGCTGTCAGTGTGGGGATGAAACACCTCAATATGCCACCCACATGTAAAATCTACTGCATATAGGCCAGGAAAAGATCTGGTAATCAGCTCCCTCATTTTGGCCTATACAGATTGGATTTTGCAAGCAAGGCCACATTTGAATGTGCTGTCCCCCTCCATGTTGGTAGCACGGATTGTGGAGGTGGGTCCAGTGTGCTGGTTAGGTGGGGGTGGGGTGCTTGTGATCCCCAACACACGATAGGTCCAATCAGGGTAAAGCATCATCGAATTCATCTCTGTTATATAAACAGAAGGATATACAGGGTTAAGTACTTAATTCGTTCTGGCGGTCCGTTCTTAACCTGAAACTGTTCTTAACCTGAAGCACCACTTTAGCTAATGGGGCTTCCTGCTGCTGCTGTGTCGCTGGAGCACGATTTATGTTCTCATCCTGAAGCAAAGTTCTTAACCCGAGGTAATATTTCTGGGTTAGCGGAGTCTGTAACCTGAAGTGCATGTAACCCGAGGTACCACTGTACACAAAAGAATGCACAATCAGTTTCCTTGTTGTTAGCATAGAAACAAGAAGCCTGCAACAAGCAAGGAACTCATGTGCCCTGTGGAGACATTAAAGTTCTGAGGCTGAGTTTACACAAGGCCTGTATATGTGTCCTTCCTAACCCTGAAAGGGTGCCACTGTTTCCATGCTTAAAAAGCAGAGACCAAGACCCAGCTCTTGGCCAAGATTAGATAAGACAAGGGCATCCATTCAACTCATTGTTTTCTGTAAAGCTCACTGAAGAGCAAGGCACTCATATTTACACAGCAAAGGAGGGTGGGCCAAGATTGGGGTCAACAACACAGAACGCAATTTTCCCTACCTTATAGAAACAACTTAACATATAGGGATGTTTTTGCTTCCATTGCTAACCAAACTTTAAATCTCCAAATACAATTGGGATAGTATAGGACAAGGTTTGCTAACCTGGTGCCCTCCAGATGTTTTCGACTACAACTCCCATCATCTGGAGGGTGCAAGGCTGCTGAAGGCTGGTATAAGAGAATCAAATCCAGTTCTCCAGTGAGAATTTGGTTGGCTTTCAATCCAGGCCTTTCCCCCAAGTACTTGAAAAGCTGCCATCTTTCTATGTGAAGATGAAGATAAGACTACTAGTCTGTTTTCTCTCCCACTGCCCCAACACACACACACTTTCCCACTCCTCCTCTGCCGCTGCCGCTGCATGGAAAGAGCTTCTACAGGCAATTAGAGGAATCTCAAGTAAGACAGTGTCAAAAGCAGGCAGGCTTCCACTACATTACAGCTATAGAGTTGCTGTGGCAGGGATAGCAGATGACACACAGGCGGACAGGATGTCAAACAAGGACACTGCCCAGAATGACGCTTCCTAAGAGCTATTTACCAAAAGCACAGGAACCTCTGGGAGGCATTGGCAAAAGCAGTACCTGGAAGGCAGTTCTTAAAGGAGCGGCTTCAAGATTAGGATCCTCAGAATGAAAGAGGCAGGCATCCTCACCAGGGACCTGGAGAAGAGAGAGACTGCTTCTTCAAATCTCACCTTCCCAGGCTAAAGTATCTTCACTGGATAGATTAACTTTATCCTAATCTATTCAAGGGTCAGACAGGATGATAACACTGGCACAGTATCTGTGCCCTCAAGTGCAGGGTTTGGTGGTTGTTGTTCTTTTTTTTTAAAAAAAACAACAACCTCAAATTGCCAGCACAAGTCCCGTGATCTGAATCAGGACCACAGTCCCACTAGGGTTCAGAGAATCAGTCCATTTCAGCTTCTGCCCATCTCTCGTTTTTGCAGTCTGAAGTTCGGTTCCCCACATACCCATGCCAATCTGAGAATTTGGTTTTAAAAAAGAAAGAAAGAAAATAAGTCCTTGCGAAAATTCACCATACCTTTTGCAATTACCCCCAAATAATGCATTTTTGCATGATAGCGAAAACATGATTATTATTTTTTAATGGTCACTTTACCCGATTGACACACATTACTTGGCAATGTAGAATTGCATTGCAAAATTCAGAGAACTGCCAATTTTGAAGGATGGCTGTGTTTTGGTTGTATCGTGTGTGTTTTTATGGAACTATGAATGAAGTAGGTTGCCTTTAAAGATGAACTGAATTGAATTTCTCACACATCCCTATCTCCCCTACTGAGGCACTGATCTAAACCAGGTCTCTCACAATGGCAAATCAAGAGCGGAAGGGGGTGGAACCCTGAAGAACTTGTGTACCTTTAGCATCTCTTTACAGTACTGGTTTTATTTATTTCATTTTACTCCCAATAAAACCTGTTACCTGCTTTTCAAAATCCAAGATTTTATCCAAGGTGGCTTACAACACCTGGTAGCTATTGTTGATGGGGCACTGTAGCATTATGGCAGAAAACCCCCTCATCTCTACACACAAAGGCCAAGGTATCCACCTTCAATCTGAAAGCAGACACTTTCCTCTGAAAAACATACCCAGACCCAGAACTACTTACTGTGAAAATTTAAACACCAAGAAAAGGCTTGCCACATGAAACTTCAGCTATCCTTGTTGGGCTGCCCTGCGAGAAAAGGAACATGGAGGAGTTCTTCCATAAAGCAGGGGTTGGGGAATCTTTGGCCCTCCAAATGTTGGCCCATCTATCATTCCTGGCTATGGGCCATGATGGCTGGGGCAAGCCACACCTGCTGAAATCTCTTCCACACAACCATTAAAGGTACAGGAGCCTTGTCTTCTTTTTCACCTGATGACCCTTACCTGTAGTTCAAGTAAAACTAGATTGGATGGGCCTAGCAGACCACTGAAGCCTCCACCCTCACTGCGATTTAGATTACTTTAAAAAAAAAAAATACTGAAGAGGCAATAAATATCCTCTTCTTTGCTGCCACTACTGCCAAGAGAATGATCTCAAGGCCTGCAGTGTGCTGATTAACAGGATGCGGTTGTCAGAATTTGCACATGAAATAGGCAGGTCGAGAAAGATGGGCTGCAGGCTTTCTAAAGGAAATGTTGAGAAGGGGCCTTTTCTGTGCAGCACAGTTGAAAGAGCAGGCGACTGACGGCACGACACAGAACTTGAGAATACGAGTGTGAGAGAGTCGAGGGCTCTTCTGTGTTTCATTATTCTCCATGCACCCATTCGTGGAAGCAATAAGAATGCAAGTGTGCATTTGCGTGGCACTGAGGACATGCAGCCCTGCACATGCTTTTTGATGCACAGGCTGGCGTGCATGTGCATGCGGCCGAGTGCCTATCTGTCTCGCTCTCTCTGTGTGTGCTTTAAAAAGCTATGAAGGTGTAAAGAAATGGATCATATTCCAGGAAAATGCACAGCAGTGTGGCTTCTGCCAGTCCACTGGGGCCCATTATACTAACAGCGTGTCCATTCAGTCTGATATATAAATTACTAATGTAAATTAATGGATAATTGAAGCCCTTTAGTCCTAAATATTTAAATAATTTAATGGGCAATTAAGAGAGGGGAGGGCAGGAGCAAGGGAGAAAGAATCTTTAACTCCGTAAGTAGGAGATGCTGTCTTGGGGTTGGAGGAGAGAAAAACAGCTGTCGCATTTCTTGAACGGATCCTGTCTGTTGGCCTGCTGATTGCTAGTTCTGGAAAAAGCATCTTGCACCAGGGTTGGAATTTTAAAAAATAAAATAAAATAAAAATATTTAGGAGCTATTCAGTGACACCACACTGAAAATAAAACTGTATGTTTTTCCTAGGCACCACCAGCAGAGTTTTAGAAGCCTACACAACCAGATACAGTGGTGCCCCGCAAGACGAATGCCTCGCAAGATGAAAAACCTGCTAGACGAAAGGGTTTTCCGTTTTTCGATGTGCTTCGCAAGACGAATTTCCCTATGGGCTTGCTTCGCAAAACGAAAAAGTCTTACGAGTCTTGCGATTTTTTTCGCTCCCCCCTTTTTCTAAGCCGCTAAGCCGCTAAGCCGCTAAGCCTTTAATAGCCGCTAAACCGCTAATAGCGCTAATCTGCTAAGCCGCTAATAGGGTTGCTTCGCAAGATGAAAAAACCGCTAGACGAAGAGACTTGTGGAACAGATTATTTTCGTCTTGCAAGGCACCACTGTAGTCGGGGTTTGTTTCTCTTGTGAATAATATTCAGCTCCCTCTGAATAATAGTAAAGATTCCATCCTGGATACAGAGAGAAGTTTGGCAGGTGCAACTTTCCTCACAACAGCAGCAGGATGCCGTGAGAAGATTCACCTGTGGCATTACCCTCCCTCTTCCTGCTTACGTTGGAAGGTCTTTAAGAAATGGGAACTCTTTCTGGGATGGATCCAGTCCTCATTACACTTACTGCAGCTCTGTTCGCAGAACACATTTCTCATGTTGTTTGCTCCTTTTTATTATATTTCCCCCCACCTCCCTGTATTCTGCATCTAAATCAAAATAAATAGGCGGCAAATCATATTCAAAGTGCTACTGTGACTTGCGATTCATTTTCTGTATCATCCGCCCCCCCTTCTGTTCACCACACACAAAAACGCACACATTCACTACCATGCTATGAGCATACAGCGGTCTGTTTTGAGCACTGTTAACCAAGCCATTCATTCATTCAGAATATTCTGATGTCCTGGGCACATTTTTGTATACATAAGGCAGTGCTAGATACTGTACATGCTCATAACTGCCCAACTACATAATTATAAATTATGAGTGTGTGGGGGGGGGAGGTGTTTGTATAATATCAATCCACAGACCTCAAAGTGCTCTTTAAAGGGAGGAAATTTTGGTGAATGTGCATTCGCTTTGCACACACATACACATGGGCTGGTCACGTACTTTCTAAAACTAAACCTGTCTCTATGATGCTGCCATAATTTCAGAATTTGTTCCCAAAGATACAGGTCTTAAAACCCTGGGACACCCACAAAAGGACAAAAAGAAGCCCTGTGTTACCTTGACACTGAGTGAACAACAAGGCACTGTGTCTCTTTGTGCATTTCATACGCACCTGCACACCAACACAGATTGCTGCAATAGACGTGTCTTCGCTACCTACCTACCTATAGACCATGGGTAGGCAAACTAAGGCAAACTAAGGCCCGTGGTCCAGATTCGGCCCAATCGCCTTCTCATTCTGGCCTGCGGACGGTCCAGGAATCAGCATGTTTTTACATGAGTAGAATGTGCCCTTTTATTTAAAATACATCTCTGGGTTATTTGTGGTGCATAGGAATTCGTTCATCCCCCAAATATATATATATATAGTCTGGCCCCCCACAAGGTCTGAGGGACAGTGGACCAGCCCCCTGCTGAAAAAGTTTGCTGACCCCTGCTATAGACAAACGCAGGCACGCACACACCCCTTGCCTGTCACTACGAATGGTATTTTCCCAGTAAACAACAACTAAAGCTTTTGTTGACTAATTAACTAGTTAATGCTTATTAATAATAATGCACAGGCATGTGCCATTGGGGGGTGGCAGTGGTAGGATGCCGCAAAGTTGCTAAAGTTTCTGCAAACTCCGCTGTGGGTTTTTCCTTTGAGAAACGCTGCACTACGCCATTCCCAGCCTTTCACCGGTGGCTGGAAGAGATCACAGCAAAGGCCTGGTGACACAATAAGAAAACATGTAATGGTGTTGTTGGGGGGGGGAGAGAACAGAAGACATTTAACAAAAGCAGGAGGAAAAGAAACAATAGTTCTTCAATAGCATACAATAGTGAATAGAGTTCAGATTGCATCCTGAACAACCTCCCTTGGGGAAAGGATTATAAAAGACACCCCCCTCGCTTTTTGTTTTTGTTGTTATTTTTTCTTTATTTGTAGTCCAAAGCAAACATGTTCATTTTTATATTCTAAAAAGGCTAAATGTGGAGGAGCCAGACAGGAAGCGAAAACCATATGGGAAACATCTGGCGCTGCTTTGCTGCAAGACATACAAGAGCAGTAGTTCTTGAGATACCTGCTGTTGTCTCTACAAATTGGGCAGGGAAACAGTATTGTCAAATGTTTGGTGTCCCTCGTCCCCCTCTCCCCTCCTTACTTTACTTTCTCTGAAAATGCTGCTTTACACAAGGCTCGTGGCTAATTTCCCTTTTTCTTTTTCAACAGGGACTATCCATGCTTGGCAGGGGGTTGGACTCGATGGCCCTTGTGGTCTATTCCAACTCTATGATTCTATATCCTAAGCTAAAGAGCAGAGCAATTTCCAAGAGAGCCCTGGAAGTGTACAAGGTTTCCCTTCCCATACTCCCCCCCCCAAAAAAACAACTCTCATTTTGCTGCACTAAACTGGAAAGCCTACTGGGCTATAAACACACACTTGCCTGCACCTGCAGAAACATTTTCATGCACAAAACAACAGCAGAGGTGAATGGCAACATCACTCCCCCCCTCCCCGCCATATTGCTGCAGGAGCCAACGACAATGGATCCATTTCCCCCACCTCTAAAATAACTCATCCCAGCAACAGCCCACAGGAGACTAGAATGAAAGACATAGGGTATATCTGTAGCAACCAGAGGGACCCCTCAGGACGCTCCAGGCAATTGCGACAGCTCGGCGGTGGCCCAGCTGAGAGAGGCAAGCCACATGCATCGCCTTGACAAGCAGCCTTAAAATCATTGCAGTGGTGCAGGTAATGGGATACAAGAAACATATGTGCCTCTGCGATAAACTCAGACAGCTCTAACTAAGGCTTCTGAAGAATGCAAGGTTCGCACATGGCCTTTGTATTAGCACAATTTGTGCGCACCCATGAACGCTGGGCAAAGCACCTCAGTATTCTGTTTCTGACATTCTCTAATGTGAGGAATACAAGGAACTGAGGAAACAGGAAGGAAGAGAAAGAAGGGCCAGGATGCATTTTGTAGCCCCACTTTCATTAATTCCCACCATGGTTCTTCTGTTCACATGCGACTGCAGTTGTGCGGGACTGGTTTTCCCTGGGGTGTCACAGAATCATAGAGTTGTAGAGTTGGAAGGGACCATGCGGGTTATCCAGTTCAACTCCCTGCAATGCAGGAATCTTTTGCCCAACGTGGGGCTCAAAGCCACGACCCCGAGTCTCAGGTTCTACCGACTGAGCTATACAAAGCAAAGCAATACTACAGCAGCTGTGGCTGGAATGAATTGCAAGAATCTTCCCTGCTTGCAGGGCCGTAGCTAGGGGGTGGTGAGGTGGGCCCTGGCCAGGGGTGCAGACAATTGGGGGGTGCAAAATTGGCTTAAAATATGTCCATAAATATAAATATTGATTATTGCCTCACAAGAAATGGTTTTAAATAGAGGGTGAATTGAATGGGTGGATGGGGGTGGGGTGTTGGAGGATAGGCAGAAGGAAGAGCTAATTTGTCTGTGGCAAGGGGGTGCAATCTGGACGGTTCTGCCAGGGGCGCAAGATCACCTAGCTACAGCTCTGCCTGCTTGATCGTCACTCAGTCAGAAGAAAGAGTAACAACCGAGGGGAGAGAGATGCAAACAATTGGTTCCCACCAGCATGGTCCCAATATTCACATACATTCTACAGCACTGCGGACCCGTACAACAGGGAAGGCAGAGCCTCTGTGTGTGTTTGTGTCTGAAGGAGGAACAAACTTCAGCTAGCATGTTGGGTAAACACATGGGGGAGCACCCAGGGACAGGTGTGCTGGCTCCACTCACACATCACTGTTCTGGTTGTCTCCCATCGTGTGGAGGATGACCACATTCAAGAGGGGACTGCCCTGTAATCACAGATGTGTCTCACACTTCGCCAGGTCCCTTTCATTGGTTGGAAGGTGTCTGGACTAGGGAGCAGAGCTAGCGCACCGATCCCTGTAACTCCCCATCATGCATTCCCTGAAGATGCCAACAGAATGCCTGAAGCTGCTCTCAGTTACGTGCAGAGCTACCACCCTCCTCGAAAACATCTCAGACACCAGACCCTGAAGACACAGGGAAATTGCTATTGGATGGGAGAGGAAGCGCCACAAGGAGAGCACCAACCTTTTAGGGGACAAGAAGGGGCAGGAAATCAGGCCTGCATACCCCTAAATTCTCACCAGAGTAGGATTCCTCTCCAGAGTAAGCCTAATTTGGACAGGCCTTAAGTCTCTTAAGTTGCCTCAGAAATCCTCCCTTCCCACGCAGCTACTTTCCTGGAATTTCTCTTTCAAAACTGTCCCCCATATGACCTTAATTTCTTAAGCTGTCCCTCAGTATTATCCTCACAGAATCCCATATTCTCCCTGATGAGCAGCCGGTTTGCCTGCAGCTGTGACTAATGGCTAATTGAGATGATTGTGCGGCCTGCCAAACCAGTAGCAAAGTGGTCTCCAGCCAACTGTTCTCCCCGCAGAGATCCAGGGAAGGGAGCAGCCTGGAAAAGACAGAGAGGAGGGAACCAAAGGGCACCTGTAGCACTGCGGTGGGGGAGGTGGGAAGGATCCAGTACCCGGCAGGTTTAGTCACTCAGTAGAACAACTGCCTGTGTTTAAGCTCAGAATTGGCCATCTTTCATTCCGTGGCACTGCAGTGACTCCACTTTGGAGCTCTGACGTTGTATACCCTCCACACCCTAGTAGGGCGTGTTGGATTTTTCAACACTCCAGTTCCAAAAAATGAGGGTTGGTAAGGAAAATGTGTGTGAAATTGCATAGACATCACTACAAACGATTGCCAGACTGTGGACAGAATGAGAATTAATTGCCTCTTCCTGCTGTTTGGCTCTGGCTCCAGAGAAACTGTACATACCCTCCAACATTTCTCTGATGAAAAGAGGGGTGTCCAGTGCTATTTTTCTAGAAAAAGAGGCGCTGGAACTCACCATGAACACCTCCCTCGTTCTCTTAGAATGGCAATGGTGCCCACCTGAGATGTGCCGGAACTAAGTTCCAGTGAGTTCCTGCTGAAAAAAACCCTGCCAATAACTTTTGAAAGGCAACATGTCCGATTCCACGCCCTCCAACATTTCTCTGATGAAAATAGGGACGTCCTAAGGAAAAGCGGGACATTCTGGGATCAAATCAGAAACCAGGACGGCTTCTATAAATGTGGGGTGTCCCTGGAAAATAGGGACACTTGGAAGGTCTAACTGCGCTCACTTCATGCTTCATAGTATAAAACTTCCATATTTCACACCTTCGTTGTGCTTTCAAAATCTAGAATTGTCAGACACTGTGCCATCAGGTTACCCTCCATAAAAGTCCTTAGCCCAGGGCAGGCGATGGCCACTTGGAAAGCTCTCTCCCAGACTGTCAGAACAACCAGCAAGTGGAAGTCAAGAGTTGGCTTGATGTCCCCTCTACTTTGCCTGCCCCCAACATCCTTCTTTGGAGGAGAAGATCCTGACCAGAAGGTCCGGGGGCAGAGCTTTAGGGTTTTGTTTGTTTTGCTAATCTCCATGAGCTCTTAACATTTAGACACACCATCAGAAATCTCTGGCTGCTGTGGAGATTAAGGACCTGATTCTTGGGCCTGTTCCCAGCGGACAAAGCATCCAGCAAGCTGGTTTATCCGGCTGGCAGAGGATTCCCTTTCAGTAAGGGGAATCCCCAGGTGGCAGCCAGCCAGCTTACTGTCAGCATTCAGAACATACGAGCTGCTCCACAGAGAGCGAGAGCCGAGATGGACAAGTTGCCTTCAAAACAGGGGCCAATCTGTTCTCCTCAAGACTCAGGTTCCGAGACAAAGTCTACTGAGTTGTCTCACAATTCAAACCATGACGTAAAGCCAGGCTTGCCTCGTGTGAAGCCTCACAAATATTTATTTCCTACAGGAAGACAACCCATTTAATCAAGTCAAGTCACAGGTCTGAAGTAGTTATAAGGGCCTGGGGATTAGCAGCAACTGAAATCAACTGGGCCAGAATCTAGAATGGGGATAGCTGACATGGCATCCTCTCAAAGTCATTGGACTACAACTACCATCATCCTTGGCCTTTGCCCATGCTGCCAGGGGCTGGTGGGAGTTTGAGTCCAACAACATCTGGAAGGCCACAGGTTCCCCCAATTCATTCCTGCTGCGTAGTCCTATTGACTATGGAAATGTATGTTATTATGTCCATGATGTCACTGACAAAATTACACTTACACACACACACACACACACACACACTATCCAGTAGAAAGTAATAGGAAAGACCCTGGAGAGCTGCTTTCAGTCAGAACATGACATCCACACCATATGTTTAAAGCATATGGCTCCCCCAAAGAACTCTGGGAGTTGTGGTTTACTATTCACAGAGCTACCATTCCCAACACCCTTAAAAAAAACTACAGTTCCCATGATTCTTTTGGGGGGAAAGCTATGCACTTTAAATGCATGGTGTGGATGTGGCCAAAGCCCAGGTGGCCAAAGAGTCTGAACTGGTGGAAAACAGTTTCCGGTAGTAACAAGCAGTGTATAGACAACTGAGGCCAAGGACAGTGAGTGCAGCAGAACAGCACAGAGGAGAATGGCACTGAAACAAACCTAAGCCTGTTTGCAATGAGTGCAGGAGCAAGTTTCTGACAATTTTAAAAGTGAACAACGGGCCAAAGAAAGGGACGGGCCAAACTGCCACTGACGCTCTAACAGTCCTACCCATGTGTGTTGTTACTTAATGTGTGTGGTGCATGATCTCTGCTTGTGGCTTATGAGCACATCCCAATTATACAATCTGAGGCAAAGGAGAAAGTGGGGGATTTGTAATGCACTCTTTGCTTCGTTTAAATTGGAAACCAAATTACAAACAATTCAGCAGATCGAACAAAGGACGAGATTATTTCAAATCAGCCTTGTTGGATCAATTCCCTAAAAGCATTTTAGAAATGAACCCCCCACCCCCATATCTATTTTCTGAAGTGGGAGAGGTTTTCCACTCCCTCTTAAATCTGGAGATTAGGGCTCTGCATTCCCTAACAGCGAAGGGGTTCTCTCTCTCCAGCTCCTTCAGCCACAGCTCTGCTGGACCCAACAGGTGTCAAACTGATAGCAGCTCGCCAGGACAACGGAACATCTGGTGTCCTGCTGTTCATTTGTTAATGCCTTGCATATGTGTGAGGGCAATGGCTACTTTAGGCTTCTGTTTACAATACTCAGAGTATTAGCACTGCAGGCTAGCTGGCAAGCTCTTCTAAGACAAAAGAGGTTTTATAGCTCTCTCCAAATCTTAGCAGCTGGCAAATCTGGGGGGAAATGCACATCATCAGACTCTCTGGCTGTATACACACCATACATTAAAAGCACCCCTCTCAAAAGAACCCTGGGAACTGTAGTTTGTCCCCTCACAGAGCTACTATTCCCATCTCTCTTAAGAAACTACAAATCCATGGTTTCTTGGGGGGGGGGGTGCTTTAAGAAAACTGCATTGCAGATTGATTCTGTACACAATGGGAGAGGGGTATAACCCACACCTGACCCATAATGTTGTGAGTATGCTACAAGTACCACTTTGTTCTTCATTCACCTGGGCCATGTAATGGAACAAAAAGGCATGGACAACCTAATCAAGGGGATCATTTTCAAATGCATATGTAGTAACCTCATGCACTAGTTGGGGCGGCAGAACCTAGACTGAAAGAGGAATGTTGAGGGTGAGCATGAAATAATAATAATAATAATAATAATAATAATAATAATAATAATAATAATAATGTATTTATACCCCGCCCATCTGGCTGGGCTTCCCCAGCCACTCTGGGCGGCTTCCAACAGAATATTAAAATACAATAATCTATTAAACATTAAAAGCTTCCCTAAACAGGGCTGCCTTCAGATGTCTTCTAAAAGTCTGGTAGTTGTTTTTCTCTTTGACATCTGGTGGGAGGGCGTTCCACAGGGCGGGTGCCACTACCGAGAAGGCCCTCTGCCTGGTTCCCTGTAACTTGGCTTCTCCAAGTGAGGGAAGCGCCAGAAGGCCCTCGGCACTGGACCTCAGTGTCCGGCAGAACAATGAGGGTAGAGGCGCTCCTTCAGGTATACTGTACTGAGGCCGCTTCTAGCTTTAGATTCTAGCTTTAGAAAAACCACAAATTTTCACTACAAATGAGCTAGTGTGTATGTACACAAGAAAGGATTTGGGGGGGGGGGTGTCAAGGGGCAGAATGAAGAAAGAGCTGCACCAGACTACAAATCAGAGAAGGAGGTTTAGCAAAACACAACAAATTGAAACAGTGACTGCTAACACGCTACCGAGAGAACAGATGGATTACTGATGCTTTTAAAGACTTAAAGACCAGAATTTTCCAGGAGAAACTGGAGGAAGTGGATAGAGCACCATGTGAATGGGATTTCAATGTCTAAAGTCTGCAGGCACTTTGCAAATCCCTGCCTAAATATATGCATTTTATTTTTTTTCTCTAAAATGAAATGCCAAGCTGATTATAAAGAACAATGCAAGCCAGGAGACGGAGGCTGTTTCTTTTTAGCTCCATTGTAGAGAACCTTTCAATTTATTAGGTCACACATGTCTGTCAACGCACAATGGAAACGGCCTCCACAGGAAGTGGTGCGAGCTCCTGGGACATGTAAAGCTAGCTGGGACAAAGCGCTAGAACAAATGTCTAATCCCACCAAAGGTAATGGAGACTCTCTAACAGGTCTTTTCTGATCCACCCTTTGCCACCCTTTCAAAAATACAGGCTTGTGGTCAGCGGTCCCTACAAAGTCACAGAAGGAAAAAGTTTGACTCGATTGACAAGTTGGAAGCTTAGTTAGAAGCCGGTTCTGACAAAACATTTCCACGATGGGAGTATTTCTGGGTCGATTCTTTTGGAAGAATTAACATCATGTTGCAAACTGAAAATCCACATGGATTGGGGCGGTGAGAATAGCTGAATACTATGTTTTCCAGCACTTGTTTATGGGATCTTTCCTGGGGTCAGTGTGTGTGTGGAGAAATCTATGTAGCCTGATATATTAAAAATAACTATCTAAATCCCGCTGCCTGGGAGTTTTATAACAAAAGGAGTCTTAAGACCCAATCCCCCCACCCCCACCACCTGAAATTATTATTATTATTATTATTATTATTATTATTATTATTATTATTATTATTTTATATACCGCCCTATTTATTACACTTATATGCCACCTTTTTCTTCCAAAGATCTCAATGTGGTGTACGTGGTTCTCCTTCTCCCCATTTCATCTTCATGCCAACCCTGTGAGGTAGATTAGGCTAAGAGATGGTGACTCCCCCAAGGTCACCCAATGGATTTCATGGCTGAGTGGCGATTCAAACCCTGCTCTCCCAGGTCCTAGATCAACACTCTAACCCTTTTGCCACAGTGGCTCTCACTGTAGCATATTAGCAGTTTGAAAATCTTGTCTTGATTTGGGAGGGTATGCACAAGAAATAGTTTTCAACTATGTGAACAGTTTTAGCAGAACAACCCACGATTCATTATCCCAGGCTTTTTAATGTATTGTTTTAACATGCTGTAACCAAATTATGACTTACTTTGATTCTTGAGTTTTATCTTAGTTTTGTCAGCTGCCTTGGAAACATGAAGGGCAGAAGAGAAATATTTTAAATACAGTAAAGTGTTCTTTCCCTGTGGTTGCAAGATTGCATGGGAAGCTGCTGCAACTACAAAATCCCAACTTTATACAGAAGCCTACAGACCTAGTCCTTATGATCATTTTTGATCAACAGGGAAAAACTTAAGACTTCCAGAGGCCCATTTCTGCACGGGTGCGGAAATATTAAAGAAGCAACACCTCTCTATTTCTTGTCACTGCACACCTGTTGCCATTGCAGAAAGAGAACTAAAGTCCTGAACTCTGTGCATTTAAGAAACTGGCCCCTTTTTACAGCCGTTTGCCAATTGCAGCATCCCAACTCAACAGTTGCCTCCTGCTTGTACTCTGCTTGTACTCCAATGTCCCCTTCTGTGGACCACTCCTGAGTTGTTGTCTTTTGCTTTTTTAAACCTGCTTCTTTTTGCAGGTAACAGCAGAGAGAGGAAGCGCCAGAACAGCTGTGCGAAACAATCACTGTTGTCCTTCCTGGGGAAAAGTGTGCATGCATACACATGGGAGGAGGGAACCACGCAGCAGAAACCCCATCTCAGAGCACATCATCCTTAATTAAGTCATTTTACCTTTCCATTGCTGTGCATAAAATCAGTCTCTTTCCCCCTCCTCTTTCGGGTTAATAAAACAAGAGAAGCTTCAACTTATTTAGTTAGTTATTTTAATGTGATGCACATGATGGCCATTATTTTCTTAAGTGAGGCAGAGGACTTAATTGTGGGTACCTGAGCTTCCTGCTGCAGCACTTCTGTCTTGTCACCTCAGGAATACCATTACATCCAAGGAGTCACCCTGGCTTCCTTCACATCATTCTTTCAACATTTTCTACAGCCTAAATTGGCCTAGGATCTGGCTCTGAATGGCCTTGTGGCTGCTCACCTAGCACTGTTCATTATCTGCAAGTCAAATCGGTTGCCACCTAGACATCCCCCCCCCCCACTCCATGAAGCCTAGACACGTTACAGATGATTATGGATTCTCTCTCCCATAGCACTAGGACTTGGAGATGTCTGATGAACAGTAGAAGATGCAGCACAGACAAAAAGGATCTACTTCTTCACACAGTGAATATCTAAATCAGAGAATTCAGTTCCATGGGAGGTAGTGATGGACACCAACTTTAACAGAGGGCTAGACAATTTCATAGGAATTAAGGCTATCAATGGCTACCAGCCATGAAGGCACTGTTGTACCTCCACTGCTGGAGGCAGCATGCAGTTGCAGGAAATCACAGATGGGGAAGAGTGTTATTCCACTCAGGTCTAACGTTCAGGCTTCCTCTAGGCATCTGGTTGGCCACTGCAAGAGAGCAGGATGCTAGGCTAGATGGATCCTTGGGCTTGATCCAGCAGGCTCTTATATATTCTGGGGTGCACACTCAGATCAGAAGGAGCACTCCTCGGGCCTTGTTGAGCCTTGCCTCTGTCTTGCTCAAACTCAAAAGAGTGTGGCTTAGGAAGAATGGGAGTGCTTGGCAAGCTCTCTTCCCAGGAAAACCTGTCCATCATGCCAGCTATTCTCATTCAGCTACCCCTGCTATAAACCTCCAAGGCTGCCCAGGATTTATCAGAACACAGTTGGCAAATCGTAATTTTGTGGGCAATTACTCAGCAAAACCTGGAGTGATCATCTACACCTGTCCCTCCAGCTGCACATTTATCGCACCCTGCACTGCACACACAACCGCTTGCCAAGGGGCGAGAAGAATTTTAACACTCCACTGGTCCTCAGCATTTCTGCTCTGGAGTGGAAGTCTGGTAAAAATTCTCCTTGTCACTTGGCATTTTTATCTCTTGGCACACAGCTGTCTATATTCATCCATCTTGTTCTGCATTTCTAGCATAGGGCAGATTGCTTTCAATGTCTCTTGAACACTTGGCCTTGCCTACGCCCAAAATCTACCCAAATCACCATCTGGCCACATGTCGTGTGGCTAATTAGTTACACTTTGGTCACATAATTTTGAGTTGTAGCCACTCCATCGTGAGCCAATCCAGGATCCAATGACTATAGCATGGGAGGAGCCTTAAAATCTCTCCACGGGAAGCAGAGGAACTTCATTGCAAGATACCTGTAAATAATTAACCATTAAGTAGACAGGAAGATAATACCGCTTTGGCAAAACGTACAGACAGGCAACAAGACAGAGCCCCACGGGAAGTTTTCCTTCGTCGCAAACACTTTATCAGTCTTCCTTATTTATCCGAATGGTTCCCTAATTTCCATATGTCAGAAAGTTATGAGCGGCAGAGCCAAGTTATTAGTAATAAACTTAATAAAGCACCGTGATGCCAGGATTCTGTGCCCTTGCTTTTGGTTCCTACCTCTCCTTGCACAGAATAAGTAAGTGAAGGCTGCCTGTCGTAATTACTTACAAGACCGTAAAAACCCTAAACAGATTCGGAAATCAAGTTCCCATTAAATGTTCCATCTTCTCAGCCTCTTCATCCCCCAGTTTCTCCCCCTGCTTGCTTGCATACATATAACCCAGAGCTCCAAACTCACTGTAATTAGGAAGAACTAATCTAATTTCAGTTTCTAGTATCCTTTATCACTCTAACACAGGCACTAAAAACTTTATTAAGAAAGCCAAAGCCATCATTACAGAGTGTAGGGAGGCAACAGCAGCCATAGAAATTTCTGAACCGATCACAAGGAGGAAAGGAACGGCGATAGAAAGGTGATGTTTCGATAGGCATTCTCTTTTAATTCAGCATGCAAGCACAACACTCACTGCAGTGGCAATCGTTACTTGTGAGTAAAGTCCACAGAAAGATGCTCAGCATTGGGCTGCACGGTTGAAACCATATTGATTACATAGACAACTAATGAATCGTCACCCACTGTAGGGCTGCAACCCAATTTAAAATGGGGTCTGGCTGCAATGACACTGCTATTTTTTTGTGTTTTAATAAAAAGAGAAATGAGAGGGAGGGAAAGTGAATGATAGATCTATTATTCCCCCCATATTTGCAAACATGATAATTTTATGTGCAGACATGTTTGGCAGGAGAACATGGAACAACCACAAACCAGGAGGGTTTTACTGCCTGCAAGGCAGGAAAGAATCCCAAGTTGTGCAGGGGGGAGGGATCAACAATTGCTCCTTATACAAGAGGCCTCGATCTCACAGAGAAAAGCATCCTGGAAACAAGTGCCACTTGGTTGCTTAACCTCAAGGACAGCTTGTCCCTTGAGCTAGTTGTTCTCTGCAAAGAAACCTCAGATCTTGCTCCTGCAGAGAGAAACATTAAGTACTATCCCTTAGCAATGCTTCTAGCCTATCTGGATTTCAGTACTCAGTGAAGCTTCAGATCATCATGACTAAAAGTGTCAGTGCTAGAAGCTGCATCACAGAGTCATTACGTGTTACGGGCAAAGCAGTTGTGGCCCTTCATACAGATGGAAGTGGAAATATAAACTGGAAGGGGGTGGTTGGGTATTTATTGATAGATACAGCCAGTAACAAATATCCATTTTCCCTTTCTCCATTGGGAAAAGCTGGGCCTTTGAACAGCCTACTTGCCCTACTTATCTGTATAGTTAGTAACATTCATCTGCAAGCTCTCCTAGGTTCAATGCCTTGTCCATCCCCCACAACATTCCCAAGAGCCAGGTCAGTGTTGCTTCCCATTTTTCAGATGGGGAACTGAAGATTAAGGGTTCAGACACTGATGTGACTCAAAATTAGTTCATAAGATTAATCTACTACACTGTTGCCCAGCTTTGGGTTCCCAGATGTTGTTCAACTACAACTCCCATCATCCATGACCACTGGCTAAACCAGCTGGGTCTGGGGGGAACTGTAGTCCAATAAGATATGGGGACCCAAGGTTGAAGAACACAGATCTAAGTAGGTACATAGTTCTCAAATGTACGACTAGCCCTGACTTTTGGTGAAACAAACTTTTAAATTTTTTTGCAATTCAAACCGAGATTAATTGTGAGTTATATTTCCTGTACTTGTGTGATGTGTATGGTGGGCAGGACTCAGCGGCCAAATTCTACCACCTTTGTGCATGCTTGCCTGTTTTCTGCTGTCTGAACGAAATTCAAAGTGTACCATTTGCAAGGCACGTGGAATGGTTTTACTTTAACCCTTTAGCCTTCTCAACAGCACCAGCAACGTGCAGATTCCTGCAATGAATAAACAGGCCTTTTTGTTGTTGACATTCGGTCTGCTTCAGTAACCACTGTCTCCGCCCATTGCTCCTGCTCCATGCGTATCAACTATTGTAAATAAAGCACATGTGATACCAGCCAGAAAAAGGATGGGCCATGATCGTATTATGACTGCCAAAATATTCTTAACATGCACTTTGGTGATGCTCAAATGCAGAGTTAGTTTGACATTTCGTAGTAAAACAAGGGAATGAACTTTTTGTCCCGGTTGGACTTGTAACTTGACAAGGAAGTTGCTAATGATGACGGGGTCATTCCTCGTCAAGAGAGATATTTTGTGGGGCTCTAGACAAGCAGCAACCCATCCATGGCAGTGGTGCAGCTCAACCGCAGCATCTGCTAGGTCCAAGTACCTCTCTCCATCCACTTGGCCTTGAAGGAAGATGCTACGGTTTTTTCCAGGATGCAGAGGCACCTAAAGCCCAGGGCCAAGGCAAAACTGCTGCTAAGGAGAAACATTTATGATCTTCTGAGCCGGAGCCTGCTGACAGCTTAATGACCATTTTGTTTTTCAAGCAGTGGTTTTATATTTACGACCTAAAAGGGGAGAGATATGTGGAGGCAGGCAATCAGAAGGCCATCAGCCCTTGCTCCTGACCCACTGTTGTCCAACTGCATCCAACAGCAGCTCCAGGAAGTCATAAAAAACGATTTTGTTTCCATTTCCCCCCCAAACTTATTTTTGGGGGGGAGGGGGCAGGAGGAGATGGGGAGGACAGAAGGACTGTATATCTTGAATATTCATCCCAGGAAACAGTATCAAATATTAATGCCAGGAAGCGTCACAAGAAAGCACACCAGAAACCAGAGACCATGTATGTTTGCAGTCTGTCTCAGAGGAAGGTGTCCTGCCATAACACATAAGTTTTTCCCTTCTATTTGGACAGAACGTAAGTTGTTTTCAAGAGGGATAAAAGGAGTAGTCTTTGGCAAGGGATGCAAGATGGGCTTGCAACAATGCTCTGCAGCCTAGGGTTAACTTGAAGGCCTCATTGGTGACTTTGGTGCTAAAAAGAAATATTCTTTCTGGGCAATAAGCAACAACACGGTGGGCAAATCAATAGGATTTAAGCTTTCTATATATAAAAAAAAGCTTGGCCCCCAAATGAGTGAACTTAATAACTTGGGGGATTTTTTTTTGAGGTGGTTGATTCCAGAGTCTCATTCTGAGGATGCTCATCAAATAACGTTCCATTTAAAATATTAACATGTTGGGAAACAGGCACCATGCGCTACAAACCCTCCAACTCCATAAATGCAATGTCCAGTCTTCATAAATGCTTCAGATAGGAAAAAGTTTATTTCACAGTAGGACATAATATTATAATTATGATTGATGCACAAAGTAACATTGTTTCTTTATTTCATATATATATATATATACACACACACACACACGCCACTTGGTTGTAAAAACAAACACACA
Organism: Podarcis liolepis; assembly: GCF_965112155.1. NCBI lineage: Eukaryota > Metazoa > Chordata > Lepidosauria > Squamata > Lacertidae > Podarcis > Podarcis liolepis. Next base: position 33,658,463 of record NC_139556.1, read on the forward strand.
GACAAACTCAAAGTGGGTTTACAAAAGGATAAAACAATAAAATTGATGAAAAATTCACAGCCACACTTGAAAACATACAAAAGTTAAAATAACTAAAAATGGATTAAAAATACCTCAACATAAGCAAAAGAGAAGGGAAAACCCTATCCCAAAGGAGCTTACAACCTCAAGTTAAACAATACAGACAACAACAGGAGACAGGAAGAGGAGATGAGGATAAAGAAGGGATGAAAAAGAACAATTGTGTGCAGACCACATCACTTATTTAAGAACTTCAACGGTTATGGGCTCCCACAAAGAATCTTGGGAACTGTCGTTTGTTAAGAGGTGCTGACAACTGGAAGGAGATACCTCACAAAGCTACAGTTCCCAGAAGACAATTCCCAGCTCCTAGGACTCTTCGAGGAAAGCCATGGATGTAAATGTGCTTTAATTGCTTGGTGTGAATGTGACCAAGTTGTGGATGAAGATGACTAAAAGGATGGAGAGTGGTCAAAGAAGTAGGCTTTGGGGATCAAAGGGAAAGAGAAAGAGCTGGCACCATGACTGTGTACTGGAAGCAGGTGTTCTAGGCCTAAAGGACAGGGAGGGAGAACGGGTCCAACCATTTAAGACCACCAGAGATTTGTAGCTGACGGTGGTAGGGTGAGTGGGGAGCAACGGTCATGGGGTAAAGATATGACATGAAAAGCTTTGAACTGAATGGCCAAAAGGGCTTTCTGTTGCTTCAAGAGGAATATGTGAGAGTCAGTATAGCAGGGATGGCACACTTACAGCCTTCTGGGTGTTGCTGGGTTCTAGCTTCCATCATCCCTGACCACTGGCTATACTAGCTGGGGCTGATGGGGAGCTGGAGTGCAAACATTTGTAGGGTCACCAGATCCTCATCCCTGTTAGTACGGGGGGCTTGAGGAGGTGTGTCACCCCCATGGTCTGAGAAGCCCAGAGGTACAGGTGAGTGTGGCAAACAGTAAACAATAGGGATACCCTCGAAACCTGCTGCCCCCTCCAAACTTAGGCTACTGCCACACACTTTTGCTAGCAGGTTCTTTTGTGCACCAGCGGAACGGTAGCAATTTAAGCAAAAATATATATTCATCTTCACTACATAGGTACTTTGCAAAACTGCTTCAAGGCTTCGCTGGATGGAGCTGTATTGCAGGTGGAATAAGAAACTGAAAGAAGCTCAAGGCATTCTTTTTATCAAGGGTTACATAAATATTCATTTAAAGCAAAGAACGCTTAAGAATCAAAAATGAACAAACATTAAAATGGCATGCCCAGCATTTCTTTGCTACGACAACAACAACGTGGCTTCGAGACAATTTCCCGAATGTCACAGAGGTTTTCTCTGGGAAGCAAATTGCAACCATTAGAGGTGGGGTGGGCAGAGGGAAAATATCCTCCTCTCCCTTAGCTTGCGTTGTCGGTAGTCCGGGTGCAGGAGATGAAGACAGATGGCCTTCAAACACCCACGCTTCCCAAGATCCAGTGTGCCTACAAAGTGCTTCCATTGGTCCTCTTACCCGCCCACAAGGATTTGGAAATCTGAGCTGGATTTTGTCCATCTGCCACATCAAGAAGGGGCCAGGCTGAAAAGGGACAACACGCGATACCCAACCCACAAAGGCTCTTTCAGGGGAAAGACAGTACAGCACACCTAGCCTTCACTAGAAGAGGGGGAGAGCACACCAACCCACAGTTGAAGGGGGGAACTGCATAGAGTTTAGAGCGCAGCTTGATGGCCGAGAGCTAAAATCTGAAAAAGAGAGGTGTGGGGAAAATATTTCTACTGGAGCTTTTAAGGATTCATGCCACCCATTCCCACCTTTTCATCAAGAGATCGACATGCAGAGAGAGACTTAACAATAAATAATTTGACACTATTTCTTAAGCTATGCATGGGGCGGGGGGGGGGTAGAGATGGGGCTGTGACAACAACGGTTCAGATCATTCCTTGCAAGCTCCAATATTTACCATTGCAATGAAGTACTTGGAGCTGGAAAAGCATTCTGGCTATTAATATGCAAATGAGCAGCGGTGAGCGGTGGGTTGGGGGGGGGGGAGAGAGAGAAAGGCTCCCTTTGCTGCAGGGAACAGAACTGTATGGGCTTTAAATAGCACAGCACAGTTAATGGGTCAGGACTCTGCGCACAGCCAGGGCAAGGCCAGGGAAGGGCCTGCCAGCCTGGCTCAGCACTTTGCCCTACAGCAGATGATGCAGTGAAAATATATACAGACTGGCCTGGACTTGCAGCCTCTGTGCCTGGTGTTTATTTACCCAGCATGAAGATGCGGTTGCGTTTTACAACTCCTGGAAGCTGAATTACAATGTATTTAAAAACCAGCTCCACCTTGGCTTTGGTTAGAATGGCACTCTCTTCCTTGCCTGCAGTGTTAGCCCTGAATTTGGGGGGAAGAGGGGTTGGGAAAGATGCATGTTTTATGTGGTCTTTGAGAGGGAAATCTCAGGGGTGCTGGGCTCCTCTGGCTGCTGCCGGACTCTAGCACCCATCATCCTGAGCCACTGGTTGTGGATGATGAGAGCTGGAGCTCAACCTCACTTGGAGAGTAATAGTTTCTGCAACTCTGACTTTGAAAGAACCATGAACAAAGAGAACAGACAGTATCGGGCTGGACTGACCAACAGTCTGACTCAACAAAAGACTCCTGTGTTCACACTAGTCTTTCTCGCACACAAAGAGAGAAAGAAAAGCCTCAGAGAAAGCCTAAATATTACATTGCTGACTTCGTTTATTTTGGTCCGACTTCAAGGGAACCAAACCAAACCCACAAAACTGCAAACTGGTTTGAGCAGCTTTCACCACATTGTTGAGATTTGCCATTTGGAAGCCCCATGAGCAAGTGAGCAACTATTGCCCGTACAATCCTCTCTCTCTCTCGACTTCCCCGTGCAACAACCTTGCATTCGCTCGCCAGGCTTTCCTCTCTGAGATTTACACCAAGCGATGGGGTGGGGGTGGGGGTGCCCAAAAGGCCCCTCTCGGTCCTACAGATCTGAAGTCCCTGAACTGACGGCAAGCAGTCCAGCAGCTGTCTCTCATTAGCACGTTGGTTTCCTCAATTCCATCATGGAAGAAACTGCTCAGCAGGAGAAAACTGGACAGTGTTACACTTTTCTTCTGCCTTCATTCCACGACTTAATTTGATGAGGGAGGGGGGATGCTTCAAGGGATGTCTTTTGTGCTTAATAAAGGCATTCATCCCACCTAGGCCTTCCCCAGGATTGCTGCCCTCTCATTCCACCCTGTTTCGATCACCGCTGGTGAAGCCGGTTAAAACTGCTCCTTCTAACAGAGGTGAACTCCCCACCCCTCACCACAGTAGTGGCATTAATACATCCCAGTAGGGTTTTGTCCTGCCCCAGCGAGCAGAGCAGACAGGCCATGGGGTGGGGGGGAGACTGGCTGTGGCTGTGGGCCTGAAGAATGCCTTCCTTCTCTCTTTATCTGTTGCCTCGGGCTCTTCTACCAGGGCGTCTGCAGATAATCAAGGAGCAGATTTGAAACCCAGGCGCCAGACAGGATCTTTATCTCCCTGTAAAGAGGAATTGGATCAAGGCAACAAGTACAAGTCTCTCTTTTTTTTCAGAAGGAGAAACACACCCTCCAAACAAACAAAATGTAATAGGAGGAGGAGATGGAGGAGGGAAGCTGCTTTCTCAGTGGGTGAACATAGCCAAAGCTGTTCATGCTACTGGATAGGGAAATCAGGGGGGGGGGGGCACTTAGCAAAGTTACCAGAGGTGGGCCAATATGGCAATTGCAGCAGCAAGTCCATTCCCCTTTGAGTAGCATGGCTTCCTTCCATAACTCCAGTAGTGTAGTAGTATGGAGGGTTCTGCTGTAGGAAGCATATTACGACCAAGCAGTCTCCACTCAACACTTCCTCCCAAATCAAATGGATTCGGTTTCCTAATTAGGCATATCCCAATGCAATTGGCTTGTGGTACCGGTTTGATTGAACTGAACGGCAATTTGTTGGCAATATATATTCTGCATATATAACTCCACTCTCCCACAAGGTCTTCTGCCATGCCCCTGAGGGTTATTTCCACCATCTCCTGGTTCTATCATCTCCTGGGGTTGGACTAGATTATCCTCGTGGTCCCTTCCAACTCAACGGTTCTGTGATAGGAACTTTCACTGGTCCACCTAGCTCAGAAATGTTTCCACTGACAGACAATGGCTCTCGAGGGCAGCAGTCTCTTCCAGTCCTACCTGGAGATGCTGGGGATTGAACCTGGGACATTCTGCATGCAAAACAGGTGTCCTGCTCCTTTGTTATGGCCCTTCCCCATGGCCTTGATGCACCGTTCAGACACCAAACTCCCGCCTTCATGTACCAAGCTTTACTCAAGCTTCTTCCTTTTAAATAGGCAAGTAAATCAAATCATCAAAGGTTGGTGTAGAAATGGAACAGACAGACTTACGGACACATGTGAAACTGGCATGGACTAGAAACAGGTGGAGCCATCCCTACTCCTGCATAAACATGCCCTGGGTGCCCTGTTGGAGATGGAGTAAATTAAACAGGTTTAAGGTATCTGAGAGTAGAGAGGGAAGTTAAACAATCTGGGAAACTCAGTAGCCCGATGGAAGAGCACATGCTTTGCCTTTAGAAAGTTGTGTGTTCAGTCTCCCAGTATCTCCAGATAAGGATGGAAAAGACTGCCTGAAACCCTGAAGAGATGCTGCCAGCCAGCGTAGGCCAAAGGGTAAAGCATCCTTTTTCAGCTTGTGGACCACTTTCCTTCATGGTTAATGATAGCGGTGGGTGGGGACAGTGGCAAAAGCTGGTGGAGCATCAGATGAGACTCTTGGTTTAGGCAGTAAGCTACATACAGTCGCAGTCTATAGTACAGGTAATAATGATAATACTGATAATAGTTGACTTTGACTAGTGGGACCAAGCCAAAGAGTTGGAGGTGGCGCTGTAGAGTTGGGGGCTTTCTTCCCAGTCCAAATTGTAAGCACAAGGTGAGGTGGGGACCTTCTGGTCAGGACTGTGGCGGTGGCAAAGGGTTAAACCTCTCCTGCCCACTGTGCCTTGGTCCCCATATGATTCAGGGTACCCTGTGCTAGATTTTGGTTGAAGAAAATCCCAGTACTCAAAGGCAAACTACGACACTCCAGCATAGTGCTAGGCTAGATGGACCAGCAGTGTGACAATCTGCAGAAACTTCCCACGCTCCTTCTGAGTCCCCGGTTTGGTGTGTTTAATGCAGAGACGGCAGAGGCAGAAATGAAGAGCTGGAAGTATTCTGGCAGAGGAGTACGTGACTAAGTTCAGAGGTAGAAAACCTCATCGACTGGTTCAGAGACTCGCATGCCTGTACATGCCCAATGGGTGTGAATTAGGAAACTGAGCATTTTTTGATGTATGCAAAGTAACGTGAAACGAGGGCAAGGAACTTTCAGAATCTCATATTAATGCTCTATGCAAACACTTTTGCAGAGAGAGTGTAAAGTTCTAAACAATTTCTGCAGCTTAACCTTTTTGGCACCTCAATTCAAACCCAATTTATACATGGAGCGAGAAAAGTCAGAGACACTTTTTTTTTAAATAACAAACTGGAAAATATGCGATGATTATTACTTTTAATTAGAAGCCGAGACCTTTAACCAGCTTTGCAGGAGCCCATCACTCTAACACATACAGAGTGTATTTATGCAGGTGATTCATTCATTTCCAGTGCTATGCAGAGGTATTTAGATACGCTGCTCCCGTTAACAAGACTATCTGTTGCCCAGTCCCAATTTGTGTTAGCAAATGACTGTGCAACAAATCTATGTGTTGCTGGGTTTTTTTAAAAAAAAACACACACACAAAAGAAGCCAATAGACATGTTAGTGGATTTCATGCAAATCATTCTTTAAAAAAATAATTTAAAAAGAAAAAAAGGTTCTTATCTGCGCTTTGGGACTCAAAGGGATTTTGCATTCAATTAAAGGGGAATTTGCTGAAAGAATGGAAGGATGATGAAATTTGGCAACTTCAGATATACTCAGCATAGCAGGTGCTTCAGTAATGCTTTAGGTATGCAGCAAGTATATATAAATTGGAGAAAAGGGTGGGGGAGAGAGAAAGTAGCCTGTTTTTGAAAACATTTCCTTTTTTTTTTAAACTAAACTCCAGTGAATTAAAGGAAGATGCAATCTTACTGCAGGATAAAAGGAAACTCCAGGGATTGAAAATAAAAGGTTTTCTTAAATGCCCAAAGGTATAATGCTGGAAGGCCACAAATTGAGAAGTCCTTTATATAGGACCATACTCAACTTTCCACAGTGCTAGACAGACAGAAGAAAACAAACAAGATAAAAATGGACCAGTAGGTTCTTAGGCACACCTCAGTGAAATATGCTTTCTTGGCTAAATGCACTCCACTGAACACTCCTTATAAATTGAACTCTGGAAAAGGAAGTTAATATCCTATAAATAGCATCATAATCATCAGCCTACTACTACTATTATTTTCATTATTCATTCATCACCACGTATTCAAAAATGGTGATCTACAACAGGAGTCACAAATTGCACTCAGTTATATCTACAAGCGGTGGGACGTGGGTGGCGCTGTGGGTTAAACCACAGAGCCTAGGACTTGCCGATCAGAAAGTCGGCAGTTCGAATCCCGACGACAGGGTGAGCTCCCATTGCTTGGTCCCAGCTCCTGCCAACCTAGCAGTTCGAAAGCACGTCAAATGCAAGTAGATAAATAAGTACTGCTCTGGCGGGAAGGTAAACGGCGTTTCCGTGTGCTGCTCTGGTTCGCCAGAAGTGGCTTAGTCATGCTGGCCACATGACCCGGAAGCTGTACGCCAGCTCCCTTGGCCAATAAAGCGAGATGAGCGCTGCAACCCCAGAGTCGGTCACGACTGGACCTAATGGTCAGGGGTCCCTTTACCTTTACCTATATCTACAAGCAGGACCCGTTTCTTATTACAGAACAGCATGGTTGGTGGTATCCCTGTATCTTGTAAGAACATAAGAAGAGCTCGCTAGATCAGGCCAGTAGCCCACCTAGTCCAGCATCCTATTCTCACAGCAGTCAACCAAGATGCCTGTGGGAAACCCTGCAAGCAGGACGTGAGCACAAGAGCACGGTTCACTCCTTGTTTCCAGCAGCTGCTATTCAAAAGCATCACTGCCTCCAACTGTGGTCGTCACCTTCATGGTCCATGGAGGAAGAGCAAAGCCTCCATTGTGGGTAGCAGCCACTGATAGCCTATACGCAGTGCGAATTTGTCCAAACCTCTTTTGAAGCCATCCAAGTAGGTGGCCCATCACTGTTCCCTGTGGGAATGAGTTTCACAGATTAACCACACGCTGCATGAAGATGTACTCTCTTTTATCCGTTTGGAATTTCCCAATGTTCAGCTTCTTTGGTTTAGGTATTATGAGAGAGAAGCTTTGGATCTATCCATTCTGTCCAGTCTACTCTCTCAAGAAACTACAAGCATGCAGATTCCCAAACTGTGGGCTGGGGGCCCCAGGAGTGTATTTGTAACTAGGGAGGCTGAAATGCACCATTAAAATTGTATGCCACCCATGTTGAAGTTTAAGTCCTCTGAAGTGGAAAGGCCCTGTGCAGAACTGATTCCACCATGCTACCGGCACCCTGCAATGGCATCCCCAATGGAAGAAGGATGAGCCAAGAGCCCTTGGCGTGGCCCAGGGTACGCCAAGACACACAGAAGACACACTCAGCTACTGCGAAAGGAGAGGTCAAAATGCTGGATACAGTATTAGCTGGGTTACCCTTTGGTGGCACAAATGATCGCCATTGTTCTCTAGAAGATGATCAAGAAAATAGGATTTTATTTTCCTGAGTGCAGGAATAAGATCCACACCCCAAGTTTTAATCGGGGGGCGCGGGTGCCCTTGGTTTGGGAAATGCTGACCTAGCTTTTCATCAGATGCCACTGCAGCTTCTTAGCTATGTCTTAAGAGCATTTAACATCCCCAATTAAACCCGTTTTGCTAATTGCCATTTGTCCCAATTCTCTGCACTAACGTGGGCTAAAATAATGGTTGGGGGGCAGGGAGCCAAACAAACAGACAAGAAGTCAGCAGGACACAATGGGCCTGCAGTGATTTTGTTTCTGACTTATTTATTGAAATGCGATTTACAGATTAACTTTCTTTGCTCGGCATTTATTATCTTTCCAGCAGCCTTGAAAATGAGAGCTGCAGGCACTTCAGTTAATGAAATAAAAGGCTGCTTTGTTTCTGCAGAAACATTATTTTGTACCAATGCCCAACGAACCGCAACAGCTATCACTCTGGTCTCCCATGGAGAGAGAGTCAGGTGTGTGTGCCAAGTCCCTCTGATGCACTGTTTCAGTTACCTCTAAAATAACACCAACAGGTGTTCTTACTTGGGCTTTTTGTGTTAAACAAATAGGCCAAATATGCTTAATTTTCTCTATCGTGTCTTCTTGGACGATCATTTCAAGACTCACTTTCTTGTCTCCTTTACTCTGCCCTTCCCATCTTCCACTGCTGCATTTTTAATGCTATTTTTTTAAAAAAAGCCTTGTTTTTAATAAATCTTTGGTATTAGACATTTGGAAAAAACAATGCAAGCATCACTAAAGAGTATGAAAGCTTTCGTCATCATAAGGAATGTAGGTTCTCGACACTATTCCACATCAGGTGACTTTGCCATCAGCCTGAATAAGAATGCACCTAGCTAGGCTCGAAGAATTTTGTCAATGAAGCACAGCATAGCTACGCACACACATTCTCAACAGGCAGAGTAATCCAAACTGCTCCAGCCTGGCAACTCATGCCAGCTGTGGAAAGGAAGGTGGGGAGGCCAACTGGGTTTGATCCCTGTACCAATTTCAGGATGGTGCAGCAATCAGGTCTTCTGCTGGCTGGTACCAGCTGTAAGAACAGTCTAGGATTCACTGGCTCCCAGGCTTGCTCAGGCTCACTGGAAGGCCCAATTTGGGGGTTTCCACTGGGCACTGCCAACAGAGATACCAATGGCAGGCCTTCCACTTGCCCATTCCACATGTAGAGGGGGTAGTTCTGTACTGGCAGAGCAAAGCAAGCCAGTGGAGCCAGAAAAAGCGAGCGGAAGGATGCCTCTGTCCAATCCAAACTATCGACAGCCTGGCATATAAGAGGGGTTTGGATTGCAGCCCAAATTCCCCACCATAGGGAAAAAAGCAAACTTTTTAAAAAAAAAATCCACAGCAGGAAACATGGAGGAAGGGAAGTCAGCTGAAACTGGAGACACTGATCCCCCCCCAACCCCTTTTGCAAGAAGAAGTGTTTTCCAAGTGCATCCGACTCCTTGGGCTGAAGCCAATATTGTTTGCCACTTCAAACAGTTTGAAAAGGAGACGGCACATGATGTTGAACTTTTGCGGACTATGTGTATCTCCCCCAAACTTTAAATTATACCTTTAGGCTTTGGGAAGCTCTGAAATCCCATTTCAGCCCAGAGTATGTATTTTGGGAGAGCACTTGTTGTTCATTTACTGCTCTAGTTTCCCATTAACAATTTCAGATTGCAATTCTATCTTATCACTGGCGTTCCTATAATCAGGCCAGTGAAAAGGGGAGACCGATTTTCTCAGTAATTCCACAATGAACATCCATTCCTACCCTTTCTTCCCCGCCATTTCCTGGGCTTTAAGTAACAATTTTGTTTTGTCATTACTTCTCCATTTACCATAACTAGGCAAGCTACAGGGTTTTGGTGCCTTTTGTGTCCTGTCCCTACCAGCCTCTCTGCCTTTTCCATGCAATTTCAGCCAACAGCCATTGTTCTAAACACACACACACACACAAAAGTCTGAGAGGTTTATATCGTGCTTTTCTTCCTCTGTCTCATTTCTGGAGTTATTTTTGGTCTAAACAAATCAAATCGGATTCTTCGCTGTTGTTTAAGAAATAACAGTGCTGGGTTTTTCTATGTCTTTATCTGCAGTATTAAGCCAAGTGGGAGAGGAAGGTTCAGTGTTTGATGGGCCCATGTCTTTTCCCTTTTGAGTTCCTCTCAAGTACTTGTACACTGTGTTCCACGAATGCTTTACCAAGTCTCGCTTGCAAAACTTCTGAAATCAAAAAGTGTGTTGGTCATGAACGGTCCAAAAAAAGAAGAAGGGGGGGGGAGAGGGAGAATCAATTTTCCATCGCTTTCCTTCCAGTGGTCCCAAGCAACTGAGAGGTTGTTTACAACAAGCCTATACAAGCAACTATTCCATGGAAGCTCAGTGACACTTGCTTCTGAGTCGGAAGGATCACAACTGAAAGGTAGCCGGACTTGCCATTTCATAAGCTGCAGCCAGTTAAGGGCAATTTGGAATTGCTGGTAGGAGACTGCTATTGTTTTTGTAGAATATCTTCAACCACAAGAACAAACAACCTTTTGTACTTATAAATTTGTGCCCCAGAGGGTTTTGCAAAGAAAGCACAATGTGTTAGCATAGTGAGCAGGGAAGAGCCTTTAGTCCCATAACAGTGAAAGGAGGGAGACTTGGCTCGTGGTCCTTGCTGAGAGAAAAGGATTGTCACGAGTTACACATGAGCATCCCTCCAGCTATCCTTGTGCTGGGAGACGATGGAATAGCACAGTTTAAGCTCCAATGAATCTGTTATACGGTCTGCTTTACCAAGAAGCTACATGAAAGGCTCTCTCGTGCCATGGATTCTGGAGACAGCTCTTGCTTCTGCACCTTCAGGTCAACAGCTGTGTGCTCATGACATTTAGAGCAGTTCCAGTCCACAGCACATAGAAATAAATCACTGGAGGAAATGACAGTCTTGACTTATAGTTGTCTAGAGCAGTCTTCCCCAATCTGGTGCCCTCTGGACATTTTGGACGACAACACCTTTCAGCCTTGTCTGTTGGCCATGCTGATGAGAGTTGGAGTCCAAAGCATCTCAGCTGTACCTGGTTGAGAAAAAGCCTGATCTAGAGGATGAAGCCTCATTTCTGCCTGTAGTGTAGGTGCAGAGGCTGCAATGACCATCTGGGAGAGAACACAAAAGAGTCATGGAAGAGCCATGGAAGTTGGGTTAGGAAGCAGAAGGCTGCCTTTGTAAGAGGTTTTGTTTTGGAAAAAGGTACTGCATTTGAGATGTTTTGAATGTTTGAGAAGGATCTGCCTCAAGAAGTCCCAGCTATCTCCTCATAACTAAAACCACCTCTGGAGAGCAGATGACAGTATTGGTGGAAGCTTTAAAGGGGGGTCGGGGTGGGGTCAGGGTCTCCATGGTTGTTGCCTGAAGACAGAAAAAAACCTAGAAGAAGTAAAAAAACAAAACCCTGAGAAATGTATCCCTCTTCAGAGAAGACTCAGTGTGAGCAAACAATCCATTTTTAAAGAGCCAGCAGAAAAGGTGGGCAAATTACCTGGAGTGAGAAGGCAGCAGGATCAAGATAACTCATGAGGAACTCTCTCTCTCTCTCTGCTAAACAGAGATGGTGAACAGAAAGCTGAAATCCTAACCTTGCAGTGGTGGTTTCTAAAATCTCCAGATTGCAATTCTGGGTTGTGCCCTCAAACACATTCCAGACTGTGTGACTAAATATTTATTTGTTTTCTTTATTATAACTGACATCTTCATACCTGGCGTTGCTCAGAAATTATGAGAACCCCCCCCCCCAAAAAAAATCTGTACAGTTATAAAACCAGCAGTGAAAATCAGTGCAGTTATGAAATCAGTCATTAAAACCAGGGTAGCTTTGAAAGGTTTGCAATTCAAAACTGTGTCCAGATGTGCTCAAACATTGATTAAAGCCTGCTCCTTGGTCTCAGGAACAATCATGCAAAAAATTGGCTCTGATATCGTAAGAGGTGTCCAAATGCATAGTGAACAGCCAAACAAACTTTCCAAAATATACAGCAAATTACATTTATACCCCACATTTCTTCCTAGGAGCTTCTCATGTCATCCTCACAACAACCCTGTGAAGCAAGTTAGGCTGAGAAATGATGCTGTTGGGCCCAAGGTCAGCCAGTGGGCCATAGCTAGTGAGCTTAATGACTGATTGGGGATGAAAATCCTTGTCCCCCCAGGTCCTAGCCTAACACTCTAGCCCAGGCATAGGCAAACTAGGCCCTCCAGATGTTTTTGGGACTACAACTCCCATCATCCCTGGCTAACAGGACCGGTGGTCAGGGATGATGGGAATTGTAGTCTCAAAAACATATGGAGGGCTGAGTTTGCCCTTGCCTGCTATAGCACACTTGGAGGAGGAGAACACCCAGGTTGCTGTGCTACCACCTGGGTTGCTGGAGCAGCTCGCTTGAAAGAAACACAGCAGACTCTGAGACACCCAGGGGGAAAAGAAATAGCTCTTATACTGTAGTAATCTAGTTTCCTCTTTAACAGGCAGAAGAAGTAAAGATATGGTTGATGTTATACACCCTTGGTTTGAAAGCGGTGCGGCAAGTTGTCCAATCATAATTGGTTTCTTGTTTTTCAGGGGGCGATTAGGTCAGTGAGATGGGGGTGCAGGAAATCCTCACTCTCAATGAGCCTAGACCCTGGGTGGCCCAAGAGTTACATTCAGTGCAATATGAAACAGCGCACAATTAACTGAATCAGATTCTCCCTTAAGAACCATTGTTTACTTTGCGGCGGCAATAGGAAGATCCTCTAAGGAAGAGGTCATATACAACAAGATTCTGTTTCGTGTGATGTTTCCGTTTTCGGCAGTAATCGCAGCAGCAGCAGCGAGAGGCAGTAAAGATTTTTTATGTACTGAAAGATTTCTTCGCTCGCCCCGTCCTGAAGTCTTTGGGAAAGTAACAAGCGGAACAAATTTAACAGCCACCAACCAGTATTATCACCGTTATTCTCAAAATGCAAAGAAAGCATACCTCTGTGGAAAGCAAAAGGGAATAAGACAGGACTCGGTTTCATTTGCCAGCGGTTTTATGTTCATGCTGATTTCTTTCTAAACAGGCGTCCATGAAATTTAACTGCACCCCAAATGACATCAAATGTTTCTGGCAACACAAGCATAATTCTTTCCAACCTTACCTAATGTTTTTCAGCTTGCAAGTTGCTGGGGTTTTTTGTGTGTGTGTTTTTGTTCCCATTTCCTTGTCCAAGGGTAGTGCTGGGGAGGCAGAACAGGGGACTACAATTCTTGCTTCTACGCAAAAGGCACTGACCAACACAAAAGTGAATGTTTATTACGGTAGCTATCCTACTTCAAAGCTCTACAGGTTTTTGTCGTTGCTCACAACACCCCAGAATTATTCCATTCTATTTTGTTAACTGTTCCCCACCCTCTTTAAATTTGGGTCCAAATTCACTCTTGGTTTTCTCACTGCCTGAAGTGGGAAGAATCAGAACAAGCTCTTTACAGAAATCAACACAGCCAGAAATCTCAGCTTTAAAACACCTTGAGGTCGGCTCTCAAGAGTTACTGGCTCTCTCCCCTCCTCGTGGCTACACGCCATGCACTAAATAAATAGTATTTTAGCATTCTTTCCTTTAGACTTCATAACCTGGCATTCTTCTTAAAGAAAGTTTCTCAAAGAGTTGTAGAGCACGACCATTAACATGTCATCTGAACCAGACGATAAGCTTACAATTTAAAAGAATCTGATATACTCAGTTTTGTACTATAAGCAAGGACACTAAGTACTCTGCAGTAGAAATTTCGCTATCTCAGCACACAAACTCTTAAATTGTTTCTCCTTTCTCATATACGTATTAGGTATAAACATTATTTAAAGGGCTGGTTTTCTGCAAGTGCACACTCCAGTACATTTGAGACAGGTTAGTTTTTGAGACAGGTTAGTTTTTGAGACAGGTTAGTCTCCAAAACTGGTGGTCCTGAAAGGTCTGCCAAAGGTCCGAGACACCTGTGCCCACCTACTTTCTGTGCTCCCTGCTCCGTCATAAGGCTATGATACAAGTAATCCTAGAAATCAAAAGGCCCAAGGCCCCCATCCATTTTTCTAGAGTAAAATGGGAATTAGGTCAGTTGAGAGCTGTGTCTTCAATCACACCTATAAGAGCGATGGATCTGAAAAATGTGGTTGCCTTATACAGTGGTACCTTGGGTTAAGTACTTAATTTGTTCTGGAGGTCCGTTCTTAAACTGAAACTGTTCTTAACCCGAAGCACCACTTTAGCTAATGGGGCCTCCTGCTGCCGCCGCGCTGCCGCCGCATGATTTCTGTTCTCATCCTGAAGCAAAGTTCTTAACCTGAAGCACTATTTCTGGGTTAGCGGAGTCTGTAATCTGAAGTGTATATAACCTGAAGCGTATGTAACCCAAGGTACCACTGTACTCAAGCCAGACCACTGACGCATCTAGCCCAATTGCTTTGCAAAAATATATATGGGGGGGGGAATCATACTAAAATGCTGGTGAATTTTCATGAGAACTCTAACTTTAATTCCTGCCCCCCCCCCAACTGATATGGGAATGTGGAGAATTGAATTTAAGACTGGAAAAAACAGAAATGGAAAGGGTCAGATTCATCCATCCTTATCCAGGATCCTTTTAACAATGGGAAGGAATCATACCTGGAGCTTTCAGAATACAGGCATGTGCTCCACTTCCCTGATCTATGACCCTTCCCATTTTGGGGTGTTTGTGTGTGTGTGTGTGTGTGTGTGTGTGTGTGAGAGAGAGAGAGAGAGAGAGAGAGAGAGCGCGCTTTGGTGTCCAAAGCTAGAAGACTGGAACCAGTCCATTGAAAAAATGCTGAAAATTACCTAGAGAGGTGGAGGACTGGATGACAATGCCGTAGTTGAAAACTAAATTCTATAGAGGTTGACAACACCCAGGTAGGTGTGTACAAGATTGCAGCCTAAATGTGGCAGCTTTGGTTTAAATATAGAATGAGATCATGAAAGGCAAGACAAGTTAGACAAAAGAATAATTTCCTAGAATTATCAGAACAGAGTGAAAAATTAGTCAAGCCTAGAAAAACATTTATGGATTTCTGTGACAAATACATGAGGGAAGGGAGGAGAAGCTATGAATGCCTGGTGTTGAAACATGGGTGGCATCCTTATTTGAACTACAGGAGAGACACACTGCAGCAGGTGCAACTTCTCAGCACAAACTGTGATTTTCTGGATCAGATGAATGGCCCTGAATAATTCTGACGGAAGTTTACATGACAAAGGCCTAATTCAAGAGACCCTCTGGCAGAACACTACTCTGATGATCCATTAACCACTCATACTTCCACAGAGATGCTAAAAAGAGATCATTTCATTGTATTACTTTTCCCTTCTTCGGTAGTAAGCCACTGAATATTGCTGAGCGTCAGGAGCAAGCCAGCAGTAAATCACACCGTTCACGCTGGAGATAACTCTTTATTAGCAAAAACACAATATGCACAGAGTAGGCGGAATGTCAGGTCTAATGGGCACAGCAGCTCATCCTCAGTAGGTCAGTTGCTGAGACCTCACCTCTCCACAGGCATCAAAGTTCCCTCCTCTCCAGGGCTTTTTCCAAGCAATCAGAGATTCTGCATGCATGAACCTCCCCTCTGCCCTTTTCATACCTCTTCTGGTTCTGGGAGACCAGAGGGGAGAGGAGCTCATCACAGCAGGAAAGGGAGACACCCTTGACTCTTCACCAGCCTGACTCATCTCTGCCTCTTGACCTACCTCCTTCTTTACTCCTGCTTCAGCTTCTGCCTCTGATTCTAGACTTCTCTCTGCCACAGACTCTCCCAGCTCACTAAGCCCCATTACCTCCTCAGCTTCCAATACCACCTCTTCTCAATCTTTTCCCTGTGACCAGTCATCGTTGTCCCACCACCACTCCCCAGCTGGTTCCTCCCACCATTCCTCTGCATCCAGCCAGTCCATGACACCAAGGCGCTTCAGGGTGTGCGGGCTCCCCAGTTCAGCTCAACTCCTACCCTGCTTCACCTAAGACAAATCCAAAACCCCTCCAGGCAACATCCTCCACTTCTTCTTCATGGGATTCATACAAACCCCTGAACACTCTTGACTTATTAGGTCATATTATGTCCCACCAAGCGCCAGTCCTGTTCTGCTGAGACTGTTCTGCTCCTGGCTACCTGCATCCCCTGTACTGATAAATGCAAAACCTGTATCAACTAATGTGTTAACACTTGATAACCAATGGGGATTCCTACTACAGCTTTGAATCTAAGTCATAGTGCACTTGTGAATGCATGCTGAAAAATGTATTTACCTCCTTTTTTTAAAAAAGGTATGATATGCAGGCTGTAGTCTGATTCATATTAACAGCTGGAACAGTATACGCAGCAGAGTGGTTATTCTGTATTAAAATTAACCTAATAACTTTCTCAGCATTTTTTTTGTCCAGATTCCCTCCACTTAGTATCGACAACACATTATTTTTTGTTGTACTTAGTATTGGCAATATTTTGATTGCACATGCCTTCAGAAATGACAGGGGCTGCAGCACATCCATCAATATTTATGGTTACTTTTACAATAACACAACATAAAGCAATGGAGCGCCATTGATCTTTTACCTATAAGTGGGTCTAAGAAGTGTATGTTGTACGGCTTCCAAGGATGGAAGATTCTTTCCACCACACCCACATGATCCACGTCTTAAGTGGCAGTGTTTACTAAAAAATAAAAAATAAAAAATTCTTGCATGATTCAAACGTTTTCTTTCCTTCGATTTTACTACTGTTTTATTTGAACATTTTGAACTCTAGTTTCGAGCAGAGTGCCTTTGCCTCATCCTGAGTTTCCTTTCTAGAGCCAGAAAGCAAAGCTTCAAAACCTGGTGTGGCTTCCAGGTATGTTGACAACCCCAGTATCTTACACATTACAGAGCAATTCTAAACAGGTTTGCTCAGAAGCAAGCTCCTAGTAAGAATGCTGGGATCTGCAGCCTTGGTGCATTAAAAAAATATTATGAACAATGGAGAGACTGTCTGCTTTTGCACATAACGATAAGCCAGACTTTGTGGCTTACTGTGGTTTACTGTGAATGAGCTGTGTGTGCTTGAGTGCATGCTGCTTGAGTGCTACAGCTTCACTCTTCCTCTGGTGCAAGCAGGAGAAACAAGCCAGGAATCCTTGGATTCCCCTTTACATCTGAACTAACAATCATGGTTGTTGCCACAACCAGCAAACCAACAACAAAGCATGGCCAAGGTTGGCTAACCACCATGCTTCATTAAGGGTAAACAAATTCATGGCACCTAGCTTGGAAGCAACAGAACTCAAATTGCCCTGGTTTGTTTATCCTGATTATACTAGGGGCATGAAGTGGGAGCAACGGGTCAGCATACACCAGCATGCTGTTTCTTTAAAGTAAAGTCTAGCTTACCATCAAGAGCTGCTAATAAAGAGAATACCTCTGATGCACGTGGAATGTTTTCACCAAACGCGCCAGCCACTCTTGAAAACCAATGGTGGGCAAGGAGGGAGCTGCTCACAAAGAAGCTGTCGAGATTATTCAAGCGTCCTTTATTCACCTATCCAGATCATGGCTGACCCTGTGCCTCTTTCACTTGCCGCTTACAGGAGGAGCTTTCTTGAACAGAACAGCATGTTCCTTGCTTCAGTGGCTCTCAAGTGGAGACTTTAGTCTTGCCATTATGAGAGCTTTGGCAGTGGGTCACTAGGTTGCCAACAAAGGTTGCGGAGATGAGAGAGACTTACGTCTCTTAAACTAGGACAGACTCCCTCCCTCTTCCTTTGGGGCTGGAGTATGTAATGGCAGAGGATGGGAATGAGGAGGAAGAGAATCAGAGTGATTCTGACTAGGAGCCCTGTTCCAAAATAATTTAATAGCTGCGCCAAGAATGCACAACTATTTAGTGGGATCCAGCACGGCAAGGCAAATGCAATAAGCAGTTATGCAACAAAGAAGGCAGGCAGGGCTGACAGGCTATGAGGGGCTTCCTTCGGTAACCTATTGCTCAGAATAAAAAGCAGCAGGGATGCCTGGCATTTAAAGAGGGAGAATGGGAGGTGGCTGCTGCTTTAGAATGCTGGGCTCTCTGGCTGCAAAAGGTTCTGGCCAGAAATTTGCGTCCGCTGGCTTGAAGGCCTCTACCTCTCCACCCTGGCTCCATCCAGCTGTCCTGTGGCCAGCTGGAGCCAGCACCTGTCTCCATAGTACCTAACAAGCCATCCCAGTTTGCTCGAGTCCCAAGTTTCTCCAAAGATACCAGTATTTCCGCGTGACATACTTAACAACTGCAACACGTTGGAATATAAAAATGCATACATTGCTAAATATATCATGGCTCAGGGTAGCCTGGGCATGCAAGTCTAGCTAAGCAGCAGGAAGTGTCTCATTTTCTTTCCCTCTTTTAAACTGTGCAAGCAGAGCCTTGTGGGAGTCCACTTTGCATCCCATCTTCGAGTCTATGTACACACCGATATATTTCTTCCCCGCGAAAATCATACACTCATCTCTTTATATCACTCTCCAAAGGCATAAGACAGACTGAGGCAGAATTAGATGGAGAGGCTGGCAGTAAAACTCCTCAGCTGAGACTACTAAGTGGTCTTGGCTATTGCATGGAGGGGTCATTAACAGCCAAGCTGGAAAGACTGCATTCCCTTACAGCTAGTACATAAATACTAATGAAAACAGACCCAATATGTCATTTGTATATACAGAAACAAGGACAGGCTAAGTGAATACCAGATGAAATACCTGACAGGCCAACATCTGCCCTGAACACTGAACTCCAGCTATTTACAAGTTCGCTAATATATTACTTTTTAAAAAATGTATGTGTACTTGTAGTTCTTGGGGGGAGGGAATAAAAGGCCCTGACCAATACCAATCTAGGACACAGATCGATCTCCCAAACTACCACCTGTAGAAGTTATATAACGATAGGAGGTTAAAGACTGCTATCTGCAATATTTGGACATTCAAGATATACAGAAGTGTAGGTTTTCATTTATTTACAGACTCGCAAAGTGCAAGAAGCAACTGCTCAGAGTGCAGTCACTGCAACAATCTCTGCTTTCATATGCACAATTAAGGCCTGTATCCAGCGCTGCTGTTCCACTAGTGCAGCAGGCTCCCACTTGCGCAATGGAATTTCCCCATCCTTACTTCTGCAGCTCCCCTTGCACCCTCAAAATCTGATCCAAAGAGCTGATTTTGAGAACTCTTGGGAAGACAAAAGGAAGACGTCCTGTTGTACATACTCTGCTCATGCAGCACTGGGTAAAACTCCAAGGCTTATTTTTAAATTTCTTTTTGACTGAATTATTTTAATTACTGCCTGCTGGTCATATTCTGGTGTTGCCCTGTTACTTTAATTGTATTATTGCTGGTGCAATAATAATAATAATAATAATTTATTTGTACCCCACCCATCTGACTGGATTGCCCCAATCACTCTGGGCGGCTTCCAGCACATATAAAAACATAGTAAAACATTAAACCTTTTAAAAGCTTCCCTATACAGGGCTGCCTTCAGATGTTTCCTAAACGTTATATAATGACTCATCTGCTTAACATCTAATGGGAGAGCATTCCACAGAGTGGGCGCCACTACCGTTAATATTTTTTTTATACTTATATATTTTATACTTTTTTTCTGTGCACCACTCTGCTGCTTTATAATGTGTTTTATAAATATTTTAAAATAAATAAAACAGAAGAATTCAAAGCCAAGAAGCCTCCAGAGAGCTTTGACGTGCAGAATTTTCGTAGAACTAAGCGACAGCCTATATTACAGTAGGCATATCCTTAAGCTGTACAATTACATCACTGCTGCATCATCGCTCAGATGTTACGCAGAGTGAAGTTAGCAACAACCTCCATGCCATTCCAGGCTTCTCCCCACTGCAGCTGTAACATGTAGCGTTGGCCATTGGCCCATCCTGGTATCTGGCGTGGAGACATTCTGTGCTCATGCTATTGGTAGTACCTCTGGTTGACAGGCAGCAAACACTGGCATGGAAAAATCATCAGTGCCCAGCACTGGAATGACAGGATGGCCAGCCCAGCACTGTACGGTAAGTTATGACCACAGCAGGTGGCGCTAAGCTATCCTGCCTATTCCCAAGCATCTGTGGTTGTATCTGCAGCACAGCCAAGCCAGCTCGGGGGAGCAGGGTGTGATGAAGGCTGGGTTAAAAGCATTTAAACAAACACGCTTAACCTGGCTACTTTTATTTTGGTGAAAAAGCGGCCGAATGCAATTTAATGCCCGATGCTGGTTTAGTGCTGAAAACTGCCCCATATTCTACTTACCCTTAAAGGGGCACTTTCAGAATCAAGCAACAAAAAAACAGTATGGGACCCTAATCTGGACACACAAACATGAATGTTTTTACTACAAAATAGAAGCAGCCAGGTGAGAGCCAGCTGACATGCGAAAGTGAGGTGCAAATAGTCAATTAAGCTAAACTGTATCTGGCAGTTGGAGAGAGGGGAGACTAAATGAATATTCCCCAAAGCAATTCATGATATACATATGAAAATCAACAAAACTTGCATAAGGCCACAATAAAGGACCAAACCCCAAAACAAGCATATCCAACCCACTTCCCAATGATCTGCTCCTTCCCAGATGTAGTGGTTCGAGAGTCGGAGCAGGACCTGGGAGACCAACGTTCAAATTCCACTTGACCATTAAACTCCCTGGGTAACCTTGGGCTAGTCGCTGCCTCTGAGCCTAGCCTACATCACAGGGTTGTTGTGGGGATGCAGTGAAAAGTAGGATATAGATGCAACCAACCAATCAGTTGTAACCCAGGAAACAGAAACAGGAAAGAGAAGATTGAAAGTGAGCTTAGGGAAGGGAACTGTGGCTAAAGCAGGGCAGCAGTTCCAAGTCTCTTATCCAACTAAGTCTAAAAATCACATCTAGATCCAAATCCAGGGTACCCCATCTGAATTAAATATATTTATTTTATTTGTAGGTCAAAGGAAAGTCCTCTGTTCCAAGTCCTGCTGTTGGGACGTTCTTAGGCATTCAGCGTTATGATTATACATTTAGCTACCAGGGCAGCTTTAAAATAGTATATTCTTCATCATATTCTGGGAGACCCTAAACTGCGGGGATATGGCTCAAGATAAGATGGTTGAAATGCAGAATTAGGTTAAGCTTAGGTCTGCTGCTGTGAGGCGGACTTCACTGCTGACAATCATTTTCTAAAATCGTATTTGAACCTGAAATGTATTGGTCAATTGATTCAGCGGCTGAGTGGCAAAAAAAGAGCTCTCTGGTCCTGTTAGACTAGAGTATCATGTCACAGCATCAACTTAAGGCTACAAGTCAGTTCCCCCTTTGTGGGCAGGAATCTGGGTCCTTGCAGCAACCCTGAAGTGGGCAGAGTATTGCAGCAGGAACCCCGGCTGCGTCACGCCCCCTGGCCGGCCAATCGGGTTTGCTGGGAGCGTGGCTACGACAGCTTACATTTAAATTTAATTGTGGCAGCTTAAATTGTGGCCAGGTAAACAGCCTCTTTTCCCTCCATTCTTGGGATTTTGCTGCTTGCCTCTGAACTTGGCTGCATTGCTGCTGCTCGCTTTTGCTTCTGATGACCAAGAAGAGGAAAAGTATTTGCATTGCCTCACTTTACCTACACAGTGGTATTTTTGCACCTTGTTAAGAGAAGTATCTTCAAAAGCATGTGTGAACATCTTAGCCATCCCTTAGTCTTCTCTCATGGGACTTCAGCCATCTTCTTGCAAACTCCATCTTTTTGCAAACTCATCTTCTTGCAAACTTCAAAATCGTACACACAATCGCACAGATAAGCAGTAGTTTGAAAGGCTTAGAGGCAATTTCCAGCCTTTCAAGCTAGTCACACCGCATGACCCATGGAATCATGGTTTTGTTTACACTGCAGCTTGGAAATCTTTCACCAAGAGGGGCATGCTGACAAGCTTAAAACATATGTCCCTTGATAAGACATAACAAACAGACATTGCTGTGTAACACTCATGGACAACATCCATACTACTTTGACATGCTATGGCTTCGGTCCTTTATCGTTTAGAATGAGACAGAGATCAATTCTGGGATGCCAAAAGGACTGGAAGCCCATGAGGGGCCAGCACAGAGGAGGACCCAGGAACCAAAAGCTGCCAAGTGAAAGCTGCCAGGGTCAATGTATGACCCGGGTACCATAGCTGCTTGTGGGGATAGGGAGGAAAACTGGTACCTAATTTACACTTGCTCCAAAAAATATGCAACCCATGACCTATGAAATCCAAACTTCTCTGAATGTTGTGGCAGGAGTTTTCCAACCGAAAAATGTGTATTAGAGGAATTTGTATTAGAGGGAATTGTTTGTTAAATTGCACACAGAAACGCATTAGAGAAAACTGCTTGCAAAAATGTATATATAAGGGGGGGGGGGGAATACTAACTAAAATGTTTATAAATTTCCATGAGGACTTTTTTAAAAAGCAAGCAAGCAAGCAAACAAACAAACAAACAGAAAGCTGAAGTGAAAAGATGAGAAATGGATGAAGAGAAAAAATGAGAAGCTGGACATGACAGATTTATCTAGCCTTAATAGCTACAGTTCCAGACTGTTCTGAAGTCGCTACAGAATTTCATGACTGTCTAAATTCTCTCATTTAAGAATATCCCTAAGTCTCATGGTATTAATAGTTAGGTTAGAATAAACTGATCACCCAGAAAGGTTATATTTTTAGTGTGCACTACATGTATATTAGAGACAGTGTGGTATAGCGAGTAGAGCAAATTACAGTGTCTGCTTAACTGAGAAGTTGCCTTGGGCAAGCCACAGCGTTACTGGGAGGAAAAAATTAAACAACCTCAGGCGTGATGGCATGGAAGAAAGGTGGGATATAAATGTGACAGGATGCATGATTTATTCAAGAGTGAATGAGGAGAGTAACCCAAAAATGCCAAGTGGTGAACAGGATGAAATCAGCAACTACCTTCAGACCAGCTCCCAATAGTAGATCATATGCCCACATTAGTGAACCCACCATCCAAATAGGAGTTAATTAGCATGCTAATTGGGAGGTTTAGCAAAGCGTGGTCCACCTCCTAACCCTACAGGTTGTCCCTCTTTGGGAAATTTGCACAAAGGCTTGCTTGTGTTACAATCCCCCCCCCCAACAGCTTGAGGGACACAATCTGCTACTTTCACAGGGCAAGGTACGCACTGTCCAGTTGTTTGCCTGAAGCACACATTCTGGTTTGTCACTGCCATTAACGTCACCAAGTAACCAATATTTTACAGCGAGCAGATTGCCATAGCCAACACTTGAGCAATCTTGCATCCCAGAGTACGTGTTGGCGGACAGGCTGGTATTCTCTCTACACACCTCTTCAAGGCTGTTTGTACGAAAACAAGCCGCCACATCTGCTGCCTAAGCCAATATTGTCTCCCCTGTTTTGTCAGTGTATGCTGGAGCCTAGTCAGGTTTAAAGTGCAATGGCCATGTGGATTTTGATTACGTTTGAACCCTACATGCCTCCAAAGAGTGCAAAGTTGTACGCATGGGATTATCCCTTTGCATTCACACACTGGGCCTGTTAACTGTGTTACCAGCTTGTGACCTGGAGAAACAGCTTTCTTCTTCTTCTTCTTCTTCTTCTTCTTCTTCTTCTTCTTCTTCTTCTTCTTCTTTACAGTTTGCAACTGCAGTGGGAGACAGTGCAGTGAGAGTGCCTCCTACCTAGTGCTTACTCCCTGGTTCTTCTCCCCACCTTTTTCCTTTGACTTCCCAGCAAGTGAGACACTCAAAAATGCCCTAGAGCAGGTAGCATGGTGAGTGGCGGAACTGGTTCTCCAAGCTGCAACATGGCAGCCATACCTGTGAAGTGGATTAGGCACAGTGAGCAATGGCGACTTGCCCAAGGCCACCTGGTGAGCTTCCTAGATGAGCAGGTAACTCAGCTTTAGAGCTGGCTCACATATAGTTTCAAAATCCCACACCTGAAACTGAATTTAAGAGCACATGCACAGGTTCCACCTCATACCCAGATGAATGGACTGAACCAGGTATCCCAAACTTGGGTCTCTAGATGTTTTTTGGACTACAGTTCCCATCATCCCTAGCCACTGGTCCTGCTAGCTAGGGATGATGGGAGTTGTAGTCCAACAGCAGCTGGAGACCCAAGTTTGCGAAACCCTGAACTAAATCCTTAGAGTGATCAGGTGAGAATACAAATGCCCCATAGGTTTGCTTATTTACAAGGTGGCACCAAATTCCATTCTTGATCTAGTCTTTCCACAGCAGTTGCAACATCTTGGCTTATCTTGCCGACACCGGTGGCTGCCATTCGACACAATGGAATGACTGTCTTGGTACAGAACAAAGTCGCAGGATCTCTGACTCCCGCTTTGATAACAAAACAAAAAATCCTTGGCTCGACCAAGTGTTTATTTGCCCACCCATCCCAATCACCTGCACCCTGAAGTTTAGTACAATACTGCATTGAAGTCAGCAGTAGGTGGGAGAGGCAAACATTTTTATGACATCAGCGCCTTTTTTTTTCTGTATTGTTTGGAGACAATAATGTTCGCCAAACATGGCCGTGTTCAGTTATTCGTCGGGAATAGTGAAATCATGAGAAAAAAGCTCTCTCCCTGATCCCACCACCACCGCTACCTCATTTGGCTCCAAGAAGTGTCAAATGGAAGACCAAAAGGAAGAAAAAAGATGGAACTGAACTAGGTCAAATCAAATGAGAGGATAATTGGGGACAAGTGGAAAGGTGAACAATTGTTGCAAAGCTGAGTCAGTCACAAGCCTAGCACAGGGCGGGCAGGCAAACTCAATATCGAGAGAGGGGGAGAAAGGGAGGGAGAGAATGCATACAGCTACAACATTTAAGCATGCTTATAGAATCATAGAGTTGGATGGGATTCTGAGCGTCCAACGCCTATAATGCAGGGATCTCAAAAGAGGGCCATTCAACTTCCAATGGAAGAGAGTCCCCCACCTCATATCCACTGATCCATGCCTTTTACTATCAGAAAGTTCTTCCTGATGTTTAGTTGGAATCTCCCTTCTTGTAACTTGAAGTCGTTGGCTTGGGTCTTAGCCTCCGAAGCATTAGAAAACAAGCTTGCTACAGTTCCAGGAGACTTGTAGCCAACCAAAAAACCCCAACCATGTTTGGAATATAAAACAAAATTTGATGTTGCTTGAAATATTCAGATGACAAGGGGTGTGGGGGTGTAGGTGGTGACCAAGTGAGAGAAATCAACAGGACTCACGTTTGGCACCTGACATCCTAGGTGTGAAAGCATGTTGCTTGGGACCTGAACACTGAGCCCAAATGCTTTATTTATTTTCACTTCAAGAACAATTATCTTGTGAACATCTTTAGCTCCTGTCATTGGGTGCTGGTTATGGAACGCTGCAGCCCCTATGCCCACCCCCCAAAGGAGTAAGCCCAATTGAACATATGGATTGTTTACTGTCAAGTACAAGAGTGGGCTGACAATCTTTTAATATATATATATATATATATATATATTTAGATTCAGTCTAACGTACCCCTTTCGTATACCTAGCTTTCTTCTGGAGTGACAACCACCTCCTAATCTATTAAGTATTCCACCTGCCAGATTCTGTTCTCAGATACAGAGTTCTACTTGAGCTCATGTGTTAACTGGCAACAATCAGAAAATGTTTGTGCTTTGATCACACCTTTCACCATACTTCTCATTAAATTATGGTGCAATATAATAGGTCAATTCTTGAGTAAGACCAAAACCTATGTATAATCCCGCCCCTTATGTGCAATAAGTATCAATTGATTATAAAAATTACCTTTCTGGACAAATTGCTAATCTTAAAATTTATAACTTTCTGATCAAATTATATAAAACATCTCACTATAGTAAACTCCAATGTGGACTATTCTTCAGATTTTTCCTGAATATCACTTTACGGGAGGGATCGGGATCATTTTTTAAAAAATATGTCATCCTTAAATGATTTCCAAAAAAAAAATAAATTAACTTCCTTTAATATCTGAAGAAGTGTGCTTGCACACGAAAGCTCATACCAAGAACTAACTTAGTTGGTCTTATAGGTGCTACTGGAAGGATTTTTCAAGTTAATAAAGGAAATCAACTAACTATAATTGATTATCACCAGTAAATACTAGAAAGTTCTTGAATCAACATCTCTCTTGTATGAGAAAGTTATCAACCCTTAAAAACAGATTAAGGGAATCCTGTGGGATAGCTCAGTCGGTAGAGCATGAGTCTCTTAAACTAAGGGCTGTGGGTTCAAGCCCCACATTGGGCAAAAGGATTCCTGCAAAAGGTCCTCTCCAACTCTCCAACTCTATGATACTCATTTATTACAATGTAAATGCATTGTTCCTTGCACACACGCATCATTAAAGAGAGATGAATAGCACAATCCTAACCATGCCTACTCCTAAGTAAATTCCACTGAATTCAACTCTCAGGCAAGTGGGACTAGGATTGCAGCCTCAGTTAATGAAACAATACTTTCCTACCCATAAATGGCATATATCTTTGTCTAAATACTGCTGTAGGGTTATGCTTTGAAAGACTCGTGGCAAATGAAGAGGCCTACTTCTCAGGAACTACAATTCACTTAAACCATTGTGAGATATTTTGCCCACATTACCTCTCACTGAAGAGTGGTGTGTGTGTGTGTGTGTGTGTGTGTGAACATTTCCCCTGTCTCCCTCTCAGCCCTGTGCCTGTGTCGGATTATTATTGTGCTGGATTCCGGAGGTCTCTCCTTCTCCTCTTTTCGTGGCCTCAGCACCAAAGAAAAAGAGAACTCGCCCTGGAGGCAGATGGGTCTAATAAGCATTAAACTTCTCCAAATGAGATTTTTCACGCTCTTTCACAAGGAAACAATCCCCTCAGTTTTGGTATTCATCAAATGCATGTGAGAAGAGGAACAGGGAAGAAAAGGATCCTTGACACATACATGCGCGCAAACACACTAAGAAAATAAAATAAAAAAACATACCCCCCCCACCTCACCGCCCCGGAACACCTTCTGCCCTGGAAACCTGGCTCTTTGTTCCTGGAAGGATGGGGTGTTTTTTTGTAATGGCCTTCCCTTCTGAGGGGGCTGATTTTTCTCTCCCAGCTCCTCCAGAGGGCTTGCTGCCATTAACATGCACACTCTGCTTTTAAGAACCGAACAACTAGCGTGAAAGTCAGCAGAGGAATCTTCCTGCAAGGGAGCCTTTGGAGAATAGAGTGGGGTGTTACCATCTGCAGAAGACAACCGATCACTTCCCACAGCAGGTTTTTCTCTGGATGGAAATGCCACCATTCATCCCAGAACAATGTATTCCCCCCCCCAAAAAAAAACACACACACACACACACAACAACAGCTGGCCTGTTGGGTTGAAGCCTTCCCCAATCATGGATAATACAAAGGATAGGAGCACGGTGGCCCAGTTTTAAGAACAAAAAAATACTTAGTTGGGGAGGAGAATGAACCCTCCCCTTCTCCACAGCTTGCCTTCCCCACAGTCCATTGTCTCTGACCTCTGCCAGGCTCCTTTCCAGCATCAGAGGCAAGATCAGAAACGGGTGGTGATGAATGGCGTTCAAGTGATGGACTCTGAAAAAGAAGCTGCACTACAGGGGAGATTTTAGATAAACTCTGGTCTGCACATCCTTTCTAAACTTAAAGGCATTCCCCACCTGTTACTTTATATGGAAAGTGGCAAGCCTAGTTTGATACCAGGTGTGGTGAACCTGAGACCTTCCAGATGTTGTTGGATTCCAGTTTCCACCATGGCCAATGGGGTTTTCATATTGCATTTTGATGTTGTGAACCGCCCTGAGAGGGCCACAGAGTTCTCCACCATTTCCAACCAGTAAGTACTTAATGTCTCACTCTGTACCTTTGGGAAACCAATGGAAACACTTCCTGTTTCATTGATTATATATAGTTTTTCTTTCGCTTGGCCTGCATCAGAGATCAGGCTCTAAGCAGCAGAGATGGGGGAAGAACTTCTTCCTTTCTTTTATACCTCTGCAGGTTTGATATTTGCTGACAAAAGAAGCAGAACTTGTCCTGGAAGAGACAGGGACAGCGCAGATGTGCTGTCAAACTTATTTCACAGCTTACAGAGTCATACATGCCAGAGGCATTTCAGATTTTTATAGCTAATATGCAGCTCGTTGTGCTACTTTTAAATGTGTTTCAATCCACAAATCCTGCTGCCATCCAAAGTTTGAGCCCACCCACCTTACTAAAAAAAACCCAGGGTTTAACTCTACTGTTCCAGTGGGTGGAATAAATTCAGTTGCCTGTCGGAGGGAGGAGAGGAGTGGGTTCAAAGTTCTGGTCTTTCTACGAATGCGTACATAAGTTAAATATATTACCCCAACTGAGCTCACTGCATTTAACTAGCTGTCCCAGTGGTTTCCCGTGATATTAGCTGATGATGCAGCAATATGGCAATCTGTCTTTGCGGTCTCCTCCTCTTCCAAGTATTCTGTTCACCCTGCTTCTCAATGTACATCTGGCCAATTGGCCCTGACTTGGGGGACAGGCTACATCACAAGTTCCCTTGCTTCCAGTGGCTTAACTGCTGTGATGTCATGAAAGGACCAACCAGGTAGGAGATTGAGGACTATGAACATTCAATGAATTAACATGAGAATTTTAAAAATCTGGATTTCAATATTCAGAACCAAAGGTCTTATTATACATGCCTGCAGGTATCCGCAGATTCCTTTATAACAAAAACCCATTTCAAACTTACGAGGTTCTCAGAGTAGTTTTTCATGTTCTTTGTGAACCAATAATGTTTGCATTTTGCGTTCTGGCTTTCCAAAATGCACTTTAATAGTTCCTCCAATATTGAGAAGGTAGCATAAGAAGAGGAACAATAATTCCCATAGCTTAAGTAGGTTCACTGCAGGCCTATCAGAACATGATTTGGCAAAAGGAGATTGGCCTCTATTTAGAAAAGGGTCAGGGAGTGCTTTTTGATTTTTCAAAAGCCTGCCAGTGATAAATAAAATAGGCTTCCCCAAACAAAGAACACCCAGGAAACTAAAGTGACCCAACAGGATAGGATAGTGTGGATTCCCAGACTATAATATCAGTCTCACAGGACATTTGTCACAGTTAATGAGAGGGTGTGGATTTCCGAGGGTCAAAAATAATGGGATACTAAAATGGACGAGATTGTGCAAGGAAACATTTTAACACTCACATAAAACTTGCCCTTTCTTCCTAGTTCTCTGTTATTGAACTTGCCCAAACCCTGATTCTCTTTTGCGTAGATTACAGACTTTCCCCCCATTCTGCCCGGGGGGGGGGGGAATCCCACTAATGATCTCAGCCACTTTTTTCAATCCTGCAGTCGGGATACCAAGCCATGTCTTTGGTAAAGGATGCAAAATCTCACCCAACCTGGCCTCCCTGTACAGCTAAATACACCTCCCCCCCCCCCAAGACTGACTCTGTACAAGGTGGTAGTGTTGGCAGCAGAAGGGCTGGTGGTGAGCATGCAATAAAAATGGCTTTGGACACCTTTGTAATGAATGATGCTAATCATAGGGAGGGGAGGTGACCTCACAAGAGGGGGCGTGTACCCTGAAACACCTGTTGGGACAAGAAGCCGATCTGTCACACAGGAAACTCGCCTGGCCTAACAGCACAGGGCGTGGGGTTCCGGAGGAGAGTAGCGAAGGCAGAAGAGAACAAGGGAAGGAATTTTAAAAGGCTTGCCGCGGCAGACGACGAAAAAAAGCACAGAGGATTAAAGTGACTCAGTAACATAGGGCGATATGGGGCAGCCTGCAACAAACCCAGAATTAAAGGCTTAGTTTTATTCCTCCTCCCCCTGCTTCTTCCTCCACTGCACTTATACCACCCACCCCCGAGTTTAATCTTTTAGCTTCGCACTAGATCTTTAGGCCATAACATTAAGTGCTAGTGCACTAGTCCTCTTCAGCGGCAGGTCTTTGCCCGGCGCCCGTGCCCACGCATGCCCGGAATCCCCAAATGGAAGGGAAGGAGCTGCAACATATGGCTGGGGGAGAAGAGGTGGGAGACTTGTGTGTCGGCTGCTACCATGACCTATATCACAGCCAAGCAAGCTTTCCCCGTGTCTGGGTTAGCCAAGTCCTGCAAGAGCCGCAGAGGCAGGAGCAGTGCCAAAGGGAACCCGGATATTCCAGCAGCACCAGAGGTTGGCAGCAGTCCCTGGGTCAAGTGTGCTTTGTGCCCAGCCTCACCAGAACCAGTTGGGAAAACAGCGAGTCCTACAAAGCCCAAACTCCCTGCACCCAAAGCGATGATGGGTACTGTCATATTATATTTTATCATCTCAGGTAAGCAGCATCCCTGGCAGTTCTGCGTATTCCAGAGGCTAAAATATAAGGTCACTTCACTTCCTTCCCCTCCAAGTTATGGTCCATGGATATGTTTTACCCCTAAGGCATCTTTGATGGTTGTGGGCATCTTTAATCCCAAAAAGCGAAGAGAAAGGTGGGGGAGAAATACTAGAGGGGAAATGTCCAAATTAATGTATTTTGCCGTACCTTTTTTTAATATCTAAATTTTCTCTTTTCCCCTCAAGTTCAGTTAAAGACCAGACAAGCCACCAGTCAGCAGAAGCCTAGTTCTGGCCATGTCAATGCAAATTACATTATTCATATGAAAATATTGCAGGTGAGATATGCAGGTGAAAGCTAGGGCTGCAACTTTGGCTAGTTGGCCTCTGGTGCCTTTGGCATGTTGATTTCTCGATTTCTGCATCTCAGTGCCCTTAAAAGCCTGCATCTGCTGAACCTCTGCCATTCAAACAGCTGCTACAAAGCATAGGAGATCCAGGAGCAGGCGAGGGGATACATTCAGGCAGCACCCTAAGTAGGAAACAGTGCTTGAAAAGCTTATCTTCCCATATTATGAATAGGAGATCCCCTCTTAAACCAAACCCTAAATTTCTACAGCGCAAAGTAAAAAAAGCAAGGCCTCATGGAGTTCATTGCAGGTGAGGGAATTTACAGAAGTCAGCGAGAACCACGAAGGGTGGGGAACTGCTTGGAAAACTTTATAATGATACTGAATTTTAAAAGCCAAAACTGAAAAGGGGAGCTTTGGTCCCATTCCATCCACCTTCCTTTACTGCTGCATGTTCTCCTCCTGTGCTTTTATTTTATGGTTGTGGTCGGAATTTCCTGTTTCCTCTTTTTGCAGAAACTCAAGTGTGTGTGTGTGTGTGTGTGTGTGTGTGTGTGTGTGTTCTCCCTTGCGAGGCAGCCAGCGGAGGGGTGTCAGTTAAGCCCTTGGGGGAAACAACCTTTTTTGGGGACACAAAACACAGGTTTTCATTAGCAATCAAATCAATGCGATGGCTCGTCCTTAAACTGGCAGAGTGAACAGAAATCAAGGTCTAGCAAGGAGGGTAGGGGAGAAGGAAAGAGAGAGAGAGAGAGAGAGAGAGAGAGAGAGAGACTCCTGCTCGCTCAATATCAATACTTCATTTCTGAAAAAAATGCCACTTTCGAAGTGCAACCCTCAACCTAAAAAGAAGCTGCCATCCCCTGGGGCTATACAAGTTCATTATTTTTTGTTTATGTTCATGTGTAATAAAACAGTTGTTGCCATCATGGTCAAAGCGAATGAGATACGTGAAACAGAGAAGGTGACATATTTGAATGGGCTAACTTCTGTTGGCGGTTGCAGCATCCATGCTGCTGTGTTCCTCAATGGCCCTTTGTTTAATGAAGAGTTCTATTGAACTAGAAAGCTTGCATACCCCTGCACACAGAAACACACACAAAACCAGCCCAATAAAAACTTGGCCTTAACAGTCTTATGCTGCCTGTTTTATGTGTGCGTGCGTTTGCCTTTTAGATTATGCGGTAGAGAATGACACAAGGTAATCTTATAATTGAAGATCAGAGCATAACATACTGTTAACACTAAATAATTAGTGAGGAGGAGCAGATTATAAAGAGGTGTGGTCATATGTAGGGAGGGGGTGGTGGCAAGACTATCTTTTCACACTAACATTTTACAACTTGTTTATGTAAGCACCCCACTCCCTTTGGATTTACATTTCTTGAAAGCAAGATTGGCATCAAATCAAGTGGTGAAAGATAAAATGGTAGTTATTTCCATACCAGGAGAGCTAACAGGAATAGAGAGCAGGAATGGTTCTGCAACAATTCTTGCAGTTGCTTGGAGCACTACTAATCTAACCCAGCATCCTTTAATACCAAGATGAAACATTAATTCACTATTCTTTAAAAAATCACCAGGCAGCGCATCATCATCATCATCATCATCATCCCACACTACTCCAAAGTTACAAGGATTGCACCACCAGATCTTAGAGGAAACAGAAGTCTGCAAGCGTGCAATTCTGTGTGGTGCAAAGGAGTCTGCTTGGGAAGATGGGGCAGTGAGTGTCAAGAGGCAGAAAAAGCCTTGCGGAGTGTAACAAACTAGTGTTTGCTGATCCTCACTGAATTAAATCCACAGTGCTAAAGAGATGCTAATGAAGTCTCTTTTGTTTCAAGGAGGTTGGGGGGGGGGCAGAGAGAGGAATGTGCTGGGTTGCCAGTGATTCCCAAATGCTGTTCTATGGGAGTGAAGAAAATAGGCAAACAAAGTGAAAGATAGATAAGAGAAGGCAGACAAGGCATGTGGGGGAGGGGGGGAGACAAGAGGGAAAGAGGACTGTGATTTATGTCTCCACTTCAGCAAATGTTTTCACTAACATTAGCATTGCTAAAGCCTAAAGGATGTAAGTGAATAAGAAACAGCAGGAACCTGTGGCTTTATAGCACTAACATCTGCTCTAATGAACTCCTTGCAGACTATGCGCAGCCCTCTCCATCAGTGCCTCCATGCTCAGGGCTTCCTGCCAGTTCTCCAGACAGACTTCCAGCAAATCATGGAACCCAAATAATAGCAGTGTGGAAGGACCCTCCTGCTTAAAGGCATCAGCCCACCCAGTAAGCCAGGGAGACATTAAAATACAGAAGTGCTTGTGCCATATTGTTTCTAAAGACTACATGGGAACGGCTGTTGGGTTGAAATAAAAAACGCTCAACTTTTCCCCCCTCTCATTTTTAAACCATATTTCTAACCATCCTTGCTGTGGTCAGGCGAATCGGAACTGCAGTGTTTGAGCCTGTGTCCTTCAAATATCTGCTTCTCTCAACACCTCCAGTCATTATTCTTTACCAACTCAGCCCGTGCAATCCATTTATCCTTTTGCAGCAAGCAGCATTGTTCCTTTCCTTCTCCACCCACCCACCCCAAAAGGGACCAAGAATCAGCGCCTACTCAAATGTCAGGTTCAGAATAAAGCCCTGACACTGGGCAAGTTTATCCATGTCCATTGAATCGAGTGCAAGATCATCATTAGTAGGACCCTACTGATAAGGAATCAGATCTCAACAATCTCCTCTGGATATGCTGAGACAAACCACTGCTAAGCTAGTGTCCTTCATAAAGCATTGTTCTAATCAAAAACGAATGTTGGGGTTCGTCCATTAAAGGAGTCACCATCTGCAAGAATGCCTGACCTATTACAGTCTAACAGAATGATTCCTGTGAGCCACTGGCTGCTTGTTCTGTAATACTGCAGAGAGTAGGTCTCCATCCAGTCAACCCTTGACAAACAAATTAATAAGACCATCTCTGAGGATTCATCTGCCGAAGCAATGTCATCTGATGGACCAGGTATACTCAAAATTACTTAAGAGCGGATCTATATATAGATCAGTTGTTAAGTAGTCTTGAGTATACCTAGTCCGCATACGCATAGGGATTAGCATCCTTGTGTTTCATTTCACACACATACATAGCTATATTGTTTGGCACAAATCGCTACATATATGGGAGCTATCATAGCACAGTGAATTTCCTTGCACATGACATGCTCCATGGCAACATTATTTGCTAGTAGAGATAGGAAAACTCATTATGAGCAAGCTGCCCTAAATACTGTCAGGAGATACCAATTCCCAGGGTATGTGTTCAAGAGCTAGAGAAGCTCCTCCCCACCCTTGCTTTTCTCTAGTCTTAAAATGATTACATTGATTAGTTTTGCCAACTATGTCATGGACACAATAATGTGTGTCTCTGCAGCCAACAGGGTGAAGTGGCAGGAATGAATTGCTTCATTCCCTTGACCAGGGATGGGGAACTTGTGGTCCTCCAGATGTTGTTGGACTCTAGCTCATATCGTTTACTAGACAGCATTGTGAATGGCCAGGGATGATGGGCGTTGGAAGTCCAACAGACTCTCTGGAGGGCAACCATATTGGCACAAAGTACAAGAATAGAAACACAAGATAATGCATATGGTAAAATGTATAAGTTGTTGGAACGAATGCCCTTAATAAAGGTTCATTAAGTCAGA
Source organism: Podarcis liolepis (assembly GCF_965112155.1). Taxonomy (NCBI): domain Eukaryota; kingdom Metazoa; phylum Chordata; class Lepidosauria; order Squamata; family Lacertidae; genus Podarcis; species Podarcis liolepis. Next base: position 33,692,769 of record NC_139556.1, read on the forward strand.
GGTAATTCAAGTTACAATGTTTAAGACAGCATACTGTTTGTCTAAAAGGATACAAGCATGGAAAAATACAATCAAAATGATATCAAAAGTTAGCTTTACAACAAGAACACCCCACATTTTTAACCTTATGAAAACAAGAGTGAGTTCCATGCCTACAACCGGTTGTATTTTGTCTTGAAAATTAGTATTCCAGGAATTTATAAACAATGCCCCTTTTCAACAAAACAATTAATCTGTTTCTTTAGACAGCAATTTGAGAAGTTAAGTCAATTTTCTTAATAATGTCATTCCCCAATTTCTTTTTATCCAGTCTGAAAGTGTTGGAACTGTGTAGATTTCCAGTATGTCACTACATAGCTTTTATCAGTGGTTAATTCCAGATCCACTGTCTCCATTATATTAAGACCAGTTCTTAGTTCAGATAGATAACCACCATAAGCTGTGCTTGTAGCAAGACTTACAAAAGGCTGATTTATGATGGATTTTACCCACCCTTAGCAGGTATGGTAATGAATACTCCAAGATTCTTGAGAGTCTGATGTTCAAGTCACACCTCAGCCATATTTTGAGAGTCATCAACCACCATCCTTGGTTCCCAGCTTGTAAAATGGGAGTAATAATGATTTCCTGCATAGGTTTATGGTGAGGGAAAAGCATAATAACGTGTATAAAGAACTCACCAAACTGTGAGTACCAGTGATTCCAAATATGGAACTATAGGGCATGAACAAATGAATCATGGAAGTCTCAAGGATGGTAAAAAGAGGCTTTGGCGCCTCAGATACAAAACCCTGCAAGCCAGGGCTGTCTGGGGATGTGTTGGCCATCCATCTTCAAATGCCAGTGAAGGATCCTGGGGCAAACATTTCTGATTCCACGCTGCTTTACCAGTGTCCCAGATATTGCTGTCACAGCTCCCAAGCAACTAGTTGAGTTTCGTGTGCAGTCACCAAGTCAGCCCTACTGCCAAAGCCACCTAGTGCAAGGGTGGAGAACTCTTGGCCCTCCAAGATGTTACTGAACTACAGTTCCCATCAGCCCCAGCCAGCATGGTCGAACGCCAGGGATGATATGAGTTGTAGTTTAGCAACATCTGGAGGGCCAAGGATTCCTCACATCTGATCCAGCCAGATGCAAGTTTCGCCTTTCAAAATAATCTATAGCTGGTGGCACAAAGACAAGCAGAATCTGTGCATCATTATTAATTAGTAACAATGTATTATTATTACCGTTGTTGTGGTTAGAGCACGTTCCCAGAAGTGGTGAACAAGGAGAAAGTGGGCACATCTCCAGCAGCAACACATACCAGTGTGCAAGGAGTACTTTAAAGTTCTGACAATTATGGTATATAAGAAACTGTTTTATACTAAGTCAGACCCATTGCTCCATCTAGCTCAGCAGTCTACCCTGATGGGCAGCAGCTCTCAAAAGTTTCAGGCAGTGGACATTCCCAGCTCCACCTGGAGACACTGGTGATCAGACCTTGGACTTCTCTGAAGGCAAAGCATATGCTTCAGCACAAAGTTGCAGCCTTTGCCTAAGAAGTTCCCTTCTTGGGCCATTTCTGACCACGCAGGTCATTCTGGTTTCCTTTGCTGACATGACGGCAACATGAAGGGAGAGGCATCCCTGTTGGATTCACAAGGATGGACCTAGGGTGCACTAATAGGAGATTCCCTCACCAGTTAGTTAGAAATGAAGCTGGGAGTAGACCGTGGTAGGTTCCTTCCCTAGCCACTTGCTCACATGCTGATCTCTTTGCCCTGGGTTGCAGCACACTGCACCAACTTTCAAAACAAGCTGGTGATGTAGGGTGAAAAGCAGCAAGTTCCTAAAAAGGAAGCTGTATCTGAAGTCACAAAAACAAGTTACCTTTTGCTGCCATTTCAGCCCCAGCTCCCCTCTCCACACACACACCCAATTCCTCCTCAAGCAAGCCTTTTTTTCATTTTATTTTTAAGCCCACTGCACCAGCCCATATGTTCATCAAACACAAACAAGAGTACTGCTTTGTAATCAGCCATCGCAGGTTCACACTTCCTCTGGCAAGAGCATGTGCACTGCTAGTCACATTCACAGCAGCATCCCATCCCAGATTTTAACAGCTGCTCAGGCAGCCCACATGGCAGTTGCCAAGGTGGGGAGGGTGTGATGGGAGGGGAAGGCGAGAGAAGGCAAAAACATACCCAAGAGAGGCTGTGATCCTTGTCCTGGGCTGCTTCGCATGCCACTCTTAATAAGAAACAAACATGTAATCTAAATCAAACATGCAATCAAATCAGCAGCATGGCAAAATGGCCAGGGACTCAACTCAAGCACAAATCATATCCCAGGAGGTGAACCCCAAAGACTTCCCTGCTTCTAAACAGCATCCTGCCACACTACAGGCAAGACAAAGCCTAGGAGCCACCAAGCTTGGAAATCTGAAGTTTAAACACAGTGTTTGGGTAATAATACATATACATGTGTCCAAGGGATCAGACAACTTGACTACATCCCTGGAGTTTGTAGGTATGAATCTCAAAGGGGTAGGGTCACATCACACAGGAGCCCAGCTGTTTGTTAATGGAAGTTGAGACCCCTTGTGTCAAGATGTTAATGAGACCCTTAGGTGGTAATTATTATTATGCTTTCTTGTTTGGCCTGATTTGTCTTCATGATTTATTTAATCTTTTTGTGGTTTTATAAATTTATATGTTGCCCAAGAGCCAAAGTATCTCACACTAGTTACAAAGTTGCTATGATAAGTTATCAGTCTTCCTAGACTAGCTTTCCTTTCCAACTAGCCTCTGCTGATATTGCTCCTAGCTATTCCTTATATAGTACCAGGCATGGAGAATCCATGAACCTCCATCTGACAATAGGTAGGGATGAAGGAATTTAGAGTCCAACATCACCTGTAAGGCCACAGGTGCGTCATTCCTGTTATATAACTTTCAAATCCACATCTCAAATCAAAAGAAGGTTACCATCTCCTCCCCCTCTTCTAACAGCTGTGTAACAAGTAAAAATGCAGTTGGCACAGCTTACTCCATCCTGATATTTCCATGGCAGGGAAAACACTTTTGCTTGTCCCATAATTTCTGGAGGCATATAACCTCTGCCAGGAGAAAGGTGGTCGCCCAAATTTCACATCAGAAAAACCCTACACAGCATTATTATTATTATTATTATTATTATTATTATTATTATTATGAAAGTGCCATTGACTTTTGCAACTTTAAGTACTCCCAAAGAAAGTCATTGACTTTTAAAACAGTCCCCTCCAGTTACTTGTCTCTCCAATTTCTTCCTACACAGAGAGAAGGATGCCAATACTTCAATAACAGGCTCCTCACATGGAAAAAATTATTTTCTGGTATCATCCTTAACAATTTATGGAGTGGATTCAGTTGTCAGCAAGTAAGGTAGCGATTTGGATGGACCGCCATGTTTGCAAGCTTAAAGCTACAGGAAACCAAGGAACTTCTTGCACACACAAAAACAGCATCCGAGGGGCAGACCAAACTAGGATCCCTTCGGTGTTCAGTCATTAAATGCTCAGCTTGTGCACTGAAGTAGTACACATGATTCCCCGGCATGTGTAAATCAGCCTCAAGACCCTGAACCTTATCCTTTTCGTACTCTGCACAGTACCTATCCCTATACTGACAAGCAGACGTAAGTAAAAACAATAGAACCGGCAGCATCGTGCCCCCAATGAGTGCTACAGACGCATACAAAAGTGAACAGTCCAGACCTATTAGCTCTTTTAAGTTCAACCAGCCAAGAAAGCAATTATCTCTTTGGTATCTCTACTGTCCCCTGCTTTCCTTACTAGGAAATGGCAGGAAGGAAGATAATTTTAGGATTAATCATTTCAGTAGCAACGGACTGCAAACTACAGGAGCTGAATTGGTAGCCGTGAACATTAAACATGGGAGGGAAAGATTCAGCAGTTGCCAGTTACTATTTCCACACTCTGGTGCACACCCAGTTTTGGGATAATACCTGTGCTGAAAGCATTTCCTAAGCAAAGCATGATATATAGCTAAAAATAAAATAAAACCATCCTTCCCATTACAACAAGAAGACAGACGATAGGAAGCTATGAATGTGGAGCTGCGGGGGGGGGGGGGCGCTGCTGATTGAGGCATGTCCTATAAGCTTTTCCTGAACTTTTAATTGCACTGTAAAAAAAAAAATGAATGCCTCCCTTCAACATGCTTGCAAGGCATGCTTGCCGCAAGACGCTTTTGGCATTGATCAAACAAACGCCACAGGCATGCCTGGTGACACATCCCCACACCTAGTGCATTACGCAGGCCCCCTCCAGCTTTACAAGGTGGAAAGAAAATGACCAGTTAAGTTAAAGAGGCTTCAAAGTCTTTTTAAAAGGAAAGCTTACAAGCAGACTTGCCTGTCACTGCCTGCCGGGGCACTCCAAGCCCCTAACAGTTTATAGCGCTGATCTTTCCCAAACTCTGCAGCCATCAAACTTTATGGTTTCCTGACTTCTGAGATGCGCAGCTAAAGACATCTCTTTATAACTGCACTTAAAAGGGGGGGGGGGATGTCTCACCGGCATCTCCATGTCTCCCCTGCTGGAGCTTGACAATGGATATATGGGACAGTATCCTGGATAAGAAGAAGGGAATTGGTCTGAAGCCATGAAAGAGTGCTTTATCTCCAGTGCTCTGCTTATTAATCCCAGACATGCATAAAGGTAAAGGGACCCCTGACCATTAGGTCCAGTCGTGGCCGACTCTGGGGTTGCGGCACTCATCTTGCTTTATTGGCCAAGGGAGCCAGTGTACAGCTTCCGGGTCATGTGGCCAGCATGACTAAGCCGCTTCTGGTGAACCAGAGCAGCGCATGGAAACGCCGTTTACCTTCCCGCCGGAGCAGTACCTAATTATCTACTTGCACTTTGATGTGCTTTCGAACTGCTAGGTTGGCAAGTACTAGGCTCTGTGGGTTAACCCACAGTGCAAGCAGCAAAAGAGAGAGAGAGAGAGAGAGAGAGAGAGAGAGAGAGAGAGAGAGAGAGCATTCTGCATGTGCTTCAGGAGCTCTGTTAGTAAAGTCACAGGGCTCAGCTGTGACACTGAAACTAGGTTCTCAGGTCATGTCTCGGCTGAAATAATACCTCTCCCCAACAGCGAGAAAGCTGGTGACGTTAGGAAAAAAGGTGTATGTGTCACCCCACCCCAATGCATGAATTTATGTGGGTGAGGCATGCTCTTTGGTTACAGCATGGAGTCACAATTGCACACCAGTTTGGAGTAGTGGAACCTCGAGTCCAGAGGTCAAATGTGGCCCAAGTCTCTCTCTATAGAACAGGCACCCCCAAACTTGGCCCTCCAGCTGTTTTGGGACTACAACTCCCATCATCCCTAGCTAACAGGACCAGTGGTCAGAGGTGATGGGAGTTGTAGTCCCAAAACAGCTGGAGGGCCAAGTTTGGGGATGCCTGCTATAGAATCTTCCTGAGGTGGGATAGCTCAGTCTGTAGAACGTGGCACTCTTAATCTTAGGGCAAAAGATTCCTGCGGTGCAGGGAATTGGGAATAGATGAGTCTCATGGTCCCTTTCCAACTCTTCAGCTCTATGAGTCTATAATTCTTTTCTCCCCACTCCTAACCCATCACCAGTCCTTCCTTGTGCCCTGAGTGCCTTTGCCTGGCTGGAATGTAGCCTTGAACCGTGATGATGCCTCTTGCCTGCCTGGACAGAGGACAGACAGTGGTGTATGTGTTTGTGTGGAGAAAATAATGCACCCTACCCTGCTCTGCCCACTTTTGCTCCTGGTCCCACCCTCCACTGTTCATTTATAGACCACCTTTTTCTTCCAAGGAGCTAGAGGCCGTGTACATGGTTGTCCTCCTCCCTATTTCATCCCCACGACAACCCTGTGAGGTAGGTTAGGCTAAGAGGTGGTGACTGGCCCAAGGTCACCCAGTGAGCTTCATGGCTGAGTTGGGATTCAAACCCTGGTCTCACAGGTCGTAGTCCAACACTCTAACCATTACGCCACCACTATGCATGCAGCCTTCTGAAGTTTGCCCAGAAGGGAATACAGTATGGCTCTTGGATTAGAAAAGGCTGCCTTGGTGTAAAGGGTTTAAGCTTCCATATCACATGCTCACCATTACAGTTTCTCTTGGCTGCACAAGGAAAACTGCTGGAAAAGGCTAAGGAGACCTACAAGCCTGTCCCTACATATTAGTTCACAAACTTGGAGGGAGAGCAGCATGGGGCGGATATAATTCAAGTCAGTGTTTGACGCAATGGCAGGGAACCAAAAGGTCTGCAATTAAAAGGTAATTCTCCGAGTTGAGATGATTATTACCTTCACTCATCCCATCATTCCCACAGTACGGAGCCCCCGCGCCTGAACTTTTAAGCCGCACTTCCAGCTATCATGGTTATTAAATGAAAGAATGGAATCCTCAACAGGGTTATCATTTGCTCAGCTAGCAAAAGAGAACATCAATAAGATTCAAATGCAGCGCAAAGCTGGAAGTAACAGCGGGGCCAGCTAACAGCTTCACTCCTATCCTCAGCTGGCTACCAAACTACACACACACACACACACACACACACACACACACCACCCTCCCTCCCTGCTGCTGCCTATCTCTAAACCATCGCATTCAATGCAATACAAATTTGCTATAAATATTATTATTTTTGCAAGATGACAGTTCCTACTTCAAACCAGGGTCTCAACATATTTTCATTGCACTCTCAAACCTTCCTTTATTCCAGCAGATGTTCGGAATGCTTAAGGAATGCAAAACAGTGCCCCTGCTTTGGAAAATTCTGCTCCTTTGGTTGAGTCCTCTTTAATTTTGTAGCAAAGCATATCTATAAATGTACTCTCTGAGAAGCCCTTCAAGCAGCGCTCCTATTTCACATTCCAGAATCCCTTTAAACAATGTCCTCTGTTCACTATAGGCTCTTTCTCCCCTATCATTAACTGCAACTTCAAAATACATCTTTAAAGCACCAGACTCTGAGCAAATTATAATTTGATTCTGGTTAATTACAAGCAAGCTCTTTGGAATGAGAGCATACTGCACCCTAAAAACAATGCACTCAGTGTACTTATTAGTAGCTGCGCAACATACAGAGTTGCTATTAGCAATTATGAGCATTCTGATCCATCATCAGCTTTCACCCAAATCATCGGATACCAGGTTCTAAGGTTTTGGTTTTCCATTGAAAGGGCCACCCAAAATAAATCTTTGGTTTTATTTTTTAAAAAAACTCTTAGTTCAAATAGCACTGTCCTTTACAAATCTACACAGCCCCTGCTGAGTTTCAGGAGGACTTGCGGCAAGCAAGGATTACAGATCTCTGTCAAAACAGCCAGAGATAAACAGGAAAACATAAAGGTGCGTGGATCAGTTCACCCTGTCAGGCCTGGAATGCAGCAGGGGTCTGCTATGACAGACCCTAAAGCAAAAGGATATTAAAAGAGGATGGAGTACATGAAAACAAGTATCAGTCCAACAGAATATATTTAGGCCACAACTCTCCAGCCAAACCAACTGAACAGGAGACTCTTCCCAGGGAAGGCGGTGTGTTTTTCCAAGCAGAAATCTCTCCCTAATAAACACATGATTATGGCTGCACAGACCACAGAAATACTTAAGAATCCTGAAGAAAGACAGAAGCCCACATTACCCTCCTCAAACCAGCTCAGATATCTTAAAACTTCAAGGGTGAGCCCCAAACACACATACAGACCCCCTTGCAGTTTCCTGTTAGAGCCTATTTTGACAATTAGAAAGATTCTTCTTCTTTGACCTTTCAGCTTTATCCTGGAGAGAGAGAGAAAACCAGCCCGATAATCACTCTACACTTGATTCCCCCTTCCTAAATGCGCTACATAGATGTCCTGTTGAACTCTGTGGAACTTGTCTCCAAATAAGCTGGCCAGGAAGATAACCAACACCTCACTCTGGCTTCCTCCTGCTGCAACAGATTACTACAACATATCCTAAAGTGATATGTGGAAACAGACAATCAACAGGACTTACTCCCCGATATAACCTATTTCAGATAGCAGCTTAACAGCACAAACACTATGGTGTTAAATTGGAAGCAATCCCCACTGAGTTCAAAAAGACTTCCTGCTCAAGCGAAAGGGTGCATTAGGGATGGAGTCTAAAACAGTAAGGCTGTGGAAGAGAGTTCATGCAGGAGTCGCCTCAAATTAGCAACCTGGTTTGAAGTAGGTGATTTACTTTGAATTGCAGTCTCTCAGGCCAGCAACTTACTCAGATGCCACTCAGGGAGGGGCGGTTACATCCCAGTCAGTTAGTTCCTGTCGCAGGAGAGAATCCAGATTGCTTTTGCACAGATTTGATTTTTTTAAAGCATTGCTTTCCAAGGGGTAATTCATGCACAGTGACTATTCAATACAGATAGTCTCTGAAAGAGTCAGGCACATTGCTTCAGGGCTCTGACAATTTACTTTTTTAAAACGTTCAGATTTCCACCATGGGCACTCATGACAAAGATTCAGAGCAGTATCACCCACTTCTGCTTGAATTACGAGTGGAGTCAGTCAACCCCCATCACCTGGCAAAAAGTGTAAGAGTTATTGCTGTCAATTAACCAGGAACCTGGATTTCAGGGGAATTGTGTGCAGTTACTTGCATATATATAACAGATAAGCGCATTTACTCAGGTGCAAGTGTAGGTTCCATGGGGTTTACTCCCAGGTAAGTGCACACTGGCTGCCAACCTAACGCCACAAACTTATGCACACATGAATCACGACCCTACAGAACTCACTCCTCCGAAGTGTGAATCCCAACGCTGCCTTCCTCGGAGTAAGTGAAACGAGTAGGCTTTATTCCCGAGTTAACCGTACACAGAGGACGAGCATCCTTCACATGCACCTGCCCCGAGAGCGGGGATCCTGCGTCCCTCTTCCGAAGCAAACGCTTTTTTTGCAAGGTGAGCTGGGTTATATATTCACTTTTCTGGGAGGCAAGAAGAAGAAAGAAAAATCTTTCCTAAGGAAGGTTGGAAAACGCTCCTCCGAGCTGCACTCAGAGGAAAAGCTGCGCCCTGAGCACCACGGCAGCTACTTCCGAGCATGGGGGGGGGGGGCTGTGTTTGGGAACGATTCCCGATGCACTTGTGGAAAACTCTCCTCTTTGGGTGCCCATGACTCAAGCAGCACCACGACGACTTCTCTCCTCTGACCTTCCCCGTCCCTCAGACCGAGGCAACCGCGCCTCTCCGCCACCCTCTCTTCAAAACCGCGACGTCTGAGGAGAACAGCGGGGGGAACCGTCCCGTCGTCCCACCAGCGCGGGGTAAACTCGGCCCGCCGAGGCCCCCGCCCTCCCCCGCTACCGCTTACTAGCAACGTTGTTTGGGGTGTTCGATTACCAAAAGAGGGGTGGGGGAGAGCGAGAGAGAGCGAGAGGCAAAGCAATTATTTTCGTTTCTTTACTCCCCCCCCCCCCCAAGTAATCCAGCTCCCCTTCTCGACGACGCCGGAATAAGCGCGGGCAGAAGAATCCATACGCACAAGCGGCAAAGTGGGAAACGGGCTCGAGGTAGGTGGGGGGGGGGTGTTTGAAAGTCTGAGGTAACTTTTAGGAAGCGGGTGGGAAACCAGGAGAGGATACATGTCTCTCTCCACCTCAGCAAAGTCCTGAAGAGACGAAGCAGCGCTACCCGCCTCCCCCCCCCCACCCTCAGCCCCGCTCGCGTTCCCACGAGCCGCGCCGAGTCTTACCTGCGTGGCAAAGCCTCAGGTTGCAGATGCCCCCCAGCAGCAGGAGCAGGACGATCCCGCCGGGGCCAGAAACTCCCCGGCTCCAGGCAGGAGCCATCGCTGGGCGCGGACGAGGCTGCCGCGTCTGCCGCTCTCCTGCGCCTCCTCCTGCGCCGCCGCCTCCTCGCCCTCTCCAGAGGCGCCCTCCTCTTCTGCTTCTTCCCTCGGCAGCCCTTCCAAAGCTCCAGCCTCCCCGCCCGGCGCCCCAAGACTGCCCTGCTCCCGCCGCCTCTCGCAGCCACGCTGTGGGGACGGGGGTCCGCGCAACTCTTCCTCTGCCCACAGCGGGGAAAGGGGAGACCTGCCGCCGCCGCCGCCGCGCGAGGAAGAGGGTCGCCGGTGCCGCCGAGCCGCTCCTGCGGTGCCAGGCTGGGCAGCTCCTCCCCGCTCTCCAAGTTGGTAGGAGCGGCGCTCAGAGGGGCAGCCACGGCTGCTGCTGCTGCGGGGCTCTCATCGCCGGAGGCTCCTGTCGCTGCTGCTGCTGCTGCTGCCGGCGCGGCGCTGCTCCTCGCATCCTCCCCGCGTCCAGCCTCCTCCGACAGTGCCAAGGTGTCCCGCGCGCAGGGGAGCCCAGCCGCGAGAAGGGGACGGGCTGGCGGGAGGAGGAGGAGGGAGAGGAGGAGGGCTCCGCGGGAGGGGGCGGGCGACAGCCGCAGCGACAGCCGGAGCCGGGCGAAGGAAGGGGGGCGCCAGGGAGCGAGCGACGGCCCACAGGCCGCGCAGAAAACACGGCGGCGGCGGTGATGGGCTCCCCAATCACGGAGCTGGAGCCTCTCCAGACGAGTTGGCGGAAGCCCGGAAGACGGACGAGCAGCAGCCCGATCTCGTGCACGTGTGTACCCAGAAGTTTCAGACTGCTTTTCTCTCTCTTTGTAAACCGCTGTGGGGTTTTTAAGGTGCATAAATGTTATGAAATGGACGGATACGCGCTGCCTTGGTTGAAGAGCGTTTCCCTTAACGCACGACATTCTTGCAATCCCCACTTTTCCCCACTTTTAAGTTATTTCTGCAGCAAAGCTCCGGCGCCGTGGACCATAAACGCGCGCTCTTAACCACCGTTTCAGAGTCACTCGGGACACGGGTAATATTTGGATTTGGCGTGTCAAAAGAGGTTCTCCGAAGGGTGGCGATTGGCGGGCCTCTCCACTGCGCCTGGGAAGCAATAGGTCCCGTTGGTACCTAAGGAATGGCTCCGTGTGCCAGGCTCTTCCCCTTCACCCTACGTGCCCGTGTTCCGTGCGTGATGCTCTGCTTCCTAACTTGATTGAATGTGGCCTCCTCACAGGTAAGAGATCCCATTGAAAGTCAATTTCACTTCCAAGCATAGGTTGAGGATTTTGGTACTGTTAGTTTGGCCACTATCCCTCTGCACCTTCACTTGACTAGTTTTTCCTATTATCAACTCTGGTGCTAAGGTAAAAGAGAACTTATTCCCAGGTAAATTTAAGATGTGGGCTGTGAAGGTGACAACATGGAGATGGAATTATGATTTTTACCTTTGCATTCCTCCTCCCCGACTGAAATCACTGGGTTTTTTTAAAAAAAAAACATTAAGGAAGCAGTGCCGATAATTCAGAGCTATGCCCGTCCTGTGTAATATGAGGCAATGGTTTCCAAAAAATGTGATCCCTGGGCCAAATAGCTCAGTTGATAGAGCATGGGACTCTTAATCTAAAGATCATGGGTTGGAGCCACATACTGGGCAAAAGATTGGTGCATTGCAGAGGGTTGGATTAGATGACCCTCATGATCCCTTCCAACGCTACAATTCTATGAATTCAATGATATACAAGTGTCTGGTACAGTTTCAAGGGGACCTTGAAACTATGCTGCAAACAAATGTTTCTTTGAATTTTCCACCACATGCTAAAGAGACAAGCCACTTTCCAGTTCCAACTTTATAGAGTGGTTTGTCTCTTCAGCTGTGCAAGGGACTGTGCAGCCTTAAACTTCATTGATGCAACTCAATAACCCTGTGATAGTAAACGCACTGAAAACTCTCCCTGATGTCAGCAATCCTTATTTCTAAGCAAGCATAGGATTTCATTGCACATGGGTGCTATTGTCATTTGTCGCACACTTTATGAGCGGGTAGGTCGTAGAATCATAGAATCATAGGGTTGGAAGGGACCACAAGGGTCTTCTAGTCCAACCCCCTGCAATGCAGGAATATTTTGCCTAACTTGAGGCTCAAACCCACAACCCTGAGATTAAGAGTATTGTGCTCTTCCAGTTGAGCTATCCCAGCTGCTGTCACTTCTGCTCTATGTACAGCACCTAACACAAGGATGGGGACAGGGCCGTCTTAAGTATATTCGGCACCATGGTGCAAAGCTCCCTCCGGCGCCCAGCCCCCTGTTTCCCAGAGTTTTTTTTATATATAATAATATTTATTAGTTTTCCAACAAATTGAACACAACACTACAAAAACCAAAAAAGAAAAAACATACAATAATACAATACAATACAAACAAACAAACAAACAAACTGCAAAACACTAACATACAACTAGCAAAACAAAACAAAAACCATTTAAAACACAGTCCAATTTCAATATCTTATCTTTCTTTCACTAATTTCCACAACTCCCTCACACCTTCCTTTTTGTATTCCACTTCTATTAATTATTTCAGCAATTCCTTTCCATCTTCCTCTGTTTTCTATCCTATAATTGTCTTAACACATTCTAACCTTATTTTTCCCTTTAATGCTCTAATAATCTATTTATACTTAATTCCTTATAACATTTCTACTAAAGCCATATAACTTCATTCCAACATCTTTCTAACATTCATCAATTTTACAGTATTTCTGTAAATAGTCTTTAAACTTTTTCCAGTCTTCTTCCACCGACTCTTCTCCCTGGTTTCGGATTCTGCCAGTCATTTCTGCCAATTCCATTGTAGTCCATCAACTTCATCTGCCATTCTTCCCGGGTGGGTAAATCTTGTGTCTTCCAATATTTCACGATGAGTATTCTTGCTGCTGTTGTTGCATACATAAAAAAAGTTCTATCCTTCTTTAACACCAATTGGCCGACCATGCCCAGGAGAAAGGCCTCTGGTTTCTTAAGAGTTTTTTTAGGGAGGACGGCGCTGCCAGCGGGGCTGGAGGAGGCAGGCAGCAGCTGGAGGGCGGCTCCTCCAGCGGGGAAGAGGCAGAGGCTGGATGCGGCACCTCCCGGCTCAGCTGGCCGCTTCATGCCACGGTGGCCACGGCAGATGGAGGCTCCAGTCATGGCGCTGCTTTGATGCGGCATGGCGAGGGCAGCGAGCTGATGCTGGGAAGCACCGCGTCCAGCCTCCGCCTCTTCCCTGGCGCCCTCCAGAACCTGGTGCCCTGGTGCCCCGCTCCACTAGCCTCTATGGGTAAGATGCCCCTGGATGGGGAACCTGCCCCTTGGCCATGCTGACTGGAGCAGATAGGAGTTGGACTACAACAGCACCAGAGGCGCACAGCACTCCACCCCTGATCTAGTATGTAGATGCTAAAATAAACATGAAATACTAGTCATTGTTCTTTGGCTTCACTGTACCAGTCTTCTTGAGGGCTGATCTATACATAAGCTGAGCAACTGCTTCCACATGTGGCAATTTTCGACTATCTCTATAACATGTAGTAGGAACTACTACCTACATTTAAAAACAAACAAACAGTGCAAGAAGTTTCTACGTCACTGCTGGGTGTACCGAGAAGAGTATGTCACTGGTGTGGAAACTTCTCTGGGTCATCGGGAGTTGTTGCCATGTGAGGAATGCTGTTGAACCACAGGGAAAATAGGTACTGCACAGATCAGGTACTATGTAGATCCGCCCTGCGATAATGACACAATCCTTAAATCAGTGAGACTTGTTTTTAAATGAAGTTGTAATCTTAAGCAAGTCAAGAAGGAAGTCACAACAACAGACCTAGCTGTGCTTAGAAGGGCAGCTTTTTTGTGCCTTTTGCTGCTGGAAACTGATAGGGTCAGAACAGAACTCTGTGTAACCTGGGAGCCTGCATGGTTTTCCTAGCGGCAGAAGTGGATGTACCATTCTACCTCTTCTGTATGAAAGGACTGGTTTTTATTAAAGAAGGGCAGGCCTACAAAATTAACTGCCTGCAGGGGACTGCTAACAGGGCTGCCTCACACAGGGCACATTTCCTTCAGCAATCTTAACGGCTGCATGCAGAAAAGCACCAGAAAATGTTCTTTGTTTGTCATATGTGGAAAAGGAGACAAGAGGACTATCTCAACCCATTAATGTTCAATATCCCTAAATAAACATTCCCCTCCTTCTCCTTCCCTTCTCAAAGATGAGTTATGAGTACAGGGCTGAAAGTGTACACTTCGCTGGCTACCCCCCCCCATTCCCTGCTCCTTTTCTGGATGCTGGGCACCCCTCCCCCTCCATCCCAAGCAAGTGTGCATGTTAAGGAAGGGGGATGCAGAGACCACAGAGGTCTCAAATGTCCAGGAAGCATCGCTGGTCTTTCTGATTTTTGTTTTGTCTGTGACAGATGAAAGCAGGCAAGATTAGCCTTAGAGGGGTGAATAAAGAAATAACCCCCTTCCTACCTCTCCACGGCACTGTTAACCCCCCCCCAAAAAAAAAAAACAGCAGCACCTGATAATCTCAAAGAGATAAGGAGAAAAGATGGGCTGTTTGCAGTCTGCTGACGGTTTTTAATGCGTCTTTCCTCCTGTCTAGAAAAAAAGGAATTATTGCATTTTTACAAAATGGGATTTGGACAGGGGAAGAGGCAACTCCACTCTCCACAGCTCTGCGCACACTTTTCCCACCTACTTCTGATGGTGGGTGGGTCAGAAAACCACACCTGCCAGACGTCTCTGTTTTAATAGCCCCGCGATGATTAAAGAGGCCCTGGAATGCTTCAGGCCAGGAGAGCAGAGTTATCAGATCTGCACCGCCTAGGCCTCCTCCTCCGGGCACCAAAGATTGCACCGAGGCACCTTTCTTCCTGGGTGGCTGTATGACTTTAGTGGCTGGCAAGGGGATCACAACCATCCAGCTCTTTGGTTATGTGCAATCTGAAGCCTTTCCTTGATATCCCTTCAGGCTTGACTATAGCTGCTTTTGAGCTGGCGCCAATGGGGCAAGCGGAAAGGGAAGCAGACAGGCAGTCACTTGGCGATGTTGCTTTTTGACAGTCCCATTCGTAGAGCGCTTCCACTGCCCACTCCTCTGTGCAGTCTTTGTGGATGGGGGGAACACCTTTCATTGTGTTGCTCAGGAAAACAACACCCTGCACCAACCTTGTGAAATTGAATCACCATCACCAGCATTATTTGTATACCTCTATGCGCTCAAATGGGACGCGGCTGGCGCTGTGGGTTAAACCACAGAGCCTAGGACTTGCTGATCAGAAGGTGAGCTCCCGTTGCTTGGTCCCTACTCCTGACAACCTAGCAGTTCGAAAGCACGTCAAAGTGCCAGTAGATAAATAGGTACCATTTCAGCGGGAAGGTAAACGGCGTTTCTGTGCACTGCTCTGGTTCGCCAGAAGCGGCTTAGTCATGCTGGCCACATGACCCAGAAGCTGTATGCTGGCTCCCTCGGCCAATAAAGCGAGATGAGCGCCGCAACCCCAGAGTCGGTCACGACTGGTCAGAGGTCTCTTTACCTTTACCATGCGCGCAAATGTCATAGCAAGTTACAGTCGGGATGGGGAACCTGTGGCCCTTCAGAGGTTGCTGGACTACAGTGTCCCTGACCATTGGTCATGCTGGCTGGGGCTGATGGGAGTTGGAGTCCAGCAACATTTGAAGGATTCCTCAACCCAGCCTTACAACAAGCCTGCAAGGTATATATTCACTTGGAAAACCATGTTAGTTTGTTGCAGAAAACATCTGACAAAAGAGTCCCATGGCACCTTAAACACTAACTAATTTTATTATGGCATAAGCTTTAATGGACTAGACCCCACTTCACAGATACAAGATGGTGTGGCTGCTGTTACATGCTGACAGCTTGCTTGTAGGAGCCACAGGTGAGAGCTGAGGGTGGGGACCAAAGGTGGACCAACTACCCCAGAAGGAGCATAATGTGTTCCCCACCAGAGGTACTACCCCTCCCCTAACACCTCAAACATTATAAACTTCCAGTTAAATCTTTCCACAACTTCAGTCTAACACCTGGAAAAGATGTAGACTGTCTTCATGCTGGCCCATACAAGGAAAAGAGCAACATTAGCATCTAAGGCTCAGATTGCCTTTTTCTCAGGTGCTGTTTCTCGAATGTCTGAGCTATACCCTAGGGAAGAGAAAAGAAGGCACCTTCCACTGCCCCAAGGCTTTCCACTTGACTCCAGCACTGATCCTTCACATACTGTATATGAAGAATGGCAGCAGAGCACACTCTGAAGCTTGAGGGAGACTGGTATAGTTTGGTCTCCGAAGTAACAGCTATATGTTATGGTAGGTACATACCTAATCTGACCACCTTTATTCTTTTATGTGTGGGGAAATGCAGCCACGGCCCCCATAGCAGGAATATGCTCCTGATACAGCACTAGTTTCCTGCAGAAAGTCCTCCACCTGTCCCCAGATGTGCTGGTTATCGCAAACAGCACATTGAGGTGCAAGTAGCAGCCAGGCAGGGGGCAATTTGCACTAGGAAACTGGTGTGAGTTTCTCCATTCTAGATCAGGAGCACATTCTGGAGCAGGGGCCCACAGCTTTTTTTCCATGAAATGAAAAATGCCATTTTAAAAAAATCATTATGAAGTCTAAACCTAAATTGCTTCTATAAAAAAGCATCATCTTAATCAAATTTATTCAAAATCTCCTTCGTACACCAGATTTGTTTCTTTTCTTAATGTCTGAGATCAAGGCTGTTGTGAGCAACAAACCAGGATTAAAATTGAATGTACGTATTATTTTGGCCCTCTTTTTTCAATCATGTCATGGGTTCACCTAAAATACTTTAATAATGCAAATAGAATTCCAAGCAGAAAGACAACATGAGGCCAACATGATGAGCCTGGCACCAAAGATGACCAAACATTAGCCACCAAAAGCCTGTCCAAATGGAAAGGCAAGGGGGATGGGCTTGTTTCTTGTTCTGTCACACAGAGCTAAGAAGCAAATAGAGAAGTTCGGGGGCCAGCACTGAAAAGGTCAGTTTAGTTGTAGCCACTACTTAATAGAAGGCCTTCCTAATCAGAAGCCTCTTATCCCTATATCTTGGTCTTCCTGAAAGTTTATCTGGAGCAGGGTTTCCAACCTTGGGTTTCTAGCTGTTGTCAGACTACAACTCCCATCATCCCTAGCTAGCAGGATCAGTGATCAGGGATGATGGGAATTGTAGTCCCAAAACAGTTGGAGACCCAAGTTTGGGAAGACCTGATGACTTAAAAAGCAGGAACTTCACTGCTGGACTACATTCCTGACTGGTGAGCCATGCTGACTGGGGCTGAGGAGAGTTGGAAACCAACAACTGCTGTTTCTTGCCCCTGCTTTACAGGAAAACGTAACTGATCATTGGGACAGCGGCTGACTGGACAAACATCACTCTGAAATGCTGAAAGCTATCATAATGCTAGAAACAAATGCTGAAGGTTCTACGATTCCCATTTTTAAACAAAACCCTTGGCTACTTTGCAGATTGAAAGATACTACTGCCATGGGCACACACAAGAGTTTCTCTAGGGGTGGGGGAAGTAAAACACCGAAAATGGGGAGTAGGCTAATCTCTCGGGGAGGGGGTAATGAGAATAGTGCCTGTACGTTTTGTCTCATATCTCAGGTTCTACAAATTATAAAAATAAACTCTTTTTTTTTTAAAAAAGCTGGAAATTATGGTTCATCTGAGTGGTGAGCAACAGCCCCCTTCCTGCCGCCCCATGGGTTCCCATGATTCTCCCCAAATCTTGCTCAGATTAGTTCTTTTGAATCCTATATACTATTAACAATCTCATTCTGCAAGTGTGGATCTTTATGTAGTCCAAACAGCACCACTTATGTATAAGAAGGAGGGATCAGGAGGTGGAATGCCAAGGTTTGCAGAAGTAAAATTAAAATAAAATAAACCAGCTCAGTTGGTTAGAGTGTGATGCTGATAGCGGAAAGGTTGCTGGTTTGATCTCCATATGGGACCCCTGCATATTCCTGCATTGCAGGGGATTGGACGATCCTCAGAAAACCTGTGAGGAGGGGAAGACCTCAAAACATGCCAGCGAGGACTGAGCATGCTCATTGGCCATAGAATGCTGAGTGATGAGGCCAAGGAAGAACACTGGGAGGGATGGAACGGAATGGAGTATTGGAGTGGGGGGAGAGACATGGCAGACTTCCTGGAACTACAGAGCAACATGTTGTTGCAGATCCTGCTTTCTTGTTAAAATCCCCTTTCTGCATTCTTAACAGCAAAACCCTCTTTCTATCCTCTGCCCAGTATTTCATGCTGCTGCAACGTTATGCAACGTACAGATTTTCCAGCGCTTTAGAAATAAACATCTTCCCTCCTGTTTAAATTCTAGCTCCATAACATTTTGTTCTGATTGCATATGGGGTGGAAGTCGTTAGATTAGTTAACTGCCTAGAAACTCCCGGCGTCGATGGCTAGTTTGGCATCGCCGTTTCTCATTCATTGCTGTGTTGCAACGGGGGTGGGTGGGGCGGAATTCCAGCTCCCTTTTAAGCTTCTTGCTTTCCTCCGGGTTCTTTCCTGACACAGTTATTAACGAAACACAGAAAACAATGATGGACCTGAATGATCAATGGAGCGTGTAGGGCCAGCAGGTCCCACCCCCCCGTTCCACACACACACACACACACACACACACACCCCGTGCTTTCTGTACTGTGCTACTTCAGTTTAGGCCGGCCTCAACTGCAGGAACAACGGAATTTACTGCTCAGTTAAAAATAAAGGGGATGGGGTGGGTAATTCGACAGAGGAAATAAATGCCACTTTAAAGCTCCAGTTTCTCCCGAACTGTCCTACGGCAGTAAAACAAGTGAGCACAAGGGGGCGCTGTGCAACCTTAGCCTCAGCCAGGCTAGGGACACAGCAGCAGCTGCAGCAGCAGCAGCACCCACAACCACCGTCTAATTAAGATCTCTTGTTACAAAACGCACACTTGCTTCCTGGTGACCTCGGAGGAAAGTCAGGGGGTGGCTTGGCCGCGTAACCCTCAGATGCCCAGCAACGAAAGTCTTAATCAGCAGCAAGGCCAAGGCTTGGGATGAGGCTGCGGTCAAGCAGCGGCTCACGCTGTCAAGCTCCTAGGACGTGCGAGGAACACCAGCAGCCCGGAAGCAAAGGGTGTGAATGAGAGCCTGGGACTTGGGCAACGGGGAATCGGCCCATCAGCAGGAGACATGGAAAAGCACTCCTAACACCCTACAGGTTTGCTTCAAGTTCCTCTTTTAAGAGCCTCGGTTTGGCTAGGACATGCCCTGGGGAGATGACAGAATGATGGTGCTCCCCCCACTACAGAACATTAATTTATTGCTTCATCCTCATGTATGCCTAGCAAAGTGCTTATGAAGGGGAAACACAATTGGTGGTGTGGTTTTTGGTTGTTGTTTTTAACACATTAGACCACATCCGTCTCTCTCTCTCTCCTCCCCCTTTCCTATCATTAGTTGATGTTAGCACCAATGGATTAGGGAACGGGCCATTAATTCTCCCAAGTTTTGAACATCCTGGCAGCTAAGCAAACAGAGGAGCCAAATCAGATGCACGAGGATGTAAGCAAGCCCAGTCTGTTTGCTCAGAAGGAAGCCCTTCCAAGTTCACTGGGATGCAACTCTCCAGTTGGTTTGCTAGGACTACACTTTGTATTTTCGGGTGTTATCACAGCACCCAACTGCAACTCTTCCACAGTTACCCCAAGGCCTTTTCTGAGACAGATCTCTCATGCCAAGAGACCGGGTAGCACAGATTGTAGGGCAGGGCTGCCAAATTACTGCTCCCTTTTTCCCTGCACCGGAGGATAAGTCCCTTCAGACCTGCCTGGCTCCTTTTTAGAATGCAATAAATACAGAGAATATTTCTTTCAAGGTTTCCTTTTAGGCCGCCCAGAATAAATGTCTCTGTTTGCTTCCATTCTCACAACCACGTGCGACGGATAATAAACACAATCTGTAGCCTGCTTTCAAGCCCACTCTCCAGAAGTTAGTGTCCCTCAACACACTTGAACCATGCACTTGTCCTTTGGTAAAGACGAGAGTTTTGCACTCTCCCAATGAATATATAAATGGGGAGAGGCTTCACAATCCAGTTATGCTCTGTGTCATTTATTCTGAGCATATTAATTGTTCGCATTCATAAAAGCCCAACAGAGAATTAGACTCTTTTTAATGGCTCTCTGAAAGACTGAAGAAAAAAAAGCCAGTTCTTTAATTGCTCTCTAGCAACACCAGCCCTGCTATTAGGCAGAGGAAGGCAGCTGCCTCACGCAGCAGGTGTTGAGGGGGGGGGGAGTGTCAACAGGTGTTGAAGGTCAGACCTGTGTGTGCCATTGGGTCTGCTCTGCGTCGCCCAGGTTCAGGTGAGCCTTGAGATGCTGCCCTGTCACCAGCTTCTATATGTGAACAGGATGGGGGAATGCGATCTTGTCCTTCATCTTAGCCAGCAAAAGGACTTGGACTGGCTGTGTTCTTTAGCCATCATGAATGGAGGGGGAGTATATTTTTGTTTATTGATTTAGCAATAATATTTACCACACACGCACACAGAACTTGTTATAGAATAATATATGCTATTAGATATATAGATGATAATGATCTATTATTATGCTATTAGGAATTAAAAGTAATTTCTGCGTCACCTTTTACACGTGTGCCAAGGCAACTTGCAAGCATATCAGAAACACAGCTAAAGTAGTTCTAAAAACAGTACAGAAATAACCTTATGTTCATTCTGTGTTGTTTTTTTAAAGCTAAGGCAGAGATATTTTCTTCCAGCTGCTCTTATTTCTGGAAAGTAGAGATAGCGGGAACCTGCTGTTCCATAGAACCCCACTGAAAGCCCTGTTTTGAGTGACTGTGGAATGGCCTTCTGATATTTTGGGCGCTGGCTGAATAAACCACTTGCAGAATGCAGTGGTTCATGTGGCATGTGAAGGATAAGGTGGTCCCTCAAGCAATCTGACCTTGAGCTGTATAGGGCCTTAAATGTTAGTGAGAAAAACCTTGAACTTGGCCTAGTAGTGGATCGGCAGCCTCGGCGAATGCTGCAAACAAGGTGTTATATAGCAGTTGCGTTCTGCAGCCTCTGAACCACCCTCAAAGGTAGCCCTATATAGGGCGCATTTCAATGATCAAAGCTTGAGATTACCAGTGCATGGACAACTGTGGTGAAGCTAACCCAATCCAGGAACAACCATGTGTTAAAACGGAAGGGAGAAATAGTTTTCCAAGTGCTTCTTCAAGGCTAATTCACACACACACACACACAC
Organism: Podarcis liolepis; assembly: GCF_965112155.1. Classification (NCBI taxonomy): domain Eukaryota; kingdom Metazoa; phylum Chordata; class Lepidosauria; order Squamata; family Lacertidae; genus Podarcis; species Podarcis liolepis. Next base: position 33,713,962 of record NC_139556.1, read on the forward strand.
ACACACACACACCCTTTCTTGTCTTTTGTAAGATGGGAATGGCTGTGCTATTGCCCCTCCATCTTTTTGTATGTTTTGGATGCATAGATTGGATCCCCTAATATGTTTATCAGAGGATAAATAAAACAAATTAGCACAGCCGTTCCCTTGTTACTGTATATTATATTATTATGCTATACTATACTATACTATACTGTATTGTATTGTATTGTATTGTATTGTATTGTATTGTATTGTATTGTATTGTACTGGATTGTATTGGATTGGATTTCCATACTGAATATGTGGTCTGTATGTGCAGTGGGGGTTGGTCAGCAGTTACCTGTTTAAAGAAACCTGAGGCACCTTGAGAGGATTCATATTATCATTGGGAATGATGGGAGTTGTAGTCTAACAACTTATGGAGGGCCGAAGGCTCCCCAGCCCTGGTATAAAATATTGCAAGTAGCGAAGTAGTTTTGTGCGTATAAAATGCTACAATAATGAATAGCGAAGATGAAGTACAATGCAATTAATAAAATGATACCCAAATTACCCAGTTATAATGTCCTTAGCTGTAATAAATTTGTTGTCAATAAAGTGGCCTTTAAGGCTGTAGTTGCCTTGAAATTAGATGGGCTTTGCTAAACTAAATGCAATAAACTGTAATGGCGATTCTCTGATATCATCAACTGTAATGGTTATTCTCCCATATAACATGCAATAAGTAAAAAAGATCCATTCGCTTTGATACAGGCCAGGGTATTTGTCTAGATATATTTTAGCTTTGTTCCTTTCCGTGTTCCTGTTGTGATGACCTCCAGTCTGAACAATTTATGACTGACAATAATACTCAGTTTAAAAATCTGCTGTGAGACTGAAGTCCAACTGTGATGAAATCCACCTCAACAGGAAGTCTCTGCAATTGCCTGTTTCAGCTGATATTATAAGCATTCAAGTGGAGGGGAGGGGAGAGAAATAATGGACACTCCAGACAAAAATATCCATAGTGCAATCACAGATTGCCTTTATATAACATTGGTAAATCTCAATACATTGGCATGTGCAGCAACCTTCAACCAGTTTCTTAAAAAAACCAAAAACCACCAACCAACAATTTTGTCACGTTTCATTGATTTCCTTTTAAGTGGAATGGTATATTCCACTCCTCATTTTTTAAAAGTGAATCTGAATAGGAAGGCAGATCAGGAGAAATCTCTACTGTTAGCATGTTTCAGATCTTGAAAAGTTCAGTTTAAAAAAGGAACTAGTTCAAGTTCAACACGTCTCAACAGCAAGTAATTCCAATTCACATTCATCCCTTTACAAAATGAATGAGTTCAATTCATGTTCAGTTCACAGTTCTATTCAGTTCATCCAAACGATCCTTGGCCATCCCCCCCCCCCAAGTTTTCAGGGCTTTTATGTGCTTCAAAATCTTAGTCCAGAGATGAAAGTTGGACCATTGAAATGAGTGCTCAGACTCTTAAGAAACAATGATACCTGCTCTCTGGAAAACAACAACAATCTATTGTCTATTTCAAGACTGGGTATGCACAGCACCTTGTGGTCCCTCTGTAACATGCTTTGGTTCACCCAAGCTTCTCATTTTGAAGCTTTTAAATCAATGGGTTATCTTTTAAAAAATGGCTGTTTCCTCATTTTCTATGATTAACTCAATTTAATGCACCTGCTTCGTCTGCTTTCTGATACTCTAAGACAGTGTTTCTCAAACTTGGGTCACTAGCAGTTGATGGACCATCATCCCTACCTAGCAGGACCAGTAGTCAGGGATGATCAGATTTGCAGTCCAGCAACAACTGGAGAACCAAGTCTGAGAAACACTGCATCTAAGAGCATTACAAAAAAAAGGAAAATTGCACTATGCCTATTTATCTTTCTGCAAGAGATGCACCTTGCTTTCTGTGCAAGCTATTGCTGTACTAGACATCTCTTAGCCTGCTCACTCTCTGCATGAGTCTTTTTATGTCTTTCCCCACACTTTATGCAATGCTGCATAAACCAACAATGCTCTGAAATCCACAACAAAATCAGACCAGAATAAATCCATATTTTTTTAAAAAATAATAATCATGAGAATAAAAAGCAGCTGCAAGGTTTCAAGGACATTCATTGTTTGATTCAAAGCTGGGGCAATGAGTTCTTCATCACTGTTGAATGGAATACTTGGCTTCTTTGGAATTAAGTAAAGTATACTTAGCCTGGAGACAGAAGATAGTATCTGAGAGAACCGCTTCCCATGAAGCAAAAGAAGGATGCGTATGGACACCACTGGCAATGATTCCTCTTTCAACCCAGCTCTGTGAAGGAAGGGGGGGGGGAAGCAATCATCTTCAGCTATAGTTGTGTAGAATCATAGGCTGCTTGAGTGAGACATACCAAAACCACCCCCCAGCAGGAAAGAGCAATCCTTCACATTTCAACTGCTGAATCATATTACCCATATCTTGTGTCACAAGCAACACCACACTGCGTCACGCCAAAGGTGCCTGCAATGCAATGTTTCATGTTGAGGGTTAGAAAGCGTAAACAAGGGAAGGAGGGCTGTGAAACAACCGAATATATGACAACAAGACTCTCGGACTTGCTCTGGCTGCACAGAGCTCCCTCCCAGCTTCTAACCATGAAACCTTTTGCCCTTCAGATCCTTGAAAATAAGAATAGTGACCAAAGAGATTGACTGAAAGAGAATCATGAGGAAAACATCATCCCAACGAAGCTATAACAAGTAGCTAAACGCAGCATTTGGGGGTCGAAGAGCTGCAATCCCATTGGCCATGAAGAATCGCCCCATCCTATCTAATCCTCTCTCAATGGTGCAGCAGAAAAAGGGAGTTTTTTTGGGAAATCTGCATGCATGATAGCACCACAGCACATTTTAATCTGCCCATGACAAGTCTGTTTTCTTGTCAACCACAGTGCCGTGATACCACTCCTGCAGCACTGCTTTGCTGGTAGGCTAGGGTGAGTGTGGTGACTCGCAAGGCTATGACTGACAGTTTCATTAAGCAATTCCATTGAATTTAGGGCCATTCACGTAGCCACTTTCGGGTGCAGTGACCCATTTGTCAACTTGCAATGGCAAGTTCAGCCCTCCCTGTGTAACATTCCAAAGTGAATGGTGTGGTTGGTCCAGCATATTCCACCCAAACTGTGCTGAATGACAACCTTGTTGTCTTTGTGTTGGGCATTATTCCTTGCATTCCAGTAAGCACCAAGGTAGTTCCATCAGATCAGCGTTGCTCGAGGCTGAAACGTGCTCCTTTTTTAAGCAACAGAGGCTGGGGCAAATGGAGCAAATGGCCCTCACAGCCTCAACCAGCTCTCAGCTGCCTGTCTTCTTAGTTATGAAGAGCAAAGGGATGAATGTACCTGGCACTGACCCTGACTTTACCTCTTGTTGGTTTCCCTGTCTTCTCCACTTCCAGTCTCTACAGGCACGATGATACCATACCATACCTCAAATACACTGCTCTGTGATATCTTTGTGCTACCATTTCTGGAGTATACAGAACCGTGCATGTGATGTCCTGAACGTGGATCTATTCTTTATGAATTCCCTTAAAGTTTTTTAAAAGCAAAGTAGATGTTGGCTGTCTACCGTTTTTAGCAGCGATGCCCCTGGATGCCCCTCCCGCCATGTAAGATCTTGCCAAAATTACCCATGTCTCAAAACCACATCCTGCATTAGTCTCCTCCATATCATTGGCTGTGTGAATGGGGCAGAAATGTGGGACGAAGGGGCACAGAGTCAGTTCTATTAGACATTACTGCTGCTGGTACTGGACAGTATTGTAATGCTGTGGAATGGACATGTGGCTGTCATTTTAGGGTTGTTCTGTCGTAATCTCCTAGTTGTCATTATTAGGGTTGGTTCAGTCCTTAGATGTCTTAAAAAAGAATTAGACAACATTATGGAGTATTAATCTATGGCATGCAATATATTTCTGACTACCAGAAACTGAGGTCAAGTTATCTATCTATCATCTATCAATCATCTATCTATCTATCTATCTATCTATCTATCTAATTTCTATTTCCACCTCTCCTTCAGGGAGCTCAAGACGGTGTGTACATGTTCTCTTCCTCTACATTTTAACTTCACAACAACCCTGTGAAGTAGGTTAGGCTCAGCAACTGCGACTGTGGAACCCAGTGAGTTTCTTAGCTGAGCAGCGATTTGAACCCTGGTCTCACAGGTCCTAACCCAGCATTCTATAACCACTAGGCCACACTCCTCTGTTTGTGGGCTTCCCAAGTGTATAAAGGTGGTGTGTGTGTGTGTGTGTGTGTGTGTGTGTATATATATATATATATATATGCTTTCGTAGATTTTCACGGGTACAGGAATGCAGGTTTTGGTGTCTTCGGGTGTCTTCCCGTGTAAGAGTTGGGGTGTCTAGGCGACGTTTCGACGAGGTCTCACTCGTCATCTTCAGGCTGGTGCTTTCGGCTTCTTGTCGCCTAGACACCCCAACTTTTACACGGGAAGACACCCGAAGACACCAAAACCTGCATTCCTGTACCCGTGAAAATCTACGAAAGCATATATATATATATATATATATATATATATATATATATATATATATATATATAAAATTATGTATGTGGCCGGCTGCTGTTAGACTGAAAGAAGTGGACTCAGCAGACTAAGTTGGTTTGATTCATCATCGACGGTTCTTACGGATCAGAGTTTTCCTTTGATTCAACAGGGTCATGGAATGCAATGATACAGTACTAATGGGCATCACCAGGACCAGTGGAGCAGTAGTACAACTGAAAACTGCAGTACAAGAGAGAGCTGGAGTTGGATTTAATAGTTATATAGTGCACCAGCCTATTATATGCAAGGACAGTTAGAATGAGTCCAGCCTCACTTGCCTAAATCTTGGCTGGGGAAAGGATCATGGTGTGATTCCTGCACATCATAGAGACCCTGCCTCGCAGGTCAAGCACAATGAAGATCGCAGAGCGCTTTGCAAATCAAAATACAGTATAAACTACAAGAATCAACAGCAGCTTAAATTGCACCAAGGCTAAACTAGTCTGGCCGGTAGGTTGCAAGAGAGAAGCTGAGTCCTGCTGCTTGAAAATGATGAAGGTTGCACTAGACTAAAGCGTTTTAAAAGCCTGATACTGTGTTTTCTGCTTCTTCAAACAACCACTGCTTTTTTCCCCCTGGCAGCCTCTGTCTTAATCCAGTTTATCACTTCAAGATGCGGCTGATGGTTCTCAGGGAGATTAGCATGCTCTGGATTGTTATTTTCAGCCCTGGTCAACATGGAAGGAGCCTTTGGTAGGGACACACTAGGTTAGCTAGAGGCCCTTGTCCATTCTATTATGAAACTGCTTTGGTCTTCAAGGCAATCTGCATAAATTACTCATAACTACACTATCATGTCTGACAGTCACTCCAACCTAATTAGGAATTTGCGAGGTGAAGGAAGAAAAGGAACATGCACTGAGAGAGTAAAATGGAAAGGCTAAGTAAAGATATTGATAAGTTCTATGGCAGCTACATTTGGAATGGATTGGATAAAGAGAAGGACTCCCCAAGAGCGTGTAAAAGTGGTACAACGTAGGCATAGGCAAACTGGCTTCAAAACCTCCCTTCGCTTTGAAGCCTAGGTCGAGTTGCGCTGCCTCTCTCAAGTTTGCTGTGTGAGACTAGACCATCGCTTTGAGGTCCTTGGGTTGTGTGTGTGTGTGTAGGGGAATGGTGTGATACAATCGAAAGAAGCCAATTCCATAACTCTTGTAACCAGAGCAACTTCCTCCACCGACTCTGGTTACAAAGCAGTCGCTTGGTTCACTGCCCCTTCCCCACCAGATCAGTACTGAGGTGTGGCATTGACTTATGGGCAGACCTACCAACTTAAAAAAACCACCTGCTCACATAAATGAAGACTGGAACACAAATAGGACAGTAGCTCAATGGTAGAGCATCTGCTTTGCATATAGGGGGTCCTTGGTTCAATCCCCAGCATCTCTTGGTAGGACTCAGAATTTCTCTTGCCTGAAATCCTGGAGAGATGCTGCTTAGACAATACTGATCTGGGTGGACCAATGGTCTGAGTCAGTATAAGGCAGCTTCCTGTGTTCCTGTTATACCGCTTAGTAGAGTTAACCTCAGAGATACCAATCCCAGACGTGACCGTTCTTCAGCCTACCAAGTACTTATTTGAGTCCCATTGAGTCCCATTCAACCAGCTGGTCTGTCAGTCCCACCATCTCTGTTGCTGGGGCCTTCAAACAAGGGTTGAATCACACAGAACTGAGAGCAGTCTTGTGAAGGTTCTGACACCACTCAAGATGTCAGCCTTGGGAAATCTTTAAAATATGAATGGGGTGGATGGAGACCTGTGACTCTCCAGACAGACTTCAGCTCCCAACAGACCCAGCCACAGACTTGTGGTCCAACCACATCTAGAGGACCATAGTTTCCTCATCTCTGCTTCAAAGCATAGTTTGGGCCAGAGGGTCACCAACAGTGCAATCCTGAGCAGGTTGACTCGGAAGTGGAGTTCACTCCCAAGGAAAAGGGTAACAGATTGTAGCTAAAGCCATTGCTGAGGAACATTCTCACCAGTCATCCCAATTCCACTCCTCCCCCATAACGTCAGCTTGTGATGACTTCATGCAATTGCCCTGTGAAAGATGATCATCCAAACTGTCTCTGTGTCATGAAACCCACATGGACAACCCACATCTTCCTGGGAGGAGGAGAAAGAGGTGGAGTCATATAAGGCCTTGGCACACACCATGATTGCTAGAATAGGTATGCGACCAGCTAGGTGAGTGTCAGAAGAAAGACTTTGCAAATGCAAATGTTTCGGAGTCATAGGAAACCCTAATCTGACGCTGTACTCTTGCCAGAGGGTGCCACCTACTGGGATGAAAAGGGAGGGCGTGCACATCTCCACCATAGATTTCCTGTAGTTCTGCATTCTGCACTTCATGTCTGCAGCATGGGACTGTCGTTCCAAGGAACATTTTGTATGGTCGAGACATTTCTATCCCATTCTTCATCAAGGATTTTCAAGGGGTTCATGACACATTTTAAAATACAAATAATATGCATTAAAAATTGATATCAATAAAACAAACAGATTCTCTAAAATTAAACAGAATATTGTAATGACCTAGCTACGTTTAACTCAGCATTTCATGGCTGGTTGTCCCCCCCCCATCCCTGTGGTTGTAAAGGGGGTTGCTGTGTTTATTTTGCAAGCATTCTGGCGCTAATTGAATTGTCGCTATCTGCATTTTGTTGCATTTCCTTTCCTTTGGACCTCCCCCAAGGTGTGCGTGCGCACCTATCTATCTACCATCTATCTATTTATCTACCTATTTATCTACCAAATCTCCTGTAACTGTGGATTACACTTCAGCCAATAGATGGATTCTAGTCCATGAAAGCTTGTCACAATAAAGCCTTTAAGGTGCCACAAGCCTCCTTATTGGTTTTGCTGCAACAGAATAACAGAATGCCCATTGGGAAATGACCTAGGACAGTCAACCACTGTCCAGGGGAAATGTTCACCCAAGTAACAGTGGCTTGACCTGGTGCCTCAAAACAGGAAAGGGAGCCAGGTGTGTCTCATGGAGAACACAGTTCCAAAATGTTGTGCCACTACCAAGAAAGACTCTTCATATGTACCCACCCAATGCACTTCAGATGGCGGTGTGACACTGAGCAAGGTCTTATCTGAGAATCACAACACATGGGTTGCTTATAGGCAAACATAGCCCTTTAAACTTTTGTGATAAGGATACATGACCACTTAACAGAAGGCAATGCAGATCAATGCAGAGTTACTAGTAATGAAGCCCCAGTGAACACAGTGGACTTTCATCCAAGTAAACACGCACAGGTTCAGGCTGCAAGCCTAGCAGTTTTCACTTTATTGCGTCCACAAATTTACAAGGAGATGGAGGGGAAAAAAACTTTTAACATCTGTAAATGATTACCGCCAGACACAAAGCAAGTCATTAGATCTGCAAAGTTCCATCCTATTCTAACTCTAAGGCAAACCCTCTCCAAAGGAACAAAACATCAAGGAAATAATTTTCACTGTGTTTTATCTGTCGTTGGATGACATAAAAGCCAGTGGTTTAGCCAGCTGAAAGCAGGAGAGACTGCATTTAACGCACTTCTCCTTGGAAAAGGGCATGACAATAAATTCTGGGGCTCATAACTTGACCCAGAGGAAAATTCTCGGAGTCAAACTCTCCCTTAGTTCAACCATCGAGGCGCTCAAAAGTACTCTGGGAACCTTCAAATGCCTTGTGCCTAAAGGCATCTCTTCCAGCCCCCCTCTCTTTTTGTAATGGCACAATATTTGATGAGAATCTAGAGCTTATAAGCTTCAGCACAGCTGAAATTCTATGACCAGATCCAGCAACAGATACTCTGTGCGCATTTGAAAACACTCTCTTGAAATAACCAGACCCACAGTCCCAGTATCTGACATTATGACTTCCTCTCCTCTGCATTACAAAATTTAATTTGATACAATTACCCAAGTTTTAATTTGGAAGAAAATGCGATGCTTCCGAGATAAAACTCCTTATCTCATTCACCTGTGCAGTCATTGTCTTTCACCATCCCTATCCACTGTTTTTATTCACTCACTTTGGCTTCCTTTTCTCTGTTCGTTCCTTCAAATGAATTATATCATCTTCAGCTAAATGCAAACCTGGGTATTAATATTTTAGGTTCTCCCTGACTGGCAGATCGAGACCCCAGAATGTTAAACCCAAATGACTGGTTTATAAAAGTACAGTAAAGAATCATGGGAATTAATGGAATTTCTAAGCTTTCTCCTTCCTTGAGACTATCATTGTGTAGACAGCAAGAACACTAGAGTTAAAAAAAAGTTTGAAAATTGACACCCCACCCCTTTCTGTAATCCCTCCCATTCTTCACCTTCTGCAAACATGGCTGTAAATTTATTAAGTCCCTCATTCTTCCTTTCCCCTTCCCACCATCTAATGTCATCTGTGTGCTTGCTTAAAGCACATTCAGTGAACATTGAAAGCACACGGATTCCCCCAAAGAATCATGGGAATTGTAGTTTGTTAAGGATGCTGAGAATTGCAGCTCCATGATAGGGGTAAGTACCATTCTCAGGTTTCTTTGGGGAAATCTATGTGTTTTCAATGTTTCTTAAATGGTCCTGGCATTGGGACACATGATGGATTCTGCAGGTATATTGCCCACTTCACTACCCAGCAGTCTTCCTCCCTGAGCTGGTCTCAGAGGCAGGGTTGAGAACTTGCATGTACACAACATGCAAACTGAAACACAGTCATCCTTCAAAGTTCGCATTTCTACGAATTTTGCAATACAGTTCTTCAGCCGAGTTCTGTGGACAAGAATGCATATATTATGTTGGAGTGTGTACATACTTGCATATATCAGTCGGGTAAATATTTTTAAAACTCATTGTGTTGTGTGAGAGCCAGTGTGGTGTAGTGGTTAAGAGCAGTAGTCATGTAATCTGGGAAACCGGGTTCGAGTCTCCGCTCCTCCACATGCAGCTGCTGGGTGACCTTGGGCCAGTCACACTTCTTTGAAGTCTCTCAGCCCCACTCACCTCACAGAGTGTTTGTTGTGGGGGAGGAAGGGAAAGGAGAATGTTAGCCGCTTTGAGACTCCTGAAGGGGAGTGAAAGGCGGGATATCAAATCCAAATCCAAACTTGTAAATGCATTCAAGCTAGCCTCAGAAACCCCTACCAGACCTTTGTGCTAAATGCTCAAAGGCTAGGGACTCTTCTTCTTCTTCTTGTGCAAAAATGCTTTGCAGAAATGTGTATTTTAGGCACAACTGTGTAGACTAGAAGAAATTTGCACCAAAATGCTGGTGAATTTTCACAAGGACCTTTTAAAAAATAAACTGCAAACCAATGTGGAAATGCTGGTTCAGAACCATGGTTTGTAGCTGAGCAGCTGAAGGAAGGAGGACAAGCCAGGTTTATCATTTCAACTGTGCCCACACTGACTAGTGAAAAGTTTGGAGCCTTTTTCTGCAGCCACCGGGTTTTAAGTGGGGTTTTAAGCTGTGGAGAGAAAGCTGCTCAAGGCTTTTCTGATCCTGCAAGGAACCCGTGGTCCAGTTTTCAAGAGGCTTTCAGAAGCATCCCTCAGGGTTCAGGGGACAAGTCGCAAGCTCTGATGCCTATGGATTCACATGGGTAAGGCCAGGGAGTTGACCAGCTTCTCATTTGTAAGACTTTGCACTGGCAGATTCGTAGTCTGGGGCCATGACGCCAACATATTGAAACTTGTGCAGAAAAATAAAATATCAAATATTTCCTTTACGCACTTGTTTTCCTCCTTTTCTTCTTAGGTTGCTATGCTATCCCGGGTGTCAGTTCTGTGGCCCCAAACATTTTGAACAGAATAGACTCCTCGCCCCCACCGTCCTCCCAGGAGCAGCACCAATAATTGCCTCCTGGCTCTCAGCACACCAGATTCTCCCAGTGTGTTTGTCCAGGGGATTTGAGACCCAATTCCTTTGGCCAGTGCGGCATTTCCAGATTTCTATTTACCATGAGATTTGGCTGCCAAATTGCAGGAAGCTGAGCTGCAGAGATCAAGGCGAGGGTAACGTAAGGCAGAGAACGAGCAGCAAATGCGTATGACTGGCTGCTTTTCCTTCTCTCAAAGCTTGTTCATGGTGGGAAACAAAATCGGAAAAGAAAGGGGGAAATTATATATATTTTTAAAGAACCCAGGAAAGGGTAGGAGGGAGTGGTTTGCGGTTCAGTAACTTCAGAGTTCTTTCTGCTTTGCAGAGCTTCACAAGTGACACTAGCGTGTGATTCGATTAGGGAAAGCACTTCACTTTCTACTGATTCCAAAAATCTATTTGGCTTTCATTTGAGATGATGATATAAATCCAGTTCAACAGCCGGCGAGAAGCAGAGGCTCTTCCTCCCTAGATCATTCCTGTAAATCCAAGATCTGTGCACTTTGCTTTCCTAAGATAGCTGACCCTGTGGAAGGGTGACCGGTTGACAGGGAAACATACATCAGAGGGCACTGGGATCCCCCAGCATCACAAGAAGAGTGGTAACTCAGCATCCATAAGGGCAGGAGAGGTATCCTTCTGTTGTGATACTTGCAGTTCTACGCAGGTAGGTGTGTCGGAGAGGACTGGAATGAGATAAAGTCACGTGAAAAAGAAGAAGAGTTGCAGCTCTCCTGTGTAGGCCAGGCCTGAAATATATTGGTACCTGAGATGGAAAATCCAAATGGTGCTCTCTACCAACTTCAGGAATTATACTGCTACACGGTGAAGGAGAATATATTTTCTTTGAATGGCTGCCCCTTTTCATAGTGCCTGTTTCACTCTGCCTAATGGTAGTCATGGTAATGGCCTGATTGTCTTCTTGACTCCACCCCTGAGATCATTCAACATAATGCTCAAATTATTATGCTCAAATCTGTTCTCCCCACCCTTTGACATCCCACTCAGCCACCCCCCATTTTGGTGAAACCGTGGGCTTCTGAAAACAGCAGCTAAGGGGGCTGTCAACAAATAGTATCCCACCCCCTTGTAATTTGACGACCGATTCAGTGGGCTTCTTTGGAAAACAGATGCCTTGAATAGAGAAGCTGAGGAAGTAGGCCAAGAAAGACATAGATGGCCTGGGCTCAGGAAGGCAATGTCTAGGACTCCCTCAGTTGATCCCCTTTGGGGCAAAACTTTCTGAAACCCAGCCAAACGGCATTCTCCTTCACAGAAAATGTCTCTTAAGATGACAAGGATCCAGCCTTGACTTCCAGGGAGACATGCCATCCTATCAGTAGCTTGATGTGCTGTAGCTGCTGCTGCAGGGTAACACTTCAGGCTGCAGGTACAAGATGGAAGGTTTAAACGCCTCCTTGCAAAGAGCAAATAAACCCCAGATGCCCTACAAAAACAACATGTCAGGGGGAAGGGTTTAATGCTGACTATTCACTTCAGAGCCAGCAGATCTAAGTAGCCATTTCATTACACACACATACACACTCCAAAGAAAAAAGCAGAATTTGGAGAAAATGAAGAATGTGGGGAAAAACATCCTCTTTTGTATAGGACCAGGTGAACAGAGGCATAGGACAGTGGAAAACTGTATGCATTGTCATAAAGGGACAATAGTACAGAGACCATAAAGTGACTTATATAACTGTGTGTAGAGAGCTGAACTCCATGCTTTGGGCAATAAGCAATCAGCACTAGTTACCTGTTCCCTTTTGAATCTGATGTGAAGAAATGGGCTGGAACAAAACCGCACAGAAATAAGATTGTGCTTTGATTGCAGTTGAAGAACCTTGTGGCCCAGATCTGGCAAGGGGAGTCCCCATGCACAGCTGATGAGCATTCGAACATCCTTCTGCACTGAATGCTCGTAATGGTCCCCGCTGGATTTAATGGATGAGTCTGATGAGGATGAGGTTGGCACCTCCATTTGGAGTCACTAGTGACATGCAATGAAACATGTCTCGAGCTAGATTAAGACCAATATCCTTGCCACTGTTTTGAGAAGAGGTATCTTATACCAGGGATAGGCAACCTTTTTATGTTGTGGGCCACATGCTGGCAGTGATTGGAGACCGAGTCAATGATGGACAGAGCCTTGGTCAAGCACTATTTTGTATTAACTCATCCTGAATAAAAAAACCTACCCTGCTTCATGAGAGGGGAAAGGTATAACGAAAATAAATAGAACAAATGCAAGCTCTTGCTGACTGCAGGATGCAGAGATCCCTACTGAGAAGAGGAAGGCTGGGAAATAATAAAAAAGGCTTTAAGAAATGTCATTTAGAAGAGGGGAATATGCCAATTTATAAGGGAACCAAGGAACATAAGAATCAAGTCAGACCAATGGTCCACATGGACTTATTTGGGACCTGAGTTGCTTAGGCTTTAAACCCTATTGTGAATTTGTCTGGAACTGAACTGGCAGCCACTACAGCTGTTTTGAGAAGGAGTTCTGTGTGATCTGATTGGAACTCCAGCCAGTAACCCGGCTGCTGTGCTTTGGACCAAAAAAGTTTCCGAGTCATCTTCAAGGGCAGTCCCACGGAGAGCACATTGCAGGAATCAAACCCTTACTCTAACTGAATGACATAGTAGTCTGTCAGTTAGCACAAGGAGTGCTAAGTAGTGTGAAGGTTGTATCCAAACCACACATTTAAGGCACATGGCTTCCCCCAAAGAATCCTGGGAACTGTAGGTTGCTAAGGGTGCTGGGAATTGCATCACTCTGAGGGCCAGAGTGCAGTTCCCAGTATGCTTTGGGAGGAAAGCCTTGCACGGTGTGGATGTGACCTTAGCACTACTTTGGATCCAATCCTTTGTGCTTCGTTCCGTGGTTGTGAGCACTGGAGAAAAGCTCAAGTTTCTCCACTTCGTGGCTAGTGTACTGCCCTTCATCTTCCACTTTTAAACACAAATAACCAGATCCCTGAACCGGAATTCTGTTGGACGCTGTCTAGACTCAAAGCTGGTTGCCTGGGACAATGGCGTAAACCAAGGCACTGTGATGAAAGGTCATGTTTTAGGCACTATCAACACAGCCCTATAGGTGCCAGCTCTGAACCAAGTTCAGTGGGGCTTACTCACACAGGTAAGTGCACTTCTCATTGCAGCCTATATACATCTGCATTTGACCTGGGAATGGAGTCTCATGTCCTGGGGAGGTGGGGAGGAGAAAACAACAACCCGGATCTGCAAGCTGTAAACAGAGGCCACAAATCCCTGTCAGTATGTTACCTAAATTATTTATTGTCCAGAGGGTACAATAACTATCAAAAATTCATCGGCAATAATGTTCTACAACCTCAAACTGACAGTTCTGCTATTTTGAGTGTGTGCAGCCTTCCTGGGGTGTCAGCTCTCAAAAGTTTGCTTCACAAAAAACACACACAAGGCATAAGCACGACGACATGGAGACTTGAGGCCCTGCTTTCGTGTAGGAAACGTGACACCAAACTACTGCTTGGAAGGGAGCGATTCATTTATTTACAGCCCTCCTGACTTATGGCGTTTCCATGTGACCACTTTATTTGGCATTCCTCCTCTGTAGGGAGATGAGAGGCTATCTTTAATTCTGACCTGTTTGCGAGGATGTTAGATGACGTTATGTCAAAGCAGGCATTACCAACACGATTTCCAGAACGTTTCCCCCTGTCACTTCCCTTAACACAAAAGACCCGTCTTTGGGGAGGTGGGTTTGTTGCTCAAGAGCTTCCTAATCAGCTATGATTGTAAACCTGAGTTTGGTAGTAGGAGACTGAATCCTGCCCCCCAAACAGTGGCAGTCTGGAAGTCCCCTGACGGTAAGGTTCTAACAATGACGGCTTATTGTATTTCACCAGGTCTGCCAAAATTTCAGAACTTCAGTAAACACTGCAAAGATGTCCAGCTTTGACCTGCAATGCAGTGTGCACACATGCAGGCAAATGGATGAGGCACACTCCAGTTGAGGGAGCACCCTAATGAGAAAACGCTCCATGCCTCACCTTTGTTGCACGTTGGGTTTTTATCCCCACCCTTCAGTTAAAGGAAGATCACTCTGGGTCTTCTCTCTTCACATATGCAGTATAATGCCTGAACAACAGCCATCTGCAGCTCCTCCAGAGCCATTAAGATTTAACACGTAATCTGACAATCAACGCCATTTTGCAAACACTTCATGGGCTGGCCTCATGAATGGAGGACTGAGTGGCAAAATCGACTGCAGCACTTCAGAGTATGGGTGAGAAGATGCTTAAAAAAATAAACATCTCCCTTCATTAAAAACGACAACAACTCAAGAACACAGCAGATAAAGGACTGAACTGGAGCTTTCCCCCCATAATGTGGAAGTTTCCAATTTGTAGGCTTTCTATTAATGCAGAAGGACATTAAAAAGAAGATCCCCTCTACTTATGTTTATTTGTTTAACGAGATTGTCGTGCCGATTAAATCAGCAAAACCTCTCTAAATGGTTTTACATAAAGCGATAAGAAATATTCAAATAAAAATCAAACCTGGGAAACAAGTTGATCAAAATGTAAGCAGTTTTAAAACAAGCATATGTCCTAAAAGTACATGTGGAAAAGTACATGTCTGGGTAGGCTTTGCCAAACAATTCTCTCTCTCTCTCTCTCTCTCTCTCTCTCTCTCTCTCTCTGGCATCGAGAACAATGCAGTTTCTAGGGCCCTGTCTAATATTAGTGGGCAGGGATTTCCAAAGTGTAGGTGATACCAAACTGAAGGTTTGATTCCTTGCAAGCATAGAATGAACATGACATGGCGCTTGTAAAAGGAACACCTGTATACTCCACCCAGGCAGAGGGCAGAGGGCCTTTGTGGTAGTGGTGCCCACCCTGTGGAAGGCCCTCCCGCCAAATGTTAAGGAGATGAGTAATTATATAACATTTAGGAAACATCTGAAGGCAGACCTGTATAGGGAAACTTTTGAAGGTTTAATGTTTTGCTATGTTTTTATATATGCTGGAAGCTGCCCAGATGGGTGGGGTACAAAAAATAAATTATTATTGCTATTTCTGCTGCCTCAGTCTGCTTTAGGTATAGACCAATGCCTTCTTCAGATAGTCATTGTGGACATGAGAAGGTAAAAATGTGCAGAAGGAAAGAGGTGCAGGCATTAGCCTCACCCTCAGTATTGTGGGGCTCAGCTCTTCTACTTGCAAGTTTTGCATGTTTAGTACATAGGTCTGAAGGGGGCCTTGTAAACAAATGTGCTTATAAGCATCTTTGTGATCATGTGCTAAGGATGCGTGGAACTGTCCATTTCAGTTCTCTCAAGTTCCCATTTCCCAGTGTTAAATCTTGTTCTCTGCATTTTTGCAGTGATTTTTGGTGTGTGTGGGTGTGTGTGTAGCGCATCTTCATCAAAACTTCCCTGCCTTTTAGTGAGAATTTATCTTAATAAAGACATTTTGTATGGCAATATACAGATTTTTGTAAAGACACTTTCGTTAATGCAATACACTTTTTGATTATTTTCCCCTATATATTTTATGCACAATTTCCTCTCCTAGACACACTTTTGCACACGTTATGCGGCTGGAAATATGCACTGCAAAATTCAGAGAAGTGTGAATTTCGTGGGATGGCTGTGTGTGGTTTTAGGCAGTGGGAGTTTGGCTGGTGCCCCTTTCAGTGTGAGCTGAATCAAATTTCTCCCCCACCAGGAACCTTGCTTTACCAGGATTCTCGACCACAAGGAGACTTGAAAACGCATTCAAGCTAACCTCAGAAAAAGCTACCAGACCTTTGTGCTAAATGCTAAAAGGCTAGGGACTGAATAGATACACTGGGTGTGTGTGTGTGCTTGATGCAATACAGACCAGCCTTTGCCAGCCTGGTCCCCTCTGGAGACTTTGGACTACAACTCTCATCAGCCAATGCCAGCTGTGGGCTGGGGCTGATGGGAGTTGTAGCCCAAAGCATCTAGAGGGCACCAGGTTGGCAAAGGCTGCTGTAGCCAAAGATGGAAAGGCAATAATCCGAGCCCAGCACTCTGTGTGACTACAGTAAGGCAAATCTGCCTGTGCCTACAGTTTGTTGCAGGAAATGCCCTTTACGAATTCATTGCATTCTTTCCGAGTGGCTGTTCGCACAACCGACACTTAAATCATTTTTGCCGTTTTCCACATTGGCACATCCCTTTATTCTAGAGCAGCGAAATAAATCAGCAGTTGATTAATCACCGAGAGCCAATGCTAATTGGGGAGGACAAATTTTAATTGGTGGATCTGTGAGTTAAGGGCACACTTGAATTTTGCTTCTGGGGCTTTATTATCAAGTGGGAATAAAAAAGCCTTTTCTTTTAGTAAGACACAAAACTGGTAGGTTTTGTTTATTTGTAAGTTAACACACCTCTTTTAGTATCTGTAAAGCTATTTGGCTTAAGGTTTTGGTAATATATGCAGATTTATTTTTTTCAGTTAACCGTCTGATTAATTAGTGAAGGTGGCAGTCCTATACACAAGTAGGAATAAGTCCCATTGAATATAGTGGGACTTATTTCTGAGCAGGCAGGCATAGGATGACACTGTATACATCTCCAGTTAGCTGACAGCCTCACTTTATTCTTAAATCAACACTAACATCCAACTCAGAAATGCTCTACCTTGAATTAAAGACATTTAATGACTGAAAACCCACCACTTCCCATCTAGAAACAGGGATGGAGAGCATGCAGGCAGGAACAGCATAAACAGCGTTTTTCTACATGGTCTGGGGCACATGCATGGTCTCCAAGGGATTTTGAAGGAAGTGTGCAAATGGTCAATGGCAGTTGGGTACTCAAGAAGAGCCTGCTGGATCAGACCAATGGCCCATCTTGTCTACCAGCCTCTTCTCACAGTGGCCCACCAGATGCCTGCAGGAAACTCATGAGCAGGATCCAACTCATGAGCAACCCCGCCTCTCCGTAGTCTCCAGCAACTGGTATTCAGAAGCATTTACTGCCTCCGACTTTGGAGGCAGAGCTTAGCTATCATGGCAGGTAGCCATTGGTAGCCTTATCCTCCATAACTTTGTCCAATCCTCTTTTAAAGCCGTCCAAGTTGGTGGCCATCACTACCTCCTGTGAAAGGAAGTTCCATAGTTTAACTGCACTGCATGAAAAGGTACATTCTTTTATCTGTGTAGTAGATTCTCCTTCTCCTCCTCCTCCTCCTCCTCCTCCCTTCACCCTAAGGTCCCTGGGTTACAAAAGCAATTTAAAATACTATGCACTGCATGAAAAGGTCCATTCATTTATCTGTGTAGTAGAGTCTTCTTCTTCTTTCTCCTCCTCCTCCTCCTCCTCCTCCTCCTCCTCCTCCTCCTTCTTCTTCTTCTTCTTCTTCTTCTTCTTCTCCTCCTCCTCCTCCTCCTCCTCCTCCTCCTCCTCCTCCTCCTCCTCCTTCTTCTTCTTCTTCTTCTTCTTCTTCTTCTTCTTCTTCTTTTTCTCCTCCTCCTCCTCCTCCTCCTCCTCCTCCTCCTCCTCCTCCTCCTCGTCTGTTCACCCTAAGGTCCCTGGGTGAGTTACAACAACAATTCAAAATACAACATGAAAAGCAATGGGAAATCTTACAATTAACAAATACAATCACAAAAAATAGGATGGTTCCTGAAAATATACATGTCAGGTATGAAAGGCCAGGATAAAGAGATATACAGTTGCCAGTCAATATACATATCCTCCACTGAGGGGCAATGCAAATTGCCCAGGTAGCGTACAAAATTGACTTAGAAGCTACACATATTAACTGGTCCGTGTACAAAAGGTATTCTGCAATCACATAGTTGGCTTATCCGTCTCTGTTCACATTCTCCATACTTTCATACCTCGTGAATCTTTGTGTGCTGAATCTTTGTTTGGATTCTGTTCTAAACTGATCAAGCTTAGACTTCTGTCCTCCAGATCTTGCCCTGCCTTTGTGCAGCGGATCAAGCACTCTCGGCTCAGGTTTTGATTCAGCCTGTGCGCTTGGACTCTGTGACAAGGCATCCCTTTGCTATTTCAGAAATTGCCCTCTCTCTTTCCACTCCCCCCCCCCGCCCAAGCAGCTTGAAGAATCGCTGAACTGCAGTTCAGGGTATCATCACTCAATCACGGCTGAACAGCTTTTGATCATTTCCAAAACAGACAGACTAGGGAGCACATTTGACCACAGGTGTGACATCACTGATAGGCAGCCAGGAGGTTTCGCGGGTGCAAAGCCCATCTGCCAACCGTGATGGCTAGTATGTCAGCACAGGATGTCTGCAGATATGAAATACATCACACAGCTGGGTGTAAATCAGCACTGATTGTGTGCAGCTGAGATAGGTCCTATGCATGGCACACAGCAGGAGTTCTTCATCAGGAAGAGATATTATGTGGCCCATCTAATGGCAAACTTTACAGGAGTGCAGGATGCATGACAGATGGTTCAGGTGGGAGTTGGCAAGTTCTGGGAAATATATGAAGGAGCAAGGGAGGGCTCAGGCAGTTAGGAAACAGCAACCAAAGGCACGTCCAGGTGGTATCGTGTTACGCTGCTGGTTTGTACCTTTAGGACAAAACCACAGAGATGGGGAGCCAGACCAACAACAACAAAAAGAAGGACAAAACAGCAGGATACTCTTGAAGTGTGCCACCTCCACTAACCCTATTAGCATCCAGTCTAGTAGGTATCAGATAGTAAGTATCGCCATAGGGATCTCCACATCCCTCTTACAGCTTGTGACAATGGAGCTGGAGAACATGCCACATCCCACCATTCCCATGTCCTCAAGCTAGATACATCCAGTTCAGGGGTGGGGAAACCTGGGGTCCTCCAAATGTTGTTGGACTTCAATTCCCTTAAACCTGAACAAGCATGGTCAATGGCCAAGCATGGTGGAAACCCAGTCCACCCATCCCTGATCTAAGTTATTCCTTCTTTACCATCAAATTTTCTACCCCACTTCAATATAGAATGATCAGTTATCACATAAATTATTTTGTTGCACCCTCCCTGCAGAGTACCTACCACCTGCCCTCATATTGCTGTAATTATTGCCCCCATATTGCACATAAGGAGCTGAGAGCATAGCAGCTTGCCGAAAGCTACCAAGTGAGTTGACGTCTTAGGCAATATTTGCACCACACTCTTTGCTCACACTCTTAGCTGCTCTGCCACCGAAGCACAGAGCAAGAGAGCAGTCAGGAGATGAATCGCTGGGAGTGGTAGTGGACATGGGTGGTGCTGTGGTCTAAATCACTGAGCCTCTTGGGCTTGCTGATTGGAAAGTTGGTGGTTCGAATCCCTGCAATGGAGTGAGCTCCCGTTGCTCGGTTCCAGCTCCTGCCAACCTAGCAGTTTGAAAGCACACCAGTGCAAGTAGATAAATAGGTACCTCTGTGGTGGGAAGGTAAATGGCATTTCCGTGTGCTCTGGCTTACATCATGGTGTTCCGTTTCACCAGAAGCTGTTTAGTCATCTGGCCACATGACCCAGAAAGCTGTCTGTGGACCAGCTCCCTGAAAGCAAGATGAGCACTGCAACCCCATAGTCACCTTTGACTGGACTTAACCGTCCAGGGGTCCTTCACCTTTACCTTTTTATTCAGGATGTCCAGGACCAGCCAACCACACCCACACAATACATTTAAAATACATGGCATCCCCACAGATTCCTCAGAAGGGTAGTTTTCCCCTCACAGAGCTACCATTCCCAGCATCCTTATAGTTCCCAGGATTCTTTGGGAAAAGTTGTGTGCTTTAAAACTGTGGTGTGGACATGACCACAGAGTAGGATTCAATCTACACCAGTTCTGTTCTGTTTTATTGTTTAAAGACAGATGGGGAGGAGGTTTTCTGAGGAAATGTGAGGACAGCTGCTGCATCAGTTCCCCAGCACCCTTCCAGACTGATTTTCCTAAAGGGAGTTGGGATTAGTGACAGGATGATAATTGGCAACAATTCCAGAATGAGCAGGTATTTCCCTTTGTGCGCAGAGGAGAGAGTGTATGTGGAGTTCATAGATGTTCTTCCCCCCCCCTGGACTTTTTCTCTCCTGTCTCTCTAGAGCTCATCCTGTTTTTGCATTGACACAAACCTATTAATTAGATTTGAGGGGCTAAAAAAAGAAAGCATTTAAAGTTACTGGGCTCTAATGCCAAACCGGCATTCTCATGTCATAATAAATCACGGCTAGAAAGATGTCACTTGACGGAGCTGTGTGAAATTCCCCGGGCAGATAAAGCCTTTTTCCCTATGAACGTTATTATAAATAAGAATCGCTCCCTCTGTTCCAGAAGGAATCCATTTGAGGGAAGAGCTTTTCAAAAGTTGCATTCAAAATAAAGTTCAAGCAATGCAGATTTCTCAAATAAACAATCAAAACATGCAGAGCAGACAATCCAGAGGGCAACCTTGGGCCATCTCTAAATGTCACTGAAGAGCATTAGGCCTAATGCCTGCACAGATACATCAGCCTGGCCTCTCTGCCACTTCCCCTCTGGTTCCTTGCTTTATTTCGGAAATGAATTACAGAGGTGGGTCAGACCAAAAAGGCCAGTTAGCCCAACTTGGGACTATGAGGCAGAACTATTCACCAGTCATTCAACCTGCGCAATCTAGATCTGGGATGTCCAACCAGTCGACTGCGATCGACCACTTGATCCCCAGGAGCTAGTGGTCAATCGTGGGAACTTCTGACCCCTCACTTTGTCCTTCATTCGTACATAATCAGAAAAACAGAAGACGGGGTTATCGCAGTGAGGTTTCTTGTTTCCTGAGTGATGGATCGGTGAGTGACTTTTCCCTCATATAAAAAGCTCCACAACTCTCACCAGGACCCCTAAAAAAAAGCTTAAAAACTGCAATCTGGGATCTGGGCCCTCCCCAAAGGTCAACAACTTTGATTTGCCCCCCCTTAAAAAAGCTCAACCACTTTGCCCCCCCCCAAAAAACGCGTAGATCACTGCCAGTTTTTTATTCTGGGAGTAGATTGCAGTCTCTTGGGAGTTGGACGTTGCTGATCTATATCACAGAATTTCACCAGCCAAAAAACAAGGCTATCAAATGAGGGGTACCTACTGAACAAAGAAGACTCAAGCAAGATAACTGAACCATGTGTTAAAACAGTGGAAGGTAAACTCTTGCTAGTCTCAACAAGCCACTACAAGCAGCTTACGTCTGACACATCATAGTCTTTCCAAAGACTACAATGCATGGAGAGAATGATGGTTTGAAAGTACCTCCAAGTCGAAATCTCCTGGCAAATTGAAAGCTAACTCATCAGAGACATGGCTTCTTTCCCTGGGTGTATAATATTCTTCCATGATTGTTCAGCCAACATGAAAGAGTTGTGCCATGGATACAGCTTCCCATTGGGACCAGCTCTTGGATCCTGAGTGTGAGCAAATTAGGGCAGTTTCTGGGAAATGGGGGGCAGATCCAAAATAAAAAGTGGGGGAGTGTGACTTTTTTAAAAAAACAACAACTGGAAGTATCAGGAAAATCAAGTACCAACTGAATTGGAATTGAGTGAGTGAATGAAGAATTAAAGAATGAATGCAAATTTAGCTTGTCCATATTCCTCTGGGATGATCAAAGCCAAACTGGGATGTGAACAATGGTAGTTCCTTGTCAATTACATTTCTTCCATGATGATCACCATTATCAACCAAAGGATCTGATAAATGTTGCAAGCTTGAAATACGTAGAGTAACTAACTGATCCAATACCCAATATTATCCAAATTTCATATCTTATCTCTAGGGTCTGATATATTGATATCAAAAGGTATTGGCTCAGGGTAGCTATAGAGCCATAGTTCTCAGTTTTCATGTACCTCTGTTTACATTCAGTTATGACCAACAGAAAGAAACACACACACACTGGCTTCTTTCCTGATTCCTCTCCAAAATCAAGAGTTTGTCATGGCATATATATAGTTCAGGGAAACATGAATTTTAGCAGCTCTGAGACAAAACCATTTGTGTGTGTGTGAACAAAACGTATCAGCAGAGACATCTGCAAATGGTTATTAAATATCACATGAGATTATAATTCAATTCCACCCTCACCAATAGGAATTTGTTTTTTGGTTTGTTTTTTGGTGAAGATAAATATAATGTAGAAACTAAACCACCCCTAAACTCTCTTTCGTACAACACTTACTGCCTGCCTTACAAACAAATTAATAATTATATGTAAACACACCTTTCAAGGTTATCCAACACCACTTAAAGATTTAACAGAGATGCCACAAAACATGTATGGCCTCTCCTGAAATATTAATACACCACCATCAATGTTTCATCAGTTTGCTATCATATATCACCCTTGACAAACTTCAATCATTTTCAACCAGTTCATGAAAAATAGATATGTTTTCTTGCACACCATACCAAGAATTTCTATACACTGCTACCTTAATTAATATCAATTATCCCACCCAAATAGAACGTTCTTTATGATTCCTAATCCAAAAGCATCCCTATGCTAGAAACATTTATAACAAATGTGGCTGGAATATGAATGTCAATTTGAAACATGTCAAATACTGAAAGATTAAATGGGCTCAGGATATTGGAGGAAACAGAAATCCCTGGGGAAAATATATCTGGGTCCCTTACATTCAGCGGTTAACAACTCCATTTTGTTGTCTGAAGAAAAAGAAAAGTCTGGAAAGGCCTTTGGGCCCAGTTCCGTTTACAAAGACAACAGGGGAGAGAAAAGCTCTTTAATGAAAAAGTAGTTTTGAACTGTAAGGTTTCTGCAGCTCATATGGCTAATTGGGGTTTAAGAGGCTTCCCTCCCTTTTAAAAAGAAGGATCCAAGGTATTTTAAACTCTCTCAGACTGCAGCCTTGGTGCAATTCCATATTATGTACCACTGCCAGACAGTGAGGGAGATGGAGGGAGGGAAAAACAAAGTGCCTTTTTACTTTTAATTGAGCCCTATAAATGTCAATCTTGTTTCTGAACTCTCTGAAATCCCTTCTTTTAGTGTG
This sequence comes from Podarcis liolepis, assembly GCF_965112155.1. Lineage (NCBI taxonomy): Eukaryota > Metazoa > Chordata > Lepidosauria > Squamata > Lacertidae > Podarcis > Podarcis liolepis. The sequence continues at coordinate 33,737,448 of NC_139556.1, forward strand.
GAACTCCCTCTGGTTCAGGATGGGAATTGACTTCTTGTCACGAATAAGGTAATTAGTTCCTTCTTATCAGCGAATATGGCATTTTTATCTTATTTTTGGCTTGTTGAGAAACAAATACTCTAGGCCAAATTAAGCAGGATGGCAAATGTGACAGCTGCTACTGGAGAGAAAGGGAAAAAAACCCACAAAATAGCCAGGCAGCTAGTTCTGGAACACCCAGTAGAGTTTACCTCCAGCATCTCATTGACTGTCTCCATTTGCAAAATGTGTACAGGTCACAAAATTCTGATCTCCTCCCCCTTCCCAGCCTGGGATTCCCCCCTGATTTGGTGATTCCAACCTTTGTTCTACTGGCAACATAGATAAGGGGCTTGTTCACACTTCCACTTGCCCCTAGAAAGCATGGTTCGGAGAGGTTTTCTGCTTGATCTGTGCTTTCTAGGCTGAGCAGTTTTGACCTTGCCCTGCTCTTTTCCCAGGGAAAACCTGCTCTTTAGCTCTAATCAGAGCAATCGTCAATCCAGAGAAAACCTGAATTGCCATTCACTCCGATTGAGCACTAAAGAGTGTCTTTCCCTGCGGGAAAGCAGTAAGAGAAGAGAAAATGTGGATAAGCTCCTGGTCTATTTATGTGGCAGAATGAAGTGGTAGAATCCTGAGATAGTTGAATGGACTGTGCCACTTTGGGATGCATGGGGGGGATTTAAAAAAACACACAAATCTAGCTATTTATATTGTAAAGGATCACTGCAATAAAGGGTACTGGCTCCATAACGGGGCACATGATTTGCACAGTTTCAGGGTGCTCCTGGATCCAGCTCTGAAGCTGCAGGTGCCTTTGGTGGCTGGGAACATCCTTTCACCAACTTCAGTTGGCAATGCAGTTATGGCTGTTCCTAGATCAGGATAGCTTGACTGCAGTTATCCATGCCTTGGTAGGATTACTACAATGCAATCTATATGGCGCTACACTTAGAGTTGGTCTGGTGCCAAATGCAGGACCTAGGTTGCTTGGGCGGGTGAGGAACTGCCAGCATATAACACACCACTTGTTGGATTGGCACTGGCTGACAATCCGCTACTGGGTCAAGTTCAAGGTGTTGGCGTGAATATACAAGGCCATATACAGCTTAGGACCAGGTTACTTGAGAGGCCACCTTATCCTTACACACCCAGGAGATGGCTGTGGTCTCTAGGAGAACTTCTTCTGCAAGTTCCAAAGATCTCAAAAGCTTGCTGCACTGTAACTCAGAGAGCAGGGCTTTCGATACGGCTACCCCATTCTGTAGAATAGCATCTGTGTGGAGATACGACTGGTGCCCGCTCTCTGCACTTTCCAGAAACAACCAAATATATTTTTGTTCTGATGGGCTTTCACCAGCTTGATGAATGGGCCTTTGGCATCTTGTAGGGTTTCCATTTTGTTTTGAAATGTATTTGTGGTTGGTTTGTGTCCCATACACCTGGCCTACCTGGTGGTAAGTCAGTATGTCGATTCCCTAGTCCAGGGTCAATCTATGTTGCCCAAAGTGTAGTCCCACAGAGATCCCGGTGCACCCAAGCTGAGCTCCATCAACGTGGGCCATTGAGCAGACACAACACCTTAGCTCTGCTTCCCTTTTGTACTTTGCCTGCTGATTGCAGCATACGGGCTTGAAGAGGCTTGAAAAGTTCTGTAAACATTGCTCAATCTTGTTCAGATTTATTTTTCTCCCTGTTATAACCAAAGGAACCAGGTGATCTTACTCAAAGTTGCTAGTACCCATAATTTAACGTACTATTCCCTTCAATGGTGAAGTCCCTATCTGTATGCAACAACTGGACAATTAAACGGTTAGAATTAAAACCATATAAAATCTGTTTAAAATGCTTCCCAATGGTATTTCTAGATATTTATTGGAATGGATATCTCAATAATCTCCTCTTATTCTGGAACATAATTCTTTGGGTGATTGCCACACAAATAAGTAGCAATTTCTTATATTTTGAATATATATTTTTGTGTGGCAAAGCCACTTATCCCCTTAATCCTTCTCTATGGCTCCTGAGCCAGTAGTTTAAGAAATCTCTAATTTGAAAATATTGATCTAAATTGAGCTGTATATTCCTCAAACCTCACCTCATTTGATCAAGGGTCTTTACTTGATTGTTAGTAATCCAATCAGTGAATTTCTCGATTCCTGCTTCCTGCCAGTTAGAAAATTGACTTATGGTGCCAATTTTAAAAAAGTAAACTGTGGATGAAACAAGACTGGGGCAATAAAATCAGTTGGTTCACACAAATTTGTCCCATATTTTCTAGAAAATATACAGCTAGACCCGTTATCTAATATTCTGTTTCCATCCATAGCAATGCAGTTGGTGGAATCCTCACAAAGCATTGTTCCGGTTCTCTTATATAATCTTGACTCATCTCATGATACCATATGGCAACGAGGAAGAAATTAATTTAGTTTGCATAGGAAGCTACCAAAGTCACACTTCCCAAACTAATACATAACGTACCTTCAAAATTCATAATGTTATGGTGTCGTTCTCTAACCAAGTAATGCACAAGGAAATGTGCATATTGGTGTAACCTGCACAGAAAAGAGCATATATTAGCAAAATATTGTAAAATAAAATGCCTTCTTTTAGTGGAAGGTTGTATGCAAAAATGTGTAAACTAGTGGAAACTGTATAGAGAAGTGTATGTGTTCCTGAAAATGTATATCACTTTCCATGAGTTCTTTTTAAAAAGTTTGCAGAAGTATGTGGAAATGTAGCAAACTGAATTTAAGATTGGGAGAGTGAAAAACAGAGACAAACCAGAATTGGCAGATTTTCCATTGCTATTCACGACAGTTTTACCTGTCTCAGGAGGAACAGCCAATGCCCCCTTTAGGCCTTCCTTAATCCAAAATAAGTGCTGATTTTGACCTTTAAAGCCTTAAATGGCTCAGGACCACAATACCTCAAGGACTGCCTCTCCCCATATGGGCTGACGTGGACTCTGAAATCAAATCAGCATCTGAGGCCCTTCTTTATGTTCCTCCTTAATGAGAAGTTTGGAGGGTGGCAACGTTTTCCGTCATGGCACCCTAGTTGTGGAATGCTTTCCCCAGGGAGACTCACCTGGTGCCTTCATTACATCTCTTTAGTTGCCAGGGAAAAACATTAAAGGTTACAAGGCCTTAACTTTGACTTTGGCTGATTCACATTCTATATCTTTCTAAAAAAAAATTGGGGGGGGGGGTTATCGGTTTTGTTTTGTTCGTGTTTTTGTTTGGTCCGTCCTTTTGTTGTGTTCACGTTTTTTGTTCATGTTTCTGTTCTCATTTTGTATTTTTGTCTTGTGAACCACCCTGTTATCTCTGGAGGAAAGGCAGTATACACATTTAAAAAACAAAACAAAAGAAATTTTTTGTTCCTTAGCATGCTCCCTGACTTCCAGTAAAATAATAAGAACTTCTCAACCATGGTCATAGTGAAAACGGTTGTTGCAGCTGATCTACTATGCCAGCAAGCGTTGTCAGTGCAGTGGTGCAAATTACATTTGGGTCCGTTGCCTTCCACCATCCCTGCCTGGGGCCTCTGCAGAAGCTAGCCAATTCTCCTCAGCCCTGATATGTTATATCCATGCTATTATATTCCAACAGACCTCCTAGGAGGAAAGCAATATAACTGAGCTTATTTAGTTGTGGGTTTTTTACACTGGGAGCCTCACTAGCCTCCACAAGGAATTAAGTTGAGAAACTAAACTCATTTTCATTTGTAACCAGACAAAATTGGAAGCCCGTTCTCCAGGGTGATGAAATAAGTACATTAACCCTCCCCGCCATTCACCCCCAAGTCGTACCATTTAATGTGAAATCTACGTTGGGCCTCTGTCTGCGGACTTTCTCCATCCCGCTCCCTCTGGTCCTTTGGCTAGCGTTGTTGATCACATACTCTACGCAATGCATATACACCACTGAATTGCATCCAGCCTCTTACACAGAAGAGGAAGCTGGTGCCCAGAGTAATGAAGTTATTGCCTTTTGTGTGGTTAATTTGCCTTCCGTTGTAATGAATGCTGAATAGGGTAGCTCATCAGTAATTAAGCTTTCTATTATTTTGTTAGCAAAAGTGTTTGGAGAAGAAATCGAGCAATTTAAATTAATATTGAGGTTTTAAAAGAAAAGAAAACCCTGTGATAAGGGAGAGAGAGAAAAAACCCACATTTCTGGTTGCTGCATTCTTTGGTAAACAGTGAGCAAGAAAATATTTCCTTATTCTTCAGCTAGGAGAAGAAATAAATTTGTTCCGTTTGCAGTCTGATGTACACCAACATAGGTGACCGTCAAGAATAAACAGTAACACAGAGTCAGGCACAGAGTTATGGATTTAAAATTGGCCATAACTTTATTGAATAAGGCTAAGCTATAACTCAGGGCTTGCCAACCAAGTGCCCACAGGTTCCAGTGTACCCATGGGTACTCCTGGGCCATGCTTCCTGCTCTGAGCTTTGTGCTATGCCACAATTCCCTTCCAGATCCACCTCTGGGAGGAGGTTGTCCTTAAATGCCATCTAAACCCTTTGAATTGTGTCCAGAAACAGACAAACAGTGTAGCTGTTTAAAGAACTGGCGAGGTGTGTTCCTTTCAGCTGTGTCCACCTAGCAACTTAAACTGAAGTTTCTGATAAACCTGCAAAGGGAGCCCCACATACAACATGTTGCAGTAGTCAAGCCTAGAGGTAACCAGACACCGCAGAGCAGTCTTTGCCTATGAAATGATGCCACTTGGGTCTCTAGTGACATAGCTGAATTAACCAGAACCTTCAGACTGCAAACGTATTTCAGGAGGTGCACACTTATATCCATAGCAGGTTGAATGTCACTTCTTCAGTGAGACCAACCACACTCCAACAGGAGATCTGTGTTGCTTGCATTGAGCTGACATTTGTTGGCGCTCCTCCATTACTGATCCCAGACACTGAATAATCAGACATGATATATAGGCCCTATTGGCAAGTCAGTCATTAGCTTTGCCTCATTTATGAACTTGACTCTACTCCTCCTGAACCACTGGTGAGTTTGTGGTGCTCACAAGATAACATAGTTTTCTCCACGGTACCAGCTTCAATAGAGTTTTGAATAGGGGTGCTATCAAAACATGAGTGTGACCCAAGCGCACTCTGCAGCTCATACCAGTCTGACTGACGCCTGAGTCATGTAGCGAGGATCTGGTATGGAAGCAGTGCCGGTAGAAAACATGGAGTAGCAAGCTTCAGATAACCGAGAGATGGAGATGAGTCTTGGAATAAGAGGGGGACATGGCAGAGGTGCATAAGATTTATGCATGGTGTAGATATGGAAAAGATCTCCCTTCCTCACAACTCCAGAACTCAAGGCAATCCAAAGAAGCTAAATGTTGGACGATTCAGAAAAACCAAAGGAAGTTCTTCTTCCCACAGTGCGTAGTTCAGGTATGGAATTCACTCCAACCCAAAGTAGAGATGGCAGCCAACTTAGATGGCTTTGAAGGAGTATTAGACAGATTCATGAGTTGAAGATAGTCAATGACTATTAGCCATGATGCCCAAAACTGGGAATCACAGTGGGGAGAGCTCTGTTGTGCTCAGGTCCTGACTTAAGGCTTCCTGTAAGTTGGCCACTGGGAGAACAGGATACTGGAGTAGATGGGCCTTTTATGTAGCCTGCTGCTTGCCCTTCAATGGCTTGATCCCCTGGTTCTTGTTTGAGTTCTTTACCACAGTGTGGAAAATGCAAAACTCTTTCTTTCCCCTCTAGCTGGCTGGTAAAAAAGGGGGGGAAATCCACATGGCCTTTGTTCTCTTCCATCAGAAAACAAAAATAAAGCATCCACTATTGATCTGAGTACTACTCAGGGAAATGGAAAAAGTATTCCATTCCCTTTTTGTGTTTATTATTTTGCTAAAGGGGGACATGAGGGTGCTCCTTTCCTTGATTAACTGTCAACGTATCTGCAGCAAACAGCCATCAATATTCCTCTTACCAGGAGATCTGAATTCTGCAAAGCAGTGTTATCACCATCAAGTAAGCCCAAATTTCCAGATTAAATTATTGCATGGTTTTCCACAAATAGCTATATATTATAATATCCTGAATGAGGCCTGACTCCCTTTCTCTGTCTACCATCTGAGGCCCAAGTAAGTTCATTACCTAAGAGCATTTCAAGTTCACAAGCAAAACTTGCCCACTTCTTAGAAATTTTAATGCTTCTCTCCATTTCTCTTGATTCAGGGCTCTCCCGGTTTATTGAATTTTCAGCATTTATGAACTGACCAGTAACAAAAATTCTCTAGGAGAATATTTATTTTTCTTTTTTTAAAAAAAATCAATAAAATACAAAAATACAACATGAGGGCAAAATCTAAAGTAGAATAAAACCAGCTGCAGATTAAAACAAGAATAGAAGAATGAGTACAACAGGTCTAAAAAGTGTTAAAAAGCTATTTAAGAATGAAAAGCCTAGGGATTTTAAAAAAAAGGTCTAGCTTTTATTTTTGCAAGAAACACTGGCTCTACTTTTCATTCTAACTCCTCAGGTACTGCAAGGGTTAAGACAAGCCTATCCTGTTTCCTTGTTACTTTGTCACAGATCTAATGGCCATCGATAATAGTTGAATAAGAATTGATGGAGAGATAGATTTAATTAACCCTGGTGTCAGCAGCCGGCATTGCCGCCTGTTTGTCTGTTAATGGAGAGATGCGGAAAAAAGTCCTCCTGAGCTTTGCAACGGCTCAGCCGGAGGCGAATCAAAAACAGTTCTCTTCATCAGCATCGCCTCCCTGGTACACCCGGGTACCACTGTGTACAAACCGCCAACCTCCCCCCCCCCAAGGTACAAAGCAATCACCTAACTGCTTGCAATCACATGCCGCTCTTTGCGCCGTCTGAAAACTAGCTGGGGGGAAAGGAAAAGGAAAAGAAAACAGACCGCGGCGGCACCTTGGAGGCTGAGTGTTAGCAAAATGACAGGGAAAATGAAGGCAGCTGCCAGATGCAGAGAAGAAGCCTGGGGAAGGTGGCAGAATGGGTCAACGTGAAGAAACTGGATGTGGAGGGGGGGGATTTCTTTATTTTTATTTTAGTTTTTTGCTCATAATACCTATGCCTGTCATGAAGACTAAAGGCCTGCATATATACACACACACACACACACACACACACACACACACACACACACTCTACATGAAAGTGATATTTGTGTAGAGAAATCGACTCACACAGAGCAACCCAGAGTATTCTGAAGAACCCGTCCATTTGGGACTCTCACTTTGACTTCATTCTGAACACATGGAGGCAGGCAGGGTGGCTTAACAATCTGCTTAATTGCAGTTGGATAATGAGTCTGGTTTTATTTTTCATCTTACTGGCTTGTGCCTGTTTCCCATCCCTTTTGAGAACTCAGAAGTAAGGCAAAATGATTCAGCAGGAAGGGGCAGAGCTCAGCGGAAGAGTCCCTGAATTGCGCTTCTCCTGCCAGCCCTTCTTATGCTTAGCAAGCCAAAGGCAATGTAGAACACAACCAAAATGACTTCTTGGCCCTTTGTGGGCTGCATCTTAGCACAACTATAGAGTGGATGCCGTTTGTGGATGTGAAGGATTGTGGTTGGCCCAAGATATTTTGCTGCCTGAGGCAGAGCAGTAAATGCCCCCACTCTAGCAAGGTGCATAATACCCAAAGCTAGTCAGTATGTTTTGGCACCTGAGCAGAAAACCCCGCAAGTGCCTCCCTATCAGTAAATGTACTTTCACGACACCCAAGGCACCCACCCCTCTCTGCCTAATGGTAGGGCTGGCCCTGTAAAGGATTGCCAGTCTCAGCTTGGCCAATAGCAGCTGCACAGCTACAGCTTTCTTCAGCTGGCTGGTTAGCTGAGGAAATACTAGGCTTTCCCGGGGGAACAAAAATAAACCGGAACATTTCTGCTATGGAAAGTTACAGGACATGCACTGGTTGGAAATGAAGTAGTATGACCACCCCAAATCTTTTGCAGACACCAACAGCATCGGAAGCAAGATCGTGTGCGACTGCTCCAAAAGCATCATGAAAGCACAATAGAAAGGACACCTGGAGGAGCTCTGTGCTCCAGGGCAACAGAAGAAACAGAGGCACTATGGAAGGGCCCTGAGGGACTGCAGAGGAAAAGGAGGTCCTCTGTATATAGCCTTTGAAATCCTGCTTATATTGGGGCCTCCCCAAAACAGAGCATTTTCAGAAGGGGCCTCCTTATGCTCAAAAGAGTTTAGTGGAACACCATGTCCAAGCTGTGCTCTCTTGCCAAAGTGGAATATGGTTCTAATGAGTTAACACAAGATATCCTTAGTGCTGCTACAAGCCCTGTTTTAAATTTAATAAGACAGGTGCGAACAGGCTTACACAGGAATGGAAATGTGCAATGCCTAATAGATCGTGAGCCCCCTGCCTGCTCAGTTCTTATGGAGTAATAATAATCACTCCTCCTGATCAAGAAAGGAGATCTGGAGATTCAGTGGCAGGAGAATAACCACAGAAGAACACAACGCAGGACTATCATGGTGGGGACAAACCGACACCATCCAGTCCTTCTTCACACCTCATCTTCTTTTCATTTGCAGCTGTGATTGGTTTTCTTGTTTAAACACATGCCCCATTCTTTTGTCCTTGACCAGAGTGATGGATTCCCTGCCACTCAAGGTAGTTCTGCCTGGCATGCAAGTTCAGATCTGTCCTCTGCATTGTTAGCTGCAGTGGGAAGAATGGATGTCCCCGTGTACATTTTTGTCACTTATAAAGATGGGTAGATTTCCTTCACCTTCATTACAGAAAGAGCAGTGGGAAAGAGGATCGTGAAAGGCCTACAGGACTTGCACCAAAGCTTGTGATCTCTGAACAGTGCTTATGTTTGCATTGTGGAAGCCAAGTTCAGGTCCACAAGAACTGGGGGCCATTTTCACTTACATTCAAAGGTCATATTGATACAAATACCGTATTGGCCCGAAAATAAGCCACACTTTTTTTTCCAAATTCCAACAGTGAAAAATTAAAGTGTGGCTTAAATTCTTGACCTTATGCTGCCGGCAAAGTGGTGTGGCTCCCCCTCAGAGAGCAGCCCAGGAGCATGGGGCAATGGCAAGCAGCCCACCAGCCATTCCCAAGCCTCCTCCGAACTGCCTAAGGAAGGGGGAAGGGGGGAGGCCACTGGCAAAGCGGGGCGGCGCGGCTCTCCACCCCCCAGGAACCAGCCTGGGTATTGTCTCCCCCCCCCTTCAATTTTAAAGGTGTGGCTTATTTGCGGGTGTGATTTATATTTGGACCAATATGGTAATATCTTACTTGAAACGGGCAAACACTTCCACATAATTTTAGAGCCCCCCCTTCTTTTAGTTCATTAAATTGCTTCCATACAGTTACATGAAAAAACACCCTTTCAGCTCAGGGCACTTTCACACTGTCACTATTTTGGGGTAGGATGCAATCACCCACCAGCAAATTAAGGTGGCATCATTATAGTTGATTAGTAAACATTGAGCAAAACCCCTACTTTCCTCCAAAATCAGACTTTTTGCAGTAAGGAAAGTGAGGGGAAAGTGCAATGGAAAGTGTGGGGTAATGCTTGCTGTGGCATAAAGTCATCTAACTGCCCTGCAAGCAAACCCAGACGAATGCTCATTAAATAGCTAATGTCATCTAAACTCTTTGCAAGCAGATCAGGATGAATGCATAATAAAGAGGTCAACTGGAAGCAATTTAAGTCTTTAGTACAAGGGATAAAATGTATCCACACCAAATGCTGTTAAAAATACACTGGTGATTTTTTTTGTATTGATTTCCCCCTCTTCGTTCTGTTTTTTCTTTCTTTCTTAACAGCAGATGTATAAAGTAAGCACTTGAACAACTTAACCTAAGAACCTAAGAACAAAGAGAGAAGAAGAAGAAAGAATACACAGGGCAAAGGGAGTAAAGGGAAGAATTTCGGGCATCCTACTTTTTAGTGTTAGATCAGCGTAAGAAGAGTGAGAGCAGGGATGAGCATGCTAGCTCCACTGCCCTATCACCAGCCTGCCATCATTCACAAGCTGTAGAGTGGCTGTCTGCAGAAGGGAGATTGATCTGCTTGTATAGGTGTAAAACCCCGGGAACTCAAGGTTCCACATTGCAAGAGCTTCTAGAAGTTGTCCTGCAGCTTGTAGATAGCAATGTGGAGAGTGACCAAAGGGGCACTAATAGTCTTATTTTCCATGAATCCTCTTTTGAAGCTTTCCAATCTGGTTGCCATATTTGTCTCTTGTGGGAAGCATTTCCGGAGTTTAATTATGACCTGTGTGAATTTTCTTTTGTCTGTGCTGAATTGTCCAACATTCAGCTTCATTGAACATCCAGTTCTAGTGTTGAGAGAGGGTGAAAAATGTTTTACTATCCACTGTCTCTACCCCACGCATCATTTTACAGTGCTACCTCAGGTTACATACGCTTCAGGTTACATACGCTTCAGGTTTCAGACTCCGCTAACGCAGAAATATTGCTTCAGGTTAAGAACTTTGCTTCAGGATGAGAACAGAAATCGTGCTCTGGTGGCACAGTGGCAATGGGAGGCCCCATTAGCTAAAGTGGTGCTTCAGGTTAAGAACAGTTTCAGTTTAAGTACGGACCTCCGGAACGAATTAAGTACTTAACCCGAGGTACCACTGTATACACTTTTGTGTCTCTTCCTACTTGACTTTTCTCTAAACAAAAAAGCCCCCAAATTTTGTAACCTTTCACCCAGTGCTGTTTTTCTAGAAAAAGAGGTGCGAGAACTCACTATCAACACCTCCCTCTTGCACTTAGAATGGCAATGGCCCCCACCTGAGAGGTGCCAGAACCGAAGTTCTGGTGAGTTCCCCTTGAAAAAAAGCCCTGCTTTCACCAAAGAGGTGTTACTTCACCCCCATTATCATTTTGGCTGCCCTTTCCTGAACCTTCTGAGGCAACCAGAACTATACACAGTGTTCCAAGTGTGACTACGCCAAATATTTGTATAATGTCATTATTATATTGGAACTAGAAGTAGATAAACCACCCAAAGTTGAAACGTTTACTAGATAATATGTTCCAAATGGCTAAATTTAGCAGTGGGGGTTGGGGGGAAGAGGACAGATATGACATATGTTCTGTGATCAGACATATTTTGACAATTCTGCTGAAAGGGCTGACAGAGTTATGAGCCAGGAGGAGGAATAACACAGACAGGGGAGTGTCATCTCCCCTCTGCCTCGATTTAGGCTGTTCTGCTAACAATGAGAGTCACTGCCCAGTTCTGGGAAACATCCTCTCGTTGGCGTCTCCAAGGTAATGCAGAGCTTCCTGATGCAGCAATATACCTGCCAACAGCAATGACCAAAAGCAGATGAGGCCGATTAGCGGCATCCGCCAGAAATGCCAGCCCTGTGAATCGCAGAAAGGGGAAGAGGGTAAATGTTCAGACCACTCACTCCTCACCCAAAGATATGGTGACCCCCCCCCACATCCTCCACACCTTGTACCTTGTTTCTCTCACTCAGCACAATAAGGAGCCTGAGGTCATTCCGTACTGTTTCCAGTGAAAGCCGCAGCTAACATTTCCCACTGATTTCACTGGGACCCGTTCTCTCTGAACCAAAGCAATTATATTCACTGAAAGTGTTGAGCTGTCTAGAAATTGTCTCCTGCCCAACCAGAAGAAGGCCCTTTTGGGCACATTATGAGGTGCCTTCTTTTAAATTATTGGTTCACGTGTTCTGGGGTTGGGTTGGGAAACTTCTGACTCATGAGTAGCCCAGCATAAGTTTGGTTTGGTCCCTGAGGCCATTTCCCCAAATCCATGCCCAATTGTCCCACACCTGATGTCATATGGGATATCTTCACAGGTGGGGCAGGTAGAGATGCTGTAGATCCCTGCATAAAGCAAGGTTGAAATTACCACTCATCAGCTGGTGGGCAGGGACTTCAAGCCTGTTGCATTGGTTGGAACTGTAGGGGTAACCCACTTTCCAAACATTGTGACATCAGGTGTTGGGTTGGTGGGTTGACCTTCTCAGCATTCAAAACTGGCCAGCAGGGTTGGGTAAAAAATGAGGATCTGACCTGCTGGGCTAAAAAGGTCCCCACCCCTGTTCTAAGGTTTGAACCATGGCACTGAAAGCAGGTCCCATTGCTGAGGAAACCTGGACCAACTGAAGCCCAGACCATCTTGATCACTGTTAACTACTATTTAGTATTTTGAGCTAGCAGTGCCAGGCACTGTATGGTATAAAGAAGCAATATTCAGCTAAGGTTTACTCAGACTACATCCATTGGCATTAATTAGTTAGGCTCATTGCTTTCAGCCAGTCTACCACCCAAATACCACCCAAAGACAAGGCTGAAGAGATGTGTTTTCAGGATGTGATGGAAGCTAGGCACTTCTGTGTGGAGTATATTCTGCAACATTAAGGACTGCCACAGACAAATCTACCTCCCAGGCCGCCATGACCTGTACTTCTGAGGGTGGTGGAGCTACGAAGAGACCCTCTACCAATCTTAACACCTACAAGCATGTGCAGGGATGCAGATAGTTTTTCAAATATTTGTTTTCCCTCTCCCATTTAGTAGGTATGTATATAAGGAGGCAGCAATTTCTACCCTATCCTGGGTTCAATGCCATTAGTGCTGTTTCCCTTTCCCTACAGTTTGGCCTCTCCTGAAACAAACATTGTTCGTTTCACCATCAGCTATGGCTGAAACTTACACAATTAATCACATGGTTAATTTCAGTGGAAAGGAAATGCCGAGAAAGATTGAAAACAGTATAATGAAATTATTTACATTAACATTTGTGAACCGAAACACCAACAATAGTGAATACTGCTTGTGTTAGCTTGTGTCATTTCTGTTCCTGACCTTGGGTAAACATGTCGTTGGTCTGGATTTCTAGTTCTGTTTCTGCTTCTGTCTAGAGGTTGGTGAGGCTGAGAGACAGCGACTGGCCCAAGGTCATGCAGTGAGCTTGAGAGTTGAGTGGGGATTGGATCCTGGGTCTCTCCAGTCCTCACCTGACACTCTAACCACTGCACCATACTGGCACCCGGCCTTTTGAGTGAAGAACAGTGTGACAATATTTGTGGGCGAAGACAGAAAAGGGCACTGAGGCTGGCTGAGGGGACTGACACAGGAAAAGGCAAGACAAGGAGTGGACGAATCAGAGGTTGCCATGGGAGCAGGGAGAGCAGACAATGGCTTCTTCAAGGAAAGCTTTTCCTCACCAGCCAGAACATCAGGTGCCTACTGTGGCCATAGCAACACATTTGATATGTGTCATCGGAGTAACCTGGCTGTATTCACTGGACCAATTTTTTTTAAAAAAAATAGCATCGAAGTTCCCAGAAGTAATATCTAACATCGTTGTTGTTTATTAAAAAAAAAAATCATTTCTAAAAAAATCTACCAGATGGATGCAAACACATTTTCGAGGTAGAAAGTCATCTTAACCTCCACAGAACGTACTTTTTTTAAAAAAGGTCACTTAATCTCACAGCTTCATGAAGCTGACAGAGAAGTTAAAGGGGCACCACAACTCCTACCTGGACCAGTAGTGATGATTCCTTAGGAGCGCCTACATTTCCATCCAGCGCATCACCATTGCAATCCAATGACCCCATGACCTCCAACATTTCTCTGATGAAAATAGGGACGTCCTATTCCATAACAACAACAACAACAATTTTATTTATAAACCATCCATCTGACTGGGTTGCCCCAGCCACTCTGTGTGGCTTCCAATATATATAAAAGCATAATAAAACATTAATAATTTTAAAAAAAACCTTCCCTTTTTTGTTGAATGTATTTGGGTTTTCATGGAGTCAGGCTGGCAGCTCCAAGTCAAAATGACTTTATGTTTGTGCTCAGTTTTTAGCACAATAAAAGTGCACAGGTTCCCAGGTGAGTTTACAGCCAAGTATGATGTAACTTCGATTGATTTCATTTGCAAGTTTCTGTATGTCACTATTGGCTCCCTCCCCTTTCCCTATTCGTTTCCCAAATAAACTTCCTTGCTCTGCAACTCCAGATTCATGTTGAAAATCCTGCACTTCCAATGCATCCTGTTGCCATTTCCCATAAGCCAACATCGCTGTTGAAAACATGTCAATCAGCACTGCATGGCTCATAAAAAGGAAAATCCTAGTTGAAACAGGACATGACTTCACTGATCTATACCTCGTGAGTAGCCAGGCCAGGACATCTGTGCAGACAGCTTGGGGAGGAAGCCGAAAGGATGAGTCAAGCAGAATCAGAGTCTGGACAGGGTTTCCCAAGAGTAATGATAGAGATGACGTGTGGATTGAAGGGAAACTGGAGATTGAACTGTCCCAAATCAAAACGCCACACCCCAATGTGAGTTAAACATGGAGTCCAGCTTTGGGTCTGGGCTAAATATTGCTTTGCATAGGGGCTTACCCATCACCTGCTACTCCTCCCTCCCTGCCTCACCTCACCTTACCTGATGGCAAGATAGAGTGGTAGTGGGATCAAGGCCCTTCTTCCAGCAACTGGATTGCTGCAACAACAGTGTACCTGTTGTAAGGAACTCTGGAAAGTGTAGCTTTCCAAGTCTCCTGATATTGCAATAGGGATTCAGAGGCCCTGCGAAGCCACATCTCCTCCCAGGTTATGAATGGCCTGGAGAGAGTGGATAGAGGAAACTCTCCCCCCTCCCCCATTCATAACAGTAGAAATCATGGACATTGAATGAAACGGAATGTTGGAAGACGCAGGCTAGATGCAAGAAACGGTTTCTTCATACAGTTCATAAAACTATGGAACTCACTCCTTTGGGATGGCTTTAAAAAGAAATACGTGGAGAGCGAGGCGATCAGTGGCTACTAGCAATGGTGGTTCTGTTCTGTCTTGTCTGGTCTCTGAAGACCAGTTACTGGAAACCACAAGTGGGCAGAGTGCTATTGTCCTCATGTCCAGCTTGCAGGAATCTGGCCAGCCACTGTGAGAACAGGACGCTGGACTCAATGGGCCTTGACCCAGCAGTCATGGCTTAGGCCATCATGTGCTTTTACCTGCACGTTTGCATTAGTGACTGTGCCAACAACAGCTGGCCTGTAAAAGCTGCCATGGCTTCAAATATGAAGAAGATCATTCGTTATGGGCACATGCGAAGGGCTGCTTCTCGTGATTTTCAGCTTTGAGATGGAACTTGGGTTAGTCTTGGATTGCTGGCACAAGCCAAATTAATTGCACCCAAGGGAAGTGGGTGACTCAGACACTTGGGATGAACTTTTCCATTCCCCTATACATGCGTAACCCCATACAAATAAGGTCTGACTCGGTCCCATCAAGTGTTAATTGGTCTAGAGTAAAACACATGCGCACACAGATGCGCGGAGCTTTGCCGTTTTTACAAAGCCCCCCAACACTTCTTTGCCGTCGTGGGGGATTGAAGGCAGCCTTGGTCCTATTCATGCTCCACTCTTCATCAGCTGCTCTGTGGGAAGCAGACCCTGTTAGGATGCAAAATAATGTAAAGATGCAGAAGGGGTTCTGGCTGGTTAAACAGAAGACGCTTCAGTGAGAATTATCCAATTAAACCTTCCTACCCACCCCCCCTCAACCCCCCCGCTCCCGCATCCCCCTATTTGCACCAGGAACTCTATCAGCAAAACCAATATAAACCAGCCCTGCTCAAATGAATAGCAAATGAAGTAATCATAAGGTGCAATGCACATCCCCATATGGTGCTCGCTGTTGGGGACTGCTGCTGCTGGGCTGCTGGGGGAAAGCAGCAAGCGCACACAATGAACCTTCACGGGGCCGTGAACTCCCTTAACGCTATCAGCAGAGGCAACAAAGGGGAACCGAGTGAACACGGGCAGGTGCCAGATGCCAATATGGCGCTCTTTAGCAGGGATTGTGAGTGCAATGCAGAAGGAAGATGGAATTCTCATGGGCTGGGAAGGGAAACAAAGGCAGAGGGGATGTCTCCAAGTGCCAAACTATGTTTGGGTTATACCTGGGGTGTCACTTTATGGGGTATTTCTTGCACTTCCTAGTTCATTGCTGCAAGTCAGCCTTAATGCAGTGACTGCAAAACAAAACAAAACAACAACAAAAACAGGTGGGTTGAGAGTGCATCAGCTTCGTGGGTCTTCCTTGGCCTTTAGAGCATGGGTAGGCATGCTCTAAGGCCCAGGGGCTGGATCCGTCCCAATCGCCTTCTAAATTCAGCCCGTGGATGGTCCGGGAATCAGCCTGTTTTTACACGAGTAGGATGTGTCCTTTTATTTAAAATGCATCTCTCGGTTATTTGTGGGGCACAGGAATTCATTCATTCCCCCAAAACAATTTAGTCCGGCCCCCCACAAGGTCTGAGGGACAGTGGATCAGCCCCCCGCTGAAAAAGTTTGCTGATCCCTAGTCTAGAGGCAGCCATCTCAGTCTAAATTTTAACCAATGAACTTTCCCCAGTGAGAGTCCTGTGATTTCCATTCAGATGAGCAAGCACTAAGCCTGGCATGAGATTTGGCATCTGCTGCAAGGGAGAGATTACAGTCTAGTAGGCAACCAGCCACACACTTCCCAAATGCCTTTGGGAGGGCGGGGGCTGGTCTTGCTGAATGTTGGCACTGATGCTTGCAGAGAGTACTGATGGCATGAGATGGAGCAAGCTGCCCAGCCAGTAACTGCAGAGTGTTTGCCACAGATATTCCTCTGCCCATGTGCCAACAGATTTTTCTGGGCATTAGGCAGCAGCGCATTCTCTGCATTCAGAGCCTAGGGATATGGACTGACAAAAGAATCCAAAGGGAGATATTTTCAGAATGTCCACATGGAAATTCCTGTGCAGATCCAATAATCTGGCCTATTCACAAGGCTGTACCAAAAGATATCAAAATTTGAGCTGGATCTCAGGCTTCTAAACTTAGAGCAAAGTTTGGGGGGGAGTGGAGCAGCTTGTGATGGGCTTCATTGTTCGGGAATTTTTTTGGTGGTGTGTGTTTTCTAAAACTCACACATAAAGTCTGCATGTTTTTAAACACCAGTCCTCCGGGTATAGGATAGTATATAAATTCAATAAATAATAATAAGTAAAAAAAGCCTTACATTGTGCGGTGGTAGTGTGAGGGGAGAGGAATATATGCTATTTCACTATGCTAGTGGAATGACCACTGTGCCACTTACATATTCAGAATCAGGAGAGGAAGGGAAAACACCCTGCTCAAAAAGGCAAAAAAAGATGCAAAAATGGCATACACATCCCCAACTTCTCTGGAATCACCAATACCCATTGACTAGGGATTATGCAGACAATGACACCCACATGCTGCCTACACGATGAGCCCACAATACACAAAGCACTGCTACAGAGACCCCCCTCTCCCCAATTCATCAGCCCCAGTGGCTCAACCCCAGCAAGGCATGTCCCCAGGTGATCCTACAGACAGGGGTTCAAGTCCTCTTATGCTCCTCGCAAGCACTGCTTTGGAGAGCAACATGTATTGCGTGTGTAGACGTGCATAGGGCTGTACTATGACCTCCGGTGGGGCTCTTGTAGAACATTCCAAACCTCTTATTTCAGTAAGGCATAGGCCCATGATTTCGTTGGTGGTCCGGTTTCTAAGGTTGCATCCCAGTGCTTCCCTTTTTTGCCTTCACTGACCTTGCAGAACAAATGAGTGGCTGATCTATATAGGATTGATTCCCCTTTCTTTCTCTTTCTAATGATGATTGACTTTGCTGATTTTCCACACCTGCAGCTTTCGCCCACACTGCTGTGAACCCCAAGAAGTTTGCTTTTGTTTTCTCCATTGGAGCATTTAACGAAGGTTGCATTCGTGTACACGCCTTCCTGGGAGTAAGTCCCATTGAGCTTCTTTCTTGAGTGGACATGAATGGGATTGTGCTGTGAGAGGAGAATTTGGCCCACTTAGACTGCTTTCTCTCTGCATGGCGTTTGCGTCCCACCTCTGACTTTGTCCTGAGTTTTTGCAGTACTTATCTCAAATGTCTATTTCCCCCGCAAAGTGTTTTTCTACTGTATTGTGGGTTTCGAGCAAAACACAAGCAAAGGAAATCAGAGCAAATATGTGGTTGCCAGACCCCCTGGAGACCAAAGTATAGACTTGGAGATCAGCTGGGGTTTATTTTATTAGACATAATACTAGGCTATCTGGAAAAATAGAGACTTTAAAAGTGAAAAAAGAGTTAAATACTATTGACCCATTTAGATACAGCCCCTCTCCGATATAATAATAATACACCTGAAGAACTATCTAGACAGCTCTCTAGTCAACACAACAAAATTACTTTAAGATTATGGAAGTCCACTGGGGCATTGTGTATGGTAACTGACACAAGTTCTATGCATTTACAAGATGTAGGGTTGTATTATGAGAGGAGACATTGTTTCCAGGACACAATCATGTGACACATAAAGATTAAATGCCTGGATTGTAATTGGATAATATTACTACTACTACCATGAAAACCGCACCAGATGTTCTTTTCTTTTGATTTTTTTAAAATCACATTTATTGTAGTGGGACTATATTTTATACCACCCCCCCATTGGGAGAATGTTGTTGGGGTTTTTTTAATCCTGCTACCACAATTGTCCAGGGCATATGTTTGCATACATGTTCTCACGTTACTTTCAGACCCTCCAAGTGTCCCTATTTTCCAAAGAAGGAGCCCTGGATTTTACAGAAGCCATCTCAGTTTCTGATTTGATCCCGGAATGTCCCACTTTTCTCTATAGGGTGTCCCTGTTTTTATCGGAGAAATGTTGGAGGATGTGGAGTTATGTGACACCTCCCCAAGCCAAGGAAATAAGTAACTATACAACCTTTAGAAGACATCTGAAGGCAGCCCTGTACAGGGGTGCTTTTCTAATGTTTAATGGGTGGCATATAAACAACAACAACAACAGGACGTCTCTATTTGCATCAGAGAAATTTTGGAGGGTATGTACTTTTCCAAGAATCTGAGTGACAGACTGAGGGAATCCAGCTCAAAGAGTGTGTGAGGGGAACTACATCTCACTGTGACTGCAGACTCTATTCTGGTAGAGAATAGGTTGTCGTCTGTCTGGGAAATCTGACCCCAAACCTAGCACTCAGACCAATCCCCAGAGGATCCAAGTGTATGTAATCTTAACCATGCTTACTCAAAAGTAAATGGTATTGGATTAAATGGAGCTTAGTCCAAGCTTCTGCCAACCTAGCAGTTCGAAAGCATACCAGTGCGAGTAGATAAATAGGTGCCTGTCAGGATGCTGTCAGCGGTTCCTGACTCGTTGCCCAAGAAAGTATAAAGACAAGGAAAAGTTTATTACAGTCCTTTTTTATTTCAATCTTTACACAGAGAGGCTATAGAACCCAACCTCTTGGATAATGGCATTGTTCCGAGTGAATCTTCACCCCACATCTCTCCCACTTCCTCATTTGTCATTCTTATCGTCTCCTCTACAGTTGCTGCTATGTGCCCTCTGTCTTCGAGCTCTTTGCTCCCCTACTTTTAAGGCTCGCCGGGTTCTGGGAGATGGAGGGTCTGGAATGCTTTCTAATGACAGCGTGTCAGCTGGGTGTTCTGGCTCTTCCATAATTCCCCAGCTTTTCCCCTCATCTGCCTCTGAGCTGTTACCTCCCTCAACCCCCTGTTGTAATATACTGTCTTCCTCTTCCTCCTCCCTGGAAGGGTCAGGATGGGGAGGCGGTCTCCACCATTCCTCCTCTGCCCAGTCCCTGGCAGTACCGCTATGGCCTTTCTGTGTGCTCTGTCACAGTGTCCCATTGCACCAGAAGTGGTTTAGTCATGTTGGCCACATGACTCAGAAAAGCTGTCTCCAAATGCCGGCTCCCTTGGACTGAAGCAAGATGAGCGCCGCAACCCCATAGTCACCTTTGACTGGACTTAACTGTCCGAGGATCCTTTACTTTTTTACCTAGTCCAAGGCATCTCTCTCTGCCTGCCTGCCTTCAGCCAGCCACCCAAGATCATTCTTCCCGTACTTCAGCTATTCCAAGTGCCTTGCCAAAGGCCCTGAACTCTTCCTGTGACATCTAGCCCAGTTACCCTGGCAACCTTCCAAATCTCCCCCCTCTGTTCACACCTCAGGGCAGTGGGGAAGGACAACAGCCCCCAATGCCCTTGTACTGTTTCTTAATGGCCAGGTCATTTTGTATATGATATCCAGAAATTCTTCTGCATCTTGTATTTCCCCTTCCTATCCCAAATAATCAAAATCCTACAATTTATTAATTTCACTAAGATATTCTGTTACTTTATATCTGTAGCAATATATATATGTATAGTACAAGCCAGTGTCCTATGTTCCTCAGAGTTGAAGAGGGAAATAAATCTATTCTTCCTTCAGATTCTGTTCAGCAACCAGAGAAAGTGAGTAATGATTCAGAAGGAGAGAAGCTCAACTGGGACTCTGGGCAGAGAGGCCTCGTGGACCCAGAGCAAGGAGGGAATACTTAGGAAGGAGGAACAAGGCTCAAAAGAGGCTTGTGGGAAGAAGAGAGACCTAAAGAGGGCAAGCATTAACTCAGGGGAAGGACACTGTGGAATTCTGGCATGCCAAGAAGCTTATAGACTCTGAAAACATAAAAACTTTGTTGAGCAAAAGGGCAATCCTGGAAGGGAAGATTTCCAGGTGGATTCCTTAACAACAGTGAGGCATCTGGACTTGCAGTATAGTGTACAGTACTTGTGGGAAGAGACACTTGAGGGGGCAGGGTTGCCCACTGGTCATTAATGAGGTGGCACAGTGATGGTTTGATTATATTAGAACTGGAAAGTTTTGTGGCTGTGGAAATAGATCTGACCCACATTTGGGTAATTAGCAAAAGAATCAACAGGGTACCTAGATTCAACATGCAGGGCTTTGCATATTCTCTAGCAGGAGAGAGCCCCCAGCAGAGTTAAAGACACTCTCAGAGTTAACCAGCAGCACAGCGTGGAAGTTAGGTTGTTTAACCCTTTTGAATATTCTGTTTAATTTGCTTTAAAGCTCTTGCCTGCCTTTCTTTACCCCTCTAGCAATGAACAGGACACATACTCTTTAGTAAGTTCAAAATGTTTTAGTTACTAAATCCAAAGGTCTGGTTTATGTGTTATTCCATGCAGCAGCAAGGAGAACGCAGATAGATTACTCTTGGGTGCAAAATACAGGTCACAGTTTCAAACATGAGGTGGATTACGTGGCAAGAAGAGAGAGTGAGGAAGAGAAGCAGCTTCATTTCCTTCTTCATGGAGGTAAGGGGACATGACCTAGCTGAGTCTAGGAACAGAACTCTCTGGTCTTAACCCCTTCATGAACTAACTAGCATTTATGCATAGTTATGTTTGGCATTAACAAACTCCAGAGTTTCCGTGCTAGCTGAAGAGAGGGTGATATTCCATTGTCCATATTGACAGAAGCTTGCAGTGAGAAACTTAGAGCACAATTTGACCTGGTCAGCTTTGTCTCTGCTAGCTCAGCCTCCCTGGCACAATGAACCTTTCTGAGCTAATGCCCTCATGAGGAGACATATCAAATGGTGTTGGATTATTGCTCTTTGGCCATATGGCATTCATTCTGCATCATTTCCTGTTATTTCTTCTTTCTGCTTCCTAGCGATCCTAGCCAATCATGCAGTGAACACGATGATGTCACTATTCTGCGCAACCAAGTGTCCTTGGCTATACCCCAATATCACGGAGAGCAAATGAAACCCATTCAGAGCAAGAGCAAAAGGCAAAACATTTCACCTGCTTTTCAGGCCATCACTAAACTGCTTTGAGGTTTGTTTTTTGTTTTTACAATCAAGTGGTATATAAATTTTAATAAATAAGCTAATTTTTTTTAAAAAACCACCCAAAATGGCCAGACCATTTTTTAATGCTGAAAAAATGTTTGCAAAAGACACACACCCTCCTCTGATAAATGCCTTTCTTCTTCTTCTTACAATAGGCACAATGTATGCGAAGCACCTTGAACACTTAATTTGTGCAATATAAATGCTAAGTTTTATATTATCGCTATCATCATTCTCTCTGGAGTGGGAAGACTGAGAGACGGGATTCGCTTTTCATTACTTTTGCAGCTGAGTGAACACTGGGTTACCAAACTTGTTTGAACTGCAAGTTGTGTTGAATTAGAAATTCTCAATGGGTTTGGAAAAACCTGCCTTTGTCTGGGTTCCCCACAGGACGTACCTGCTGGGTTACAAATACTCTCTTTCTCAAAGGTGAGAGCCTGAGCCTACGGCTTTCCCGCATTCACATTTTCTCTCTGTGTGCCTCTCTCTTTCTTGTTTTGTTATTAATACAAATCCCTCTCCACTCAGGAAACGGGGCTGCCTGAGAGAGCAAAATTAAGTTCTAGGCGGGGGATTCCCCTATCGCTGAGGCCTGCTCTCTCCAGCATCCATTTTGTACCGCCGCCAGGCCTCCCCTTGCAGCCACAGTTCACTCCAAAGGGAAACCGGCAAACGAAATTGCGTTAACCTCATAAGCCAAAGTGTTAATTTGTTTCCCCCAAGGCCATCTGACACCCTCAGAAAAAAAGGAAAAGAAACCCGTCCAGTCCCTTTCGGTGGCAGGCACAACCTGTGGGGAAGGAGGAAGGGCCTCATCTCAAGCAGAAGATTTGTGTCTTGCATCTTTCCGTCCAGAAACGTTGATCGTTTTTGAGCATCCCCCCAGCCACAGATGGGGGAATAAATCATGCTGAGACGGAACTTCTGATGGGCGATGGGCCTTGTGATTTAAGGCTGATTCATTGAACACAGATAAGGAGAGAGTTCAGTCCAGGCATAGGCAAACTCAGCCCTCCCATCATGTTTTGAGACTACAACTCCCATCATCCTTGAGCACTGGTCCTGTTAGCTAGGAATGATGGGAGTTGTAGTCCCAAAACATCTGGTGTGCTGAGTTTGCCCATGCCTGGTTCAGTCCTTTGCTGGTCACAGAGCCGCAAGCTTTGTATCCATGGTTGTATCTGGAAATCCCTGAGTCCGTGTCCTGTAGGTTCAGATAAGGTGTCCATCTAGGCCCAGCTTCACAGTCTGTTTTGAATATTAGGAGTCAGTTCCAGAACATATGAAACAATAAAAATGGAATCTTTGAGGATGCAGAGTGTTCGTTCTCACTGTTTGGTGGCAGTTCACACTCAGTTCACACCCACTTCCAAGCAGGATCGAGCCTTTTGTGTCTTATAGAATTTCACCAGCGCTAGCAGCTTCCTCCGTCTGCACAGCCTGCTGGGTTTTGGTAGCCTGTGTATCCCTATAAAAGCTGGAGCTACATAGCAATCATGATGCTCAAGCGTGGGGCACATTAACGGGGGCATTTGCAAAGCTGTGCAAATGCAACTTCTTTGGGATGAGTGTTGCGGAATTAGGATGAAAATGGAAATCATAGCCAATATCAGAATCTTTAGGGGACTCATAGAATCACAGATTTGGAATGGACCCCAAGGGTAATCTGGTCCAACCCCCTACAATGCAGGAATCCCATCACCTGGTCCACCTTCCATTTTGAAGCCATACCGGGCCCTGCTTAGCTTTGCAAATGTGCTAGCAGTTTTATTGCTGCACCAGTGGGAGCGGAAACCGCCAATTCACTGCTGTTGTTGCTTTCAGTCGGCAAACAATACTTACCATATTTTTCGCTCTATAACACGCACCCGACCATAACACGCACATAGTTTTTAGAGGAGGAAAATCTGTAGGCATGCCACCCGTAGGCATTCCCTCCATAACACGCACAGACATTTCCCCTTACTTTTTAGGAGGAAAAAAGTGAGTGTTATGGTGCAAAAAATACGGTAATCATATTTGCATTGCATTTCCCTTGCACTGAAATGAATGGGGTAGACTAACATAACGGCAATGCAATCTACACAGTTCATTATGCAAATTGTATAAATTTTGTAACATTGCAGCGGTGGGCAGTGAGATTGAATAATAGAGTTTTGGGTGGAAGATGAACTGCAATGGAACAGGAACAATGCTGCGTGCAACAACCGGGCTGTTGTTGTTGGTTGTTTTAGTCATAATAATAACGCAAAGCAACTTACAAACACAACAGAAATACTAAAACCAGCTACAAAAAGAACATCAGTACAAACCTAAGAAATGCACCCATCTATACAAATAAAAGAGAGGTTCAGCAGTTCCTGCCCTACCATAAGAGGCAAGAAATACTTAAAAACCCTTAATACTAGGAGCCAAAAGCCTGGAGAAAAAAGGAAAGGTTTTGCCTGGTAGACGAAGAGGTGGCTCATTCCTCAGGAAGCTAGATAATTCACTCCTAATTAACGGCTGCATTAATATGCACCCATGATGAGCAATATAGCTTTCCTATACACAACTGAAATGGTGGCCTCTTCTCACAGTTCTTAGAAACCTGCCTTTTATGAGTTAGACCATTAGTTCTGTTGGGAAATTTCCATTCCACCTTAAGGAGCAGACATGGAACTGTTACGTGTCACATGTCTGTTTACATTCCAGCACTGTTTTGCTGGTGTTAGTAGAACGTCCGCTGTGTTATTGCTTTTGCTTTTCTCGCCAAGAAGACAAAGAGAGAGATGACATGTTTCTTTGTCCTGATTTATGATTAATAAATCCGTAGTTGTAGTATGCTTCCACAAGCCTCACACCTATTCTGTGCTCGCAGTTTGCTCTGCTGATATAGTGTGCCCTGGCTTTGAAGCCTGGGTCGCTGATTTACGTCGGAGCAGAGGCTGATGGGTCTTCACAGCGGGACGGCTGGAAGGAGACAACCCAGCTGGGGCTAGCCAGCTGGCCTTTTGCCCCTTTGCATGCCAACAACTTCCTCTGGCTGCACTGTTGACTAGCAGCTGTTCTTTGTGGCTTCAGACAGAGGTCTTTCCCTTGGGGGTCCTGAGGTGGGGTGGGGGGTGAACCTTGTACCTTCTGCGTGAGAAAACATGCACTCCACCACTGAGCTAGAAGCAAGCCAAACAAGTGGCAAAGTTGCCCAGTGTGTATGAAATGTGCAGATCCAATGGGCAGAGTACAGCCCTGGTTGGAAAGCACAAGTGATGGAAATTCTGCCTCCCTCATTATTTCTGCTCTATTTGTAGAGATCTGCAAAGGCACCAAGAGAGCGTACTGTGGACCCAGGCTGGGATTATGTAAAGAAAGAGCTTTTGCATCAAATGCCCAGAACCTCCTGAAATTCAAGGGGATTGTGCCTGGCCGCGTTCCCTGCTGCTCCACCCTGAGCAAATCGAGCGCTGAAAATGTGGCCCTCCTACTCCGCTATTATAGGTGTGTGACTTTTGTTCTAATTACGTGGACACGTCAAGAAAAGCACACAATAAGGCTTCCATTTAGTTCTAAGTCTGTGCAACGAAATTTGGTAGGTCCCTCCCTTCTTTGTGAGCTGTAGGGTTTGTATGGCAACAGAGAGATTTTCTTCCTTTAAAACAAAACAAACAAGCAAACAAACTGGGGACAGAAAATAAAACGAGAGCCAAACCCCACTAAAATAAACAATTTTAATAATATTGTTCCAGGCAGACAGGGATCAAAAAAATCCATTAAGCAGGAGAGTGGCTTTTGCCATAGGAAAAGCGCTGGCACTTGTCCCCTTCTTGTCACTGCCTCTCCTGCCCCCCTGAAGGGTAACCTTTAAAAGACACACTGCCATGTGGTACTTAAACCTCTGGCATTTACCTTCGTTTCTGCTTGGCTTTCATTCCAAGCAATGGCGAGGAGGGTTTTCTAATGTGATAAACAGGCGGCGAGAAAAGGGAGAGAGAGAGTGAAGCACTGCTTCTTGTGGCTTGACAATTCCCTTTCCTCTGTGTCGGGATGCTCGCTGCCTCGGTTAGCGCTCAGCAAATGAAATCCCTGCTTGCGTGCACCCTCGTTGTGTGGCTTTCAGTTATCCTTGTCCCAAGCCGCTGGGCAAGGCGGGCTCCTGTCTGAACCGAAGAGGGTGGGGGGAGCTGGATATGAGTTTCTGTAGATGGTATTTGGACAGCTTTAGAACACTGAAAAAGGAAAGGAAAGAACAGCTCCTGACCAACAAAACCGAAGGATTTCATTGTTTAAGAAATAGGCAGACTGGTACAGTGGGAAGGTCATAGTCTCTTGGCAGCCAGCCCAAAGCTGTTAGATCCAAATTTCACCTATAATTAAAGGATAAAATTACCAGCATCACTTTTCAGGGCTACTGTATTGGAGATAGCTCAGTTGGTAGAGCGTGAGACTCTTAATCTCAGGGTCAGGGGTTTGAGTCCCACGTTGGGCTAAAGATTCCTGCATTTCAGGGGGTTGGACTAGATGGCTGTCGTGCTCCCTTCCAACTCCACAATTCTATGATTCTATGTGATAAAGTCTATGGAACACACATACACATATATACATACACACACACAGAGAGCGATTGTTTCTTGGACCCTGAGAGACGTTATTGGAGGGAAAGCTTTCCATCCCCTCTTTCTCTCAGCAGCTGCCAGCAATTTCAGAAGAAACATCTCCAGAGGATCAGGGGGCCCTCCTGAAAAAGTTTCACACCTCTAGCCATGAGAACGCTGATGGAGAGCAATAGTGGATGGTGTCAAGGCAGCAGGAAGGTTGGTGTGGTGCAAATGCACCAGCAGATCAAAGCTGGCAATCCTGGTGGTGCATTTTCACCGTGCTGACCTCCACACTGCTACACCTTTCCCACTCTTCTTGCTGGTGAGCAGCATTGTCTCAGAATGCCGCTGCGCCACCATGCCATCTGCTGTTGCTGAACTGCAACTCTGAATTTCAAAGGAGGAAGACTCCTATCCAAGTAGCTGAATGGGTGGCTGAACTGGACCTGGGAATTATTAAATAACACAGAGGAGACAAGATGAACTAGGATATAAAGATGAACAACAGCATATAAACACACTCTAAGAGGAAACTGATACTTTTTCAGGCAATCAAGATCTTCCCATGAATGTTCTTCCAGATCTTCCAAGGCACCTTTCATGCAATTTGTGTAAAATAGTGATATTTGGGCTACTGTGTGAATGGCAGCTCTATCAAAATCCATGCTTGAAATGGTTGTCTGCTTGCTTGCCCAGATAGCAGCTCATTGTGTACCCTGAAGGAGGGTAGAGTGGGAATATGTTTGGTGTGGTATATGTATTTTTGTTACCCAGTAAGCATGTATTTACTTGGCAGGAGAACTGTGTTGCAAAATTTGGAGTGAACATTTGGAAAGGTGGCTGCATTTCAGTTTGTGTATCATTTTTGGAAAGGATCAATTAGGTGAGTTCATATTTTAATTGCAAACTGAATTGTATGCCACCGCCCTCTATCCCTACTGATTATGCATGAGTAGCTCAAATATAAACTGGTGCTTGACCCAATAGGCGATTGAGCAAAGCTAAGTTGGGTCAGAAGTACCTAATTCAATCCATTTCAAATGGACTCTTCCTCCATCCCTAGTCTCAAGACAAGCTTGACTCTCAGCAGATCAGAATTCCAAACTTCTCTTTCCTTCTGCCCAACCACCCAGCTATTGCAAAGGCCCCCTCAGTGAGTCTCAACCAAAGAACAAGGGTAGTATACTTATCTCTCTCTGCACTCAGCTCTCTAAAATGTGGGTTAAACAAAAAAATAATAATCAAAGGGCTAAACTGCTCTGCTGGCAGCTCAGAAGAGCTCAAAGTTCTCAAGTTGCTGAGAAATATAACTAGGTATGGCACTTGTACTGAAGACAAAAAAAAGTAGAAAAAGAGAGAACATGGCAAGCAAGGATTAAAAGACCTGGCATATAAAAATAAAGATGTCAACCCTCACACCTTATTTATCAGAGATGGCCTGCTGGGGTTAATTGTCCTAACCACAGTAACTACTGAGTACTTTCCACATAACAAAAGGCTTTAATCTTCATTCCAGCATCATGGCAAAATTAAGGAAAAGACACAGCTAAGGAAGAAGATGAGAGAAAGGGTATCCACATGCCTTATACTCTGGGAATTCTTATGCTCTGGGATAGCCAATGTTGCTTGATAAGTTCAGGCAAACTTCAAGATCTGTTTTGGTAAGTTGAAATGACAAGACATCACCATGGCCTCTTTCCCTCCATGGGAATGGGCCAGGAAACATCCCTGAGTCCTGCCCGCCAATATTGACCCTTCAGTCAGCATCTGAATCGGAACAAAATGGGTGTTAAGATTACAAGAACATATCTGAAGGAAAAGAAATGGGTGGGGCACAGCAGCCCAAGGTGGCTGGTTGAATCATGCTGAATCGTGCTCTACCAAACTGGGTATCTGTCAGCAACAGTTCTACTGCCATTCAGATTTGGGTTCCTACCTGGAAAAGCTGTGAAATGGAAGGAGAAACAGAAGTATGTGTTGTCGGCCACTATCCACAAATCCTTACATATTCATACATATTGCTGGTTTTGTGGCATCAGTACTGGTCCTACTGGGAAGCAGCTTGTGAAGACACCTGTGGGTCATACCACTTCAGATTGCAAGTGGGGGGGATTCATCTAACTGGTTCAATCAGCAAAAGCCCTGTGCAATGACTTTTGCTTGTGCAGCAGGGCTTTGCTTCCCATCAAATGCCTCTTGAAATAGGCTTGGTGTGTGTGTGTGTGTGTGTGAGAGAGAGAGAGAGAGAGAGAGAGAGAGAGAGTGTCAGACAGTCAGACAGACAGACAGACAGAACCCCCAGAACAGCACATTGGGGAGGAAGTGTCATTCCATTTGGCAAGTTGGAACGCTTGTGCAGACAGAACTGGAAGA
The DNA here is from genome assembly GCF_965112155.1 of Podarcis liolepis. Taxonomy (NCBI): domain Eukaryota; kingdom Metazoa; phylum Chordata; class Lepidosauria; order Squamata; family Lacertidae; genus Podarcis; species Podarcis liolepis. The sequence goes on from NC_139556.1 coordinate 33,766,202, forward strand.
GCATTATGTCAGTGTGCCAGGCAAGAGGCAAGGGGGACAAATTTTGGTGTCGCACAGGGCGCTGCTGGAATTTGAGACCCCAAGGCCTGCCACTGCTGATGTTGAATTCCACCCTGTGATTGATTCCCTGTAGAGAAACCAATAGCAAACTAAGCCCAAGAGTCCTTGACTCTCCTTTCCCCTAACTTGCTAGTTGTGTGTGCAAGAATTTCTTTTCTTTCTTTTTTTAAAAGGGGACACGTTGAATCATGCAGTTCAACACTGGTGGTTTGAACTGGGCCTGAGAAAGAGAAAGGAGCATGTCAGGGTTGCCAGATTATCTGTTTGGAGCCCTCATACTAGAGCCTCACATAGTTTAGGATTTTTTTGGAATTCTTGAAATGGTGCAAGGGAAGAGATACTCCAGCCATCACCTCCTCCTGTACCCATCCTCTTTTTCTCAGAGCAACACTGCGTTTTGGGAGCAGCCCATCGACTAACATTTTCTAGCAACTTTCCCCTTCTTAATTCAGGCATCAGTGACCATGTCAGTGAGTAAATCTAACGCGAAGGAGGGTGCCTTTGTCCTTATAGGGATGGACGAACCTGTTGATTCCTCATTTCTTCCACTCTTAAATTCTGCTCTAAATTTCCACATCAGTTTGTGATTTATTTATTTTTAAGACCACATGAAAATTCATCAAAATTTTGGTTTGGATTGATCCTCATATACACAATTCTGATGAAGTGTTCCTCAATATGCACATTTTTGCAGAATGAACTTCCACGATGTATGTACTTTTGCATGTTATTTTAAACTAAAATATGCATTTCTATGACATGGTTAGAGAAGAGCATTGCAAAATTTGGAGAAGTGCAAATTTCAAACAATTCCTCAGCTTCTGTTTGCTGGTTGCTTTTAAAGTGCAGATTAGGCAGGTTTGCTTTACATGCAAACGGAATCCAATTTCTGCACCCTTTTTCTATGTCCCTGCCTCTGCTGTCTTCTCCCCTCACCCACTCCTCTATCTCTCTTGCAAACAGCGACAACGAAAACCCTCAGCCTCTTCCGCTTCCACTTCACTTCCTTGGCAGCAGTGCCAGAGGAGAGAAGCTGACCATAATCTGCTTTGACAAACTAAGGAAGAGAGAGAAAGAGGGAAAGAAGCCTCTGCCTTCAGAGAAAGGAAATCCTTGACTGGAATTCTCCTTTGCACAACAAATCATCCCCAACTGGCCAGCAGAAGGAAAACGGGCTGCCCACCAAATTCCTTTCCCGCTTGAGGCTTGCTGGCCGCACATAAGGAACTGCTATGGTTTCCTCCAAGTTAGTGCTGCACTGTGCAAGCTTCGGTCCTGATATATTTGCACACCAGAGTTGCAAAGCAGTTCATACACTGTATAAAGGTAAAGGTAAAGGGACCCCTGACCATTAGGCCCAGGCGTGGCCGACTCTGGGGTTGTGGTGCTCATCTCGCTTTATTGGCCAAGGGAGCTGGCGTACAGCTTCCAGGTTATGAGGCAAGCATGATTAAGCCGCTTCTAGCGAACCAGAGCAGTGCATGGAAACGCCGTTTACCTTCCCGCCGGAGTGGTACCTATTTACCTACTTGCATTTTGACGTGCTTTTGAACTGCTAGGTTGGCAGGAGCAGGGACCAAGCAACGGGAGCTCACCCCGTCACGGGATTCGAACCGCTGACCTTCTGATCGGCAAGCCCAAGGCTCTGTGGTTTAACCCACAGCGCCACCTGTGTCCCATACACTGTATGGAGGTTCTTAATTCCCATACATATACAATAATTCTGAACGTTCCGGTGCACTGGAGCCATGTGGTTCTTGTGACGAACAACAAAAGTTGCCAGTCACTTGTTACACAGAAAGGTCTCCACGCGAAGGACTGCAGCTCAGTGGCAGAGTATCTGTCTTGAGTACAGAAGGTCCCAGCTTCAGTCCTCAGCATCTCCAGGAAGGGCTGGGCAAGAATCCAGTCTGAAATCCTGGAGAGTCGCTGAGAGTCAGTTTAGACAATATGAGCTATATGGGTCTGACGCAGGGTATGATAGCTTCCTTGGGACATGGGGGATGCTGTGGTCTAAACCACTGAGCCTAGGGCTTGCTGATCGGAAGGTCAGCGGTTCGAATCCCCGCAATGGAGTGAGCTCCCGTTGCTCTGTCCCAGCTCCTGCCAGGGGTCCTTTACCTTTTTTAAACCTTTACCTATGATAGCTTCCTTTCTGATTTACAGCATATTAAAAAACTTAAGCCTAGGTACATAAGCCAAAGTACATAGGCACATGCACACAAACACACAAACACTTCATGATAAATACATAGCACAGATACCCGCCCCTGCCCCTAACAGCAGCAGAAAGGTTTAGCGGCACACTAACCACCAAAAGCGTGGGGAAAGGTACCGTAAGTCTTTACCTGGTAATTTTTAACCCATACCTCTAGGATGTTTGAACTGATACATTTGATCAGAGTTTCATTTAGATGCAAGTTTTTCCATGGCTTTTCATCTCCAGGCATTGGTTTGAGGCGCAAAGCAAAAAATAAGACTGAATAAGGCAATAGAGGAAAATCCTTACTGAGCAACACTTATACTAGGCTTCCTCAACCTCGGCCCTCCAGATGTTTTTGACCTACAACTCCTATGATCCTTACCTAGCAGGAGCAGTGGTCAGGGATGATGGGAATTGTAGTCTCAAACCATCTGGAGGGCCGAGTTTGAGGAAGCCTGACTTACATTGCATGGGTGAAAATTCATGCTAGTCATACTCAGAGTAGATCCACTGAGATCAATGGATTTAAGTAACTTTATTAATTTCAATGGGTCTTCTCCGATGACTAATGTTGAATGCCATACTATGTGTCTCCTTCCCTCCCTCTCCATCAATACTGATTTTAAAGTGTCCAGAAAAGCGGTAGCAATTCTGAGGTGTTATGGATTTTTGCAGCTTACGATAGAAATGGGTGATTATTTCACAAACACTGAAGTGACTAGGTGGCTAATGTTTCTATATCTGAAGAGTCTGACCTTGTCCTTCTGGTAAGCTGGGATTTACCTGTGCCTATGGAAGTTAAAAAGTTGGTTGGAAGAGTTTGTTTTAGTCTGCCAATGATAAAACAAGAGTCAGTCTATGTGCAAACAGTGATAACAACATTCAATAGTAGTTTGTCATCCACCTGGAGTGGATTGAAAGTACATTTTTAGGGACAGAAATATGAACTAGGGATAGATGGATGGATTAGCCTAGTTTCAGTCTATGTTTATGTCATATGCACTCAATCACAAGCCTATTCTATCTCATTTCCAGCACTTAAAAAATCTCCAGGGAAAATGTTGCATTTAAATTGTACTCCTTTTTGCATTCACTTCCCCATAAAACACACATTTTGTATGCTTCTCTGTGTATCCCTTCCTGCAATATGCATTCGTTTGCATTTCCCCATAAATACATTTCACATACTTTTCCCCTGTAAGATACACATTTTTGTCCACATTTTTGAACCGAAACTTGAGCACAAAATTCAGAAGTGCTCAGTCTGATTGTTAATCATGTTTCTGATCAGCATATAAGCTTGGGAGCTGCAAATCAGATCTGTCCACTTAAAAAATTTCTCCTTCATCCCTAATACTGCTCCCTCATGTTTCAATGAGGTCTGGTGTTTCAAAATTTCAAAGAATTAAGGGGTGCTGGGAGGCTATGAATCTCTGTCTCGTGGAGCTTTGTGCTAACTACTGCAAAACGAAAGAAAGGGGCATCTATTATGTTTTGTGGGTTGGAATAGGCAGCACTAAAGCTTTAAAAATAAAAAAAGTTATTTAAGGATCGCCGTTAAAGGTCCTTCACTTCTAGTCAGTTGCTTTAAAAAAGCTGTGAAGATTAAAGGCACAAGTAAATTCTAAGCATGTATATTAATCTCAGGTTTATGGTGCCCAAGGAATGAGACTCTGCCCCATAGAAAGTGCTACAGAAAGAAGCCAAAGAAGGAAGTGGCTGGGATCCTGCCCTCTGATGTGGTTGCCTCATCTGGCCTGATGTGTGGGCTGCCCCTGCCTCCAGTACTGTTTAGGGTGGCAGCCTGAAGACAGGGGAGGTGGAGAAGCAAGCCAGAAGCTACCACCCTTTGTGGACCAGTGGTGGCAGAAACCTTCTGGGCGACAGTTGCAGTGGAGGAAGAGAAGAAATGAAGTTGGAAGACAGGTGGTGGGAGGCAGACAGTGGAAGAAGAAACCTGCCTCACTTTACTGCATGATTAGCAGGGAATTGGCAGAGCTGGAGAGACAAAGGTGAAAGGGAGGTGGAGACAGAAAGAGAGATGCAGGCAGAACAAAAAGGCTAGGATGGAGCTGGAGTGCAGCTTCAGCTTCTGCCTGCATCTTTGTCTCTCTGCCTGTCTCCTTCTCCTTTCAACTTCTGTCTATCTCCCACTGCAGATTCTCCACTGGTCTTGCAGATGAAGGAGCTGGGTTCCTTTTTCCTCTGTTTGCCTCCGGCCTCCCTTCCGCCTTCATCTCTCCTCCTAATCCTCCGTTGTAGCCAGCATACCAAAGGCTGCAGCTGCAACCACCAGAGCCAACCATGTGTGACTGAAATCATGCAAGTTAAATGTGCATTTGATGCTACTACATTGTATAGATAGGTCCGCTTTCAGCAATCCAAACAAAAAGCTCTGAGCAAATAATTTATGGAATCTGTCAGCAAGCCTGCCAGTGTACCCACTATTTGAAAGGATACATTAATTAACTGCTACAAATACTTAGGATGTTCAAAGTGCTCAGAAACCACAACTAGAGCTAGAGCCTGATGGTTTCAGGTGTGCACAAGATACACCTTTTGTTTTGCTGGTTGGATAACTTGTTCAAATGAGAGTGAAGTGTATTTCTAAGCAAACTGTGAGTTTCAAATTCGGAATTAAATTTGCAAATGCCATCATTATCAATTTACAGCTTCCAGATTGTTGAAAATATCACATTAAAGAAAATGCTTGTTTTGAGTTGGGGCAGACATCTATAGTCTCTCCTACATATGGTACATGTCTTTCATGCATGCCTACGGATGATCTGGATTTTTTCAGTGCCTACTAGTTATTTCAGAATGTTAACATCTACCTTCCTTGATTGCTTTCTCAAACATCATTGATTTCCATCTGCCTTTTTGGCAAAGTACAACAAGAGTACCAGTTATTGCCAGCAGCTCTTCTTATTGCCAGCAAATGTTCTGCTCCCAAGATTGTGCACTGTCATGGATATAAAAGCAGACAAAAGATGGAACAGCGGCTTTTAGTTCCATGCTACAGTAAGACGAAGTAACAGATAGCTTACAAAAGCCCATGCTTGTTCTGTAAAATCATTTCAGTGAGCCTTAAAAGTCTAACCTTATTTAATAACTTTTCCACACTTCCGCTTCTGCAGATTTCAGTGGGGATGGGTAAATCCGTCCAGTTCAGTATTCTTCTGGGGTAATTTGTCCACCTTTGGTCCCCACCCTGCACTCAACTTTCACCTGTGGCTCCTAGGGGTTGTCATCATGTGACAGCAGCCACATCCCGAGAAACGGCTTCAACTGGCCAGCTAAACCAGATGAAGGTAGCCAATGGGTCTCACACCTTTGGTGCATTAGGGACCTCCCCTGCATGTGAAGACAGGCTCTGGTGGATGGAGCAGACAAGACCAATAGTGGGTCCAACGTTCAAGAAGGCAAGTGCTGTAGAGGGAAGTGAGGGGCAGATGGGGCTTGTCAACCTGTGAAGGTAGCTCATCTAGGAGAAGGAAAACTCTGATCCTAAACCTCTGCTGCCTTGCAGGACATATTTGGGAGATGAAAAGGAGTAAACCTCACACAAATCTGGAGTGGAGTCCCTAAGGCGGTTGGATGACACCTTGTACACCTCCTTCCAGCAGCTCCTGCAGCCAAGCTGGTGCCAAATGTATTGCGCTTCTTTCCTTTGGACCACATAATTGAAGATGAGAAGGGGACCTCGTCATCTGGGCAGCCCAGGACCTCCATACACACTGCCCAGGCTTGCGCCCTGGAGAGATCACTTTGGTTCTGCTAATGCAGTAGTTTGATTTCACCCCAGAGGAGCACTCCATTGTCTCTCAAAGGCCAACAAAGACCTTACTGGAGGAGACAGGAAAGGAGATGGGGTCTACTGCTTTAATTCTAGTGGTGGGGCAGTGCTATAGCACCACCCCTCTTAGCACTGGCACCTCTGCTGCTTACCTGGATGAGGGTGGGGCATGCAGCAGCAGGTGGGCTGTGTGAATGCATCAGTGGCAGCAGTGCTGCCATTCTGTGTTGGTTCTCCTGGTTCTCTGTACATGTCTGCGCATCTATATATTTATCTATATCTATCTATTGCATGGCATGTATGATTAGCTGCGAAACATGTTGCTGGAAAAGCAGAAAGAAGCCCTTTTGTTTGCAGCTCATAATTTCCATGGAACTGCTTGATCAGCCAGCCCCCCCTTGCCCCCTCCTTTTAACCTCCAAGACACTCTGCAGTCTCTTTAGTCAGGTTTTTCCTAAAGGGGCAGATTAAAACGGGAATGGTGCTTTCTTCCTTTTGCAAAAGAAGGAAGTCCTGTTGGATTACGGCTCACATGCTGCTTCGGATGGCTTATGGCCCAGAGATTTAAATTTTAAATATACCTAGGCAAATTATGTGGTTGCATCATATAAGCAGGGAAGGAAGTAAATAAAACATCCGCCCCCACTGGAAACTGTGGTTACGAAAGCATTTTGCGAATGCACATTCTAAATGACGAAGATTACCGGTAGTGGGATTAAAATACATAACCAACCACCATGCATTAGAAGCCAACACTTTGCAGGACTGAAGATTTGCTACAGAACTATGGGATTGCTGCAGTGATTATTTTACCTGTTCTGGAAGTAAAAGCCTGGGCAGCTGCAACAATTCAGAGGCCGGAGACAGACAACCATCCTTCCTCTTCTTTTAGAGGGCTGAAGGCATCTTTGCCCATGAGGGATATTTATACTACCAGTTTGCACTTGCTTTATTGCCATTCTGTCTTGCCAGAAACAGTACTTCTAGAGTCTTCCCAGTGTCTACAGCAAGCTAAAATCCCTGGATTCTTTGGGGGGAACCATAGTGCTTGATATATGTTCCTGGTGTAGCAGCCTGAGATATGTACACTCAAATCCCACTTCCATCCATGTCCGCAGGTTTTTTGCAAGTTTGGGTAGCACTTCAAAAGCCCACAAAGCCTATTTAACCTGAAGTGTCAGGTGGGACAGTATTATTCCAGTCTGGGTTCTTTCATAGCATCTTGAACCACACAGTAGTCCGATGCTTGCAGCTTTGCATGTAAAACGTAAAAAAGCACTATTATCTATTGAATTTATTCATTTCACCACCTCTTTCACCCCTGCCCCAGACCAGTTTTAACATCTGTGTAGCATGATCACAGCTAATGGAGTTTGCCTCATCGGTTCCTTCATTCCCAAAGATGTCCCTAGAGGGAATCACCCTCCCACCCCACCCCTACCCGATAAAACAGCATCCAAAAGCCAGATTAGCCATTCTCATATTCTGTCAAAGCAGACTGGCACAGAGGGACAAGGGGGGACAGCGGAGAGAGAATAGGCAAAGGGTGGGGTTTGGTCAGCCGCAATTGTTTGTGCTCCTTGGAATGGTTTAAAGGGATTACAGGCCATAGGCCTCTGGGGAAGATGTTGGGGTGGGGGTGAGCCCCTCAGAAATAGATGAGATTCTTTTTTGTGTGTGCTTTATTTCTTTCCATCATGCATGCCCAGAAGGGCTGGGGAGAGCAAGATAGATAGAGTGGATAAGAGGGCAAGTGATTAATTCAAATTTAAACCCCATTTCATTTGCTTTATAATTAAACCAGCAGGCATGTTTCAACAACTGATTATCTGGCCTGGACAGTTGTTTATATTCTTCTTCGTTTCTTGTTCACAGTGTCTAAACTGATGTTAGTTTAAATTTCAATTTTTTTTTTTTGTTTTGAACATTGGTTGTCTTCTTCTTCTTCTTCTTCTTCTTCTTCTTCTTCTTCTTCTTCTTCTAGCTGGAGGGAGCTTGCTACTATTACTTTGCTACTATTTTGTTCTCAGAGAAAGAGCCTCTGCAGTTCATCTGGGAAATAAAATGGGTTGGTATTTGGAAATGCTGCTAGGATGTGGGAATGGGAAAGCAAATTGCAACCGAAAATGCAGCATGAAGGCTTCAGCTTGGAATGTTAACACTTTTTCACTCACCAAAGCATTCAACCAGGTTTTCCATCACAAAAAGAAATTTAATATAAAAAAATGTTTCATGAAAATTAATGTTAAGCATTATCCTGATGTCTTATTTTAAGCAAGAGATACATTTTAAATCTTGTATGTGTAAGAGACATCACCTTGCCAACAAGCAGAGACATCACCTTGCTAACAAAGGTCCAAAAGCAGAGATATCACCTTGCCAACAAAGGTCCGTATAGTTAAAGCTATGGTTTTCCCAGTAGTGATGTATGGAAGTGAGAGCTGGACCATAAAGAAGGCTGATGGCCGAAGAATTGATGCTTTTGAATTCTGGTGCTGGAGGAGACTCTTGAGAGTCCCATGGACTGCAAGAAGATCAAACCTATCCATTCTTAAGGAAATCAGCCCTGAGTGCTCACTGGAAGGACAGATCCTGAAGCTGAGACTCCAATACTTTGGCCACCTCATGAGAAGAGAAGACTCCCTGGAAAAGACCCGGATGTTGGGAAAGATGGAGGGCACAAGGAGAAGGGGACGATAGAGGACGAGATGGTTGGACAGTGTTCTCAAAGCTACCAGCATGAGTTTGACTAAACTGCGGGAGGCAGTGGAAGACAGGAGTGCCTGGCGTGCTCTTGTCCATGGGGTCACGAAGAGTCGGACACGACTAAGCAACAACAACAATTGTGTAAGAGAAATGAGATCTGGAGTGGGAAATTACAGGTGAGACAGATACAGTTCACATTATAATTTTCTGCTCCCATTTTCACTCACTAGAAACAGCGATTGAGCACAGGGCTACCATTACATGCATCTGCATGGTGTAACATGCACTTTGTGGCCTGATATGGGTCACCAATGTTCTCATTTTACTAGTGCTAGGATAGTTAAAATTTTAAAAAGAAGCTAGCTCTAGTTCAGGTTCATCCTGTCCTAAAAGGCACTGGTTCCTGTTCCAGTTTGTCCTTTTTATAAAACAAACTCATCCAAGTTTCTTGTCCACATTCCTCCCCCCCACCCCCGACAGAATGTTGACTAGTAAAACGTTCCCCATAATTGTATCTCCACACTAGAAAGGCTTGCCCTGTTTAATTTGTGCCACCCAAACAGCTGTTAAAAGCACAACCCACCGTTCCTTTTGTTCCTGTACTGGTACTTCTTGCTGCAAGCTGCTCCTGTTGGAAAAGAGCAAATCTCTCAGCAGGGAAGATGGAGGAAATGCCTCACATTCCTTTCTTTGAATTCCTCAGCAACAGTGATTAAGTGACGAAGCAACATTAGCAACAGCAGTGCCTCTGCACCTGCCTAATACACCTTAGAATGTTGCCTCCATGTTTTTCCTCCAACTTTATTTATAGATGTCTGACGGACTTACTCTTTAAAAGAAAAGGCAAAAAAGCAAAGAAAGCTGTTCTCCTGCTAGGGTAGTAGGGGGGATAGAAAGCGAAGATGAACTAGAAATTATGAACTTGATCTCCCTTTAGTTCACCCGGCAATTACAGGAACAACTTTCAGGTATAGTTCAGAGATTTCTGAAGCACTCATTATAGAGAGTAAACTCTTTTGTACAAGCTCTCATGCTTTAATATGCTTTGATCCCAGTGTGAGTGGATACTGTCATGCCAACCTCCAGATCTCATTTACTTGAAATGGGCTTCTTTTAAATATGAAGGCTATAGGACCAATGTTTGTGGAGTCAGCCTAGTGTTGTCTACTCTGGCTGTTAAAGCTCTCTGGGGTCTTAGCCAGGGGTCTCCTCCTGCCCTTCTAGCCTGCTTTGATGAAGATTCTGGGCATTCAAAGCATGTGCTCTTCTACAGAGCTATTAGGCCCTCCTGAAAGAGGGATCATTTCTTTTACCATAGCACACAAATTATTACAATCCGTTGCTGAAATTGAACTTTTTCGTAATGGCTCATTATGGAAGAGACATTCACATGATTAATCAGGAATTTGTAGTTAACATTTTCAATACCTTTGGAACAAGGCTGAAACGAAGCAGCCACAGCCATAATTTCCTCCAACAAATCTTCCACTCAGGTAGCAGCAAAAGAAGATTCATGCCCGTTTTTGACTTTGTTGAAGAAGAAAAAAAGAATATATGCTTCAGAGTACTGAACTTTGCATTTGGCACGGCTAATAAAGCAGGAACGTTTGTGCTGCTGCTTTAAAGGGAGGTTGACCAGGTCAAACCAACTCAAGGAGCTGTCACCCCAAGTATTTGTCTGGTATACCTTGTTCTGCACAGCAATAGCTGGTCCACCAAGCGAAAATGTGCAGAAAGAACCAATGAAATATTGAAAAATATTAAGGAATTGAGAAGCAGGACATGAAGAACCCATTAAAACTACCACAGGGTTCCGAGAGAATAAAAATCCTTGCAAAGGTCACGTTCAAAGTTCACTAGGCATTTTTCAGCTTTCCATAGGGTCATCACATCTTGTCCTTGGTCAGATCTTCTGCTCCAGTGGACCTAGTGACACTGCCCACTACAGTACCAGAGACATGAGCAACCAAGGAGTTGACCGTCTTCCAGCCACTTATCTGATATTGTATCCCTTTTTCCTGTTTCCACCTGGATAGTGATGTTGTGTCCTGGGTAGGATTCAGATCCCCCTGCCAACTCACTCAGTGTTTCAAGAAATTCCTGAATGCTCTATGCATGATTTCACCCACTGCATTGCATGAGAATTCTTCAGCTACAATTCTTTTGCAATCCATTCTACCATAATCTTGTTCTAGGATTAACCAAACAGAGGAGTTGCATATTGAAACTGTTAGGCTGCTTTGAAAAGACTTCCAAAAGTTGGATACTTCTGTTTTCAGTACAGTGGTACCTTGGTTCTCAAACTTAATCCGTTCCGGAAGTCAGTTCCAAAACCAAAGCGTTCCAAAACCAAGGCGCACTTTCCCATAGAAAGTAATGCAAAATGGATTAATCTGTTCCAGACTTTTAAAAACAACCCCTAAAACAGTAATTTAACATGAATTTTACTACCTAATGAGACCACGGATACATAAAATGAAAGCAAAAATCAATGTATTGTACTATAAAATAAGTAAGACAGTATTGTAGATGATAAAAATTAAAAATTATTTAAAAAATTTTAGCTGCACTGATGATAGTCACTGTTTGGATGGGGGGCTTTTCCATTTCCACAGTCACACAATCAATCAATCAATCAATCAATCAATCAGTAGCTGAACTGGGTCCCACACAGTCACAAAAACAAATTAACCGAAAAAGCTTCAAAAACAAAAAATGCAAAATAAATAGCAAAAACAAAAACGCCAAACTTAATCCATTCCAGAAGTCCGCTTGACTTCTGAAACGTTTGAAAACCAAGGCGCAGTTCTGATAGGTGAAGATGCCCCGGAAACAATAGCCGACAGCGGCATCGGATGTTCAGCTTCCAAAAAATGTTTGAAAACCAGAACACTTATTCCAGCTTTTCAGCGTTTGAGAACCAAGGTGTTTGAGTACCAAGGCATTTGAGAACCAAGGTACCACTGTACTATATATATTAAGGTTGTGCCTTTTCCGTGTGTGTGTGTTTAAAAAATCATAGTTAAAAACACCTAACACAATAGCTCCTGGACCTATCTGTCTGAACTTTGGCACTTTTCTTGCCCAGGAGCACATCCCTCATGACCTCAGTTTTCCAAACTGATTGTCCACAGAAAAACTAGGGGAGGGAGTGTGAGTTTTGTGTTCCTACTTTAAACAATGGTAAAGTCTGCCCTTTAGGAGAATGGCTGCACTTATCACCCTCTCAGGAGGGATAGCCATCCCTGTAATTTACATCCAATTCTGATGGGGGGGGAAAGGGTTAGACACTTTTCCGGAAGAAAAAACAATTAAAAAACCCTGCAGAAACCCTTGGAGATGGAGATGCAGTTCCTGGCCCTCACTGCCAGAAGAACTCAAATTCCCAGCTAATGGGTACAAAAGTGCATATACAGTCGTACCTTGGTTTTCTAACAGCTTAGTTCTTGAACATTTTGGCTTCAGAATGCTGCAAACCTGGAAGTGAATGTTCCTGTTTGCAAAATATTTTTGGAAGCTGAACATCCAATGGGGCTTCTGTGACTTCTGATTGGCTGCAGGAGCTTCGTGCACCCTATCAGAAGCCGCGCTTTGGTTTCCGAACGTTTTGGAAGTTGAACAGACTTCCGGAATGGAACCCCGTTCGACTTCTGAGGTACGACTGTACTAAAGTAAGGTGTACATATAAATGCAGATGTTAGTAAAAATAACAGACAATAAATGCATTCTATTAGGGGAAATAGCTTTGCAGAAACATGCAGATTCAGGAAAATTGCACATAAAAATATGTATAATAGGAGAAATTCACATCTTCATTGTGCAATAACTATCTTGCACACTTTGGCCATCCCTGGCACACTTCGCAATGATAGAAAGTAATTAGAAACACAAGAGACCTAGGCTACAGGATCGTCCACATGCCGACTACTGTTTTTCTGTAGATAACATTTAAACAACTCTTTTGTTCTTTTCTCAACCACTGCTTTTCACCTTTTGGTCACCAAGTGTAGGGTTGACACATGCGCTGCCTTAGCCAAAGAACACAATCAACGCCTCTTGCAGCAATATAAGCTGCACTGCATGACCCTGCTAAAGGGTCAGCACTCTGACCTCAAGGAAGTACACGGGTGGTCTATTTTCCATGCACATTCAGTCTGGTGTCTCCCCTGAGGCTGCCAACAAATATAGTATTTAGTGGCTATTGTACAGGTGTCTTTTGTAATGTGGCTGCAGACCCATTAGACACTGGAATGAGTCCAACAGCTCTCTCCACGCAGATCCATGACATTATGTTGTTAATAACACGGTGGTGATGGAACTCACACAATATGGTGATCATACTTGGCCACTGGAAACATGGGATGGGTTTCTACCGCAAACAATTTTTTGAGTAAAAAGGCCTAATAATCATGAAAATAATATTTGCAGTTACTTATGCAGGGCTCACACACACTATCCTGTAGTCTAAGCTAGCATTATTGGCTTCATGTACCAGATTGTTGGCTGAAGCTAAGAAAGTGTGGCTTCCCTCAGAGCCAAAGTAAGCAGGAGATCTATGCATATACGATCCTAAGGGTTTTTGAAGTATCAATGGGGTTGAGGCTATTCCGTCGACAGTGACAGGAGAGCGAATTATTTCCCTCAGTGCCACTTGTATGATTAAAATCCCCCTAGGTACCATTTCCATTGTGGAGCAAAACACACAGGTGTCTTATCAGCAGCAGCCAACGTGGCAGGGCAGAACCACCCTCCCAACACTCACAGCACTACAACTTACCTGGATGAAGCTGGGACAAGGTCAGGGATGTGTGGACACAACCCAGTGCTCTCGCTGGTGCACCTGTGTAGTTTCACCATCACTGCCACCCTGTCCTGCCTCGGGTCTGCCCAGGTAAGCTGAAGCGATGGCCTTCTCAAGAGCAGGGCAGTTCCTCTGTCCCACTACTATGTCCACTACTGTTATATATTTCACCCCAGGTAGCAAATAGGTGTGTGTGTGTGTGTGTGTGTGTGTGTGTGTGTGTGTGTGTGTTTGTGTATGTGTGTGTGTGTGTGTGTGTGTGTGTGTGTGTGAGAGAGAGAGAGAGAGAGAGAGAGAATTAAAATGGGGAAATGTCACAGGTAAAGAATTGAGCCTCTCTCCCCTGGTACCCCCCCCCCCCAGATGAAGGCCTCCATGGGTGATGTCAACGCGAGAACCAACAAATGTGGGAGTTCCTACTTACGGAGGGATCTCCCAGCATCATGCTTTCCTGGACCCTTAGGTCACCAAGTGAATTGACCAGACAGGCAGTATGATAAGCAGGACTCCTCCATTCATACCCCAGCCACTTTGCCACTATGCAATTCCAGCGATTATACTGAAACAATATTTTATTTGAAACTAACTGCTAAGCTGTTTTATTCAGAAATGAATACTTTGTGTGACCTCTGCTTACATTGACTGCAAAAAGCTTCATCTCTCAAAAGACTGCCAGAGCAGCACCAACGTCCTTCAGAAGACTGAGATGTATTTGGAAAACAGAATTTCACAAGTGCACATTTCTCCACTGTGTTTACTGAATTTAGAAATCCCCCTTCTCAGTTATTTCAGCTCTAAGAGTCACACTGGACCAACTGCAGAGCTAGCAGACATGTTCTGTTCCCTCACTTTAATATCAGGCACTGGGAGGAGGATTTTCACTATGGTTGCAGCACATAGGTTTAACCTTTTCCCTTATAACCTACAATCCCAACAAAAGTCTTCCTGTGTGCCAAAACCAGTGCTAGAAAGTAATCTCTCATTGGCATTCATTGTACACAGTGCTTGGCTGAACAAGTGCATTGCAATATTCAGAGAAGTGTGGGTTTTTGTTGTAGTTTTTTGGAAGGATTATGCTGTGGTTTACACGTTGTTTCGGAAATGCAAATTAGGTAGGTTCGCCTTTAAATGTGAACTTAATTTCTCCCCAATCCCTAATCACAAGATAGTGCCAAAGAAGGTCAAATGCTTACTTCCAGGCAGCCGGATCAGGCTGCTCTGCTAATCCCACTAAAAAGGCATCTTTGTAATTAGGAGATTCTTCATTTGTTGATGACACTTTTCATTACAGCTCCGTGCAACAGAGAACTAGCTGGCTGCTGGTTTTGTCTCTTGGAATTGATGGTATCAGCTGGCTAGTGACTATAATATATCTTGTGGCCCTTCCATGTCGGTGACATAGTTACGACCTGCGCCAGCCTGTACAGTGACTCCAATCACAATAAATACATATACAAGCTTATATATATGTGGAATAAATGATCTGAAAAAACAACCAAATAGCGCTGCGTTCAATTGAGTTCTGGATCCTCTGCGGGATGTAGTCAATCACGGGAGTTATAGGTGAGAAAGTGAGGGACAAAACAGAGATAAGCTTAAAATTATTTAGGTGGATGTTTTGCCCTTCCGCCTTTGTCAGTAAACACAATGCTGCTGAGTTTCAGACTAGGCCCAGAGAGAGCCAAAATGATAGATCTAAGAATAGTGGTAGGAAAGATTCTCAGGAAGGTGAAATCTTGCATGAAAGTAGACAAGCAAGGCTTTAAAAAAACTTCCATAGGTAAAAGTTTACATATTAGCCTCCAAGGTGTGGGCTGTTTAACCATATATTCAGAAGTTCTTTCTAGTTTTTGGCATCTTGGGATTAGACTGTTTTTTTCTATTTATTTCCATTCTGAAAGGTTGCAGTGAACCAGATTGAAATGTCTGGCAACAGGTTCCTGATGTTTTTCTTCGTATTATTCACTGATCTGTGAATTCCTAAATTGGTAAAGAGATCTGTTTACCCAGAATTTTGCACCTGGCATCTGGAGTATTCTGGAACGCATTATATGGCCGATATTCTCTTTAATTAAATAGGTTTATCTGGCCATTTTATTTTGGAAGGGGATGATTTCTCTTGGATTGGCACTTCAGCTCTTGCAAGGAATCTGCATCAGTTTGGAGGATGGATAGCAATGAGAAAGGAAGCTTGCTGTTGGCTTTTGCATGGTGGAATGAACTGGCTAGTCAACTGTAGTGAATTGCAAGGTGGTAGTTAGAAGATGCTGAATCTTCCACCAAAGGGATATGATGTTCCTTGGTAATGTCTTCCTCACCTTTGTGGAACAAAGATTATTTGAACAAGGATAATTTATACAGTTAAGGACATGAGGGACATCCTCTGTAGAGAGTCTGTTAAAGTTTTTGGGTTAAAGTTGAAACAACTTTTCTTGTTGTTCCATTTGTGCTTAATTCTGAGGGCCAAACTGCAGGTGATATTACTCTTGATATGCTGAGGATGTGAATAATTCCAGTTTCAACAAATGGGAACATCAGTTGGTTTACTGTACAGATTTGTCACGATCTTCTTTTGTTCAGTGGAAGGAAGATTATCTAGTAATGGGATATGTGGATTCCCTGTGTTCTTATTGATTGTGGAGAGGACAGAGTCTATCTGGTTCTGCAGTTGTCCCAAACTTTCCTTTACCAGTAGTCCAGATTATATATAATATCA
Source organism: Podarcis liolepis (assembly GCF_965112155.1). Classification (NCBI taxonomy): domain Eukaryota; kingdom Metazoa; phylum Chordata; class Lepidosauria; order Squamata; family Lacertidae; genus Podarcis; species Podarcis liolepis. The sequence goes on from NC_139556.1 coordinate 33,782,484, forward strand.
CACTCTTAATACAATATGCAGGGAGTTTAAATACATAGGGAATGGTTCTAAAACTACTGACTTCCAGCAGGGAAAATGAGAAGCATGCAAAATGGCCACCGCGTTATGAAAAGGTTTCGTTTTCATGTCATTTTGCAACAAATGGGATGCGACAGTTCATAGTTAACAAGTCCAGGAGGAATATAGTTAAAATATAAGGTGTCATGCTGTATTGTTTAAATATCAGGAGAAGGGGCCAGTTCAGAAAATTTAATAGCTTGTGCTTTGAAAATACCTGAACTAGGTTTCAGGCTGTGGATAACAAATCTATGAAATATATGGATTTTCCGGCGTCCTCACTCAGACTCTGTCTTATCACCCACGGGAAATTTCAAAGGCAAAAGTGGAAACATTTGGGTTTCTTTATGTGTGGTTTTGATGTCAGGTTTTGCAGCAAGCAAGACAGCTTGGGGAAGCGGGAGTTTTGGACTGGCAGCAAGGACGCCTGCACGTATTTATGAAAGGACTTTTGAGTATTCCAAGGCAGCCTGCCCACAGGCATCCATCTTGGCTCAGTCTACCTTGCTGGATGGCATCGATCTTCCTAGAAAAGCACTGCTTGGGGGATGGGGAGAATGCCCTAGCCGTTTTTGTTCTTAGCAGCAGAAGGCAGCTTTGGTTCACCAAGGGTAGGGAGCCCTCAGCCCATGGGCCTAATTGGGCATGCCAGGTCTCCCCCCATTTGGCCCACAAACCCATTTCAGTTAAACCACACCCACCTGTCCTCCACCTGATGCCATATATGAGGTCAGGTATGGGGCAGCTAGAAATGGGGTTTGTAGGCACAACTGCTCAGATGACTGGCATTGTCTGCAAACCCCCATGCAAAGGCCTGTGAAATACAGTGCCATCCCAGTTTGAGACACTACCTTGATGGAAGCCATGCCCTCTCACACTCAGGCCCTGTCCCCTCTCTCCTAGCTCCCTCCCTTGGGACTCACCACTTCCCCCCTGTACCATTCCACTGATGGGGCCTTATGCAGCGTTCTCTGCCTCCACAGCTTCCTTGGAGAGGACGTAGGACCTCCCAGAGGACGTGCACACTGCTGGTGATTCTGAGGATCCACTGCCCCGTACCAGGAAGGCTTCACACCTGCTGCCTGGGTTTCTGAATGGCTGTCAGACCTTCCCTTGTCTCCCCCAAGGCAACTGGAGCAGAGTAGACAGTGGTCCAGGTCCAGCTAGCTGCAGGTGAAGCAACTCAGAAGGAGGAGGAAGAAATGCATAGAAGGCTTCTTCCCAGAGCCGGGCTGTGAGCCAGGAAGTGAGGTAAACCCTCCAGCTGTTCTATAAGCTCCCAGTCTGAGCGGCTTCATTCCTGAGGCAACAGCTCCCTTCCAGGCTGCAGCCTTCCTGAGCTGGGGAAGTGGACAGCTGTTGCAAAAGATGTGCATCAGCTTTTGTACTGACGGCAATGATGAAGACAGATGCAGAATTTCCCTACGAAGAATTAAATCAGAAGGTTTCCCCCTCAGACAATCGGATAACAAAGACCTTTCCCTCGCAGGAAGTAATGTTTTATGGATAGCCTCCTCCTTTACGAGGTGATATTTGTAAGAATTTAAAACACAACATGAAATCTTAAAGCTGACAAGGGAAATTTAGTTAGCAGAGCGTCTGTTGTGCCCAATTTATTACTCCACTGGAGTAGTCTATAGGCTTAAGGGCTGGAGGAAAAGTAGCGATGGGTGGGCAGGGGGTGGGAGGGAGAGAAGACACCCAGATCCTTGCTGAGTTATGATTCACAATTTATAAACTATTATGTGTGGTGGATTTCCAGCGATATTTATTGCAATATGACTGCTAGCGGTTCAAAAATCAATTTGGTAAATGTGCGGGGAAAGGGTACAATTATTGTGTCACACACACACATTTGAGCTTAGCCTTCTCTTGCAAAGAAAAATGGGAGCCTGCTAACTCCCCGCACCCCCCAGGCTCAGTGCCGAAGCAGGGGATTCGCCACCTATGCCACTCTGCTTCCCTAGCAAGGGAAATCCTGGATTGTCTCCAATGCCTCCTGAAACAAGCCTCCCCACTTTGGAGCAAGATGCTCTGTTTTCTTGGATGTCAGCACTAGGCAAGAAACAGCAAAGCAAAGGAAGCCAGAGATGGCTGAGTAATTGACTTAAAGCTGCACTCTGAGCAGGGAATCTACTGGGTTGTGATTCAGCTCCCCTCTGCTGGGGGAATTATTGCTTAAAATAGAGTCATGGCAAGGTATCAAGAAGGCCGTCATCACGCCGTACGGACACTGTAGAGCTACCGTGACTTGGAAAAATCTTGGCCCTGGCCACAGTGTCTTGTGATGAGAAAGAGGTCACACGCAGACCCAGTGTAATGAAAGGGTAGAAAAGCAAGACCAGGTTTTGTGTAGCGGGAGGAAGTAATGGACAGAAGGAAAGGAGATGTGGAAGGTCTCAGCGTGCAGCACGGAGAGGCAAGATAGCCTGTAATACAGATGGATTACTGAGTCTAGGAGAGAGGGGCATTTGTGTTATGGGATTACTGAGCACTCAGGAGTTGGGTGGGTGAAGATAATTGACTATGTGGGATGCAGGAGGAAGGAGGATTGCTAGGCTTGTGGAATACTGAGAGCAGGGGGATTATATACAACACAGCAGAAGCTCATAGCACTGGTAACATTACTCCAAAGAGGGGTTATAATGAACGACAGAGGTGGAAATAACACTGCCAAACACAGCGACGGCTCTGACAAAAATGAACTGAACCTAAGGTAATGACAACATCCATCACCACAAATGGGGCCCAGGGTGATTCGCCACTCATGAAACTTGCCCTCCAGGTGCTCAGTCATCTCCTCACAATTGTTATGTTGCTATAACGAGATAAATCTCAGGCAAGGAAGAACCCGGTGTGAGGATGACCCGGTGCGTTAGCAAAAGCCAGAACTGGTCATCTTCTGTTCCAAAACACACATGACCTGCTACAATAGACACACGGGTCCACTGGAATGCTCGGTCAGTCATTCCGGTCAGGTCAGCCTAAGTTCATTGTCATTCCAACTGATGGAGAGCAGCACTAGCACAGGGAGCGCTGGCAGAGAGAAGCACATGGTCAATGAGTGAACTGTGATAAGCTAATTGCTTGAACGTCATCATGAAAGACAGAGGGGAAAGTTGCCAGTGAAAAGAGGGGAGTGTGAGGCTTCATGGGGCAAAGCAGCAACATGGACAGATGAGGCTTGGAGGAGAATCAGCAAGGAAGCAGACTATATTAAGCAAGCTCTCTGCCTGATGCCATACATGCAATCATTGTGTTAGATTGGAAACAGCAGGATGTGACTGAACAGGTAACAGGACACAGCCCAAAAGGTTTGCTTTGTTTTTCTAGACTTAACCAGATGGTCATCAAATGCATGCCCCTGTTGCAGACAGTTGTGGCAAGAGTTGACATTCTAGGCTTAATAGACAAAAACTTCTGGGTATGGATTGTAGCCACCTAAGGGTTCTTTTTAAAAAAACAACCCCCAAAGGTGAAATTGCTGATTTTCTAACAGAAATATGTAACTTGTCCCTACCTGAGGACTGGAAAGCAGCTAATGTAACATCATTTTTTAAAAAATGATCTAGGAGGGAACCTGGAAATTACAGTCTGGTTAGCTATATGTCTGTCTGGTTAGCTAAATGTTTTCCTAACTGGTGGAAAGTATTGCTGAAGATAAAATAGCCAAGCATATACAAGAACAAGCCATGATGAAGCAGAGTCAGCTTGGCTTCTGAAGGGCAAGTCCTGTCTCATATACCTATTAGAGTTATTTGAAGGTATCAACAAGCAAACAGATAGAGGTGATCTGGTTGATATAGTGCACTTGGACTTTCAAAAAGCTTTTGACAAAGTATCTCACCAAACATCCCTGAGTTACTTTAGCAGTCAAGGGATAAGAGGAGAGGTCCTATTGTGGATCAGGACTTGGATAAGTTGCAGAAAGCAAAGAGTGGGAATAAATGACATTTCTCCAAGGGGAAAGGTGTTGAAGGTGGATTCCCCCAAGAGTCAGAACTGGGACCTCTTCTTTTTAATTTGTTGCTGAGGATACTGAATTGTTCAGGGTCATTAAAATGAAAAGATTGTGAAGAGTTCCCAAAAGAGCTCTCCAAACTAAATGCATGGACAGTAAAAGGGAAAATGCAATTCAGTGCAAACAAGTGTAAAGTGATGCATGTTGGGGCAAAAATTATGCTCATGGGGTCTAAACTGGAGGTGACAGACCAGGAACAAGACCTTGGGGTTATAGTAGACAGCTCACTGAAGATGTTGACCCAGTGTGCGGTGGCCATGAAAAAAGCAAATTCCATTCTAGAGATCCTTAGGAAAGGCATTGAAAATAAAACTGCTAGTAACATAATGCCATTACAGTGGTACCTCAGGTTACATACACTTCAGGTTACATATGCTTCAGGTTACAGACTCCGCTAACCCAGAAATAGTGCTTCAGGTTAAGAACTTTGCTTCAGGATGAGAACAGAAATCGTGCTCTGGCGGCACGGCAGTAGCAGCAGCAGGAGGAGGAGGCCCCATTAGCTAAAGTGGTGCTTCAGGTTAAGAACAGTTTCAGGATAAGTACGGACCTCCGGAATGAATTAAGTACTTAACCTGAGGTACCACTGTATACAAATCTATGGTGGGACCACATTTGGAATACTGTGTACAGTTCTCATTGCCTCATTTCAAAAAAGGTACTGTAGAGCTAGAAAAGTTTCAGGAAAGGTCAACCAAAATGATCAAGGGGGATGGAGTGACTGCCCTATGAAGAATGGTTGCAGTGTTTGGGACTTTTTAGTTTAGTGAAAATGTGAGTAAGAGTCAACATGATGGCATGCATGGCATGGAGAGTGCTTCTGTGCTCAGATCCTGCTTAAGCACCAAGCACAGGCATCTAGTTGGCCTCTGTGAGAATAGGATGCTGGACTAGATGGGCCATTGGCCTGATCCAGCAGGCTCTTCTTGTGTTCTTACGGATTATATCTCTTTCACAATATGTCTCAATTCAAAGATAGCAGTGAAATACAGCCCACATTGTGAGTGTGAAGATATTCTAAGAAGAGTCCTGCTGGATTAGGCCAAAGGCTCATCTAGCCTGGCATCCTGTTATCACAGTTCCCAGCCAGATGCCTGGATAAAAAGTAGCAAAATAGGGATGAAGGGGGTATCTAACTTCCATGGTGGCCCAATATTTCTTACGTTATTGATCCCCCTCCTGATTTTCATCTGTTGTACCAAAGACAGGGGAAAATAATACATTGGGGACAATAAACACAGCCCTTTTCTTCTTGTTGCCCAACGCACTCACAGAAAGTATTGTCAAATCAAATCAGCAAGTTGTAGCTGTTCCTTCACTTTGAGTCTCATAAGTCTGGGTGACCAAGCAGAGTACTCTGGCAAATTGTTTTCATAAATTACAGTTATGTCCGGGCCAATGAGGAAGAGAAAAGCTGCAGTAAATGACAAAGCCGTATTACTTCCAGTGACCTTAATTTGTTCAACTGAAGCCCGGGCTAGTTTATCAGCCATCTCGCCTGTAAGGAGCACAGAGCCAAAGATTTGGGAAGGAGCAGAATTGCTGCAACATCTGGAGCTAAGTAAAGGTTTGCAGGCACCTGTTTGACAAGGTGCAGAGAATGCCAGTTGTTTCATGCAGATTGGCCAACATCTTGTACTCATTTCGTGCAGGTGCAAAGGATCTACTTCTGTATAAATGAATGCAAATGTGGTCTTATGATTTCCCAAACTAAATCATTATGACTTCAGGGTGGAAAACAGCTGCAAACGAAGGGGAGAAGGTGTGTGTTTGTGTTTAGGGGAAGACATATGTATTCATCTGAAAATTACCTCTTCCCTCCCTACCCATGGCTAGGTTGACTCCATGCACATTGCCCAAAAGGGGGACACAGATTTGCTAAAGCTTATTTATTTATATAGAAGCAAATTCATAACTAATTATTATAATTTAGGTGATCTTACCGCGGTGAGGAAGATTGTGACCAGATGCTCTCCTGTCCAGTTAATGAGAAACCTTAAGGCCTCTGGTCTCCATGCTTATGGTTCTTTCTAAACCAGATTTGGATCAGATAGCCCTTCAAACAGACTGTCCTCTATCCCCAACTTGTACCTTATTCACCTTGTAGATGTCAGTGTGGACCTCGGGGTTGGCTACTGTAACATATTATACAGGGGACAATTTCGAAGACTTTTTGAAAATTGCAGTTAGTTGTAGAATACATCCCTGAGGCTGCTTGCTGGGACCACTTGTTAGGACAATGTTTTGCTAGTACTTCACACATCATTCTAAGTGCTGTGCTTAACCTTTAATTCTGAGCCCAGTTAGGACCTGAAGTTGACTCCCACTTCAAAGGCTGTCCTCAGTGCCTGAACTGAGATAGGTGGTAACTATGAAGAGGACCTTCTTGACTGCGGCCCCCTCATTTAGAGAAGGCTCTCCCCAGGTGGGCTCCTGTAGTACCTACTCTGTTGCTATTTTATTTTAAGTGGCAGCAAAGAACATTAAAAAAACCCTCAGGTTTCTCACCATTGATTACTATTATTTTTAATTTTGCCATTTTATATGGCTCTTCTTTGATCATTATTTCACAGTTGCATCACATTTTTATCACTTTGTTTTCATGTTTTGCATTTCAAGGCAGGCTAGAAATATATAAAAAGAGTAAGCAAATAAATCCTATAGCATGCCTTGAGTTGAGTTCTGGAACTCCGGAACGCAACCCTAGCAGTGGCGTAGCGTGGGTTGTCAGCACCCGGGGCAAGGCAAGTAATTTGCGCCCCCTAACACGTGGATTTGCGCCCCCTAACCCCCAGATGTTGCGCCCGGTACGGCCGGTCCCCCTGCACCCCCCACGCTACGCCACTGCTCTGAGCAAGCGATAGGTAGGTGTGGCTAGAGATCTGGGACGGCGGAAAGAAAAACTGAATGTTCTCTGCGCTCTAATAGTTAGACCGGCGGATAAATCTGCAGTAGAGCACGGCAGAGCAAACGAAAACTGCAACAAGAAGCAGAACCAGACAGGAAACCAGCCATGGAGCCCCTCAGGAAAAATACTGAAGGGTCGAGCAGAAATTCAAAAGCGCCATTTAGCTCAAACCTCCTCTATTTGCAGGACTGGGGAACCTGGTGCCTTTTGGACGCTGCCTGACTTCAACTCCCATCAGCGCCATGGCAATGGTGTGAGGAGGGGATGATGGGAGCTGTAGTCCAAAAACACTTACACAGGGCCACTGGCTCCTGCCCCTGTCCTACTTACTGGATCAGTACAAGGGGGCAAAGGGGTATGAGTGGGAGTGAGCAAAGCTCGCCGTCTATGCCTGCAGGGGGGCGGGACAAGGGGGGCGAGGAAGAGGGCTCTGCACATGCCATGCTCTTCTACAGGAGTGGCACCCCAAAGCGAAACCACATCGCCACCGCTTCCCCCGTAGGGCTAAATGCATTGGGCCAAGCAACGCCAACGTGCAGTGCAATCCGCAGCAGTCAAGTCTGTTCGGTTCCGCCCCCCGCCCCCCATGCAAAGGCTATTTGGGGAGGCTGAAGCTCCCCTGCGGAGTCACCCAGGGCAGGGAGGGAGCCAAAACAGACCCGGAGACACTGGGCTGCTGTTATCTGCATGTAAACAAACACCAGCACGTCGCCAATCCGGATCTGGAAGTCCCCCGGGGCCAAGAGGGTGGGAAAGCGACGTCGCTCGCCTGCACGGCCCGGTACCTGCGAGCCCAAGAGGTTGGGCTGAGCCCAGCCCGGCGGAGGAGCAGGCGGCCTCCAGCGCGGCGCAAGAGCGTGACCAGGGCGGAGATCATGGCCCCGCTGCTGGGCAACGAAGGGCGGCGCTGAAAGGGATCCCCCGGAGCGGGTTTGGCGGGCAGAGGCAGGCAGCGCCACTTGCCCAGGGAGGAGGAGCCTGGCTCTCTCAGTAGCCGGGCTTGGGGGGTGGGAGGGACGGCCGAGTTCCTCCGGATCCTCGAAGAAGCGCCAGCCAGAGCAAGGGTCAGGGAACGGGTGTGACTCTAGTTTGAACCGGGAGAGGAAGGAAATTCATCCAAGGCCCGGGAAACGTATTCAGCACAGCTAGCCGCTCGGGGGCCCGGGGCGGCGCGCGCGTCCTGCAGCCAGGGGCGAGTGCCATGCGGGAGAGCCATGGCAGGGTGCGCTGCGTGGAGCCTCGCTGCAGCCTCCCCCTCAGCTGTAGGGAGGCTAGGGCGGTGGGCAGAGGCCAGAGCGGAGCTTGCGGGCAGTTCGCCCGCAGACGCATGGCTCAGGCACGCTGCAGGCGCCGAGGTGTGGCGCCCAGTGCCCCCCGCCTCGCCTAGCTACCAGTGGCATAGGAAGGGGTGCGCGGTGGGTGCGGGGCTGAAAGGACAGACGAGGCTCCAGCAACCACCCCCACCGCCAAGTCCGCCGGTCCTACAATCCCTTGCACGCTGACTTGGAAGTACAGTGGTACCTCGGGTTACATACGCTTCAGGTTACAGACTCCGCTAACCCAGAAATAGTACCTCGGGAGGGGCAGAGAGCTGCGAGTGCGCCCCCCCAGATGTTGCGCCCGGTGCGGCCGGCCCCCCCTGCACCCCCCACGCTACGCCACTGAACCCTAGAACTTATTTGAAAGCCTCTGCTTCAGAATATGTTGCCCCTTTCTGCAACATTTAACTTGCGGAGTTGAAATAAGCATTTCAGAAAAGGCAAGGCATGCTCTCTCCCAGAGCAAATAGAGCCAAACATGCAAAGCAATCACCATGCAGGGATTTCAGCCCCATCCTTTGCCCTCCTTGATGTCAATACATCAGTGCCCAGCACTGCATGCCAGTTGTTAATCAGAACAGCAGGCCAGAATTTTCCCTACCTGCTCCTCCCTTTCCATCCCACTGTCGAGGCTGTGAATTTACTAGGGTCTGACATCATGCATGCCAACTATCAAATACAATAATATCAAATACCTCAGCATATCTAGGAAAATATATTTGAATGCATGTCAATGATCAAATATTGGCCCTCCCATTTCATGATTAGGGATGGGTTAATCTGCCGATTTCAGTTTGCTTAGTTTCTCAGTTTTCCAGTCTTAAATTCAGTTCTCTGCATTTCTGAAGCAATTTGCATTAAAAAAAAAAACTTTCATGAAAATCTGTCAGCATTTTAGTGTGAATTTCCTCACAATAAAACACAGCTTTGCTTGGTATGGACATTTTTGCAAAACATTTCCCCTTTAATATCATACATATATGTATGTTATTTTCACTTCGCATGCTTTAGCCTAGCACGTGCATTTTTTCTTACACATTCCATGGTGGGAGAACTGCACTACAAAATTCAGAGAAGTTTAAATTGAGAATGAGGGCTGCGGTTCGGTTTGCGTCTTGTTTCAGGAAGTGCAAATTTGATAGGTTCGCCTCTGAATGCAAACTTCAATCCAATTTCTCCCCCATCCATACCAATGAATGAAATACTGGAGTCAAACATCCCATTTGTTTTCAACTGCCTAATACTGACCCTAAAATATCGGACGTTTGCCAAGCGTTACGCAAATGCCAGTTGACAGTAATGTTTTGCAGAGGAGGATATTGGAAAGATTTGGGGGAGCAAATCCATTTTAGCTCCAGTACCTTGGCTTGCTTGCATGAGGCTTCAAGCTATTTGCTTTGGAAGTCCCCCTCCAGCAGTCCATCTGTTCTCTGTTTGTGGCCAAGATTCCAACAGTTGATACGTGAGGGGTTGGTAGGTTGATGCTGCAGACTTACAGCTGGGGCTTTAATTAGATAGCCTCTCCTTCCAGCTCTGTTTCTGTGGAGTAGTAGTGAAGAAGAAAATGCCTCTAGGCATAAGCAGAGTGACCTCCCATCAACAGTGAGTTTCAGTTCTTCAGGTTATTTAAGGAGGGATTTCCATTTTGGGTGCGCCGTGCTCATGAAAACTGATCTGGTATTTCTAATGAGTTTGGTCCCTTTCAGTTCTACAATTATATGATTATAGAATTTCCTTCTGACTTTACACTGGTCATAAGAATCGACAACTCATGCGAGCAATTAAAAGCTCAAATAATGTAATCCAGAGCCACAAGGCAGTCTCGTTTGAGATTAGAGGCTAGACATTCAAAATATCACTTTGTTTTATACTTATATGAGACTACAAAACCTATGTTGCGGTGCTACCTACAGCAGAACAAGAAAGAGCAAGGCTTGTTAATGCAGCCTTAGGAATGCAACCAATTACAGTTGGGTACATTGTGCCCTCAACTCAAACATATGCATGGGGACTTCCACAAAAACATTCAGGGGCTTAAGCAAAATTTGACAATAATAAAAGTTTGCAAGACCAATAAAACTGGTCCTAAGTTGGTCAGACAAATAAATTCTCCACAGGGTTTTACTGATTTGGAGTTAGGAAGCAATATTATGCATATGTATTTCAATACGTGTCCCATTGCAACACAAGTTTTGTAGTCTGAAAGCTGAATAAACACACTTCTCCACGCTCATGGATGTGCTTTTTGTACTAGTTTGCCCTGATATGAAAGGATTTAGGCTGCAAACGCAGGCATGCTTACTCCCTAGTACTCACTGAAATGACTGTTACGCACACTACTTAAGAACTTAAGGACATAAACCTTGCTGGACTACCTAATATAGCATCTTATTCCCATGGGGGCCAATCAGATGATAATAGGAAGCCCACAAGTTGAACATAGCCATCATGGTTTGAAGCCACTGATTGCCTCATTCTTCATGATTTGTCAATGTTTATTTAAAGCCATCCCGGTTGGTGGGCATCACTATTTCTTGTGGGATTGCATCCCAGAGTTTACTTTCGAGTAGCTTGCACAGAGATGGTTTGCAATTCTTGGCCTGTAAGAATTTGTAACAGGGTTGCTATAGTTGTAGATTTCCTTCCACAGCAGCGGATTAGAGGATGTAATCTTTGAGGATTCTCCCTGCACTATGATTCTATGGTATCAATATAATAAATGCAGTCCTGTGGGGAATATGGAAGGAAAGCTGTGAAAATACGTAATATTCTAATTTATGAAAGCCTGGCAAGAATAAAAACTTCCTAGGTCAATATGAACATGGTAGGCGGGAATTTTTGGAGCCAGATTGAAAAGTCGCAGGATCTCATTATTTGACCTGAATTCAATTTTCTGCATATTCTGGCTGAAAGCCTGCTATGAATTTTTCACTGCCAGCTGAATTTTTCACAAATAGCTAACAAAAAAACAAAAAAAAGCTACACTTCGTGCGCCTACCGAGAGAATAGAAATCATGGACATAATTTCCTAAAAAATCATATTTCAGTTGCCTTGCAGCTCATAGATTTAACGATTTAACATGCTTGTCCCACGCATGGCTAAAAATGATCCCACACGTAATATATAACGTAAACTACAAGAAGAAACCGCTTCACCTTCATTGATGCCAAACACGGGTAATTGCTTAACAACACATGGCAGCCAAACCCAGCAGCTTTCGAGAAGACAAGCATATCCAATTGAAGCCACACAGGGGAATCCATTCAATTAGAAATTGGCTGGTGTTCAAACACACCTCTCTTTGCGGGTTGCCACCCCCTGTCTCTCCCCTCCGCTGCAATTCGCAGAGCAGAGAGCTGAATTGAAATAAACAAGGGTAAATATTTTCTTGGCCTCTGCTGTTTAAAATGAATTAACAAGTTTCTACTGTAATTTGTTTGCCACCAGTGAGGTTGAACTGACTGACAGTTTGGGACTGGGGGAGAAGGGAAGTTGCTTCCACACCCGCTCTAATCTACATTCCAGCAGCCCTTGGGAAGGAGGGGATAGACGGTGGCTCAGCCCCCATAGCCTCACCCCCTTCCCTCTCCAAGTCCTGAGCTGATAGCATTAATTGAGTTCGCAAGATGTGCTTGTTTGGAGAATAAGGCCTAGGCTCTGCGGAGAGTCAGTAAGAATTAGGAACACGTTTTCTAAAAAAAGGGATGCATGACTCTGGGAGAGTGGAAACAAGCCCAAAGCTCAAAATTCACTGGATGGTTGGGTTACTGTCTATGCTGCTGTGGCTTTCATAGCAACCTGTCATACAGACATGCAACAGAGCCCAGTGCCTGTCCCCACCCCATCGAGGAAGAAACCCATCTCCAGAGGGCAGGATTTTGAGCAGAGAAAGTGGGGAATTAGGGGTGACTGCTGATTTTTCACTTCCAAATCATTCTCTCCAGCTGCCCACTCCTGGCTTGGTCTGAGAAATATTGCTGCCTGAGCAAGTACAGAGAAAACGAATCTCACTTTAACCCTGATGACAAGGCAGAATCCTTTACCATACCTGAAGGTACCTTTGGAGATGCAGGGCAGGTTGCTTTGCACACTACACTGCCACTGCTTGCCGCCCAACATCTGCTGCTTGAGGCTTCCGCCTCACTCTGTCTAATGGTAGAGCTGGCCCAGACCAGACGCCTCTGTCAGGCCCCAGATGGGCATTTTTGATGCTAACATCTGCTTCAGCCTTCCGTGAGACTTACATGCATCTTCTCAGAAGTAAGGCTCGCTGACACAAATGATTTACTCGTAGGTAAGTGTGCATAAGATTATAGCCTGACTTCCAAGCTGAAAAGGGGGAAGAAACCCACCTAGGATCAGGCTGCAAAGTTTTAATATAAACTGGGATTTTAATGCTTTTTTACTCCCCTGTTTCCAAACATTTCCCTTTCTCTGCACAAATATAAAGCAGCGGCTGGGAAAAGTAGAACAGAAAACAAGAAAAGTATGCTCTGTATAAAACCATGATGCCTGAACTTTTGTGACATTTATCTTCGCTCATCAAAAGAAATGGATGTCGCTGGTGGCCAGTTTCACCTGGGCTGTCAAGTTTTCACTGTTACGCTTAAGCCTCGGGATGACAGCTGCATTTTCACCAGCTAAGGCAGCAGTTCCAGTACTGTGGCAAAAGGCTGCAGTACTGTTCAGGCCAGTAAAAGATACCGTGCAAGCCAGCTTCGCCTGTTGCCAGTGGAGGACAGAGACCCATTGTGCCTTTCCTTTTTGGTGTGCAGAAAGATCACCCATTTTGCAGCCTGAGGCAAAGGGCAAGATGGTGCCCATAACTCACATAGAAGCCAATCAGAGTGGCAGGTGAGTTTATCTTGGTGCTGGCGATGGAGTGACATTCTTCACATCACCCAAGGGCAGCAAGCCTGTTTAGTGGCTGCAAGGCAGGCTGCGTGGTCCCCAAACACCTCATCGCCACTCCGTGCTTCCAAGCCTTGATCACCTGAGGTGACTGCTTCTCTCTGCCTAATGGTAGGGCTGGTCCTAAGAAAGGGGGAAAGTACTTTGGGCAGGAAATCCCATACCTGCTGAAAATCTCTCTCCCAGAAACAAGGCCAAAGGAGCCCTGTCTTCAGCTGAACCTTGCAACCTTCTTCAAAGGGCACCTTTGCTTTCTGCATGGAGCAGTGATGTGAAGAATTAGGAAGGGGATTCCTTTTAAATTCCCAAAGAGAAATTATTCCGTACTGTTATGTGGCTAAAGTGGCAAAAACCACACACAAACACTCGTCTACTCGTCTGCAAGTAGGGATTTGCGAGTCTGTCAATTTTGGTTTTTCTCTCAGTTTCTTAGTTTTCCAGTTTTAAGTTCAGGCCACCACATTTCCACATTAGTTTGCTTTTTTAAAAAAGTCACCAGCATTTTATTGCAAATTTCTCCTAATACACATGTCAGTATGCAATTTTGGCTAATCTACACATTTTCGCAAAGCAATTTTCTCCAATATAATGCATTTTTGTATGATGTTTTCACTAATGTAGCACACCCTAGTATGTATATATAAAGTATAACTTTAACCCAGTGTGTGCATTTTTGCACATGCCACTTACCTGGAGAACTGCATTTCAAAATTCAGAGAAATGCAATTTTTGAAGGATGAGTGTGTTTTGGTTCATGTATCATTTCAGAATGTGTGAATTGGATGGATCTGAATTTAAATCCAAACTGAGTCAAATTCCTCCTTTACCACTAGCTGCAAGAAACTTGCACTCTTGGAATGCTCAGTGAATAAGTGGCAAACAACAAGTAGGGTTTTCAGGTTGCAAACCAGAGCTTCCTTCTTAACATGTTATAACATAACATGTTATAAAAATAACATGTTATTTTTACTGTTGTTAGCCACTCTGAACCCGGCTTTGGCTGGGGAGGGTGGGATATAAATTATTATTATTATTATTATTATTATTATTATTATTATTATTTGCTGCTCTGGGGAATAAAGCAATGGCAGCTTCTATCTTAACATGGGACACAGTATTTAGATTTTCTTTTTGCATGCTCACACATCCCTAGAAATAAAGTGAAACCCACTGCCATCTTCATTTCTGCATGTCTAGGACACCCAGATGGGCAAGCAGAGATGGAGTCTTGTTCCTTACCTTTATAGAAGAAATTTTAGCAGGTGAGGCTTGCCATGCAGCTCTAGAATTCAGAGCATGTTTAAACAGGTAAGACCATTGATCTGAATAGGCTTAAAGTGAGCATTGCAGTAACTTCCTCCAGATTTCATCCTGGGGCTGAGGCTCCCTTTGGAATAATCCTATAGTTTACCACGCTTGGCAACTATTCTGTTGCCAACTTTCCCCCCCTGCTAGAGTTCCTGAGCAGGTTCACAACACACACAAATCAAGCAGGCTAATCTTTCTTCATCATTGCAACCAGAACACTGGAGATGGGGGTGGGTAATGGCACTTGCAGAGTTTCTGCTTCTGCAGCTGTAGAAAGACACAGGAGCCTTGCAACCTTAAGTCCCCAAAACCTGCTCTTGGAGCCCGAGAGTGCTCTTCTTAAAGATCAGGAGCTGGCAATTTCCTGCAGTGTACATTGCTTTCATTCTGCTACCTAAGACGGCATCATACGCCGCAGTAAATGTACTTTCCAATCCAAAGGTGCCTAGAAATGGAGGAAGCTCCATCCTCCCCACACAGCCATTTTAGTAATGGAAGGTAAGTAGCCATCAGTTAATTAAAGGGCCTAACTGAAAGGTGACTCACCTTCCTGAGTGCTTGGGAAAGAGCTAATAAGCATCAGTGCACTAATGGCAGATCGCCGGTGGAAAAAAAGGGTTGACACTCCAAAGCAATGCCTCAAAGTGCAATTTCTAATCCAATTCACCGCATTAAAGGAAGATAAAACAGCAGGAGGAAAAGCAAACATACTGGGGCTTCGGAAGTGGGCACAGCTGTGTGGTTATATCATCCCCAGCGGTCATTAGCACTGGCTCAGAGATCCATTTCATCCCATCATTGCAACATCTCACAAAAGGAGTTGTGAGATAAATGAAGGCAGGTGGTGGACAGGAGAAAGGCCTTGATGGATCAGGCAAAGGATCCATCTCATCGAGTGCCATGTTGCAGTCAATGGTCACCAGCTTGATGCCTCTGAGGAACCCACAGAAACTCAGTCTTTGCCAACCCATTGCCCTCCAGATGTTCTTGGAACTACCAGCAGCTCCCAGCCAGAGAGCACAAAGAGCTCACTGACTCTTGGGGCCTCTATTTTGCCCTTGGCAGTAAACAAGTAAAGGTAAGGATGAGGGAGAGTTTACATTTTGCAAACCTATCTAATCCACACTTCCCTGACCAACAAATGGACCAAAATGTGGCAATCCTTCAAAATCTGCACTAAATTTTGCCACAAAATTCTCCATCTCCACAAATGTGTACAAAAACGGAGACAATGTCTACCAAAATCCATATATTACTGAATACAATATACAACAATGCATTAATTATATATGGGGGAATTGCCTGCAAAAATGCTTTCATTGTTCAAAACTGGTGCATATATTAGGAAATATGCACACATGGATTTCCATGTGGACTTTTAAAAAAGATTCACAAATGGATGTGGAAATGGGGAAAACTGTACTTAAGAAACTGAGATGAACTGAAATGAATAGATCTGTCCATCTGTAGCTAGGGGTTCCACATGTCTAGTCAGGCAGGGTCATTTACAGGCATACCTCATGTTTCGTTTGCTTCAGGTTGAGTGTTTTCAGGTTGAGTCCTGCAGCGACCCGAAAGTACCAGAAAGGCTTACTTCTGGGTTTCGCTGCTCACACATGCGCAGACCCACAAAATGACATCATGTGCATGCGCAGAAGCGGCGAATTGTGACCCGCGCACACGCAGATGCCCAGATGTGGGTTGTGTTCTGCCCATGTTGTGAAGGGGCTCTGGAATGGATCCCATTTGCAACCAGAGGTACCACTGTACCTGTTTTTAGTGAATATAACACCTGGACATGTGAGACTGGAGTTCATGCCCCAGCTGAGTCAGAGACCCATGAACTGGTCTGGAGGCAAGACAATAGACCACTCACCTTGTCCACATTGGGGAGTGAGGATTGCAGCTCAGTGTGACTCACTGCTGGGCTGGGCCTGCTTTTGGGGCCCATTATGGCTGGTGGAGAACATCACTTCCTCCTATGCCCAACAGCTCTGTTGGACTATATGTTCCCTCTTCAGTGTTCCAGGTGGGAAACTGGAAGAACTGCCCCTGCCTTCAAAGTGTCACTGTAATTTTGAATGGAAAAATAAAGAAAACAACCCTGTAAATTACATTTCACACTGGAAGTGATATGTAAAAGCAGTAATCGCAGTAGCAAACAAACATGATCAAGGTAGGAAACAACTATCCTATTATGCCCAAGATTCATATTCCACCAGCTTTGTCCTCCTGACTCTAACTGCAGGGGTGTTTCATGGGTCTCAACCTACGGTGTAAAATCCTGCCAGTCACCCAATCACATACAGTGACTTTGGATTCCCTCCTAAAAACTGTGAAGGAAAAACCCTGCTCAGGGAAATCTCTAGCACAGGATACATGGAATAGGAAGCCAGAGGGGGCTGCATTTATATATACTGTGCATCTGATGCCCTTTCATAATGAAGAGATGTTTTCTGCTTTGTGAGTGTTGCAACGCACCTCTGCTGCACACAGCGCATGAATCAATGTGTTTGCTTGAGGATTAGGAGTTATTCCATTTTCATACGCCGTGACAATTTCTTTTTTAAAAAAAGCAAAAGCAAAAACATGCTACCTTGACTAATTTCCTTCTTGTAACTTTCACTTGAATAATTCCTTGCCTGTGTTCCCACCAGTAAGTGTACAGAACTGACAACTGCAAAAGTATTGATCAGCTGCTGAGTCACTGCTGTGCATGTGCAAGCATTTGGAACGCAAAGTTGGGGGGTGGGGGAGGATAAGATCTCCAAAGAAACAATCTGTTTAAGTAGTAAAAGGAACAAAGAAAAGGCTCCTAGCGTCCACGTTCAATGCTATTCCTGCTAGTTCCATAAGCCCGCCTTCATCGATCCCTCCAAGGTGCACAAATGTAAAAACTATTAAGCGGTATCTACAACTCACAAGAACCTTGAAAGATTCATTCAGTACAAAGTCAGTTTAAGTTTTGCTAGGCTTCCTTCACCTTTCTGCTTTGTGTACTAGAAACAAACAAAACTCCCAAGACATTAGATTCATATGCAACCAATTTCTGTATGTCAGCTAGCAATGGACAAACCTGTCATTGCTGGTTTCGCTCTCTGTTTCTCTCATTTTACCACCGGCTCTTCATATTTCTGGAATCAGTCTGAGGTTAATTGGTGTCTCCCCCCCTCCCTGAGCCCTGATGAAAAAATTGTCAGTATTGCTGTGGGTTTGCAGGAGCCAAGGACCCCCTAAAATTCCTGAGTGCCAGGTTCTCCCCATAATTTCTGAAATTTCTGAAATCTGAAAAGTATAGGTTTGGGATATTTGTTGAGCCACAGAAGTCCACGAACCAGAACTTATTGGCAGGTAGGACTTAATATGACCAGGGTTCCTAATAAACAAACAAACAAACAAACAAACAAACAAACAAACAAACCTGGACCCTGTCCCTCTGTCTTTTGACAGTAACATGATTTGAAGATGTTAGCAGATGATGATGCTTCTCTGCATGCCTGCTGATTTCTGAAGGCCCAATTGCCATAAAGAGAGAGCAGGCAGAAGGTCCGCTGTAGCACCAACAGCTTCCAAATCGCTGCTTTGGCCCAGATTTCGTGCCATATTGCCATGGCTTGCCATTTGCTGCTCTGCAAGGCACTGAAAATGCTTTGATTGTGCTATATGTTCCCTCTGTATTCTCTGCTGTCTCTCTGTATGCGCAATTCAAAACTGCATTCAAAAAAACATGGTAAGGTCGTGAAGCAACTCACCCCGCACCGGCAAATAAACAAGGAATCAAAGAAGCAAACACTTTACCATGTGTTTTTTTAATGCCGTTTTGAACAGTGTGCTATAGTGAATACTGCATTTACCCCCTTTCTGTACAATTGCATCTCTCTGTAGGCAGCATCTGGGATTAGGAGGAATGAAGCCCAGGTGAGGTTGCCAGGTTTTGAACCAGCCCCTGTAGCTGCACCTTGAACCACCATATGATCTGCAGCAAATTAGCAGGGCTGGCTTGGTGGGATGAAAAACTTAACTCCCCACCCCTGCCCAACCCAGGGGCAAAAAAAATTTGGAGATTTTTTTATTGACCAGCTTCAAACTTTAGTCCCATATCTAATAATGAATAAGGCTACAATCCTAACTCCCACTGGGGCAGAACTTTGAATGATTTCTAGCTCATCTTCAAGCTTATTCTCTTACTTGTTTTTTAAAAAAAACACTTTAGACTCTTTGTGCTTTGGAGAAATAAACAATTCACATTCCACATTGTATGTGTGTTTGAATAAGAACATTAAAAAGAGAGAAAAAGGAAAGCAGGAAAAATAGAAAGAGAAAATAAAGAGGTTCAGAAATGAAAGAACTTCTGATTCTTTGTCTGGCTCTCATTCACCTCAGCTACTCCGGCATAACACCTTACAAAGCCACTTTCTATAAACAAACATTATCTTCCATTCTCAAATCCAAATGTCATTATTTCTTTTTACTTTTTCACGCACAAAAAGTATACGAGAGGTTTCCTGACATTGTGTGTGTGTGTGTTGTGATGTTCTCTCAGCTTTCTGTTATGCCAGATCCATCTACTGAGTCCTGCTAGTGGAAGCCAGCACAAGCGAATGCCAATCCAGTGCTCCTGATGCAGCGTCTGTTCCATGCTGGGCTTTCTGTTGCCTTGCCTCTTCCCCTCTCAGTCCCTGGCAGCAATGCCTGTCGCTGGTAAGGCAGGGGAGCAGCACAGACCCACTGGATCTGCCTCACCAGCTGCTCCTGTGGGTAAGCAATGCCCGATCCCATCTCAGAAGCCAAAGGAGTAGCTGAATTAGATTCCTGTAGACCACATGCCAAGTTCCATGCACCCATCTCAGGAGTGAAGCAGAATGAATAGAACAGCGAAACAGCAGAACCTAGGAACATGTTTTATGCTGACTGGGTCCAACCATCCAGCCTAGTATTGTGACATTGACTGACAGTGGTTCTGCAGCATTTCTGAAGGGTCTCTCCTAGCCTTGGAGACGCCAGAATTGAACCTGGGAGCTTCTGCATGCTGAACCCATCCTCTACCACCGAGCAAACACTATGGTCCTTCTGAAGTTATGACCTTCCCTCCAAAAAGCGTTTTTCTGGCCTGGATATAAAGGGAAGGGAAATAGGCTGGTCATTCCCATAGTCAGGATTAGGTAGTGCACCTCAGAGGGGCAGATTCTGGTGCTTCATTAAAGTGCAGTAAATTGCTAGTTATCTAGTTGGTGGCTATGTTTCACTTCCATGCGATGTGCCCTTTGGGTTTTTGAGCTGCCTCAGGTGCCCAAAGGTGTTGGTCAACTCCTGGCATCACCTCGCCAATTCTTCCACTCCAGGCTACTATTAAAGCTGTGGCAGCAGAGCCAGTCAGTTAACAAACAAGCAAATGGCAACTGCGTGAGGCAAATTTGAGAAATGTTCTCATGGAAGGACCGAGCATTTTACATAGATGTAGGTAAATAAAAATAATTAGTTTAGCGCCGGCAGGCAATGTACCTTGGAAATGGGAACACAATTAGTGAAGCATTAAATGTCGCGAACTCCACAACGCCATGTGTGTTTATCTGACACGCCGGATTTTTTAAAAGATATATTTTTGCCTTCTGTAGACTCTTCCCCAAAAGCACAATAGCAAGTTTCACATTGTATTACATGGTGCATCTGTTGACGCTTCTCAGTCAAGACTTCCAAGCACACAATATCCTTTTGACTCAAAAGCGGTGCATAATTTGATTCTTTCATTTCGGTTTCCTGCTTGCGGTTTTTATGGAACACGCTGGGCAGATTTGCTTTGTAATGCTAAGCGAAGTGGCAATAGGATGGACAGATACCCCCTTCGAATATGAAAAGGCTCAACTTTCAGCTGGTGTTTTTCCTTCCCAACTGCAGTTGCTCAGAATAGTATCCATGGGAATTTGGAAGCAGGGATTTTCATTTAAAGGGGCAACGCCATAGCTTTGGGTTCAGCAGGGAGAGCGAGGCAAGCCTCTGGGTCTCTTCCCAGCCTGGTTCAAGAAGAGCCTGGGCCCTGCACTGTTGTTCTGTTACAACCATCACCTCCAGCCAAGGGAGGAGTGATAGTCTGCCACTTTTAGCCTGCCTCCTGGAAGCATCTACAGCTGGCAGAAGTCGCTTGCTCTGTGGGACGGAGCCACTATGCTAGCTTTGCAGCAGGTGAGTCGCTGTTGCTCTCTGGGAGGCAGATGGGCAAGGGGTCGGGGAGGTTGGCCAGAAACAAACACACTGGAAGGATTCTCAGATTGGCTCCACCGGTGTGTTTTGCACCAGGCCAATATGCCCATTCGTCTTTCCTGGTAAGAAGCAGTGACCCTTCTGCCAGGAAGCTAGCCCACACTCAGCAAACTGCTCCTGCCAGCTAGTAGTTTCTGTGGCAACCAGCCACACAAAGGGATATTTGCTCTCCGGTATAGGGTGACCAGATGCAAAAGGGGATGGAGATCCTGTGCCTGAAATAGTTGCGTTGAGGATGTAGTTTGCATAGCAAAGCTACGGGGAGAGCAGGAGGCACAAGCTTCTGGAGAGGTGCCATAGGATGTGGTGGAGTCCATGCTTTGTATGCAAAAGGCTAGATGGAAAAATATTAGTTTGGTCTGGTATATGGTAGATCCCAATGTCCTCTTAGAAGAATTGTATCCCTAGCTGTTGTTGTTTTTAAGCATCTCTCACCTGCAAATGATAAAGAGAATGGATAAAAAGTGGTGGTAAAATGTGAGGGGTTTTTTAAACTTTGAAGATAAAACCTTGAAACTTATGCAGCAGGAAGGTGGCCTAAGTAGGGATGGGTGAACCTTGCCGATTTTGGTTTCTCATTGTCTCCTACTTAAAATCATCTCTCCACATTTCTGCAGCCATCTGTGATTTTTTTAAATTAAACAATCAGCGCTTTGATGCAGATTTGTGTGTGTGCAGCTTTTGCTAATGTACACATTTTTGGAGCAGGTTCCCCCAACAGAATACATTTTTGTACATCATTTCACAAAGGTACACATTTTTGTACATGTCTAACCTAGTTACGTGCATTTTTGTACATATTACCTGGCTGGAGAACTTCACTGCGAAATTTGTAGTGCGAATTTTTGAAGGACAGCTTTGTTTCAGTTTGCATGTTGATTCACAAAGTGCAAATTATGCGGATTTGCCTTTAAGTGCAAACTAAACCAAATTTCTTCCCATCCTTAGGATGGTCGCATCAAGTGGCCTCTTGTGACATAGTAATAATTACTATGCTGATGTGACACGCTTTACAAATGCTAGTCAGTATGATTACTGCCACGGTTGTTATTCATGTAAATTAAGTTTGTTTGTTTGAAATAAAGTTTATTTGATTAATTGCACTTGGAGAGTTCCAAAGAGTCCCTCTCCACCTTTTTTATCAGTTGGGAAGGCCCATTGCAGTGAAGCCTGACATTCTCTCCTGCAACTGCGCTGCACAGCGAGAGCCAAGGTTGGAATGGCAGAGGTTGTTGGAGGTCAGGAATGTAATGAATTGGCACAGATGGTTGAGGAGTCCCTCATCCGGAACGCAAAGTGGCTGGTCAGGGACCAGCCTGGAGAGTCTTGGCAGCCCTGCGAGACATGGGATGCTCCCAGGGTCCGTTCAAGTGTGACCGCCACTTAAGATTAAGAAGCAGTGTTGGCAGAGAGATCTGAACAGGCTTCCTGGACTGGAAGGACAGGGACCGCAGAGACGAGCAGAGGAAAAGTGGGGGTGGATAGAACAGGAGAAAATATAGTTGGATGTGTCAGGGTGGAATGAAGGCTGCAGTCCTCATGGGAATAACCAGAATTCAAAGGGGCTGACTTCCAAGGAAAAGGGCTTTGGAACAAGCTATGAGTCCTTTCTTTCTTTCTTTCTTTCTTTCTTTCTTTCTTTCTTGCTTTCTTGCTTTCTTGCTTTCTTGCTTTCTTGCTTTCTTGCTTTCTTGCTTTCTTGCTTTCTTGCTTTCTTGCTTTCTTGCTTTTCCTAAAGCAAAGTCTCTGCACAGATGATCTCAGGATTTGATTGTGTCAAACACAGAAAAATATATGCATTTCTTTCCCTTTTGCCTTAACTTCACCCATAGTACGGTCGTATCTCGGAAATCGAACGCCTTGCGATTCGAAAGTTTTGGCTCCTGAATGCCGCAAACTCAGAAGTAAGTGTTCCAGTTTGTGAACGTTCTTTGGAGCCTGAACGTTGGAGATTCCTGCAGGCAACTGGAAGCCACGCCTTGGTTTCCGGACGTTTTGGAAGTCGAACGGACTTCCAGAACGGATTCTGTTCAACTTCCGAGGTATGACTGTAGTAGTCAGCAAGCGCTGAGACAAGAACCGCGCATTCATCCATTGCTGCAGTCAGTAAACTGTTGCAATGGAAGAATCCTTTTTCCTTTGAACCTGGCCTTAGTCTTGCCCATGCTCTGCTTTTTGATGGAGGGTGAATGTGGGGAATTGACTCCTTGGCCAAATTTCAGTAGTATTCAGCCAGGGGTGGGTTTGGGAAGCAGAGGGCTGCAGCTCAGTGGTCAAGGACCTGCTTTGCATGCAGAAGGTTCCACCCACAGCTTCTCCAGGTAAGACTGGGAGACAACCCTGGCTGAAAACCCTGGAAGCTGCTGTCCTTCAGTGCATGTAATACGAGTTGCATGCACCAATGGTCCCGCTTGGGACAAGGCAGCACCGTATGTTCCTAAGTCAACAAGGCCATTGGCCAAACACTTGCCCATGTGCTCTTCACGAGGCAGAAACAGTGATCAGCTTTAAACACCTCCTAAACATGTATCTTTATAAGATGCACTGATAAGGTTAATCACATTGTTTTCTGCTTTATTATTTATTGATATTTAATTGAACCTTTGTGTTGATGGATTTCCTGTTTTTACTGATGTATTTCTGTGTTGTTGTTTTTTGGTTTTAAATGTTGTACAGTGGTACCTCGGGTTGCATACGCGTCAGGTTACATACGCTTCAGATTACAGACTCTGCTAACCCAGAAATAGTACCTCAGGTTAAGAACTTTGCTTCAGGATGAGAACAGAAATTGGGCTCCGGCAGCGCGGTGGCAGCAGGAGGCCCCATTAGCTAAAGTGGTGCTTCAGGTTAAGAACAGTTTCAGGTTAAGAACAGACCTCCAGAACGAATTAAGTTCTTAACCCGAGGTACCACTGTATATGCACTTTTCTTTTCCTAATTATCTTACTGCATTTTATGTAAACTGCTTAGGGATTTTGCATATTAAGCGGTATATAAATATTATTGATGAGGATGATATGGGAAAAGCTTAAGGGAAGTGACAAGTTTTAAAATGGAGGATTTGCACTAAAAAAAGAGTGACACCCACAGTTGTTGTTTTTTGCAATGACACCAGGGAACCTCTGCTATTTTGCCACAAAGGGCAGTGCTGGAAGTTTCACTGGAACTAAATTGAGGGTTTCGGTTTGCAGGAACACCCCACAGTTTGGTAAGATTAATCAAATCCTTTTTTAAAAGACACATTTGTATGTGTGCATGTTCAGACCTCAGGAAAATGTCAAATGGAAGGCGGAAGGGTGTGGGTACATCATCTGTCAAGACCAACAGGATTTTAGCAGCTCATTGTGACATAGTAACGGGGGGGGGGGGCTTGGAACCACAAACAACAGCAACCTTACATAGCGCAGCATGAGAAATGATGAGACAGAGGGCCCCAGGGAGAGGAAGGGAGGAAATAAGTGACAAGAAGAACAGATCCATGGGAGAAATGGATGAAAATGATTATTTCCTCAAAGTCGCTCAAATGTCAAGAGTCAATATTGCATATTTTTACACACACACACACACACAGAGAGAGAGAGAGAGAGAGAGAGAGAGAGAGAGAGAGAGAGAGAGAGATGAGGGAGAGCATAGTAGTCAACTCCTACAGGCTGTGGGGGCTTCAGCCCCCACAAAGTTGATAGGCATTCCCATTCAAATGGTGCATGTGCACTGCATCTTGTGATCAATCATGTGGGGCAGGGCTTACCTGGGCTCCCCACAATATTCAGATTGGCACCCCTGAGGGAGAGGGTGGGTGAGAGGTAACAGTGTATAATCCCCACACCCAAAATCCTCACTCCTGACAATCCTCGCTTCCTCACAAAGCCCCTGTTCAAGGCTGTCTGGACCCCTGAATGGGAACACCCCTCTTCTGGTTTGAAGATACACCACAACATTGTAAGAACTGTTTGACAGCGGAACAGATTCCTTCAGAAGGTGGTGCACTCTCCTTCGTTGGAGGTTTTTAAATAGAGGTTGTACGGTCATCTGTCAGAAATCCTTTAATTCCTGCGATTCCTGCATTGCAGGAGTTGGACTAGATGACCCCCAGGGTCCCTTCCAATGCTACAGTTCTATGATTGTTTCACAGCTGTTGTGTATGCAGCACTGCCGTCTCATTCAGTATTCCATGGGCCCATTGCAGAAAGCCATGGCTGTTGAATGGGCTGCATCCTGCTGCCCTCCCAATGTAGATGCAGACTTTTTTACATAGCCCCCATCCTTGCAACAGACTCTCACCCCATCTCCTCCGCTGAAAGTTCCTTCCCTACTCTCCCTCCAGGTCTCTCTTAGGGCTGCTTCTGATATTACTTTGTTAAAGGTCACATACATTCACAGTCACTCAGTAACAATAATTAAATTATCTCCATAGACCCCAGAGGAACCAAGCAGAGGAAGTAATAGGATGGGAGGTGGGGGGAGTGAGTTGCTATAATTGGCATCTGATAAAAAGTAAGTACCTGCGTTACCAAAGCTCAGATCATGTAAGACCATGTAAAATGGCAAAATGCATGGCTGAGCTGCCTGCAAGATGTTTTGCTTCCTCTCCTTGGAATAATATGCTTCTAAGCTAGGAGACTCTCACTTAAGGGCACCTCCAGGCTCTGGCTGTTTTGCGGGAGGGATCCAAAGGCACTCCAGAACTTTAGGTTTGCACAATGAAAGTGGATTAAATGTCCCTGTTCCCCAAGCACAACAAATCCACTTAGAAAATACAGTGATTTTTTGCAGTTTTTGCTGAGTGAGGTATCCCTGTCATTCCCACTGCATCCAGTGGCTTACACATAAGGATGGGAGGGTCCCCTCCCTCCTTAACCACCCTGCCACAATGGCCAATGGTCCCAATTAATAAACTGCCTATCCCACTACTGCCGGATAAGAAAATGCAGAGCATCTCTGCAAATATGGCCATCATCCTTAGGTTCTGTGTATGTTTGGATTAGACAGGAATGGGGAACCTGTGGCTATTCGTGGGGGATTGCTGTCTCCTTGGCTAGTAATAGCTAAAGTAAATAGAACTTCCATGTTTAGAAGCAGTGTACAACTGAACACAAAAATGCTCAGGGTAAACCACAGGGGACAGTTGTGGATTTCCTCCCCTGCTTGCAAACGTTCCAGAAGCACCAGGCAGACTCCTTTGAAATAGAATGGCGGTGGGCTAGAAGAATGAATCTTTGGTCAAAAACATGGAGCAGCGGTCAAAAAAAGTTTTAGAAAGGCTATCTGGTTTAGAAATAGGTAAAAAAGAGAAGTCAAATATTTGGGAATCTGGCTGACAGCTAGGAACCTCATTTTTTTATTTATTTTTTGAAAATAATTATATTAAATTATGGAAGGAGGTTAAGCAAGACTTGGAGACATGGAGGAGGATGAAACTTTCCCTGCTAGGTGAAAGTACGCCCTAGCTTGCTGTTTTTATTCCAATCAGTTCCGATTGTAAATAATGCAAGCTGCTTCAAAGAATGGAAAAAAGATATATATGGCAGAGGAAAAAGCCAAGAAGTAAATATATAATTTTGATAGATACAAAAGGAAGAGGGGGCTTTGCCCTACCAGACTTGCAATTGTACTATGAGGCAGCTTGTTTGTGTTGGTTAAAGAAAGGGATTGTATTGGATAATGCAGATGTTTTACACTTGGAAGGCCGTGACTTAAAATCAGTCTGGCATGCATGTTTTTAGTATAGGAAAGCAAAAATTTATAAGAGTTTTATGAACCACATTTTCAGGAAGAATTTGTATAGAGTCTGGGAGAAATATAAAAATCTGATAGAAAGAAAAACACTTTTATTGAAGCAATTACAATTAAGAGAGTTAATGTGGACAGACAATGGGCGACTTACAGGGAATTGCTGGGCTTTTCAGGGGGTGAACCCAGACTGAAGCCTATGGAGAACCTAACAAGCCAAGTTATGGATTGGTTGCAATACCACCAGATATATGATATGTTTAAGGTAGACAAAAAGGGGTGGTGGTGGACCAAAGCTCACAATTTGAAAAAGAACTGTTACAAAATAAGGACCAACTTCTGTCTAAAATGCATAATTTCTTATTAGAATGGAAAACAAAAGATGAGCTAGTTAAAGCATCAATGACACACTGGGCAATAGATATAGGACACAATATAGACCTGGCATCACCAATGTGCGGCCCTCCAGATGTTTTGGCCTACAACTCCCATAATCCCTAGCTAACAGGACCAGTGGTCAGGGATGATGGGAATTGTAGTCCAAAACATCTGGAGGGCTGAAGGTTGGGGATGCCTGATATAGACCTAAACCTCCAAGAGAAACTTTGGGAAGGTGATTTGAAATTTACTGTTTGTTATTCTCTGAAAGAGAACTATTTGAAAATGATTCATAGATGGTATTTAATTCCAAGTAGGTTGGCTAAGATGTATAAAGCAGAATCAGATACGTGTCGGAAATGTAAAGAAATGGGAGGAACTTTTTTCATATGTGGTGGACATGTAGAAAGGTGAAAGAATATTGGGAAATTATTAATAATGAGTTGAGAAAAATGTTTACATTTACCCTCCCAAAAAAAAAACAGAGTCCGTTTTGTTGGGAATACCCCAGACAGAAATCCCCAGGTGCCAGAAAAGTTTATTTATGTATGCAAAAACAGCGGACCATGTTCTGTTAGCCCCAAAATGGAAAGTGAGCGAGGTCCCATGTAAAAAGGATTGGCAACTTAAGATGCTAGAATATGCAGAACTTGCAGAATAAGAGAGCAAGAGGAACGTATATTTAAAGAAGAGTGGAAAATATTTATTGAATATATGGAAAATAATTGTACACAGCTGAAAACGTTGGCAGCAATAAGATAAATTCAACAGAGTAAACAATATTTGATTGTTGTAAAAGTGGAAAATTGATTTGAATGGTTATAGTAAAATATGCAGGAAAGTATGATATGTAATATGAACCATGGAAGGAGAAGAAGGGAAGTCACTGGGTATTGTAAAGCTTGTAAAATGTTTAAATTGAAATGTAGAAAAATGAAAACTCAATAAAAATCATATACATATCAAATAAAAATAAAAATGGATCTTCGGTCCAATCCATCTGAGCTCTTTTTAGCCCTTGTGCTAGGGTACTGCAAGGAGGAATTCAACTATCTCAGCAGATTTCTGAATATTTAGAAACTCATGCAATTAGTATCCAGAAGGATCACTTGCTCACAGTCACCATTCGGAGCCTGTCCATCACAGGGCGTTCAGAAGAAACCCTCCCACCTCCAGGCACTGAAAGAACACATGAAAGTGCTCATGGAGCCATGAGGACTAGTCACATGCCACCAGCCACACATTCAGATCAAACGGAAGGGACTTCATATGTGTACTGATTCCTGGATAGCTCAGTTGGTTAGAGTGGGTACTGATAACACCAAGTTTGTAGGATATGGGGCAGCTGCAGGGGGTTGGACTAGGCCAGGGGTAGGCAACCTAAGGCCTGGGGGCCGGATGTGGCCCAATCACCTTCTCAATCCAGCCCGCGGATGGTCCGGGAATCAGTGGTTTTTTACATGAGTAGAATGTGTCCTTTTATTTAAAATGCATCTCTGGGTTATTTGGGGGCACAGGAATTCATTCGTGTGTTTTTTCAAAATATAGTCCGGCTCCCTGCTGAAAAAGGTTGCTGACCCCTGGACTAGGCAATCCTTAAGGTCCCTTCCAACTCTACCATTCTATGATTCTATGTGTGCAGCGCTCTTTCATGTTGGGGGGGGGGTTGACCCTGTGCCAATCAGGGGCCACATCCCATAAAGGAGTTTTATGCATGTAACCCTTGCTATGTGCTCCATGCTAGACTGCATGCTTTTTTCTTCTTCAATGCCTGGAGGGGTCACCTGAGTCTTCCAGTAGGGCTTGGCTGAGCTGTTTGCAGAGGCCTGTGAGCTAGGCAGAATGTGTCTGCCTTGGCACTGGAGAATGACCCTGGGGAGGAGGGGTTGAAGTGCCTTTGAAAATAACAGACAGGGGCTGAGGGAGGCAGCAGGCCTATAGAACAACTGGGGCCCAGGAAAGCCCTGGTGTTGAGTTCATGGAATCTCTAGTTTTGATGGATCTTAGGTACCAGAGTTGGAAGAGACCTCTGACTAAGAAAGGGGCAGGGGAAAATGTATGGCCTTATAAATGGCCAGGGATGATGGGAGTTGTAGTCCATCAACATCTGGAGGATCATTTCTTATCTCAGACTTTGGAGTGCTGCTGTTTGTTAAAGCAGACAGTCCTGGGGTTAGTTTGACTCTGTGTTTATGGCGGCTTCATACCTTCGTAGAAGAACTAGTCCCTACTCCAGATGATAAAAAATAATCAGTGTTAACAGGATTAGGAGATGAAGAACAGAAGCATTTTTTTTTCTCAGCGACATGGCAAAATGCATCAATTTCTAGAATCAGAATTTCTATGGCTTCCGGAACAGCGTCGATGATGTAACACATATATTTTGTTATGTTTTAATTTTGCTTCTTCCTTTCAGTTTAAGAGTAGTGGAATTAAAAAGGGGAAGGAAAGTGAATTCTTGTTTAGCTTTCTTAGGTCTGTTTTCCAGGGGGCAAAAGTATTTTGGGAGGGGGTGGATGTCACACAATGCCACTCACAATCCCCAGAATTGCTTCTCCCTCACTCCAGACATTTTGGTGATGCTGAGAAATGTCAGCGGCTCCAGAAATGTCACCCTAATCTCATCCTGCTCTACCAGCTAATTTATCACATACTGACTCTTGTCATGTAGGATTTCGTGTTCGAGTTAAGCCTGGCATGGGTTTTTTTCTTTTCTTTTTTCTGTGGGTAAGCGGTGGGGGGAGAAATAACAAAAAGTAGTGGTTTTTCCGGAGAGGGAGGATGTGAACCACAGTTCTTCATTTTTACGCAAAACATAATGCATTTTAACAAGAACAGCACTTGGAGCCCATGATGAATGCAGAGGTTCCCACCCGTCAACACAGTGTGTTCATCCATCCTTTGCACTGGTCAAAAGGATTCATAAGCTGGAACGAAATGTCACAGCAAACGTAGTGTCATCACCCAACACAGCTGCCTCACTGTGTCTCATTCTCCTGATCTCTCAGGTAGGTAGGGATGGAGGGACCTGCTTATCTCAGATTTCTCCAGTCTTAAATTTAGCCGTCAACATTTCTGCAGCAATTTGTGAATTTCAGTTGTAGGAAAGAAGGAGAAGTAGAGGAACCAAAGGCAAATGGGAAGAAGTTGCCGGGTAGTCTAACATTGTGTGGAACAAGATTCTCTCTGCCCTTCTGGCCCAGCAGACAGGGACTTTCCATGGTAGGCTGCCTTGCTGACTGATGCCCTCTTCAAAGATGTGCTCCTTTTTCTCCCTCCTCCCCCCACAGGGCTCTTTTAGTCAGTAATTACAGCTGAAGTGGACAATTTGTCTTTTTTGTTTTTAGGCCTGATGCGCTGCCAATGATCATGACATTGCAGACACATGGAAACCTGTGGCAAATGCAATGAAGACTCACATAGGCTGAAGGTTGCTGTTCAAGTACTCTGACAGAGAGTGCACGCTGCACATCTGTAAGCAGAGCCTCTCTCTATACAACTAAGTGCATTTGTATGTTTCTTTCCAGGACTGATTTCTGTGTGCCCACTTATTCACAGAAAATGCATTCATTTTCTCTGCATACTTCCAGGTGAGATGACAAACTGTAATATCAGCTTATGCTCCAAGTAAGCAGGAGAACCTTTTAAAAATATATATATATTCCAGCAGAAAAGGAGAAGGGGAAACTCTTATTTTAATTCTTTTAAGTGGGAGGAAGTTAGGTACCAAAGAAACTTTGGAGAAACATCAGTGCTCTGGCACATTTGCCATGGAACTAGCTCAGGGGTCAGCAAGCTTTTTCAGCAGGGGGCTGGTCCACTGTCCCTCAGACTTTGGGGGGGGGGCGGACTATATATATATTTTTTGGGGGGATGAACGAATTCCTATACCCTACAAATAACCCAGAGATGCATTTTAAATAAAAGGACATATTCTACTCATGTAAAAACACACTGATTCCTAGACCGTCCGCGGGCCACATTTAGAAGGCAATTGGGCCGGATCTGGCCCCCGGGCCTTAGTTTGCCTAGCCATGATCTAGCTGGATAGAAAGAATCCTGCATACAGACAACTGCCGTGCGCATAGTTTCCTTGTCCAGTCCACTAGTTGGCACTGTGGCATGCAAATCATAGAACCATAGAGTTAGAAGAGACTCCAAGAGTTGTCTAATCCAACCCTCTGCAACGCAGGAATCTTTTTGCCCAAGTTAGTGAATCTAAATGAAGGCTGGGGAACAGAGTACAGATGTTTCTGTACTCTGACTCTGATCAGCCCACTCAGTATTGCCAGTGGTCGGGGATGACCCACCTCATTTCTGTGATTGAAAGTTGTTCTAAGCTGTTGTTAATATTGTGTTTCAATGATGTAATGCACTCTGAGACCTTAGTCTGGATAAATAATCATAATAATGAGTTTGTAGTCCAAATCTGGAGGGACACTGATTTACCTGCTGATCAGCTGTTTGGAAAGGGGATAAGTCCTGGTCCCTGTTTTCTCTCTGGCAACCAGCTAATTGAGTGTACAGTGGTACCTTGGCTCCCAAATGGCGTAGTTGTCGAATAAATCGGCTCCCGAACACCGCAAACCCAGAAGTACCATAAGTGTTCCGGTTTGCTAATGTTTTCTGGAAGCCGAACGTCTGACGCAGCTTCCACGGCTTCCAATTGAGTGCAGGAAGCTCCTGCAGCCAATTGGAAGCCATGCCTTGGTTTTTGAGCGGTTTCAGGAGTCGAATGGACTCCCAGAATGGATTAAGTTTGAGAGCCAAGGTACCACTGTACTCGTAATATCTGACCATGGCTACACACATGTAATCCTGGTTACGGCATGTGCATAACTTTGAGTTGGGGCCAAGAGATGCTCCATGAACAGTGAACCAGATAATCTTTCCTTCCTTCTGGTGGTGTTATAAAACAATGACACCAGGGAGGAGGAGTGGGCCAATGTTACAATTAACAGGGCAAAAACTGGGGGGCAGGAGAGGAAAACCCCACTGCATCAGGACTGTCAGCCAAAGATAGACTCTCTCATCCCTTTGCAAGCTACAACAGTTCTTCTTGAAGTGATTAAATCTGGAAATCCTCATACCTGCCTGCTCTCCAAGAGTTGCTTGGAGTTTGCCGTGGTGCAGGGTATGAACCCAGCTCTCTGCAGCTCTAAGAATTGTTTCTCAGGTGGTTCCCTCCCAAGAGGATATAGATTTGCACATGCTTATTTACATGCATAGATGCAAATGCAGATACATTAATTATTATGATTTAAATAGAAATGCCAGTCATCTCACAGTGGCAGGGAACACTGTGAAGAAGTGACCTGTGTGCCTGCCCAGTTGGCTGCTCAGGAGCTTAGTACTGATGGGCAACTTCAGGGCCCTTCCTCTGCTTCCTTCTTCTGCTTCCTTTATCCTTAAACCAGACTTGAATTGTTCCGCCCCCTTTAAATAGAGGACTGTCCTCTTTAAAATAGAGCACTTGGCCATGTTAACCGCTTCACATTTCACAGTATAACAAATCTATGCTTGCCAACAAGAATGCAGTCTTCACAGCCATTTTTCTCCCGTTAGAGTTCCAATACCAAGAAGCAAAATGCCTGGGGGAAAGCACTTTGGAGGGGAACCGATGACCTTCCAGATGTTGTTGGACTCCAATTCCCATCAGCCCCAGCCTGCATGTGCAATGGCCAGGGGTGGTGGGATTCATAGTCCAACCATATCTGGAAGACCACAGGTGGTCCCTCTGTGCATTATGGGAAACTGGCATGGCCTGCATTGTTCTGAACACAAGAGTTGTGCGTCACTAGCAGTTATTTTGCCTCTGAGCCCTGGTTTAGGTGGAAAGAAGCCTCCACACCTCTTTAGTGGGCATCAGTCCACAAAGCAGAGCTGTGCCTTGAGATCTCATTTTTAGACCTGTGCTGTTTGCATGACGAGCTCTTATGGCATTGCTGTGCCCCACTGGGTTTTCATTAATCTGGAGAACAAGGAAATCCTTGCCCAGCTTGATCATCTTGTTTCCTCTTGCAAACAAACCTACAACAATGTGATGTGCTCTGGTGTGGTGAATGTGAAAGGGCCACTTTCTTGCAGTGAGGTGAGGTGAGGAGAGGACCAGAAGGGCAGAGTTTCCTGTTGCTGCGGAGACTTGCCCAACCATTACAGCCACTCAGAGGCTTCCTTCCACATTAAGTCAATGTGGGAGGGCAAACTTATGAACCAGGGCTCTGTTTCAATTTTCCACCAAGAGCCCCTGCCCTCCCCAATTCATCCGATAAGCCTTGCTGTATTTCAAGGAAGTGACAAGCCTTACAAAGACGGAGTCGCATCGACCACACAGATGTGACCTTGAAGGAAAGGACTGCCAGCTAGCACAGGAACAAACAGAACTTGTGGGAACTGAGAAGCAACAGATGAATCCACCAAAGAAAGGCAGGGGGTGTGCTGGACGTACAGCAAAAAGCTGTGTGGGAGGAGTCACTTTTGAAGAGCGCCATTCTTCTGCTCCTACTCGCTCCTCGCGATCCACCATGCCGTGCTAAATGGCATGGTTAGCACTTAGCAGGGATGCTGAGTGGATGCACAGCTGATGATAAAGCAAAAATATTGTAAATGAAAGATGGGCCGGAAGCAGTGGGATAGACAGCTGGGTGGGGAACAGGGTAGCTTTGGCTGGGAGGGAAGAAATTCAAAGCGACTGTCTTTCCCTTACGGGCAAGTTTTATGTTTTATCTTCTTCCAGCTCAACAAGGTGGCAGAGCAACAAATAAAACTATAATCTTGCGGTTAAGGATTTCTAAATGGAGTGGGGAACGGGGGGCGGGGGAAGCAATTCCTCCCCCTTGCTTCCTTGTCTGCGGAGTGCTGCTACCTCTATAGATCAAATGTTTGCCAGTCTCATTGGGAGACTGGATTTGCTCTTCCGGTTATTATCTCACGATGGCAAAGTCTCTGTTCCCTGCACCTGCATCCCCAAGGCTGTGATTAACTCACAGTTCTGGAGAAGCTGGGATTGAGATCTGTCATTGCTTCAATCCATTATGGCATGGTGCTTTTCACGGAGTGTGGCGCCCATCAAAGTTTTAAAGCATAGGCCCTCTTTCTGTGCCTACTCATTCTCCCAGGATCTTTTCAGCACCAACTATGTATCTGACCGGTAAATGTGCAGAGACCTTCGTGTGCACCTCCTAGCATTTCTATGCTGAGCACAGAGATCTGTGATTTGGGGCACAGAATTTTAAGTACATTTTAGCTAGAGTGCCACTTACTCTATTTTTTAGTGCAGGTATGGAGAACCTGTGGCCCTCCAGACATTGCTGATCTACAACTCCCATCATCCTTGGCCATTGACTATGCTTGTTGGAACAGGTGGAAGTTATAGTTCGGTAACATCTGGAGAACCAAGAGTTCCCCACACCTGCCTTAGTGGGCCACTCTTGTCCTTCTGCTTAGCAATCATACTTCTGCAGCATTAAAAATGGTTGGTGCTTTGCTTGTTCTGGCCACTGGAATCTACCACATAGCGGATCATGGCTCTTCTGGTGGGTGACTGATGTAACGTTTTCCATAGGATATGCAGAGAGACTGACAGGGGAATGAATGACTTTCTGTTAGAGGGTCAATGAAATGGAGGGCAAGAGGGCATTTTCTATCCTACAAACTTCTTTCCAATGTTCAGGCTATGAGGCCTGTTGCTTATGTAGGGAAAAGAAAACCACCCGTATGCACAAGAGATGTGCACGTAGGTTTGTCATTCGTCCTTAGAAAAACGTGATTGTTCTTTCTCTCTCTCTTTTTTGAGAAAAGTGTCAAATGTCCTGCTTAAACTTCAAATGGGACATCTTTTTTCATGGAATGTGGGCAGAGGGTGGGGCTGAGAGGAGAGAGAGAGAGAGAGAGAGAGAGAGAGAGAGAGAGAGAGATTGCACAGGCAGTAGGGGTGGGTCACGGAGAGCAAAAAAAGGGGGGGTTGCAACTCTGGTGCCACTGGAGAGAGCTTTCTCTTTGCTCATGCAGAGGGGGAAGGTGGGTCAGAGAGGGGCGCAGGTTGGAAACTGACTTGCTCTGGTGGAGAGCGGAAGAGTTTGCAGTGCATAGGCAGCAAAGAAGTGTGGCCGGCCTAAGAGCAAGTTTGAAGGAAAAAGAATTCATAGAGTGCACTCAGTGCAGCTTCTGGACTGCAGCAGAGCAGCTAAAACATGAGGGCACTTGCTCTGAAAACTCCTTCCTCTGGTGGTGGTGAATCGAGTGTAAACTGTGTATGCCATCTGAAGTCATTTCTGCAGCAGGTAAAGTAAATTTTAGCCAAACTGCACTGTACAGTATTTTGCCCGACCTGTCCTTTATTTTGCCTGATCTGACCAAAGGTGGCAACCCTATACACATACTTAGGGAGACTTCTCCCTCCTTGTGTGGTTCACACATGGCTATAGCAGCACGGTACCCACCAAATAAAACTCCCCAGCCATGGCTTGGTTTTGTGGTAGCGAGGGACATCAAGTGAGCATTCATCCTAGGTTTCTACTGCTAAACTCTGGTCAAAGGAAGGAAATACAGGCTGGCCAGACAGACTGGCAGAAAGAAACTTCTCAGCAACAATAAGGCAGCACAGGTCATGATCCTGACCTCCTTCCTATGAAAGCTGCTAGGTCAGGCGTCCTCATGAGCAACAGCGGGGGGTTCTCCTGTTGTTTTCCCCGGTTCAGATTCCCTTTACAGTTTCCTAGTCCTATTGGCATAGAACAGTTAGGCTGCAATCCTGACCACGTCTACGCAGAAGCAATCCCTACTGAATTCAGTGAAGCTTACTCCCAGATATGTGGGGTTAGGATTGTAACCTTATTCAGCAGGGGAAAGATCCCTGCACTCACAGCTACACATGAGAATGTCTCTCAGCTGAGCTCCATACCGTTCGGGAAATGATTTAATTGCTAAGCTATCCTCATAGCAAATGGCACTATCCAGCTTTAATTATGTGTACGGGTGAGCCGAATCCAATACCACTCTTTTAATTAAAAGAAGTTATTCAATCTTACAGAGCTGCCGGCCTAATATGTAAGGGTAACAATGGCAGGTTATTAAAAAGTATAGGAGGAGTAATACAAAACTAATGTGATCAAATCGGTGTCATGATTAGATCAGAATAACTATTGCTACTGATTAGATTACTAATATTCATGCCGCAACAAAAGATCAAATATAGTGAATCAGAATGGGTAATTTGTTGCTTTAGCCATTTCCTGCTTTCTCAAAATCAATTGCCGGCAGCACAAATACTAGTCACAGGTGTGTATTTTATACCTTCCCCTGTTTTTTTAAAGGTTCTCTCTGGCTCACCTTCTTACAATTCTCATATTCAATCCTTTTCTCTACTGTATTCTGTGCTTTTTTCTGGGGGTACGCAGGGGTACACATACCCCTAAACATTTTGTGAATCTAACTTTAGCCTCATTGAGGGGCAGTATTTCAATATGAGTAGGAAAATGAGAGTACCCCGAAACATTTTTTAAGAAAAAAAGCACTGGCTGTATTTAATGTATTTCTTTTATGCAGGGGTTGTGTGGCGGGGAGAGACTTTAGTCTTACAAGATAACAAGTGGCACCCCCCCTTTCCCCCCTCCCATGCTACGGCCAAAATTAAGGCTACTCAACAGAAGATGTCGGGTTTTTCAAGGTGGAATTAGCTGTTGCGCTCGAATGGGCTGCCCCTGAAAATGGCAGCCTTGTGTCAGCTCCTTCTCCTCT
Source organism: Podarcis liolepis (assembly GCF_965112155.1). Classification (NCBI taxonomy): domain Eukaryota; kingdom Metazoa; phylum Chordata; class Lepidosauria; order Squamata; family Lacertidae; genus Podarcis; species Podarcis liolepis. The sequence continues at coordinate 33,819,113 of NC_139556.1, forward strand.
CACCCATAATATTTCGGCCTACATCCATGTCACTGTACTCTCCGATTCACATGATTAGTTTCTGCCAGGGGGCAAGGGGAGGGAGGGAGGGAGAAAGAGAGAGAGAGAGAGAGAGAGAGAGAGAGAGAGAGAGAGAGAGAACCTCATGCAGCATGGTGACATCACATGGCTAACTATCTAAACATTACAGGAAATACAAAGAAGCTGGTACATGACTGTCATTTTCAAGTTCCTTTATTTGCACGAGTTAGCAACCATTTTGACATTTCTTTTCATGTTTTGTTGGAAACACCGGGTTATTTTATTTTACAAAAATGCATTGGTAGCTTCTTTCTTTGTTATATAGCTGCCCCATAACAAGAAAGCTCCGGGGAATTCACAAAACAAAACAAAAGTAATAATTAGAATTCAAAACAGTAAAAAGAACAGCCATAATGAATTAATTAAAGTTGCAATCCTAAGGGTGTGGAAGGGGCAAGGTTAGGAGGTGAACTTGAGGGTCTGTAAAACAAGCCTTATGATAAACAGTTCAAGGAGCTAGATACTGTATGTTTAGCCTGCAAAAGAGGAGACTGAGAGGAGATACGATAGCCATCTTCAAATATCTCAAGGGCTGTCACAAGGAAGAAAGAACAAGTTTGTTTTCTCCTGCTCCAGAGGGTAGGACTCAAACAAATGGCTTCAAGTTATAAGAAAGGAGATTCCGACTAAACATCAGGAAGAACTTTCTGGCAGTAAGAGGTGTTTGACAATGGAATGGACTCCCTCAGGAAGAGATGGGCTCTCCTTCCTGAGATATTTTTAAGCTGAGATTGGATGGCCCTCTGCACTGGATTCTTTAGTTGAGATTCCTGCACTGAAGGGCATTGGAATAGATGACTCTCAGGGTGCCTTCCAGCTCTACAATGCTATGAATCTATGAGCATTGTGTCCTTTTGCTGACTGATTGCTGTAGAGGTAGGGAAACCTCCTAAATTGGATGGGTATGGAATGGAGAACCCTGGAAGAGGTCATCACAGGCTGGCTGGTACCCTAAATGGGAGCACTCCATAAGGCAACATTTTGTTGCAGGCCCCTTTGCTATCATTCTGTTCCAGAATCATAAGCCTGGTTGATATATCTTAAGCAAAGGAACTACAAAAGTAATGCAATGCATCATTTTAAAACATATATAACCTCAGTACTCTTCTTGTAATTTAGTTTAAAACCATCCTGGATGGTTGACCTGAGGGGGTGGCGGGTGGGAGACTCAATGAAGCACATCAATTATAGATTGAAAAGGCCTACCCTACTGCCATAGCATGATTGTTCCCAGCCTAAAATTATTTTTTAAGATAAAGTTACGGCCGGGAATATATTAACCTTTAAAAGAGCCGTATTCAGATGTTATATAACTTTTAAAATTATCTAGAAGCTCAAAACTCGGGAAATTTGCAATTCACTTCTCCATATGGGAGAGTAGGCCCTCAGGAAATGTCTGCAAGTCTTACACAATGAAAGTGCTTCACTTTGGAAATCTAAGACCGCTATGTCAACTTTGGGTGGAGCCACACATAGTACATGTTGCTTGCCCAGGAAAACTGGTTGCAAACTCTTGTTTGAGGCCCACCTACGAATTCAGAATTCCTGAGCATGAATTAATTGCCTCTTATCATAGTTTATGCCATCCTTACACTCACACAGCGAAGGTGATCTGAAATACAGTAGATTCCCCCTTCTCAGTACTTGTTTACTAAACAGGGAGCCATAGCTGTTTCATGCGCTTCCAAATGTGTCTCTCACACATGGCTGTTTACAGCACAGATGTTTCTTTTGTGGCAGGTCTTTGCAAACAGATGCCTCTCAACATTACTCAGCTTTCTCTTAGAAGTCGTTCTGAAAGCTGCCCTATAACTCTTTGGATTTCTCAAAAAGTAGCAACAGCCATCAAGTTTCATTATTGTTCAAGTGGGACCTCTTGAAATGAGCTCCACTTTCCCCCAACACATTTTCCTGGTGCCCAGCAAATCAAACCTCCACCCCCTCCACAAAAAGTCATCTCTTCTTGCAGATTGGTTCGGCTTCCCTCCACGTGTTCAATGAACGTGCGCAGGGTGATGAGCATCAAGCTGGCAAGCTCTGCCCTCTCTGCTATAGATTTGTCTGTTTGTTTATCACATGCATATCCCACTCTTCCAAGGAGCTCAAGATGGAGCACGCAGTTCTCGTCCTCCCCATTTTATCATCACAACAAAACTGCAAGGGAGATCAGGCTAAGAGATTGCGGCTGGCCCAACCATACCCAGTAAGCTTCACACTCCTGGGGCATGTCGGCAATGGCAGGGTTCTTGGTGTGCAGGGGTGCAAAATTGCCAGCAAATATGGATGCAGCTCAGGATGCGGGTGGCTCTGTGGGTTAAACCACAGAGCCTAGGACTTGCCGATCAGAAGGTCGGCAGTTCCCGCTGCTTGGTCCCTGCTCCTGCCAACCTAGCAGCTCGAAAGCACGTCAAAGTGCAAGTAGATAAATAGGTACCACTCCAGCGGGAAGGTAAATGGCATTTCCGTGCGCTGCTCTGGTTCGCCAGAAGCGGCTTAGTCATGCTGGCCACATGACCCAGAAGCTGTACACCACCTCTCTCGGCCAATAAAGCGAGATGAGCGCCGCAACCCCAGAGTCGGTCACGACTGGACCTAATGGTCAGGGACCCCTTTACCTTTGGATGCAGCTGCATAATGCATTTCAGAGGAGTGGCCCAAGCACCCTCAAACAGTTCGTGTTAACACTGAAGCACCACAGCCCCGTCTCCTTTGCTGGCCCTGTATGTGGAAGAGGTTGCATTTCCTTTTCAAGGCCTCCTTGATGTTAGGATTCTTTCCAGTGTCTGCAGTCATGGGATTGGTTTTATCACATGACAGTGTATGTTTTCATTCCACATTGTGGGAAGTGACGGAGACAGGATCTTTGTATTACTGTGTTCCGTGATGTAGGACGTTTGTTCCTTTGTTCTTTCTCTTTGCTGTCTGATGCTGAAGAGGAAAGAGCTGAGTTACGATGCTCCAAGTGTATTATATGTAAATAAAGTAGTTTAGCCAAAATGCTGCCCTACTGAGTCTGTTACATTGATTACCAATACTCTGCAGAATCCTGAAGTGTGTTCATGCTTCTTGGTATCAGTTGCTGTGATGTTCGGACTAGAGAAAGCTTTTGAAGCTCCTGAACAACCGACCAGGAGGGAGAGAACATGCCAGTCAGGCGTGTGTCTCTGCCGGATTCCTACTCATGTGTAGGATGCTCCTGACACTCTCAGCCTCTGCTCCACATTTATATGGATGTCAGTATGGTTTTCAATTGACGCTGGGCATGTAGAAACAGACATGTCAGAGCAAGTCATGTTCTGACCAGGTCACATTATTCTACAATTTATTTATTTCTTTTAAAAAGTCCTCCCTCTGCCTCCATTACATTTAAGTACCGTTGTACCTTGGTTTTCGAACAGAAAGCATTCTGGAAGTCCATTTGACTTCTGAAACGTTCCGAAACCAAGGTGTGGCTTCCGACTGGCTGCAGGAGCACCCTGCAGCCAATCGGAAGCCGCGGAAGCCACTCCGGATGTCCCGCTTCCGAGGCAAAGTTTGCAAACTGGAACACCTACTTCTGGGTTTGCGACGTTCGGGTTCCAAGTTGTTTGTGAACTAAGCTGTTTGAAAAACAAGGTATGACTGTATACATTTTAAAATGAATTTTCTCTTAAAATGCACATTTCTAAGCAGACTTTAAAACTGCATATATATATAAAATAAAAAATAGCTGAGCACTGCATCAGAACATTCAGGAAGGGCAAAAATTATTCAGTGGATAATTTTCAGTCTGCACATTAGTGCAGGAGGTGCGCATGCAGTCCGTTGGTACCAGAATGTGCAAAGATCCAATTCCTCAAGGATCCTCCTTACACACAGGTATCATCAAGCTGGTTTGAGTTCATGAGCAAGTTGATGCTATACACGTTTTTATGCCACTTTGTAGCATGGCTATTCCTTTTCAACTTATTCTACAAACTCAGAGACATGGAGATATACTGTTATTACTCTGTGTTGTTGCTGTTCATAAGGCTTTATTGATTTTAATAAAAGGAAAAATAGGCACAAGGCACCCATCTAGAAATGGTCATCCTAAAAACTGCATCATCAGGCTGGTGTATATATATCTCGAAACATATAGCAACATTGTTTCAATTTACTGGATTGCTAGGCACACTTACTTGGGAGTAAGTCCCATTGGTGCAATGGGAGCAGGCAATGAAGAATTTGTTTGAGAGATCTAGGGCATTGGCTTCATTTATAGAGGTGATCAAATATAACACCATAAAGAGTCTGTATTTATATATCATTACAGTTAGAATTGCCAGGTCAGGAGCATCCCAGACCCTGAGATTCCTAGGCCCAAACCTGAGGATTAGGAGAGGCCCCTGGTGAAGGCACATGGTGGGTCCCAGTGATGCCACAAAGCATGACACATCAAGCATTAACTGCAGCTGCTGAGAGCATGTTGTTCAGATAAAAAACACAACGCCTAACAAATAAACAAACATGATGCTGGTTGGTAATTAAGATACAAGCTTTAGCTAAAGAGGGTGTTCTCAGCTTGAGCTCAAGTGAGGGGACCATTATTTCACTGTGCTTCCTCCCACCAATGAACTATGGAGATGGAAGTTAATTGGGAGAGGGGAGGAGGACAGAGACTCCATAGATTCTATGCAATGGTTTGCAGCTGGCTCCTGCCAGGCTGAAGCTTGCAAACTGCGTGCACAGTCTTCTTATTTTCTTTTTCTTTTTAAGGCACTCTCATCCATTTGGAGGGGCCCCTCCCATGCTACTTGGAGGGTGCCAGACAAATCTGGAGACTTCAGGTCCGGCCTAGAGATCTGGCAACCGTAGTTACAGCGCACTGAAAGGAAATTAGATGAGTTGCAAAGCTTTGCCAGATAGCAAGTTTCTGATACTCAAAACTCAGATGAAAAGGGCTACCAATATTATTATTATTATTATTATTATTATTATTATTATTATTATTATTATTAAATTATTATACCCAGAGGTCTCAGGGCAGTTCACAGAATAAAATCAAAATATAAAACCACAAAATACATAATCAAAATAAAAACAACAATGTAATAACCCCCCCAAAAAACCTTCACATTTTAAAAGGGCATAGGATGTCAATCAAATAACCCCCCCACACCCACACCTTTTATGTCAATCAAATAAAAAAAACAACCCCACATTTTAAAAGGATGTCAATCAAATCAATCAAAGGCCTGGTTAAAAGGACATGTTATGATGTATAATGAAGGCGCCAGGCGAACTTTCCTGGTGAGAGCATTCCACAGATGGAGAGTATAATGCACTGAGCATGCAGTATGTAGTACAGAAATTAATGAAGTGGTTCCACTGTCAGCAAATATAGTTGAGCTGGTTTTCAACAGAACTATTTTCCTCCCCGAAAGCGTCCTCAAATCTGTCCTCTATAAATGCCTATGTCCAACCACTCCCACTTAATAGTGAAATCACGTGTTGAGTGCCAACCAAAACGCAGCCAAAATGGGACCACTGAAAAATAAGAAGGGAGGTCATGCTCAGGGAAACCTTGTGGATTGCAGTAATCAATCCTAAAAAAATTACCCCTCCCCAAAAAAATATTTCTATCCAAGGAATACCAAAAATGAGGCTACTGAGGGTTGAGCATACTTAGAAGTCATGGAATGACCTGCATGAATTACTTACAGCCTATATTGGATGAAGGCATGGTGCTGAACACCAGCAATCCTTTTAGAAAGAAATGATACAAGGCAACACTATGTTGCATGTTACACATATAATCTCTGAATTTTATACTGTTGCAAAGAAATGTCCTATCCTACTGGTTCTTTTTATAGATAACTCATGACAAGTTGATCTGCTTGCATTTCCAAAGTTTAAATTTGGGGGCATGAAACCTGATTTGTTATTAAGCCCTATTAGACTTGGTAAAAATTAAAGTATGAAGTGCTCAAATTAATGCTTTTGCAAGACCTTTGCACTGCAGAAGGGGTTTGAATATGTTCAGATGAATGCCTGAGGCAGTCAGCCAGCTCTGGACGTAGCTCCGGATTGATACGACACAATGTAAATTACCACTAGATCCTCTTGCTTTGTTATGATTAAAAGCTATAAAAGAGGTTATACCAGTTGACGACCATGAAGTTTCATTGTTGGGGTGATCTTTGCACAATGCTAGGAAGCGCCAGTTGCTTTGTTCAAACAGGGACGGTTGGGTAAAATATTGAAAATACTCAAGATGAATGAATTAACTGGATCTAGAAAGACAAGGGCTGCAACTCTATGCGCACTTATCTGGCTGTAAGCCCCGCTGCACACAATGGGGACAACTTCTGAATAAACATCCATTATGTGGTCAGGCCAGAGGAATGGAATGAGCAGGCAGATATCCATGGGCATTACATAATGAGGTATTTAAACCTGCATTATCTAATATAATATGTCAGCTTGTATTATTTAAAAAACGATCTGAGCACTCACTTTCTCAGAAAATTTATACAATCTCTTTGTAAGATTGTGATTAAAGGAAGAAAACAAAAGTGGGGAGTAGGAGAATGGTCTTCTGAACTACGGGATGGAATGAAAGAAACAATTCCTTAACAATAACTTTGTCTTTTTCAGGCTTAAGAGCCTTCCGTAGGCAAGCGAGACAGAGGACGAGTGCAAGGACCTCTTGCAATGCCTGCCTCAGACATTGATGGTGCAGTTCTTGGTGACAGAAGTACCAACCTAGCATATCCAAATATTGAATTTATGTTTCTGAACCCTGGGAAGTTTAGATAGTCAACATTGGCAGATGCCTCAGGCATAGAAATAACCTGATCCATAAGCTTTGTGTTGCTCAGGATTTACCCAAAAGAACGTAGTATTAGATAGATGATAGAGTTCTGTCGAGATCATCTTTAGCTATATACTGAGGGAGATATGCAGCTAGTGACATAACTCATTCCGTAAATTCAGGAGGCAAGGTTTGTCAGACAGATGTTTATTCCACAAAAGTTTTTATCTCCTTGATAGGTCCCAATCATATTTCAAATGCTAAACTGCTGACAATGCTCATTTTCTCATCTTAAAACAAGGGAGGAAAAGTGATCACGTGCTCTTGGTATGCTCTCCTCTCACATCCGCAGTCATGTGTTAGTTCGATGCGTGCAAAATGGCCGCCGCCTGTACTTGGCAAATCCTGTTACAGAGTGGCTTCAGATGTTCAACAAGCTGGGTGTCCTTATCCTTCCACCTGAATAGACATTTCAGGATAATATAGTGCTACATAAAGCACCACGTGGAATATCTGCTTTTATTGCCCTTTCAGCTGATTACAGAAAAGCAATGTTGCAACAGTGCTAAAAGGCCCAAGTACGGATGCAGCCTCAGATTAAAGGATTACCATTCATTAACATGCAGGCTCTGAGAAAGCCCTGTCTGTCTTGCCACTGATATTGTGTCTTTTCATCGGCAAATCGGAGCATGGAGGGTCCAAATTCCCTACATTTCTGACCTATGAGCAGGAGACAGAGCGTATGGGGTACAAGTAATGATGGCAAACATACGGCAAGGGGAGAAAGATTTAAGAATACATTTGTTGCAAGGGTGGAGAGAGAAAAAACAACAACCAGGGAAGTTAGCTGAGTCAGAGGCACAAAGAAGCAAAAGAATGAATGACCTTCTGTTAAGAAAGACAATTAGTCACATAGTATAAAAATATATGGAAGGACTTGGAGGAATCAGAAGTTTCAGACAGCAAAGACGTTATTACAATAAATAGGTTTTAACAAGAGCTGGCACAACATTGACCAAAAGGCATGAAATGAATTAGGCACAACCTTTCGGGGGAGGGCAGTGGAAAATTTCAGTTGAGGAAAACAGCATCTTCTATGCCACACAGAACAAAAAAGCAAATCACTGTCCACTTTATGTAGAGCAAGTTTGTTTAGTGATACACACCAAATCATGCCCTAGTGGACTGATATTCTTTTAGGTTTGCGTCTTTGTCTATGGTATAGCCATAGACAAGCTCAAGTCCAAAGCATGCTGAATTGGAAGTAAGGTCCAGGGAGCTCAAATGTAGCTACTTATGAGTAAATATGACTGGGAGTGGACCATAAAACAGCAACATGTATGTATGCAAGAGGTGACATGATAGAAGTTTATAAAATGGAGAAAGTGGTTGCAGAATTTCTTTTCTTCCCCTCTCATAACATTAGAACTTAAGGTCACTCAAGGAAGGTCAAATGTTGAAAGATTCAAGAAAGAGGAAAGAAAATACTTATTCAGGCAGGACATAGTTTAGCTATGGAACTCCCTCCCACAGTATGATGGCTTGTGTATGCTCTTCGCAATAAGCACCTCTGCTCACTCAGATATTTACAGTTCTTTATTTTACATATGTACAAGCAGCACAATACAATTATGTGTCCGAATCATCCGGTTCAGATTCAGGGAGTGGTTTTCTCCGGCTTCTCCTCCAACAGAAAAGGTGGGGAGTTTCATGGGACGTCTCTCCTCCCTGCGTTTTAACCCCCTCCTCTCCTGTGCAGACAGCACAGGGACCGGATCTCCGTCTGTTCCCGAACTTCCTGTGTGGTGCTGGGGCTCTGCTTCAGCATCAGTGAGCCTTTCCGCCTCCTGGCTCCCTCCCTCTTCCCCATCCATCACTTCCTCTCTGTCTCCCTCTGCCAGTTCCCGCTCCTCAAAGGCATTCCCTGGCAGTACCATGACACACAGGAGGCAGTTATGGCCACCAACTTGGATGGCTTTAAAAGAAGATTAGACAAATTCATGGAAGACAAGGCCATCAAAGACTACTAGAAATTGTGTTCTACCTCTACTCTTGGAGGAAGCATGACTGCAAAGACCAGTTGCTGGGAAGTGCAGTTTGCAGGCTTCTCACAAGCCACTGGCTGGCCACTGTGAGAGAACGGGAAGCTGGATCAAATGGGCCATTGGCTTCATCCAACAGGCTCTAGGCTCTATCATCTATCTATCTATCTATCTATCTATCTATCTATCTATCTATCTATCTATCTATCTCTATCTATCTATCTATCTATCTATCTATCTATCTATCTATATCTATCTATCTCATCTATCTATCTATCTATCATCTATCATCTATCTATCATCTCTATACACAGACACACACACACACACACACACAAACATGCAACTACTCAGTACTGTAGATATTAAAACAAATCACGCACCGAAAAATGACTAATGTACCCTATCAACTGCCATGATGAGAAAAGAGCTAGACAGCTAAATAACACACAGCTGGACCATGTGCAGTGTGGGAGGAGACACTTGGAAGAGGACGAGTCTGATTAAGGGTCAGAGCACCAGATGGAATGTAAGCGAAGATGCTGAACTATTCATACCCTGTTTTTGAGCTTGGCCAATCCACACGCAGAGAGCCAAGGATGGAGAATTAGGGTTGGAGACAGACTCAACAAATGTTAGAGACCTCTTGTGCTTGCTCAGAATTAGTCAGGGTGAAGCCTTCTTGAAATGTTTAATCAGCAGTTGGCAATTGCATCTGAGGCCCAGTACGGAGCTGTGAGGAGGATAATGTCTAACCTGCTAACACTTTACCTGATTTCAAGACATCCTGGTACAACTATCAATTGTCACAGCCATGTCTCCTCCCACCAGGAACCCATCAGAGCTTCAGACTTTGGTGGAAAATGGGCTCAGTTGATTAAAGATCAGAACTGACATTATAAAGTGATTTCTTTAGGACATTGTGCACTTGAACATTTTAAGTCTGGCATACTATGGGCTGGAAATGAATAATTTCTTCTTGTTTTGGAATTTAATAAATTTATCCAAAGAAGGGGGAAATGTATTGTGCATTCTGGTAACCACTTTCCCAGTGCGCAAGACTGGATTGAGGGAAACTGAAGATAAACAAAGCAACTGCTTTTGGAAATCCTTAGCAATCCATTTAGCAAAAGTGTGGCGCTTGAAGAACCTACTGCATGTTTACTTGAAGAAGTCCAACATGCAGATGGGATCGCCAAGCACCATCCAACTTACAACTCAGCTCCAGATGGATATCACCTATACATTTCAAGAAGAACCTGCAACAAAAGAAGTCCACCAAATTTACCATGAGGGATTAAATATTGCAAGGCTATTTTCTGTTCCTTCATATCCTGCTAGCATCAATCATGTTTGGCTGAGACATGGGCCATATAGTTTTCTCCTAGAGCGTGGAGCTGCCTTCTGGAGGAAGTCAGCCTTGCCTCTTCCATAGTCACCCTTCTACCAGCTCAGAAACACTTTTCTCATCAGGTATTTGACTCGCCAAACTGCTTTCTTTCGTTCCCTTTTGTGGCCATATCATGTCTGTTTCTTGTATTTAACAACAACAACAATTTATTATTTATACCCTGCCCATCTGGCTGAGTTTCCCCAGCCACTCTGGGCAGCTTTCAACAAAATATTAAAATACAATAGTCTATTAAAAATTAAAAGCTTCCCTAAACAGGGCTGCCTTCAGATGTCTTCTAAAAGTCTGGTAGTTGTTTTTCTCTTTGACATCTGGTGGGAGGGCATTCTACAGGGTGGGTGCCACTACCAAGAAGGCCCTCTGCCTGGTTCCCTGTAACTTGGCTTCTTGCAGTGAGGGAACCGCCAGAAGGCCTTCGGCACTGGATCCACAGTGTCCGGGCAGAACGATGGGGGTGGAGACGCTGGTTCAGGTATACTGGACCGAGGCCATTTAGGGCTTTAAAGGTCAGAACCAACACTTTGAATTGTGCTTGGAAACGTACTGGGAGCCAATGTAGGTCTTTCAAGACAGGTGTTATGTGGTCTCGGCAGCCACTCCCAGTCACCAGTCTAGCTGCCGCATTCTGGATTAGTTTCCGGGTCACCTTCAAAGGTAGCCCCACATAGAGCAAATTGCAGTACTCCAAGTGAGAGATAACTAGAGCATGCACCACTCTGGCAAGACAGTCTGCAGGCAGGTAGGGTCTCAGCCTGCGTACCAGATGGAGCTGATAAAGAGCTGCCCTGGACACAGAATTGACCTGTGCCTCCATGGACAGCTGTGAGTCCAAAATGACTCCCATGCTGCGCAGCTGGTCCTTCAGGGGCACAGTTACCCCGTTCAGGACCAGGGAGTCCTCCACACCTGCCCACCCCCTGTCCCCCAGAAACAGTACTTCTGTCTTGTCATGGTTCAACCTCAATCAGTTAGCAGCCATCCATCCTCCAACTGCCCCCAGACACTCACACAGGACCTTTACCGCCTTCACTGGTTCTGATTTGAAAGAGAGGTAGAGCTGGGTATCATCCACATTTAACTGTTGCCATAAGTTGCCTTGAGCATTTTAATAGTGTAAGGCTGGGTGTAAATTTTTTTTTTAATAAACACACACGCAAGTTCATGAAAACCCAGCTATGGAAGAGTAAATAACACTGGTCCACAAATAGAAAAGTGTGTGTGTGTGTGTGTGTGTGTGTGTGTGCGTATCCTGCTGATCTGAGTTAGAAGTGCTTTATTTACTTCTGCTAGAACAAATGTCAATAATCTTAAGTATTTACAATTAGCCGTAGGGTATAAAATAACTAGCTAATCTGAAAAGGAAGCACACTGTCTGTAATCATGGGGAGGGGGGATTATTAAGTGTGCTGCTCCAATCATTCCTCTAGTCCCAACATTGTAGTCATTAACTTCTGATATGTAGAATAAAAGGGAGATGGGGAAATTAAAAAGTTTCAAATGCAGACCAAAATTATGGATAAAGTTATCAGACTGTCGAACTGTGTGCAAAAAGAGAAGTTCAACCACTGTGCACTCAAAGCCTGAAGAAAACAACCTGACTTTGAATAAGAACTAATTTATAGATTTTTTGGGGGGGAAGGGGGGTTCATGTCTATATCTGAATAAGCATTGGACATAATTTATCAAAATGTCTATCTGCTTAATTCCTTCCTTCCACCCTCTGCTTCTGGGTTTTGTTGTTTCACGATGTCTTGGACAATGTCATAGGTTGGCTCTTTGAGCGGAATTAATCAATGAAATTCCCACGCAACTCCCCTCCCTACACAACTCCGTAGGTTGGCAAAAACTGGAAGACAGCGATATGCAATTATGAAACAGCAGCTATATAAGTAATGCAATTGCTCCGGGATTTCTCTAATAGCACATTCATATATAAAGGGCATGGCAGAAGCTAGGCAGCCACCTGAATACTGGCAGTGATTTTCGGAGTCTACTCACGGTGCCTACGAAACCTTTGTGCCCTGCCGAAGATTATTCTTTGTATCTGGCATTGGTGTCTTGATTGGAAACCTGTGCCCCACATTATATGCAATTAAAAACCCAACGGTGCAGAATATTAAGTAGCAATCGTTCTCTCTTCCGCTCTGGGCTCGGTATCATTTCTGCAGTTTGATTGCAGTGTGGCTTACAGATTTCATTCATCCAAGCCCTGGTGCCGCCCACTTTGACCAAACCGATTATGCGCTGCTGCTTCCGAGCCTAGAAATGGGGGGCGGGGGGAGAGGGATTGCGAGAGAGAGAGAGAGAGAGAGAGAGAGAGAGAGAGAGAGAGAGAGCATTGAACGTGAATCAATCTGTATATTGGAAGAAATTCTGTTCCAATGACATTGTTGCCCCCAGCAGCTCTTGTGCATGCTCTGAAGAACAGGGGTGTTATAATGGAAGCCATTATAGTTAGCTGTCAATATGGACATATCCTTTGGGTTCCAATAACAACATCACTGTTTGTCTGTTCCCTTATGCAGAGTGTTCTCTTCAGCGGAGCTTGCTTGGAGGCTGTTAACTCCTGAGCACTTCAGATTTGACCTTCTGTCTTCATCATCATACTTTCATTTTATTGCTTCCATCTCTTTGCACTTACTTTGCAAAGATCCCACGTTTCTATTTTAGGACAAGTTGGGGACTATGTACCAGGAGAAAAAAAATGCCAACCTTTCTTGTGAATGCACACAGTTATGACAGAGTACCAATGTGATCGTTTCTTAGAACGTGGCAAACTGCACATTTGGCCACATATTGTTAACAGAGAGGAATTCTGATCAGTCATATGAACATCTTAAAACATATGTATGGTTGTACAATCTTTATTTTGATGTTTAATCTTAATTTATTTCCGGACATCTGTATTTAAGGACCCTCGTACACAATATATATATTTCAATTGAGTTTTTAGAATACAGAAGGAAAAAGGACAATACAAGAGTCCACAAATACAGTTGCCCAGAAATAAATTAAAATTACTATTATTATTAACATTATATTCCAGGAGGAGGAGGAGGAGGAGGAAGCTGAAGAGGTAACAGGGTTTAGTGAGCAGGAAGAGGCGGGGGAAGAGAGTAGGCCAGAATCAGAGGCAGGAGAGGAGGAGGGCCAGGAGACAAGATAAGGTAGGCTGCTGAAGAATCAAGGAATCTCATCCTTCTGCTGCAACCAGCTCCCCTCCCTTCTGGTATTCCAGAACACACAGAGAAATGAAGAGGATGCTACAAAGAGAGACAAGACAATGGAGCCTTAGGCTGCTGGGGAAGGAACCCAGGGAGATTTCTTAGAGATTCGTGGGAAGACAGGGACCTTCGGTCTTCACAACTGCCTCACTGTGGCAAGACCTACTGGGAAGAGTTGCTGGGATCACTAGGCCTTCACTGTTTTGTTTTCTTTGAATAAACAGTTAACTTCACTGACTCCTGAGGGTTTTTTAAAAATTGCTGACCAGCTCCTGACTCCGGCTCCTGACAGCAGCCCTGAATATGTTACTGGGCTACTTCACTGAGCAAAATGTTCCATCCATTGTAGGGATGGGCAAAAAAAACAACCATGGAGAATTTTGTTGGAATTACTGGAACAGTAATGTTCTGTTATTTTAAACTGCTGATCACTGTTTTCTGTTAACTTAGTGGAATGTTTCCTGGTTATGCTTTTAAGCTGCTGGGGTTATTTATTTATTTATTTAGTAACCGTTGTGAATTTTGTTTTAAATTTTTTTAAATGTGCTTCACTTACTGTCTGGGTCCTAAAAGGCAGCCTAGAAATACTTGGCTAAATAAATAAAAATAAAGATATTTTGTGTGAGAAAGAACACTGATGTTCAATTTGATATTTTTTTTTGTACCCAGCCATTCCTATAACCCGCTCCCCTCTGCTCTTTAAGAAATGCCTCAAGACAGCTATATTTTCTTTTGTCTTGCTGAATTAAGAGGGGTCTGTCTTCAGCATGTTTCATCTTCCTTCCCCTTTATTTTAGTGTGTGTGTGTGTGTGTGTGTGTGTATCCTTATTTAGACTGCAAGCCTGTGGGCAAGGCATTTTTTTTTAATTCTGTGTTTTTATAATACAAAGTACATTGTCACCACCCCAAGAAAGAGACAACACATCACAAAAAAGAGGACATAAGAGGAAGCAGAGCTGCATAAAATTTCAGGTGCTAATTTGTATGCATAAATGCAAATCTAGAAATAATTGCTGTGATTTAAATAGGAATAAATTTCACTGTAGTGGGGAAGAGTGTGACCAGGTGACCTGCTCGGTCTGCTGTCCAGCTGCTAACACTTGATGGGCGACTTCAAGGCCACTTCTCCCCATTCTTATGGTTCTTTATCTTTAAACAGAGCTTGGACCAAACAGCCCTTCAAATAAAAGACCTTGTTTGAAAAGACACCACATCATTCATTGTAGATGAGGACACACACACACATGGCCATGTACCACAGTGCTGTCAGACAAGAATGTCCAGAACCAACTCTTTATTGTCAAAAGTACACTTACAAGTTAGGGAAAGATATATCCATCCATCCTATGTTTCTCAGATACTTCTAGGTGTTCACTTGATGAGATAGAGGCTCTACCCCTTACCATGGCTTATGTCCCTCCTCTAATTCAGCTGCACACAAGCAGACAAAGATTCCACCTGCATGTAACCATCTGCTCCTCCCTCTTCAGTCTTGTTCTGGTCCTGGGAGACAGTGGAGCAGGAGAGATGGGGGAAGGAGGAGGAGGTGTAGATTACTGTGACTCTACACCAGGCTGATCTGCCTCTCCCACTTCCTGCAGCTGTTCTTCACTCTCCAATCCTGCAGCTTCTCATGCTTCTGACTCTTGTCTCCTGGCTGTTACAGGCTCCTCTAGATATTCTTCCAAGCCAGTCTCCAACCCTGCTTCCCCCAAGGCCCATTCCTCAGTGTCCAGCCAGTCCCTGACCCCATCCTGCACTGGTGGAAGGAGAGCTGTTTGAGGTGAAATAAGGCACAGAAGAACACAGGAAGATCCTCATCATCTGCATTTTCATGCAGATGAGGAAAGTGCTCACTTAATATTGAGTTATAGTTGAGGAAACAGTAGACATCTGTGCATCTTATGGTGTAGTTTCTTCACATTTCAGACATGGGGGGGGGGGTTCACAATCATGTGAGTAGCATTCGGTGTGGTGGCAACTTCTTTTCCCTGAGCAAAAGTTGTGTGAAAACATGTCTTCAAAGCAAATGATTCACAGGTCTAGAAAAAAACACCAATACAAAAGAACAGCAGCTTCCCATGAGCCTGATGAGTAATAAGAGCATTTAATTAACACTTCAAAGTATGTCTGGAAACATTATCTCCACAGCCTTGCAGCAAGCCCTATAACGCGCATCAATATTATTATCCTTATATTGCAAGTGGGGGGGGGAGTGAGGCAGAGAGATAGTGGTTTGCCTGCAGCCGCCAAAACCATCACCTGGGAACATAAAAAGAGCCCTAGTGGATAAGCCCAATGGCCTGCCTAATGCAGCATTTTGTTCTCACAGTGGCCGACTAGATGCTTATGGGAGGCTTGCAAGCTGGACCTGAGCACCAGAGCTCCCTCCCATCCTGCTGTTCCCTGCAACTAGCCTTCAGAGACACACTGCTTCTGATATTGGAGGTCTCACACAGTTCATCACAACCAGCAGCCACTGATATCCTTATCCCCATGAATTTACATCCTTTAAAAAGCCATCCAAGATGGCTTCACCCTTGTCTTCCAGGTGGGGCAAATGAGTGCACTGCCCTTCCTAGAGTTGTGCTTTGCTTTCCCACCCCAGGCAGTGGTGTGCAGTCACTGGACTAAGGGGACTAGGCTAGCCCCCCTAAAGGTTCCTTCTTCCCAAAGCCTCAGAAAGCTTATGCCCAGCTTAGGAATAGAGGTGTGAATCTCCGATGGGTCCAAGATGCATCCTGCCATCTTCCCAAAGCCCATCCGGCTTTTGCAAGGAGGCAGGAGGGCTCCAGAATCCTGTCCGAGACCCTGGCATCTCCTTTGCAAAGCCTGGGGAGCTTCTGACCTGCTTAAGGAGGCAGGTGCGATGCTCCCGTGTGTGATATCGGGACGTCACAATGTCACATGCATGACATCGCCCTCCTATCCCCCTCGCAAGCTGGTGCTTCTGGCCCTGTTTCCCTATGGAAAAAATTCATCTTACGCCACTGACCCCAGGATTTATTTATTTTTTAATCGTCTTTTAAATTTGTGACATGACAGACAGCGGCGGTCTCCGCTGAAAGAATGGCAGCTTGATTTAAGAACAGGAGCAATTTAACAATGTTGTTGTTTAGTCGTTTAGTCGTGTCCGACTCTTCGTGACCCCATGGACCAGAGCACGCCAGGCCCTCCTGTCTTCCACTGCCTCCAGCAGCTTGGTCAAATTCATGCTGGTAGCTTCAAGAACACTATCCAGCCATCTTGTCCCCTTCTCCTTGTGCCCTCCATCTTTCCCAACATCAGGGTCTTTTCCAGGGAGTCTTCTTTTCTCATGAGGTGGCCAAAGTATTGGAGCCTCAGCTTCAGGATCTGTCCTTCCAGTGAGCACTCAGGGCTGATTTCCTTAAGAATGGATAGGTTTGATCTTCTTGCAGTCCATGGGACTCTCAAGAGTCTCCTCCAGCACCATAATTCAAAAGCATCAATTCTTCGGCGATCAGCCTTCTTTATGGTCCAGCTTTCACTTCCATACATCACTACTGGGAAAACCATAGCTTTTACTATACGGACCTTTGTTGGCAAGATGATGTCTCTAATTTAACAATAGGACTCTGAAAAATTCAGTGAGAAAGACAAAGCGAGTGCACAACAGAAGCCTCATCCGGAAGAGTCCCCAAAACTCTGCTCACTGAAGACTTTCCCTGGCTGTGGGTTGATTTTTCATGAACACAATCTTATAATACATTAGTAAACCAGCCTGTAACATGACCCTTTGAAGAGTTAACTCTCAGAACTATCAGTATTATGGGCTAGAATTAGACTCCATCTCATGCCCTTTGCTCTGCTTTGCCGTTTCAGTTATGTTTTCATCCCAGCCAGCAATAAAGTAGCATGTGAGAGAAGTAAACATTTGTTTATTCTGCAGTTATGATAATGATAGGGTGCTTGCTGCCAACAGGTGAAATAAAGAAAAAAAACTAGTGACTTTGGGGGGGACTACCCTAGATTACCTTTACTCTTTTGAAGCAATCACTATACTCACAATCATAGCAGCTATTTATTCTTCGTTTTTTTGAGTACTTGATGGCAAATAATAGAAACACGGCTGTGCACACTACAGGGGACTGGCTGGTCACCTAGGCTATAACTCAGGCCTAATTTCTGATTTTCCCAACATGTGCAGCTTAGCATGAGGTCTTTTCAGGGTTTCTGGGCAGAAAAAAAATCAACCCGGCAAGCAAAGAATAAAAATTGCCTCCCACAGTTAGTTTGCAATCACTTAGTCCTTGATTGTCCAACAAGAAGGAACGAGACTAAAGGTCAAGAACAAGCCTAGAAGTTAACAAACACATCCTGAAGTATTTACCATTTTCTTTCAGCCATTCCCTAAGCTTGTAGTGGGGTCAAGTTTGTTTTTCAGGTGGAATCTAAAACTGAATTACCTAACCTGGTAACTGGGGAGAGCTGTATCTCAGAAGCCGAACGGAATCCGTTCCAGAAGTCCGTTTGACTTCCAAAACATTCTGAAACCAAGGCGTGGCTTCTGATTGGCTGCAGGAAGCTCTTGCAGCCAATTGGACCCCACAGAACCCACACTGGACGTTCAGGTTCCAAAGAATGTTCACAAACCGGAACAATCACTTTTGGGTATGCGACATTCAGGAGCCAAAACATTCGACTTGCAAGGCGTTTGACTTCCGAGGTACGACTGTATGTCTGAATGGCATATATAGATCAGAGTTAGCACAGAAAATGACCTGCCCCAATGGATTGTGTTAATGGCTTAAAAGAATGCTGCAGAACATTGGGGTTCAGAAAATGCTTTCTCTTGGAACTCCCACTTTCTGTGGTGCCTTCCATGTACCACCGGGGAAATGAAGCCATTGCAGTTTCATTTTTTTCTTTAAAATTTAGGTAGACACTTTCACTGTACTTAAGGTGCAGGGTAAATACAGCATTAACTGATTTCTGGCCACCTCTTTCTCTCCGCCCAACTAGATGAATAAAACAATCAGAAACCTTTACTCAGGGGTCTGGGAGGTTCAGTTTGCTGAATCATTTTGTTAATTCAATCCACGTTTTTGTAAAGAGAGCAGACCTAGGTCACAATCAGTATTCTATTTTAAATAGTTAGAATAAAGCACACATTAATTTAAGTAATAAAATTAATTTATTTCCTCATTGTTTCATAATAGGCTCCCTTCCCCACTCCTCCATTTGTTTCTTTCCCGCTTCTTTGTTGCTATATAAGATCGTGCAGAGAGATAGTTTTAGAAATGAAATCTTTTACCATTCCTGGACTCCTGAATCTTCTCCTTTGTAGTTTGGTTAACAAAAGATCCCAGAGATTTCCAAGCAGTAAGAGGCAGGTTTGAAATACCCGACTTGGTCTCGTTGCCCATAACATCCACCATTACAGGATTCATAACTATTTGTAATTATGTTTCATTTAAATCCAAATCCATTTGGATATAGACCAGCAGTAGGTAAATTAGATTTCATGGGGTTTGAAAAAGTCATAGCAACAGAGATTATGGGAAAGCATCTGAGGCGTCTCTTAGTTTAGAGGAAAAGGCAACTAAGGGTTGGGAGGACATATCAGAGATTTATGAAATTAAAAACAGTGTGAAGAGAGAGACACTTTCACCTTCTCCAGTGTTACAGTGGATGATTCATGAAGCAAGGCTTCTTCTTTCATAGCAGGGACAATGATGTCTTCTCCAGGGGTGCTATACGCCAATCCTTTTCATGGCAAACAAATAAGCTTTTCTCAGAGAGAAACCGACATTAGTATTCATGGCTAAGGTCGAAACTGCCACTTTTGTTTTGAAACATTTCAAAGTCTCTTTATTATGACCAACTCAAATGTCAAAAAGTCGTGAGCAAACGTCTGAGACTCCCAGAAGTCTTCATCAGACTTAATGTTAATCAAAGCAGTGCTGGGTGGAGGAGAAGACCAGCTGGTTTGGTACTGAAAGCAGAATCTTTGCATTGGTCAAAAATTCATATTTGTTATTCGGTCTTAGAAGGCTATTCAGGGTTTGTTATTCGGTCTTAGAAGGCTATTCAGGGTTGTCATGAACAGCAGCTGCACTTCCGAATTGACCACTGCTCCACTGACCCTCACTCTCATAATACTAGAACTCAGGAAAAACAAGCCACTTCTTCAGCATCACATATAATTAACAGAATTAATTGCCTCCAGATGTAGTGACAACTGCTATGCAATTGTTACCATCAGTGGAGGTCATGTGTTCATGATGAATTGGGACAGTTTCACTTTTTTAGTATACCTGGGATCCATGTGCTAGGCATTGGTGAGATTTTGGGACTTCCCTTGTGTGCACCTTAAGATGACATGCATTTCCTTAACATGTAATGCAGAGAGACATTATTTCAGTCCCAAACCAACCTATAAAGATCTGCAGGAAAGTGCGCGCACACACACATATCTCGGTTAGTTTGTTGGTATGATGGTCCCTGGTCAAAAGAGATCCCCAGCACTGCATTGTGAATGTGAAATCCCCACCACACCACAATGTGAAATTCAAGGTAAATACTGAAACAAAGGGAATCCAGGGTGCATTTTTCTAGAAGCACACCAGCTAAAGAAATGTTACTGTTCCAAGACTGGTATGGACGCTATAAATATTGGGAGAGAGAAAGAGAAATTTGTATGCATAGTTGCTCTTATTAAATAAAATTTCACTTTCCCCCAAATATACAGCAGGCATGTTAGCTCAAGGCAACGTTTGCTTAAAATGATTATTAATGGTGGTGTACTTCTTCGTAATGGGAACGAATGAGCCCCCTGTAACTCATGTACATATTACTGCCATTCCTTTGGCTCCCTTTCCATATGCTTTGCAGCCTCTCCTTGCACATAGCTCTCAAGTTACAAGCTATCCATCCTATAACTTTTAATGTTTCTTTTTTCCTGGAAATGAAATAATAATAATAACAACAATAATAATAGCCCAAGCCATTCAACTGGAATGAAAAATAAGGGATTTAATGTACAAAAAGCAATGGTGGATCTAGTGGGAGAATTATTATTTTTTAATGTATGCTGTATTTAAACTAGACACAAACAATCCATCTACCTTAACAGCCCCCACCATTTTCAAATAAATTACATTCCTCACCGTGGTGGAACCATGCGGCGATGCAGGAGAAGAAGCGAATAACTCAGGAGGAGGAAAAACTAAGAGGCACAGAAGGATGCAGGACCCAGGGGCACAGCAAGTTCTACTGCAAGGGCATATAAGAGAAATGTTGTTGTTGTTGTTGTTGTTGTGTTATGCTCTTGTGTTGGGCAAAGGAAAGAGATGGTTTTCTCCTTGGCCTTGTATGTGGGTGGTACCTGATGATGGGCATGACTGGGCAAATGGGCAGGTCATTCTCTGTGTTTACATGGCTGCTTTTCTCAAACTAGGGATGGGCGAAGCTGTCAGGTTTGTTTTCTCCACATTTCTCATTTTCCCAGTGTTCAGTTCTCCTCATTTCCACAGCAATTTGCAAAAAAATAAATAAAACAAAAATACTCACGAAAGTTCACCACTTTAGTGCAAATTTCTCCTAATAAACATATTTTATACGAATTTTTTTTGACTAATAGACACACTTTGGAGAGCAATTACCCCTAATATAATGCATTTTGCATGATTTTCTTAAAAACCAATATGTGCCTTATGATACACATTTCCTCCTAATATATGCATTTTGCTACATGTTGTTTGGTTGCGGAACTGCATTGCAATATTCAGTAAAGTGCAAATGTCAGAGTATTCCTGCATTTCAGTTTGCATATTGGTTTAAGAAGTATAAATTAAGTTTCTGATTTGTTTAAGTGCAAGCAAAACTGAATTTCTTCCCCATCCCTACCTACCTCACGCACACTGTTCAAAATCAGGCAAAGGATAGTATGGGCTCCTAAACTGCTATGACTAACTTGGTTATGCCAACCAACTGTTTCATACCAGGCTAGGAACTGAAGCCATCATCTGCCTGAACTGGATGCTTGTGTGAAAGGAGACCTGAAAAGCAGCAGTGTGAATTGGGCTTATATTTAGTATCTGGGGGAACTGACTAATGCTTCCGTCAGTCTTGTATAGTTTGTACTGTGTGCTTGTGAAACATAGACCACTTACAAACGCCATCTCCAATTTCTTGAAAGATTCCATCAATGGTGTCTCTGAAAAATCTTACACATCACTTGGGAAGACAGGTGAACTAGTATCAGTGTACTGGATGAAGCAAAGATCACGAGTGTTGAAGCAATGATTCTTCAACATCAACTTTGTTGGACTGGTCATGTTGTGTAGATGCCTGATTATCATCTTCCAAAGCAACTACTCTATTCCGAACTTAAAAATGGAAAGCGTAATGCTGGTGGTCAACAAAAGAGGTTTAAAGACTGTCTCAGAGCAAATCTTTAAAAATGTGGTATAAACACCGACAACTGGGAAACACTGGCCTGTGAGTGCTCCAGTTGGAGAACAGCCTTTACCAAAGGTGTCATGGACTTTGAAGACACTCGAACTCAGAACGCAATGGAGAAACGTGCTAAGAGGAAGGCACGCTTGGCAAATCCACACCGTGATCAACTCCTGCCCAGGAACCAATGTCCCCACTGTGGAAGGACGTGTGGGTCCAGAATTGGCCTCCATAGACACTTACGGACTCATTGTTAAAACCGTGTTTATGGAAGACAATCTTACTCAGCGACGAGTGATTGCCAAAGAAGAAAAAGAAGACTGCTTAATACCTCTCCTTAGCCTGCACAACAGATAATGCCCAAAAACACACTTAAAGTCTCTCACCAGTGCTTTCTTCTCCAAAGGAAACCAACAGTGTTAAGGCCATAACAACCCATCAACACACACTTTCTGGGAGCAGGGTGAGTGGATTCTGTGTTTTTGTTTGTTTGTTTGTTTGTTTGTTTGTTTGTTTGTTTTGTTTGACCATCTCTGTAGACAACAGATTGTGGGATTTTGGTAGATTTTATGCAGCTAATGCAAACTGAGGTCTCCCTTGTGCAAATTCAGTTCCCAGTAACTCTTAGCAAACGACAGTGCCCACAACTCTCTGAGGGAAGAAAGTGTTTTGGATGTGCTTCATAGTTATAGTGTGTACGCAGCCTAGGAGAAAAGGGTGCTGCTGCTGACTGGAAACCCAAACAAGCCAATTCTGCCTTTTCTGCACACACAAAAATAGCAGCTGGTTTGAACTTTCATCTTGACTGCCAGCTGATAGACCAACACTTCACTTCAGTAGAGAAGCTGGCTTCTACTTTTGGCACATGAAGCGAAGTAATGGAAGAGGAGGGCAAGAGAGGTGAGTTATGTTGCATGTATTCCAGTTTATAATCAGCACAGGGAAGGAGAGTACAAGCTTTGTACTCATTTGAATCCCACTGAATCCTGGCACTTCTCTCGGCTGGGCCTGCCAGCAAAGGAGGGTGTCAATTGATACCATTGCTAATGGGGGATTTGGGGATCTGGGCTGCTGTCTGCCAAGAACAGGCAAAGAGGACCACTAATTCCTTTACAAGGATTGCTGAACAGTTGTCAGATAGCAGCAGCACCGTTTAGGAGCTGGGCAAGATAAATCCAAATCAATCCAAGCACGGAAATGACCATCTCCAGATAAAAGTTTGCACAAACCGTAGGATGAATCCCGAGCTTGAGCAAAGGAGGAAGAGCAAGTAAGGCAATCTGATTTTAAGTAGGGGTGAGTGGATTTGATGATTCACTTCTCAGCATTTCTCATTTTTCCAATTGCGAATTCATTTCTCCAGATTTCTGCAGCTATTTGCATTAAATGAGAAACCCTCATGAAAAATTCATTAGCATTTTAGTGGGAATGTCTCCCAATAATCACATTTTTTGGTATGAAATATATACAGTGGTACCTCAGGTTAAGTACTTAATTCGTTCCGGAGGTCCGTTCTTAACCTGAAACTGTTCTTAACCTGAACCACTTTAGCTAATGGGGCCTGTTGCTGCCGCCGCACCGCCGGAACACAATTTCTGTTCTTATCCTGAAGCAAAGTTCTTAACCTGAAGCACTATTTCTGGGTTAGCAGAGTCTGTAACCTGAAGCGTATGTAACCTGAAGCGTATGTAACCCAAGGTGCCACTGTACACATTTTGCAATCAATTCGTCCTATTTTCAATACTATTTAGTTCCACTATTATCTGTTTTCAATTCTATTTGTATGCTTACACATGCTTTCTTTTAACATACATATTTTGGTCCACATTGTCTGGAGATGCGCACATGTCAAAAGGATAGCAGTATTCCAGTCAGTGTGTTGGCTCAAGAAGTGCAAGTTTGGTAGCTTCGTATGAAAGTGAAAACAAAACTGAATTGCTTCTCTATCCCTACTCTTCCAAATATGGCAAATGATGGTTTTGTGTGTGCGTATGTGTGTGTGTTTGTATATACACGCATGGGAGACCCAGGATTTGCTGCCGCCTTCTGTGTCATTCCTCTCCCTGCTAGCTCAAATGATGACTCAGGTGAGCCTGAAGGAATGGCAGCAGCTGTGGAGTATTGTCCAGATGTTTACAGCAGCTGCACAAAAGGCAGGATGCCAGCATGTTGGGGAGATGTCCCAGGGATAAAGAAAGAGAGAGAGAAACGAGAACAAATGGATAGCTGAAGGGGTACAGACCTCAGACAGGCTACAGAGCATGGAAAATTAGATAGAAAAACTCAGAGAGAAAGAGTGGGATTGCAGGGAGAGAGATAGGTACAGTGGTACCTCGGGTTAAGAACTTAATTCGTTCAGGAGGTCTGTTCTTAACCTGAAACTGTTCTTAACCTGAGGCACCACTTTAGCTAATGGGGCCTCCCGCTGCTGCAACTGTGCGATTTCTGTTCTCATCCTGAAGCAAAGTTCTTAACCCAAGGTACTATTTCTGGGTTAGTGGAGTCTGTAACCTGAAGCGTCTGTAACCCGAGGTACCACTGTATTCCTGAAGAGTTGGGAGATCCTCAGAAGCATATTTTATAGGAATGTGGAGATAGAGGAGAGGAAGTCACACAGTGTGAGTGGAACTCTACGCCTGCAGGGTTGGGTATGGCCTCAGGTAACAGATTTTTAGCATTGGATAAAATACTAAAAGGGTGTGAAGAAGCAAAGTATAAAGAGAAGCAAAGGTGGTACGTAATTATTCAAACCCTCTAATTGCAAACGTTGCCTATGCAATTTAATGTATTTACCTGTGCAGCTGAATTTAACTGTAGGAGACCAACAGCTGAGAAAAGTGAAGTGAATATGATCAAGGGCTTGGGGAAAAAATGGACAGGTGTTTGTGTTCCTTACATCATGCTAGAACTTAGTGTCATTCATAAAATTGACCAGGAAGGTTCAGAACAGACCACGAAAAGAACTTTTTCAGGCAATGCTTAATTAATTTATGGAATTCCCCATTACAAGGTGTGATAAGGGCTACTAGCTTGAAGGCTTTGAAAGGAGATTTCACAAATTTGTGGAGATGGAGGCAGAGGAGAGGTCCACCCATGAACATTATCCACAACAGCTATATAGAACCTGAAGCCACTGAATCCCACTTAAGACAGGGCGGGGATATTTCATACATCAAGATAATTGGAGAGTGGTCTTGATCTCCCCACTCTAATGATCCAAACGCAGCCAAGATTAGTGCTTCAATCAAGGATACAACCACAAAACAGAAGCAGAAGAAATTCTACTTACACCTTTAACATTTTGCAGTGTGCTGGTCCCGGGGGTAAGGTACCTTGGGTGTAGCAGAGTCCACACGAAGAGGGGCAAGGTCCGAGGCAGAGAGCCGGGCGGGGAACAGGAACGCTGGAACAGGAGGCTGTGCAGGGAACAGGAACACCGGATGGTCGGTAACAGGAGGCCGAGCAGGGAACAGGAGTACCGGATAGTCAGGAACAGGAAGCCGAGCAGGGAACAGGAGTACCGGATAGTCAGGAACAGGAGGCCAAGCAGGGATCAGGAACACAGGAAGGTCCGAAGCCAACAACGACGTTGCTCCCGCAACCTGGGGCCGGGCTGACTGGGCTTTTATCCTCTTCTAAGGCCAGGGGCGGTCCCGGCCCCCAGGAGCCCTGCCTCCTCTGGCCTTAAGGCGAGCACTCCTCCTGGGGGCAACCAGTTCCCTTCGCCTCTCTGCCCTAAGCCTCTGCAGATCAGGAGAGGCCGAAGGGTTACTGGGCCCTGGAGGAGGCTCACCTGTGGCCACTGAGTCGTCAAGCCTCTCTGGGGCCAGAAGGGTTTCACCTGGGGCCAGCTCCTGATGCACTGCCACAGGTGCAGGTTCTTCAGCATCTAGGCCTTGCCCCAGTTCAGCCGGCCCTGGAGGCGGGGACTCTTGTGCAGGCTGGGATTCCTCTGTTTCATCCTCCGAATCGGAAACCCAGGCCATCACACCATCCCCCCTCCCAGGCCCCCCCCTCAACCGAGGGTCCGGACCCGGCTTGCCGGGGTACGTCACATGGAACTCTCGGAGGCAGGCAGGTGCGTGGACGTTGGCCGCTGGTTCCCAGGAACGGTCCTCCGGTCCGTACCCCTTCCAGTCAATGAGATACTGCAGCTTTCCCCTGCGGTATCGGGAGTCCAGGATGCGTTCCACCTCGTACTCAGGCTCTCCCCGAACCAACACTGGCTGCGGTCGGGGACGGTTCGGGTGGAACTCGTCGGGTGGGGCCACCGGACTCAAAAGGGACCTGTGGAAGACCGGGTGAACCTTCAGGGTTGCGGGTAACTGGAGACGAAATGCCACAGGAGAGACTTGGTCTACGATAGGGAACGGGCCGGTGAAGCGGGCGTCCAACTTCCGCGAAGGTCGAGAGGGGTGGAGGTGGCGAGTGGAGAGCCAAACCAGGTCACCGACGCGAAGTTCCGGCCCCACCTGGCGGTGGCGGTCGGCCTGGGCTTTGTACGCTTCCTTGGCCTGGTGCAGTTGCTCCACCAAAAGCTGTTGCTGGGACTGGAGCTCTTGAAGCCACTCCGTCACCGCCGGGACCGCGGACGCCGGCAGCACCTCTGGAAACAGCCGTGGATGATAACCATAACTGGCCTGGAACGGGGTCTGCTGGGTGGACGCATTCACCGCGTTGTTATAGGCAAACTCTGCCAATGCCAGGTGGTCGACCCAGTCATCCTGCTGGTAGCTGCAGTAACACCGGAGGTACTGCTCCAGCACCGCGTTCGCCCGTTCCGTCTGGCCATCGGTCTGTGGGTGGTAGGCTGACGAGAGGCAGACCTCTGTCCCGAGGGTCTGGTGTAATGCTCGCCAGAACCGGGATGTGAACTGAACGCCCCGATCGGACACCACGCGCTCAGGTAGGCCATGCAGGCGGAAGACATGCTGAAGGTACAGCTGAGCAGTTTCCTTGGCTGTGGGTACAGATGGACAGGGAGCGCAGTGCACCATCTTGGTGAAATGGTCGGAGAAAACCAGAAGGCAGGTACAGCCACGAGACGAGGGTAAGTCCACTACAAAGTCCAACGAAACCGTGTGCCAAGGGCGCGGTGGAACTGGCAATGGCTGAAGTAGGCCGGGGGGTCGCCCGGTAGGTCCCTTGGCGCGCCGGCAGACATCACAACCAGCAACGTAGCGAGCCACGTCAGCCTTCAGGCGGGGCCACCAAAACTCTCGACTGACCAGATGGGTGGTCCGATACCGTCCAAAGTGCCCCGCTGCTGGGGCATCATGGGCCATCCGGAGAACCTCCAGCCGTAGTGGCCCTGGCGGGATGTACAGACGACCGTGGTGCAGCAGAAGGCCCTGATGCAGGACCAGCCCCGGATACTTTGGGCTGGACCCTTCAGCCAGCTCCCGGAGTCGTTCCTGGGCCCAAGCGTCGACCCGCTGCTGTTCCCGCACCCGAACCTGCAGTGGCTGCGCCTCCTGGGTGGCCAGGAATGCAGCCGGAGGTAGGATCGTGGTGGGTTCTGCTTGCTGTACCGTGTCTGTGTTGTCTTCAGGTTTCCGGGACAGGGCATCCGCCTTCTGATTCTGAGAGCTAGGGATGTAGCGGATCCGGAACTGGAACCGGGAAAAGAACAACGCCCACCGGATCTGTCTTTGGTTCAGCTTGCGGGTGGTCTGGAGGTACTCCAGGTTCCGGTGGTCGGTTCTCACCTCCACCGGATGTCGTGCCCCCTCAAGATGGTGGCGCCAGACCTCAAAGGCTACCTTGATGGCCAGTAGTTCCCGCTCCCACACAGTATAGTTACGCTCCGCTGGTAGGAGCTGGCGGGAATAGAAGGCACAGGGTAAGAGTGGCGCTTCAGGACCAATCTGTTGAGACAAGACGGCACCGAGAGCCGTACTGGAAGCGTCGGTCTCCACCACAAAGGGTCGAGAGGGGTCAGGATGTTGTAAGATTGGTGCCCTCTGGAAACAGGCCTTCAACCCCTGAAATGCCTCCTCTGCCTCCTTGTCCCAGGAAAACGGCGTCTTTGGGCGCAGTAGCCGGGTCAACGGGGTGGTGCGATGAGCATAATCAGCGATGAAGGTCCGGTAGTAATTGGCGAACCCCAGGAAACGCTGTAGGTCCTTGCGGTTCCGGGGTGCCGCCCATTCTTGAACCGCTGTCACCTTCCCCGGGTCCATTTGCACCCCATCTGGAGAGAGCCGGTGACCAAGGAAGTCCACAGTCCACTGATGGAACTCGCACTTGCTGAGCTTTGCGTACAAACGGTGCTCACGCAAGCGCTGCAGCACGGTCCGGACATGTCCCTCATGGCGAGCCGGGTCACGGGAGTAAATCAGTATGTCATCCAAATACACCACCACGTACTTGTCTAACAAGTCCTGAAACACGTGGTTGATGTAGCGTTGAAACACAGCAGGCGCGTTGCACAAACCGAAAGGCATAACCAAATATTCGAACTGCCCGTACCGGGTCCCAAACGCTGTCTTCCACTCATCCCCGGCTCGGATCCGAATCAAGTTGTAGGCCCCCCGGAGGTCCAGCTTGGTGAACACCTGTGCCCCTTGCACCCGCTCCAGCAGCTCCGAGATAAGGGGCAAGGGGTACCGGTCTGGGACGGTAATTTTGTTCAGGGCTCGGTAATCATGGCAAGGGCGGAGTTCCCCACATTTCTTCTTAACGAAAAGCACTGGTGCCGCGGTAGGCGAGGTGGAAGGCCTAATGAACCCACGCTCCAGGTTCTTGCGCAAGAAGTCCTGCAAAGCCTCGCGCTCTGGCTCTGTTAGGGAATATAAGCGACTCACTGGTAAAGGCGCTCCGGGTTGGAGGTCTATGCCGCAGTCAAAAGGCCGATGCGGTGGCAGCAGGTCTGCCCCCCGTTCCTCGAACACGTCCTGGTAGTCCTGGTACACGGCTGGGAGCGTGGGTGCTGCCTCCTCTGAGGGCGCGGCCGCCAGTGTTCCGGATTGAGCATGGGAACATGGGTCCGGGAAGTGCACGGTCCATTTGACCCAGTCAATCTGAACGTTGTGGGCTTCCAGCCAGTCCATCCCGAGCACCAGGGGGAAGCGGGGCATAGAGGCAATGTCCAAAGTGCGCAACTCCCGGTGCTGCTGGAGACACAGGACCAGGGGCTGGGTCTCCTGAGTAACGGCACCTGAACGCAGAAGTCGTCCGTCAATCGCTTCCACCTGGACCGGTACTGGCTTGTTCCGAAGTGGCACCTGATGATGGGCGGCAAAAGCAGCGTCCATATAGGAGCGGGTTGCCCCTGAATCTACCAAAGCATGGGTGAGGATCCAGGGCCCACCTGGAGGGTATAAACGTACCGAAACCATAAGATGTTGCAAGTCCATTGGTGCGGGCCCATTCTGTACGGTTTGGGACCCCCGGTAGCTAGGGCCATCAGCTACTGGGGTTGGCGGTTTCCCTGCGGCTGGCGTTTCTCAGGGCAGGACCGAGCGAAGTGTCCACTTCCGCCACAGTAAAGACAGAGGTTTCCCTCCCGGCGCCGCGCCTTCTCTGTGGGGGAAAGGCGTGGCTGCACTGCCCCGAGCTGCATAGGCTCCTCCGTTAAATCAGTTGTGACCGTGGGGCTGCCGGAAAAAGCTGGTGCCGTGAACTGGAAGTGTCGGCGACCCCGGGCCTGACGACGATCCTCCAACCGGTCGTCTATTTGTAGACTCCGTTGAATGAGAGTGTCCAGCGTGGTGGGGCGTTCCATTGTGGCCAACTGGTCCAGTACCTCGTCCGAAAGCCCTTCGAGATACTGGTCCCGCAGTGCTGAGTCATTCCAGGTCAAGTCCTGTGCCAACAGCCGAAACTCCGTGGTATATGTGGCCACCGTGGACTTGCCCTGTTTCAAACGCCGAATCGCCCGGTTGGCTTGACTCTCTCTCTGGGGGTTGCCGAACGCGGCCTCCAAACGATTGCAAAACCCCGTATAGTCTGCCAGCAAGGGGGAGTCTTGCCTGAGTAGCGGCAACGCCCACTTGGCCGCCTGGTCCTTTAACAAACTAATCAAAAAGTGCACCTTGGTGCGGTCGTCAGGAAAGTTCCGGGCTCGCCCCTGAATATACAGCTTGGCCTGGGCCAGGAACATGGGAAAGCTGGCCGGGGCTCCATCAAATTTCTCAGGCAAAGCCACTGGGTACTTGCCCGGAGCCGGGGCGTCGGCCCCAGGAGCCGGTAGGGCTTCCAAGCGTTGCTGAAGTGCCACAACCGCGTCGCTGAGCTGCTGCACGGTGTGAGTCAAGGCCTGGTTCTCCTGGGCCAAAGCCACCAGTGCAGCCGCCTGTTCAGCCATGGCCTCTGGCTCTTCCCGAACACACCCCTACGAAGGGGGAGTGCGGGTGTGGCGGGAGCAAACTGTGCTGGTCCCGGGGGTAAGGTACCTTGGGTGTAGCAGAGTCCACACGAAGAGGGGCAAGGTCCGAGGCAGAGAGCCGGGCGGGGAACAGGAACGCTGGAACAGGAGGCTGTGCAGGGAACAGGAACACCGGATGGTCGGTAACAGGAGGCCGAGCAGGGAACAGGAGTACCGGATAGTCAGGAACAGGAAGCCGAGCAGGGAACAGGAGTACCGGATAGTCAGGAACAGGAGGCCAAGCAGGGATCAGGAACACAGGAAGGTCCAAAGCCAACAACGACGTTGCTCCCGCAACCTGGGGCCGGGCTGACTGGGCTTTTATCCTCTTCTAAGGCCAGGGGCGGTCCCGGCCCCCAGGAGCCCCGCCTCCTCTGGCCTTAAGGCGAGCACTCCTCCTGGGGGCAACCAGTTCCCTTCGCCTCTCTGCCCTAAGCCTCTGCAGATCAGGAGAGGCCGAAGGGTTACTGGGCCCTGGAGGAGGCTCACCTGTGGCCACTGAGTCGTCAAGCCTCTCTGGGGCCAGAAGGGTTTCACCTGGGGCCAGCTCCTGATGCACTGCCACAGGTGCAGGTTCTTCGGCATCTAGGCCTTGCCCCAGTTCAGCCGGCCCTGGAGGCGGGGACTCTTGTGCAGGCTGGGATTCCTCTGTTTCATCCTCCGAATCGGAAACCCAGGCCATCACATGCAGTTTTTCTTCTCAGTTGTGTCTCACCAACACAAATACATATGTCTGTTTATTTATTTTCTCTCTTGCACACAAACTCTCTCTCCTGTATATATCCTGCCTCACACAATATTTGACTCTCTCTAACGCCTACATAATCAATACCTCTTGTCTACCTGACTTCTATGCCACCAGCAAGTGATGTCACAAGTGTTAGGTGTCAAAGGATCCAACCCCCATGGTAGGTTGCCAGGAATGGGTAAGGCAAGGAAAGTTCTTACCAACTGCTTTTTATTCAATATTCACAGAGAGAAGCTTAGGAATGCAGCCTCATGGAATAATGGCGTTGCCCCAAGTAAATCTCTTCTCCCCTTCCCTCCCACTTCCTCATTCATCATCCCTTCTCTAGGTGGCACTGAGAGCCCCTTGCTTCTGAGCCCTTTGCTCTCCTACTTTAAAGGCTCACCAGGTTCTGGGAGATGGTGGGTCTGGAATGCTTTCTAGTGGTATTGTGTCAGCCAGCTGCTCCAGCTCTGCATCCTCCTCCTCTCCCATTATTTCCCAACCTTTCCCCTCATCTTCCTCTGAGCTGTGATCTCCCTCAAACCCCTGTTGTAATTCTGAACTGCCTTCTTCTTCTCTGGAAGGGTCAGGCTGGGGATGCCGTCTCCACCATTCCTCCTCTGCCCAGTCCCTGACACAAAGGAGGCCATGTAATTGTTACTTTATCAACCAACCTACCTTTGTTCCTCTTGAGTCCAGAAGTTCTCCACCCCACCCACCAACATTGAAGTGCCTGCTGTTCTTCTACCAAGTTGCTTAAACAACTCTCTTGATTTTCATTTCTCCATTTAGGGTGACCATCCTAACCTCCTTTTGAGGATGGTAGAAAAGTCAGAACTCCTTCTACGTTGCCTTTTATCCAAAGGCAAGCAATCATCTTCTTCACATGACCCGAGGAGCCATTCCTTTATTTAACAAACAATATAGAAAAGGCCTTTTAAAAATAATAATGCAAGTAGGAAAATTCTGAATATAAAGGGAGGGAAACTTCCTAGTACTTACAATAAAGTCCTCGGCGGTACAATGTGACCTGCCCCGATGCTCAGTGAAAGAGACCTTTTTAT
Source organism: Podarcis liolepis (assembly GCF_965112155.1). Classification (NCBI taxonomy): domain Eukaryota; kingdom Metazoa; phylum Chordata; class Lepidosauria; order Squamata; family Lacertidae; genus Podarcis; species Podarcis liolepis. The sequence goes on from NC_139556.1 coordinate 33,851,230, forward strand.
ATAATTAGTTTTTTCATCTTGTATAATAATAATAAAAAAGCTTTAATAAAAATTATGCAAAAAGAATGAAAAGGTGAACTGGGGCTGCATGACATTCCTCTTATGAGACATGCACTGTGTCACACACAGTTCAGGCATGAACACTAAGAGAAAAGCATGCTGCTGACTTTAACACAAAATAAGCTCCAAATTCTGAGCTTTCTGCAGGCACAAATTTTGCTACTTGCCCAGAGGCCAGAATTACTGTCAAATTTGGCTGGAAACTTTCATCTTAACCACCAATCAATAGACAAATACTTTTCATCAGGAGATAAGCCGACTGCTTATTTTGACATAGGAAGCTAAGTATTAAAATAGGGCAATTGAGGTTTGGATGTGTGTTGCAGTGTGTACTCCTGTGTATAATCTAGGCAGAGGGGAAAGTACAAGTTTTGTACCAATCAAATCACCTTTAATTAAGATGTGAAGCTGATTGAATTTATCCCTCATCCCTACAGGTGTGTGTGTGTGTGTGTGTGTGTGTGTGTGTGTGTGTGTGTATTCTCAGCTCTGCGAAATTTCAGAGCCAATCCATGCCAAGAACTGGACCACTTTCACCAATGCCAAACATAGTAGCTGTGCATCCCTTGGAGAACCACGAAGTTGAGAAGTTGCTTCAAGAAATTTATAGAGCCATCAGATGCTCAAGCATGGTGCACTTCATCATAATTGCAAAAGCCAGTAGCTTGCAACTCAAAACATTTGTAAATATAACACACTGTTGTGGGAGTATAGCAAACTGTAGAGTTTCTTCTTCTGCTCCTCCAAAGAGAGTCCTTTGCATACAGAAAATCCCATAAAGAGGGATACCCAGTATAACAGAAGGCCAGAGCAAATCCTTTCTGCGCTATGAATGCTGTGTGCCACCTCTTGCTGGTGTTGGGAATTTCTGACACACCCATTCCCTTGCAGGGGCCTACTATCAAATTAGGAACAACTCCTCAATAAACTGCTGGCCATAAAGTTCATTCTTCCATTGATGGCTGGACTGACGCAGGAGTTTGTTACAGAATAAAAACAATAATACCCATCACCATTTTTTTCTGGTTAGGTGAGCGTCTGCACAACAACTCAACAATTTCCATTGATTCCTAAGGTGGAACTTCCAATGCATTCCTAAAGATGAAATTCAACCCCCCCCCAAACAAAACAAGCCTTCCCCCACCTACATCAGAAAATCTAGGAGGACTGGAACACTCTCTGATTTGTCTGATTGCCTTTTGCTGGTTGGCTGAGGAACAGAGGGAAAGGGGAGCAAACAATGACATTAAAAATGCTCTCTGTTCAGATATCTGAATCTGCAGCATACATAGTAAGGTTTGGGTACTAACTCATTGTGTTTGGATAAGTGAATTTTCGCATAGCGAATGTTCATAAAGTAAGACCTGCATGTACTTCAAACAGTAGCATCCCTAAAAGTTCAGTGAAGGCTTGCAGGCCTCAACAGAGTGATCCTTTTTAACTTTTCTAATAAGAGGCTTGGATCCTCTTGTCTTTTACAGATTAATCTATGACTGTTCCTATGGTGCTGGTGTGTGTACGTGTGTGGGATCCTAGCTTCTTCTTTTCAGAGCACAATGCATATTTTCAGTCAAATTAGAAATGTCCCATCGATTAACATTAGCAGAGTCTTTCCTTCTGCTGAGGGCTGGGCTGTCTGAGGACAGGGTGGCCATTTCAGCATCGCCATGAAAAAAAGTTACACTTTGCAAAAAGAAAAAAAAAAGGCAAGAGAGTACAGATTTGCGTAGAATCTGCAAATGCCAATTAATATGTACAGATGCACATTTAGAAAGAATTGCAATAATTCAAACAGAAGTCCATCAGCCACAAAAACATTTCTCAGCATTGTGGGGAGGCCTGGGAACAGGGGACAGAGGTGTCCATGTGGATTTCATTGAAAAGCCTACTCTATCCTGTTTCAGTGTGAATTCTTTTTTTCTAGGTTATTATTTTTTAAAACAAACAAACAAACAAACATGAGATGGTTTGAGAGCTGACTATGACACACACACACACACTTGTATTTTATTTTATTTTTCGCAGTTACTAACCACCTGAAGCAGTGAGAAAGTGTGACTCGTGATGTGCCTGTTGAAAACACGGCTGCAATTCCCCCCCCCCCCGGGAGCAACGGGATGTGGTGACGCTCTGTCACTCTCAGGGAGTTTGTACCTATGGGGAGAGGCATTTTCCCTCAGTGCCGCCACCACTCCATGCAATTTCCCTGGGATTGGTGGCATGTTATCACATCACCTCACTCCTGAGGGAACTGCTGCCACAATTTCAATGCAAGTAACAGGAGCCATGCGCATGCCAACCGCTCCAAGAGGCTAGCACCTATATATAAAAAGAAAGAAGAGCAGAATCAAGCCTCATGCCCTACCTAGCCTTGCAATCCAGTAGGATAATGGATTGGGAAGTAGGTCAGGCACATGCCCAATCCTCCTTTTTATATGGGAGTTATGTGAAACAGGCCCATCGTCACATTAGTCCAGGAGATTCAAATCTGGTGAGTCTGTTTTGCAAGTCAAACTCACTGAGGCATCTCTAGGTGCAACCTCGTCTAAATTGTGCTGCTTATCCCCACGTTCAAGCCCACCACCAGTTGCTACACACAAATAGTTGCTCACAACTATTAGTTCACTTGACCGTCACAAGCCCTGGGCTAAAGCGCTATCTGTATATCTGTATATTCAGTAGAATGCATGACTCTTACGATTTAACATTTATTAAGTTCCAACAGCGGGCTGTGGGCTGCAAGATGCAAATGAAAGGCAGCGACACTTTAAACATTTCAGTAAAAAAATAAAATAAAATAAAACCCAGCAACAATTAATATTATCTGGCTTGGGTCTCTGCAGTATTCCACAAAGAGATACGGGCAGAAGCAATAATGAGGCAACTCCGGTCTTGTAAGCACTGTGTCCATATCCTCCTATTTAATCAGATACAGTTTAGATCTGCTTTTGTTTGGCCACCCCTGTTTGTGGCAATCATTTTCGGAAGATCACCAAGGGAAAGGAGTCCTGGCAGGCAGAATCCCTGACTCGGTTTAATACACTCCTTTATGGAAGCATTTGGTCTGGTTCCAATGTGACTGGCCTTATTGAAGTGTCACTGGAAAGCTGTTCGTAGTGGTGGCAACCAAGGCAGAAATGGACTTCAGAACCAGCTACCTGTAGGGCTTCCTGTCAGGACTCGATCTCCCTTTATTAGCCCTCATCCAGGGCTAAATTTATATAAATTTATTGTTAAATTTATATGCCACTTACTTGCCAAAGTGGCTTCTACTGTTTCAGCTCCTGCATGGCCTCACCTGACTCTGATGACAAAGAGAAGTACAGTGGTGCCTCGCAAGACGAAATTAATCCGTTCCGCGAGTCTCTTTGCCTTGCAGTTTTTTCATCTTGCGAAGCACGGCTATTAGCGGCTTAGCGGCTTTAAGAAAAAGGAAACAAACTCGCAAGAACTCACAAGACGTTTCGTCTTGCGAAGCAAGCCCATAGGGAAATTCGTCTTGCGGAACGACTAAAAAAAGGAAAACTCTTTCGTCTTGCACGTTTTTCGTCTTGCGAGGCATTTGTCTTGCGAGGTACCACTGTAGAGCTTACTGCTGACACCTTGCTCCAAATACTGTGATGGCCTCATCCAGTGGCTTCATAAAGATTGGGGTGGGGAAACTGGATCTAGTCAGTGGACCAGATCCTTATTTTTCCCCACCCCTCATGGGTTAAATTTGACAGGTGAGCAGGATCACTCACCTGCCAATTACCTGATGTGGCAATGAACTAGGTGGCAGGTTTTTCTTCATGCAAGCCCTGACAATCAACTGCTTTTCAAGGCTTGCAAAGAACTAAGCATGGCAGATATTCATAGACAAGATAGGCAAGGGTAGACAGGTTGGCCTTTTCTCTATCACCGATCCCACACAACCTGACAAGACACTGTGTACATGTCCCTAGGATCTGTAGTAACAGCAGCATCAAATTCAGTACAAATTCAATGAATTTAGTCTTCAAAGTGCCTTGCAAACTTGTCACAACAAGCTTCCGAGGGTTCTATCACTTCCACTCCTGGGTCAGATTTAATAGCCCTTTCAGCATCCGAAAAAAACTCTGTTGGATGTCTATTCAAGGACTCGGTTGCAAAGTGAGCTTTATTTGCTGCTGTCACTGCCATATAGTAGGCATGATAATGTGCTCTTACCCATCTTTGGTTGCAGTCCCTGTGACACTTTTGTCACTCAAGCTGTTGCCCTGCTTGTTTCATCACCTGGAGAGTTCCTCAGAATATGAGAGAGTTGAACAGATTCCACCATGCTAGAGAGGGCGCTTTGGGGTAATTGTCTAGCTCACTGTTCCACAGTGATAGACTAGGGGCTTCACATCTGCACCACATTCTAGGGGGCAGACCATATTAATTGGTCCCCCACCCCCTGCAGGAGTCAACTCAAATCTTACCAGAAGGTAGTCTGGCTATGACAACAGAGTTACTGCACTTCCCTAATTCCAGACCACCAACTCCTTGGCCAGTTGCAAGGACCCAGTACAAAGCATGACCTGCCAAACATGTTGGGCCACTGATGTACTGAGACACCTTCATGGTTGTCTTGGTGACCATGAAGTCCTGAGCTGCCAACTGTGACATGAATGTTGAAGTCCCTCAGGACAAGTTCCCATGGGTTCTCCGGCATGACACACTGGACAGCATCTCTGCCAGCTTGCTCAGAGCTATTGCAGGGCAGAAAAGGTTGTGGTAGACGAGCAACAGCCCTATCCTGTCTCTCTAACCCAACATCAGATGCAATGCTTCACATCCAGTCCCTGAGCAGACAGGCCTGCTGACAAGGGGGACTGAATCTCAATGGATTATTGTGCCTCCCAGAAACCTAGCTTATACTGGTGCTGAAGTGACTACCAGGATGGACAAAGCTGTGAAAAATCAATGCCACCCCACTCACCAACCCAGGTCTTAGAAATATGGAAGAGGTCAGTCCTCTCATTAACAAAAAGATTGTGGATGATGTGAGTCATATTACTGACCAGTTCAGTAATAGCACCAACAAGCTAAAGGCTGGTTGATGCAACCATGAAGTTGGTTGGTGGTGTGGCTAGAAGAGGCAGTACCTGAAAGATGTCGTTCCTCTCTCTTCCTCCTCCTCAACACTCTCTGACCTCCCATGCTGTTTCTTCCTCTGCAGACCAGTTTTTTAATCGCCTCCCCCTCTCCTGCTGCCCTGACACATATCTTCTATGTAATAAATACTCGCCCTTCACTAATGCGGCCAAAAACAATACCCCATAGCAATAATATAACTTACAAAAATATAATTCAGTAATGTACAAGTGCAACAACATTAGCAGTATCACGACCATCAATATAAATAAGTGTGACGACATAAATAGCAACGGCAATTGATCTTAGATGCACTGGTCTTTGATCGTACAAAGTGCCTTGCAGAAAGAGCAATTGATCATATATATATATATATTCATAAGATCACGGATATATATACATATATATATATATATATATATATATCCGTGATCTTATAAGAATTATCTGAGAGACTTACATCTGTGATCCTCATTTGGATATACTTTGCTTGTTGGCGTTTTATGTTACTGTTTACTGGAAAATAATTTAAAAACCTCTTTCAAAGAAAAGAACCATCTAGTCTAGCTTTCTAACCTCCAACAGTTGCCTTGACAGATGACCGGGAACTCAAAAGCAGGGCATGAAGGCAGCAGCTTTCCACTGCTCCCTAGCAAATGATACTCAGAAGCATACTGCATGCGGGTTCCATTTAGCCATAACTGGATAGCTCACTACAAAACAGCCCAATAAGAATTGAGCAGGCTCAGTGGTCACAGGCTGACTGTTGAGGATGGGATGGAAAACGAGGGATGGGGGATGAAATGGAATCATATATCCTGAAGAAGGGCTTGGCTGGCTAGCTAAAACTTTGCACTGCAATTTTTGTTGCAGGCCCCACTCATCATAGCTCATTGTTTTTATTGACAGGCTATCCTGCATGTATTTGTTCTGTCCTTAAGTGGGGGGAAGGGTAGCTATTGGCCTTCACTGCATCCTATGGCGGTGCTTTTTCAGTAGTGCTCACACATAGGACAACAATGTTTCAACTGATGTTTAACATCCTCTACTATTTTTGGGCTGAGAGAGAAGGTGGTACCTCTTTGATTCTCTCACCTTGCACTGTTTAAGGATGTCAAGGCCCCCTATTATTGTTTGCATTCATTTAGCATGAAATGCAATGCACATCCAAAGTCAACAACAGGGGAAAGTGTGGGCCCTCTTGTCCAAATTTGTTGAATATCTGCCAAATTTTATACGGTGCTGAGTGATACATTTTGTGCTTGACCATCCCTAACATTCACCCAAAATGTGAAGTAAGGGACCAAACTAGACAGGAGATCCATGATCAGATCTCCCACTTATTTACTTTTTAGAACCTCCCCCTTATGCTGTTTTCCCAGCAATAATTACTACTCTTAGTAATGGTAGCTACCACCATGGTAGCATGACCCCTCTCTGCCCCTGCTGGTGCTGTGACCCCATCCCAAACTTCCCCATTGATTCCATTTTACAAAAATGTAACTAGAAGGGGAATCCAATCATGAATCTCCATAATCCCATCTAGTTTGCTAACTTAGAGGGACCAGGCAGGCATGAATTCACATATCTTCCTAGGCTGGGTGCACCTAGAACAGTTCCCTCAAGATCTCAGCAAAAGAGGTCCATGTGCTGCCATAAATCATTAAAAAGAAGTCACTACAGACCCACAGAGGAATTACATCATCTTAATTCAGTCACCTCTTTCTTAAGTTGTGTTGATATATTGTCATGAAGCCAAACAATCTGTCTGATGCTTTTAATATACACACACACATCCACCCCTTTGTACTCACAAACAGAGAGGGTGCATTATTCAGTATGACATATGGCTATAAAAATCAACTACTCAATCTCCATCTCCATCCCTTTCCAGGGACATTGGTTTATTGTGTGACCGAGACGGCATCATGAATTGCAAAAATCTGGCTTTCAGCACAGAATCGGGAGCATCCATCAGACACGTTGAGAGCCACGCTTTCATTTGTTAAAAACAACAACAACGGGTTTCTAGCCCTCATGGTAAATGGGAAAGACACAGAAGTTTAAGTTACAGATAGGTAGCCGTGTTGGTCTGCCATAGTCAAAATAAAAAAATTCCTTCCAGTAGCACCTTAAAGACCAACTAAGTTAGTTCTTGGTATGAGCTTTCGTGTGCATGCACACTTCTTCAGATACACTCAGAAGTTTAAGAGAGTCTCTGCTATTGTTTTTTGGAGTAGTGTTCTCTGAATAGTGTACCAGGGACTAGGAAAGGGTTTACATAATAATAATAATAATAATAATAATAATAATAATACAGTGGTGCCCCGCAAGATGAATGCCTCGCAAGACGAAAAACTCGCTAGACGAAAGGGTTTTTCGGTTTTGCGTTGCTTCGCAGACGAATTTCCCTATGGGCTTGCTTCGCAAGACGAAAACGTCTTGCACTTTTTTTTTAAAGCCGCTTGAAGAGGCGCAGTTGCGACGGACCGTGCTTCACAAGACGAAAAACATCGCAAAACGAAAAGACTCGCGGAACGAATTATTTTCGTCTTGCGAGGCACCACTGTATCAGAAGTTGCACCCATCTTAATAAAGTTAAGCAAGCCTAGGTCTGCTCAGTACCTATGAACACTATTTACCCACCATTGAACTTCATGATAGAAGACAGGTGAGATAGAAATCAGAATATAATTTGTCTATCTGCAACAGGTGTGGGGAAACTTTGGCGCTCCAGAGGTTGCTGAACTCCAATTCCCATCATCCATGACAACTGGTCATGATTGTTCAGACTGATAGAAGTTGTCATTCAGCAACCTCTGGAGGGCCAGAGGGTTCCCCACACCTGATCTACAATCTGATACAATTGATAACCAACATTTGATTGATCAGATCAAACCATTTAATTTTTTTTTTTGCATAATTTAATTGAGATTTGCATGGTGCTCTCTGAACTCCTCTCCACCTCTCCGCATAGTGAATTTGCTGAATATCACTTTTTTTAGTTGGTTGACTAGCATCACACCAGTTTGCCTCTCTATCACCAGGAGTATTTAACATTTTAGGTGGTTCCATGTCTTCCTGACCCATTATTGCACATCACATTTCAAACCTATAAAAGCCTTGCATGCATATGTGTGGTTCTCATATCTGCGTGATTGAAAGCCCAAGTGGAAGCATTTCCATTGTTTACCATTTTTGGCATCCTTCTGTCTCAGGAGACAACAGAGGAGTGCACCTTTGTAGAAGACATCTGAAGGCAGCCCTGTATTGGGAAGTTTTTTATGGTTGATGTTTTACTATGTTTTATATATGTTGCAAGGGACGCAGGTGGCGCTGTGGGTTAAACCACAGAGGCTAGGACTTGCCAATCAGAAGGGCGGCGGTTCAAATCTCCGCGACGGGGTGAGCTTCCGTTGTTCGGTCCCTGCTCCTGCCTACCTAGCAGTTCGAAAGCACGTCAAAGTGCAAGTAGATAAATAGGTACTACTCTGGCGGGAAGGTAAATGGCGTTTCCGTGTGCTGCTCTGGTTCGCCAGAAGCGGCTTAGTCATGCTGGCCACATGACCCGGAAGCTGTATGCCTGCTCCCTCAGCCAATAAAGCGAGATGAGCACCACAACCCCAGAGTCGGTCACGACTGGACCTAATGGTCAGGGGTCCCTTTACCTTTATATATGCTGTAAGCCACCCAGAGTGGCTGGGGGAACCCATTCAGATGGGCAGGGTATAAATAATAAAAGTATTTATTAGTAGTAGTAGTAGTAGTAGTGAGGTTGGAAGGTTACCACACCTTATGTGGCTGTAGAGACTGATGTGGGAGAGACATGTTTTGTTGCAGCTGGGGCAGATGAAGGTGTCCGGTTGTGTTGCTGCAGATGGCATTTATTCTCCCTGTACTCCTCCCAGCGGTCATTCCTCCTCTGGTCACTGCTAGGAATACATGATCTGATTGTACCTATGTATTAAAATTAGGAGATTAGAAGTACATACTAAGGGGAATCTATGTTTTATGCTGTCAAATTAATTGTTGCAATCTTGAGAGCTAGAGACTTTGAAAAAAAGGAGACTATGGGGTTGTGGCACTCATCTCGCTTTCAGGCTGAGGGAGCCAGTGTTTGTCCACAAACAGCTTTCCAGGTCATGTAACTAGCATGACTAAACCGGTTCTGGCACAACGGAACACCGTGATGGAAGCCATAGCGCACAGAAATGCCGTTTACCTTCCCGCCGCAGCAATACCTATTTAACTACTTGCACTGGTGTGCTTTCAAACTGCAAGGTTGGCAGGAGCTGGGACAGAACAATGGAAGCTCACTCTGCCGTGGGGATTCAAGCCACTGATCTCCTGATTGGCAAGCTGAAGAGGTTCCGTAGTTTAGACCACAGTGCCACCCATGTCCCTTTTACCAACCTTAATAAAATAATGGAAACTAGAAATTCATATAATTCTAATAACCTGAGTTTGTAAACCTCATAAAGGTGCTTGGGAAGCACACATTTGCTGCTTATGCTGTAACATTTTCCACATTTCTTGTGCATTCATGACAAGAAAATTGGTCTTTCAAACACACGTTAAATGCTTGTACCAATATACATACACATTCAAATATTTTGCAGTCATTAAACTAAAGTGTTCATCATTCTAAACATGCTCTGTGCCTTCCTCTTACATCCTGCCGTGAGCCTCTGTTTAGAACAACTCTCTATAGACAACAAATGTTATGGCTTACCCAAGATGTCCAGATCACTAATATTTTAGTGTGCCTCTGAGTATTAAATATGCATAGCCAATTCTGAACACATCATGCTTGATGTGGGCACCCAGATAGTTCTTCTTACATAATGATCCTGTGTGTTTGTGCAGCAAATTGATTAGATGCTTACAACTTAAAATGATTTATTTCTGAACAATGTAGTTAAGCCCGTGGATAATCTGTCTCGCAGAGACAGGTTCTTCCCCTGAAGGGGTCTCAGTCGCAAATTAGACAGTCGCATTGCATTACTTCCACCGAGTTAGCAGCCAAAGCCTCTCTCCTGTCCCACCAAGTGGATGGGACAGCAGACACACTGATCTACGTAGCACAATCCAGATTGTCCCAGGAGTTGGGTCCTAAATCTCCCAAATCAAAATGGCCCGAGGTGGGAAGTGGTTGAGGGAGCAAGGAAGAAGCAAGCAGACAGTGAAGCAAGACCATTCTGAATGGTCCGAAGTAGTGGGAATTCGTCACTCTGATAAGCTCTCTTTCTCCCCCTCCTCTCTTTGAGCTTCACCATAGAAATTCCCTAGAGAAATTTCACCATGTTCAAGCTAATCTTCTTACAAACATTGTTATTTATTTATTTTATTTTATCTGACATGTGTCAAGCAGGCCTGCTAAGCCTATTAGATCTCTAGGGAGGCTGGGGGTCCCCCTCCTCCGCTCCCCGCTCCGCTCCACACAACCGCCTTAAAACTGCCTGTGTTCGTGGTTGGCTGCTTTGGACATTTCTCCATCACTGAGAACAGACCAATTTTCTTATAATTAGAACTGGGCCTTACTGGGCTTAGAAGTTAAAGATGGAATAAACACCCACAACTGTAGCTGCTCCTCTGGATGGTTTGAGTGGAATGAGTGACTTACACAGTGCAATCCTAAACATTTTAAATTAATTCATTAGCATTCTGGCTAGCTGGCAATAATGAGATTCACCAGGCAGCTTATAGCACACCAAATATCAAAATACTAGAATTTTGTAAAAGAATGTACAGAAGTAAGAGGATGTATTCATCATGATGTGTATACTACAACTCAGTTCTTTCTTTCTTTCTTTCTTTCTTTCTTTCTTTCTTTCTTTCTTTCTTTCTTTCTTTCTTTCTTTGAAAAAGGTGGTGTTACTCACCTCAGAGTTGTTATAGTAAGTGCCACATTTTTAAAAAATGTGCTGGTACTGCATAACCTCGAGTACTCCCAGAAAAAAACCACTGCTTCTACTGATTTGAAGGCTCCTTTGCTCATGCTTGTGTGCAAGCACTCAACTCAAGTGCAAGAGAGAAGGACCAGCAGAAATGGGGCAATCCTAAGGTATGCACAATACAGTAACAGAAAGAATCATCTCCTTGTATAGGTCACTTCTAGGTTTCCACTGAAACCTTCATTTTGATGAAGATGTGTCCTTACACATCAATAGGAACGTCCAAGATTTTAACATAGCTGGGATTGTGTCTCCAACCCTGTCCCACCCACCCCAAACAAAAAATTTAGTGGCACAAAGAATAGATCCTGTCCTTTGTAATTTGGTTATTCGCGTGAAACATTAAGAAAACTCATCTAATGCAAATTCTGAAGGAAATGCGGCATCAACCTTTTGCAATTCAAAATGGAGGAGGAAAAACAACAATGAATCAGGCCAATGAAGACTAAGCATGCAAAGTGAGTGTTGAACATTGACTGACTACAGAAGGGGTGGAGGTGGAGGAAACCCTTAGGAGAGAAGGCATGGAATGGAGAGATTTGAATCTTGAACTGAAGCACTTAGCATGGCAGTGCTTTGTTACAAGGCCTCACTTGTTCTAATACAAAAGTGAAAAACTCACAGCCCACTTGATAGCATTGAGTGGCCCACTGGTGGCGGCGATCTGCTCCTGCCACCTTTTTTTGCACTCCAGTGGCATTTCACTGAGAAGTACATACAGAGTAGCAGTCCTTGATAAAATAGCTCTATGAGTGGCACTCTTTTAAAATACTTTATGACAGTTTAAGAGGCGGCATGAGAGGAAGCAGAATTAATGGAGAACATACCATAATGTCGCATTTGTCAACCATGTATGCTGTAGACAGTGGCAGAGTTTGGGCTCTCAATTGTGCCCTGTGCCTCTCATGCTCCATTCTACACCATTGTTTTGGTGCCCCATGCAGCACAGCGTCCAACGTGCCCTTGCCTGATCTCTGAAGTGGGCATGGCTACCAGAAAATATCTGCATGTCCAGAAGTACTGAAATGTGTTGTTGTTGTTGTTTTTGAAATATCCTTACCCTTTCGTGCTGTACTAAGAGGAGATGAAAAAATGTACAGTCAAGTGTTAAAAAACCCATTGACACCAGTTCTTGTGGGTTCATCTTTCATAACGGCTCTGTGATTAGATGTAGGAAGATAGATGGGGAGATGGTTGGACAAGTGAGCAACATTCTGCTCCTGTGCCAGGGACCTTTGTTTTCTTATTAGTGTGCGCACAGGGTGTGGATGAAGAGATAAATTGTTCATTCTGGACAGAATCATCTTGGACAGAATGAAATTTATCACTGACCAGAGGAAGGGACAAGATGGAGAAAACGATTCTTTAAGTGGTCATCTTGCAGAGGAAATGTCAGGTGATCACCCTTTAATGGAAGATTAGAAATACAGAAAGAGTTAATGATAGGTGCACTTGCGCGCGCACACACACACACACACACACACACATACACACACACACTGCTTCGTACAAAAAAAAATCAGTAGGAGCTTATCGGGCTGCAACAGAGTTGGGACAATTAAACACATGCCACACAGCCTCGCAGTTATTGAATTTAATTTGGGAGTTGTTCTGATCAGTGCACGGAATAAGGAGACAAGGATCTCTCTAAGCTCGAGTTCCCTTATGGATGAAACAAGCAAGGAAGTAACAATAAAACACTAAGCATCTATTGCCAGAGTAAAACCTTTCTACCTTTTCTGTTTACTGCTGTGCCTCCACTGTCCTCTGCCACCTAAATGCCCACCAGAGTCCATTATTCATTATGGATATATTTTCGAGCCAGATCTGAGCCTGCCTGCATCCTTTGTTTAATGTTCATGAATTATGTTCAATGATGCTGATGATTTGGGAACTCTTTTTTATGTTTGCTAAGCTACTATAGCCTTAATCAATCTTTTAGAACTTGGTCTTATGGGCAATTGCTTCTTTTCAGTTATGTAGGGACTGTCTGTGGTTCTGAACCAACTATGTACGTACTTAGTTGGGGGAGCTAGGAGTACTTTACAGAGGACAGTCTTCTGTTTGAAGGTGTCCTCTATTTGAAGAGCTCTCCAGTCCTAGTCCTGTTTAATGAACCCTAGGAAGTGAAAGCAGGGACCTTGAAGTTGCCCGTCAACAGTTTGCATCAGCGGTTGCCTGCTGACAATCTTTCCCGTTACATATTTCTTCTGTTTGGTGTGCTTCTGTTTGAATCATCACAATTCCTTCCTAATCCAAATCCATCCATATAAATTAGCATATGCCAATTTTATGCAAATCTGCAATATCCTTTTTGGTGATGTGTAAGTAGCCATCCTAGGCTTAGCTGAGGGCAGCTGCAATCCTTGTGGTCACCACAGCCAGCACAGTCAGTCCAGTTACCTGCACTGACAGGTAGGGGCTTTGAATTCAGTCTCCCCCTGCCCCACCCCTCCCCACCAACACAGACAGCAGCAGTCAGTCTTGAATGGCTGCACCTGCAGATCTTCATTCTACGGTGGGAGATGCATTTGTAGTACAGGTTTTTGCAACTGGTTCCTGCTCCAGTAAAGCATACACATGAGAAAGCCAGTGTCTGCCCACACCTTGCCCAAGCTCAGGGGTAGCTACCATGGCGCCCTGCAGATGTTGTTGAACAATAACTCCCATCAGCCCCAGCCAGCATGGCCAAAGGTCATGGATGATGGGAGTTGTAGTCCAAAGTCTTCATTATTTATCCCTAATGCTTCTGTGTCTCACCTGCAGCCCACAGTATGTGGTTAAGGAAGCACTGGGTAGCTGGAGCTGCAATGCTTTCAGCGCCACTGCCTGTTCCTGTTGCTGTCTGCTGCCACCACACATCAATTCAAAAACAACCACAGTGAATGGCCTCCCTACTTTCCTGTGCTTACAGAGAAGTCCAGTCATGGACATAATTGGTTTTTTAAAGGAAAAGCCATTTCTCATTCCTGGGTAGATGACATTGCGAGCTGGGAGCAAGCCCTCCCCACACGTACGGGGTGGGATAGCCCCTGCGCCGTTGTATGGTCCTCGGCCACGTCATCCTTCGGCCGTCCAATCCAGACGGTCCGGGATCATGGCTCAGGCTATTTAAACTGCCCCTGTTTTCTCTCTGCTTGGTCAGTTCTCCTACCCTCGCACCCTTAGGTTAGGCTCTTTATTTCTTGACATTGCTATGGACCTTGGTTGGTCGCTTTGGTTGTCCAAGGGGCCTGGTAGGAATCTTTCCCCACTTGGGAAATTGGCACCAGCCATTTGGTTTTTCACCTACCTCGTAGCAAATCGTCACAACTTGGTAAGGTTTGGCGGTTAGGCATTGGAGTATTAGGTTGAAGGGGAGGGGAGGTAGTGGCCATCACCTACCCCTCCTAATTCAAGGGTATTCAGTTAAAGGAATCTGGGGGGCGTGGTCTCTGTCTGAAGCCCCAGATGGGAGGCTAGGGCAATGGCACGACCCCTAGTGGTGACCCTGGGGGAGTTCCTAGTTGGTGTGCATCAGCAGGGCTCCCCCTACTAGTGGTTAACCCTTCCAAGACTCCTGCAGATGGGCAGGAGTCAGATATAGTTGTGTGGTTCCCAATGCCTAAGCCAATGCCACTCACATTCTGTAACCAATAAAGTTGTGGCCTTTTTCACCCATTAACCTAAAATACTGTTTCATGTGTCTTTATTCCACTTCCTGGGAGGGTTTGGGACCTTGCCACGCAACATGGGCAGCTGGGAAAGCTGCAGAATGTAGACCACCAGAAAAATGACTTGCAAAACTCTTCAACCACCTCAAAAGTAAGGAAAGCACAACAAAACTCCAACACCTACCCATGAGCATTTCATTGAAATCTTCCCTCTCCTTTAATTACTTTTGCATGCACTTTGTTTTCTCATTAGCTGATGGAGAATGGTTAAAGAAATGCAGTAGAAAATTTTGGCAGGGCACTAATATTTATCTATGTAGCCTATTTAAGCAAGGGGGGCAATAGAAGTCAACGTTTGCTCCTTTTTTCAGGTAATTCAGCTGACATTATTATTGTAATACAATATTATAATTGTAATACAATCAGAAATGGCCTTTCCAAATGATATACCTTTACCTGGAGCAAAAGAAAAAGGGGAAAAAACCCAAGAGAAGCATTTTGCTTATTGTGAGCATAGCTTACAGCATCTCTGGAGCTTGCTGAGCCATCAACCAAAGCCAACGGAACTGAAAAGATGTAAAAAGAAACCTTTACAAACAAAGACTGGCCATTGCTAAGCCCCACTTGTGCCTCTATTGAGCAGCTGTAACAGAAAAGGCTGAGAAAATCTGATCAATACTCGACAAAAGTGTGTTAGAATTAGAGAGGCTCACAAATGCCCACTCACCCTGATTTTCTCCATGGGAAGCAGACTCGAGCAGCCCATCTTCCCCTGGTAATAATACAACCCCATAAATAAGTGGCACTTAGTTGCGGAGTAGCAAGAAGCCAAATGGCCCAGCTCTGTCCCTGCACTTAATCTCGTAGTGTTTTGTATTGCCTGTAATAACTCCTTCTGGGGGGGGAAAGCCTGTCTCTCTCGACTCTCTCCTTTTTTGTGCCTATTCGTTGCTCTTCCCCCACTTTGGGCAGAGTTCAAAACACTTTGGAGTCACAATCAAGAACATTTTGCATTGCCAAAGCATTCGACAGGCATTAAGCAACTAGTCATAATGGACATCAGTCCAAACTGGGGTATTTTTTGCTTTATGGTCCAGCAGGCAGATCTGGGTGTTGAGTGTTGGAGTTTTGGCTTAAAGCCACAACTCAGCTAGGAATGCTAACTGGATAGGCTTGGTCAGGCGACTGACTCCCTCATTTAATTCACAAAATGTCTCACCAGACATGATATCTGATTAAACCATGCTGATTAACTAGGAACAGGGAACTCATACAAAAACTGCTTCTTTTCCTACTTGTGCTTTGGAAATGTACGCAGCCAACCTTTGCTCATTTTCTGGCTGCTGCAAAACACTTTATATACAACAGTAGAGTAAGAATGCCCATCTTTGTAAGGACGTGGATTGCTCTAGAACTGTTCTCTAAAGCCAGACCTTACCTAGATTTAGAGGTTAGGATTCCCTGCTGTACAGCACAGGAAATACTTCCGGCAGCATCTGTGGACCACAGAGTTTGGGCCCTCCAGCAGTATCTTGTAAATAGCCAGTGTTAGAATAAGGGTGACTCTCCCTGCTCCCAGTTCCCCAATTCTCTCAGGTGGGGAGAATTCGTTACCTTTCAGTCAAGATGCAAACAAATACTAATTGTAGTCTACCATTGTTTCCTACAGACCAAAAATAGTTTCCTCCTCCTTTCCTCTACTAACTAGTCAAGATACTCTAAATGTTGAGAGAGGCCTCCATCTTTTCTTGCTGTTTCTGAGGAACTCTCAGAATAGCTCGAGGAAATGGGAGAATTGGAAAATGGCCTTTTCGTTTTGCCACATCACCTTGGACCATCTCTGATCATTCCCACACGACAAACCTGGGTTTCTGCATCCATTTTCTGGCTGGTTCTCTACTTGCATTCTTCAGAACCTGAGTTAAGATAAATTAAGGTCACAGCCAGCTCTTTAAAAGCCATTTAAATGTGGACTTGGGGGGAAGGGGAGGGAAAGTGTAAGCTTAAAATCTAATTTATCTAATTGCCTGGGATGCGGAGGAGGAGAAGCTGTGCTATTTCCCTGTGTCCTGATCTAAATAATAAATTATGGTGGCAACAGGCCAAGCAAGAGCGCTGTAATTCCCTGGAAAGGGGCATGATGAAACGTCTGGGTGTGAGGAAGCTCCCCTGGGAAGAAGCTGAGTTGTTATCTCTTGTCACTGTGCAAAGTCAGCCCAGCCAGTTCCCAGCGTGACCCTGCCTCCTCCCTCGTCACAGGGTGGCTTTAATCAGGGAGGGCAAGAATGCCAGCAGATAAAATGTGTGCTCAGAGGCCTGATTTCAGCAACTCATTAAAGGCTTGGGTCTCAGGGTGCGACCAGGGTAAGACTAAAGATGGGAGGCCATGAGGGTGGGGGGAGGAGATAAGAGCAGGCAGGCTTTCCCTTAATTAACCACAGCCCAGTTATCAAGGATTTAATGCAGGGGGCAGGGGGGAGAAGGGGGGGCAGAGGTGCTGGAGGAGGCAGGTGCAAGCATTATCACTGGGGAACAGTCTTAAAGATATGATTGGAAAATCATTGGCTGGGTTAACGCTCTTCTTCTTAAAAAAAATTAATGTTTTCTTGAGCAAGCAAGGATCCTTTAGGGCCTTAATGGAAAAAAAGAGAAAGAAATGAGGAACAGCAACATCATCTTTGATTGGTTGGGAGGTAATGAGTTCTCGTTGTTACTTTACTAAAGGGCTTGTCAAACTCAGTGGGAGGGATCTAGAGCACCAGTCCTTTGTCTGCCATTCTCCGTTCTTCTGTCTGTCATCAAGGTCATTTCAAACTGGCTACCCCACTCTCTCCCTGTTGTCCTCCTGCTGGCAGGTGAAGACTTTCTTATTCCAACAGGCTTCCAGGAATTGATTGTGTTTAAGGTTAAGGACAAAGGTCCATATAGTAAAAGCTATGGTTTCCCCAGTAGTGATGTATGGAAGTGAGAGCTGGACCATAAAGAAGGCTGATCGCCAGAGAATTGATGCTTTTGAATTATGGTGCTGGAGGAGACTCTTGAGAGTCCCTTGGACTGCAAGAAGATCAAACCTATCCATTCTTAAGGGAATCAGCCCTGAGTGCTCACTGGAAGGACAGATTGTGAAGCTGAGGCTCCAATACTTTGGCCACCTCATGAGAAGAGAAGACTCCCTGGAAAAGACCCTGATGTTGGGAAAGATGGAGGGCACAAAGAGAAGGGGGCGACAGAGGACAAGATGGCTGGATAGTGTTCTTGAAGCTACCAGCATGAGTTTGACCAAGCTGCTGGAGGCAGTGGAAGACAGGAGGGCCTGGCGTGCTCTGGTCCATGGGGTCACAAAGAGTTGGACACAACTAAACAACAACAACAAAGGTTAAGGAAAAGGCTGGTGTTGTGGTGCTTATGTGCGCTCTCCCTCTCTGTGTATAGATAGATATAGATATGACTTCCCCTGCATGCAAAGACAGGTTCCTGTGGATTGGGCAGATTTGGCCTACAAAGGGTCCAATGGTCAAGAAGGAGGTTTCATGTTCCTGTGGATTGGGCAGATTTGGCCAACAGAGGGTCCAATGGTCAAGAAGTGAAGGGCAGATGCGGCTCGTCAACCTAGGAACCTAGGAAGGTAGCCCATCTCAGAGAAGGAAAACTCTCATCATAAACCTCTGCTGTCTTGTGGCTCCCTTTTTCATTTGTGAAAAAGGCTTCGAGAGTAAATTGCATGGGAAAATCCAAACCGTCTGCGTTGCGGGACATCTTGGCGAGAAGAAAAGACTAAGGAGTAAACCCTACACGAATCCAGGGTGGAGTTCTTAAGATGGTTGAATGGTGCCTTGTATGCCTCCTTCTGGCAACTCCTGCAGCCAAGCAGGTGCTAAATGTATTGCTCTGCTTTCCTTTGGATCGCATAAGTGAGGCCGAGAGAGGGGTCTTGTTGTCTGGGCAGCCCAGGATCTCTTTTTTTTTTTTATAATAATTTTTATTGCGTCTTTTTTCACATTACAGATATAACAATAAAAGAAGATAAGAAAAAGCACGAAAAAACAAGTAGAAAAGAAAGAAGTCATAGTAACAATAAAACCAGACCATTTCAACAACTTATTTCAAATTTCTATCGGACTTCCCCACATCTCCCCGTAGTGCATTCTAAACAATAAATTTATCAGCAAGTTGTAACCTTGTTTCATGTGTTTTTGTACTTTCAATTACCGTTTAAGTTTAAATCTCTTATTTTCCAATAACTTTAAGAATCTTACATTATTTACTTTTTACCCATTTAAACTTTGATTCTTTCATAAATAAATCAACTTTCATAAATAATCCACTTATGTTGCTGGGGCTGACATTCCAAATCATACGACATCTTAAGTTTCATATAATTTATAATGTTTTTGCAAATAGTCCTTAAATTTTTTCCAATCCTCCTCCATTGCTTCTTCTCCCAAGTCTCGGATCCTTGCAGTCATCTCGGCTAATTCCATGTAGTTCATCAGTTGCGTCTGCCAATCCTCCAGTGTGGGCAAATCTTGAGTCTTCCAATGCTTGGCGATAAGGATTCTTGCTGCTGTTGTAGCATACATAAAAAAGGTTCTATCCTTCTTTAACACCTTCTGGCCGACAATACCCAGAAGGAAGGCCTCTGGTTTCTTAGGAAAGGTGTATTTAAACACCTTTTTTAACTCATTGTAGATCATTTCCCAGTAGGCCTTCAATCTTGGGCAGCCCAGGATCTCCATTGCCCAGCAGCTTGCCCACCAGAGGCACACTCCATTGTCTCTCAAGAAAGATGGATGCCAACAATGTGTGTGTGTTTACATTCTATTAGTTTAATAGTTTTTTTATTGTCCCTCCTCATTTTTTCAGTTGTTTCTATTTTATCTGTTGAGTTCCTGTCTGGAGAAAAGGTGGAATATAAACAACAACAACCATTTTAGCACATGGTGCTTATAGGAAGTGCCTGATAACCCCTATCAACTCATGGAAAGACAAGTGAGATTCCAACACCATGAGATGCAGCTTTTGGCCAGGTCACCACACATACTGAAAAAGCAGCAGCTGGTGGACAGGTCTAAAGGTAAAACAAAACAACTCCGAGAGGAAATAGTATAGACAGGCTATTAAATAAATAATATCTAGCGCTGTTATTAAGACATTTGAAAGGTCACATCCCTCAGAATGGATGAAGACCTGGTTGTTAATCTGTTAACAATAGCAAAGGTGGCTATTGTGCAACCCTGGAAAAGTCCTGACCTTATTTCCTTGAATAAATGGCTTTCTAAAATCTGGGAAAGGGCAAAGATGATGATGTTTGAGCAACTCTAAACTATTTGAGTACCTAGCAAAGGACTAGATCCTTCTTGTGAGTCAGCACCCCCTCCCACACCAAGAGTGGTGAGTCTTAGGCTTGCTCTTTGCACCCCTTACAGTACAGTCATAGGCATGTCTACCCAGAACTATTTCATAGAACAGTAGAGTTGGGAGGAAAGCAGAATCTGCAATGCAAGGTGCAACTAAAATACAAATAATGCAATTGTTTTCCTTCAAAATTCAACATCTGTGCAACTTTGTCATCTGAAGTAATGGGAGTTGTATCTAGGACTTGCTTGGAAGTTTGTTCTGTGCAAATTGGCTGCATTTCCTAAATGCAAATACTTAGACATTTGCTTTACTATTTTCTGGCAATGTTTGTCCAGCTCTGCTCTTGTCAAATAATCCTTCCCTCATTTCCCTCTTCAGTTCTGCTTCCCCTGTCCCGTCTTCTGCAGCTCAGCCGAAATATAGCATTTGAGAGCAGCTACTGCATTGTTGGTCTCACACTGATCATAGAGATGATACATTAAATGTCAACACTCATTGTTTCATATCTTCTACACTCCTAATTAGATAATTAGAAGAATCCTATATTTAAAATCCTCGGAATCATCTACCCTATTATTTCCATTGTCAGCTGTTTCAAATTGCTTAAACTGATAATGGTTTTATCTTTGGGGGTGAATAAAAGGACTGGGATGGAATAGGTAAGGGAAACCATGGCCACTATGTCTCTTACTTCATCTAGGAGTTTAAAGTTATTAGAGTGCAGATGGAATCTCCACATTGTGATGTAGTGCCAACCTTACCTAAGAAGAGCTGAGAAGAGAGCCAGCATGAGGTAATGATTCGAGTGTTGGACTCGGACTGGGGAGAGCAGGGTTCAAATCTCTACTCAGCCATGAAGCTCACAGGGTGACCTTGGACTGTCCCTGCATCTTAGCCTAACCCACCTCACACGTTTGTTTGGAGGATATAATGGAGGGGGGAAGAGAGCCATGTATGCCATCTCAAGCTCAATGGAGGAAAGACAGGATATCAATTTAGTAATGAATAAGAAGTGTGGGTTTTTGTGTTCCCCCTTAACCATTTCAAGTCATGCCTGTCTGGATGTGGGAATTGAAGGCTGAAGGCTCAGAACCAAACTAGGCAGGATGCTGAGAGGCATTTAACAAGGGTTTGTTTTGTTATATATATGTAAAAAAAAAACTGAAGTGAAGCAATGACAGGCAGCAAATCTGATCAGCAGTGAAAGGGATGCTTAACCCTTTCTCCTTGAGCCTTTTCACCAATGAAAATCTCTCTTGCGCATCCCACTCCAAACTGCTTCCCTGTTTTCAAAGAAAAATGAATATGGGGTCTTCCTGGCCCTGTGTAAATTGGTGCACGCAACCTAAACTTAGCAGCTCCAATAAAGGATGATGGAATTGTGTGGCTGTGGATATGTGTGTGTGGTCAGAAACTTGGCGCCTTGTTTTTGTATCTCGCTTGCTGCCCTGCCAACCTCCCTCTCATGCCATTGAGCCAGAATAACTGAGCCCCCCTCTTCTGCTGTTTATCAAGTGTCACTAATTAGGCCTGATGTAATTCAGAGGGGAACTTTTTCTCTACATGTGGTTTAAACCCACATGTGGCTGTGGGAATGGAGGCTGAGAAACTGGCATATCTTGGCTGTGTATCAAGGGAGCCGATTAATTATAGGAGCTAAAGATGAAGTAGACGAGAGTATGGGGAAGAGAGGGAGAGCGAAACTGGAGGAGGAGGAAGAGTGGGACTTGGCATTGATATATGACCCTAATGCATTGACCCATTGCATGCTGGTGTAGAGAGAGCTATTGATTCACCACTGCAGTCTGTTTGCGTTTTGTTTCCTCCCAATTCCAGTCCGACACTTTTAATTTAAAATATATATATATAAGAAAGTGGCTATTGATTTCATGTAATTGATACGGTAGCAGCTCATCTTATTCTAATCAGCGTCAAGGGTATTAGATGAAGATATAAGTCATGTGTGCTTGCAGAGGGAGGAAGCAACGGAGTGATGTAAAATGGTTAATCTTGGTGTCATCCTTGTAATTCAGAAATTGGGTTTCCATTAGCAACTGTGCCGTTCTGCACTTGGGAAGAAAAGGCCCCAGTGAGCAGCCTCTGACCACCCATGTCCCTGTCATGAGTGGGACAGAGCACCCTAGAAGGGCAGAGACTGCTTGAGAGGTCCTCATCCTGGACTCAAAATTAAGAGCACCAAAGATGGAGACGTTCATCAAAGGCTGTATTCGGATGCCCCCCCCCCATCCTCACGGCGTTGCCTTACCTATTCATCTTTGCACTTTATCAACTCTTTCGCAATATATAAAAGCCACTTCTGGAAATCTCACGGAATCTTCTGGAAATTTAGCCCACATTTCCATGTTGTTGTGGGGGGAGGGAGGTCTGTTTGCAACCCCATTAACTTGGAAAACCATGTGAGTTTTGCGTTGACAAAATTTGGATGTTTGTGCTTTCGGATGAACTTTTCCATGATATTGCATACAGACTGTGTTTTTAACAAGCTCTTGCAATTTTTTAGTATTGTGATTTTAGTAAACCAGTTTAGAACTTTTTGTAGTGGCAAGTGGTATACAGTATAGTAAACCTAACCTTCACACATGAGTACAAAACTGCAAAACTGAGTTACTACAGACCAGAGATTCTGGCGCCTTATCTGGGGTGGAAGAGAGCCTTTTTGTTACACAGTAGAATAGTGCTCAATTGTATCTTGTCCAGAGATCTGCCAGTAGATAATGCATGTAGATATCCACTTCTAACAAAGGAAGTTCACCATCCTTTAGCAATGTGTTGATAGAGGCTTTACCCGGCAGAATCTGGACAAAGATTTCACTAGCCATTTGTGGGGTGTTTAAAGTGTTCAGAACGTGTGTACTAGCCACAGGCAGTCTGTCACTGAAAACTCACTGCCAAACACAAGCCCTGTTCAAACCCAATTCATATCATTGCAAAATAGAAGGGGCAGCATGCGAATGAGATCAGAATCCATTTGCTTTTATCAGAGGAACTGTGGAGATGGGAGCATTAACCAGAGATTCCAGATGGCCTCTGATGCTTGTGACTGTGTCAAGAGCGAATTTCTGTTTAATTATTATTTGCTGATGTTTTGAGAGTTAATTTTATTGCATACTGTTATATTCTAATAGATTGTTGAATATTACTTTATTTGATATAAGTCATTGCATTTTAAAGTTATGCTTGATTATGGCTTTTTGTATTGGAGAAGGCATGTTCTTTGTTGCATATTTTGTACAGTAATATAGAAAGGCTGTATACAAATGAAAATGAAATCAGTGTATTTTACAAGATGCATGCAATAAGGGAGAGAGTGACCCCTGCTTTTTTTCCTCATGCGGTACTCCTGGCATGCAACTGATGGCGCCTTTACAAAGGACGATGTCAGAAGCATACAGGAGTGTGTGAAATAAGCTTCCTGCTTCCACAAAGTTCAAAGGTAATCCAATATTATTCAGAACGGCGCCTGCTGCCCTTTAGCTGTTTTTGCCACCCAGTGTGTTGGCATAGCATTTCCTTCCACCAGCTGCCTCACGGGGAGCCTTACTTTGATGGCTAACCTATTCCCAAAATATGACACGACAAGGTAGGGGAACAATCTTCTCTTTGGGAGGCAATATCGCAGTTCAATATGTTCTCTGTTTAAGACCTTTAAAACCAACAATTTCTCCTGTGGAATATGGAAGCAGCAACACAAGGGCAGCCGTTTCTGTTGTTGTACACTCTAGCTTATGGAATATGAGATTGCCATATAGACATGGTTTCCTTTCTAGCCTCTGAAGGACAAGTTCTTGCCCAGAGCAAGTGAATGGGGGGGGGGGAGAGTGCTGGACACAGGGCCAAGTTCCCACACTGCACATTAATCACTCTGCAAACCCCAAGTCCACAATGTGCACCTTAGGTTGAAAGTACTCATTACACCACATTGAACAGTCAAGGCTTTCCCCCAGAGAATCTTGGGAGCGGTATATCATTATGGGTGCCAAGAGACCCCTGTTCTCCTCACAAAGCTACAATTCCCAGAAGAGGAGGGATTGGCTATTAAGCCACTCTACAAACTGTATCTCTGTGTGGGTAATAGGGGTCATCTAACAACTGTAAGCGTCCCTAACAAACTACAGTTCTCTGATTCTTTATGGGGGAAGCCATGACTGATATAACAGTGTATTAAATGTAAGGGACAGATGTGGCCCAAGTGATGACTTGTTGGATGTAGTAAAAAAATATAGTATAAAAACTGACAACTGGGAAACACTGGCTTACGGGTGCTCCAATTGGAGAACAGCCTTTACCAAAGGTGTCATGTGCTTTGAAGATGCTGAACTCAGGATGAAAGGGAGAAAGGTGCTAAGAGGAAGGCATGCTTGGCAAACCCTCACTGTGTTCAACTCCCACCTGGAAGCCTATGTCCCCACTATGGAAAGACATGGGGATCCAGAATTGGCCTTCACAGTCACTTACAGACTCCCTGTTAAAACTATGTTTGGAAGACAGTCTTATTCAGCTACTAGTGATTGCCAAAGAAGAATGTGAAATACCATCTCATGTTAAACCGCCAGTGGCTTATACCACATTATCCTGCCTTGGCCAGACCACACATGGAGTACTGTGTCCAATTCTGGGCACCAGAAGGACATTAACAAGCTGGAATGAGGGAGTTGGGTATGTTTAGCCTGGAAAAGAGGAAGCTGATAGGAGATATGATAGCCATCTTCAAATATCTCAAGGGCTGTCACATAGAAGATGGAGCAAGCTTGTTTTCTCCTGCTCTGGAGGGTAGGACCTGAACCAATGGCTTCAAATTACAAGAAAGGAGATTCCTCTTAAACATCTTAAACTTCTGGTGGTAGGAGCTGTTTGACAGTGGAATGGTCTCCCTCAGAAGATGGTGAAGGTTTTTAAGCACAGGTTGGATGGTGATCTGTCATGGATGCTTTAGTTGAGATTCCTGCATTGCAGGGGTTGGACTAGACAACTCTTGGGGGTCTCTTCGAACTCTAAAATTCTATGATTCTATGAGGGGAGAAGGATGGAAGAAGTGGCATCTCCCACTGCTGGTGCTGTGCTCTTCGTGAAAAAATGGGGTGATGTTAGAAGATCTCTGGGGTTGTGGTGGCCTTGCAGGTGCACCTCACCACAACTGACTCGCCCTGTCCTATCCCCATCCTATGAATACAGTGGCACAGGGAAGATGCTATTGCCTCTGTCCCCTCACCACTACATTACACCAGAAGTGCTAACCTTTGGCGCTCCAGATATTCCTGATCTACATCTTCCAACAACCCCTAGCCATTGTCCATGAAGACTGGGCTTGAGGAGAGTTGGAGTCCAGCATTTGGATGTCCACAGTTTAACCCACCCCCACCCCCCACCCCACACATTAAATAATACAAACGAAATCACCACAAACCTAATGATTTCATTGGAGCTGGTCATCAAGTGGTGATTGTGTTTAGGGAAATGTTAAATAAAATATTCATATAGTGGGAGCAACGATGTAATAAATAAACCAATAGTTTTATAAAATAGTGCTATCCAACAATGAAGAGTAAATATGAGGGGGAGAAATGACTGTGAACAGCCGTGGCAAACAGTTATTGCAGTTCTAGCTAGGATATGATCCAGCAGTTGAAATCTAATTGCAATGAAAAGGCTTTCATGTTCACTTAGGTGGACCAAGCTTCTGGATCTGTCAAATTTCATGTGGGACGTGGTTCTACCATCTTGGGGACCTAAAAGGTATGTACTGTCCTGGATAACTGGCATCACATGCTCTCTCTAACCAGCGTTGGTGCTGGTGGAAATACCCAGTTATGCAATGGTAAATTTTGAATTTCTTGTACAGTGGTACCTTGGTTCCTGAACTCAATCTGTTCTGGAAGTCCATTTGACTTTCAAAACATTCGCAAACCAAGGCGTGGCTTATGATTGGCCCCTGAAACAATGCTGGCAGCCGAAATGGACGTCCGGCTTCCAAAAAATGTTTGCAAACTGGAACACTTACTTCCGGGCTTGCGACGTTCAGGAGCCAATTTGTTTGGGAGCCAATTTGTTTGAGAGCCAAGCTACCACTGTCTTCATGACAGCCCTCATACCCATGCCCCAAGAAGAAAATGCAGACCTCTATCTGTTTCTTTGTCTGTCTACGTCTGTGTAATTCCTACACATGGCAATTAGCAGTTCGTGGCATAATACCTAGTTTGTTTGGGAATCCTGTACGTCATTGACTAGGGTATGTGACTGCAACTATGCATAGTTACCTTGGAGTAAGTTTCATTGAACTCGGTCATGCTTACTTCTTGTTGCAAAGGTTCAGCTTCAACAAAAGACCTTCAGCCACCTGAAATGCCACCTTTCCCTTCTAGAGGCCTTCCCTGATGCCCACATGGTCCCATTCCCTGTTGAAATTAGGCTGGGAAAAGGGATAGAATATGCTGTGTAGTGTGCTTGCTCGCAATGTGTAAGTAGTGCCCACAAGTTTTCCCAGTTTACAAATGTACCCACAGGCCCCAAAAGTTGGCAATCGTTGTTTTAAACTTACCTTCTAAGCATGTCAGCTCTTTTCTTTCTTTCCTCATTCAAGAACTGCAAACACTTTCTTTAATTTCGCAGGTGAATTTTTGGTGGCCTTGCTCGAATTACAGATGCAGGAATACACACATACACACAGCCCTTTAAGTATCACATACAAAAATGGCCTCAACATATTTTATTCAGTGACACCCTTTGATCCTTCAGAAAAGGTTGCATTAAAATAAAGGGAACATGGATTCTCCATTAACAATTCCTCAAAGCCAGGAGGGAAGAAAAGAGTTTATTAACGGCTAAAGAAAAGGTTTCCCTTCATAATGAGCCTTCCTCTCGTATTGAAGAAAAGCCATCTCTTTCCTCTCCTTTTCTAATAAATGGCTTCTTCAGGGTTTAATTAACTTCTCTCCACTCTCCCTTTGTGGAGAAATGTCACCCTAACCACAAGACAAACTCTGTTTGCTCCTGCACCTTGGAGAGCCGCAACGTCAGATAACTGGTAGCTGTGCTGGAGCTTTCCTATCTAAACACAAATGATGGAATTAAGGATACAGGGTGTTTAAAACCAATAGCAAGGTCCAAGCCAAGATTTCTTGTCCCCTGGTTATTGTTTTTAAATACTGTGGACTGTAGGACCTTTGCCTCCTGCTTTCAAGTGCAGCAGGGAGCCTATTCCACCCCTTGCCATTGGGATTTGGGCAGAAATGGTGACTGTGGGGCAGTCGAGGAGATAGATTTGGATATTTATGTATCATGTTCCTCCTCAAAGCTTAGGGGCAGGGCAGGTTGGTTCTATTAAATCCTCACAGCACTTGTTAGGTAGGTTATGCCAAAACTAGTATTAATGCCCCCCCCCCGCCCCGTGCTCTTTTTCTAGAAAAAGAGTTGCCGGAACTCACTATGAACGTCTCTCTTGTTCTCTTAGAATGGCAATGGCACCCACCTGAGAGGCGCCAGAACTGAGTTCCTGTGAGTTCCAGCTGAAATAAAGTCCTGGGGTTCCCCATCTGTAAAATGGGTCAATGTTTTTGAAAATTCATCAAATGCTTATTAAGTTGGCTAGGCAAGCACATTATAAATTTGATGGGACATGTACTCTGCACCTGGGCACAGCTGCCTCTGCAATCTGCTCTGCATGCAGTTTTCGTTCTTGTTTTGTGCTTGTGGCACAGTTTTAGTTTGGATTGTGTTAGATTAATCAATAGTGCTTGTACTTTATATCATCTGTAGGGCTCGGCAGCAGGGGACTTGTAAGCACAGGCAATAATTGTACGCTTTTAGATTAAAAGTGCATTTTCTTCAGGCTCTAAGCCCAGATCCACCAGGCTTATGTTCAGAGGGTAGGCTGCAGCCCAAACCCTTTATTGAAGGAAGTGGAGGTCTCCCTCTACTTCCTCTACCCAGCCCCAAGCTGCCTTTCTCCCATGGAGTGATGCTGGGGTCACTTCTCAGGGGCAAGGCTCCTCATTCCACCCACAGAAAGTGCAGGAGGGTGGAAGCACTTCCATGGGAATTTCCACTGCTGGTAGTCCAAGGCCCTCAAATGGGTGGTGGTGGTACCAAGACAGGGAGGGTCTGAGCCCAGCCCCCTTGACAATATTGCCTCCAGTCCAGGTCTGACTGCTGCACCAGCTCTAGGCTTGAAGGGCAGAGCTGTGGATATGATAGCAGCTATACCATTCCATCATACCCCGCTATTGCTCAGCCAGGGTTGCTCTAACCCTGCATCCTGGATGTGACATGAATCCCATGGTTAGCCCTGGGGACAGACAGACAGGTTGTGTATCCATAGCAGTGACCACAGGAAAAGGAATGACCCCTGGGAGGAGCGTAAAGAGAAGAAACGCCATGGTGCATCTGCAGCAGAACAACTGGATGCCTTCATCTGCCTCAGCTGCAACAAAACATGTCTGTCCCATATCGGTCTCTACAGCCACAGCAGGCGCAGTAATTCTCCAATGGTTTGACGTCAACCCCGATAGGCACACTCCTCTATTGTCTCCAAAGACAGACAGATGTGCACATGCTAGTGCAGGGGACCCTGATCTGGATCATGGCTATGGCATGGGGGGGAGAGGATTCTTAAACCCATTCCCCTGAACGGAATAAGGCCTTCCCAATCTAGCTCCCCCACCATCCCCACGCAATGCTGCCTGTTTGTGTTTTCAAAAACCATGCACATCACGACTAGCATCATGCCTAGCTTGGTCCTTACCTGCATAATGGTGTTGAGTCAAAAACCAAGGTTGATATTACGCAGTTCACTTTGACCTGGATCAGGCCAGAATCTACTACTACTTTTTTTCGAAGCCCCCCCCCCCACTTCCCTTGGAAAATACATTTTCTGTGATTTCAGGAGTTGATGTTTGGGTTTTTGTTGTGTGTGGGTTTTTTTTTAAAAAAAACCCTTCTATAAAGAAACAATCAATATAAGTAAAATTGGGTCATTGCATTACTGAGGAGTGAATTGCAGGCAACACAGCTAACATCACCTGCACTTTATTGTCGCTGCTGCTGTCATCCAAAGGCAGCAGGGAAATGGGCAGCAGGGAGGTATCCTGCTGTCTGGTTCACAGGGACTAAAGTGGGGCTCTTTGTACCTCTGGTATGCAGGATAAAGTCCCATTCATATTCCACAGTAAGAGAAAATTAGCTAAATGCAAGAAAATGTGTCAGCCTATTGCACAGCAGGCCTACATATTTTACCATTCTCAAGTTAGAGAAAAAGTGCCAGCCGGCCAGCGCTAGGCGTTCCTAACGAAGTACCTTATTTTGCCTCATTCTAAGTGCAAACCAAATGGTATGTAGATTGAGCAAGGCAGTAAACTTGCACACCGAAGCTCATGCATGAACCATGTACAATGTTCTTGGGGTATGAGACCGAGTTTGTCCATTACTGGCTTACCAGGTTAATGTCTGAGGCGTATTATCCTCTATCACACCCCAATGTGTATATGGGTGTGTGTCTTGGCACCCCTTTCAAAGCCTAGGAATATTTGGTGAAGTGGAGGTGCACACAGCCTGCTCCCCCTCAACCTGTTTGAATTCATTTGGCCCATGTGTTCCTTGTGGGGGACAGCACAAGCACAAACTAATTCTGTTGGTGTAAGCACAATTGAGTTCAGTTGGAATTTCATATTTTGTGCATTTAAAATCTCCAGCAACCTAAGGAAGAAAACCCCAGAAACTCTGGACTGCCCCCAAAACAGGTGAATTGGCTCTGAGTTTTGATAAGAATATTTCTTGTTGATGATCAGAAACAAAAGTGGCAAACGCCGGGTGGACAACCTGCAAGGACAATGACCTTATTAGCATCCCAGAGCAGCAGGCTCAAGAAGGTTTTGTCCACGTGTCCATTCAGATTCAGTCAGTGGGGTTTTCAGCAGCGTTTTAGCAACTGGCTGGAGGAAGCCTGAGGCAGATTCTAATCTCCAGCAGTTAGCAAGAGGGCTTGTTTACTCTGTTCCCTGCCAGAGTTATCGACTGCACAATGACTGATCGATAGCTGGCATTGCTGGGTGCAATTTTCAAGCCTTCCTCAGTGGGCTTGGCACCATTACTTTGGGAAAAAATAAAATAAAAGAGCACCGAGGATCGCGGAATGCTAAAGCTAACAGAATGGGCCTCTTTGAAGAATAAATTCTCTCCTGCTCTAAAAGGGAGTAGCACAGGCCTGGAAACCCTGTCTGCATTTGGTGCCTATTAGATGCCTGTCAGAGGGAGAGAAGCAGAGAGGTCGGGCAAGGTTTGCACATTAGAAATACCACTAAGAGAATTATCAGTAAGCTCATGCAGGGGTACCACCTTATTTGCACTTAGAGCATATATGGTGGTGAACCTGTCTAGACTGCAGCAGACTGCAGATGAGGGCTCATGCAACTGTGTGCCTCTTGATATGGATGGGAAATATCTGCATGTAGGAAACTATCAGCAGAAGGCTAAGATCATACAGCTGGAGAGAACTGTGCATCCTATAAAGTCTAACCCCCTGCTAAAGAAATGCCTGATCTGCCTTGAAGACCTTCAGTGAAGGAGAGGCAACCCCCTCTTTAGGTCAAAGGTTCCATTGTCCAACAGCTCTTGCTGTCAAGGTAATGTCCAGTCAATCTCTACCTTCCTGTAGCTGGAACTTATTCAATCTACTGCTTTGTAGCAGCAGTGAACTAGCTTCAGTCCTCTCCTATGCAGCAGGCCGTTAGGCATTTGAGCCATGCTACCATGCTCCTAGGGACGCAGGTGGCGCTATGGGTTAAACCACAGAGCCTAGGACTTGCCGATCAGAAGGTTGGCAGTTCGAATCCCCACGATGGGGTGAGCTCCCATTGCTCAGTCCCTGCTCCTGCCAACCTAGCAGTTCAAAAGCACGTCAAAGTGCAAGTAGATAAATAGGTACCGCTCCGGTGGGAAGGCAAACGGCGTTTCCATGTGCTGCTCTGGCTCACCAGAAGCAGCTTAGTCATGCTGGCCACATGACCCGGAAGCTGTACGCCGGCTCCCTCAGCCAATAAAGCGAGATGAGCACCGCAACCCCAGAGTCAGTCACGACTGGACCTAATGGTCAGGGGTCCCTTTACCTTTACCTTTACCATGCTCCTACTGCCCTGCCTTCTCTTTTCCATTGTCAGTTCCTTCTCCTTCTTCTCCTCACAAGTCTTGTTTTCCACACTCTTGACCATTTTGTCACCCTCCTCAGAACCCAGTCCAGTTTGCCTACACTTTTTGTAAAGTGTGGCTCTAAGACAAGTTGTTCTAAATGACTGATGTGTACTAAAGTGGAACTGATCCTTAAAATCGCTACTAAAAGCTTGCTTGAAAGCCTCCTGCATGATATGTGTTTTGTATGTGTGTGGCAACGTGGTGGGGGCAAATCATATGAAGGCACATTTAGTCACACGAGTCCCCACCTGCAATCTAAAATGGTACTGTCCAGACCCATGGTGGTTGTTTTTTTGTTCTGTGTATGAGAACCAGCCAGCTACTTGCAGGTGGAACTATCCCACCCCTATAACGCTCTCAGTGGAACTTGTGATGGGCATAAGTCCCCCATCCTTGGCCTCTCTCCTTCTTTAACAAGCATAGAAAGGTTTGTCTGAAGCAGGAGAGAACTTTCTTTAACCTTGTCCAGCCTATATATACACTGTAAATAATAGTTCTGTACATGAGTGGAAGGAATCATATTGGTTCACTGTAAGCATGTACCGGCATGCTTACACGCCTGATAAATGAAGCTTTCACACCAATCTATTGTGCTTTGAGAAGTAATGGGAAACTAAAAACCATCTATCTCATACTGTATTTAAGACTAACATTTAAAATAGAAATGTCTCAGGGGCGGGTGGGAAGAAACCAACAGTTCAGTTGGGTAGCTTGATAAAAAATCATTCTGTTGTGGTATCTTTGGTTTGCAAAAAGTGTTCCAGCAGAAGACTGCATCGTGCCACATCTTGGTAGGGTGCTATCAAAGAAACCTCCCTACATAATTGCCCCAGCTGTGTTTCTTTGACTAAGATGAAAAAACTACACAGTCCTGTTGGACTAAGTGCTCATCATGCAATAGTTTCCAATCAATCCAATATGAAGTGCCAATATCCTGTTCTGTAGCTATTGTGACAACAGCTTTTCTCTCTAATATATAACATTGTAAGGATGTTGTCACGCTTCAGTCCATCTGACCATAGGCAGGTGGAGTTGTGAACTACAGCGTGGCAAGCTGCTGGGTTGTTGGGCGGTGAGTTTGCTGGACCAAGTGAGGAGGGGAGGAGGGACTGGAGGACAAAGATGTAGGCCCAGGTGAGGTGAGGAAGTGGGAATCAGAGGATGAAGAAGTGGGGCAGTGGTGCTCACCTGACCTGAGAGGGGGTGAGGAGGTCAGCATGCTGCAACTTCACCAGCAGAGCCAATCTGGGACTCCCTGCCACTTCACCACCCTCTCCTGGAAAGCAGCAGAGACTCAGCTGTCAGCTGCTAACTAACCGCACTGATCCCATGCAGTTTAATTTCCTGAAACACTGAGAGGTTGTTATTCTGTCAATCTGCTATATGGCATTGGCAAGCCAGTGGCTCTGTAGGCGTGCATGGTCTTATGTAGAGAAAAGTCTGGCAACAATGGAAGAAGAAACTCTGAAAAAGTAGTGCCAAACTGTTTTGGAACAAATGTGGGTTCCTTTGGCAGCCCTAACATGACTTGACATGAGCTTGATTTCCTTGCTTGAGTGATGTAAACTCTTGGCTTCAATTAGAAGTCCATATATCCACCACACTCCTAGCTCTCTGGTCTAAACTAAGCATCAAGCCACCCAGCTTCCTATTTTTCACGTTGTTTCAAAGCCATTTCTTCGGCACTTGACAAAGTACTTGCCTCGAGTTAGTCAATATCAATTAGCATACTTATTAAATGCAAGTATTTGTTAGCAATGGCTTTCTAATTGCCCTTGCAAATGCGACAGTGGTCTCTGCAAATGGCGCAGGCATTGCTTTCAAGCAGTAAATTGAACTCGGGTGATTGTTAAGGGTGAGGAGCCAAAGAGACAGATTTATTAAGCAAGATGCGTTTATTCAAATGTTGCTGTAGTTTTATTATGTTTGGGAAGTTGTAAAGAGCATTAGTGAGGCTTACTCCATAAAGGTCTGCAGGATGAGATCGACAGAGAAACCTGTCACTAAGGGCATCAGCAAAGGCTGGATTAATTATAGACTACAAGGTCTAGTTCCAGAGACCCCATTTCTCTCTCATTTTGCCTTCCCCAAGAAGAAGTGTTCCCATTTCTCACATAACATCAGAAACACAAAAAGAGGAAATCCACACATTGTGTACCTTCTCTCCTACCAGAGGCAACCTGGCTCTTAGGAAGATGTACTTTTAAAGGGAAGTAGTTAGTCATATAGATAGATAGATAGATAGATAGATAGATAGATAGATAGAGAGAGAGATAGATAGATAGATAGATAGATAGATAGATAGATAGATAGATAGATATAGATAGATGATAGATATAGATATTTGTTTCTGTCCCACGTACAGAGCAACATGAGATGCCTAAATTGTTGTACTTCCATAAATATGAATATTTATATATCTCTCCTGCTTTATAAAGGATTGCTGGTACTTGCCCTTATGATGATGTCTCCTTCTGGGTATGAAATCAATTAATCTCTTATTAGTCAAGTAAGGCAATTGAGGTCTGCACCTTCCCTTACCACTTTCACTTTTTTAATGACTGCATAATGTCATGGACTCTGCTTCCAATAAGTGTGGTCAATGAGCTGCTTAACATTCTGAGCAGTTATCGCTGTTCCGTGTGCTTGTATTATACCCAACAGCCGTTGTTTAATAGATCCACACACAGTGTGTGGCAAAACTGGTTGATCTGGGTTGTAGGAACATAAGTCTTAATAACTTTTGAATGCTACTGTGCCTACCTGTGGCTAGTGAATTATTCCCCCTGCCCCCAAAACCAAAGCCTAACACACCCACCAACTATTACTATTCTGTATATTTGGGATATTCAGTATAGTGTAGGACTCCTTTGCCTTCAAACACCGCATGTTATCAGGGACAGCTAAACCTGTGGCCTTTCAGATGTTGTCGGACTACAAATCCCATAATGCCTGACCATTGGCCATCCTGGCTGGGGCTGGTGGGAGTCCAGCAACATCTGGAGTGCCACTGACATAGACGGAAGCATTTCAACCAAAACACTAGGACTGGAAAAGCTGCAGCCAATAAAGAAAATTATTGCTCCACCGAAAAGAGAGCCCCTAAGCAGAAGGGTAGTAATTTTAATTGGCTGTCTGGATTTGGGTAGTTAAGCCTATTCTTACTGTGCCATTTTTAATTTTTTTAAAAATGTTGTTACCCATCAGAACTTTCAGGATGGAGGCCGGGTAGACATTTAAGTAAGAAAAAAATTGAATGAATGAATGAATGAATGAATGAATGAACACAGATCCAGGGAAAGGGTTGGAGCAGCCATAAATCATCTTTCTGAGCTTAATGAAGCCTCTGCCAATACATGTGGTTAAGCATAAATGAGAGTTAATCAATAGAGTAAGTTAATTAAGGGTATCTGCATTTTGTAGATGCCTATATGTAAGGGGTGGTTGGGGAAGGGAGAGAGGTTAATGTGTCTTTAACGGAAAGACTCCATAAAATGTAGCCTAGACACTGATCAGCTGCAGAAAGAGAGGCTGCAGGAGAGTAATGAACCTTCTGCTGTTCCCAGCCCCACCGTTCGTCTGTCTGACAGAGCTTGTGACAACAGGCACGGCTGCCTTTCCTCCTGGTTTCAATAGGGGATTTAAAGGGCAATGTCAGTGAGGAGAGGGCACCCGTAGTAGTTGGAGACAGGGAAGAAATTGTTAGGTTCTCACTGTAATTCAAACCTATCGAATCTGCGCTGCCTCA
The DNA here is from genome assembly GCF_965112155.1 of Podarcis liolepis. Taxonomy (NCBI): domain Eukaryota; kingdom Metazoa; phylum Chordata; class Lepidosauria; order Squamata; family Lacertidae; genus Podarcis; species Podarcis liolepis. The sequence continues at coordinate 33,886,299 of NC_139556.1, forward strand.
AATGGTAGGCAAACTCCAAAATTCGCACTTCTATGAATTTTGCAACGCACGTCTCCAACCAAAAAAGGTGTGCAAAAATATTGGGGGAGGCATATTCTATTATATGTGCTGTATTAGGGGAAACTGAACCAGATCAGGCCCATTTGGAGGTAGGTAGGTTCAGTCCTGCATCAGGGTGATCTGGGGCTGTCAGGGAGTTGGAGTGTGAGTCAGGAAGGAAAGATATGGCATAAGTGAGAAGAAGGCTAAGAAACTACAAAAGCTCCTGTTTCAATCTCTCCTGTGCCATGAACTCACTAGGTGGCTTAGACAAACCTCTCTCTCTCTCTCTCCAGCTCAGTCCTCCAATATTTGGGGTAATAATACTGACTTATCAGCAGTGCTTCCTGAATATTTTGAAGTGGGATCTGCCTGTAAACTTACTTAGCCTTTCAGGATCCACTTGAAAACTAATTTCTCTGTCAGAAAGTTCTTCCGTATGTTTAGTTGGAATCTCCTTCCTTGTAACTTGAATAGATATCCAGATATATATCTGAATATGATTTAAGCATGATACAACTTCAGAAACACTGGCCAAGTTTGCATTTTTCCTTTCTCCTCCCAATCACCATTCCTTTAATGCCATGTAGTTTAACAGTATAAGATGGCAGGGACTCTCTTAACAATGACATGTGCAAGCCACTTTGGGATTCTGAGCCTTTTTAAGCCATAATAGGAGAAGGAAACTATTCTCTTAAAGGGGCCGTGCAACATTAATGGTGGTTTGTCAGTTGGATGAAAGGGGGGGGACCTCTGGAAATGGTGGGGTGGATGAGGAAACCTCTCATTTTGCAAACCACTCAGAAACCCTTTGGGGCCTCCCTATAGATTGTGGCCCCCTCACTTTGAGATATACTTCTTACAATGTTCTCATAAAGGTTTATATCAAGATTATGAATGTAAAGCACTTGGAACCTTTGAAAGTGAATTTTATTAAAAGAAGGCATCTATTTGTGGTGTCTGATTAATTGTGTAAAAATTACCACATTAAAGTTCAATAGTGCACTTTTCATCCAAAGAATGAAGGACATTTCCTGCGGTGAAAGCAAATGTGTTAAAATTCCGTAGTGTTGGCTCAAACAAAAAGATATTGTTTGAGCCAAGCTTAAAGGCCACATTTTGACATGTTCCTTTTCAGCATAGGAAATGTCACTCCGTTTGTGTTTTGTACCTGTACTATCCAAAGGGATGTCTTGAATTATTCATCCCCTGCATTAATTCTACTCCACATCAAGTCAAATGTAACTTATGGGGAAATTATCTAAACATTTGCACGTCTATATGAAAACATTAAAATTAAGCTCTGTAGCCAGGGGTGGGAATGGCAGGCTTGTGAAGTAACCATGTCATCATTTGCTGATACAGAGCTCACTTCTCGTAGATTAGCTAAGAGTGAAATGCTATGCCTGTTTACTCGGAAGTAAGTCCCCTTCAGTCCCAAGATAGGGAGTGTGGGATTTTGTCTGAGAGAATTATGGGTTAGCTGCACCAGTGCTTATCTCACTCAGACTAATGAGCAATAAAAGTCATTCTGCAGGAGTAGGATCATGTCCAGCATGCTGACACTAGGTTCATGCACATCTGCACTGAAGATGGATCCGATAATGGTGTGGAATGTTTGTGAGCATATCTGAAGGTCAGATGTGCATGGAAGTATATATTATTTACTCACCGCAGTTGAAATACAGTGGTACCTCGGGTAACAGACGCTTCAGATTACAGACTCCGGTAAACCAGAAATAGTACCTCGGGTTAAGAACTTTGCTTCAGGATAAGAACAGAAATTGTGCGGTGGTGGCACAGCAGGAGGCCCCATTAGCTAAAGTGGTACCTCAGGTTAAGAACAGTTTCAGGTTAAGAACAGACCTCCAGAACGAATTAAGTTCTTAACCTGAGGTACCACTGTACAGGTGTCTCCCCACTTATGTGGGGGTTACCTTCCCAGGTACTGCACATATGCATGAAATTGCATATAGTGGGGAACACCATCTGAAAAACTTGCAAACACCCTCTAAACCTTTGTAAATCCTTGGAAAAACCCTTTAAAAACCGGCAGCACTTACCAGACAGGCATGAATGGTGGCAATAGTGGCTCATCACTAGAGAACAATGTAGAAACTCTGCCAAAAATCCACAAAAATCCTCCAACCTCCACTAGGATTGCTCCCACTGAACCTCCTTTCTCTGACATCTCTAGGCCTCAAAGGCTCCCGGGATTGCTAGCCATTTCCCTGCTCTTTTTGCACCATTCCCACCCCACCCCCCGTTTTTCCACTGTTTCCAGGCCATTTTTGCCCTTTTCATGCCTTTTTGAAGTTTAAATAGATTTACTTAATTATTTCCTGGTGCTGCGCATATACGCAAGTGCGAGTCAAGCATGCATAACTGGAGAGACTCCAACAACAATTTAAAAGACCATATAAAAATCACATCACAATATCAATCAATAAATAAAAGCCACAACCCTGTGCAAATGAACACTCACCAAACAGAAATATTTTAACCATCTTAGGAACATAGGAAGCTGCCTTATACTGAGTCGGACCATTGGTTCAGCTAGCTGACTGCTAGTGATATTCCAGGATTTCAGAGAAGTGTTTTCCATCCCTACCTGGGAACAGGAAAGCAGGAGCTGACCCTGGATCCTCTACTCCTTGCTATGGACCTTGCTCAACTTTGAGAGAGTGCCCCTAGTGGGGTAAGTAAGACAGCCCTTTAAGGAGAAGGAAGAGTCTAGCACAGAGAATGGTTAGCTGCCTGTGCTACTTTAGGCGACTGTGATTTTGTACAAACTTACACGGCAAGCGCAACATGCAAGAAGCCCCTTTTTTAAAAAAGAAGATGTTACGGCGTCTCCTTGGTTTATCCCTTGCATGGACGCCCTTCAAACTTCTGATCACAGTTCAATCAAATACATATTTGGCTGCACAATCTAAACATCCAGACTCTCTTGACAGTTTATTTTTTTTTTTTTTTTGTATTTTATTTTATTTATGCTTTTCAGGTTTCTACATTTCACTAATTTTGCAAACATTTTAACATTTCAAAACTTGATTTCCTTCCCCCTCTTTCTGCAGTTCCTTAAATTTATTTTTAATATCTTCTGCATATCCAAATTAACTTGATTTGCTCATTTATTCATCTATTTTAAATAAATACTCTTATAAAATTGCAAGTTATTACAATAATCCTGCCGATGTTCTTATCTGTTTACAATTTATCTGCAAATATTCAATAAACCACTTCCATTCTTTTGTAAAAAGTTTGTTACCTTGGTTTCTTATTCTTCCGGTAATTTTTTGCCATTTCTGCATATTCCATAAGTTTTTGTATCCATTCTTCCTTTTTTGGGACTTCTGCTTCTTTCCATTTTTCAGCGAGTAACATTCTTGCCGCTGTACATGAATAAGTTTCTATACAGTTTTGGTAGTTCTGTCCCTATAATTCCCAAAAGAAAAGCTTCTGGGTTTGTTTGTTTTTACAAACGTTATTTTAAACATCTTTTCCCATTCATTATATATCATTTCCCAGACTCTCTCAACAGTTAATGGGTTTCTACTTAGGCTATTTTATTCTAGTGTCCCACAAGCTTATCTATTAACAGACTTAAGACTGCTGCAGTTGGTGCCTTTTCTTTTCCCCTTTATTACCATTTTGTTGTACAGTTATTTGTGTTTTTCCTTTTAAAACAAAAACAAATCCCCTGTACTTTAACTTTATTTCAAAAATAGGATCCCATGTCTAAAAGGGAGAGAGAGAGAGCTATTCTTCATCATCAACAATTGGGAGAGAAGCATAGGATGCTGTCCACCTGGTTATAGGTGGCTATAAAGAGTGGTTCAATATAATGCCCTTTTCTGTCACTTGGAATACATTTCCGCTTGCTTGAGATGACCTATTAACCTGCTTGTGTCTCTGTTTCACTTAATAGCCACTTAATCGGGTCAATGCTAACCTGTGTAAGTGTATGTTTTTGTGGGTTTTTTTTTGAAAGAGAGGTCATTTATTTGTTCTTTTGTTTTTGAGCTTGGAAACAAATGCAGCCCGTGGACGTTGATACTGATTTATTTTTATTTTTATTTTTTGCTGCAGAAGAGCATTTAAGTGTAAGAGCAGAGTGCATTCCCGTGTTTTCAGGAGGCAAAGCCTCAATACGTAAATATTTCCAACTTTTTGTGAGTCTACATATTGGTACGTTGTAGGAGAGAAAGGGGTGGGAGGAGAAGAGCCAAACAGACCTGTCTTATACTCACTTACCTTGAAGTAAGCTCCATTGAATTTAGTGGGCCTTGGAGGAGAGATTTTGACACCGTGTTCAATACAATGCTGTGGATGTAGCATATCTTGACTTCAGTAAGGCTTTTGACAAAGTCCCCCATGATATTCTTGCAGCAATACTGGTAAAATGTGGGCTGGATGAGGTTACTGTTAGGTGAAGTTGTCGCTGGTTCACTGGCTGAACCCCCAAAATGCTCACTAACAGTTTCTTGTCATCCTGGGGGAAAGTGACAAGTGGGGTGCTGCAGAGTTCTGTCCTGAGCCCACTGTTGTTCAGCATCTTTACAAAGAACCTGGATGAAGGAATTAAGGGGGTGCTCATTCAATCTGCACATGACACCAAACTGTGAGGGGTAGCTAATGCCGCAGAAGACAGAATCAGGGCTCAAGATGATCTTAACAGTTTGAAGAAATGGGCCAAAATTAACAAAATGAATTGCAATAGGGAGAACTGTGAGGTTCTGCACTTAGGCAGGAAGAACCAGCTGCACAAATATAACATGGGTGACATCTGGCTTGCCAGTTGTACAGTCATACCCCAGGTTACAGCCACTTCAGGCTGCGCTTTTTCGGGTTATGGACCGCCGAAACCCAAAATGGGTTACTTCCGGGTTTCGGCGGTCTCGCATGCGCCAAAGCGCTAAATCACGCTTTGCGCATGCACAGAAGCACCAAATTGCAACCCGCGTGCATGCAGATGTGGGTTGCGAACGCTGCGGGTTGCAAACGTGCATCCTACACAGCTTATGTTCATCCACTGTACATGTGAAAAAGATATAGTGGTCTGAGTAGACCAAAATGAGTCAATAGTGTGATGCAACAGTGAGAAAAAAATAATGCTATTCTAAGCTGCATCAACAGAATTACAGTGGTACCTCGGATTACATACGCTTCAGGTTACATACGCTTCAGGTTACAGACTCTGCTAACCCAGAAATAGTACCTCGGGTTAAGAATTTTGCTTCAGGATGAGAACAGAAATCATGCTCCAGCGGCACAGCAGCAGCAGGAGGCCCCATTAGCTAAAGTGGTGCTTCAGGTTAAGAACAGTTTCAGGTTAAGAACGGACCTCCGGAATGAATTAAGTACTTAACCCGAGGTACCACTGTATAGTGTTCAGATCAAGGTAAGTAATAGTACTGCATTATCTCGCCTGGGTCAGACCACACCAGGAGTACTGTGGCCAGTTCTGGGCACCCCAATTCAAGAAGGATATTGACAAGTTGGAATGTGTGCAGAGGAGGGTGACCAGGATGATTAAGGGCCTGGAAACCAAGCCTTATGAGGAATGGTTGCGTGAGCTGGAGAAGAAGAGACTGAGAGGAGATATGATACCCATCTTCAAATATCTCAAGAGCTGTCACATGGAAGATGGAGCAAGTTAGTTTTCTCCTGCTCCATAAGGTAGGACCTGAACCAATGGCTTCAAGTTACAAGAAAGGAGATTCTGGCCAAACATGAAGAAGAACTTTCTGATGGTAAGAGCTGTTTTGGCAGTGGAACAAACTCCCCCCGGAGGTGGTGGACTCTCCTTTCTTGGAGGTTTTTAAGCAGAGGTTGGGTGGCCCTCTGTGATGGGTGCTTTAGTTGAGATTTCTATATTGCATGGAATTGGACCTCAGGGTTCTTTCCAACTCTACGATTCTACGAATGTACAAAATCCAAAACTGGTTTTAATTTGCAATTCGTTTGTGGTTAAACTGGAAAAATGAATGATGCTCCCATTAGCAAATATATACATCTGAAGAATAGTTGTGCTCAGACAGAAGAGCTCCTTAATCAAGACTAACTGAACGTCCTCATGAGATAATTATTGCCAGATCAATTCCTTCCTCTTTTAGTGTGCTAATACGCAGATCCCACCCCTGTCACTCACATGGAAACAAACGGGGAAACTTGGTCAGGTGACCAAACCCCTCAGATGCAGGTTTGCGCTGGGAACCATTTGCATTTCGAGTTTTCTGCGTGACAGATTTGATTTAATATGAACACAGGATTGATAGACTTGATTAATATTAATTAAGAGAGGCTTGTTAGCCTGTCCATGATTGATTAAAATCCACATGTAGGCTTCCAGTGGGAGATTAAAGGGAGATCGGCAGATCTGTTCTCCCCTCTTGAAGCCTCATTTGTAAACAAGCCAGCACAGAGCCTGCTATGGACCTGGGCCAGTGCTCAAATTACTCTTCTCTGCTCTTCATATGATCAAGAATGCCTCAGGGCAATGTAAAGATGAAAACATGTCCAAACCTCCTCACTTCCCTGCTCAAACCAAGTGCTTGATATAACTGACCTTGAATGAGGTGAGGTCAGGCTCTGAACTCTCCCATGGATCCTCAGGGCCAGCTGACTATTCAGTGCATACCCCAGACAAGGGGTGAGGTAAATAAAAGAAGAAGGTAAAAGTAAAGGACCCCTGGACGGTTAAGTCCAGTCAAAGGCGACTATGGGCTTGCAGCACTCATCTCGCTTTCAGGCTGAGGGAGCTGACGTTTGTCCACAGACAGCTTTCTAGGCCGTGTGACCAGCATGACTAAACAGCTTCTGGTGCAATGGAACACCATGACGGAAACCAGAGTGCACAGAAATGCTGTTTATCTTCCCGCCACAGCGGTACCTGCACTGGTGTGATTCTGAACAGCTAGGTTGCCAAGGGTTGAGGAACCCTTTTTCAGCCCAAGAGGCACATTCCCACCCAGACCATCTTCTTGGGGGTCATATGCCGGATGGTCGGGGTGTGTGTGTGGAGGATATAATTGTGCAGCAGACTATATTCCACCCATGCAAAACCCAGAGGTTTCTGCACACTCTTCCATGCCTGTATCCCTCCATCCAGGCAAGCCCAATCCACAATAAAATGCTGACAAACCTTCACAAAGAAAAAAAGGAAAAACCACAGATTCCTGCAGAAATGCGGAGAACTAAATTTAGGTTTTCAAAACACAGAGAACTGACATCAACAGATTTCTCCATCCCTGGATTGGAGAGTGGAAAAAGGTTCAGAGAGGGGCAACTGGAACAATCGAAGGGATGCAGAAACTCCCTCATGAGGAAAGCTGGCAGCATTAGGGACTTTTTAGCATAGAGGAAAGGCGAGTAAGAGGTGACATGATGGAAGTTTATAAAATTATGTGTGGCATGGAGAAAAAGGAAAGGATGAAGCTGGATGCTGGAAAATCCAGGTCAGACAAAAATGAAGTATATATTCATGCATGGACCTCCCTCCTATAGGCCACCAACATGGTAGGCTTTAAAAGAGGATTGAACAAATGCATGGAGGATGAGGTTAGCAATGGCTACTGGCCCTGGTGGCTATGCTGGTCAGAGGCTGAAATGTTTCTGAACAGCAGTTGCTGGCAAGTACAGGAGGGGAGAGTGCTTTTGCGCTCCCCTCTCACCTGAGAGTTTCCCACAGTCATCTTGGTGGCTACTTTGAAGACAGGATGTGGAACCAAGATGGGCCATTGGCCTAAATCCAACAAGCTCTTCGTGTATACTTACAGTATATAGTAAGTGGATCTGTTCCATCAGTATTTTCAATAAGTCTGGAAAGGGCATAATTAGCAGCCTCAAGGTATAAAAACGTATCTTTCTCCTTGCTTAGAAGCCGCCACTGCAGAGCTCACACTTCCATCTCATTTGGAGGGTTTACCTCTCAGCAGAAAAATGCTTTATTTTATTTTATTTATTTATTTATTTATTTATTTATTTTATTAAAAAAAATGAAGGGTGAGATTCTGTAGAATCTAAATACGCCATGTGGGTCTCATAAAGGCATCAAGCAGGCTGGATCCAGCCAATGTGGGAGGTATTTGTCACCTTTGGTATGGAGCTTTTAACTGAATGGCCCCCTCGGATTATTAAAAGGTCACCAGAGGCAGCTGAGGTCTTTCTTTTCCTATTACAAAGTGTGGCACAAAAACACATTTGTAATAAATTCTTGACAGGTGCTGCTATGCATAGAGATCAAATAACAGGCAGCTGTGAATTATGAGGCTATAATTTCTATAGAAGGGTTCAAGTGACATCATAAGTGAAGCTAAAGCCACCTTGGAATAGAGCTGGAGATCAACCTCATCCTTCAAAATGCACCTGGCCTTAAAAAATATTTAATATATTGGGCATGACTCCAGTAGATGGAGAATGAGAAACACTTCCTGCTCTGTTGTGGCTTTAATTTTCAGTCCTCCTGGAGCACCACAATAGCCAGACCCTTGGAGAATAGTCTGTGTAGGTACGTAGCTCTGCAGATTTATTTTTAAAAACCAAATACAGGAGTATGCGATATCACACGCTAAGACTACAATCAGACTAGGTGGTATCAGCAAGTAACTCTTGAAGCCATTCAGAGAAAGAATACTGTAGAGAGCTGCACTTCTGCAGCAAGAACCACAGAAACATGGAAGTCCACAGGGCCTGGTGGTGTCTTATGGAAGCAAGGAAAAGCTAGAAAAGAGTTTCTTGCAGCAGGTGGGCAGGCAAGGATTCAAGTAGTCCTGGAAGAGCAAGCAGCAGCAAACTCCTGGAATCCAGAAGACACGCCATTATCCACCAGCCTTTTGGGGCCCAAAGACACATTTGTCAGCTGAATAGAGGGCCATGTGGACCACAAACACACAAGTAGCCAAGCAAATGCCACAGCCTCTTCTGTTGAGTACAATGGAAGGCTTCGTTGAAGCTGAATTTCAGCAGAGAAGGACCAAGAGGAGGGGATTCTGCAGGTTCCAGGGAGAGCGTCCGTCTGTGGCTGGATGTACATCTGAGGTGCTGCATTGGCAACTCCTGGTTTGGGATACTGATCAGGGATGGGATACTCAGGTAAAATATACTTTCAACTAGAGAGCTGCCCATAGGACATATGGGCACTCCTATGGGTTGGGCTCCACTCAAAGTCTGAATGCTTTCCATAGCAGCCAGATGAAGTGTGTGTGTGTTTCTCCTCATCACTATTCATTTAGCTCTGTGACAGAGCATTCCGTTCAATGGGCAACACTTGTGTTTATCCAAATGCTTTAAGTGTGCCAGCTTGTCAGTTCCATAGACGCAGCTGCATATTGAATTCATTTCTCTTCCGCTGGCCCATTTCACTGAGGCCTGTGAGCTGACCTTTTAAGTTTCACTTCCTAGAAGCGTTCTATAATGGCCGTGGCCGGCTAGCACCCTATCATCTCAGCAATTTAAAACACACAGTAGCATCCATGAATAAAATGAATATATGCTTGCTTGGTTTGCGACGAACCTCACCGTGACATAATTAGGAAAGAAATGCTCTGAGTTAAAATGGTGGCCTTGGTGATCTTTCCCAAAGGCAGGCCTGAGGTTCCTTCCCTTTCTTACCCAGGAGAGATGGGCGTCTCCTTATGGATGAGTGTCTGGAGATTGGAGGGGGGCTGGCGGATTGTATTGCATTGTGCTGCCTTACGTTCTTGTGGCCCCCTTAGCCTGCCTTGCTTTGTGATGTAGCCTAACATGATGTGACACCCGATAATCAGCATAATGTGATGCCGCTCACTGGAAATTTAAAACAATAACAAAACAAAAGAGGACTTGATTGGATCTCGAAGATGAGCTGCAGCTGGAGTTGAATGCACTGTGGCATAGATTACAAGGAGCAAGGGCTGATGAACCAGACATGCTTTCATAACAGGAAAAAGGGGGAAATTTGCTTCCTTGCTTTTCTCATTTTGTTTTTTTTAAGACTTCAGTATATTTCCACTCCTTGAGGAGCATGGGGTATAATTTACATGCCGAGACAGCTTTGTGTCTGTTAGTGGACAAAAAAATCCCCAACCTTCACAAAGGCAACAGCTCCAGTCCAGCTAATCATGAGTGAGCCCCATTGAAAGCAATGACACCTATGTTCCTCACACCAAAGTTGGTTTACATGGCATGTGGAGTCCAAAGATATGTATGTAAAGTTTGTCCGTGCTGGATGAAGGTTTCTCAGCCCCAAGTGAGGTTGCAGCCTTACAGTATAAGCCTAACCATGTCTACTCACAAATAGGTCCTACTGAATCAAATCAGGCTTACTTATGGGTAAGCAAGGTTAGAATGGCAGCCTTTGCCACGGTTAAATTTTGCTGGGTTAGGTCCAATGTCATTGAATAGAACTTGAACTGACACAACAGGCATCAAAGCTCAATTGGCCAAGGACAACATGTTCTGAAACATGACCACCTAGTATGGGTCCCATTGTAATAAGGACTGCCAGCTTTTGTTTGATTCTCTGTTGGTGTCAACAAGGTACTGGATGAGGGCATGTCTGCCCAGCTCTTTCTTCAGGCACCATATTATCCATTCAGGACCAACAATGGTCACAGCCTACCACATGCAGGTTTTCAACCTGTTTACCTCATGATCTTGGCATTTGATGTTGAGGGACAATAGCTGGACCACCTTGAGCTGTGTTGCCTCCACAATCTTGGGAAATAGTGGCTGAAGACTCGTGATAAAGTCAACTGAGACTACCCTAACCTGTAGGGAAAATCTGTGGGGGACAAATTCCATGGCACCAATAAGGATGTCTCTGTTTCACCTCTGTTCATTGCAAATCAAGTCCTTCACAGATCTGAAAATTGCAGTCCCTGTATGGCATGCCTGAGTCACGCTGCAGATATCATACATTTTGGTGGGCACCTCATTAGTAAATCGTAATGAATATGTAAAATACTGCAAAGCATTTGTAGTCCTGAAAGCCTAGTTAGGTGTCTTCATTAATTACCCTCTCTTTGGTAGCTAGAGTAGAGAGGACCACCAGAATATCCTCTCTCTTTACTTCCACATCCTTGCAGAATCAAAGAAACCAACTTTACATCATTCCCATGAGGACTTACCTGGGTAGTGACTGCTACTACTTTATCGAAGTGCTTGTGTTATAGCTGCTTGATTAGAGCAACTGCTGAAATGTCACAATGGATGCATATTACGGATGAGGAGCCCTTGCTAGGAACCCCATGCTCTCATCCTCCTACTGCAAGGGACTGGAGGGGGAGGCTGCGAGGAGTCACAGTATATCAAACTAATCAAAAAGCATGTCTAATCTACTGGAGATGCCACTGACCTGTTCATTGCTTAGAACAAAACATATTCCCCATTACAATATAAAGGGAGCATAGTGGCTGCAGTTACATGAAGGGGAGAATGTGCCAAGAGTCAGAGGCTGACTCTTTGAGGTATGACCACCCTGCACCTAATCGTTCCAAGACTTCTTTGAGAGTGATCACAACACATTGCAAGAAGGCTGGAGATACCAATACATTTCAAGCCATGTACTTAAACCATACAAATTAACTTGCGCAAATAATTCCTACCACCGAATTACAGCTTCCAGTTTTCAGATTTATTTATTTCATTTCCGATTTAGCATGGGATCCATAAAAGTATGAATAACTCCTGCAGACACCTCGAGATAATATGCATACTTTGTCCTCCTGCGTAATAATAATACAGGCAATCCAGGGTTCACTGAATACATATAGCACAGGCAACAACACAAATAACCCAGGAAGGAACTAGGCTTGGAAATTAATCTACTTTCCCTCCTGTCCATGCAAATACCTGATATGCACATACTCTATCTGCAAAATTAAGAGCATACAGCTGTGCACACAAAAAATGCACATGGCTCTTTGTCTTCAGCATGCTGATGCTCCATCCCTTAAAAATGCAAACATTAATTATACAATTGCATGGCCTTTCAAGCTCTAGCAGTCTTGGGGCAATGGGTCTTATTTAGAGAAAAGGTTGACCTATCTTAGAGCCAAATTTAATTTTCTTTCTTTGCCAGCGTTGAATGCTGTCGTATAGAAAGGTATACCAAACAAGAAAAGCCTTGCAGATCAGATGGGACCAGGTTGAACTGGCTCTGCCCACAATATCAAGCTGGACACCTGAAAAGCTGGGCAACTATGCTAGCTGCAATTCGGTTTACTCAGTTTGCATTTCACTTCTCACTAAAAAGTCCAGAAGTTATTTATAAACAGGGGGGTGGGGTGGAATACAAGGCTGAATCCAACAAAGTTTCACTCAGAGGAGACCCACTGAAATGAATGGACCTAAGTTAACCATGTCTATTCATTTCAATAGGTCTTATGCTGGATCCAACCTAATATAATAAAATAACAAAGTAACAACCTGAAGGAGCGTCTCCACCCCCATCATTCTGCCCAGATGCTGAGGTCCAGCGCCGAGGGCCTTCTGGCGGTTCCCTCATTGCGAGAAGCAAAGCTACAGGGAACCAGGCAGAGGGCCTTCTCGGTAGTGGCGCCCGCCCTGTGGAATGCCCTTCCAGCAGATGTCAAAGTGATAAACAACTACTTGACATTCAGAAGACATCTTAAGGCAGCCCTGTTCAGGGAAGTTTTTAACGTGTGATATTTTACTGTATTTTTGGTTTTTATGGAAGCCGCCCAGAGTGGCTGGGGAGGCCCAGCCAGATGGGCGGGGTATAAATAATAACTTATTATTATTATTATTATTATTATTATTATTATTATTATTATTATTATTATTATTATTATTACAACAACCCATCTGGCTGGGTTTCCCCAGGCACTCTGGGCAGCTTCCAACACATATAAAAACATAATACTGTCAAAGATTAAAAACTTCCCGACACAGGGCTGCCTTCAGGTATCTTCTAAAAGTTGTGTAGTTCTTTATCTCCTTGACATCTGATGGGATGGCGTTCTCCAAGGAGGGCACCACTGCCGAGAAGGCCCTGTAACTTCACTTCTCTCAGTGTAGTTAAAACAGATGATTATGATATGATATGATATGATATGATATGATATGATATGATATATGATGATATGATGTGGCTGTGTGTAGTACTATGAGTGTGTAGAACTGTGTGAAGAACTACTGTATCTGAAGTGATGCTCTGTGCACCACCTGTTTCAGAAGCTAGGGACAGGAAACTTAAGGAACTACCTTATATCAGGTCAGACCAGTGGTCCATATAGCTCAGTACTGTCCACGTTGAGGAACAATGACAGGACCTATGCAGTGGTGGCCCCCAGGATAATGGGAACTCACTCCCAAAAAGAGAAGTCAGGGAGGCTGCAGAGCACAGACTACTCATGAGATGATTTGCAGAACAAAATTCATGGAACTCACCAACACCCCTCAGCCACCTCCAAAGCAAGCTAAGCGCATCAAAAACCTGGCAGCCCCCCTATGAGAATTTCACCAGAATTTTCTTTCTCCCTTGGGTGATTTTCAAATGCAATTTCTTTCCTCTTTAGTTGATGGAAGCTGGTTAAATGCAACACCCTCCCCACAAAGTTAAATCCTGGCACTGTATTACTGCAGGACCGATTTCAATGTTGGGTTTTGAGAATTTTGTTTTTCTCAGTTATGGAAGGAAAGACAGCAGGAAAGTCCCCCATTTATCTTGAAGAGTGTTATTCAGGGTCAAGATGCCATGACAAAGCCTCATAAAAATCACACAATGATGGAGAGCGACAATACAGCATCTTAATATGCTGCTGGAGACCTGGGTATCGAGCTCCTAATAGCAACTTGACATTATTATTTCATCCTGCATTATAAATAAATGGGAGGCCAGTAGCTACACACACACACACACACACACACACACACACACACAGTTGAAGTTGTATCTATAATGTTAAAAGCAGCCTTTGCTGTGAGAGAAGAGTGAATAATTGTTCTCTGATCACCACTTTACTTGGGACCTACATCAAATTCCCTCCCTCTGCAGGATGTAAAAGCATTGAGTTTGGAAAGCTGGCAGCTTCACAATATTGCCTTAATATTTTTCAACAGGGTTTTGCACAAGTATCCCTCCGTGTCAAACCTCAAGAGCAAAAAATGGAAAAACCGGAAACTAAAAATTCTTAAAATTTGGCTGTGTCAGAAAAACTAACAGAGAGGTTACATTCACTGAATAATACAAATGATCTGGATGATTTTGTTGAAATGTGGCATCCTCTTATAAAACACTTTACTGATAGCTCTGAAGAACGGCAACCACTGAAATCACAGGCTGGATTTTGGCAAACTTAAATAGACTGATCTGTCTTGGAGAGGGGAAGAGGTATGTTGGGATATAAATTGGGATTTTGTATTTGTGTGTTTCTCTTTTTTTGTAATTGTTATATATTGGAAATCAATAATTCTATATTTTAAAAAGAAAAAGTTGAACAAAGCTGGAGGAAAAAACAAAAACAAAAAATTATTTTCTGACAAAGTTGGATACGATTTGCTCCCATGGACACACCTTCTGATGCAACAGGGCCTGCCAAATTTCAGAATGATACCTGCAATGGTTCTTCCACAAGAGCAGACTTTACTGTTTAGGGGTGAAAACAATAAGAAACAGGGGTGGGTGGGAAAAGCACATATCCCCAGGAGAGACTGAGATGGTGGTTCTCCTACTATCTCAAAGGTCTTTGATGGTGGTGGACTTCTGTTCCCCATAGATTTTGGGAGATACAGACTGTTCTCCCTGGGAGAGAGAGATCTCCCCATTGACTTGCATAGGGGAGGACATAGATCCATGTGAACAAAACATTTTTAATCCCTCCCCCTAATCACTGTGATCTAAATGCCCTGGGGGAAGTAATTCACTGTGAATAAAAACAAGACCTGTCTGTCAGAATGGAAGAACTCCCCACCTCGTCCTTCCCTCCCTTCTCAAGCTCTGGGTGTTTCCCCAGCCAGTTTTGTTTTGTTTCCCAGAGTTTAATAAAATGGCTGTGTGCTTTTCCAACAGCTGCAGTCTCTCAGAAGCTCAGCAGTTCCTTGAGAGACACCATGTTAAATGATGCAACCTGACTTGGAAACACGTGTACCTTCCCCAAATAAATCTGATTTGCCTCATAATTTGGGGTACGGACAGAACTGATGCGTGCGTCTGGCAAATAAAAGAAAGACAAAGATGGCTAAAGCATATGGAGGGAGGGACAAAAAAATCTCCTCACCCCCACCTCGAATCTACCAATACTCTTTACAGATGTAAAACAGGCAAATCCAGCCTTTAACGTTGTGAGGATAAACTACTCTGAGAGTCCTCTTTAACTCTCTGTTCTTCCAAGCCCCCCTCTTGTCTAACTTGTCGATAATTCTCAGTGGGACATGGCCTTTTCTTTAATCCTCAAGGCAAGAGGGGTGAGGGAGGATGAACCATCAATTGATCCACATCACTGTTAGCTGCAAGTTTGGGTTTGGACAACAGCCACTCGCGCTGAGCCTGACATGTTCGGAGCAGCTGTGCGTCAGGCGAGGTGAGGAAATGAAATAATGTTATCAGACAAGCATGTGGGCCAACAGCCAAGTAAGGCAGACAAGATGTGGGGGGGAAATCCATATCCCATTCCACCTCATCTCTTCATTTACTGATGGCTTCCCATGTTGGTGCTTTCAGCGGGGGAGAAATGTGTAGACATTGGGCTTGTTAGGTGCTTGGCTTGTTTTCGTCCGTAGCGGAGGGAGAGAAATGAGTTTCCATTGACTGTAATCAAGATTGGCTGATTGACATCCAATGCCCTTTAAAAATGGGGGAGGGTTGGGGGGGTTATTGGGCTGTTTTTGTTTCGATTATGTGTTTTGTGTTTTTATATTGTGATTTGTTCTTGTGAACCGCCCTGAGACCCGTGGGTATAGGGCGGTATACAACTTTAATAAAAATAATAATATTTCACGCTGTGTATATTGAATGGTTGTTTTTCCCCCCTGTGTATAGTTTTAATTCAATGTGTAACAGGGTTTTTTTTAAAAAAAAAATCCTACATTTTTAACTGCTCTCATTATTATCTGTAAACTGCCTTGAGTCAGGGGGAAAAATGAGGTATACAAAAATATTATAATAATAATGTAAATAGACTGAAACTTGCCACTTTCACCCTTCCCAGTTTATCCCAAGCTTCAAACATATCACCTTGGAGATCTTAATTCTATGCTGTTTCAGCCAACAGCAGACTCTAGCAGCAAACTACCTCTGCTTAAATATATGTAACAAAATGTGAAATATCATTGTCTATTCCAATACTGTTTACAGGGACTAACAAAAGAGAAGTTTAAATTTCCTATGGCAAAATGTTTCAGCTTCCACCCGCATCAGTCGCTCTGATAAAAATGATGCTGTTTTCAAGATGGAAGTTCTAGAGCTTTGCAGATGGAATGTTCAGAAGGCCTTCATTCGCTGAAGTTAAGCAATGCATGTTCTGGTGCTTTCATTACTCTCTGTAAAGCTATCATAGTCCACCTTTAAGAGTTAAAACCTTCTCAAGTAAGGATGGACAAATCTGTCAATTCGGTTTCTTTCAGTTTTTTGTTTCTTTTCGTTCATTTTGCTCTATTTCCACATCTGCATGAAAATTCATACACTTTTTTGGGGGGGGAGGTGGGACATTTATCCTAAGATACACATTTTGCAAGCATTTTCCACTGATATAACACATGGCTGTGCATTATTTTCACTAGTATCTGCATTATGCACATTTCCCCCTATGGTATGCTTGTTTGTGCACAGCTTCTGGTTGGAGAACTGGACTGCAAAATCTGGAGGCGCTCAGTTTCCAAAGAACAGCTGTGTTTGGGTTTGGGGAGTGCACGTTTGGCGGGTCCATATGAAAATGCGAACTGAACAAATTTCTCCTCCACTCCTACTCCTGAGGCAGCTTTCTGTCGTAAAATATTAAATACAACCATCCAGCCTAAAACTAAAATTCTAATGCATAGCTACAGCCAGAGACTCCTATATTTACAGCCGGAGCCTGTAATTGCTTCCTTCTCTTGGTTTGTGCAAGGGATCATAAGGCCTTGTTGTGTGTCATTCAGAAGACTCACAAATCAATGTGATGTGTCCCATAAAGTCTCTGAAGGGCCTTAATCTCCCCACATACCCTTATGCCTTAAAACAGTCAGCATAGGATGACTGGAGTGGGGAAGCTTTTTCAGCCTGAGGGCACCATTGCCTTCTAGACAAGCTACCAGCAGTGTGTTTTTGTCACCTGCCAGTGGTGGGTGGATTCAGAAGCAAAAGTGGGCACAGTCGTGAATGTCAATTTCATCTTTGTATAGCAGACTAGTTTCTACGTACACTCATCCGCCCATCTGTATCTCCCATGCAAGGAAGCAAGAATCATTCTCAAGGCTGGGGAGAGGCTGTTTGGCTTAGGGAGAATCCCAAAGGCCAGAAAGAGAAGCCTAGGGGGGCACATTTGGACTCCATACCTGAGGTTCCCCACCTAACAGAAGCAAGCCAGCAGGAAATCACACCGAACAAGCTGGAGTTAACTCTTCATTAGCAAAACAGGATCTGCACAGGAGTGTAAGGCCTAAGGAGCACAGGAACTCATATCCGGTAGGTCTTGCCCATGGATCAGTTGCTGAGATGAAAGGTTCTTGCCTCCCCACAGCCAGCTATGTCTCCACCTCTCTAGGGTTTTCCCCCCAGGCAATCAGAGACTGTGCCTGCATGCTTGTCTTTGCTCCTCCCACTTCATGCCTCTCCTGGTCCTGGGAGACCAGGGAGGAAGGGAGCTTGTTGCAGCAGGAGGGGGAGACACCTGTGCCTCTTCACCAGCCTGACCCATCTCTGCCTCTTGACCTCCCTCCTCTTCTGCTTCAGCTTCTGTTTCTGGACTTCTCTCTGCCCCAGCCTCTTCCTGCTCACTAAACCCTGTTGCCTTTTCAGCTTCCAACACCTCCCCACACCCCAGTCTTCTCCCTCTTTTCCCTCTGACTACTCATCATCTTCCCACCACCAATCCCGGGCTCCGAGCCTTCTTCCCTTGGGGGTTCTGCAGCTGGTTCCTCTGCGTGCAACCAGTCCACCACACCATCCCTGACACAGATCCTTTATGATCAGATATAGAGAACAAAATTAACTGCTTGGTGTTTTGTAGGCTCCAGCGGCTGATGTGTCTAATTAAAAATCACCATAAATCTTTGGTTTGACATGTGCATTATCGTGGAGGAGGCAATGGAGGTGAAGCAGGAGATACAGCTGGTCAGCAGAGAGGGGAAACCACAAAGACTCACAGCTTATATGCCACTTGGGAGTGGGGGCTGGAAAAGTTTCTGGAGGCTTAGGCTGAAATTGAAATTGCCAGAGAAGGCCTGGTGAACAAAGATGAAATGAAAGCAACATGCTCTCTGACAAGCCCCAGACCTAACGAGCTGATTACTTTATCCCAGTAAGTGGAGTAGAATGCAATTAGTGTCCCTTTCAATTTAGCCCCCACTCACAAATTAACATCACCCAAGCAGCGAGGTTGGGGAGAAGGAAGAAAGGGGGGAAAGGAGAGGCATTGATTTGGATACATATATTATCAGATGGATTTAATTGAAATAATGCAATTTGTGCAGGCTGCAAAAGAAAAAAGCCTTGACAATAGCAATGCCCCCTTTGGGTTTGTACATGGGCCAGCTGAGGCTCAACCCAAACGTAGCTGCTTCTCCTAATCAAGGCAAGCCCACTTTTAATACACATATGCAAGGCACCACTAGGAACCCAGGAACCTAGTCATGAGGACTAGTCTGCATCAAACACTGAACAAGATTATCATAGAATTGTAGAGTTGAAAGGGACCAAAAGGGTCTTCTCAACCACCCCCCAGGAATTCAGGAATCTTTTGCCAGACGTGGGGCTGAAACCCACAACCTTGAGATTAAGAGTCTCATGCTCTACCAAGTGAGCTATCCCTGACATGATGGTCACCACCACGGTCATAATTTTTTAAGCAGTTTCAGCATGGAAAATGCTTGTCAAACTTACCGCAGGCCCCCTCCAGGCATCCCTTTTATCATGCATGATGGGATAATTTGTACTCATCATGGTAGCAGGGCAGTCATACGTGGTCCCAATTTCAAAACGGTTTGCATTTGCACAAAGTTTGGAGCAGACTTCTTGCTTCATTTCCAGTCTCCCATGGTGTCATGCTGAAATCCCTTAACTTTTCCTACTCAAAAAGGTCCCTTTTATTTTTGTCCCACTCTGGTTGCACTAAAATGCAAGAGTGCCCCTCCAGATGGCAATAATGTGATAACAGCATTGCAGGACAACTAATAAAGTGGAATGATGTGCGGATGGCCCAGTATAAATCTGCCACTAATGCACTATTATTGCATCAGTGGTATGCTGCAGAACACACTTGCGAAAGACAACGAAGAACAGCACCAGCAGCACCAGCAGCACCTACAGTCTGGAAGGACCCAGGGTCACTCTTGCAATCTTTTAAGTAAACTAGTTCCAAGCTGCTAACTCTTGAATCTGGCCCCATGACAAATCAGCAGTCAAGTCAGATCTCTGAGTGGAGGTGTAGCATGCTGACTGGGTCTCTCGCCTGTCAGCAACTGTACTGCAGCATTCGTCACTAACTGCAATTTCTGGACCAAGCACAAGGGAAGCCCCATGCAGAGTTTAGAAACAATGGCCCACTAAACATAGGAAATGGAAGGTAGATAAAAGATGCCACTTAACAGGGGTTTGGAGCTTTGAGTGCTTTTGTGCTGTCCTTCCTGTGCCAGGTCTGCAGATCTTGCTAGGTCCTTTGCACTGTTAATCCTAATACTGGCAGTTTTGCTACCAGACCCTCTTACACCTTTATTAACAGCCTGACATATAGATGTTTAGCAAGTGGCACTTTTTCCCCCGGCATGCAGAGAAGCAGAAAATGATTCACCTGCTTTTTTAGTTGGGGGGGGGGCGGTTTGGGCCACAGCTTTCCAAGCTGTGTGTCGCGAAATGTTAGTGTGCTGACTGCAGTGTGTAGGTGTGTCGCACGAGTGCTCCCAGAGCTCCTCCCGAGGCTGGAAAGGGGTTAGTTTAACTTCTGGTTGGCTAGTAAAACTGAATTACTGTGTCGTGAAATGATGCAAAACAGAATTACTGTGTTGAGAAATAATGCATGCCCAAAAAAGTGCTGTCACCAACTTGAAAAGTTTGGAAAGCTCTGCACAAACACACTGCTTGGCATAATTCCCTGTGTGAAGGATTGAACAGAGCAACCCGCAGGAACCACTGACAAAATGGGTGAGGAACAGCCACAAAAGATTACCTAGAAGTGTTCTGGCTTGCGCACAGCACTCTTCCCAGGAGGTTTCAGTTTTAATCCACATGTTCTCACATCCTGGCCCTCTTGTGTTGAAATCAAGCAACTATTCTGAGCACAGGAACTGCTGTAGCTTCTGGGAGGAGAAGTATTAAGAAACACTGGTCTGGAGCTAAGAAAGAACCAGAGATGAGGGAGAAATTTGATTCAGATGGCCTTTAAAGGCAACCCTGCCAAATCCATACTTCCCAAATTAATAAACAAACTGAAACACAGCCATTCTTCAAACTTCGCACTTCTCCAAATTTTGCAATGCTGTTCCTCAGGAAAGTGAAGCGTACGAAAAATGCATATACTGTGGTAGTATCCATAAGTAAAAATAACACCCCAGAAAGAAAAAGTGCTTTGCAAAAATGTGTGTATTGGGCAAAATTACATACAAAAATGTGTACATTGGAATACATTTTAACGAAATTTTAAAATTGCAAACTTAAACACACACACACATACACACAAGCCAATGCAGAAGTGTGAAGATTTGATTGGAAAAATGAGGAACTTAGAATGACCGAGAATTAACACATTTGCCCATTCCGAGAGAACCTGACAGCAAAACTGTATCTGATGATGTTCTTAATTCTACCCCATAAATTACGTTCTATACCTAGACAATACGTGGGAGTTTCAGAAAGGAAGTTTTACATATGAAATGTTGAAGCTGCATTTTTCTCTCCCCCCAAAAGATGACTGAGAGAGAGAGAGAAATGTTGTTAACTGCTGCCTGCACCAGAGGCTTCCCACAGAGAACAAACTGCGTTAGGAATTAAGTTGTGGCTTCTCTCTTTCCTCCCTGTACCTTTGATATCAGAAGTGTGTAATAATATCCTGAGGTGAATGAATATCACCCTAGGTGGATTTGACCTTTGCATCCAGGCCTTTAATCATCTCCTCATGTCACGCTGCAGGGGGATTTTTCACCCTTCTGTTTGCAGCGTACATTTTGAAGGGTTTCGTTCCTGTGAACTGATGCTCCGGGCATCTGGAGCCAGCCACCAACCATTTCAAGAAAGCCCTTGCAGGATGTTTTGCCTCTTCAAAGAGTTTGTGAGGAGCCCTGGCTGACAGAAGTGAACAAGCTGATGTGCTGGGCCAGGGGTATGTGCAGCGTACACAGTCGAAATCTGTGTATTTAGCAGTAAAGAGGGTGAGCTATGACCTAGAAAGCCCCTGCAAGAGAACTCACAGAGCCCCCGTCTGCAAGGTAGAAATTATGATGATAATGATGTAATGGTTCTTTAAGTAACACCTCCAACCAATAAATCACGCTTTTCCATGTCCTTAGTGCTTAGCTAAGGTCCAGTATCTTCTGCTTTGAGATGGGGTGTGTGTGTGAGAGGAGTTCTCAAATACTACAGATCTTTGCTGCAATCCTGTACTGCTTAGCAGTGTACGTCATGAAAAAGCTGGTGTTTCCTGCAAGTGTTACAATAAGAATATGCCTTGTAGAGCTGTTATGTTAGCTCATTTAAATGCATTCCCCTCATTTGTACTGTCTGGAAGGTCCCCCAAAATACCCTTCCAGAATAGACTTTGCTCTTATGGTATGAATACACCAGATCCAATATGCATAGCATATAATTTCGGACTGCCATCTCTTCAACACTCTTCAGAGAGACCTACGGGTGACTCCTTTGAAGCTCAAAGTATCTCTTTGCAAAGAATCTGTAATCCAATGTCTGCTGAGGGGTGACAGTCCTGAAACTACTGAGATTGTTTCAGGATATTTAGTCGAGATTTTTAAAGTCAAATCTAAAACTACTTAATTTTAATTTAATTTTAATTTCACTTACTTAATTTTACTTATTTTTTACTGAGTCTTTTATATGTTTTATGTGCTTAATATGTCTGGGGCACCAATGTTTTATGGATGGTTTTTTATGCCTCTCCTGGTCTTGGGAAACCAGTGGGGAGGAGGGTTTGTCACAGCAGGAGGAGGAGACATCAGTGCCTCTTCACCAGTTTGATTTATCTCTTCTTCTTGGCTCTTCTTCTCTCTTGCTTCCGCTTCTGATTCTGATTCTGGACCTCTCTCTGCCACAGACTCTCCCTGCTCACTAAAACCTGTTGCCCCTTCAGCTTCCAACACCTCCTGCTCCCAGTCTGCTCCCCATTCTCCCTCTGACCACTCATCGTCATCCCACCACCACTCCCTGGGCTCTGAGGCTTCTTCCCTTGAGTGCTTTTGCCTGACTGAGATGTATCTTTGAACTGTGATAATGTCCCTTGCTTGCCTAGATGGAAGATGGAGAGATGTGTAGGAGCAGGTGTGGAAACTTCTGGCTTTTATGTGGCTGGAATGTAGCTTATTTTACAAAGGAAATAGTCACATCTCTTGTTCCACTCACTTTCCTCCTTTGCCCCACCTACTCCCCCCCCCCTTTGTCCTACTCACCAGTGGCATGTGACCTTCAGAAGATTCCCCATGAGACAATGCAGCACTTAGGCTGAAAAATGTCTCCCTGATCAAAAGAGAGGGTCCGCCATAGGCCTGTTTAAGTCCAGAGTCTAAAGATCACATAATTGCAGTTCTTTGTATAAAAACTTAAAATGACTTAAAATAAATTCGCCTGCAATTCTCTCTAATCATATCTTGTGCTTACTAAAAACCCAAAAATTTGAAATGCAAACCTATGCATATTTACTCAGAGGCAAATCCCACCAAGTACAATGGGACTAACTCCCAAGGAAGCATATATATAGGATTGGAGCCCTGGGTACACAGAAAGAGCTCTAGCAAAAATGAATCTTCACAGATTTTTCTCACATCTCACATTAAAGGATAAATAAGAATCACGGGGAGGGAGAAGCTGTGTGGAAACGACAGTAATCCCTGAAAGATCAGAATGTGGAATGCCACAAAGCATCTTCATAAACTTACCTATGCTTTCTGGCTTTGTTTGCTACAGGAAGAAAAAAAATATGAATATTTCATGCAGTACATGGTTCAAAAGAGCATTAATATTGCAATCCGTGGGAAAACGATGTACTAGACAGACAACTCCATTTCTAGTTGTAAAACTTTTCAACTCTTAAACATTTCTGGAGCTTCAAGTTTCAGTCTACTTCTTATCACAGCTTCCATTTTTGAAAATAACAAAAAAAGTCCTTTGAATGCATTGGGTGTGCATGTGCTGAATTCAGGGCAACCAGAGGACAGGACAATTCTCAGAGTGGCTTAGCAGACAACTTCTCTTCCCTGGGAAGTCTGGGAACTGTAGTACTGTGAGGGGAGCAGGGGTCTCCTAACAACTCTCAGCACCTTTACTAGGGTTGCCATAAGTCTGGATTTTCCTGGACATATATGTAATACTGTAGTTGGCCAAAAATCCAGGAAAATCCAGGCATATGGCAGCCAATGTCGGCAGTGCCTTTTTTCCATAACACCCGGCATTTTTTAAAGTGATTTTGCCCAAAAAGCCCAACAACTTTGTTCAAAACTAAAGAAAGCTCAAAAAACCCCACCAACTTTGCCAAAAACAACAACTTTGCCCCCCAAAATATCAACCACTTTTCTGTCTGGATTTTCACTGTTTGAAATATGGCAACCCTACTTTAACAAACCATAGTTCCCAGGATTCCTTGGGAGAAACTGCTACAGTCCAGAGTTGCGTGATACTGCTTTAAATATATAGTGCAGAGGGTCTAAACATAACATCAAGAAATTTGAAGCTGGTCTTTCTACTAGGCTGTGGATGCAGAATAAAAATTGTGAATGTAGGTACAGTAATTGCTGTGCCTGAAATATCTCATTTTAAAAACATACAGCATGATCGTGAGCCTGATACAGGTACTAATGGGGAAGAAAAATCAATGCAGTTCACATTTAAAAGTGAACTTATCTAATCCACACTTTTGAAAAACAATATGTGAACTGAAACACTGAAAATTGCACTTCTCTGAATTTTGCAGTTATACAGGCAAGTAATGAGTGCAAAAATTGCATATACTGGGCTAAAGTGTGCACATAACTGTGTGTATTAATTCTGCCTAATATACACATTTTTCCCCAAAACAATTTCCCCGAATTCATTTTGGGGGAAAATGTGTATATTAGGCAAAATTACATACAAACACGTGCACATTCAGAGATATTTGCACTAAAATGCTGATTAATTTCCATGATAACTTTTTTTAAAAAAACATATTTGCAAGATGGTGTGCAAATGTGGAGGCTGAAATTTAAGACTGGAGGAGGAGACCGAAATGGACAGGTTCGCCTATCCCTGGCTATAGGAGTAGAACTTGCATTTGTGAAAGTCAGCCGACATCCTGTGTTCTTGGTCTGGCTGCACTTGACAGAGAGACTTGTGCTCTAAGCATGGTTAGCTGCTACTGCAAACTGAGAGTGGCCCCATAGCTGTGAAAGAAGTGCAGTTCTGTGGCCCCACAGTCCTGTAACATCTCGGAGTGGGCATGCAGCAGGTCTCCCCCTGCAGATCTGAAAGAGTGGGGAGGGAAAGGGATGTGGAAGGAGATCTTTCCTAAGACACACAGAGACTGTAGGCAGTAGAAAGCTTGAAAGATAATCATCAACACTTTGGATTGGTACTGAAAGTATTTGGTTCCACCCCATTTCTCTCTGTAACTTTGGGATATTCCAGAAATGACAACTGCAATTCTGGTCTTTAGAAGTCTATTAGTGATGTCTGTGCCTCTTCCTGGTTGTACGATGGATATGGA
This sequence comes from Podarcis liolepis, assembly GCF_965112155.1. NCBI lineage: Eukaryota > Metazoa > Chordata > Lepidosauria > Squamata > Lacertidae > Podarcis > Podarcis liolepis. The sequence goes on from NC_139556.1 coordinate 33,911,378, forward strand.
TGAGTCATAGATGCCCACGCTGATTCCGGTACTTGGAGGAAACGTCTCTATTTGTAGCCTCTATACATTTTCTGAATCAGTGGCTTGGATTCTGACGTATGGAGTGTTTGTTGTTGTGCTGGAACAAGGGAGGCTTATGCAAGCAAAAGTCTGCCGTGGATGCGGAGAAAATCTCTCATTATTGGAGAGTTAAAAGGAAAATGCTTTATGAAGCCATTTGCTACCCAGCTCCTCTCTCTTCATGGATGAGTCATGGACATTTAACGTAATCAAAGATCTCTGACCAACTCGGAGTCTCTTTGTTCATTCTGTAACTTTAAGCCCCCATCCAACAAACAGCAAAATGCCTGTGATCTCAAAATATATTCGAAAGCCGTAATGAGTAACTAGCTAATTAAAGAATCTGACTAACCAGTTAGTGTATTTTATCAAAACAGAGATCTGGATGACATGTGTGTTGTGTGTGTGTGTTCAACTGCCCATTAAGCAGAGTTCATTTAAAAAATCCTTCAGCTGAAATACTGTCCATGGTTTGCATGGGATTTTAAAAGATGTTAGGCCTGCATCCAAGGCATATCTCTCGCTCACAGACTACATGAAAGGGAGGAGCTGTACCTCAATGGTGGAGCACATGTTTTTCTTATGAAAAGTCTCAGGTTGAATCTTCAGCATTCCCAGGAAGGGATAGTCAAGGCTCTTATCTGAATCCCTGAAGAGCTGCTACCAGTCACTGCCAATGCTGTTGTTCTAGAAAACAATACTGGTTGCCTGAACACCTCCCTCGTTCTCTTATAACGGCAGTGGCGCCCACCTGAGAGGTGCCAGAACTGAGTTCTGGTGAGTTCCAGCTGAGAAAAAAAAACCTGGTTACTGCAGGGAAGAAAATGCTAAGCTGGCTTGGCCAATGGCCCCAGTCAATCCATGCCAGGGCTGGGAAACCTGTGACCCTCCAGGTGCTTGTTGGACTACAACTCCCATCATGCCTCATCATTAGCTGTGCTGGCTGGCGCTTGATGGGAGTTGGAGTCCAGCAACTTCTGAAATGCCGCAGTTCCCCCCAGCTCTGGTATATGTGGAAGAGAAAACCAATATCCAATCTTGCCATTGCAAATTTTGTATTGCATTTACAGGCTGGTTTTAAGGGAAAATCCACTTCAGTCTCTTGTATGAAAATGTGGTTATTTTTCTCTGAGAGAGAGAGAGAGAGAGAGAGAGAGAGAGAGAGAGAGAGAGAGAGTACCCCAGCAAAAGAAATTACATTTGATAACGAATGCCTGGCATGAAAGGGGGGGAGCAGGAAGAGCTTCTTTCCAAATTGTGGGGCAATTGTGGTGGGGCAAACAGCATTTTTTCTAAAAAGGTATCTTATGCAGGGTGGAGCATAAGATGGTCCTGCAAAAAGATTGTATTTCCACCTCTGCAGGTAGAATTCTGCTCCCAGAAGCCAACCCTCCCTCCTTTCTTTCTTCTGTTTTCTAAAAACATCATTGCATACGTATCTCCAGCAGGAACATCATGCTGATGTTATTACTGACAGAAAAGACACATGCACAGCCCTCAATCAATATTTGTGCAAAGGGAAGGCTCATGCATCGCAGAGCTGCAAATTAACCTCTCGTCACATTTTTGCGCTCGCAGACAGGACCTCCAGGAGCATTTTGCTCCCAAGGGGGCAGGCTGGGCACCAGTTTCCAAACCCAGAAAGCAGCACCTCCCAACTCCATAGCTCCTGGAACCTTTTGTTTTTCCTCTCTCAGGTTGGGATGGCAAGGGGAAGAAAATGAATGTTGTTAACTAGCACCCTCACTTTTTCCACACAGCTTCAAGCGTGTCAGACAGTGGTGTGAAAGTAGCACCACTGAATAATAGCAGTGGAGAAAGGCTGCAGCCCTGCATGTGCTTACCTCAGAGTAAGTTCCAGAGTAAGTGGCACTTTCTTCTGAGTAAGCATGTATAGGATTACACGGGTAAATCCAAAGAGGATTGGATACCTCCCAAGGAGTTGATGAGGATACCAAATAATTACTTTTTTTAAAAAAAGAAAGAAAAAGAACTTATAAGGTTGTAGCCACTGAAGTCTAAGAAGAAAATGTTTTTAAAAATCCTGATATCTGACTAGAAAGCAATTTCCTTGATCCATGAAGGCATTTAAGGTCCACACATTTAATGTCTCCCTTTCCTCTCTGTTGGTTATCAAACTCCAAATCATCTCCCTAAACTTGTTTTAGGACTGGGTGTGTGGAGGAAGGGAAACCCAAGAACCATCAGTTTTTAGAGATGGGAGTAGGGATGGAGGAGGAATTCAGTTAAGTCCACATTTAATGGTGAACCTACCCAAATCACTTTCTGAAACAATATGCAAACTGAAACACAGCCTTCCTCTGAAAGTTGCACATCTCTGAATCTTGCAATGCAGTTCTCCAGACAATTAATGTGTGCAGAATGCTTATTTTTAAAAACACGTTGAAAAATACAGATTTTTGTGGAGGGATGTCTGCAATGGTGTGTCCAATAATATGTCTAATAATGCACACAAATTGAGATGCACATTTTTTCATGGCTATTAAAAGAAAACCCTGCACAAAATGGGGTGGGATGGACCTTCGATTGAACGCCAGCAAAAATGAAATGGGACTTAGCTTGTGTATTTAGAGCACATGTAAAGCACACACCTTAAAGAATCCCAGGAATCATTGTTTGCTGAGGGACCTGGGAACTGTAGCTCTGTCAGGGGTAAACTACAGATCCCAGGATTCTTGGAAGGGGATGTGTGCTTTAAATGTATGTTATATACAGAGCCTTAGGCTGATCTGTCCATCCCTAGAAGCACGTGGCCTCACCTTGTTGACAGCTGCACAGACAAGGTGTCTCTTGGTGAAATGAGGATGGCTTGAAGTTTTTATCCCCCTCCCTCCATTCTTATGCTCATCTTGACTTGTTCATCTTCCCAGCACACCAAGATTCCTTGTCTTTGCCTCTATCTCAACATCCATTTCATCAGAGAGGTATCCATGCAGGATTTGTTGGCAGTGGAGATAATCGTTTACATACTCATCCAAGAGATTTCAAGGCAGGGCAGTGCCAATTAATCTACATTAAAGAGAAATTAGCCAAATATTAAAACAATAGAAGAAGGACAAGAGGGGGGATATCATCCCATAATGTCCTCATTAGCCAGAGTGGTCTTGATGAGTGTTCCATCATGTGACAGTAAGTGTCTGGTTTCACTTCATTAGCAATGAGGTTAATTACAGGCAACAAAACAGGTAGATTTGCTGTCCTCCCCCTCTCCCACCCCTAACCATTGATGGGTGGGAATTCAAGCTCCTCTTACCAACTAATGGCTCCTAATGCTCCTCTATTTGTAAAGGCAAGACAGGTAGAACCGGGCCATTTGTCAAAGTGCGGTGACAAGAGTGCATCCCATTGGGTGCTGGGGTTCAAAAAAGAAGGCTCAGGGGCAGGCAATCAGCTGCTCTTCAAATACCAAGGCAGTTGTGGTCCTAGAGGAATCAGAGAAAGATCTTGAATTTACATCTGGTGATAGAGCAATAGATAACTGGTAGCTGGCAAGAGGATTCCCCACAAGCAGTTCTGGGCTTCGCTGGGTTGTTCCCTCCAGCCAACCTTCAGAGAGTGTCCCTCTGGCCTGGTTCTGATGTAAGTGCCATGGGCTGATGGAACAATGGAGCTGGATTTCTTATAAGGGTGCACACTTGTTCTCCTTTGCAAAAAGTATGATTTGTGTGTACAGGTGACTCATTGGTCTCAGAGCAAGGGAGGGTCAAAGGAGTTGGAAGAAGAAACTGAAGCACATCTACCCTCACTTAATCCACTGGCCAACACTCCCAAAGCTCATCACATTATTGTGTTGATTCACGTACCTTGTTCCTCCTCCTCTAAAGCACCTTATTTATATTAGCAAAGCCACTGAAATAACACAGATGGACGCCCAAGAGAAAAGTCTCCTTAACACTTTACTGAGCAGAACTAAGCAAAAACAGTGTATAATTTGAGGAGAAAGGGACAGAGAGGTTTTCCCTTAGTTTAGGTCTCGTACAAAGCAGGAAGTCGTTCAACCAAACATATGAAAGAAAACCCCCCTCAGAACTACACAGCCAATTGGGGCACATACTACCTCAGATAATATTATGCAACCCTGCTTGGTTGCTAAGCAACTTCTTGGCTTGTTGACTTTAACACTAACGGGATTAACCCTTAACTTACAAACTGAATGAACCCTGCAGTTGCACTTCCAACAATCTGTTGGTTCTTAATGATATGCCACTGCTGGGTAGGATTTCTCACCTAGGTTTTAGAGTAAAGATATTTCTGACCAACTCTCTTTTAGCTACTCTAAAAAACACATCTCCCACTCGCAGTCATTCTGTCCCTAAGCTCCCAATAGGTTTTGTCCATGCCACAATTTCTACTTATCATCTTCTTAACATTCATCTCAACATTCAGTCTAAGAAGCGCTGAGCTAAAAAATTGGCAGAATCTTTGTGCCACTCTTCCCAGAGTGAACCAGTTCATATTGAAATTCTCCCTGCTATTTAAGGAATGCAAAATCTTCCTGCACAAAGAAAGCTAGCAGGTGATGTTAAAGGCTTTGAGCTAGGCCTTCCCATTGACATGCTTCTTTCATATGGTGGCGCATTCAAACCTAGTATCTCTCACTAGCAGTCCAATTTGATGCAGAGCTGAAACATGTGACTCTGCTGATCATGCCACTCACTCAAGGAGGGGGAGATTCAATTTGTTCATGCAATGTTCGGCAATTTATTGTAAATGTATGTTAGTTTAGTATTTTCTCATTGCCTAGTATTGATCTGAAGGGGGGGGATAATGGTCTCAAGGAGAAAATATTGGTGGATCTAAAACCAGGATGTGGCAACACCATTAAGCTCTCCCATTGCTTTCATGTGACCATGAGTGATTTCAAATATTACAAAAAATATGTTGGGCATTTCTTGTAGGGACAGTGCTTCAATGCCTTGATCATTTTGGTTGCCCTACTATGTGCTTTTCCAGCCATCACACAGAAACTCACCACCAGATAGGTCAATGTCCATCACTCAAATGAAATAGATTTCACTTGGAAGAAAGCTTCATTACTGTATACTTAATTTGAATTCACTCACACACAGAACAGAACAGCTCTGATTAATGGAAGTAACAGTTCATGTGATCATAGCATTCTTTACCTCTCTCTCTCTGATGCCTACAATGCTGCTTTCAGTGATAGTTTAAGTCTATTCTCTTATCTTCCACTGTTCCATTTAATTTATTTTGCTAAGCATGAGTACTGTGCTGAACATTCTCCAGTTCAGATTTTCACACTGAAAAACAGTGCCAGGCAGAAGAGAGAGAAAGATAAATATTTCCCAAAAACTTGTGATTGTGGGACCATTCAATTTTTTAAGATCCTGTTTGATGCTATTGTTTACCCTTGCGGATACTGCAAGATTCCTCCATCCTATTCTCCTGACCTTTCTTTCTAGTTTTGGTTACCTGAATGATCTCAGCCAATAGGGGAGATGATGTAGTGAAGGATATGTAGCTAATTGGATTCGGCTATGTGATGACATCATTGACAGCCAACGAAATCAATTCATAGAGGATGTCAATGAACAAGTGAACATTTTTGCAAGCCAAGCTATACAATCATTATTGTGTAGGTGCATGAATTTGAACTGTGCAGAAAATGTTCTAAATAACAGGAACCTTCGGGCTTCACCCTAGCTGCTAACTTCACCTGAAACATTTTTTAAAAATGATAATACTTTTTTGCATGGTCAAGTTTTGTTTTTAAACCACTGAGTGTGTCTGCCAAATCTTAGAGACACGAATAATCTGGTTTATAAGTGAAAGAAGTGGCTTTAGCAAGGAATGCCAAATACTGTAGAAGAAAATAAAATGCTCCCTTCCATCTTCTCTCACGGTTTCTGCCAGAGATGCCTCTGGGCTGAAAGGTAGAAAAGAAAGGATGCCAAAAGCAAAAGACTCCTGTGATATGTGGTGATATAAGAGCAGTATCAAGGGATTGCTCCAGTGATCTCAAGCAAGAAATGCAAACTCTGCATGCAAACACAAGCAGGCAGCAATCTGGGCATCCAGCTGACCCCAAGGTTAAAATGTAAATCGTTTGAGCATGTCTTGTAGAAAGGACCCTGAGGGCCAGGAATGCATTCCCAATCCATTAAAACAAACAGAATCAGGAGGGCTAGTTGTGTGGTGGTGCCGTTCAGTGGGATTGCCTATCCCCCTGAAAACCTAAAAGCAGACACTGGCTGATGCCTTTGGTACATTGCATTCCTGCTGTTTGCACATGCAAAGCACTCGTTATCAACTAGAGCTAAAAGGAAACACAACGAAAGCTTCTGCATTCAATGGATTTGCCACATTCACCATCACTGTCCTCTAATTGTGGGAAATGCAAAACTAACATATCGGTATGCAGAAATCGGATTTTTATTTTTATTTTTATTTGTGAACAGGTTTTTGTGAGATGCACAGGTGCAAAGCTGCAGGTTTGCATGCAGCGTGCCTGAATTTGCTACTACAAATGCATATCTCATCCTCTCTGTTTTAAACTTGCATAAGGCAGCTTCCAAAGCTCCTGCAGTACTAGAGGGCTCAGGTTTGATTATTTGCCTGTGGCCTAGAAGATGGACAATTCCTGTGATGGGGATGTAGTTCAGCAACATTTCGAGAGCCAAAGTCTTCTGCTCTAACGAGACATAATTCTGACAAACGAAAAGCATGCAGACGACAAGGTTTGTATTCTGTCTTAAGCTGTAGAAAGGTAGTTGCAAACCAAGAAGCTTGAATGCGGTTAATGTGCATACCTTAATGTGTATCTGAAGAAGTGTGCATGCACACGAAAGCTCATACCAAGAACTAACTTAGTTGGTCTTTAAGGTGCTACTGGAAGAATTTTTTTTATTTTGTGCATACCTTGTTCCAGAAATATATGAATTTCAAAACAGAAAGTTGATTAAGCTCAATAATTCAAATCAGCCTCATCTCCTTTACAATTGAAACCACTGATTTAAGCTAGTCCCTGCTGATGAATGGAAAGGCAAATGAGAGCAAACTGACCAATCAAAGGATTAATTCTCTTCTGCCAATCCTAACCAAGGTACAGCGAAGTTGTGTGGCTTAGTGCCAGGTATACAACATATCAGTCCACCTGCATCTGTCATATGGAGAAGAAAACCATTGGGAGGTTGCCAGTGAGAGGGCTCAGCATGAACTTGGCCAACTACGGTCAAACTGACCAATCAGTGGCCATGTATGTTTATCCCCTTATTAGAAGGGGCTGAGTTGCGCAGCTGCAGGAATGCTATTAAGCGAAGGCTGCACAGTTAAGCGGGGAACAAAATCAATGTCTATTGATCATTTTAAAAGTCCTTATGGATCATTTTTAGGATGTGTTCCAGCCTGCACAAGAGGCAGCAGTCACAATACAAAACTAATGCAGTAACCTGCCAGCATGAACGAACATGTCCGTGATCCTGCCATATTCATAAGGAAGCAAATCCTCCATCTGTGCTCAATACATGAGGTACAAAACACCCCTGGACCTCAGGACATTAGACAGATAAATATGAACTCCTCAGATTTGCCCCCAGACTTTTCAATCTCTTGGAATGCAATTGGAGGTACACTTAGCCTTATGCTCAAAAAGATGCATATAGATTTTCTTCATCAGCCCCCAGAACAATGGGCCAGCAACATCCTTGAATTTGCAAGATGGGTCTGTTAAATTGCTTTCTGGCAAGGAAAAGGTCTTTGATGTATTCAAAAATTAGATTACAAAAAAGTGGAGCATTTTAAGAGCATTTGTTGTGCATCTATTTCAATTTCTCTCAATACCCATAGCAACACCATGAGCTTGAGTCAAACTACTACCTGCTTTTAAATTTTAAAATTGTGTGTCATGGTGTGTCTTATATACATTGTTCCGCAACCTTTTTAATGGCAGTAATCACTGAGAGGTCTTCCCAACTGTCGCCATTTTGGGGCCATTCAACCAGGTACCACCAAATTCAAGCCACACAATTATAGTTGATTGGGAGGCCTTGGGCCACAAACCCCAAATGACTGGACCTGAAAGAGACAGGACTAGGTAAGTCAAAGAGCTGACTGGTGGTTTTTAGATGACAACAGCATTGCTCTCTCCCCAGGTATGCCGCCTACCTGTCTTCAGTGATATCAGCACTCATAGCCTGCATGCAGTAGAAGTCTCTCTTTCTTTGATGAGTGAGCATTTCTCTTGTCTGACCCAGCGCACAGTCATCCTTCCTTTGCTCGTTTTACAGTCACTGCCTCATGCTGAGTCAGTACACATGCCCTTCATCCAGTCACTGTGTCCTCAGCATAGTCCGCATGGCTACAGTGTCCTTCAGTTCCATGTTTTCTTCCTCCATCCAATTAGTAACTTCAATGATGGCTTGTTTAATGTCCCCGCCAGCAGCACGATTTATTATTGCAGAACAAAAGATCAAAGTGCAGCAACGCCACCCTAGAGCTTGCTTTAGAAGTGTGGGACATTTGCAGTCCAATAGAACTGTGCATGATTTGCTAGTTAGCATATGAAGGGGCTAAGGACCACAGAGTCCTACTTGCTAGAGCAGACTCCGTTAGGTCATGCCCCCTCACCATCATGGGGGAGGAACTGATGTGTTTCTTCTCTTCCTTTCCTCGTTCTCTTCTTCACAATGCAAACTGTGGAGGAGGACATACCTCATGATACCTCCCAGCTTCAGACACATATCTGAAGCTATCTTTCTATATTTCTACCCAGGAATACTATGCCTGCGTTGTTTTTACGGTTGCATTGACTAGTGCATGAATCGGACCTTGGAATATGCAAGTAAAGCATTTTCAAACTTACTTTGTAGTGTGCGGTCTGTTCATTGCAGAGAGAGGGATAGAAGGATTTCAGCTGCTATGTGCAAGTTTTGGTCATCAAGTACAGTCTTGAAAGTTAAATATGTCACAGAAATGATGATGCTCTTGATGTGGCAGCTGATATTCCTTGTAAGCCAGCTTGCTATGTGCAGCTGAAATTGGATGAAGAAGCTTTAATAGCCTAAATTTCTATGCTTCACTAAGCTGCATAACTCTGCTAGGGGGTCTCTCCCGCCAGAGAGTCTATTCAGCCCCACACATTGAATATAGGCAGTAAGCTGGTTCCTTTGTTTCTTCACCCACACATGTGGGTATCTAAGGTTCAATATTACTTACGATTCATTCCCCCATGGAAGGTGATGTTTTTCCTCCTCCCCGTTGTGTCTTTATCAGAGTCTGAGTCTGACCTGACTCAGAATGAAGCAGCTCCTACTCTGATTGGAAGCTGACTTACAAGGAATATCCCTGTTTATCTAGATGACACCAGATGCCACATCAAGAGCCATCATTTTTGTGACATATTTAACTTTCAGGACTGTACTTGATGACCATAACTTGCATCATGCAGCCTGGCAGTGTTAAAGAACTAGAACAGGAGTGGGGAACCTCGGGCCCCAGGGACCAAATGTGGCCCTCCTTTCACCATATTTTCTTTAATTAAATGTGGCCCTCCTTGTATCTCTATCCAACCCTCAGGACTCTGTACAGACCTGACCTTCTCTCTAGGCTTAGATCCTGGGCTTCCTGGGCTCTGCATGCATGTGAGCGAGTGATCAAGTAGGCAAGTGGGTGGCAGTGGCAATGACACAGGGAACATGGGAAGGCCTGCCTGGGCCACCCACCTGCCTGCTGGCTCACTCTGTCAGCCTGCTTCACTCCCTTACCCCACCCGCTGTTGTCACACTGCAGTTTGTGTAGCCATGTACTGGCAGCCATGCAAATGGCAGCGTGACAACTTTTTTTCTTATAGAAAGGTTGTATTGTTACACGCCACCCCCATCTTCTAGAAGTGTGAGATTCCAGGGACTGCAGGCGCACTAACCCAGGGTTTCCTTTTGGAAATGAGGCACAGAGGAGACTGTGGTAGATTAATATATATGGTTTATTCACACATATATACAACCCGGGTTTCTGATAAAGGGGCTCCCAGCATTACACTCCAAGAGGGTCTTGCCTGCCCCATAGGCACAGCCTGAGATCCAAACAGACATCAACCATGACTCCCCTCCTGCTTTCTATTTGTCACATAACTCCTTACTCTCAGCTTCTGGTCCATCCTGCTTTCCTTTGCCCTTCTCTAACCTAAGCCCTTTGCCATCTCTCACTGAGTTCTTCTGATGCTCTGTTGTCTTCTTAATGGCCCATCCCCAGGCTATCCCCTCACGAGGAAGTTAGCCTTGCTTAATTAGCCCTTAGGACATGCTAATTCCAGAGGATCAAAAGTGTCTAGTTTAATTAGCTTTTGACACTTCTGGATTACAGGATTTAGAAGTGTCAAACAAACAGCTTAAGACACACAGGTCTGTCCTAATACACACAACTCTAATACACGTGTTTCTGGCTATTTCCTGGTTTCAACACTCCAAACATTGATTAAGTTCTAACACCTATTAGGCCCAGGAGTTCAGGGTGTCTAGCACCCACAAACTCATAACACTATGGTAAGATAAGATGTACAAAAGTAACATCCACTTTTTGCTTCTGGCCCCATCCACCACTGGTATGTGGCCTCTGGAAAGGCTCGATGTGACCCTCAAAGGTTCCCCACTCCTGAACTGTGGTGCAGGGGGGAGAGAGGAATTCCCAGCCCCATCGGAAGATCCCAGGGATCAAACCTGGGACCTTTTGCATGCAAAGCATGTGTTCTATCACCGATCTACAGCCTTTCTCTATAGTGAAGCTTCATTGAATGAGCTAGGCCTGTTTGCAAAACTGAGTGCCACAAAAAAGCACCAGTCCACCTGTTTTATGTACCATTCATAGGCTGCATGTGACCTCAGTCCAGTTGAAAAGCAAGTGCACCTCTATTTTTCACTTTCCGCTTCCGAAATGATGTCAGAGAGTAATGGAGACAGTGCAGAGGTCATGATCCATACCATGCAGATGCCTGAAGAGTGTCTAGGACAGGCTTCCTCAACCTCGACCCTCCAAATGTTTTGAGACTACAATTCCCATCACCCCTGACCACTGGTCCTGCTAGCTAGGGATCATGGGAGTTGTAGGCCAAAAACATCTGGAGGGCCAAGGTTGAGGAAGCCTGGCCTCGGAGGACCAGGGGATCTTCTGTCCAAGATGGAATCTGAATGGCAGACAGCCCTGATTTTGCCCATCAGCCCTAATTTATTGAAGCCAGTTGTCTATTGATGTATTTTTTAAAGAAAATATCAGGATCCAGTATCACTTCAATTTGTCTTTATAGTTGTTGTTTTTTTGTCTAGATCTACATTGTTTCCAACGGGCATTGTGCCCTCGAAACACAGCTCTGAAATGGCTGTTTGAATTCCAGGCACATTCCTTAGCTTTCATTTCATTTCCCTTTCTCTCAGTGAATGTTTCATCTGAACCCATAGAAATTAATGGGCTCTTGTCTTGTGGCTGATTTTAATCGCAGCTTTTCTTTTCAAATGAATGTGTCTTCATTGTGTGTGTTGGGGGTGGTGGTATTTTTCCCTCTCTGCCAGTGCGGTCCTAGATTAACTGTTACCATTGGCATCTACAATGACTTAAAACTGCATTTGAAAAGTTCTTATAGACATCAAACTAGCTCAAATCAGTGAATTGGGTGTGTGTGTCGAGATTATATATTAGTGGAGCTGTAGGATGAGCAATAGGGACGCGGGTGGCGCTGTGGGTAAAACCTCAGTGCCTAGGACCTGCCGATCGCATGGTCGGCGGTTCGAATCCCCGCGGCGGGGTGCGCTCCCGTCGTTCGGTCCCAGCACCTGCCAACCTAGCAGTTCGAAAGCACCCCCGAGTGCAAGTAGATAAATAGGGACCGCTTACCAGCGGGAAGGTAAACGGCGTTCCGTGTGCTGTGCTGGCTCGCCAGATGCAGCTTGTCACGCTGGCCACGTGACCTGGAAGTGTCTGCAGACAGCGCTCGCTCCCGGCCTATAGAGTGAGATGAGCGCACAACCCTAGAGTCTGTCAAGACTGGCCCGTACGGGCAGGGGTACCTTTACCCTTACCTTTTAGGATGAGCAATCAGGGAGCAGCTTATTTCATACGCAAGGGTTCAGAGGCAGTGAAAAGTAACTCCCATTGTAACATTTGTTATTTTATATTGGTCATCTGTGCCTCAGTGTACCTCATGGTCCAACAACATCAGTTCATTTATGGCCCAATAGGCAAATGAAGGCTTAGTTTATATGTTCAGTATAATGAAGCGGTAACACTGTTTTGGCCTGTACCATTTCAGACTGTCAGTTAAGATGCTGTGTTTTTAAGCACTTCCCCGTGGATTAAACACCACGTGCATAGAAAAGAAGCAGACTGAATGATGAAGGGTTCGATGAGCCTTCTGTCTGACATACCGACTTGGTATGTGCAGTTCCTTTGACACACAGTGAGCAATTTAAGCTTGTGATCCCACCACCACCCTCAGCCTAAACTGGTACAGTCCAGGAAAAATTAACCACTTGATTATACAGAATTTCTAGATTGACTCTTAAGCACCCTGTGGCAGTACATTTTATCCACTCATTTGGATTGTCTCCTGGGCTCTGCTCTATATTCCTCTGCCAGTTGACGTGTGGTGAGTAGCAATGCAAAGCCAAGCCTTTTCTGAGTTGGCACCTACATAGTGGAACTCTCTTCCAAGGCAGACTCACCTGTTGACTGCTGCTGTCTTGGGGGTGCTGCTGTTTCGTAGTGTTTTTATTGATTTGCTCATATAATGTTGTTAAGCTATCTCATTCATCCTGAAATAAATACCAAACGAACAGTTCAGTACGCAGCAACTCCAAATACCTACCTCAGTACTCCATTCTCCTTGGCTCTCCCCATCTCCCCTTGGTTCTGTCTAAAGCAGGATGGGGAAGCTCAGGCTTGGGGTGGGGGGCAAATTCAGCCTTTGGGTTTCTCTATCTCAGGATTCTTGGGACCCCCCCCCAAGCCAGACCTCCTCTCCCAGTCATATCTCCTCTTCCCAAGCTACATGCCACACCAGTAGTGCTCCCTGCCCCTCCTTTGAGTGCTTTTGCATGGCTGGAATACGTCCTTGAATTGTGATAGCACTTCTCACTTGCCTGAATATGTCTCCCTCTGGTTTTTGTGTGCCTTGGCAAGCCTTTGCCAAGTCCATGGATGATGCCACTGCTGATGCACAGACCATCGCCACTCATCATGGAACATCAAGACCAAAGCTTTGGAGTTTGTGTGGCCCCTGGCATTTGTCAGACATCATTCTTAAGGGAATACTTCTGTGTGGCCTCCTCTTCATGCTACATTTCAGTAGCTTACTATATCAACCTAATACCTTCTGTGCTTCTGTGGCTTCACTTGTGTCTCTGGTTCCACCCACCACTGTTATGTGGCCCTCAGAAGCTTGCTCTTGAGAGAATGTGGCCCTCGTGCTAGAAAGCCATGCTGTTCTGCTATGAGGAGAAGGTAAATGGCTCTTTTCCGATGGGGAACCTAGCCTCTCCAGATGTTTCTGGACTGCAGTAGCCATCACCCCATACCCTATTCTGGCTGAAGCTGATGAGGACCTTGAGCATTAAGGGGTTCTTCCTTGGCTTGCTGTCAAGCCAAGGCTTGTTGTCCTTTCCTAGCTTTAGTTCTGGGGCTGCTTCACCGCAGTAACATTTCTGTGGACTAAGGTTTCGGTTTCATTGCAGAACCAAAATAAAAACGTTGTTAACTGTCTTTCTCTCTGCCTTTCAGATGTTTCCTTTCTGCCTGGAACCCTTTGAATCCTAGTGACAGCCCCATGGATAGCTACTGGCCCATGGAGAAGCAACAGAAGATGGACTATTGACCCAGGTATACAGGGCAGGACCCAAGGGAAATGCATGTACCAAGACTGTCACAGCAAAAGTGCACGTGTTGGAGGGACCGCAGAGATTCCCATCAGACAAGAGCGAAGATGATGGATGGGACTCCCACCCACCCCACTGGCTTTCACCTCCAACTGTCTCTGCTAATATATTGCTCTTCTATTCTGTTCGCAAGTCTCTTTCAGATTATGCACTTAGAGAAAGAATCGTCCACAATGAGAGGATTTACATCACTGGTTGAAAGCATTCCTCATTTTAAACCGTCGCACCTCAAGAGAGATGGGGCTCTGGAAAAGGAAAGAAATTTTGAAAACATTCAAGGGTGCTCTCTCACACCCACACACCCACATAAACACCAAATAACAGGGCCGGCCCAAGACATTTTAGCAACTGAGGCAAACCACAAAATGGAGGGCCCCACCACCGCCAGGGAAGAAGGGGTGAGTGAACATCTACATCAGCAACAAGTGGGGGAGGGTAAAGATCTACATCGGGGACAAGTGTGGGAGGGGATCAGCAGAGCCTATTAGCCAAGAGGCCACTGTAGAGGTGGCAGGAGGGGGTGGCTGTGCCGAGAAGGAAGCAGATTTGGCCTCCAAAGAGTTTGCCATGACTGCTGTCACTGTGGCAGTGGGTGGTGCATTCCTTGGACGCCAGATCTGCTGCCCCAGTGGATCCTGTCACCTGATGCAGTCACCAGTGGCATAGTGTGGGGATGACGACACAGAGGCAGTTGCCTCGGGTGCAAAAATTGTTAGAGGCACAAAATTTCAACACTCGGTGCTGCCTCAGTACAGCTGTATGCTGTTGGAGATTCATTCCCTGTGTCTGCAGTCATGGGATTGTTGTCTATCACATGATGGTGTGTGTTTTCATTCCACAGTGTGGGAAGTGATGGAGACAGGATGTTTTGGTGCTACTGTGTTCCGTGAAGTGGGACTATTGTCCTTTGTTCTTTCTCTTTGCTGTCTGATGAGAAAGAGGCAAGAGCTAAGTCAGAATTCTCTGAGTGTATTATATGTAAATAAAGTAGATTAGCCAAAATGCTGTGCTATTGGTTCTGTTGCGCAAACTGTGAATACTCTGCGGATCCCTGAGTGTGCTGATGCTTCCTGGTATCAGTCACTGTGATGTTCGGGCTGAAGAAAGCTTTTGAAGCTCCCAAACAATCGACCAGGAGGGAGAGAACATTCCAGCTGGGTCTCTGCCAGGGTCCTACATTCTGGGCTCCATTAAAAGCAACTTCTCCATATGAACCAAGAAGTGACACCTCCAGACAATGGAACAACTCCTCTTATCTCTGCAGCTGTGATCTCCTGGGTGACGCAGATGCTGTTACTGCAGCCTATCATTTATAATAGAATACTTTCCTAGTTCTCTTTTAAAACAGCAACAACACTACGATTATCGGGAATTTAATAAAAGCTAGCAGTTATCACGAGTTGCATATTGCTCACTTCTTAAGGCAGGCAGGAAGGCTCTCACGCATTCAGATACTGCTTGTATGCTAAAAAACGAGCCTATATGAGTGGAAGAGAACAAACAGGAAGGTTGAGCAAGGCTCAGGCGGGGCGTTGGTGATTCTTTTTGTTTTGCTGGATGTGCTTTGCTTCTGATTTCTTGACCTGTAAGCTCCTGTGCTTTTGCAGCAAAAGATGTCCTCAAGGGAATAGGAGAATGGCAAAGCATTTACGTACTAGATGTGTAAGTGAGTAAGGAAATAGTGGTCACGTGTTCTTGTGGCATAAAGGAGGCCGGCAGAGTTACTTCTAAGCATGAGCTGTCATGTGTTTATTCTCTAAGAAGGACTGTCTCCCTAGAATAATTTCATTTGACACACACCTTGAAAGAAAGATATACCCCTTAGAGGGTCTGGTCTCATTTTCAGATTTTCTAAAAAAACTAGATGTGTCAAGGGATAGCTGCCAGGGAGATGGCTGGCCCTGTAGATTTGCTGCTGGGGACAGTTTAGTGGGTTATGCTGTATCAAATTATCATCATTGTGGAATCAGCACTGTAAAGTTGGAAGGGATCACAAAGGTCATTTAGTCCACCGTCTGCTCAATATTCTGCAGTGCTTCATAGCCTGCTTCTTTAATATTTAGCAGCCCATCAAAGCTTGGTGTAATCGTTGCCCACATTCTGATAGCCTTTCACATAGGCTGCAAATGACCAGCTAAAGGATCTCCTAGCCTGATGAAAGAGTTTGCATTTCATATGCGGGGGCTCCCAGGTTCAAATCCAGGAAGTGGCCTTGGGGAACGGCTGGGAGGGCTCTCTCCACAGAAGCATACCTGAAAGACTGTGCTGCTTGAGCCAATCAGGGGGAGTGGTTCAGCATCCAATAGCCTGGCTCTTCTTTGGTGTTGGTGTTGGTGCTGACCTTTAAAGCCCTAAACAGCCTCGGTCCTGTATACCTGAAAGAGCGTCTCCACCCCCATCATTCAGCCTGGACACTGAGATCCAGCTCCGAGGGCCTTCTGGCGGTTCCCTCACTGTGAGAAGTTAGGATACAGGGAACCAGGCAGAGGGCCTTCTTGGTAGTGGCGCCCGCCCTGTGGAATGCCCTCCCATCAGATGTCAAGGAAATAAGCAGCTATCCTATTTTTAAAAGACATCTAAAGGCAGCCCTGTTCGGGGAAGTTTTTAATATTTAATGCTGTACTGTTTTTAACACTTGATTGGGAGCCGCCCAGAGTGGCTGGGGAAACTCAGCCAGATGGGCGGGGTATAAATAATAAATTCTCCTCCTCCTCCTCCTCCTCCTCCTCCTTCTATGGGCCACTGAGTCCTTATAAGATTGTGGTATAATAGCAGAGCACAAAGATTGTAAGGAGAAGTTCCCAGGTTCAATCTTGGGCATATCCAGTTAAAAGGATCAAGTAGCAAGTGATGGGAAAGTCATACTGAGATCCTGGGCATCCTCTGTCCACCAGAGCAGACAATGCTGGGCTAGATGGTCAAATAGCCTCACCTGGTGTATGACAGCATCCTATGTCCCCACAGTGGCAGCATAGATGATCTATTCAATCAACAAACACACATCTGGCTGTGGTCATTTCTGTCTTAGAACTTATTGGTAAGCCAGAAGGGAGGGACCAGCCTCCAATTTCCAAAGAAACCTAAGGCACCAATAAGTTTTTCACTGTAGTCTTTTTAGAATTGGAATTTCAGAGCTATATCCAAATGAGGAAGTCACACCATGTTTGAGCTAGGTAAGGACTCACAGGATGCAATGCTCCTCTACAATATACATGCATATATCTATTAAGGCATCGGCAATGCACAGAGGCAGACCAGCAAGATGAATTAGGGTGAATTGAGAATTCCCCCTCTCTCAAGTCAAGTAACCGGCCCCAGTCAGATCAGGGCCCCACAAAACCTTAAGTTCTGTGTTTACCTTTTCTGCTTTACATTTCCCCACATAACTCTATGTTTTTCTAGGTCCATGGGCTTTGCAAGAAGTGAGGCTGTCCAACATGTTGCATGCAGAATGATTGATATCTTTGTTTCTTAAATGCAGCAGCCGAGGGTGTTCTAAAAGTGAAAAGGCTCTTTTAAAAAATGCTATGCTTCCCTGATCTTACAGCAACAACAGCAAAGGTCTGCAGGCCATGTTCTAGACAGCCTCACATTGTAAGGGAGATCAGAGACCTACAAAGGTCTACCAGGAGGCTTGTAAGATCTATTGGAAGACACAAACAACCACCAGAAAGAAAGGCCAGTGTGAAGCTGCCAGGTTTATAAAAGGTGGGGGGGGGGAGTACAGACAATAATACATACCACCTGGCAATAATACATACCACTCTTCGTTATTTTAAGGTAAGAAACAGATAAACCTCTGTTCCACCCATTAAAAATTAGGGAGGAATTTGAATTCCATTTATGCCCCTCTAAAAAAACTCCTGGAGTTGCCTGCAATTTGGCAGACTTAATCTCAATCCATTTTGGAGGGTTTGTTTGCCTATAAATTTCATCCACTTTGGCCAAAAAGGAGGCAATTACAGATGTTTTTGGATTCACCATTGTACTGAATGAAGAAGCACAGAGCTTCATTTTATTCAAAGTAGCTTGGAACTGGAAACACAGATTGAAGCAGGGCGAAAGCGAGAGCACAGAGTATCTGAGAAACAGATTGTAATTTTTTTAAGTGCACAGATACAAGGCAAATCTCAGGGCCTCTTGATATCTCACCCTCACATATATATAGTACATACACTCTGCCTACCTAGACATACACAACAGCAAAGTCTGAGGAATGTTGTCCTAGAACTCCTTCTGCTGCTATCTAGTGCTTTTTTTTAAGTGAGGATTGTTTTTGTTTGTTTATTTGTTTGACTAGAAAAGGATTCAGCTACTAAGCTCATCCCTGCCATCTGAAGAGGTCCATCCGAGGCACAGGCTTGCTGCCACAGTTGAAAACAAGTCCTGGAAGAAAGTCCCACTTAGCTGGGGGGGGGGGTGTCCCCTTCTCCCTTGCTCTCTGCTGACGGTGTCAGCTGTCTCCTCTGAACTCCATATCAATACCATGGTTAATTTACGGGGCAATAAAAGTTAATTAATGCTGTAGTTACAAAGCCATTACAATGTAATTATTGTTTAATTGGATTATAACTTATGTAATTTCCGACAAAGTGCTTATTGCTTGTGTAATAAAACAGAAGATATTTACAAAGTGATTAATTGTCACTATCAGCAAGCAGAAGGAGCTGCTTAGGAGAGGCGAGGGGAAACGCCGGCCTCTTTGCATAGAAGGTGGCACAAAACACCCCCAACGCCAGGCCTGCAAAGACCACTGGCTCAAGCCACAATGGTATTGGCAGCCTCTTCTCTCTGTCTAGGCTCCCTGTGCCAGTCTATTTGTATACTGCCAGGAAGCCTTCACAGTGTAGCTCTCCCCTTATCAAGACAGGTTCTTTATGTCACAAAAAATATTATTTTTTGATGGGGGCAGGAAAGAACTTGTCTTTCTATACCTTGACATGTATTTCCAATGTTCCATCTCTAGCCTGACCAAGAAACAGGGACCATGAAGTGTGGGTCTGTGCAGATGACGGGGCTAGCTTGGTTCTCTCAGGGCCAAACTAGACATGCACTTAAACACATGGCCACCATTGTGCTTTTCCAAGCTTGAATCCTGGCAAGACAGAGGCACTGTGGATGAGTAGCTTCCGTGTCCAAGAAACCAGCCAAATGCCTAACCTAGAAGAAGGTTGCACTCTTCCTGAAGGAGCAGTTTGGGGGGTGCTTCTGAATGCAGCTCTGTCACCAAAGGCTCAGGTAGCCTCAGTGGCTAGAAGTGCCTTTAGCCAACCGTGACTGTTTTACCAGCTATGGCCATTCCTGGACCAGGGGAGCCTGGCCACAGTTGTTCATGCACTGGTTGCTTCAAGGCTGGATTACAATGGTACCTCGGGTTACAAATGCTTCAGGTTACAGATGCTTCAGATTACAGAATCCGCTAACCCAGAAATAGTACCTCGGGTTAAGAACTTTGCTTCAGGATGTGAAAAGAAATCGTGCTCTGGCGGCCCAGCGCAGCAGGAGGCCCCATTAGCTAAAGTGGTGCCTCAGGTTAAGAACAGTTTCAGGTTAAGAACGGACCTCCAGAATGAATTAAGTTCTTAAACAGATGGTACCACTGTACTGGCAATGCGCTCTATATGGGGCTTCCCTTTGTGCTTGATCTGGAAGCTGCTGTTAGCACTAATGCTGCCAGCTTGGT